>NW_024871136.1:0-1349031 GCF_019054845.1 Dipodomys spectabilis
GAGGGGGGAAGGGATGAGAATGCAGGCAAGAAGTCATTGTATAAACCATAGAATTGAGAAATATAAGGAAAGGAGCCAAATAGGGGTGAAGATATTGAAGTGGTGACAGGGATCAAGATGCATTGTACACATAAACTTCTTTGTTGATTTAAAAAAAATCAATACATAAACTAAATACCTAAGCAAGGGAAGGCATGGGTTGTGAGGGATGGGTGAGAATGGTGAAAGGTGTGACTTTGATCAAGATGTAGTGTATTCATAAGCTGCTTTGGTGAATGGCAACACCTTTGCACAACTACTTAAAGATAGTAAATATTCAAAAATATTTCCCCTCCACAAATTATACCGACATCAAATACAGTGAAAGCAGGGGTTATACCATGGGGGAGGGACATACAAAGTAACAAAGAAATAATTTTATAAATGTGTTAGAAACAATCGCATGAAAGAAAAAAAACATTTGAATACATATCTTAGGGTTCATTTTCCTAACACCACCATATCTGACCTTTTCTGCTTGACTCAGACATATACTAGATATTGCAAATAAGGGAAACCATGGGACCTATGTTTCTTTGGGCCTGGCTTACTTCACTTTATAGAATTTTTCCAAGTCTTTCCAGTTCCTAACAAATGGAGTAATGTCATTCTTTCTGATGGAGGCATAGAATTCCATTGTGTATATATACCACGTTTAATTGATCCATTTCTGCTGAGGGGCATCTGGGGTAGTTGCATATCTTAGTTATAGTAAATAATACTGCAATAAACATAGTCGTACTGGTAGCTTTAGTGTGGTCTTGTTTGTGATCATTTGGGTAAACACCCAAAGGTGGGTTTGCTGGGTCATAGGGGAGCTCTATGTGGAATCTTTTAAGGAACCTCCATACTACTTTCCAAAGTGGTTGAACAAGTTTACACTCCCACCAACAATGCAGTAAGGTTCCCTTCTGTCCACATCCCCTCCAGCATCTGCTATTATTAGAGTTCTTGATTTTTGCCATTCTAACTGGGGTGAGGTGGTATCTCAATGTTGTTTTGATTTGCATTTCTTTTATGGCTAGGGAGGTTGAGCATTTCTTCATATGTCTATTGGCCATCCTTCTTTCCTCTTCAGAGAAGTTTCTCTTTAAGTCTTTAGCCCAATTATTTATTGGGCAGTTGTTTCTTTGAGGATTTGTTATTGGGGGATTTAAGTTTTTGAGTTCCAAGTACATTTTAGATATGAGACCCTTGTCTGTTGTATGGCTAGTGAAGATCTTCTCCCAATCAGTAGGCTTTCTATTGATCTTGCTAGCTATGTCCTTTGCCATGCAGAAGCTCTGTAACTTCATGAAATCCCATTTGTCTAACATTGGCTTGATTTGTTGTGTTTCTGGGTCGCTATTAAGAAAATTTCGGCCTGTGCCAAGGAGACCTAGGGTTTCTTCTATTCCATCCTGTTGTGTTTTCAGAGTATCAGCTTTGACTCTGAGGTCTTTGATCCATTTGGAGTTAATTCTGGTGCAGGGTGATATATAAGGATCTAGTTTAGTTTTCTACATGTAGTTAACCAGTTTTGCCAGCACCATTTACTGAAGAGTCTGTCTTTCTTCCATTCTATTTTTTTAACTCCCATATCGAAGATTAGATGGCTATAGGTCTGTAGGTTCATTTCTGGGTTTTCAATTCTATTCCATTGGTCCTGAGGTCTGTTCTTGTGCCAGTACCAAGCTGTTTTGATTACTATGGCTTTATAGTAGAGTTTGAAATTTGGTATTGATATTCCTCCAGCAGTGTTCTTTCTGTTGAGGATCGTTTTTACTATTCGGGGTCTTATATTGTTCCATATGTATTTTTGGATTGCCTCCTCTATTTCCTTGAACAATGAGGTTGGAATTTTGATGGGTATTGCGTTGAATTTGTAGATAGCCTTGGGAAGTATTGCCATTTTCATGACGTTGATCTTTCCAATCCAGGAGCATGGGAGTTTTTGCCACTTTCTAAGTTCTGTTTTGATTTCCTTTTTCATGTTTTTCAAATTTTCATCATAGAGGTCCTTCACTTCTTTGGTTAATTCCTACGTATTTTATATTTTGTGGGGCTATTACGAATGGAGATGCTTTCCTAATTTCAGCCACACTTTTCTCATTGTTGTCATACAGAAAAGCCATTGATTTTTGAGGGTTAATTTTATACCCTGCTACTTTGCCAAAGTTTTGAATCAGCTTGAGTAATTTGGGAGTGGAATCTATGGGATATTTTAAATACAAGATCATGTCATCTGCAAAGAGGGAGAGTTTTACTTCTTCTTTCCCTGGTTGGATCCCCTTTATTGTTGCACATTGTCTTATTGCTGTAGCTAGGCACTCTAATACTAGATTGAAGAGAAGTGGAGAGAGTGCACATCCTTGTCTTGTTCCTGAATTAAGAGCGAATGGCTTTAGTTTTTCATGCTTAAGTATAATGCTGGCTGTAGGTTTGTCTTATACAGCCTTTATTGTATTGAGGAATGTTCCATGGATTCCTAATTTTTCCAAGACCTTCATCATAAAGGGGTGTTGGAACTTGTCAAATGTTTTTTCTGCATCTATTGAGATAATCATGTGGTTCTTATCCTTGCTCCTGTTGATGTGATGAATTATATTAATTGATTTGCATATATTGAACCAGCTTTGCATCCCTGAAATGAATCCTGTTTGATTGTGGTGTATGATTTTTTGGATGGATTGTTGAAGTCGATTGGCCAAAATTTTGCTGAAAAGTTTTGCATCAATGTTCATCAAAGAAATGGGTCTATAGTTCTCTTTCTTTGATGAGTCCCTGCCTGGTTTTGAGATGAGAGTTATGATGGCTTCATAGAATGTGTTCGGTAGTGAACTTTCTCTTTCAATTTCATTGAAGAGTCGGAGGAGTATTGGTATGAGCTCTGTTTGAAGGCCTTGTTGAATTCAGGTGTAAAACCATCTGGTCCTGGACTTTTCTTAGATGGGAGGTCTCTTATTGCTGTTTCTATTTCAATGTTTGATATGGGCCTGTTAAGATGGTTTAACTCATCTTGTTTTAGTTTTGGCTGGCATGTCAATATTTGCTAGGAGAAGGTCCATTTCTGCCAAGTTCTCAAACTTATTAGCATAAAGTTTCGAGAAGTATTCCTTTATAATGTTCTGAATCTTGGTTGTTTCTGTGGTGATGTTTCCCTCCTGGTCTCTGAGTTTATTCATTTGGGTGTGTTCTCTTCTTTTTCTGATAAGATTTGCTAAGAGTCTGTCAATTTTGTTAATTTTTTCGAAGAACCAACTCTTTGTTTTGTTGATTCTTTCTATAGTTCTTTTGGATTCTAATTCGTTTAATTCTGATTTAATTTTAATGATTGCTTTCTGTCTAATGGATTGGGGTTTATGTTGCTGCTCTTTTTCAAGGAGGTTCAGGTGTCTCATTAAATTGTTGGTTTCAAATCTCTCCAATTTGTTGATGTAGGAACTCAGAGCTATAAACTTGCCCCTGAGTACTGCCTTTGCTGTGTCCCAGAGGAGCCGGTAATTTGTGTGCTCATTTTTGTTGGATATCATGAACATTTGAATTTCCTTTCTAATCTCTTCCATGACCCACTCATGATTCAGCAGTGTGTTGTTCAGCCTCCACCTATTATAGGACTTTCTTTGGTGGCTTTTGGTGTTGAGTTCTAATTTTTTTCCCTTGTGGTCAGAGAGAATGCAAGGTATAACTTCAATGTTTCTGAATTTGGACAAGTTTGCTTTGTGGCCTAAAATGTGGTTTATTTTAGAAAATGTTCAATGTGCTGCTGAGAAAACCGTGTATTCTGATGCTGCTGGGTGAAATATTCGGTAGATGTCTGTTAAATCTAGTTGATGTATGCAGTTGTTTAGATCTGTGTTTTCTCTGTTGAGTTTTTGCTGAATTGATCTATCTAGTGGGGAAAGTGGTGTGTTAAAATTCCCAACAATTAATGTCTTTGGATCTATGTGGGATTTGAGGGAAAGTAGTGTTTCTTGGATTAATTTGGGTGCTCCATTGCTTGGTTTAGAATTGTAATATCCTCCTGAAGGAGAGATACCTTAATTAGTATGTAGCGACTTTCTTTATCCCTTCTCACGAATTTTAATTTGAAGTCTATTTTATCTGATATTAGGATTGCAACTCCTGCCTGTTTATGGGGGCCGTTTGCTTGGTAGATTTTGTTCCAGCCTTTAACATTGAAAATGTGTTTGTTTTTATGGGCAAGGTGTGACTCCTGAAGGCAGCAGATAGAAGGATCTTGCTTTTTAATCCAACTAGACAGTCTATGTTGCTTAATAGGAGGGTTAAGTTCGTTAATATTGAGAGACAGGACTGAAAGTTATTTGAGAGTTCCTGCCATTTAATTCACCTTCTTGGGGGCTGCCCCTACTGGGTTCTTCCTATGGTTGTTGGATTCTCGGTTTGGGTGTGGTTTCTTGGCCTTTATTGTGGTCTTGTTGGTTTTCTATGTGTAGGATATCTTTAAGAATCTTGTGTAAGGCTGATTTGGTGGAGATATATTGTTTCAATTTTTCTTTGCTATGGAAGGTTTTTATTTGGCCTTCAGCTATGAAGGAGAGTTTAGCTGGGTACAGTATTCTTGGTTGATAGTTGTTTGTTTTTAGGGCATGGCATACATCATTCCAGGCTCTTCTTGCTTTGATTGTCTCTGCTGAGAAATCTGAGGTGATTCTAATTGGTTTCCCTTTATACGTGATTAATCTTTTCTCCTTGACAGCTTTAAGGATCATTTCCTTGGTCTGAATTGATCCTGTCCTATTCTGGTCTGGTCTATTTGGAGATCTAAAAGCTTCTTGTATCTGAATAGGCCTATCTTTTTGCATTTTTGGGAAGTTCTCTGCTAGGACCCATTATCCTCAGATTAGACCTTCTGATGCTGTCTTCCAAGTGTTGAATAGATCTATCATATTTCTTGGACTTGTCTTGGATGGTTGTATGTTCTTTCTCTATAATACATAGGCTGTCTCCAATCCCCAAGATTCGATCTTCTGCATGGTCTAACCTGCTGTCAAGACTGCCTACTTTGTTTTTTATTTCTTTTCCTTCTAATTGGTAGCTTTGATGGCTTCGAATTCTTTGTTGAAGCTTTGTTTTAGATTGTGTATGGACTTCTTTACTTCTTTAATTTGGTGTTCAGTGTTTATTCTGAAACCACTTAGTTGATTGGTTATGGTTTCCTTGGACTCCCATTCCTTCTGTTGGGTTCCATTCAGCATTCCCTTTGTGGTCTACCTGACTTCCTTCAGCTCTTTGTTAATGGATTCCATGAATGCCTTTAGTGATATTTGTGTATTCTCATCCTGCTCTCTCAATTCCTGTATTACTCTTTGCTTAGCTTCCTTACATTCACGCCATTCCTGTAGTTCTCATTGAGTGCTCTCAGCCTGCTCACGCCATTCCTGCCTTTCTCTTTGAGTGTTCTCAAGCTGCTCATGCAATTCCTGTATCAGTTTTTGAGTAGCTTCCTCACGCTCATGATGTTCCTGTATTAACCTTTGGTTTACCTTCTTTCTCTCCCTATCACGTTCATACAGAGTGCTTTGTATGTTTTCAATCTTTTCATTTATCATGTTTGCCAGCAGTGTTTGTAGAGCTATTTGGGAACTCTTCTCTGGATTAGTCATTATCTGTTCTGACCCCTGATAATCATGAGTGGGAGTTGAGATACAAGGACTTGTCATTTTTCTTGTGTTTTTCTGGCTTACTCTGACGATTTGGGATGAAAGTAACACCAGTTTTGTGCTAGAACACTATCTTAAGGCAAGCATCAACCAAAGTCTGTAGATTGCACAGTCAAAAGTCTGCAGATACAATCTAGTTCAACAGATATATCTATTCAACATCAAGCAACTATATATTAATGGGCTATGAACCACAAAGAAGAATTTGGCAAACCAGAAATGATTAGGTTTAGGGAGAGATGTGGGTAAAAATAGGAATAGAGGGATGTGGGAAGGCACAGGGAGAGTTAACTTAACTAAGTCCTAATCTCAAAGTGGGAAATAGGTTGGATAGAATGAAAGTAGAGAGAGAGAAAAAAAGAAGAAAGAGAAAGAGAAAAAAAGAGACAACAAAAATAGAAAAGCAAAAGTTAAAAATTAAAAAGTACATTGCTTAAAAATTATGCAAATTTGAAAACGAAATGTTCAGAGAAGAACGTGGATATAATGAGAGAAGGGGAGGGATATAAAGGAGACATGAAAAACTTAAAAATAAAAATGCTTAAAATATTATATAGGTGGTGCTGGGGAGGTGGCTCAGTGGTAGAGTGCTTGCCTTGCATGCCTGAGACCTTGGGTTCGATTCTTCAGCACCAAATAAGCAAAAAGAAAAAAAAAGCCAGAAGTGGCACTGTGGCTCAAGTGGTAGAGCACTATCCTTGAGGTGAAGAGCTGAGTTACAGTGCCCAGGCCCAGAGTTCAGGCCCCATGACTGGACCCCCCCCCCAAAAAAATGAAAAAATATTATATAGGTATAAAGAGGTAGTACTGCTATTAAGGAATTTAAGTCTAAGAGGTTTTGAATTGAGTAATAAATTTCTGGATTAAGAGTATACACAATGGGGGATAAGGTCTAATAGTCACACAAAGAAGAACGAAAGAGAAGAAAAGATGGAAAGAATGAGAAAAAAAAGATCAAAAGTTCAGTAGAGCTAAACAAAAAACAAAAAAGTTAAAATTTTTTAAAAAGAAAAAAAGAAAGAAAATTGCACACACACATATACCCCTAAAATAAATATTATTAGAGGAAGAAAAAAAAAAGTTACTAGAAAACAATTTTTTAAAAAGTTGAAAATTAAAAATTAGAAAAAGTTTTAGAAAAAAAAGTGCTTTGATTTTTTTTTGATGGGGGGATGGGAAGATCCTGTATCTACCTTGTGTCCTAACCAGTCTCTTGGTGGAGTCTCTGGTCTGCTTGTGGTGTTTGATTTTCCTGTGGCTTGGTTGGTTTCTTAAGTCAGTTTGTTTGAGCAGGCAGAAAAATGCTCTGCTTTACCCAGGATTTTGTGATCCTCCTCCCAGGCTAGTTCAATGGGAGGGAGATCTGCTTTGAGTATCACAAAAGAGGGAGATGGCAAATAAGTGAAACCATGGGATCTATGTTTCTTTGGGCCTGGCTTACTTCACTTAATATAATTTTTTCCAAGTTTTTCCATTTATAAGATTATTTCTTTGTTGCTTTGCATGTCCCTCCCCCACAGTATAACCCCTGCTTTCACTATATTTGATGTCAGTATAACTTGTGGAGGAGATGGGGGAAAACCAGTTGTTTAAGGATACAGGTGGACCTGTTGCAACAATGAGAAGTACAAGTTGTCATGTCCAAAACGAGCTTTACAACGTCGGTGTGGGGGGGGGGAAGGGGGGGAAGGAGAAGGATTGGGATTGGGGGGGAGGGGGGAGGCTGGGAAGGGATGTGAAGGGTAAACAAAGGAGGAGGCTGCAATGCTTGGTAAGTAATGTACGCATTATCCTGCCCATGTAATTGTAACCCCTCTGTACAGTATGTTCACAAATAAAATAAAATTAAACTAAAAAAAAAATAAAAGAGGGAGATGGCTTCTTCCTCTGGTTTGGAGTTGTTGTGATAAGGCTAGGTTCTGGGTAGAGTTGAGGCCTTTCAGCAAAGGAACTTTTCCCTGAGGGTCTAGCTTGTGAGAAACTCAGAGAGCCCAGCCTGGAGCCATTCTCAGGGTTTATGTTTACCAATTTCAATTGATTGTCAAGGCTGCTAAAGGGAGGGGAAGCCTCTGGCTCTGTTTAGCCCAGTGAAGAAAGCCACTCCTGGGGCTGGAGGCCAGGGCTGGGTGACTTTTCCCAGTGTGGAACTGAGTCTGGCTGGTCAGTTTAGGTTCTTGTGACCTGCTAAATGACTCTAGTTTTCTTCCAAGGCCTGAGTTGGAGCTAGCTGCTCAACTGGGCCTTTGTCGTATCAAAGATGGAGATCTCTGGTAGTGGGGGGGAGGAGAGGGGTGGCCTTCCCTCCTCTGCTCCCTGAGAAGGAGTGAGGATGTCAGGCTTCTACTCACGCCAAGTCTTGGTTCCTGGGTCGTCTCTGGTCTGCGAACTGCAGGATGAAGATGTCTGCTCCTTGTCGGTTCTTGCTGGTGTAGAGTAGAATCTGCTCTCCCGCTGTGTCTGGCTCCTTTGTCCTGGACTCTCTGTGTTGCAGGTATGGCGACTATGGCCGCAGATGCTGGCAAGTGCTCAGATCTGTCTCCTTCCCTGGATTTCCCCTCTCTGTCCTAACTCTCTGTACTGTGATGGCACACTTGGTGTGATTCTCTGGCTTAGGACTGTTCACTGGAACACTAAAACTGCTTTCTATGCGAGAGTTTGTTTAGCCTCCAGCTTCTTCTCCGCCATCTTCTGGGAGCTCCTCTAAGTACATTTCTTATCAAACATTGTAGCCTCCTCCTTTGTTTCCCCTTCCCATCCCATCCTCCCCCCTGCTCCCCCCTCATCTCTCCTCCCCCCCCCCCCCACCAAAGTAATACCTAGTATTTCTATGTCTCCACAGGTATCAACTATCTGAAACTCCCCATTCAGTTATTTTGTTGATATACTACCTAAAATTCCAAGATACATATTTTAAACTCTACCATTAGGAGCTTTATGTGTTCCTTTTAAAATCTCCTATCAGGTTCTCAGTGGCTCCTAAGGAGGCTAAGATCTGAGAATCACCATTGGAAGCTTGCCCAGGCAGACAAATACAAGATACAAATATATCCAATTAACCAACCAAAAACCAGAACTGGAGGTATAGCTCAAGTGACAGGGCTCCAACTATGAGCAAAATTCCTGAGCAAGAACCTCAGGACCTAAATTTAAGTCCTAGCACTGGCAAAAAGAAATCAAATTTTTATCATCTATAAGGAATTGATAAGTTCCTCTGAAGTTATACAGACCTGGATATATTATCCTTTTCTTTACTATCTGTTTGCCAATCACATAACCTTCTCTTTGAATCTTAGTTATATCTTCAATAATACTTAAGTTAGCATGTCAGAGGTTTATGGAAAGATTAATTTTAATAATGGTTCATAAGAGAATATAATTTCTAATATTAAAAAAATTAAAAAAATCAGGCTTTTCTTTAGTTGATCAATTATTATCTTAATTTTCAAAGAAAATATGGTATATGGGTAAAATGTATAACTTTTAGATAGATTGTAGGCTAATGGGTTATCTTTAGACCACTCTCACAATATCACAAGAGTAATAAAAATGAATAGAAATAAAATTCCAACCTTCACCAATGTTAATTAAGGTCTGAACTTTTCTTTCCTGTCTTTGTATTAACACGATATGTTCGCTTTTTCTACACTAGAATCCATCTTCTGTATATTTAAAATGGCTGTTCAGTTAATACCAAACAGAACAAACTATCTACAATTATTTTTTGTATTTAGTAGATGTTCACTAACATTTATGTGATTGTTCTTAAACAAACCACCTAATATAGCAAAATGACTAAATGGAAATGAAATAAGGATACTGAGTCTAAGTAACATGCCTTGTCCTCACAGCCAACCTGGTACCTTGCTGGGTGGGATGAGAGAGGTCATGTTTTGAATTTCAGATGTCAGGTTGTTTAACTCCAGGAAAGCTTTGCCACAGAGAAGGCTCACCTCTGACTATTCCCCGATATGGAAGATTTTGCTTTGTGGAAGTTTTTGTTAGCCCCTGAGTATTTCCCTATTATGGTTTGCTTTTGTTGGGTTGGGTTCCCCAGCTCAAACATGTGGTATTTGTTTTTAAAAGCTTTCTGCAAGCTTCATTCAGATCTACAGGTCTTTGAGACTGGATTCCACCTTCAGTCATCCGTTTTCTAATAAAGACTCCCAACTGAACCTCTCAAGATATGGCTTCTTTGTTTCTCACAATACGTTTTGAAAATGTCTCACTTCAGTTGTTCCATAAAATTGTCTTCAATTTCTTATGGAATATTGGTATGATATAATCCCCTTAAAACCGTCCCCATTAAAAATCAAATGGGAAGCATTATCTGCTATCAATTAGGAAACATCTAATATGCTACAATGATTGTATAACATATATATATGCATATAAATATGTCTAATTGGTCATATGACTTAAAATGACATCAAATTTTTTTGCTTTGAAATTTTTTTTTTAATTTAATTTTATTTTATTTGAGAACATACTGTACAGAGGGGTTACAATTACATGGGCAGGATAATGCATACATTTCTTACCAAGCATTGCAGCCTCCTCTTTGTTTACCCTTCACCTCCCTTCCCAGCCTCCCCCCTCCCCCTCACCCAATCATACTCCCCCTCCCCCCCCCACCGACATTGTAAAGCTGGTTTTGACATGACATTTTGTACTTCTCATTGTTGCAACAGGTCCACCTGAATCCTTAAACGACTTGTTTGTCCCCGTCTCCTCCACATGTTATACTGACATCAAATATAGTGAAAGCAGGGGTTACACTGTGGGGGAGGGACATACAAAGCAACAAAGAAATAATCTTATAAATGCATTAGAAACACATGCATGAAAGAAACAAAAACATTAAAATACATATTTGAGGGTTCGTTTTCCTAACATCACATTCCCTGACTTTTTCCGCTTGACTCATACCTATACTAGATATTGCAAATAAGGGAAACCATGGGACCTATGTTTCTTTGGGCTTGGCTTACTTCACTTAATATAATTTTTTCCAAGCCTTTCCATTTCCTAACAAATGGGGAAATGTCATTCTTTCTGATGGAGGCATAGAATTCCATGGTGTATATATACCACATCTTCTTGATCCATTCATCTACTGAGGGGCATCTGGGTTGGTTCCATATCTTAGCTATGGTAAATAATGCTGCAATAAACATAGTTGTGCTGGTAGCTTTAGTGTGGCCTTGTTTGTGATCATTTGGGTAAATGCCCAAAAGTGGGATTGCTGGGTCATTGGGGAGCTCTATGTGGAGTCTTTTGAGGAACCTCCATACTGCTTTCCAAAGTGGTTGAACAAGTTTACATTCCCACCAACAATGAAGTAAGGTTCCTTTCTGTCCACATCCCCTCCAGCATCTGTTGTTGTTAGAGTTCTTGATTTTTGCTGTTCTAACTGGAGTGAGGTGATATCTCAATGTTGTTTTGATTTGCATTTCTTTTATGGCTAGGGATGTTGAACATTTCTTCATGTGTCTATTGGCCATCCTTCTTTCTTCTTCAGAGAAGCTTCTCTTTAAGTCTTTCGCCCACTTACTTATTGGGCAGTTGTTTCTTTGAGGATTTGTTGTTGGGTGGTTTAATTTTTTGAGTTCCAAGTATATTTTAGATATGAGACCCTTGTCCGTTGTATGGCTAGTAAAGATCTTCTCCCAGTCCGTGGGCTTTCTATTGATCTTGCTAGCTATGTCATTTGCCCTGCAGAAGCTCTGCAACCTTATACAATCCCATTTGTCCAACCTTTCTTCGATTTGTTGTGTTTCCGGGTCTCTATTCAGAAAATTTCAGCCTGAGCCAAGGAGACCCAGGGTTTCTCCTATTCCATCCTGTAATGTTTTCAGAGTGTCTGCTTTGAGTTCAAGGTCTTTGATCCATTTGGAGTTGATTCTGGTGCAGGGTGATATATAAGGATCTAGCTTTAGTTTTCTACATGTAGTTAACCAGTTTTGCCAGCACCATTTACTGAAGAGGCTGTCTGTCTTCCATTCTATTGTTTTAGCTCCCTTATCGAAGATTAGCTGGCTATAGGTCTGTAGGTTCATTTCTGGGTTTTCAATTCTATTCCATTGGTCCTGAGGTCTGTTCTTATGCCAATACCAAGCTGTTTTGATTACTATGGCTTTATAGTAGAGTTTGAAATTTGGTATTGATATTCCTCCAGCAGTGTTCTTTCCGTTGAGGAGCGTTTTTGCTATTCGGGGTCTTTTATTGTTCCATATGAATTTTTGGATGGCCTCTTCTATTTCCTTGAAGAATGAGGGTGGCATTTTGATAGGTATTGCGTTGAATTTGTAGATAGCCTTGGGAAGTATTGCCATTTTCACGATGTTAATCTTTCCAATCCAGGAGCATGGGAGGTTTTGCCATTTTTTAAGTTCTGTGTTGATTTCCTTTTTCAAGATTTTAAAGTTTTGATCATAGAGGTCCTTCACTTCTTTAGTTAAGTTAATTCCGAGGTATTTTATTTTTTGTGGGGCTATTTCAAATGGAGTTGCTTTCCTAATTTCAGCCACACTTTTCTCATTGTTGGCATACAGAAAAGCCATTGATTTTTGGGGGTTAATTTTATAACCTGCTACTTTGCCAAAGTTTTGAATCAGCTTGAGTAATTTGGGAGTGGAGTCTATGGGATTCTTTAAATACAAGATCATGTCATCTGCAAAGAGGGAGAGTTTTATTTCTTCTTTCCCTATTTGGATCCCCTTTATGTCTGCATCTTGTCTTATTGCTGTAGCTAGGCATTCTAATACTAGATTGAAGAGAAGTGGAGAGAGTGGGCATCCTTGTCTTGTTCATGAGTTAAGAGGAAATGGCTTTAGTTTTTCACCATTGAGTATAATGCTGGCTGTAGGTTTGTCATATACAGCCTTTATTGTATTGAGGAATGTTCCATGGATTCCTAATTTTTCCAAAACCTTCATCAGGAAGGGGTGTTGGATCTTGTCAAATGCTTTTCTGCGTCTATTGAGATAACCATG
Organism: Dipodomys spectabilis; assembly: GCF_019054845.1. Lineage (NCBI taxonomy): Eukaryota > Metazoa > Chordata > Mammalia > Rodentia > Heteromyidae > Dipodomys > Dipodomys spectabilis. The sequence goes on from NW_024871136.1 coordinate 12,695, forward strand.
TGGTTCTTATTCTTGCTCCTGTTGATGTGATGAATAATATTAATTGATTTGCGTATATTGAACCAGCTTTGCATCCCTGAAATGAATCTTGTTTGATCGTGGTGTATGATTTTTTGGATGAATTGTTGAAGTCGGTTGGCCAAAATTTTGTTGAGAAGTTTTGCATCAATGTTCATCAAATAAATGGGTCTATAGTTCTCTTTCTTTGATGAGTCCCTGCCTGGTTTTGGGATGAGGGTTATGATGGCTTCATAGAATGTGTTCGGTAGTGAGCTTTCTCTTTCAATTTCATTGAAGAGTTGGAGGAGAATTGGTGTGAGCTCTGCTTTGAAGGCCTTGTAAAATTCCGCTGTAAAACCATCTGGTTTTGCTTTGAAATTTTAAGTCTAACATCTGCTGAATTCAGTTCTTAAAGAAGATAGCCTGTTTTATACAGAAAATGAGAAGGAAAATCTTAGTAAGGATATCAATTATTAGAATATTTATAAGTAACTACAAATCAGACAAGTAATTACAGAAAGCTATATCTTAATATTTATTTATCCTCATTTATTACTTTGAATTCTGCTGTCATTTTTTAAAATTAAAAAAATCAGCAATGTTGCCATTACTTTCAAAAATTGCTTTTAAAATGAAGTTAGGTCCACAGAAACTTTCAGAAACAGAATTGGAATATGACTCTGGGACCATAAGAATCTTGCTAATGTCAACATTTCTAAATCCAATACAAGCTCCCTAGGGGAGAAAAATCAGTAAGCCAGTGAATTTGAGGATACACAAGTTACTTGTTTGACTACTTATGTCCTTTCTTTACTAGTGATATATCACTGATTATCTGGTAAAAGTTTTGAAAAGTGTATTTGGATAGAAATAAACCATGGCTATGACAATTGAAGAAATAAAATGGGAAAACTTAAGCAGCAAAAAATCCAAATTTCTCTTTAGTTTTTACATTAAGGGAAAGAGCAACTTTATAAGTAGCGTCACATTCTGCTTTACAGAAGAGAATCTCAAATCCCATCCTCCTGAAATCTATTAACAAGGGACTACTTGAATTATGAATGGAATATAATCACTGCAATTGTTTAACTTAAAATATAATGGAAGAAACAGAACAGTTTTGTTTTTACCCTTTTCCAAGATATACAAACATTGCTTAACTAATAAAAACTACAAGTCTAAACTTATGAATGAGAATCTTCATGAAAAGGACATTTTCAGTACTTATTATTCCAAGGTTAGGGTAAGCATGGCCCTTTCTTTGTGAACACAGGCCAATGTTTTTTAAATTACACTTTGGGAATAATCTCTAAGACACAGTTTCACAATATTTTGCATTCATTTAAAAGTGAAGTGTATTTTATTTGTCTCCTTGCCAACATTTTGAAGTCTCCTCCCTGGCTCCTGTCCTTTTTTTAAAGAGTCCCTTAGGATTGCTTGAATGTTCCTCCAATGAAAGATTCTACACTCCAGAACACATGAGATTGTCAGAATTGGACTCTTTCCCAGAATGGAGGAGATTGTTGGAGAGAAAACAATTTAAATAGAAATATATCCACCCCATCCTGAGCTGGCATTTCCTATCATCAATATTTTTAAGAAGTGTTGGCAAGGACAATATTTGCAGTACTGAGCCTGAATTACTAAAGCAAGCATCATAACTTCCAATAGTAAATATATAATCTTCACTCTTTGTGAGTGTTTCCTATCTAGTAACACCATGTGCTTAAAAGTGTGTGGATAAATATGCAGTATCCTATGTTATAATTAGAGATTAAATAATCTCAAGTGACAACTAAAATTACACCTTTATTTTATCTGTTGCTTTATTAACGGAAACCAAAATACCTATATCATTTTCCTAATGTACAAATTTCTCCCTAGTGAATATCCAAAATACTCAGGCAACTTGACCAAAGATATTAAAGCAAACTTGATGGCTGTATTTTTCATTAAGTGTGACTGGCTGCTATCCTCAATGAGGGAACATATAGTGATAAATATTTGTGAGCTATATTTAAACCTCCAAACTGATGGAAAGTGTTAAATTTAATAAACTAAAGGATGCAATGGCTACAGTTCAAATGAAAAGAAACTAAGCAGTGACAATCCTTATGTTCTAATTTACTCCCAATTGATTACTTAGGAGCTTTATAACTTTGAGTAAATAGCTCATCTTCCAGGACTTTTGCTGTGCCAGTGTGCAAAGTGCAGATACTGACATGCTCTGTGTCCATACTGTGAATTTCCTGTGAATGTGCATGAGTATGTAAATATGTAAGTAATTATCATTATTATTTATGGAAGAAACAAATGGTTCATTCACAATAGAACCTTACTTGTGTTTAAATGCTATGACAAAGCCAGCTGACAAGGGAGAAATGTCTTTAGTCTACTTGAATCAAATGACAGATGTTTCTAAAATCAGTTGGTTATCTTGCCTTTCACTCACTGAATAAAAGTCACTGATCTATTGTCATATTCTGTATTTGCTTCCTCACTCACAAATAGGGCTGATACTTATCATCCTTTTCTCTGTAAAATAGCTTTTGAAATGGAATTTCAGAGAGTATATGACAGGATTCTAAAGGATCAAACTGAAAAGTAAAAAAGTTTAACCAAGGTTTTAGCAATATGTTACTAATAACAGGGTTTTTTTAGTGATGGACGAAATGAATTAGTTGATTGGTATTCTGTAGAGCAGTTCCAGTAACATCCATAAGGGGTTAGTATTAGTTAGAATGAATGAACTTGTGATTTTGTTTCTCATCCTCAGCAAGTGTCACACTGCCCTCTTCAGTCTTTGGAGTAAGATTGCATTTGTTTGGGTTGGAACAAATGGAAATACTGCTTGTTTGAAAAATCAGTCTTGAATTGAGATAGTGAGCAATTGTGTTTTAGGTCACATTTTAAGTTTCAATACTTCTCAACAATGTGTTTCTTACACACTATCGTCTCCTTGGTAACCTGAATGCTCACCTCACTTTCTGTTGTCTGCCCATTCTGTTCCTTTGCTCTGGCTGTTACTATTCCCACTTCAGTATACTGGCTGGGAAAATATTAGTCTTTATGATCCAAATTAAATCATGTCCTCTCAGATATTCCCACTCATTAGAATTTTTCTTGAATTCCATAGAAATCCCCTTTAACATGGTCTTCTTCTATTCTGTTTCATTATTTCTATGAATAAATATAGATGTCTGAGTTCTCCCACCAAACTACAAGCTCCTAGATGGAAAGGACAGTGAGTAGCCCTTTTTGGACCTTGCATAGTGCTTCAATAAGTATGTGCAGTTAAACTAACTAGCTTTCCCTATCAAGCTTACTTTAGTGATTAAGATTTCACTATGCAGCCCAACATCACAAATAAATACTATGCTTTCATTATTATTTTGCCCTTAAAATATTCTTTCTGCTGGACATCTGTGGCTCATTCCTGTAATGCTAGCTACTCAGGATGCTGAGATCTGAGAAGCAAACTTGAAGGTAGCCTGGGCAGGAAAACTCATGAGATTCTGATTTCTAATTAACTATTAAAAAAGCAAGAACTTGCTGGGTGCTGGTGGCTTATCCCTGTCATTCTACTATTCAGGAGGTTGAGATCTGAGAATTGTTGTTGGAAGCTAGCCTGGGCAGAAAAGTCCCCATAAGACTCTTTTTATCCCCCCATAAGACACTTATCTCCAAAACTGGAAATGTAGCTATGGTTCAAGTCCTAGTGGTAAGACTTGAGCACAAAAAGGCTAAGGGACAGAACCTAGGCCCTGAGTTCAAGCCCCACATTCAACAAAAAAGTGCTAGAAGGTAGTTGTACCTGAAGCAGTAGTGCTAGCCTTGAACAAATAAATGTTCAGTGACAGCACCTAGTCCCTGAGTTCAAGCTCTCTCTCTCTCTCTCTCTCTCTCTCTCTCTCTCTCTCTCTCTCTCTCTCTCTCTCTCTCTCTATCTATCTATCTATCTATCTCTCTGCTCCTGCAACTTGCACTCAGGGCCTGGGCACTGTCCAGTTAATTGTAGATAAGAGTTTTGGAATATTTCTGCCTAAACTGGCTTTGAAAAGCAATCCGAGTACCCAGGATTACAGATGTGAACCGTGGGTGTCTGCCTTTCTATTACTTAATAGAGGTGGTTTTTTTTTTTTTTTTTGGGTACTGTCATGGGGCCTGAACTCTGGGCCTGGGCGCTGTCCCTCAGCTTTTCAGCTCAAGGCTAGCGCTCTACCACTTGAGCCACAGCGCCACTTCCGGCGTTTTTCTTTTTGCTTATGTGGTGCTGAGGAATCGAACCCAGGGCTTTGAGCATGCAAGGCGAGCGCTCTACCACTGAGCCACCTTCCCAGCCCTAGAGGTTATTTTTAATCTGGCATATTGACATTTTTCTTCATAGTCTGATGTCAATGTCCCATTTCCAATGATTTCATGAAAACATTCTTCTGAATGGAAGAACCCTTGAAAAATATATTGATTCTGGTGTCTACCATTAATAATACATTTTAAGCTGGTGCTGGTGATCCTAACTACTCAGGAGGCTGAGATATGAGGATTGAGCTTCAAAGCAAGTGAGGTCAGGAAAGTATGTGAGACTCTTATCTGCAATTAACCATCAGAAAACTAGAAATGGCACTGTAGCTCAGGTGGTAGAGTGCTAGCCTTGAGCTAAAGAGCTCAGGGACAGCTCCCAGGTGCAGAGTTTAAGCCCCACAACAAAAACAAACAAAAAAACCCCACATTTTACAATTCCACTTTTGAAGAAAATACAAATAAGTTCCAGAGATGTTAAGTTACTCAAGATCCTACCACTTATCAAAAATGATATGGTCAAGGCTTTACTTTTGCCTTTACATGCTTAACTGGAGATAAGATTCTCAAGTGATTTCCTGCGAGGGTAGCCTAAAACCAAGATCCTCAGATCTCAGTCTTCTGCATATTAGAATTACAGGAAGGAGACACCAGCATCTGGCTGTATTTTCATTTTTATTTAAGTCAAGGATGTTTTATTTCCTTTAATTTATTCAATTATCAACTGATCATTCAAAAGTAATTGTTCAGTCTCTATGTATGTGGATGTTTTCTGAAGTTTCTTTTGTATTGCTTTTTAATTTTATTCCATTATGATCAGATAGAATATGTTTTTAAATTTTTTCTTGTATTCGTGAAAACTTGTTTTATGTCCTAAAATATAATTTAGTCAGTGGGATGTTGAAATTGTGTACTCTAGTCTGTTGATTGGAATATTTTATACAAGTCTGGAAATTCCATTATTAAATGACATCAGAAATCAAATGGATGTAATCGTGTTCTACAGATATCTGCTTATATTTATTTCTTTTTGTCATAGTATCAGGGGTTGAACTCAGTGATTTATATTCTCACTCTTGCTATGCTTTCTTTTTTCATGGTTTGTGCTGTACAACTTGAGCCATGCCTCCATTCTTGCATTTTGCTATATAATTGGAGCTGGAGTCTTAAAATTTTTCTACCCAATCTAGCTTCACATGGCAAGTACCCAGATCGAAGTTTCCTGAATGACAAGGATTACAAATGTGAGACACTTGCACCCAGTTGTTTACATTCTTCTTGAGTCAGTTATAGTTATTTGTACATTCATAGGAATATGTCAGTCATCTATATTACCCAATTTGTTATAGTATCAATGTTCTCAGTTTATACTTATAATCCTTTATATATGTATTTTGTGGAAATATACTGTGCATTGTGGATTTTTTTTTTTTTGGTCATGGGGCTTGAACTCTAGGACTGGGCACTGTCCCTGAACTTTTCAGCTCAAGGCGAGCACTCTACCACTTGAGCCACAGCACCATTTCTGGTTTTCTGGTGGTTAGTTTGAGATAAGAGTCTCAGGGATTTTGCTGTCCTGGCTGGCTTTGAACTGTGATCCTCATATTTCAGCCTCCTTAGTAGCTAGAATTATGGCATCAGCCACCAGCGCCCAGCTAACATTGTTGATTTTTAAATGATCTTTCAATATAAGGTTAGAATAAACATAAACTAGAATGCATGCCAACACATAAATATGTTTAATTCAGAGAACTATTGGACATGATTTAATTTTTTATATGGGAATGGAAAAATGTTTTTAGCTACCTCACTTCCTTTGAAATTCATTTCATTTTCAAGTACTACATATGTGTTGTAGATATATCCTGATCTTCAGAAACAATAGGAAATACAAAGGAAAAGGGAATCTGGTCATGGATTCATGCAGTCATAGGAGTAGAAGGGATAAGATAACAAAATTAGGAGTTCAAGACCATACTCTTGAACCACCAGCCATTTCCTCTAATTGTGTACTTTAATTATCTCCATTAAACTCCTTGGTTTACCACTTTATTGAAAGAGTTCAAGGCCAATTTGGGTTTTACTGTGTGAATATGTCACAATCACAAATGTGTTTTGTGTGTGTGTGTGTGTGTGTGTGTGTGTGTGTGTTAGGAAAAATGACCCTTATGCAACCTCATTTTTGCTTCTTGGTTTTGTAGCCTATTTATAAATATCATTATTAGACATTATTAATATATCTTAAAATTCAACATCCTTATATATTAAAACAAGTTGTCTTTTTCAAATTTCTCCAAGTATATATTCAGAGTTTCCATATCATTAGGATACTCTATATTTCATTTAGAAATTGCAGTCTGGCTATGTCTTAAGGATTTCAGTTTCATTGAACATAGAATCTTACAGGTGGCATTGAAAAAGCAATCATATTTTTAAAAGACAGAAGTGAAAATATCTAAGATATATACATTATTAGAAATATATACATTATTTAGAAATATTATTTCTTATTTAGAAATATTATTTAGAAATATTATTTTTAATTTCAAAATGTCCACTAACAATATTTTTGGCTATTCACCATATTACCACCCTCATTTTAATACAAAATTCTTTCTCATGTTTTGGGACACACATATAGTCAATGTTACTTAATAGGTGGTAGAAAATATTACACAACTTATCATTTACATCCCAATTTTATAAAGTTCCATTCAATTTGAAGATATTTAATACAAAAGTTATTGTTTTCCCCCCAAAGGTTTGGATTACCTACCACTGCAAATAAGATGGATGCCCCTGTCCTTTGTACCATAGGAAACCATCAGATAACCTGGTCTAAGTTGGTTTGGCTTGGGGACAGAAAATAGGCCCAGTTACCTACCTGCTTTTGAAGAAATATACAGGTGGCCCTATGTGTAGTGGTCATTAGGATATAGCTAAGAAGTCTTTTCTAAGTAGTGCAGACCATGAAGATCCATGGAAAATCAGGTGTCCCATTCCATTCTTCTTTGGCTTTAAGAAGCACTTTACCAACCTATATTCAGATCTGACTGTTCAATTCCTAAGAAATATATTGGTCAATTTGTCTAACTACCCACAGCCCTAAGAGGCATCTGGACAGTCTGTTCTGAGCAGATTTGCTCTTGGAAGCCCTTTAAACTTACCCTTTCCACTCTCAGATCTGAAAGGTGACTTGTTTGGACTCCTGGTGCATGAAGACCCTCTGAAGCTATAACATACTGACAAACATCTTATCCTACTACAAGGTACACAGTACTACACACATCTGAGCATGCTCCTGTCGCCCACCACCCTACGACTTATAGAAAATAACAGGCACAACACATTCACTGCCAAGTAAACATAAATTGCCATTTTTCTAATCTTTGTCAAAAGATTTTTCTGCATCTTTGAGATGATCAGATTTTTGTTTTTCATTCTGTTAATATTGAGATAAAGTATATTAATCTTCAGATGGAGTCACTTTCACACTCCAGGGGCAAATTCACATGGTCATTATAAACTATCTTATTTATGTGCTAAATAAGTATGTAAACTATATAATCATGAACATGTAAATGTGGATATGTAAATAAGTAACCATCATTGTTATTTATAGAAGAAAACAAATGGTTTGATTTACAATAGATACTTACTTGTGTTCAAATACTATGACAAAGCCAAATGACAAAGGAAAAATATCTTTGGTCTTTTTGCCTCAAATGACAGATGTTACTAAAATCAGTTGTTTTATTGACTTCCCTTTGACTCACTGAATAAAAGCCCCTGACCCATTGTCACACTGTATCTCCTTCCTCACCCACAAGTAGGGCTGATACTTATAACTCTTCTCTCTGTAAAATAGCTTTTGAAATGGAATTTTACAGCATATATGATTTAGAGGGTATGTGATTCTAAATGATCAACCTGAAAAATAAAAATAAATTAAAGCAAGTTTGATTTTTGTTTTTTTTTTGGTGATTGGATAAAATGGATTAGTTGATTGGTATTCTGTAGAGCAGTTCCAATAACATCCATAATAGGTTAATATTAGTTAGAATGAATGAACTTATGATTTTGTTTCTGGTCCTTAACAACTATCAGACTGCCTTTCAGAGTAAGATTGCATTTGTTTGTGTTGGAGCAAATGGAAATGCTACTTTTTTGAAAAATCAGTCTTGAATTGAGATGGTGAGAAATTGTTTTTTGGGTCACATTTCACTGTTTCTTTTTATATAGATTTTATGTTTTTTTGTGAAAATATTGTACAGAGGGATTACAGTTACATGAGCAAGGTAATGAGTACATTTCTTATCAAGCATTGTTGCCTCCTCCTTTATTTTTCCCCTACCATCCCTTCCCTCCCACTTCCACATCTACCCCCCCCCCCAGCCTAAATTGTAAAGTTTGCTGTTCAACAGTGTCTTGTACATCTCATTGTTACAATGGGTCAACCTGTATCCCTATGTATCCCTATTTAAACATTTTGTTTATTCCCTGCCTCTCCCCATTTTCACTGTATTTGATGTCACTGTTTCTTAACAATGTGCCTCTTACACACTAGAGTCTCCTTTGTAACCTGGATGCTCACATCACTTTCTGTTCTCTGCCATTTTTTTGCCCATAGTTCTTCCTGTAGAAGTTAAACGGTGAAAAAATAACCAAGAACTCACTAGACTAGAATGTAAATACAAAATAAAGTAGATATTTAACTCATACAACATTATGGGTAGAAAGTTTTTTATTATTATTTAAAAACTTTAGACTAATCTGAAACATGGATAATCTCTTTTATAAGTCATTTGTCTTATTCAGTCATTCAATAAAGTTTTATTACTAACCTTTTTTGTTGAACTCTACTTGGATTGCCTTTTCATTCCTCAGAATCGGTGCCTCTAAAATGATTAAAACTTTACTGACTTGACTTTTGACCCATTTTGACCTCAATTACATTACATGGATATATTTGGGAAAGGGAGTAGATGAAGGAACACAAACTGAGAAGTAAGCAACACAACAATGCCCAGAGCAGAAAAGTTACTCATCATGTTTCACTACTTGTTTCCTATTGGGAATGGGCTCCAAGTGTTTGAGGCAGCAGGCTTATCCAGACCATTTTCATATTTTCCTACATATAGCCAAAGAGAACCATTAACTCTCTTGTGTTTTTGCAGGATTTATATTCTCAACTTTTGGACACTACAATTCCCTAGGAAAGTACTCTTACTGTGATAACCATCTCAGGGACTTTTCTGCCTGGGATGTTTTGAACTACAATCCTTAGATGTCAGTCTCATGAGTAGCTAGGATTACAGGTATTAGTCACTAGTGCCAGCTAACAAACTTGATGCTTGGCTCTCTTCTATTTGGTTTCTGTCATTGATTCACTATCTATTGTCTTCATAGTCTTCCAATATCATATCACCAACACTATTTTGCTGCATTTTAGTGTCTCTTATGAAGGATGTACTAGATATTTAAATGCCGAGAATTGTAAAATAAACAATAACTTTAGAAAAATAAATACAAAGTTAAATACTTATCCCTTCCTGTTCAATTATTTTAAGTACTTTTAATGCCTCCCATTTGTTTTTTGGCTCTTAAGATAGAAGTTATACTCCAAAATGTCCACTCTTCTAAATATGATTCATTTTATCTGGTACTAAAATATGTGATTTGTTTGTCCTGTACAGAATAACATAAACAAATTAACAAAAAAAATGAGGTCGCTCTTTCCCAGCTCTCTCTCTTCCCAGCTCTCTCTTTCTCATCTCTCTTTCCCAGCTCTTTCCCAGCTCTCTCTTCTCTTTTCTAGCTCTTTTCTAGCTCTTTCCCACCTCTTTCCCAGGTCTCTCCCAGGCCTTTCCCAGCCACGTGGAGGGCCAAGATGGCCTGCTGCCAGTCGGAACGATGAATAAACCTACCCCTTACCTGAATACCACGTGCGTGGTGCTGTTCTTACTCGGCAACCTCTTCTTAAAAACCTAACATAAATGGTGCTGAAACCCGGGAAGGGCTTAAAGTCAGGATAGGTGGGATTCCTCTCTGTTTTTTCTTTCCTTTTTTCCTTTTTCTGTTTGCTTTTTCCATTTTTGCTCTGAGGAATACCCACAGTTCTGACGGCCTTTTGTGAACCGGTCTGTCTGCTGCAGACACAGGGCATCGATACCATTGCTGGCTTTCACATCCACGTCCACACCACTTCTCTACTCTGATGAGTGAAACTACTCTCTATGGTTCTCTGTTGCTCAGTCTCTGTCCAGTTGTGGCACCACACCAGAGAGCTCCTACAGCCTGTAGCTGAAAGGCCAGTCACCTCCAAAGCTGAGGACTCTTGGTTTTGGGGGCTTGGCCATTCTCTCTAGAGGGCTCTGGGGGAAGTCGGGATGCCACTTCTGCTTGGTCAGCTCTCCTTCACTCACCAGACTGACTTTTCTACTCATTTAATGGGGTGCTGCAAATCACGCCCAAGCGGTGAAATGCCTCCTGTGCTTCCTGGAAAGCCAGTGCACCTAATTTTTATGCCATTCTGAGATGTAGACAGTTTTTGCCTCTGCAATGGTAAATGGTCAGAAGTCTGTTTACTTTCAGGCTCTCTTTGCTCTCTCTCTGCCATTCATGTCCAACGTTCTCTATCTCTTCCTTTTTCTTTTCTTCAACATTTTGGAGTGTGCCCTGAGGAATGCGATGCAGGCTGGGTCCCGGGGACCTCCCTCTAGGTTCCTTCTCAAAGGCTAGCCAATGTAGGCTTGATCTATTTGTCCAGGGTTTCTTTGCATTTTTTCAGAAATTCACCATCTTGAGTTTGCCATCTTGGCCACATGGTGGGTTAAGGGTTTGGCCCCATCTGACCCTTAACCTTCCACCAAGTTTACTACTCCATCTATTCTAAGGTGCCTTGCTAACAAGTTGCTCTTTCCACAGGCCCTGGTAACTGAGGCCCAACCATCTGATGTGCTTTGCTAGCAACAATGTCTACACATTGTTGTCAAAAATGTTAGGTTTCGAGTTTTGCCTTTTTTTGTTTTGTTTTATGTATTCTACTATTGACTATGTGGTTCTAAAATACTGGGCCTATCTGTGCTAAAATTCTCATCACATCTAACAAGTTTGTCATTGCAGAATATTTGTTGGTCAATTCTTGATAAGGACCAGGTAAGCTCTATTCTATTTGATCTCCTTGTTGCTTTAATTGGAAATAATAAAGGGTTTTTGTGGCAAAGATTGCAGTTCAAAGTCAGCCTGGGCTGAAAAATCCCTAAGACTCCATCTCCCAACTAACCTGCAAAGAGCCAGGCTGGAAGAATGGCTCAAGACTCTTATCTCTAACATGCAAACACTGCAAGTGGTACTATAACTCAAAGTGGTAGAGTGCTAACCTTGAGCAGAAGTGCTCAGGGATAGTGCCCAGGCCTTGAGTTCAAGCTTCCTTGAATACCAACTGGGACAAGCCATCCCAGCAACAAGCAGCTAGACTTAGCCCGTCTGGGAAAGAAGGGAACATGGAGAGGAGTAAGAGGAGATGATGTCACATCAGCAACTTTGTGCCTGCCCTTTCAAAATTAACCAGAGCTGGGAGGTCAGTAGAAGTAAGAAGCCTGCCCATCCAATGTCTATACCTGTCTACCTATTAACTGAACAGGAATTTATATTCCTGCCTTTGTCACCTTTGTCACCTGTCTCTACTTAGTCTCCAGATGTCAGAAGTAAAGGGACATTTCTACCAACATTTTCAGCCCCAAGTCCTTCCTCTTGCCATTTATTTGCTCTCTAGTATTTTTTTTCCAGCCCCTCAATGCTTCATAAGACTTTTCCAGACTTCATCTAAGGACTCATGCCACCAAGGGACAGCTGCTGCTCCTGCCTTCTCTGGGAAGGGACCAAATTCCAGCCTTTTACCCCTATTGTCGACGCCCCTTGTCAGCAGGAAGTAGCCAGAGAGAATCCACATCCTATTTCATGATTATTAAAAGGCTGGAATGTAAGGTTGGCTCCTGGATGGTGAGCAGACTCCACCCTCCTCTCAGCAAAGTCTCCACTCAGTACCTGCATTACCTAGGCAACTGGCACACCTGGAAGAGGTCACATCTGCATCTGCTGAGGTCACATCTGAATTTGATGTGGCCACACCTTTCTCCACCCATACCCTAGATAAGACCTAGCCCAGGCCCAGACACAGCGCTCTTTTTTCTAGCTTTTTTCTAGCTCTTTCCCAGCTTTCTCTCTCTTTCCCATCTCTATTTCCCAGCTCTCTTTCCCAGACCTTTCCCAGCCACATGGAGTGCCAACCTGGCCTGGTCCCAGCAGGTCTACTGAATAAACCAACCCTTTACCTGAATTTTTTAAAAATGAGGTCTTTGATGAGTTTAAGAGATAGAAAATTCTTAAAATAAATATTTTTAAATTGTGGAGAGATTTCCCATTGTCTGAGATCATTATTCTTTTCCATTTGACACATAAAATAGTCCTGTGTTATAAACTACCATCCCTATTTTAGAGATAGTTTGGATAAATGGAGATTTTTTTTCTTTTATTTCCATTTATACTGAGGAATAACTGATGAACAAAAGTATAAATATTAAAAACAGAAGGTAATATTTTAATATAGGTTTACATGGCAAAATGATTACTATTATTAAGCTAATTAACATATACATCCTTCATATAATTGTCTTTGTGGTGAAAACATTTCAATTTCCAATTTTCAACTAATATACAGCATTATATTTTTTATCTATAGTCACTTCAACTGAAAATTAAATCTCTAGATTTTATGAATTATCATCTTGCTTAGCTAATGACAACTGTTGTAATTCTATCAGTTTCATTTTTAATTTTACATATAAATAAGACTGTGAATCTATATTTCCCTCTGCAAGGGTAATTTCCCTTAGAATAATGTCTTCCCGATTCATCCATGTTTGCAAATGAAAGAATATTATTCCTTTATAAGTAAAGGTGAATAATATTCTGTTTTGTATACAAGACATTTTTTATCCATTATCTCTTAATGGACACTTAAGTTGACTGTGTCTCAGTATGAGAAATAATGCCACATACATGCAGAAGTGAAAGTATCTGTTTAGATGTTGCTTTTATTTCCCTTGGATATGTGCCCTCAAGTGGTATTACAGCGGATTTTTTTTTGTTTTATGAGTAATCACTGTGATTTTTCTATAATAGATACACAAATTTATATTCCCAAGAAGAGTATATAAATGTTTCTTATTTTATACCTTCTTAACCTAATAGGTATGAGACAGTATCTAATTCTGGTTTTATTTTTTTATTTCTATGATGATTAGTGATATTGAACAACTTCCATATACCTGTTTGGCTTTATTACAGCTTCAAAAATGTATCCTCAGATCCCTTGACTAACTTTAATTTTACCACTTCAAGTTAGTCACTGTGGTCTGATGGCCTGTTCTGTGGTGTGGGCTGGTCTTTTTTGAGCAGTTTCAACTTTTTCAAGGAGATAAAAAGATGGGATTGTCTGTCTGAGGGAGCAATTTGCCTTTGTCACAAGATGGTGGCAAATTCTTTCTTTTCTGGAGATGATTGCAAAGTGACTCTAGGAAAGAAAGGCTCAGATCAAAGGGCACAGATGCAAAGTGGGGGGCTGGGTATCCATCTTTTATCCTGCTTTTAGTTAATTCATAGGCTCAATAAAAGCAGCTTTTAAGTTGCCTCTCACATTGTCAATCTCACATCTTATTGTGGGAGATCATTTGTAAAAATATAGATAATGGCCTATGCTGATAAGTGCTGTAAAGCAGCATGAAAAATGGAAAAGAAGAGATGTACTGAGGGCAAAGGAGGGTTACTATTTGGTAAAAGGTTACCAGAGGAAAGTTCTGTGAATGAGATAGTATTTTATCAGAGACCTGAAAATAGTCAAGGTGCAAGCTATATAATGTATCTAGGAGAACAAGCTAGCATGAGTAGATGGAAAAGTGAATAATAGATAAAGCAGAGAATTTGGTAGGGGCCAGATAATGTAGAGCTTTGTAAGGCATTGTAAGGATTTAAGTGATTGATTGACATATTTGTTGTGTTTTAAAGATAGCTTGGTTACTATGTGATTATGTGGGAAGCAAGGATGAAAATAGAGAAACCAATTATGAATCTTATGCAGTAATTTAGGTGGAGTACAGTGATGGCTTACATTACAGTATAATGAAAATGATGAGAAATCATGCAATGAGTAGAAATGTTCATACTCTAAATATATTTAGATGGTAGAAATGACAGCATTGGTTGCAAAATTTAATGTGAGGTTTAGAGAAAGAGCAACAATTAGTCTTTCAAAACCTGAGCAAATGGAGGGATCGAGTTTACATTTACTGAGATGGGAAAAACTAAAAATGGAACAGATTTAGAATGGAGAATAAGTGTATTAAAAATAGCCTTTTCTTTCTCTGTTCTAACTCTGATATTTAAAGCTTCTCTTGCCATGTAAAGTGTGCTCCTTTTAGGACTAGTCAATTCCTGGAGATAATAAATAATTTATGGATAGAAACAAACTACTTAAATGCAACCCAAACAATCCACAGCCCTTATTTGGTACATGCAGGACCAAGTTCTCTTTCTTAATCACCATGGGACCAGATATCAAATAAGGATATCTCATATGCCCTATATTCTAATAAAATTATTTAAACTAATCAATAATAATGTTCTTACCCTTCCTCCAATCCCTGCCATGGATACTCCAATATTTACTTTCCATTGTCCAATACTCTCCTTCTGTCTCCTCACAATATCAAGTGCTTCTTCCTACAGCCTACCTTATGGTATGGAAAGGCCTTTTGTTTTTGAATCCTCAAACATAACAAACTATTTTTATATGATAGTTTTCTATTGAACTTTTAGGGTTCTCATACCTGACGTAATAAAAATTTTACTTAAAGGAAACAGGAAGCCAGGTATCCATAGCTCACTCCTATAATCTTAGCTTCTCAAGAGACTGAGATTGCAAGAATGGCAGCTCAGAGGGTTAAGTAGAACAGTTACTTTATATACAGTATATAAAAAGTTGAATTATGATAAATGAACAGTACAATGAGTGTTTGGAGGTTGGAGTCTAAGATGTTGGTTAAATAAAATATTATTAAATAAAACATAAGCTCAAAATATCTATTGAAAGATACAATTATTATGGTTAAAAACTACATATTATATTCTTGAAAATTCACTAAGAATATAGATTTTGTTTACCTTTTAACACCATTGGGAAGAAATTGTTTTATTCAATTATTGGAAATATCTCTCAAGAGTCATAAATCATATCATTGTTTCAAATGTATAGAAGCTTACAGAAATTTACATTTCATTCTTTTTTTTTACCATGCAATGTTTTATTTCTTTTAAAAAGCTTTTATTGTCAAAGTGATGTACAGAGGGGTTACAGTTACATAAGTAAAGTAGTGAGTACATTTTTTGCAGAACTTTTTACCCCCTTCCTCATTTTTCTATGGCACATTCCCTTCCTCCCAATCCCCCAAGTTTACAGTTCATTTCCAACATATTGTCTTGTGAGTAGCACTGTTTCATTGGCTCCCCCTTGGTCCTTTGTCTCACCATTTTGTTTTTGCCCTTCCCTTCCCTAATTCAGATAATCACTTATATCTAATACCCAGGGTACCAAAATCAAATACAGTGACAACAGGTGATAAACAATAGGGAATAAAACCAAAAGCAAAAGGAAATCACATAATACATTAAACACAATGACAACAAAGAAAAATCTCTTGTGTCCATATCTTGGAGTGCATTTCGTTTAGCATCATCTTATATGTTCATATATACATAGCTATTGAGCTATTCTGCTCATCTGTTAGGATTAACCTAGATGTATACTAATTATTACAAATGAGGGAGACGATGAGACCTATGTTTCTTTGGGTCTGCCTTACTTCACTTAATATGATTTTTCCAAGCTTTTCCATTTCCTTACAAGAGGAGTGGTTTCATTCTTTCTGATTGAAGCATAGAATTCCATTGTATATACATACCACATTTTCTTGACCCATTCATCTATGGAGGGACATCTGGGTTGGTTCCATATCTTGGCTATGGTAAATAATGCGATGAACATAGTTGTGCTGGTAGCTTTAGAATGTCCTTGTTGGCTGGGAAGGTGGCTCAGGGGTAGAGTGCTTCCCTTGCATGCATGAAGCCCTGGGTTTGATTCCCTAGGACCACATAGACAGAAAAAGCTGGAAATGGTGCTATGGCTCAAGTGGTAGAGCACTAGCCTTGAGCTGAAGAGCTGAGGGACAGTACCCAGGCCCAGAGTTCAGGCCCCACGACCGACCAAAAAAAAAAAAAAAGAATGGCCTTGTTTGTGGTCATTTGGGTAAATGCCCAGAAGTGGGAATGCCGGGTCATAGAGGACCTCTATGTTTAGTGTTTTGAGGAATCTCCATACTGCTTTCCAGAGTAGTTAAAACACTTTACATTCCCATCAACAGTGTAGTAATGTTCCCTTTTGGCCACATCCCCTCCAGCATCTGTTGTTATTTTCTTGATTATAGCCATTCTAACTGAGGAGAGGTAGAATCTCAGTGTTGTTTTGATTTGCATTTCTTTTATGGCCAGAGATGTTGAACATTTCTTCATGTGTCTATTGGCTATTCTTATTTACTCTTCAGAAAAGTCTCTCTAAGTCTTTAGCCCACTTATTAATCAGGCAGTTTTTTTTTGAGAATTTGTTGTTGGGGGATTTAATTTCTTGAGTTCTAAGTATATTTTAGATATGAGACCCTTGTCTGTTGTCTGTTGTATGGCTATTGAAGATATTCTCCCAATCTGTGGGCTGTCTATTGATCTTGCTAGCTATGTGCTTTGCCATGCAGAAGCTCTGCAGTTTCATGCAATCCCATTTGCTCAGTCTTTCTTTGATTTTTTTGTTTCTGGTTCTTTAATTAGGAAAATTTTGGCCTGTGCCAAGGAGCTCTCGAGTTTCTCCTATTCTTTCCTGTAATTTTTTTTTGTTTGTTTGTTTGCTTTTTTTTTTTTTTGCTACGGGTCTTTGCTCGATTTGGAATTGATTTTGGTGCAGGGTGATATATAAGGATCTAGCTTTAGTTTTCTACAGGTGTTTAATCAATTTTGCCAGCACCATTTACTGAAGAGGCTGTCTTTCTTCCATTGTATTTTTTGCTTCCTTATCGAAGATTAGGTGACTATAGGTCTGTGGGTTCATTTCTGGATCTGCAGTTCTATTCCACTGGTCCTCAGGTCTGTTCTTGTGCTGTACCAAGCTTTTTTGATTACTATAGCTTTGTAGTAGAGTTTGAAATTTGGTAATGATATTCCTCCAGCACTGTTCTTTCTGCTAAGCCAAGTTACTCAAGCTGTTCTGTACCTTTGGCAAAGTAGCAAGGTATGAAATTAACCCTCAAAAATCAACAGCTTTTCTTTATAATGAGAAGAGCGAGGCTGAAATCAGGAAAGCAACTCCTTTTATAACCCCCCCCCCAAAAAAATACCTAGGAATTAACCAAAGAAGTGAAGGATCCCTTTGATGAAAAATTTAAAAACCTGAAAAAGGAAATTAAAACTGAACTAAGGATGTGGAAAAACCTCCCATGCTCCTGGATTGGGAGGATTAACATCTTGAAAATGGCAATACTGACAAAGGCTATCTACAAATTCAATGCAATGCCCATCAATATCCCAACATCATTCTTTAATGAAACAGAGGAAGCAATCCAAAAATTCATATGGAATAATAAAAGACCTAAAATAGCAAAAACAATAATTCACAGAAAGAACATTTCATTCTTCTTTGAGACAAGTATCAAGAATAATTAATTATAAAAATATTTTAAGTCAAGAATGTAGATTTTAAGTGTTGTCACTACAAAGAACTAAAAGGCATATGTTATTCCACAATGTATTTGACATCTCAAAACAGCATGTTGCATGTAGGCTACTTAAAATAGGAAATAAAAAAATCTTGGAAAAAGTAGAATAAAATGAAGTGTAAATCAACTAATCCAAGCAGAATATTAAGCCTATTTGATGACATTCTAATGAAATATAAGAAATGAAATTGAGTTATTAGCTAATATAATTTTTTCACTGAAATAAGATTTATTTCTTAAAATAGAATACTAGATCAATTTCTTAATATTTAAACTAGCTGTTTAGTCACATGAACTATAATTCTACATTCTGGATCATTGAATAAAATCAAAGTGCTGAATTTTAAGTTATGTAAGTGACATTAACAAAGTACTTATCTCTCAGTAACTACTTATATTTTACAATCAAATATATGCCTGCCCGACTTATCTTACACAACCATGGAATGTGATGTGAAGCACTCTAAAAAATTTTTAAAAAAGAAACTACTCTTAACATTTCTTTTTGAAGGCCAGCCTTCCACAAAATACCATTTGACATCCCTTGGCTTAGAGAAGAGTTATATTGACCTGTGCTTTTGTCTTCACCTGATACTCTCATTGTGCATGTCTGTCTCTGTACTCAAATCCTTCTCAATGTTACTGAATCAGGACCCATGCTAATGACCCTATATTAACTCAATAATTCTGCAAAGACCCAATATCCACAAATAATGTCATATTTTGGACCCCATCACACACACACACACACACACATCCCCTACGCACACATACGCATACACATAGACAATTGAAATTTGAATTCAGGGTTTGAGCTTGCTCTGCTACTGACACTCTGCCACTTGAACCATGCCCCAGCCTAGCTTTTTGTATGCTGTTTTGGAGAAGGAATGTCATGGAGTTTTGTGCTCAGGATAGCATAGAATCACCGTCCTTCAAATCTCACTCTCCTGAGTAGCTAAGATTATAGGTGTGAGCCACTCATACCTAGCTCATTCTTTCCATCTTTCTTCTTTTTACTTCCTTCCCCTTCTTTAACTAGTCTAATCAAGTTTTCTTCTTTCATTTTACATAGAAGTTATTATGAACATATTCACACTCCTTTCCTCTTTCCATTTGTTCTCACCTTTGCTATTATTCATATCTCAGTCTGGACTGGAATATGTTTCATGTTTCATTTTCCTAATGTTCCTTTTGTTATAGTGCCTATTGATTGTTTAAAGGGATTTCATCATGATACCTCACACGTGAACATGTTTTAGCTCAGTAAGGATATCACACCTGGGAACAGCCTTGGTCCGTGATTTTCTAACCTACTAAATCCCAAGTATCTGGGTTAAGAATCATGTATCACCATACTTTGTCTATTTGTTGAGGTGTGGGCTATCTAACTTTTTGGCTGAGTTATGTGTGAACTGTGATCCTCCAAATCCCCAAGTATCTAGGATTACAAACACAAGACTCTTCACCAGGCCTTCATTATAACTTCTTGGTGCACTGCTCCCTTTATTAATATAAAGTAACCTTCTTTATTTCTTCTGATTTCTTTTGACTTGAAGTGTATTTTCCAAGATATAAGAAGCTACTCCTGCTTGATTTGACTTTTTATTTGCTTGGTATATCATTTTCAAACCTTCCACTTTTAGTCTGTGTATCTTTGCAGTGAGCTATGTTTCTAACATACAGAAAAACAATTGGATGTTATTTTTTTAATACAACTAACCAATGTTTCTGCATCTTTTAATTGGTGAGTTAAAACCAATTATGCTTAGGATTATGCTAGAGTGGTATTTGTTTAATCCTGTAATTTTCTTTCTCCTGTTTGATTCAGGCACTATTCCTTTATTACTCCCTTTTTTGGAGTTGGATGGTTTTTATTGATTATGTCCTTATTTTTCTTTGTTTCTCTGTTCCTTTCATTATATTCATTCTTTCCTATGCTCTCATGTTTGAGATAGATATGCTTACTTTGAAGTGTATAATCAAATTTTTTGATTCGTTTTCTATTTTAGGATTGATAATAATGAAATTCTTTAGGTTATGTTTGCCATGGAAGGTACTTTTTTGGTAATACTTAAGTAATAGTAATATAATAATCTTGCTTAGCAGTTATTTACACTCAGAACTAGATATATATCTGTGATTTCCTAGCTATTAGTGTTGCTGGTAAGATAGAGTTTTGATGAGGTTACTTTTGTAAGTTGATATTTTTCTTTTGCAGTTTTCAATATTCCTTGTCCTTAGTTCTGTGATTTGGTCTTATAACTATAATGCAATGTGCAGAGTTGTTATGATCATCTACGTTTCTAAATGCCAATCATACTTGAAACTTAGCTTTTGAGGTTTGCAGATATAAAATGCAAGATCTTTTTTGATGTCCACTGCAGAAAGCTTTGGCCATATGACCTCTCCAAGCAACTAGATAATGAGCTAGGAAGGATAGAGGTCCTTTCTCCAGCATGTGTTTTCTGCATGATATGTAGCTCTCCCATGTTGAAATGGATTTTTGCAGAGTGCCAACAAGCTCCACCAACAGTTAGATTTTCTCCAGCCTTTCTTTTGCTTTTTTGCTTGCAGACCCACTAAATGGTATTCTTTTTCCCTCTAGTTTGTCTTAGTACTCATTTTCAGAGTCCTTTGATTTTCTCTTACAAATATTTTATTTAGTATTACTGAATTTCATTTGAATTTCACTGCTTACTATTGTCTTTCCATACCAACCATCCACGGCCTGTAAGCATTCTTCTGTTGTTTCAGATTCACAGAAATATAGAAAAGTGCTAGATGTGCCTAATATGCCCTCTTGCTTTCTGTCTTAGGTCTTGGAAATTCTGAGATGTGTTCAAGGCCTCTGTCTTGATGCAAATTACTTGGCTTCTTTTACATGGTGTTATTCTATTCGAAAACCATGCCTTTCCTAGCCCCAACTCTGTATTGACTTTTCTGACCAAATAAATCTTTGAAAGTCTATATTTTGTTTCTCATTCTCACTAAAAAGTTCTGCTTAAAAAGCAAATACTAGCATCATACCATAGCCTGAATTGTAAATTCTGACTCCCATAATGTATTGCAGAGTAGAATAAAGAACAATTCCTTGTCATAATGTAACATAGATAGCCTCTTGTCTAATTTCCAATACATTTCACTTGAAAACATATGTTCACTGTCATTGTTGTCCATATTTTTATTAGAATTTTTTCTTAACTCCCACCAAAATCACTCATTAAGTTATTCCTGCAGGTTTCTACAAGTTTTTCTATTCCACATCTCCAATTGTTTACAAATTCTCCAATAATGCAAGGTCAAAGACTTCTGAGCCATGTGGTGGGGAAATAAGAACTAGGATCCTATTTCTCTGACCAATTTTCCTGATTGATCAAACTTTTAACTCTATGATAAAATCCCTGTGAAAACAACATACAGAATAAAAGATTTATTTTGGTTTACAGATTCAGATATTTCAGTCTATAGTTCTCCACTAATTCTAAGCCTTTATGGACATAACATTTGGGAGACAATATTCATTCTATGGTGGACAGGATGCAGACAAAAGGACAAAGGTGATCTGAGACAAGATACAGACTTCAAGGACCAACTCCAATGATCTACTTTTTCCAACTAGGACCACCTCCTGTGGTTTTCAGTTCCTCCAAGACACTCCACACATGAGCCTGTGGGATACATTTTTATTGCATCCACAACAGATCCCTCTAGCTGTATTTCAGAATTTCTATATGGGTCATTTTGCTTTCATTACACTTCCCTTACTTCTCAAGCACCTCACCTACTCATATCAACATATTTTGATGTTTAGTTCAATTCTGGAAACAATATATTTGGATATAAAATGTACAAATAATTAATGGACATGAGAAATATCACTTAACTCCATTTCCTATTCATCCTTCTGCCTCCAAGCACACTTCATTCAATCTTCATTTTCTCCAGTGGACTTACTGTAATTTTCCCAGTAGGTCAAGATTTTGATGCATTCATTCTCAGGAGAGCGATTTAATTAATTTCTTTGATCAAATCTAACTTTACTTGAAACTACTCAACAACCCCTCCCATGCTTCACAGAATTAACTCCAAACTTGCACAAATAAAATTCAAAATAAAAACACAAAGTCTCAACATTCAATATCGCCAGAATTATTATATATACTAGCTTGCATTCTCATCTTACAATGTAGTAAATCACATCATTTACAATCATGTGATTTTACAGCTCAAACCCACTGAATTAGTATTTTCATATTTTTCTTCCAAATTGTTTTTTCTCAAATTGTTGAAATCCTACTTTATCTATTTTAGCAACACTCGCCCCATTCGAACCAAAGATTTTTTGACCACTGTTACATGATTACACTGCTTTGTTAAAGCTCCATTTATTTATGCATATATTTTGTCATTTCTACTTAAGAGAAACTTCTTGTTCATTGTGGAGCACATGGGCAGCAAAGATGGCGTTGGAAGGGGGTTGAGTGGGCAGAGCCCAATTGATCTGCCGATCAGTGCCTAACCAGCCCCTGCAGGCTCAGGTGAATGATAGGGTGTGACCTTGACAGTGATTGGCTCCTCTTCCTCCCTTACCATGCCACCCACCCTTTGTGTCTTTAAAAGAGGCTGCTCTCTGTTAATAACTGTTAATAAACGAGTTTTTCTACCTGCTGGATTTGGCTCCCCGCTGTGTCTGATTGTCTCCTGGGCTGAGGGAGGCTGGGGAATGGCCGACTGCCGCACTTACCTTTCCTCGGACCCCGTCCGTCTTTCATGGGACGGACGAAGACCCAACAGTTCATCTGCTTCCCTCTAAAATGCCTTGCACATAAGAGCAAATGTGTGCTAAATTGAATCTAACCTGATAAAACATAGCTTCCATTTCTTCAAAAGTAAATTCAAGATAGAAAATTAACTCAAATTAACTCAAAATTAATTCAGATTCCATTAAGAATGATGTTAGTAGCAGTATTTATGACTACGTATTAGAAATAAGAGGAGGAGTTTGGTGACAATGGCTCACATGTAGTCCAAGATACTCAGGTGGTTGAGTTCTGGGGATGGCGGTTCAAAGCAGGCTGAGGTAGAAGAGTCCCTGTGAGATTCTTATCTCCAATTAACCACGCAAAAACCAGAAGTGGTGTTAGGGCTCAAAGTGGTAGAGTTCTATTTTTGAGCAACAGAGTTCAGGGGCAATCCCCAGGCCCTGAGTTCAAGCCCGATAACAGACAAGAAAGGAAGAAAGAGAGAGAGGGAGAGAGACACAGACAGACAGACAGACGGGGGGAGGGAGGGGAGGAGGAGGAAGAGGACTAATAGTAATATCATAGAGTCAGAAACATACTTGCAGGAAAAAATGACAGACGATGTTTCAAAAATGAAATAATATCCTCACTCTGTCCAGTGGGATTTGATGGTTATGAGAAATTACTTGAGAATTTCTAGGATTATAGATTTTGATGCTGGTATCTGTTACCTTCCATATAATTAACTTTGAGAGAGTAGAAGTTCCTCCTTCTGCTCCCATCCCTAGATGTACCATGGGATACCATTGCTGAAGTAATCCAGCAAGATGCCAATTTTTGTTTCTCTTAGTGACAGAAATATGCTTAGTGTCTCCTTACTCAATTGGCAACAATTTTTATGCTGTTTTAATATAAAAGGGCTGGTGAAAGATGGAATCTTGAGTCATCTTGGCAACTATTGTCTCACCCAATTTTTCTGCTGCATCAGCTTTTGCTGGCAGGCTGACAGAGTTAGTGTTCCAAGTTGAGTGGCATACTTGTCAAGTCCTTCAATATTTCTGACATACCTGTTTGTCTGAAGTCATGGAGCACAGAAGCTGAGTTCTTCATTCCACGACAGTATCAAACCTTACTCTTACTATAGCAGTATGGTAAAGGAAGCAGACATAATTTGACTCAGGGAAAGGGAACTGAACTGTGAGTGAGGTGTAGTGGGTTCTCATTTCTATAACCAGGATGAAATTTCAGGCAGAAGTGGGATACAGTGACATTGAGAATTTTCATGTTAGTAGGGTTATGAGTTTTGGAACACACATTTGTGGGCTAATGTGGTTTAACCTGCTTAAGCTACTTAATGGCTTTCACAATTGTAAACCTCAGTTTCATCATTGCTAATGTAGTCTAAAATGGACTACTAATCTCTAAAGATTTTGGTTTGAGGCAAGAGAAACAAGAAATGTAAAATTGTTTTCTAAGCTTAAATAATTGTAACACGACTATTATTAAGTTACTGTACAGATGTTGATATGTAAGTTCCTTTTCTTGTGTGCAAAATGGAGGAAATTGAAGTATATATCTCACATGAATAAATGTAGTTTGGAAACAACACGTGACTATAACAAACAAAATGGCACAACTAACAATATTTTGAAAGGAAACTATCATAGTTGCTTTAATTACTCTTAGAACCTACATTTCCAAAAAAAACCGCTACATTTTCAAGGCTTACATACCATAGTTTTTTTTCAGTCCTATAGAATAATTGTATTTTCAAGTAGGGAAGATGAGAATAAAACATAAGATATGAAAACAAATAACTAAATATTTTATCCATAATTATTTATAAATATCCTTTTCCTTCTATTTTATAGATGCTTTATTTTATAGAATTATTTGTAAGCAACCATACACTTGATTTCTACTTAGAGGAAAATCTACACAAGGGATTTTTTTCAATTATATAATAGTCATACCAATTATCTTAGGCAATTATTTGGTTTGATAGATTTTGTGTCAGTTCCATAAGATAACTGAAGCCAGAAACTATTCTTTTAGATGTCTGTATTTCTAGAATACAGTACCCTGTGACTTCCACATATTAACTACATATCCAGTAAGCATGATGATGCTTTTGAAAGTTCAATAATTATTGAGAGGCTTGCAGTGGTTTGAGAAGAGTTCAATCTATTTATATCAAAATATTAATAAAACATTTTTCCTTTCCATACAAGGAATTCTGCTAGAACTTTGTTATTAGCAGTAGCCAAGATGACAAAAGAAAAACGTTTAACATGTGAACAAACCAATCCACTAAATTAAAGAGATGACAGTACAAAGAGGAGTTAAATATTGCCATTGCATAGGTTTTTCCTGTAATATATTTTCATATCCAATGATCACTTTTCTTTTCAAAACAAGTATTTCAAAATACTGTTATATAAAAGTGAGAACAAGGAAAACAGAGATAATTCTTCATAACTGTAGGTAAAATCTTAAAGCAAATATCTTAGAATTACAACTATTCTGTTTAGAGTCCTAATAATATTTTCTCCAACAGGACTTTTAAAAATATTCATGTGATTCTCTTTCATGAATGATTCTTACTAAGTCTACTATAAAAGTGAGCCAGAGGCATTAGCAAGACATAAATTAAGCAAATATTAAAATTTCTATTTCTAGAAACAGAATATTCATAAGATGAATATTTTGATGCAGACTCATATTTAAGAACAGAATCTGAGGAAACAGGCAAAAAAGCAGAAGTTAGTGATTATAGGGAGGAATTTTTTCATGCATTTGGAATGCTAGAAGAGCCACTTCCCCAAAGTCTTGAAGAAACTACTAATCAGGAAATAAATGATACTGCAAGTATGAGCTATTGAAAATTTCTTCCTCGTAAGACAAATTAATAAAAGTTAACTTGTATTTTTCCTATCAAACAATTTTAAGAATTTAGGGCATTACATCTGTTTAATGTTCTAAATTTTAAGATTAAAGTTTCATATTAGAAAACATGACTTATTTTTGGAAATTTTAACTTTAACCAGCAAACTGAAAGAAGAAAAAGTCATTATTATTTTCTGGATTTTTTTAAAATAAGTTTTTTATTGTGAAAATAGTGTACAGAAGGGTTAGAGTTACATGAGCAAGGTAATGAGTACATCTCTTATCAAGCATCATTGCCTCCTCCATTTGCAAAAGGATTCTAGAGTAAGTAAGAATTTAGGCCTCAGATTGAAATACTTGAACTTACTATTTAACCTACCATCTCTAAAAATGGATAGTTCTGTGAAGTGTCAAATATTCAAAACATTAACATATTCCTTTCTCTTATTTCTCATTTGATCAATCTGAAAATGTCAGGTGTTTAAAAAAAAACAAAATGTCTTAATTTGGCCATTATAATTCCATCCATTTGCTATTTGCAGAGAAGCACAGCATTTAAAGTTAAAATTAAAAGATAGCATGGAAATGGATAGATCTGGAAAAAATCATACTGAGCAAGTAATCCAGGCTCAGAAAGAGAAAAGGTTCATAGTTTCTTTCATACATGTATCTTAGACCCCAAATACAAACTTCCATGTGAACACTCACAGGGCACTCAAGTGTGTGTGTGTGTGTGTGTGTGTGTGTGTGTGAATAACAACATTTAAATATACAGAAGTGAAACATCATGGCATAAACCTTTTGAACAATTAACAGTTTAACATAATAATTATTATGATAATTATCAGAAAGCCCAAATCTGTTTTGAAGAGTGGATCCTAGTGTAGGAAGGGTAGATGAATGGAACAGGGAAAAGTAGATAAGTATTGTCATAATAATCAATATATAAATATAAAAAAAGAAGTAGGAAACTTGTGACTACTGGAGGAAGGTTTAGGTGGGAGAGTGAGATTAATAAAAGGGTAACACTGATAAAGATGCACTGTATGTATATAAATGGATGTTAAATTGAATTTCCTCTTACAACCATGTTGAAGACAAACCTGTATATGATTTTTAAGACAGAAAATTATAAAAGAAGTTTTTTGTAGGCATATTCCCTTAATATGATATAAGGGGATTTTTTTCTGGCTGACATATTTCAATCACGCCTTTTTGTGGATAGAACAAATTTCTGTTTTGAACACCCAGGTACAATATTTGGGTATTAGCTTTATTACCCTTTACATAAATTCCATTTTTCATAATATCCGTGTAACAAACCTCCAACCTAAAAGTTCATAGAAAAAAGACCTACATCGAATTTACTTATGGTACAAGTCTTTGAATTTAAATCTCCAAAGTTATTTTCTGTTTTTATGTATGTGTGTGTGTGTGTGTGTATGCGTGTGCATGTGCAGTGTGCATGTGTGTATGCAGGATAAGAGATTGTATGTCAAAAAACCTGGTCTGAAACTCTTAGTGTTTTCATCAGTTTGCTTGCTCTTGAACAAATCATTTCTAATCTCAAGGGCTCGTTTTCCATTCGATGAGAAAGTGATATTGAAGTCTCAACTCACAACACTGGGACCCTATGAAATCCACTGGAAGTATAAAAATGTATCAATACAAACTTAGATTAATTAATGGATTTATTTGAAAGACATTTGCTAAAACTTGATAGATCTTTAAAATGTATTCTTAACTTTTGGAAAATGACACCACAGAAAGTAACTCTGTGATAATTTTTAATCAATAAATATTTCTACTGTCCCAGAGTGGAAATGGTAGGTGAAAAAGACCAATGCTGTAAAACAACACACTATAGGTCCACCCAATATATAGTTTTTAGTATATGTTGAACCAAAATTTAATATATATTGAATAAAAATTTGTGGACTTATTAAATTTGTTATTTGTATGAAAATAGACCAATATATTAATAGGTGATTTGAACAGGAACCCACAATGTGAATATTATTTACTTTAGAAGTAATCTGTTTGTACATAATAATATTGTAGTGAAATTATTAAAACTATCAGAAGAAATAAATGTGCTGACCTAGCCATATTCATGAATGTAATCCAAGCACTATTTGCAAGATATCATTGACATTGGTTTCATTTATAATTGTTAGTACTAAACAAAATATTAAGAAAGAAAACTAGTATTATCACAGTTCTTGTGGCAGCATATAAATAATTAAGAATAACCTGCCTATTTTCTCTTTCTTAGATCTAGATTCAATTTTTGGTGAAGTACCTCCAAAGCTGATCATTAAATTCACTCTCATACTTCAAAAGCCTGTTTATATCCAAAAAAGAGTTCAGTCTAAATATTTAAAAAATATGTAGGAGTAAGTATCCTTTAGATTATATCTTATATGGCAACCCAGAATCTCCTACTTATTTCGAATAACATTGTTTATGGCAGCAGTAACTTTCAAAAGCCAATTTGAGACAGTCACATTATTAATAATTCTTGAAAAGCTCTGTGTGAAACAGCACTGAATGTCAATTGTGCTTTTTAGGACTTTTCAAAGATATTTTTCTAAATAGGGAAGAAAATTATAACAGAAAACAATGATTGTTATAATTTTGACTTGTATATATTACCTTTTTAAACTCAAAATGTGCATAAATCTGAAGGAGTTAGTCAAAGTACTATTCAAACCACATGAAAAATTAGACATGTTTCAAAATACATTATACTGGGCTACAGTGATACACCTGTAATCCTAACTGCTCAGGAGGCTGAGTTCTGAGGATCAAGGCTTGAAGCTACTGTGGGCAGGAAAGTCCATGAGCAAAAACTTGAAAAAGTAGCTGTAGCTCATTTGGTAGAGTGACAGCCTTGAGCAAAACCTATAGGATAATGCACAAATCCGGAGTTAAAGCTCCAACCCACACACACAAACTCTCTCTCTCTCTCTCTTTCTCTCTCTCTCTCTCTCTCTCTCTCTCTCTCTCTCTCTCTCTCTCTCTCTCTCTCTCTCTCTCACACACACACACACACACACACACACACACAAAGGATAATGTTAAAAAATAAGATTAGTACTCAGTCACTGAAAATTTTAGCTGCTTGTAACAACTGTTTAACAAAAATACTGTAGAGCTTGTTTTTCTGGCTTGGTATTGCCTGAAATGAAAAATTTGTATTTAGACATCTACAAAGTCATATACTCTAATACATTGCATAACCATGAAAGCTACATTAAATTATTTTTCTAATCATCATTCATGGTAGCTTAGGCAATGGGGAGGAAATACATGGTAAAATTTATTTGGATGACCTGACACTGAATCTTCCACTCTCAGTGAAAGAAAATGATGGTCTTGGCTTTCTAAAAGATCAAAATGAGTAATTTAGATGTGTAAATATCATTTTTTGTTTCATGTGGTTCTCAGTCATGCCAGATATGAAAAGACCTCTCCAGGATGAAAATGCATATACAAAATAAACTGCTGCTTTAATTTTTAGATTTTTTTTGTTGGTTGTGAGACTTTTCTTCTGGGCCTGGGCACTGTCCCTGAGCTTCTTTTGCTCTACCACTTGAGCCACAGTTCTACTTTCAACATTTTCTGAATAGTTTATTGGAGATGGGAGTCTCAAAGTCTTTTCTGCCCAGGCTGGCTTTGAACCATGATCCTCAGACCTCAGCCTCCTGAGTAGCTAGGCTTAGCAGTGTAAGCCACCAGCACCTGACTAATTTTTGAATTAAAATACAACAAATATTCTTATGAAAATATGAGCAGAACTGTTAACATTTTTATGTCTCTATTTTTTCTTTTCTTTTTGCCTATAAAATAATAAATCACCTATCTTACAATATATCTTACTGCTGGGGGCCTGCAACTCATGTCTGTAATCATAACGACTTAGAAGGCTGAGATCTGGAAATCACAGTTCAAAGCCAGCCTGGGAAGGAAGTCTGTGAGATTCTTATCCCCAATTAAGCCCCCAAACCAGAAGTGGAGCTATTGTGCAAGTGTTAGAGTACTGACCTTGAGCACAAAAATCCAGGCTCTGAGTTTAAACCTTAGGGTGGGCACAGAAAATTGTCTTATAGAATTCTATTTATTTACTAATATATTTTCCCTTTAAGTAATTGTACAAAGGAGTTTTAACTCAACATGCTGTCATGTTTTAAAATACCTCTGTTTCAAGAATCCCATTTAATTTAAATGAAATCATATTTTCAGTCAAACTATGAATATAGGTCAATAGCTATTGCCAAGCCCTAGGTTTCAACTCCAGTATGACAAACAATACTAAACTACAGAGTCTATATGTGAAACTGCCACGTATCACTTGAAAACTGTATTCAAAACAATAATAGAGAAATCATTTGATTCATCATTTTATTCATATTGGATTTGAAGGAAGTAAAACAACCATAAATTTTTCTTTGTGTTTTCTAGACATCCTTACTGAGAGTCATCATCTTGTCTTTTCAGTTAAGACAGGGTATCCTAATTAGAAAATAAAAAATTCTCTCCAATATCTTTTTTGTTGTGGTCATATTATTTAATACAATGAAATGTTTCAGAAACTCAGATCAAGTTTTTTAAACCTGTGCACAATTCTTTGTAGTATTCTGTATTTTTAGGGTTTCTTCTTATAATGTCCTTAAACTTTTGTCATTAAAACACCAGAAATGCACTGAACCTTGATCTTATTGTTGATTCTATTACTAATGCTAGCTAGTACATTTTTCTGTTTTTGGCTTCATCATGATCAACTTTACTTCCAAAAGTCTAACAAAAAGAAACAAAAAGACTATTGAAACAACAAAACAAAACTCCTCTTTGTTAGAGCCAATTACAGCAACCATCATAATCATCCATGGCAGAATTAGATCTAGGGTTAGTTGTGAAGTTTGTGGAGAACCCAGATTCTTCTATGAGAACTTTTTCGTCATTTTGATTTAAGAAATATTTGAGAATCATAAATCACTGAAATGTGTTGGTATCAGAGGATGTGTGATAAGAAATAAAGATGGGACCTTGTATTTTGAATGGAACAACAGTGTTGATAAAGAAATACCAGGATAATTTGTTTTGGTCTATAAGAATTTTAAGTGCCTTGATCCATTCATCTGCTGAGAGGCATCGGGGTTGGTTCCATATCTTAGCTATGGTAAATAATGCTGCGATAAATGTTGTTCTGGTAGCTTTGGTATGACCTTGTTTGTGATCATTTGGGTAAATACCCAAAAGTAGGATTGCTGGGTCATAAAGGAGCTCTATGTGGAGTCTTTTGAGGAACCACCATACTGCTTTCCAGAGTGGTTGAACAAGTTTACACTCCCACCAACAATGCAGTAGGGTTCTCTTTTGGCCACATTCCCTGCAGCATCTGTTGTTACTAGATTTCTTGATTATAGCCATTCTAACTAGGGTGAGGTGGTATCTCAAGATTGTTTTGATTTGCATTTCTTTTATGGCTAGAGAAGTTGATCATTTCTTCATGTGTCTATTGGCCATTATTATTTACTCTTTAGAGAAGTCTCTTTAAGTCTTAGCCGATTTATTAATTGGCCAGTTTTTTCTTTAAGGATTTGTTGTTGGGGGATTTAGTTTTTTAAGTGCCTGTGGAATATCAAACTAAATGCTAGATACATGGACTTAAAGACTAAAAGGAAAGATTATTCCTAACGTAGACAGAGATTTCTTAGATGTACTAGATATATCAGATCTGTGGAAGGAACCACAATCATCATCCTAGAATCACATTTAAAGAAGTCTTTAAATTTGGAGGATTATGGACCTTTGTGATCAAAATAGAATTCTCTGCCTGGAACTGGGGTCTCACACCTGTGATTCTTCTATGTACTCAGGAGGCTGAGAAACACAACATCATAGGTTGAGGACAGTTCAAGAATACTTAGCCAGACTCAACCTTAAAAATTATCTGTAAAAGCTGGGCACCAACGACTCATGCCTGTAATCCGAGCTACTCAGGATGCTGAGATCTGAGGATCGCAGTTCAAAGCCAGCCTGGGCAGGAATGTCAGTGAGATTCTTATTTCCAATAAACCACCAGAAAACTGGAAGTGGTGCTGTGGCTCAAGTGGCAGAGTGCCAGGCCCAGAGTTCAATCCCTACAACCGACATATATATATATATATATATATATAGAGAGAGAGAGAGAGAGAGAGAGAGATATGTTTATATATAAATATTTACTGATATATATCAGTAAAAAGCAAGATGTTCTCTCCAGAAAATATAATTATACCAACACACACACACACGCACGCGCACACACACACACACACACACACACACACACACACACACACACACACACACACAGATACATACACAGGTCCTTAAGCCTCCTGACATCTATGTCTAATTTCTGAAATTTGCACACGGTGTGCATTGAGGGTTTCTAGTATCTTCTGAGATCAAGAGGAAAGGAAAGAAGGCACAGTGTACAGTTCTGAAGAATATAATTCAGTATAACTTCTAACAAAAATATTAAGAGCTAGCCAGTAATACATAATATCTGGGCTGTATTAGTTCTTGCATTTAAATGAAAGGTTGGTTGGTCCACTTCATATAGACTTCACTTACTTTACTATTGGAATCATAGACTAAAGAGAAAAATATGGAGGGTCCATACTTGTGTCTAGTTAAATATAACACCAAAACTCACACATGTCTTTGTTAACATTTATCAAATAATAGACAGTTATATTTTAGTTTCCATGTGGTCTCAGGATTAATCTGTCTTTGAATTGTTCTGGTGTACTAAATGTTTTCTTTACTTTTAGATAATTCCTTTTATCCAAATAAAGTCCTAAATGTAAGTATAAAGTTTATGAATTTGGACCTATATGGTGGCCTTTAGTTTCCTGGTCCAAGATTGCTGAAGAAATTAGAATCTCAGTCAGTGCTCATTACCAAATATATTAAGCCAACACATAAGCATTGGCCTTGACCCTTGAATTAGAATGAAAAATAAAAAATTTGAACACAAAAAAACTCATCTTTCACAAGAAATGCTACATTATAAATGTCTCTATGGATATAACCTTCAAAATTAAAACTGGTGGTTTTCCTGTACAACACAATTTTGTGGGAAAATACCACACTATTATTACTTGGATGATTGAAATGACAATGCTATAGGATTAGAAGAGTTTAGAATGTGCAGAAAGATAATAAGGATGGAAACGCAACAAACACAGAAATAGTATGAGTTTTTAATATGTTAACTACTCTCATCATATTTTTTAATCCAAAATTCATCAAATTAACACAGCAGATTAGAATTTAAACAAGTAAAACTATAGTATGGGCCATGTGTCCACATAATTATTCATATTTATGGTTCATGTTCATGGACAGTAATATTGCTTAACTAGCTTTCATACAAACACAAAGGTATGGGAATTTTGGTATTTAGTAAAAGTTGTCATTGCTACTGTCCCACGAATATATCCTAAAGACAGTGAGTGAGTCATGAATCTTTGATCTACAGATAATCCGTATGACTTTAGCTTTTGAATGGACAATCTAGTTGTTCTAGGAAGACAAATTTTTTTTGTGCCAGTCCTGGGGCTTGAACTCAGGGCCTGGATGCTGTCCCTGAGCTCTTTTGCTCAAGGCTAGCACTCTACCACTTGAGTCACAGCTCCATTTTTAGCTTCTTTTTGGTGCTTAGAGATGAGTCTCATGGACTTTCTTTCTAGGCTGACTTCAAACTTCAATCTTCAGATCTCACCCTCCTAAGTACTAGGTTTCCCAGCATAAGACTCTGGCACCCTGGGACAGTTTTAAATTAATAGACATAAAGGATTTATTTTCAGTTTCTTGGCCATTTAGCGTTTACCCATATATTTCCTCAGATTACTTGTAAGATATGCTATCAGTTAATGCGTGAGAAACTTCTGGCTCAAGCTAACTAACACAACTAAGGCATTAATCATCGAACACAAGATTTTTATTCTTGACTGAGTATATCAACCATGTCATCAATGATCTAGTTTTTGTTGTCATTGTTGTTTTGTTTTGTTTTTGCCAGTCATTGGGACAGAACTCTTGGCCTGGGCACTATCCCTCAGCTCTTCAGTTCAAGGATAGCATTCTACCACTTGAGCCACAGTGCCACTTCCGGCTTTTTCTGCTTATGTGGTGACAAGGAATCTAACTCAGTGCCTCAGTGCAAAACAAGCACTCTATCACTGAGCCACCTTCCCAGCCCCAATGATCTAGTTTTTATCTCCAGATTCTGTCACCTTAGTTGTTTGACTTTGCTTGTAGATGTTGCTTCTAGTTTTCATGTCTGCCAGTTGGTTGCTGAATGATTGTCAAACTTTGCAAACAAATATGAAGATTTCTAGCAGGTAAAAATAGACTCTAGTCTGAATAAAAAAATTTGCCAAAACACTGGAAATGGGGATTCCTTTAAACTCCTTTAACTCATTCCAGGAAGCACAGAAATTCATTGACACTAAAATCAAACATACACATACAAAAAGTACAAAGCAACTTCACTAATCAACATTCATGCAAAATTTTCTATGATGGCTGATTATAAGCAAGCAGCCCTCTCTGATTTTTGCATCACATGAAAGCAAAAGCCACAAAACAGCTTCTCGGTGAGGTTGGAAGCTACATAAAAGAACTGAGTCATGGAACAGAGAAAAAACACTAATTTTTGTGCTAGTATGAGTCTCATGCACCTGGGGGCCAGTTGGGAACCAGCCTGAATCAGAAGAATGAAGTAATTTGGTAGATCAGAAAGCAATAGTCAGATCTGGGACTACCAGTACAGCAATGCCACTAGTCCTAGATGAGCCCTAGTGTGAGTGAAACATGGAGCCAACTTGAAATCAGAATGGAATCAAAAGGATGATATAGGAACCCTATGAGGAATAACACAGAATTTGGGATTAGAAAGTGACTGCCAGTACAATAGCTGATACAAGGTGAATGCAAAGCAGCCTTGAATTAGTCACTGTGTTCATAACATGGGAATCATACAGGCCAAGTAAAGAGAAACCTGTGAGTTGGTGAGGGCCTGAACAACTAAGAAATCCCTATGTGTTCAGTGGGATCACTGACTTGGAATTAATACCAGTCAAAAGTAAGACTGGAACAAGCTGTGGGTTCAGCAGAAGCTTATCCAGAGAGTCAGAAATGGAATTTGAAAGAACATTTTCTATGGTCTAGGCTGGAGTTCTGGTTCAGAGCACCCACTGAGTGTACCACTGAGTTAAATCACCAAAATAAACAACCCATCCCTTGCCTAACCTTTTTAGGCTTCAAAAAAGCTTGCCTGTGAAAGTAGCTACACTTTCCCTCAACGATGAAAAAATACCGAGATTTTATCTCTTTTATACTTTCTTTTAATTAGATTTCATTTGGTATTTACAATCACAGTTTTCATAATAATTTTTCCTATTATCTTTCTCTGTACATATTTTACTATTCTCCATAATTATGTCTATTACCTTTATAGCATGTTTTATACACCATATCCATTGCTTTCTATTTTGTTTCCATTTCTCCTTTCTCTTGTCATTTAATTAACAGTACCTAAAGGAATCTTTCAAAAAGAAGTTTTCAAGCTGAGCCCTGGTTGCTCATGCCTGTAATCCTAGCTATTTGAGAGGCTGAGATCTGAGGAAAAGTTTATTAACCACCATAAAAGCCAGAAGTGGAGCTGTGACTCAAGTAGTAGAATGCTAGCCTTGAACAAAAGAGCTCAGAGACAGTGACTAGGCCCAGAGTTCAAGGCCCAGGACTAGCATAAACACTTCTTTATTCATTCCTATATAAACCTATTAGTACTCTAGCTCCTTTCCTTCATAACCTTATTGGGAAAATAATACATGTTTACAAATATATGTTACTATACATGAGCATGTTTTTTAAAAAAAATTATTGGTTTTGTTACTACTGTCTACTTCCTCTCCTATAAGTGATAGTAAAAGAGATCTCTAACTTCACATATGAACAAATTGCAATATAGAAAAAAATTATATTAATAAGAAAAGCAGTATGACTCAACATAAAGCTCATACCTGAGTAAATGAATCTAAAGCTAGTGAAATGACTACAATGCTGGATAAATAATTAAAAATTACTTAAAAAATGTTCAGAAAACAAAGAAATTTGAACAAAGAAAGTAAAGAACACAGAGGAGCACAGTTCAAGATCTACATAAGAAAAAGCTGAAAAACAGATGAGAATTTAGTTTTTTGAGGAATCTCTATATTGACTTCTATAATAGGTGCACTAATTGAAATTCTACCAGCAGTATATTTAAAGTGCCCTTTTCTCCATATTATCACTAATATTTGATGTTTGCATTCTTGAAGATAGCTATTCTGACTGGCATCTCATTATTTTGATTTTCATTTCTTTTATAACCAAAAATGTTGAGCATTTCTTCTTGAATTTATTGGCCAATTGAACTTCTTCTGAGAACTGTATATTTAGTTCCTTTACCCCTTTATTAATTGGACCATTGATTGGGGGGTGTTTTTTTAACTCCTTGTCTTTGGTCCACTTTTAATTGATATTGGTACAGGGTGACAGATAAGGATCCAGATTTAATCTTTGGTATGTGGGCATTCAGTTCTTCCGGCTCATTTTTTTGAAGAGGCTATTCTATTTCCAGTGAAAATTTGGGCCTCCTATGTTTAAATTCATTTGAATGTAGGCATATAAGTTTATTATGGGGTCTTCTAATGTATTCTATTGGTTGTCAGGTCTATTGTTCCAACAACAAGCTATTTGTTATTATTGCTTTATAATATAATTTGAATTCTGTTTTTATGATACTTTCAGTATTTTTTTCACTCCCCTCAGAATTACTTTGGCTATTTGAGGTATTTTTAAAATACCTGTTCTTTTAAAGAATAAACTTTATATTCAATTTTCCTTGCATATCTTCTCTCCCATATAAACACATATATTCAAGTATGTAAGCACACTGTGGGCATTCATACCTATCCCAAACTACTCTTAATTAGGCTAAAATAAAATATGTTTAAAGGAATAATTAGATTCAGGTAGATTCAATCATGTAAATGGTGAATCAAATATTCACAATTGTAGAACAAATCTGAGGCACATTTTCACTCTGTAACATACAACTAAATTCCTGTACTCCTTTAAATTCCTGTACTTCATAATCTCTTTATGATGTCACCACTCAACTAACCAGCTTAAATCTACCAGCAGTTTGAGCTTATGGCAGTCCTGGCAACACAGAGATAGGGGAAATGTCTCTTCCTGGGTCGTAAGTTACCATTTTAATCATTTTTACTTATCATTCTCAATTTAGTTATAGTTTTATATATAATATAACGTACAATATAGTTGTAGTTATATATATATATACATATATATTAAAAAACATTAAAAAGCATTATAGTCACATTTTTATAGTGAAACTGAGGCTTTTAACTCTGGGCCTTAGGCTCTTGCTAGGCTTTTTCACTTACAACTGGTGCTCTAAAACTTGTCATACCTCCAGTTCTGATTTTCTGATGGTTTATTGGAAATAAGCTTCTTGAGAATTTGCCTACCTGGGCTGGTTTTGAACTGTGATCTTCAGATGTCAGTCTTCTGAGTAGCTAGGATGGGTCTGAGCCACCAGCACCCAGATCAAATTAATTTTCTATAGATTAAAAAAATGTATTTCAGCCGGATGCCGGTGACTCACGCCTGTAATCCTAGCTACTCAGAAGGCTGACATCTGAGGATCACGGTTCAAAGCTGTCCAGGCAGGAAAGTCCCTGAGACTCTTCTCCAATTAACTACCAGAAAACCGGAAGTGGCACTGTGGCTCGAGTCGTAGATCAGTAGCCTTGAGCTAAGAGCTCAGGGACAGCACCCAGACCCAGAGTTTAAGCCCCAAGACCGACCAAAAAATATATTTTAAATAGAGATCTGAATTTTCCATGTTTTTTAATTTATTTTTATTTTTTTGTCAGTCGTGGATCTTGAACTCAGGGTCTGTCCCTGAACTTTCCAGCTCATGAATTTTCCTTCTCAACAGAGATGCTTGCCTTTAAAACTTAGTTACAACAGTTTCTTTAACAAAATACCTATAAATCTCGACCATTTTACCTCTCTGGGTCTTAATTTCTTCTAACCATATCTGTGTTGAGGAGAGTGAAGTAAATGTATGTGAATGCACTTTAAGGTATAAAGTAAGAAACAATATACTGGTTATGTTGTTCTTAAAAATGATAAACTAGCCAGTTGCTGGTAGCTCATGAAAACTCTATGAAACTCCAGCTCCACAGAGGGAAGCTGGATGTTGTAGTCTGTGACTATTATCTCAGCAATGATGGGAAACCTAAGTTAGGTGATCATGATTTAGGCAAGCACAAAGCCTTGAGCTCAAAGCCTATTACAACAAGAAAATATTAATGCTAATTTTATGAGAATAAAATTAGACTGTCCTCTACTTCTGATAAAAGACAAAACCATGTCCAAGAGAGGACTAATAGTTTCTTTTAAAGAAGTCAATATGTGAAAAATATGGAATTAAAAACTATTTTTGCAGTTTTCAATTGCTACAACCTTCAGTGTTATGTAGTATTTTGTCAATCACTCCTTAAATCTTATTTGTTCTTTTTTGGGGGGGGGGGGAGTGGTCCGGTCATGGGGCCTGAACTCTTGGCCTGTGCGCTGACCCTCAGCTCTTCAGCTCAAGGCCAACGCTCTACCACTTGAGCCACAGCGCCACTTCAGCTTTTTACTTTTTGCTTATGTGGTGCTGAGGAATCGAACCCAGGGCCTCATGTATGCAAGGCAAGCACTCTAACACTGAGCCACTTTCCAGCCCCTTAAATCTTATTCTTGAAAGTAATTAAAAATTAGTATAATCTAATTCATGTTGACTTGGAGATACCAGTTAATAGACATGGGTTTTGTGTTGAACCATATGAAGTATAAACATTCAAATATGTTTGCTTACAAAGATCGAAATTTGTTATTGTATGACTTAAGAAAAATTTTATAAGATCAGGAGAAATTGTGAAATTCTAGTGGCAAAATGTCAGGATATGTGGGTAAGAAACCCATGGACATATTAAATGTGCACAATCTCAAAAAGAAAAATAAAATTTAAAAAATCTTTGACTCAGTAACTCAAATTTGGGAAAATTATTTCCACATAAAAGAATAATTTAATCTTGAACAAAGAAGAGCATTAAAGTGATACATTTCTGTGATGTTTGCATTTGAAAGTGACAATTGAACACGATTTGAATGCAAAAAAATTTTATCAATAAAAATTGAGATCTCCAAATTGAGCTTCTCAAATCAGCAGTGCTTTTATAATGTCACTTCTAGGTTTGTCATTTTCCTACCATTAAAAAAGCCTAGCCAACGTTTAATTTCATGTCATCAGATGATATTACCTATTACTTTTCCTTATGTTAATCATCTGACTCCTTAGTAACTTTCAATTTGATTATGATTTTCTGTTTGTGTCACTTTTGTCTGAGTGGTCTTAATTCCTGATGAGTTTGCTATACAACTGATAATTCTCATGCTTAGCATTTCAATTCCTTTTTGGCTGATGCTCTGTGGCTGATGCTCTACTACCATAGCTATGCCTTTTGATGGTTATTTTGAAAATAGAGTCTCTCAGACCTTTCTGCCGAGCCTGACTTCAAATTACAACCCTTCAGATGTCAGCCACCTACTAGCTAGGATTAGTCATAAACCACTGTGCCTGGCTAATATTTCAATTCTTTTTTTTTTTTTTTTTTGGGTCCAGTCGTGGGGCCTGAACTCTGGGCCTGGGCGCTGTCCCTCAGCTCTTCAGCTCAAGGCTAGCACTCTACCACTTGAGCCACAGCGCCACTTCCGGCTTTTTTTCTTTTTTGCTTATGTGGTGCTGAGGAATCGAACCCAGGGCCTCATGCTTGCAAGGCAAGCGCTCTAACCACTGAGCTATCTTCCCAGCCCTATTTCAATTCTTTTACTTGACCTTTCTTCAATTATCTTGTTTCTCGCCTTACTTTGGTTATGCATTCCCACACAATAACTCCAAACCTTAATTTCAAACATCTGACTGTTCAATTACTAAACATGTATGTCAAATACCTCCACTGTAACATTTCTCCCATCACACTAAGATTATCATTTCTACCACCTTTTCTCTGTCCCTTGGCAGCAATCCATTCCCTGTGGTTTTATAGATTCCCAGTGCATGACAGATTCTTGCCTGAGATTCATACCAGTTTATGGTACATTAGTGCAAATGTTTCCTTGTGTGAATCTTCAGTTCCCCTTAACTCACTCTTCTTTATAGCTCTGCAGAAGAAAAGTTTTAAATAAACATAACTCCACACTTGCACAATTACAGGATGTTTTCTGAGGAAATATATATAACCATGATAATTCGCTTCAATTTAAACCCATGTTAACAAACATCAAGGGCCCTTTTAAAGTTAGCTAGCAATAATATAAAATTGCTTCATTTTGTTCAACATCCTCCTACTCTTCCACGTAAGTATTCTTTGTTTTCATTCTGTTCTTAAATCTGTAACATTTTCTCCTGATTTCTTTCTTACATAATAAAGACAAATAGTTGTAGAGACAAGAAGTCCAAAATCAAGAATTGGTTTCCTCTGCAGCTTCCAAAGGAAAACTGTCCTATAGGTATCTTTCTTACTTGCTGGAAGTTTTTAGCATTTCTTTTCATTGCTTACATAGTAGATGCATCATTACAATTTCTGC
Source organism: Dipodomys spectabilis (assembly GCF_019054845.1). Lineage (NCBI taxonomy): Eukaryota > Metazoa > Chordata > Mammalia > Rodentia > Heteromyidae > Dipodomys > Dipodomys spectabilis. The sequence continues at coordinate 53,268 of NW_024871136.1, forward strand.
CCTCTATGTTCCATAACATATTTTGTATCTCTGTTTGAATTTCCTTCTTTTTATAAGAACAGTAGTCATTAGACTAGGATACAACATAAGCACAACATGACTTAATCTTGTTTGTACTTTTCAAGACTATTTTCAAATAAATCATATTCTCATATATTAGAACTTAATATGTGTTTTAGGGAGATAACATTCCATTTACAGCATTGGGCATTGGATTTTAAGCACTTATGATTAGAGCCCTTATAATTGATTATTTATTCTATATCATCTTCACCATCTTTGAGATTGTGCATATTATCACACAAAAAGAGGAATAATTCCTATCATTAAGAATAAAACCATTCATATGCCAGGCACATGTCTATAATCTATATAATCCTAACATCCAGAAGGTTGAGAGAGAAGGATTATGAAGTCATAGCCAAACTGGGCTACACAGTGAGAACCCATCATAGAGTTGTTTCACCTATCACTCCATTTCTGTCAGCTTTATGAAACAAAACTCTTTGAAATAACTGTTCATGCAGTTTTCTTCTACCACTAACAACTTCTCTTTAAACTAGATTTTAATTGAAAATTATAATGCATGATAGTTTTTTCAAAATGAATAAAAGTAGGGCAAGTCTTAGTGGCACATGAATATCATCCAAGAACTAGGGAGATGGAGACAGGAAGACTGTGAGTTTGTAGGCCAGCGTGGGCTACATAGTGAGTTCAAGATTGGTTTATATAGTGATACCTAAGAAATAAGAAGAAAGAAAGAATAAAAAACAAAGAATAAAGGGCAAAAAGTGACTCACTCTCCCATATTAGATCCTCTGACATCTCCCTGAAGATACTAGTTTTCTTTTTCTCTAACCTTTTCCATAGTTTTGTTTTTAACCACTCCAAAGAAATGAAATTCTCCAGTGGATTCTATACCTGTAAATCCACTGGTAACATTTGATATAATTGATACTTGTCATTACACTCTATAATTTTCCTTTCCACCATACCCTCTCTGATGAATCTCCTTTTCTCTCTCTCTCTCTCTATGTATATATTATATAATTATTATAGTATACATTATATAGTCATATAACTACATGTTATAATCTATTATTATAAATTAACTAATCTATAATTATATAAATATTATATATAATAAAATACACATATTATACATATATAGGAAACCCCTAAAACTCAGTATTTGACCTTTTCTTTACTTCCTACAGTACACTATATTATCAACCTGAAATAAGCTTTACTTAAATATGCTATAATATCCTTGCTATATGTTGAATTTTAGAAAAAATATTTAAGATTTTGATACACCTGACTTATATAGGCTGATAATTTTCTTCCTGTTTACAATCTTTTCAAGTTTGTTTAAACCAAGGTTATGCTTCCATAGAATGTTTAAAAGTACTCCCACTTTTTCTTGCAGAGTTTGTGAATAATTACCATTTCTTCAACAGGTATTTTCGACATCTTAACAAGACAGACACCAAGACCTGGACTTTTCTGTATCCGTGAGTATTCTAGTTATGACTCACCATCTTAACGTGTGAATGATAAAATAGATTTTTATTTACTCATATTTCAATTTTAGTTTTTCTTTTGTAAGGAGCTTGTTTTTTTCATATAGATGTTCAAAGGAATTAAAGACATCTTTTTAGTTTATGCTGTTTTCTTTTAGTTTTCCTGCTATATCTTTGTTTTTAATTTGCTACTCTTTAATTAGCTCCTTCAGGGCCATATTTAGATAGTGGATTTTCTAATTTTTCTTGAAATTTTTTTTCACCATCTACAACTCACAGATATTTTTAAGAATATATTTTGAGGCACTTTATAGTCAGAGAATTAAAGTACTTATTAATTCATTTTATACCACTGCAATAGTAAATTACATCAAATGCATTATAACAGTCTCTCCTTTTCTAGCATAAGAATTTGGAGTTAAAATGTTCTTCCTAATTAGATCTTAGCTTGCACTCACTTAATATTATAGTTTTCTGTTTTGGTATCGAGAGAGCTGTTCAAAAGTTTCTAATTTTGATTGTGATTCTTTTTCTTCTAGCATATGTAAATCATACAAAGGAGTTCCACAATATGTTCGTATATTTACATATTCTTGACCAAATTCACCATCCTGTTACTTTTTTATGACCCTTCACCTTTTTTAAAAATTTTAACGAGTTTCATTATTTTATTTTCATAATATCCCTGTGACATACTTATATTACAATTACTACACATCCTTTCTTTTTGTCCTTCACTCTGTTTACATTTTCCTCACCTAACAGTACCCTGTTCACATTCATGTAATTTTTGTAGATCTAAATTTTATATATAAAAGAAAGCATATAAACCCATACCTTCTGTTGATCCACAAAGCCACCGAAAAAGTGACTGTCAGTAATCCACACTTTTTTTCTCCTAGAATATATGTTTTCAAAATCTTCATTTTAGGGGCTCTGAATTCCTTCCTTTGGTATTTGTTGTGATATCTCTATTTTCACCTCTAATTATATTAATTTATGTTTTCTCCATTTTGTTTTTGATTAGTTCTGGTGAGAGTTGGCCAAATTTCTTTTGAAAGAACCAACTCATGGTTTTATATTGTTCTGTTTCCATTTCATTAATTTCTACCCTGATACCTCTTATTCATGACCATCGATTACTTTTTCACCTTTGCTTACTTTTGTTTTTCTAAGAGGTTAAGGTCCATTCTTAAGTTACATATTTGAAATCTTTCTGATTTTTAATGTAGGTACTTGAACCTATGAACTTGAGATAGAACTGCCTTTGCTGTGCCCTAAAAATTCTCTAGGTTGCTGAGAAGCTTCTATGCTCTGCAGCTCTTAGATGGAATATTCCATAGATATTCGTTAAGTCCATTTGATCAAATGTCCTTTATTCTGAAATTTCTTTGTTGAGTTTGTGTCTGGAAAAATCTATGTACTGGAAAGAGTGGATATTGAAGTCACCCAAAATTATTGTGTTGAAGTGGATCCATGACTTCATGTCCAGTATTTCCAGTATTTACGAAATTGAATATGTTGCCATTCAGTAGTGCTTGAAATGAGCATGTTCTCTTCTTGGATTGTTTCCATTATCAATATGAAATGACCTTCTTTGCCTTTTTTGATTGATTTTAACTTACAATCTGGTTTGTTAAATGACTACAGCTAGTCCTAGAGATGTTCAGGCTGCATTTGCTTTTAATGTGTTTTTTCATTTTTCAATTTAAGGCTTTGTCTTTGCCAATGAGGTACGTTGCTTTTTAGGACATAAAAGATTGCATATTGTTTTCTGTAAATGTTTATTAGTATAAATGAAATAATGTTTATTGAAATGAACTCCAAGAAATGGAAATGAGATTTTTTTTAGTCTTCCACATTTCTATATCATTTTCCAGTTTGCTATTAAGATGATCATTTCTTCAAACATATATTTTTGCTTCCTATGTAAAAAATCAGATGGCTGTAGATATAGTATGTTATTTCTGGATCTTCTAGTCTATGGATCTGCAAAATTTTGATCCAAGACTAAACCATTTTTTTACAATGGTAATGGAATATAATTTTAAATATATGTTGTAATTTCCATCATTTTATACTGTTTGATTCTTCTCTAATCCACATTATTTTTATTATCATTAAGTAGTTGTACAAAGGTATTGCCATTTAACAAATCAGTTTATGAATACAGTGCATCTTGATCAATATCACATCTTTCAACATTCTCACTCACTCCTCCAGATCCTTACTTTTCTTAATTTTGTGGTATATACATTGAATTCTTGACTGCATACTCTCCTCCCTTCTATTCTTCATTTGTCTACCCCTCTCCTCTTGGCCTCCACATCATCTCTTACAAGTACTGATTTCCTGGTGCTAATTATGTTGAGCTTTGACCTTGCCTTTCTAAGGAATTGAATTATTTGAATTCTGCCTTGCATCTACCATATCTCAGGTAATACATTTCTAACCACTTGCATCCCACCCAAAGTGTTTATTTACAGGTTTATAGATGGATTCTGACTTCCAAATATGAAAGAAATATGAAGGAAAGCTTGGCTTAACTTACTCCACTTAACGTATTTTTCATATTCTTTCCATTTCTTTCCTTTTTTTCCTTTTCTTTCTATTTCTTTACAAATGGTAAAATATAATTATTTCTAATAGATTAGTATTACTCCATTGTGTATATATGCCATATTTTCTTGATCCTTTTGTCCAATAAGTAGTGTCTGCACTGATTCCATACTTCATCTATGGTAAATAGTGCTCCAACGTACATGATTGTGCTGGTAGCTTTAGTGTGGCCTTGATTGGATAAATGCCCAGGAGTGGAATTGCTGGCTAATAGGTTAGCTCTATGTTTAGATTTTTTCAAGGAACCACTGTACTACTTTCCAGAGTGAACAAGCTTACATTCCCACCAACAGTGTAATAGGGGTCCCTTTTGGCCACATCCTCACCAGCATCTGTTACTGTTTATCTTCTTCATATTGACCATTATAAATGCGGTGAGGTGGAGTCTCAGTGCTGTTTGATTCACATTTATTTCTGGCCAGAGATATTGAACATTTCTTCATGTGTCTATTGGACATTTTCATTTACTCTTCTGAGATGTCTCCTTTTAGCTCATTAACCGATTTATTAATAGAGTTGTTGGTTCTTGGAGGATTTAATTTTTTAAGCTCTATATTCTGGTTCTCAGGCTCTTTTCTGATGTATAGCTGGCAAAAATATCACATTCTTTAAGTTTTATTTTTAGCTTATTACTGATGTTCTTTGCCATGAAAAAACTTTAAAGTTGGATGCAATTCCACTTACCAAGTCTTTCCTTGACTTTTTTTCTGCTTCTGCATCTTTACTCAGAAATTTTCTACCTGTGCTAAGGAGCTCTAATGTTTCACCTACCCCTTCCTGTAGTGGCTTCAGGGTTTCAGAGATAACATTAAGTTCTTTGATCCATTTTGAATTGATGCTGGTTGAAGGTGATATATAAGGATCTAGTTTCAGTTCTCTGCATGTTGATATCCGATTCCCCCAGTACTGTTTGTTGAAAGAAATGTCTTTCTTCCAGCCTACGATTTTGGCTCCCTTAATGAATATTAGATGGTGTTAAGTCTGTGGGTTTCATTCTGTATATTTTGCTCCTCAGACCCCTTTTGTGCCAATACCAAGCTGTTTTCATTACTATAGTTCTATAGTAGAGTTTAAAGTTTAATATTTTTATACTACCAGCAATACTTTCCCTACTGAGGGTTGCTTTTGTATTCAAGGTCTTTTGTGGTTCCATATGTATTTTTTTTATTGTTTTATCTACCTCATTGAAGAATGATGTTTGGATTTCGATGGGTATTGTATTAAATTTGTAGATTGCTTTGGACAGTATTGATGTTTTAGTAGTATTAATTCTTCAAACCCAGAAATACAGATAGTCTTTCCAGTTACTAGTGTGTTCTTGAATTTCCTTCTTCAAACTTTTATAGTTTTCACTAAAGAGGTCCTTCTTCTCTTCAGATAAGTTAATTTCCATGTGTTCTTTTTTTAGGATATTGCAAATAGAGTTGTTTCCTGATTTAAGTCTCCATCTTCTTATTGCTGGTGTATAAAAGAATCCACATTATTTTTCTACTCATCTAATTAAGTTTATTTTTCTGTGTTTTTATGGTTGTGTTCATTTTCCTCTTCATTGTGTCGGATTGTTTAAGTACTTTCTTTAGTGCTGGATTACTGGTTCATGGATTCCTTTTGTTTTATCATGGAGGGTTTTAATTTCTTGTCAAATAATAAATAAGACCTTTCCTGGATGCAGTATTCTTGGTTGACAACTACTTTCTTTCAGTGCTTGACATAAACCATTCCATGCTCTCTTTGCATTTGGAGTTTCCATTGCAAGTCTCTAATTAGTATAATTTGTTTTCCTGTATATGTGACTTGGCAAATCTCTTTTTATATTTTTAATATATTTTTATTGTAAAGATACTGTATACAGGGGTTACAGGTAAATGAGCAAGGTAATGAGTTCATTTCCTATTGAGCATTGTTACCCCCTACTTTGTTTTTCCACTAATCTCTTTTTAATTTTTGATATTCTTTCGTTATTCTATACACTTAATGTATTCGGCATAGTATGCCTTAAAGAGGTTCTCCTCTGAGCTTATCTATTTGGCATTCTACAAGCTTCCTGACCTTGGTACATTTTCTTCAATGCCCATGACTTATGAGCTTTTATTAGTAGTCTTGTTTTCTTTATGATAATAGGGTTTGAAACTAGCATTTTGTTCCTGTTAGTCAAGTGATTTACTGCTGAAACATGCCTTCAATCTTTTTTTTGCACACTCTGTTTTTGAGAGTGTCATGCTTTCTGCCCAAGCATGTACCTGCCTCACAGTCCTCCTATTTTTCACTTGTCACTATATTTATGATGACAGGACCCACGCCACCAAATCTGGCTTTTTTCTGTAGAGATGAAATCTCATTGACTTTTCTGCTAAGTAAGATTGATGGAGAAATGCAATAATCCTGTTTTTAACTGATATGACAGTTGTAAGTCATTGTTTGTAGATATTGGGTAAGAAGGTGTCTTTGAAGATGTCTGCCTGAATTGGATTCAAACAGCAATCCACCCAATCTCATCTTCCCAAGGGTCTAGGATTAGAGGAATGAACTACTGTTCCTGTCTTAATGGTGGGGTTTTTTTTGGAGGGTGGGGTGCTAGTCCTAGGGCTTAAACTCAGAGCCTGGACACTTTCCCTGAGCTATTTTGCCCAAGGCTAGTTCTCTACTACTTGAGCCACAGTCCCATTTTGGGCTGTTTTGATGATAATAGTTTCATAAACTTTCCTCCCAGGGCTGGCTTTGAACTATAATTTTCAGATATCAATCTCCTGAGTACCTAGAAATATAGGTATGAGCCATCAGTGGCCAGCTAAATGGTCTTTTAATATTAGTCTTTTCAGAGGTCTTACATGTTCTGTTCATTCTTTTTATGTTCTTCTTTATCTTATCTTTGTCTTAATAGTGTATCTCTAACTTGAAGGTCTTTTATATTTGTCTTTTTGAAGTAATCATTTCCAAAATTTCAACATGAATTTTTTCATGACTTCTGTATCATGCTTAAATTTGTCTTTCATATACTGGTTTATCTTCCTTCTTTCTTCCATTTCATTGTTTGTATTCTTTTGCAATGTATTCAGTCATTTATTAGTGATCTCTTTACTTTTATTGATTATCTTTTTTTTTGGCTGTAGGGCTTGAACTCTGGGCCTGGGCACTGTCCCTCAGCTCTTCAGCTCAAGGAGAGTGCTCTACCACTTGAGCTACAGCACCAATTCCAGTTTTCTGGTGGTTTATTGGAGATAGGATTCTTGTGGACTTTCCTGCCTGGGCTGGTTTTGAACCGAGATCCTCAGTTCTCAGCCACCTGAGTAGCTAGGATTATAGGTGTAAGCCACTGATTCCCCTCTGATTATTCTTATAATCAGTAAATCTTTCAAATTCTTTGTCTGGGATATCATCTACTTCCCTTATCATTAATATCTGTCATTATCGAGATCATTTTTTCCCAATTTACTTCATTATTGTTACCTTTACATACATCTGGAAATAAGTGCATTTCCTTTTGTATAATGTCATCTGTTCACTCATTCTCTCTTATTCTTTCTCTCCCATTTCCACCCATGAGTTGCATAGTTCACTTTCATCAATATCCGATGCAGCCAGTGTGCTTCACTGTTGCACTTTTTCACCCTTTTTCCTCTGATTCTGTGACCTCCCTATACCATCCCACAGATGAGGATGTGAATATATGAGGTCAATTTTTGATGAATCATGTTGCCTTACTTTGTACTTATAGTTCTACATTGAACTTGCACATAGAGCAAAGGCTTTTTTTTTTTTGGAAAATTTAATCCTTAAAATTTTCAATGACAATATCCTCAATGTTCAAGTAGTTCTCTGTGTAGTAAGAGGTCCAAGATGTAACTTTTCATCATTGGACTGGGAATATTATGCAGTAGCCAAATATTTGTCCACATGGAATCCTTAGCACCACTTAGAAAGTTGAAAACTAGTTGTAGTCTTTTGTATTTCCTAGTTTACAGAGGGACGATGAGGGTTGGGAAAATCAAGGTTTCTACTGTATGCTTCTGGACTGCTTTCACTTTAAAAATGTTCCTCTGGCCGGGCGCCGGTGACTCTTATCTTCAATAAACCACTGGAAAACAGAAGTGGCAGTGGCGCTGTGGCCCAAGCGGTAGAGCTCTGGCCTTGATATGAAGAGCTGAGGGTTAGCTCCCAAACCGAGAGTTCAAGCCTCATGACTGACAAAAAAAAAAGAAAAAGAAAAAGTTCCTCTGTTTAGAGGAATGGCTCCTGATAAAGGAAACTGCGTAGGTTCCCACTTGCTCCAGAAACTCTATAGCTTGTATTCTAGGAGAAGAAAGTTGCAGGACTAGAGGTGTCACCTGAACAGTCAGATACTTGGTGGACATTTTGAGCACTGAGTTCTGCACTGGAAGCAGGGAGTTTTGGAACACAGGCACTTTAGATGCTAGACTCAGCACTTTCATGCTGTCCAGTAATTCCATACCTTGTTGGAGGAAAAAAAGGTACAACAATCATGGTTCTTATGACTGGGTCTCATAACTTTTATTCCAACCTAGCTGTAAACACATTCAGCTGGAGGTAGGTTGCCCGCCTCAGTTAGTTTAGACCATGTCCAGAAGTTCTCTACATGGCAAGAGGAGGAGGTTGTGGATCTTATTCATAATATAATTTTAAAATTTGCTTTATTGTTATATTCATAATATCTTACAGCTTAAAAATGACAGCTTAGGGCTGGGAAGGTGTCTCAGTGGTAGAGTGCTTGCCTCGCAGGCATGAGGCCCTGGGTTCGATTCCTCAGCACCACATAAACAGAAAAAGCCAGAAGTGGCATTGTGGCTCAAGTGGTAGAGTGCTCTCCATGAGTTGAAGAGCTGAGGGACAGCACCCAGGCCCAGAGTTCAAGCCTGATGACCAACAAAAATAAATAAGAATGACAACTTGGTCTGGCAGTGTATTCACTGCCAGCTGCTAATATTCAAGTACTTCAACAGCTATTGATATGCTATTTCTATAATGATCCTTAGCAAGTGGAACTAAATTCTTGCTAGGGAAAGTAAAATCTCTAATCACTGCATCCTTTACTTCCTGAACTTCCTGATGCGTAAACTTCCCAGATCCTTCACATTAGACCCTGACTTTCTCCATGGCCACTTTTTGTGGCCATCTTCTAATTAGACATTGCAGCAAGGTGCAACAAGACTTTCAGAGCTATGATTATTCCTTTTCTTTAAGTTTCCAGAGTATCTTAGTCTCAATATTATACACCCTCTCAAGATGATTGTCACACCAATCTCTGAAATGTCTTTCAGGCTTGTGTTAAGTGTGGGTTTGTTCTTCAGCTACAATTTCTAGTCTATCATCATGGCCATCTATCCTAATTTATGGCAATATCTTCAGCTTCCTTCCTAAACTAAGAAGCCAGTATTGGAGTTTTAGACTATTTTCTACATTTCTCTATTGCCTTTCTCTGTACACTTTGGCAACTCCTTCCTGATTTCATATACCCTTCTCCTTTTTTTCTCTTCAAAATATTGTCTCAACTTTGTTTCTCATATATTTCTTTATTCATAGAATCAATTCCAATCTGCCATCTGTTCCCACTTCCATGATTAATTTTCTAGTTATCATTAGAAATATATCTTAGCCTTAAAATGAGTTGATTTTTCTCTTACTGTTTTCAATTGTCCTCTTGCCTTTAGCCTTCAAAATTTTTGTTATATTTTATTTAAGATAACTTTATATTAAATATATTACACTTGTTGGTCTTTCCATTCCTGAGTGTTAATTTCCCTTTCTCTCTAGATAAGGGAAGTTTCTGTTGCTTCATTCTATAAACTTGTGTTGCTTTCATTTTCTTTGTTCTTTATGGAACACCAATAATATAGACATGAGTTTGCTTGACAGTCTCTCATAATTCTCACATGCTTCTTAATGCTGATAGTTTTAATGTTATTTCTCAGATTGTTAGTTTTGTATGACCTGTCTTCACCAATAAGTTCATTCTTTCTCTTTCTCTGTTTGGTCTCCTGCTCAATCATTTGGGGAATTTTTTAAGTTTATTATTCTATAGATTCCTGACTTGTTTTGTATTTTATGGTTTCCATTCCTTTTTCGAACTCTATATATTTTGTTTATGCACCTTTTTCATAACTTTATATAGTTGCCTGTCTATAATTGCTTATAGTTTACTGATCTCTAAAGTGATTAATTTGAATTCTTTTTCAGTTGATAAATTTTCATTTCTGGATTTACTGGTACTTATTTTGTGCTTTTGATGGTGTCATGTTTCCCAGATTATTTATGATCTTTGTGGCTGTGTGTTACTATCTGCACATTTAAAAATATGAATTTATTCTAATTTTATGACTTCTTTTCATATGAATTTCCCCTTACCAATGGTCAGTTTATCAAGATATTCTATGGAAACCATTTGAAACAGGTAATCTTGCTACTATAGTCCTCATGCAACCTGTCTCAGTTCCTGGATCAACAGGTGAGTGGACCTACTACCCAAATATATAGAGACAAGCTTGGATCCTGGTCTGTGATTGCTAGTCTGAAGTCTAAGTCCACAGGAGGTAACTGCACTGGAATGATCTCTAAATCTGAGCTAGTCAGATAATAAGATGACTCTTACACTTGGGGTAATGGAAATATGCTTAGAGTATGAATCCATGATATTTGATATGCATTTGGAATTGGCCAGGAGCTTGAGTCTGTGGGAATGGGCCTGTGTTCTGAGTCCAAGGGGTAATATTTAAAGTCTGGATCTGCACAGAATATAGAGCCTCAATTTGCATGGATTCTCCTAAATATCATGGTCTCCTAGATTTGTCTGGACTCTGTATGTACAAGAGTTTAAGAACAATTTGAAATAGCCTGGAGTATTGATCTAATTTCATCCTGAAGCTTAGTTTGGGGAGGCTAATCTAGATATTGTATATTTGAATCTAGTTCTTCAGAAAAAGTACTAAGGGCTGTCCCAATGGCAAAAAAATCCATGAATGAGACAGGAGACTGGGTCTACAGGAGTATTAATGGGCCAATTTGGAAACACAGAGAACAGTCTTGCACCAAATGAGCCTGTATCTTTTTTTTTTTTTGAGCCTGTATCTTTAGATGCAAACCTGGACATTGAGTCCTCACCAGCTAGCTCAGTAATGACTTCTCGCTGGATCTTGGATTTGAAACTATTCACATGACACTTGGATAGAAGCAAGATATATGTACATATGTATGTATGTATGAATGGATGGATGGATGAATATGGATATATATATATATGTCTAATATATATATATGCCTAATATATATATGTCTAGGATTTAGGGATCTGAGATCTGGCCCAGCACTGGCATGGGTGTGAAGTCTAGGGCTATGTTTGTGAAAAAGGCACTTAGGTAGCTTGGAATCTCAACCCCAGGAGCTGGTCTGATAATATGTCTACATTTTCAGATACTGGTGTGGAGGCTGGGTATATGGGTATAGGCTTAGATGACAGAGTCATGGAAAATAGCCTGGATCCTGGGTCCACAAGTGTAGCCCTGGTGCCTGGAGCCACAAAGGCTGGCCTACCATTGGAAAATTCTGGAATCTGCCTGGACTCTGGGTCTACTGAAGCATGGAGATAAAGAGTTTGGTCTCTAGCCTTGGGTTTCACAAGCCCACTTGGCACTAAGAAGCCTTTGAGCTTGTGCCTCAGAATCCTCTCTAGTTTGATCTGCAGCTTCTATTTTAGTGTCTGACATAACTTGGACTGGCCCAGAGATATTCCATAAGTCTCACCTTGATGATAAGGTAGAGTTGAGGCTGTGCACAAGGGTCCTGACCTAGAGTCTTAAACTGTGGCTTCTGTGTTGATAGTGGTATAAATCTGAAGACTGGGAAGAGATGAACTGGTCTGACACTATATCAACTAATGTGGGACTTCAAAGGGAGGACTGGATGGGCTTATTGTCTATATTCTTGAAGTATGGACTAAAGGCTAGATTTGTGGGTATTAGCATAGTGCCTGGAACATTAAGGATCAATCTATTCCTGGCATCTGTGAGTGTCATCTTGAATTCTGTGACTGTGGGGGCCAGCCTAGGTCTTGAACAATCTGAAAATTCTTTCTATAGGAGCCTTCTCTGTGTTAAGGACATGGAGGAGTCTGCAGCCATGGGTGTTGTGTATAGCTGAGGTCTTTGAGAGATGCAGGATTGACTAGACTGTGGCAGTGGGAAGAAGTCTGGCAGTGGATCAGTCCTGAAGCTTGACTCTGTGTGGGCTGGCCTGGTGTTGAGGAAATACACTGTGGCCAGACTAGTGGTGAGGCAGACTTGGAGAATGAATTTGCCTGTTCAGTGTCCTACTCTGTAGCTCCCATTACTCAAGTTTTACAACTGATTCTGAGTTATAGGTACATTATATTGAGTTGATATACCTAAAATGGTTTACTGATAATTTTTTAAAATGGAAATTTAGAAAATATAACTTTAGTCAAAATTAATGAAGATCTAAAAATCAGAGTATGAAAACAACAATCCAGACAGCACAACCATTTTCAACTACTAACTTTCAAAAGATGCAGCTCATCACATTATTCTATCAACTCTATGGAATTAATGTAGTCTTAGCACATTGATCTGTTCCATTGAAAAAGGAAAAAATATAAATATACACTATATAAGAAATCTTTGAAGTTTCAGTTTTTACCAATGTCCAAAACAGTGGTTATTAATCTGAGCCAAGTGTCTGATTATGAATTTCATCCAGGATAGTTTTTAAATACAGATTTCATTAACCCATTTGAGTGGTCATTATTCATAGATCTGGAATCAGTTCTTATATATCCTTATGCTTTTAAAATATTCCACATTAATTCTAAAGATTATGTTTAAGTGAGAATCATAGGATTTTATGACTCAGTATCTTTAAAGTCTGTTTTAAGTAAACTAGTACTTATTTAAAGATGAATATAGGCCAGTTTGTGTTAAGTGCCTATAGTTTCAGGAAGTAAAAAGGTTTACTCAAATACATTCTCCTATTTTGACTTATTTTGTTTTATATTTAAGAATTTGTTGATTAAATAATCCCTAAGATTTCTTCATGTTGCTGAAACATTATTCATGATAATAATTTGACTATTACTAGAGATAACATAATTTCAATTATAGCATTTTTTAATTTTTTACAGAGATGAAATAAACACCAGAACATCAGATGATTCCTATCAGAGTGAGAACTTAGTCTTTAAAATTCAATATTTTACATTTGAAAATAATTTTAGCAACAAATGATCAGTATCTTCTATTAAATGTGGTAAAGCAAGATTTTCCTTAATTTCTATTAAAATGCAAATAAACACATGAATATGCACATTATTATGTTGGATTTTAGGTATAAAATGCTGTCAAGTTTGTATAAAGTGAAAGATTTACTTGGTCATATAAAGTGAAAGATTTAATTTATTTTTCTTCCTCATACTACAGATCAGCTTGTCTGCATAAATTCCTGTGTTTAAATATCACAATTACAAAATCCAAAATAGGGAAGGCAAATATAAAAATATGAAAGTAATTGTTGAAAAGCTGATACTTTAGAAAAGTTCTTACTATACAGAACTGAAAATTTACTACAATAGAATTTTTTGGCCAATGGTTTCATTCTTCCTGCAGGAAACATAAAACATTATGTAACAATATGATTAAGAACATGAACTCTGAAAGCAAACTGTCTGATATTTACTATCTTTACATTCTATGGCGAGAAATTTAACCTGTTTATGCTTCATTTTTCACATTTGTTAGTCAATTGTGTTATATAGTTTTACAAATAAGAATTATGCCAACTGCCATATATAAAGTGTTTCACGTATGGCATCGCATATAATAAATACCACATAGCTTCTGCAGGTCCAGCTATGCTGTTATTGCTAAAAATACTGTCATATATAATGGCTCTATTTTGTTAAGAGAGTAATGGCGTATCTCATTAGTATCCTCAACTCTAAATGTATTCTGAGTGCTTTCCCCAATTCCTATGTTGACATATTTTCCAGCTATCTCTGACTTAGGACAACACTGAGGTAAAGCAGGTGCTAAAATCTCAGATTCTATTAGTCAAGACTTTTAATATGCTAGTTATTATAGGAATGACAAGCAATAATTCCTGCTATCTCATCAAAATGGTGCATGGAAAAAAATCAAAATAGAAGAGAAAATGAAGACACTTAAAAAGAAACACTGAATCTTTCTCTATTTTCCATCCTTATTAATTTATGAGAGTATTTTTCATTGTGATTTAAGGAATACTTATAAACATGGTTTAATGTAAAAATATAATTACAAATGTTATTTTAAAAATAATTCAACATTGCAGAAATTATAATTATACATTTAAGTTATGCCATTATTTATCTTAATAGTATATTATCCTAAATCGTATATTTCTTACTCAAGTATATTGTTTGATGATACAAGTCCACCTACCAATTCAAAGTCATTATCTTCTCTCTTTTCAGTAAGTGAAACTAATGAAAAATCATGGAATCAAGAGCATTTTAATTTGACATTTCCCAAACCATCTGTGCCAGATAGAAAAGAGAGATCAGGCCCTTCAGAACCACAAATCATGGTTCTTGTGAGTTGAAAAAAATCATTTTTAGACCTAATTTAAGTTTATGTAACATATATAAATATGAGTAAGGTTTATATGAATTAAATTTGACCAGGCAAAAGCAGGTTTTTAAATTTATATTTCTCTGTAGATTGCACCTATCTGCTTTATAATAAACTTTTATTTTCACATGGTCCACCACATGGAAGTTATTTTGTTTCTTTTTTTTTCTCTATTTATTTTTTTTTAATTTAATTTAATTTTTTTGTGAACATACTGTACAGAGGGGTTACAATTACGTGGGCAGGATAATGCGTACATTTCTTATCAAGCATTGCAACCTCCTCCTTTGTTTACCCTTCACATCCCTTCCCAGCCTCCCCCCACCCCCCCAATCCCCCCTCCCTTGCCCCCCCCAACATTGTAAAGCTCATTTTCGACATGACAACTTGTACTTCTCATTGTTGCAACAGGTCCACCTGTATCCTTAAACGACTTGTTTTTCCCCATCTCCTCCACAAGTTATACTGACATCAAATATAGTGAAGGCAGGGGTTATACTGTGGGGGAGGGACATACAAAGCAACAAAGAGATAATCTTATAAATGCGTTAGAAACAAATGCATGAAAGAAAAAAACATTAAAATACATATCTAAGGGTTCATTTTCCTAACATCACATTATCTGACCTTTTCTGCTTGACTCATACATATGTTATTTTGTTTCTAATAGGCTAGGCAAGCAGGAAAACCTAATGATAATGACAGTGTCTATGAGTAAATGTTTATTATTGGCAAATATATCTAAAGGTTGAATCTTAGAACAGGAGCCCATCTTAAAGTGTTATGGCTTCCATTTTCTTTCATCTGAAATTCCACACATTTGATACCAGGAGATTTATGTTTTCTGTTGTTTCTTTTTTTTATTTTTGGTAGGTTGTGGGGTTTGAGCTCTGGGCTTGGGCGCTGTCCTTGCACTCTTCAGCTCAAAGCGAGTGCTCTACTGCTTGAGCCACAGCTCCACTTCCGGTTTTCTAGTGGTTTATTGGAGATAAGAATCTCACGGACTTTCCTGCCTGGGCTGGCTTTGAACCACGATCCTCAGATCTCAGCCTCCTGAATAGCTAGAATTACAGGCATGAGCCACCAGCGCCCGGCCTGTTGTTTCCATAAAGTGGAGTTATATTATTAATTAGCCAAAAACACAACTAGATGAAATAGTTTAACATGTAAATCAATCTCTGTAGCCACATATTACAATTACATTTTTCAATATTTTGGTGTGAGTAAAAATAAAAACACTATTTATTAGGAAATGGAAAGACTTGGAAAAAATTATATTCAGTGAAGTAAGCCAGGCCCAAAGAAACATAAGTTCCACGATTTCCCTTATTTGCAATAACTGATATATGTCTAGGACAAGCAGAAAAGGTCAAAAGCTATGTACCTATGACCATATAAGATGATGTTAAGTGAAATAAATCCCAAGATAGGGACATAAGTGTTTTTTTTTTCCTTGCTTGCTATTGTTTTTAATGTACGTATAATCTACTATGTGATTTTTTTGTTTCTTTTGTATGTTCTTCCCCCATGGTATAACCCCTGTTTTCACTGTATTTGATTCTGGTGCCCTGCATCTTGTATATACACTTTTCTAATTTCGGGAGGGGAAGGAATAAAACAAAATGCTTAAGTAGGGATACATTGTAACAATGAGATGTACAAGACGCTATGTTGAAAAGGAACTTTACAACTTGTAAATGGAGGGAGGGAGGAGTTGGGGAGGTGAAGAGGGAAGGGAAGGTAGGGGAAAACAAAGGAGGAGATAAGAATGCTCAATAAGAAATGCACTCACTACCTTACTCATGCAACTGTAACCCCTCTGTATACTATTTTTACAATAAAATGTATTAAAAATCACTACAACAAAAATTAATATTGACTGAATATTTTTTGTTATATCCTTTTTTTCAGTATTTCAGTGTGAAGGGGGTCAGATTATAAATTTTACCAGAGAAATTGAAAGCATAAATGAAATCAGGATAGGCATAAACACTAAGAATAACATGACAAAATTCAAGATCATCTTATTTATTGCTAACATGGGGAAGAAGGATATTCAAAATGTTCTCTGAGTTCCAAAAAGAATTCACTGTTAATTTGAAGGTACGACTTAGACATTGTGGATTATTGTGGACCTGATGTAATCCTAATATGAATTTTTAAAAATTTTGTCTCCCCTAAAGTCATCTAATTTCCAAACTGGGGTTTTGGCCACTCACGCACACACACACACACACACACACA
This sequence comes from Dipodomys spectabilis, assembly GCF_019054845.1. NCBI lineage: Eukaryota > Metazoa > Chordata > Mammalia > Rodentia > Heteromyidae > Dipodomys > Dipodomys spectabilis. The sequence continues at coordinate 70,282 of NW_024871136.1, forward strand.
CACACACACACACACAATTTTAAATAGTTAATAAAAAGATAAACTATTTTTACTTTGCAACATAAAAAATATAAGTAATCTGCAAATGATTGTCATTATTTTATCCCATCTTTTTCAGAAGCAAAACAAAAATAAAATTGAGAAAGATCATATGTCAATTGATATGTGGATGAGGCATTCTTTAAGAGAACTTCTCCAAACACCATCAATTTCTGTACCTGTCATGAAACAAACTCCATCCATATACTCTTATGCTTGTGAAACCCTTCCTATAATGGAAGAGATTAAAAAGCCTGAAAATGATAAAAAAATAACAATGAAAGAAAACTCAAAGAACAAAAGAGATCCACATGCAACAAGTCCAGAATCCAAAAAGATAGTGAAAAATGTTTTATCTGAAACAACTATTGAAGCAGATAAATTTCCATCAAAATCATTACACAAAAGTGAACTATTTAAGAAGTCAAAGACCACATCAGAAACAAATTTAGAATCCAAAGACTGTAGTGCAACCTTAAAAACAGAACTAAAAGAAGCTAAGAAAGAACCAACAAATTCTGAGGAGACAGATACTGAATCCACATATGCAAATAAAAATCCAAAGATAGATTTCAAGAATATCCTAAAGGAAGATTACAACAAGCCAAGGTCTTGCTCAATGAGTCATTTGAATAGGAAACTCGTGAAGGGTTTAAAGGTGTCTGATATTACATACTTTGATTTTAATAAGCAGACAATAAATTGCTCACAGAACAATTCAAAGAAACCTTTAAAGAAGTCTGCAAAGAAGAGATCTGATGCTGAATCTGGAGATTTGAAAGACACTAAGAAGGGTAAGAAAGATGCAAAGAAAAGTGACAAGAAAAAAGATTTAAAGAAGGATGAAGAGTCTAGTGAGATTGAATCTGGAGACACAGAAGTTTCAAAGAAAGATCCAAAGAAGGGTAAGAAAGACACAAAAAAAGGTGATAAGAAAAGGGATTCAAAGAAGGATGAATACTCTAGTGATGATGATTCAGAAGAGCCAGAAGTTTCAAAGAAAGATTTAAAGAAGAGCAAGAAAGTTTCAAAAAAAGATGATAAGTTAAAAGATGCAAAAAAAAGTACAGGGTATGGTGGCGCTGAATCTGAAGACTCAAAAGATTTAAAGAAAGATCCAAAGAAGGGTAAGAAAGGTTCAAAGAAAGATGAAAAGAAAGACACAGGCACTACGGATTCTGAATCTGAAAAGGATGCAAAGAAGAGTAAGAAAGATGTCAAGAAGGAAAGGAAACCAAACATACAGAAGCCTCCTCAGAACTCAGAGTCTACTGATGCTGATTCAGAATCTGAAAGTGATTCAAAACAGGCTAAGAAAGATTCAAAGAAGGCTAAGAAAGATTCAAAGAAGGAAGGTGACAAAAAGAAAGATATGAAGAAGAATGTAGTCTCTACTGAAACTGAGTCTGACATAGAGCCAAAGAAGGGTAAGAAAGATTTAAAGAATGAAAACAAAGGCTCAAGAACTGTCAAGAACTATGCAGAATCTACTGATGTTGAACCCACAGACTCACTGTTGTCTAAAGTTAAGAAATTTGATGATTCTGATGTCACATCCATAGATTCAAAGAGGGAAATAGCAGAAGCAAAGAAAGGATTCAGACTACTAGCCAAAAAGACCACTTTCAGAGAAATGGGGGAAATGTCAACTCCAAGTAGAATTCCTTCATCAAGGGAAAGACCACCACTTCCTCCTTGTGATCTTTATCTACAATCACCTAAAATCAGACGTATCTGCCAGTGCAACATGCCTCCTCCACCTCCAAAACCAAGATATGCTCCTTTGGTATGTTTATTCATTTTATTTTATGCCAAATTGGATTTCTAAAGGAAAGAATTTTAAAAGTCTAATAGTATATATTCTCTAAATAATAGTTCTCTTTAATGTTGGCCAAGGTTGGGATTCAGAGGTGAGAAAGATGAATCCTTCAAAATGACTAAAACAAGTTACAGAATTGGTTAAACATTTTAAGAGAAAAAAATTTTGACTACTAAGAGAGATAGCTTGTAGTTTAAGTATAACAGGGTCATTTTACAAAAAGTGTTAACTGTTTTGTTCTATACTAAGGAAAAAAATGAAAATTTACTAAAACTTCTACAAGGGCAGATTTAAGTGAGATATAAAGGCATTTTCTAGGAACTCACTGAATACTAAATACAGTAACATCCAATTAACCAAAGTCCAGACATGACAGGTAGAAATACACAAAAATTCAGATGCGTGAAACATGTTATTTATTCAAATTCTAGGTTTTATGGCACACAGGGCCTCCCATGCTAGGCAGGTACTCTGCTGTTTAAGCCCTGTCTACAGCCCATTGTGTTCTAGTTATTTTTGAGATAAGTTTTTGCTTTTTGTGAGGCAGCCTGGACCATGACCTTTCTGTATTACACTTCCTGCAGTAGCTGGGATGAGAGACACATACTTTCATTGTATAGTCTGTTTTCAACATGGTAGGAATGAAGTCTTCTGTCATGCTAAACTTAGAATATTGAAGTATCTTTAAATTTTATATTTGTAACCTTTCCCCTAGTTTCCTTATACTTCTCTTTAGTTCTTTCTTCCTGTATCTAAAATCTGGATTTAGTCTTGTCCCAAATATTTCAGAAACATAGGATGTAAAACAGAATACCAAACTGTGAATTGAGAGTGCTAGTGAAAAGATTGGAGAATAAAATAAAACTGTCGTTAGTAAAAGGTAAAAAAGTATAGGGACAGATAATGTATGCAGGAAGTGAGTGATAAATATAAATAACAAAACCATGACTGGATTCAGCACCTTACTTCTGTAATCTTACATATTCAGGAGGTAAAGTTCAGAAGGACTGTAATTTGAGTCTGACTGGCAAAATATTCTCAAGACCCTACCTTAGCCAATGAAAATATGAACATGGTGGCAGAAACAGTCATCACAGCATTTTGGGAAGAGTCAATAGGAAGACTGATGTCCAGGGTACCCCATGCATAGTTAAAATATCTTTTTGAAAAATAATAAAAATGAAAATAGCTGGAGATTTGGTTCAAGTGATATAGCACCTATCTGAAAATGATCAGATCTTGAGTTCAAAACATAGCTGCCAAAAAATCAGGAGTTAAGGATGTGGCTCAGGATTTAAGGATGTGTTAGAGTGCTTATCTAGCACTGGATTTGATTCTCTGCACCTTACATAGAAATGAGGGAAGGAAGGAAAGAAAAGGAAGGAAGGAAGGCAGGAAGGAAGGAAAGAAGGAAGGAAGGAAGGAAGGAAGGGAAGAAGGGAGGGAGGGAGGAAGGGAGGGAGGAAGGGAGGGAGGAAGGGAGGGAGGGAGAAGAAAAAACCATGAAAATATTAACTATAGTAACAAAGCACCTCTGTGAGATAACTTAATATCTAAGATAATGCCACAAGATGCATTACACATATAACAGCTTGTGCTTGTGGCTCATTCCTGTAATCCTATCTACTCAGGAGGCCGAGATCTGAGGATCATGGTTCAAAGCCAGCCTTGACAGAAATATCCATGAGAGTCTTACATCCAATTAACCAGCAGAAAGCCAAAAGTGGAGCTATAGCTCAAGTGGCAAAGCACAAGCCTTGGATAAAAATACTGAGATGATATCCAGGCCCTGAGTTCAAGCCAGTACTGGCCAAAAAATAGACTCTACCTATATGTTATATAAATATATCAAATATAATTTTATGTTATCTTTATACAATTTATAACTAGTGAGGCTTCAGTGACTGAGTTACATTTGCTGCTGCTAACTGCAGAAGGGGACAAATATAATTAGGCTTAACCATCTTCTGTGCACATACGGGAACAAATAGGAAGAGTTGTTAATGAGACAATCACATTTACTCACTAATTTTACTCTGAAATGTATTCTGACAAAAATTATTAAAGAAAAAACAAACTACACATAAAAAGTGAGTGAAACATTGTAATATATTTATATATATATAAACAAACATTTGCACATATGTTTATAAACATATATGCTTATATGTCTATAGTGATGAAGCCTGGAGAAAACATATATAGGGGAAAGATAACACTATAATATTAAGAGAAATAAGGAAAATTACTATAAGATCACAATTAAGAAAGAAATGTGTGTATGTTTACAAATACTACATAGTAACATTTAAACATACTTTTATTGTGATGAAATTTGAAGTTGCTATTAGTAATTTTTAATAAATATTTAACAACATATTCTCAATTTTAATAGCTCTACTCCATCAATATACTTAAAATAGTGAGAACTGAGACTAATTGATAGACTAGGTGATAGACTGATTCCTATTTTTTAAAATGGTGAAGAGACTAACATTTAGAACCTCTACCGCTTCAGTGGCCATTAGAATTATTCACGGGCTTTTTGTTATCCACATTTCTGAATTCCATCTTCTTTGAGTTACTAAGTGTGAAGTTGAGACCGGAGACCTTCATTTTTTAGAAGAAATAAGAAAATTAATATCTAAGATCCTTTTCATTGTTGACATTCTGTATTTTGGCATAATCCATAACACATCAAGAACTCCCTAATTTATGACATCTTACTTATTTTCTCTTTCTATTTTATTCCTCAGCCTGAAGCAGAATGGATCCACAAGCTACTTTAAACAGCATCTGAGCACTTGGTTTCACCAGAATGGCTTTACTAGCACATGTTCTGTTAACATAAGCATCGCTACTGTGTAACTGTAATAAATAAAAGCAGGTGTTGCATGGTTATCACAGTAAGTTTTCACATAATCTTAGTGTATTATACAAAAGGGTTCTCTATTCATTGTATTAAATACTGAAACAAAAATAACGTCAAAATTAACCCCATTCTCTGAAGCTACACTCTAGAATCATTTCTGAGTTTGTGATAAAATGTAGTAACTTCCCTGTGAATGTCTCTATCCTATGTTCTTAAAAATCTTTTAACTTAGCACATATAAAGGTTAATAGAGAATGTGAGGAGCCAGAGAGTTCCACACTTCTAAAAGGAAAATAACTATTTTTAGATATTAACCCTTAGCAATGATTTTTTTGTTAAATCAAGTAATAACCAGACTCATAATTTTTCTCCTAAGTCTATCTAGTAAAATAGTTTTGGCAAGAAATCTACTAAATCAGTTTAGTGAGAGGCCTCACTCTCAATATCTGATCATCCTTGATACATGAATGTGTACTTCATCCCAGGTGATGGCTGATCAAACTAGGATCCTATTAGGTCAGTTTAGTCAGAACCCGCCACTTCCTCTAAGTAGTTTTCCATTCATTCAGAAGCCAGATGCTTGGCTGTAACTTTCCATTTGTCCATGGTATATTTATTTAGAGCTGAGATCTATCCCTCTTTACTGAACAACCCCATTGATGTGATTTCCATGCCTATCATGACAGGCTCTTTTGTAGCTAAGATTAAAGGTGTGAGCCACCAGTTCCAAGCCTTGATAGATTTTTTATTGAAATACTGGGATCAGATCTAAGTATCATTACTACAGATCCAGGAACCATTCAAAGGAAAATGACGCTGTATAGCAGCATCTATGCTGTTTCTTTGCTATTTTTCATCTACATGTTAAGTAGCACCTCATCACTTGTCCACTTAATTTGTCCCTTGCAATTTTATGCTATATTAATATCTATGCTATTAGCTATGAATAAAATATTTACCTTATGTTATTTAATTCTACTTTTTGCATTTTTATTGTTATTTTACAGAGGGGTTACAGTTACATAAGTCACGTGAAGAGTACATTTCTCTTTTTTCAACTCTTATTTTATTATTTTTGTTTATTATGTTTATTTTTAATATTTTATTTTTATTTAAATTTTATTGGAAAGGTATATAAGGAGGGTATATAAAGATACAAAGAGGGGTTACAATTACATAAGTCAGGTAATGAGCACATTTCTTTTTGACGTCACCTCTTCTCTTATTATCTCCTAGTTTTTCCCTCCCATCTCGACCCACAAGGTGTATAGTTCATTTTGAACATAGTGTGTAGTAACTCTGGTGCATTTGTTCACCTTTTGACACATCATTACTATGCCCCCTTGCTTTCCCAAAGACAGACAAATTAACAAACAAAACAAAAGGAAAAGGAAGCAAAAACAGCAATGTAGAAAAATCCTCTTGTTCATTTTGATAAATATTATTTTATGATCAGATGCAAATTGGTACTGCAAATTTGTGCTCCTCTTTTAAGAATATCCTCCTTTGATCTCATTGTTTATGAATACCTAGAGACCTGTATAATTTATTATACCCTAGTGTAATTTTTTAAACCATCTAGTGTGTTTACTTGTAGATTTATAGGCACATTTGAGGGAAACCATGAAGCCTATGTTTCTCTAAGTTGGGCTTACTTCTCCTAATATAACTTTTCCAAGTTTTTCCATTTCCTGATGAAAGTTACAGGATCAGTAGAACTACATTGTGTATGAATACCACATTTTCTTGGTCCATTAATCCAATCAAGGGAATCTAGATTGATTACATATCTTGGCTAAGGTAAACATGGTTGCCATAAACATGGTTTTGCTGGAAGCTTTAATGTGGCCTTGTTTGTATTCTACTGGATAAATGCCCAGAAGTAGAACTGCTGGTTTATAGGTAAGCTCTATGTGTAGTCTTTTGAGGAACCTCCATACTGCTTCCAGAGTGATTCCCACCAACATTGTAGTATGTCCCCTTTTGGAAAAATCCACACCAGCATCTGTTGTTGTTAGTTTTCTTGATGATGCCCATTCTAACTTGGGTGAGGTGGAATCTAAATGTCATTTTGATTTACATTCTTTTCTTTTATTGTAAAGATTCTGTACAGAGGGATTGCAGTTACATGAGTAAGGCAATGAGTACATTACTTGTCAATCATTGTTACCCTTTCCCTTATTGTTGTCCCACTATCCCTTCCTTCCCTCAACTCCCACACTCCTCCCTACCCCACACTATCCCCCCCAGCCCAAAGTTTTAAAGTTTGTTTCCAATATACTGTCCTATGGGTATCCTTGTTGCAATGGGTCATTCTGTGTCCTTGTTTCAGTATTTTGTTATTCCCCTTCCCCTCCCCAGATTAGACAAATGTACATATAAGATTCGAGTACCAAAATCAAGTACAATGACAACAGGGCATATTCCATAGGGGAAATAATATACAAAAGAAACAACAACAACAGCAAAAAAATAAAATCACATGGTACATTTAAAACAATAACAATAAGGACAGACCTCTTGGGTCCATATTTTGGGGCTTCATTTCACTTAGCATCATCTTATATGGTCATATGTTCATGGCTTTTGAGCTTTGCCACTCATCTGAAAAGATTATCCTATTTGTACACTCATTATTGCAAATAAGGGAAACCATGGGACCTAAATTTCTTAAGGACTGGGTTACTTCTCTTAATATGACTTTTCCCCAGGTCTTTCCATTTCTTAACAAATGAGGCAGTGTTGTTCTTTTTGATGGAAACATAGAATTCATCTATCTATCTATCTATATATATCTCACATTTTTTCTATATTTGCATTTTATATATGTTTTATTGTAAAAATACTGTACAGAGGGGTTACAGTTAGATGAGTAAGGTAATGAGTACATTTCCTATCGATCATTGTTACCTCCTCCTTTGTTTTTTCCCTACCACCCCTTCCCACCCCACCTCCCCAACTCCCACCCTCCCCCCGAAGTTGTAAAGTTCGTTTTCAACATAGTGTCTTGTACATCTCATTATTATAATGGTTTGTCTCATTTTCTTGATCCATTCATCTACTGAGAGGCATCTGGGTTGGTTCCATATCTTTGCTATGGTGAATAATGTTGCGCTAAACATAGTTGTGCTGGTAGCCTTAGTATGGCCTTGTTTGTGATCCTTTGGGTAAATGACCAGAAATAGGATTGTTGGGTCATAGGGAGCTCTGTGTGTAGTCTTTTGAGGAACCTACATACTGATCTCCAGAGTGGTTGGACAAGTTTATACTCCCACCAACAGTGCATTAGGGTTCCCCTTTGGCCACATCCTCTCCAGCATATCTCATTACATGAGTAGGGTAATGAGTACATTTGTATCAAGCAACCTCCTTCGTTTTTCCCCTACCATCCCTTCCCTCCCCACCTCCCCAACTCCTTGCTCATCCTATCGCCCCCTGAAATTGTAAAGTTCCTTTACAGCGTAGTGTCTTGTACATTTCATTATTCCAATGGATCAACCTGTATCCTTATTTAAGCATTTTCTTATATCCCTTCCCCTCTGCAAATTCTAAAAATGAATATACAAGATGCAGGACACTGGAATCAAATACAGAACATACAAAAAAAATAGAATCACATAGTGCATTATAAGTATGTTGAAAACAATAGCAAGAAAGAAAAAACACTTGCATCCCTGTCTTGGAGTTCATTTCACTTAACATCATCTTATATGGTCACATGTACATAGCTTTTGATCTTTTCTGTTTGTCCTAGACATATATTAGTTATTGCAAATAAGGGAAACCATGGGACCTATGTTTCTTTGGGTTTGGCTTATTTCACTTAGTATATTTTTCCCCAAGTCTTTCCATTTCCTAACAAATGAGGCAAATGTCATTTTTTTTCTGTCGGTCATGGGGCTTGAACTCTGGGCTTGGGCACTGTCCCTGCACACTCCAGCTCAAGGAGAGCACTCTACCCCTTGAAACCACAGCATCACTTCTGGTTTCTAGTGGTTTGTTGGAGATAAGAGTCTCACTGACTTTCCTGCTTGGGCTGGCTTCAAACCATGATTCTCAGATATCAGCCTCCTGAGTAGCTAGGATTACAAGCATGAGCCACTGGTGCCCGGCTCAATGGCATTCCTTTATGATGGAGTGTCTGCTTTATTTTATTGGGTTATTTTCTGTGGGAATTAAACTTCTTTGAACCAACATTTATCTTTTTTTATGTAGTTTGTTCTGTCCATTGGAAACCCTTTTGGTTGTAGATTTTGGAGGACTATGGTCTTCCTAATAGAATGTTCTCTTCATTTTTGTTTGATTAGCCAGTTGAAGATTTGATATTCTGTTAATATCTGCTTATCTGGGGTCAGATTTTGTTGAGACCATTAATTGTAGGATGGGGGTATAGTGGTGTTGAAACATTGTGATGTTAACACTTGTATATCAGTTGAAAAAAATTGAGGTTCTTTGGAAAGGGATGCAGAGTGCAGAGAAGTAGTACTTCCCAAGAGATGTATGGGTGAGAGATGGCTAATGTTATAAAGGAGTTAGATGAATATGGAAAAATAGGAGGCCAGGGAATGGTTGCAAAGGAAGAGAGCAATGAGGGAGAGACTTTGTGGTCCACCCCACTGAAGAAAATTAAATCAATGCATTACACTCCCTAAACACTAATATTGCCTACTCTAAAAAGCGTAAGTCAGTTGTTGATATTCCCCTATCTAAATCCACATTAATTTTCGGTGGAGGAAAGGAGATTATACACATTTGTAACTGATGAGCAATTTAATTTTGTCAATATGAACTAAGACAAAATTAAACGAAAGGAAGAAAAAGCGCCACAAGCAAAACCATAATAAAACAAAATATAAAATAAAAAATAAACACAACAGTTGCATAAACTTTAAATTAGAGACTTTAATTCATAGGTAAATATTTCCCTATTTAAATATCCCTTTCCTTTTGTATAGAGAGAGTATTATGTTGAAGAACAGGAGATTATATATATTTGCACCCAGTGAACAAATCAGTTGTAAGAACAAAAGAAAATAAGACAAACCAAGGAAATAAAACCAAAACATAAACATAAACAGAACAATACAAAAAGTTCTTTGTAGCGGGCTGGGAAGGTGGCTCAGTGGTAGAGCGCTTGCCTTACATGCATGAGGCCCTGGGTTCGATTCCTCAGCACCACATAAGCAGAAAAAGCTGGAAGTGGGGCTGTGGCTCAAGTGGTAGGGTGCTACCCTTGAGCTGAAGAGCTGAAGAACAGTGCCCAGGCCCAGAGTTCAGGCTCATGACCGGACCCCCCCCCACCCCCCAAAAAAAAGTTCTTTGTAGCAACTAATTGTGAAACTTGGGGAATTTCCTAAAGGTCTAGTTGACCTTCAAAACCCTTTTATTTCCTATGTTATGTCTTTTTTTTTTTTTCAAATTTTTGAGTCAAGTTTGCAGTCAAGTCAAGTCAACACTTGACAATTATGCAAATTGAGTTTTCAAAACTATAAGTGCAATCCTGTGTGGATGTTAGGAAAAAATATAAAAATGTATTTTGATGCTTTCTTTGTTAATTCACTAGGGTTTTTATATGACAGACAATGATGTGGAGGAAAATTTCTGTTTGAATACAGATTAAGTATCCCTTATCCAGAATGCTTGGAACAGGTAATTTTTTTTTTGTATTTCAGATTGTTTTCCAGATTTCAGAATATTTGCATATATGCAATGATGTATCTTGGAAATGGGACCCAAATGTGAACATGAAATTCATTTGTATTTCATTTATGTTTTATATACATAATCTGAGGGTAATTTTATAGTGTTTTGAATCATTTTTGTACATTAAATAAAGATTCATTGCATGAAAAAAATAAAAATAAAAAATTCAAAACCAGGGGTAAATAAAATATGCATTCAATACAATGAAAAAATAAAACTAGAAATAGGCATACACATGACAATGAAACAAGATAAACAATCTCATAAACTCTAAATCAAAGACAAAAAACGAATTCTCCAATCACTTTGTTAGGGGGATTCTGTGTCTCCAGCAGTGCACTATGCTCTGTGCTTGTTGCCTGCTAATATCTGCAACTGACTTCCTAGTAAAGACCTAGGCAGCACAAACAAGGCTCCTTAGTTCACAGAATAGAGGTGACTCTTATATGCAGACTATTCTCTGCCCAGCACTTGGATGCAGGCAGTGCTGAGAGCAAATGGATTTAGCAGATTTACCCAACATAGGACTGTGGTGTGTTATATAGCTTCCCACTCTCCTATACTCAGGAAATAAACTAAGTTTTTAACATCTGTCTGATTTTTTTTCCAGCCAGACTTTAGGCACTTTAGGTTTTGTAATTCCAAGGTGCTCTGCTCGTTGCAGGCAGTACTGGTATTTTTAAGACAAACCACATTGTTGCTTACTGCCCCAGGAATAGGGTGTGGTCTTTTGTCCTTAGCTAGTGAGGGGTGGTGAAAGATATCAGAATTCCTTATCCTTTCCCAAATTTGGTGCCACTTCTCTGTAAAGTGCTTCGGTCTAGTTGTTATGCAGGCCTCAGTGCCCCTTTCGAAAATGGTGCACAGCAGGGAGAAGGGGTTCAAAGTGAAATGCAATGGCTCACTCAATGCTGTTCTCCTAGGGGAGATGTCTCTGGTAGGGTATTCATGGTTTCTGGTGATGGCTCATACTGTCCAGCAGGAATCATCTCTGCATCTGGATGTGTCTGCTCACATGTGTGTCCTCCTTCCCCTGTGACTCTTTTAATTCCAGGCGGAAGGGACACTTTGGACCTAGAGAAGCCATGGCGCTATGCCTACTCATTGGGCACCTCTTCACAGGTTTCTGTCTTCTTGTGCCGGTGGTATAAAATATATTTTTAGTTTCTATCTCTGTATATAGTATCTTAATTGGTGTTACTCTTCTGATATGAAGTACTCTGCCATCTTTTCTGGATCTCCAACTTATTTTAAGCATATGCATCCACACTAAGTTTGGATGCATGAAAATTAATGTTAGTGTTAGTAATGCAGGTATTATGATTACAGTTGTGGTTAATTTTCCAGTTAGGGTTAGGGTCCATGTTAGAATTAAATTGTAAGGATTAGCAGAAAACTGTTTTCTATATTAAGAATTGCAAGTACAAGTAATGCAAAGAATAAATGGAAAATGGAATATTTTCCTGTTAGGATTCAGGATTAAAGATAAGATTAGAGTTAGAATTTTGGTTAGGGCCAGATTTAAGCTAAGGGTTAAAAATGTTTAGGTTTGGAGTCAAAATCGAACATGTTAGCAAGTAGCAGTCCAATGCAAGTTAGGATCACTGGAATGTCTTCCTACTTTTATTATTCAGCATTGTTACTTGAACATTTATGTGGAAGAATTCTGTAGGGGTAGGGTTTGGGCCAATAAATAAGCAAGGATTAAATCAATACTGCAGCTTATTTTAGGAAGGGCAAGTGGAGTTCAAGTTAGGAAGAATAAAAGATTGTTTCTTATTAAATATTAGATGTCTAATGCCAAGATAAAGATCCCCAAAGACCACAAAGGAGCTGATTCCTATGTAAGCACATGAGAGTTGCTTATTACAAGCTTGAGCCTGGACTCACAACCATTACCAACCCAGCGGGTTAGAGTTGAGAGCCCCGACCCTTCCTCTAACAAGGTTTCTAGGGACTTCCATGTGTCATTGCAACACTTAACAAATCATATCACACTGCTGGAAAATCATAAAATAATTCTAAAAGATGATTAGTGTAACCAGTGGTGAGACCCGACCAGGTAGTGGGAATTGGTTGGTTCATGGGGTTGATATCTTTGAAATGATTGGCTGGAGCAGATGATCTGAACCCCGACTGAGTGGTCCGTATCCTGTTATCTGCCTATTAGCTGTGGTTAGCAGAATTTTCCATAAAGGGGGTTGTTTCTGGAATTTGGGCTCAAGGTGACCAAGGGGAGTTGTTACTTTCCTGGAATATCAAGGGGAGTTGCTGATTTCCTGGAATTTGGGCTCAAGGGGCGTTACTGACACAGTTCCCAAACCTAAAATTGCTATATTTAGTTCAGGCTTCACAGATGTGAGTGCAAATTAGGATTATATTTAGGGTTCTGGTGCAGATTAAGATTAGAGTTTGGAAAAGGGTAAAGTTTCTAGTGAAATTGAAAGTACATTTTGGTCTTAGAAGTGGAATAAAACTCCACTTAAAAGTGGAATTTAACTAAAATAGAACATTCATGTTATTTGTAGAACTTGGGAATAATTATGGCTAGAGTTACCTGTCGGGTCTTTGTCTGTCCCAGGAAAGACGGACGGGGTCCGAGGAAAGGTAAGTGCGGCCCCTAGCCCAATCTCCAGCCTCCTTCAGCCAGGGAGACAATCAGATGCAGCAGGGAGTCAAGTCAAGCAGGAAAAGTCATTTATTAACACAGAGCAAGCCCTTTTTAAAGCAAAAAAGAGCAGGTGGCATGGCACACCCTATCATGCACTTAAGCTTCCACGGGCTGGTTACGCACTGAATGTAAAGCAAATTGGGCTCTGCCCACTCAACTCCCTCTCAGCACCATCTTTGCTGTCCATGTGCTCTACAGATTCTGTTGGGAGCCAAAAGGGAGTCTCTCAGCTTGATAGGCTTGACTAGCTCACTGGAACATCTTGAAGCTGTTTACAGAATCCGATCTTTTCATCTTGCCCCAAACAAACACCCTGTAGCTGCTAAGGACCACCTTTTCACACTGCCCTAAGCAAACATCCTGCAGCTGCTATGGCCAATGAAAAAGCTTCCTTATTCTAAGCATATAAATACCCCTGTGTGAAAAATAAAAATTTGCAGCTTGATCAGAATCCTTGTCTTGCTGTCATTCTTCGTGTCTCTTGTCCCTTCATTCCTTCTTGGTTAGGTTCATTGCCCTCGTTGAAGTCCTGCGGTTCGGACAAGATTCTCCCTTTTTTGTTTTAATGGCAGACCCACCTCCCAGTTAATTATCCTTTTCCCTCCTCTGTAAAAGTTATTTTAAAAGGATTACATTGGTAAGGATAGCATTGGCTATGCAGGGGGTTTGAGGCAAGTCTGGGGGTCCAGATTCGCCAGACAAGGATAAGGAGGGCCCTTGTGCATGATCCAAGAGCCCTTCCCAGTTACCTCACATCCCCACCTAGCACAGTAATAAACATCAGTCCCACCACAGTTAGAAATGTCCAAAACAGTTCAATTAATTCCTGGGCATATATAAAAGTCAGTATCTTGTAAGGTCATGTTTTTCAGAACATGGGAGCAGCCTGGGTATTGGGAGTTCCACACATACAACATGGTGCATCCTCGTGGGCTCCCACACTCAGGCCATTCTACCATAGTCCAGAAAAACAAGGAAAATTTAAAACACACTGCAGACATAGCAAAGCAATCCCGGGCACCTAGTGTCTTTTAAGTAAGCCAGTTCCTTGTACGTGCCTTTAAGGGAGCACAGGGGTCAAGATGACCTTTGAGCTTTACTCAGCTCCCAATGGCTCCCAATATCTCCCCCTGTCTTTGTCTAAAGAAGCGAACCTATCTTAGGTTGGGTGGATAACCTTGTCTGCCTTACCTGTCATTGGGAACTTCTTCAGAGCGAAGCTGAAGGCCCTGTCTTAGGTTGGTCAGACTGACACCCCCTCTTACCCATCTCTGGCTGCATTTCCTCTCGGGGGAAATTCATTCACTTGGAGCTTGATCTTATGTAACTAGCTGGCTAAGCTCATAAGAGTTTTGCACGTATAATGCAAGGAAGGAATAGAGAAACCATCAGCAAACACATTACCAGGCCAAGAAATGTCATTAGCAGTCTTTCAACATTAGTCAAGGATGGGATAGCAGTCTTTGCCACTTCAGAGTCCAGAGATGGGGATTGTTCTAATCCGACTATTTGCCTGTGGGGTTGGAAAAGATCTAACAGGAAGCATAACAAAAGGTGGTTGTTTAACAATAAGTATAGATTCAGTAATGCCGCTATACAAGCAATTAATAAAAGAACAATTAGAGCAGGTAACATTAAAATAATTAGCTCCTACAGAAATATTAAACAGTCCATACATAATGACATAGGATGGTGATCAAAATGAAGGTCAGGCCACCAGGTCGAAGGGACAGCTTCTCTTGTGGTGCTATTGATGATTTCTGCATTGCCAGCACTGATCACTGCCCAGGTCACCCGTTGAGGTTGATGCAGATTCGGTAGGGCCATTGCGGAGGACTGGGAGGGTCAGGACAGCCAACAGCTGGAGTATCGCCATCTGCAATTGTTAGAGAACACAAGAGCTTCTCAAGGGCTGATTGCCCTTGGGGATGGTTAGTAATTATCTTTCTGGCTTTTCCTCTTTTAAACACAAGCCTCGGCCACCACAGCCATTTTACTTTCCTTGTTGGTTACTTTATCCTTGGGCATCCTCCTGTATAGAGGAAATGGGTAATAACTTAAGGTTCCTGGCAGGGATCCAAATGGGGGTTGTCTCCCCTATGGGAAAAATGCATCCAAATCTCCTGCCCATGGTAACTAGGGGGTCAGGTCCTCTCCATTGTTGTGGGTTAAATCATGCAAACAGGTAGTCTCTGGTAACGTTAATGCTTGTGGGCCAGTAGCTAACTGGTCCGCCCAATTATTGCCTAGGGATAAAAACCCAGGAAGTTTTGAATGCCCTCTCAAATGGTGAATATGAATAAGGGCTCCCCACCCTTCTAATAGGCCATTAAGGGTAACCATAAGAGGGGAAATAGGGTTTTCATCCAGCTTAATATGTGCCTGGGGAATATGAGGGAACAAGTTAATCATATATAGGCTATCAGAATACAAATTAAAGGTTTTTGGATGTCCTGAAGGGCCATAATTACAGCGAGCATTTCTTTATATTGTGCTGACCCTTGACTAGGTTGAAATCTTTGTTGCCTTGGGATCTTTTGCTGCTACTCAAAGGCTGCATACACAGAGTCTGTCAGTAAAAACATGGAGGGCGCCAGGTATAGGCACAGGAGAAAATAGCGAAGGCATTTTGAGGGCAAGTCGCCATAACATGACAGTCTATTTGGATGGCCTGTAAAGGCAGTCAATTTGGCCTAGAAACTCCTCCAAGGAGAGAGCAAGATGAACATTGGCTCGAGTGAGCCACTCAACGTCTGCCATCCGAAAAGGAAAAACAATGGAGTGAGGGTCCATAATGCCTTTGGGCTTGGGTCCTTCCCTTGACGATAACATCTGCAAGTTGATCTGCCTGAGAGTACACCTGAGGTGTGCCCCCCAGGGGAGTGTGAACCCACTCTAATGGCTCCCCCCTTTGAGTTAAAACTGCAGAAATTAATGTAACACCTGCAAACAACCAAAGGGAAATGGGCTCAAAAATAGAATACCTCTTTAGGGAAACTTCATCCAGGGCTTTTTGGAACTGCAAAAATATTGACCAATGGCTGTCTGTAATTGTAATAACTTCTTGGGGGCGTCCTGTCTTTTAGTAGGGCAAATAAGGGCACAAGACTATCTTTAGGCACAGAAACCCATGGCAACAGCCAATTGATTTCCCCTAAGACTCTGAAGTTGGGTTAAGGTTAGAGAGGCTGGAATATCCAGCAAAGGTTTAAGGGGGCTGGCCTGAGTCAAAGTAAGGTGGGTCCCGAGCACCTTAAAAGGAGGTACCTTTTTTGGGTGGGGGGGTGGGGTGGAAGATGGGAAGGGACAGGAAGGGGAAACGAAGGAGGAGGCTACAATGCTTGATAAGAAATGTACTCATTATCTTGCCCATGTAATTGTAACTCCTCTGTACAGTATTTTTACAATAAAAAAGGAGGTACCTTTTGAATTTTATTGAGGGCTATGGTAAAACCCCCCTTTTTAATATGGCAAGAAACTGGGCCAGAAGGTCCTCCAGGCGGCTCGGGTCTTGGTGCCCCAGAATTATATCATCCATGTAGGCATAGGCAAGGGAGGTATCTGAACCCAGCACAGGCCCTAAAAGTGTGGCCAAGCATTGTTGGCAAAAGGCTGGGCTATTGGCCATTCTCTGTGGCAGCACCATCCATTCAAACCTCCGATCAGGCTGGGAAAAATTCAGAGAAGGGATGTAGAGAGCAAACTTCTCATAGTCATCTGGATGCAGGGGGATAAGAAAAAAAACAATCTTTAATATCAATCAAAATCAAGGTATATTCTGAAGGTATAGCAGGAGTCCAGGGCATGCCTCTTAGGGGCGTTCCTACTAGCTCCATCCTTTCATTTACCTTATGTAGATCTTGGAGCATATGCCAAACCCTGGAGGAGTCTTTTTGAATAACAAATACGGGTGTGTTCCATGGACTCATAGAAGGGCATATGTGCCCAAGGTTTATCTGTTCCTCCACCAGAAGGTGGAGGGCTACAAGTTTAGGTTTGGTCAATGGCCACTGATCCACCCAGATTGCACTTCCTGGCTTCCACCTAATGGAAGGTACTGGGGGGGGGCAGTGGCCTTTAGGATTGGGGGTGCACCCGAGTGGGTCCCCTTTGTTCTTCTCTGTAATTATGAAAGTTAAAAAAAAATCCGTTTCCTTAACTCCCTCTAGATCCTGTTTAAGCCTTTGTGCTTCTTCCCCATCCAGGATATCATCATAGGA
The DNA here is from genome assembly GCF_019054845.1 of Dipodomys spectabilis. NCBI lineage: Eukaryota > Metazoa > Chordata > Mammalia > Rodentia > Heteromyidae > Dipodomys > Dipodomys spectabilis. Next base: position 87,606 of record NW_024871136.1, read on the forward strand.
TGCTTGATGGTCTGTAGTGACCATGACATCCATTTGTCTTAGCATGTCTTGCCCTAGTAAATTGGCAGTGAGGTTCTTTGCCACTAAAGGGCGTATCTTTCCCTGTTCTCCATCTGGGCTAGTCCATTTCATAAGGGCAACCATCTCTTTGGACTAGGAGTTGCCCCCTACCCCCAATATCGGGGGCCCAGGTGCAAGCTTCCAGTCCAAGGGCACTTCCTCCTCCCTGAGTATGGTTCGATCTGCCCCCGTGACAATTAAGCAGTGAAACTGCTTTTTGCCTATGAGAATACTCATTTTAGGGCAGAGTCTTTCCACCAGGGGGACGGTCCAATGGGCCTGGGTCATCCTGCCATGAGGCTGCCTGGGCCTGGCAGCAGAGGGGGTTCCTCCTGGAGTTAACGGGGCTGGAGGATGCCCCTCCCCTAGTTTAAAGGCTTCCCATTTAAATGAAACTTGGATCAACAATCCTTTTTCCAGTGGTATCTCTTCCTGCACCTGGGGCAGGGTGTAGGGGGAGGTTTGTCCCCCCCCCCCCCCGCCGGTTGGCGGGGGATTGTTGTAAACAGTCCCTCTTAAAGTGCCCCTCCTGCCCACATTTAAAACAAGTCCCTCTCCCTGATGGTCTTGGGGTTCCTCAGCCCTGGGCTGCCAGTGCCTGATGTCTGAGCCTGTAAAGCTAAAGCTAGTGATTGGGACTGGTGCTGTTGCATTCCCACATCCTGCGGGGGCCACCATCCATCTGCTCAGGGAACTCTCTCTCAACCCCGTACAGGTGGTCTGCATTCATCCCTTTCCAGACCAGCAGCTTTACAAACTAATCTCGGAGGTTCCCTGCCTGCAGCTTGCTGTGAACACTCTGTTGGACTTGGTCTACAAACTCAGCTAGAGGCTCTCCTGGTTTTTGTCTCACTCCTGCTATGGGGGACTCAGTAGGCCCATCATCCAGTTTGTACCACGCGGCAAGTCCTGCCTGACTCACCTGGTCACGGTAAGGGCCAGGTATTATGGCCTGTTGGACGCCAGTAGAGTACCCTTCCCTGTCCCTGTTAACATGATATAAGTAATAGGTATCACGGGTTGAGCCTGTCGATTATTATGCACTTCACTCTGCATTCCTCCTTAAAGAGTTTAAAGTTTAAGTTAAGATCAAGTTTAAGATCAGTTTAGAGTTAAGATCAAGGAAATATGTAGGGTTCCACTGCAACTTATTTTATCAGTGTGTGTTGACACAGTTTGGTTGCAAAAAAATTAGTGTGATACTGTTAGTGTTACTATACCGGTATAGTTATCATTAGGGTTATATTTAATTTTACAGCTAGGATTAGGTTTCATGTTAGCACTAGGAGAGGGTAAGGATTAGGGTAAAACTGCCTTCTATATTAAGAATTAAAATTACAAAAAATGCAAAAACTGAATGAAAACTAGAATGTTTTGCTGTTAGGATTTAAGGTTAGAGATGAGATTAGAGATAGACTTGTGGTGAGACCTCGGGTTAGATGTATCTAAATTTCTGGTTAGGCCTATGTTTAGTCTTACAGTTAGAAGTAGGTTAGGTATGGATCAAAGTGAAACATTTTAGAAATAAACACTCCAGTACAAGTTATGACCAGTGGGTTCAACATTTTCATAATGTAAGGATATGGTTTGATCCAATAAATGTGAAAGGCTTAGATCAAATCTGCATCTTATTTTCGAAAGGACAAATCGAGTTCAGTTTTCGAAGAATGAAAATTAGAGTACTTCTAGTTTGCAATCCATGTGGGTGCTAATTAGGGTTAGGGTTAGAGTTCTGACCAAGGTTGGGGTTAGTGTTTGGAAAAGGGAAAAGTTTCCTGTGAAACTGAAAGCACATTTTGGCTCTAAAAGAGTAATAAACATTAGAATTTGCCTAAACTAGAGCATTCATGCTACGTGAAGTTCTTGGGTATAATTAGGACAGAGTCACCATTATGTTCCTGTTAGAGTTACAGTTAGGAATAAGGAAATATTTAGGATTTGACTGCAACTTATTTTAAAAGTGTGCATCCACAGAAAATTCAGATGCATGAAAATAAGTGTGATTGTGTTAGTGTTACTATGCAAGTAATATTATCTTTAGGGATAAGCTTAATTTTCCAGTTAGGTTTCCTGTTAGGGTTAGTATTAGATGTGGGCGCTAATTAGTATTAAGGTTAGGATTCGGATTCTGGCTAAGGTTAGGGTATCTGGAAAAGGGTTACGATTCCAACGAAACTGAAAGTAAATTTTGGCCTTAGAAATGGAATAAGTGTTAGAATTTATCTAAAATAAGAATCCATTTTATTTGGAGTACTTGTGAATAATTAGAACTAGTTACCATTAGTTCTACTTTTTTAAAGTTAGAGTTAAGAACAACAAAATATTTAAAATTTGAGTACAATTTATTTTAAAATTATACATCCACACAACATTTGGATGTTTGAAAATTAGTTTGCTTCTGTTTGAATTAGTATGCATGTATTATTATCATTAGGGTTATGGTTAATTCTCCAATTTTGGTTGGGTTGATTTTAGGGTTTGGAAAGGGTTTGTATTAGGGTAAAACTGCCTTCTCTATTATGAATTTCACGTACAGGAAATGCAAGATTTATTGAAAACTAAAATATTTTCTTGTTAGGATTCATGGTTAGAGATAAGGTTAGAGTTAGAGTTAGGGCTTTGTTTTTTAAATTAAAACACCAAGTCAGGCATTGTCTGTAATCCTAGCTACTTAGGAAGCTGAGATCTGAGGAACACAGTTGCCAGGGAAAGAAAGTACATGATACTCTTATTTCCAGTTAATGGCCAAAAAGCCAGAAATGGATCTGTGGCTAAAATGATAGAGAGCTAGCCTTATGTGAAAAAGTTCAGAGAGAGCACCTAGGCCATGAGTTCAAGCTCCAGAACCAGCAAAAATAAAAAAAATGCCACTTTTATCAATAAAATATTTTATTAGCTTCAAAACATTCAAGTAAATGCTTTTTTTAAACCTCAAGAATTGGGGGGGAGGATTAGGTGGGAGGGGGCAGGGGGAGGAAGGGATGGGAAGGGGAAACAAAGGAGGAGGCTACAATGCTTGATAAGAAATGTACTTATTATCTTGCCCATGTAATTGTAACCCCTCTGTTCAGTATTTTCACAATTAAAAAAAACAACCTGAAGAAGTGTGGAGTACATACAGATGGCTAAATGCAGGCCATGAATGAAGAATTTGGTAAAAATATGGAAATTTTGCATACATTAAATTAAAAAATATTTTGGCAGCCCAAAAAATAGACTATATAAAGTAAAAGAAAGAATACTGGAAATATTTCTTTTGTTATAAAACTTACAAAGAATCAACCATCTTTGATATAGCCTAAAAAAAATCTGTGCTATTAGAGTATCCAAAAGTAAGAAATTAAAACTTAAGTTAATAGAAAACCTAATTAATATTCTAATTCAAGCACTTGGGAGGCTAACATGGAAGCATCATGAATTTGGTGCTGGAGAGGATGTGGACAGAAGGAAACCCTACTGCATTGTTGGTGGAAGTGAAAACTTGTTCAACCACTTTGGGAAGTAGTATGGAGGTTCCTCAAAAGACTCCACATAGAGCTCCCTTATAACCCTGCAATCCTGCCTTTGCACATTTACCCAAATGATGACAAACAAGACCATACTAAAGCTGCCAGCACAACTGTTTGTTGCAGCATTATTTACCATAGCTAAGATATGGAGCCAATCCAGATGCCCCTTAGCAGATGAATGGATCAAGAAAATGTGGTATATATACACAATGGAATTCTATGCTTCCATCAGAAAGAATGACATTTCCCCATTGATAGGAAATGGAAAGACTTGGAAAAAAATTATATTAAGTGAAGTAAGCCAAGCCCAAAGAAACATAGGTCCCATGGTTTCCCTTATTTGCAATAACTAGTAAATGTCTGAGACAAGCAGAAACGGTCAGATAAGTTGATGTTAGGTGAAATGAACCCCTAAGATAAGGACTCAAATGGTTTTTACTTCTTGCTATTGTTTCTAACATATTTATAAGACTATTTCTTTGTTGCTTTGTATGTCTCTCCCGCACGGTATAACCCCTGTTTTCACTGTATTTAATATTGGTATAATTTGTGGAGGAGAAAGGAAAAAACAAATTGTTTAAATAGGGATACAGGTGGACCCATTGCAACAATGAGATGTACAAGACATGTTGAAAAACGCACTTTACAACTTTGGCGAGAGTGGGGGAGTGTGCGGGGGTGGGGGAGGGGGGAGAGGGAGATGGGGGGTGAGATGGGAAGTGATGGTAAGGGGAAACAAAGGAGGAGGCAACAATGCTTGATAAGAAATGTACTCATTACCTTGCTTTTGTAATTGTAATCCCTTTGTACAGTATTTTTGGCATTTACCCAAATGATCACAAACAAGGGTATACTAAATCTCCCAAGGGTATACTAAATCTCCCAGCTCAACTATGTTTATCACAGCATTATTTACCATAGCTAAGATATGGAACCAACCCAGATGCCCCTAAGTAGATGAGTGGATCAAGAAAATGTTTTATATAAATATATATATTCCTATATATATATATATATATATGTTCTATGCCTCTATCAGAAAGAATGACATCATCTCATTTGTTAGGAAATGGAAAGACATGCATAAAATTATATTAAGTGAAGTAAGCCAGGCCCAAAGAAACATAGGTCCCATAGTTTCCCTTATTTACAATAACTAGTATATGACTAGGACAGGCAGAAAAATTCCAAAGCTATGTACATTTGACCATATAAGATGATATTAAGCGAAATTAACCTTAAGACAAGGACACAAGAGGTTTTATCTTTGTCTTTGTTCTTCTTAATTACTTATAATGTACTATGTAATTTTTTTGTTTCTTTTGTATGTTCCTCCCCCATGCTATAATTCCTTTTCACTCTATTTGATTCTGGTGCCCAGCATCTTGTATATACACTTCACTTTTCTAATTTGGTAGGGGAAGGGAAAAACCAAAATGATTAAATAGGGATACAAGCTGACCTACTGTAACAATGAGATGTACAAAACACTATGTTGAAAATGAACTTTACCACTTCAACAGTGGAGGGGGGAGGGCGGATAGTAGTTGGGGACATGGAGAAGGAAAGGATAGTAGGGGAAAAAACAAAGGAGGAGGCAACAATGCTGGATAGGAACTGTACTCATTACCTTACTCATGTAACTATAAACCCTCTGTATAATATTTATACAAAAAACATATTTGATGTTGTTATAATTTGTGGAGGGGTACGGAAAAAACAAATCGTTTAAATAGGGATACAGGGGGACCCATTGCAACAATGAGACGTACAAGCTGTTATGTCGAAAATGAACTTTACAACTTTGGGGGGGGAGGAGGGTTGGGTGGGGGGCAGGGGGAGGATAGGATGGGAAGGGGAAACAAAGGACGAGGCTACAATGCTTGATAAGAAATGTACTCATTATCTTGCCCATGTAATTGTAACCCCTCTGTACAGTATTTTCACAATAAAAAAAGAAATTTTTTCTTCTTGTTTATAGGAATAAAGAGTTCAGAACACCACCTTTTCTGCTAAAGAACTGTATTTCAAGAGCCTAGAGAAAAATGAAATCTAGATTTGAAACTTCTAAAGTAATGTCATTCTTATTTCATATTTTTGAATCATTTATAGTAATTGTTATTTGACTGGAGCCTTTTTTTTAACTGGGCTCTGTATATTATGATATTTTAATATTTTAAAATTTTAAGTCACTTTTAACTATTTTCAGTTAATTGCAAAAGAAATACAAGGTTATATTACTCCCCTTTAACTACTGCTTCAAACTTACATAAGCTTAGTATAATCTCGAAGCATAAGGAATTAACATTGGCAATATTACTAAAGCAAAGACTTCATTTTGATTTCACAGTGTTTCCACTAATGTCCTCTTTCTACTCTAGGCTCCCATACTGTATTTCCTTATCATGTTGCCCTAATCTCCAACACATAGCAACCTTCCTTTTCTTACATGACCGTTATCAGTTTATTTGTTTCATTATTATTGTTATTTAATTATCTCTTTTTCATTTAAACGCAGCCAGGATTTCTTTTTTCATATATATTTTTATTGTAAAAATGCTGTACAGAGGGGTTACATGAGTAGGGTAATGAGTATACTTCCTATCAAGCATTGTTACCTCTTCCTTTGTTTTTCCCCTACCATCCCTTCTCTCCCCACCTCCCCAACTCGTCCCTCCCCTGCCAAAGTTGTAAAGTTTGTTTCAACATAGTGTCTTGTACCTCTCATTGTTACAATGGGTCAATCTGTATCCTTATTTAGCATTTTGTTATTTCCCTTCACCTGCCCAAATTATAAAAATGTATATACGAGATGCAGGACACCAGATTCAAATACAGTGAAAGCAGGGGTTATTCCATGTGGAAGAACATACAAAAGAAAAAAAAGAATCACATAATGCATTGTAAGTACATTAAAAACAATAGCAAGAAGGAGTAAACCATTTGTGTCCTTTCTTGGAGTTCATTTCACCTAACATCATCTTATATGGTCATACATACATAGCTTTTGAACTTTTCTGCTTGTCCTAAAATTATATGTTATTGCAAATAAGGGAAACCATGGAAACTATGTTTCTTTGGGCCTGGCTTACTTCACCTAATATATTTTTTTCCATGTATTTCCATATCCTAACAAATGGGGTGATGTCATTCTTTCTGATGGAAGCATAGAATTCCAATACATACATACATACATATATATATATATATCACATTTTCTTTTTTATTGTGAAAATAGAGGGGTTACTATTCCATGGGCAAGGTAATGAGTGCATTTCTTATCAAACATTGTTGCCTCCTCCTTTGTTTCCCCTTCCCATCCCTTCCCATCTTCCCCCCTCCAATGCCAAAGTTGTAAAGTTCGTTTTTCAACATAACATCTTGTATATCTCATTGTTGTAATGGGTCCTCCTGTATTCCTATTTAAACAATTTGTTTTTTCCCTTCTCCTCCACAAATTATATCAATATCAATTACAGTAAAAACAGGGGTTATACCATGGGGGAGTAAGCCAGGCCCAAAGAAACATAGGTCCCATAGTTTCCCATATTTTCAATAACTAGTATATGTCTGAGGCAAGCAGAAATGGTCAGATAAGTTGATGTTCAGAGAAATGAACCCCAAGATAAGGACTCAAATGGTTTTTCTTTCTTACTATTGTTTCTAACATATTTATAAGATATTTCTTCTTTGCCACATTTTCTTGATCCATTCATCTACTGAGGGGCATCTGGGTTGGTTCCATATCTTAGCTATGGTAAATAATGCTGCAATAAACATAGTTGAGCTGGTAGCTTTAATAAGGTTGTTTGTGATCATTTGGGTAAATGCCCAAAAGAGGGATTTCTGGGTCATATGGGAGCTCTATGTGGAGTCTTTTGAGGAACCTCCCTACTACTTTCCAAAGTAGTTGAACAAGTTTTCACTCCCACCAACAATGCAGTAGGGTTTACTTTTGGCAACATCCATTACAGCATCTGTTGATACTCGATTTCTTGATTATAGCCATTCTAACTGGGGTGAGGTGAAATCTCAACGTTATTTTCATTTGCATTTCTTTTATGGATAGAGAGGTTGAGCATTTCTTCATGTGTCTGTTGGCCATTTTTATTACCTCTTCAGTTCAAAATGAACTTTTGGATTGCTTCTTCCATTTCCTTGAAGAATGAGGTTGGGGTATTGATAGATATCTCATTGAATTTGTATATAGCCTTTGGAAGTATTGCCATTTTCACTATGTTAATCCTCCCAATCTAGGATCATCGGAGGTTTTTCTACTTCCTTAGTTGTGCTTTAATTTCCTTTTCCAGGTATTTAAAGTTTTTGCCATAGATATCCTTCACCTCTTTACTTAACTCCTAGATATTTTATTTTTTGTGGGGATATTACAAAAGGGGTTGCTTTCCTAATTTCTGCACCGCTCTTCTTGTTATTGGCATACAGGAAAGCCATTGATTTCTGAGGGTTAATTTTACACCCTGCTATTTTTCCAAAGTTTCCGATCAGCTCAAGTAACTTGGGAGTAGAGTCCACGGGGTTCTTTAAATACAAGATTATGTCATCTGCAAAGAGAGAGAGTTTTACTTCATCTTTCTCTATTTGGATAACCTTTATGTTTGCATCTTGTTTTATTGCCCTAGCTAGGCATTCTAATATAAGTTGAAGAGGAGTAGAGAGAGTGGACATCCTTGTCTTGTTCCTGAATTTAGAGGAAATGGCTTTAACTTTTTGCCATTAAGTATAATGCTGGCTGTAGGTTTGTGATGCACACCCTTTATTATATTGAGGAATGTTCCATGGATTCCTAATTTTTCCACATCTTTCATCATAAAGGGGTGTTGGATCTTGTCAAATGCTTTTTCTGTATCTATTGAGATAATCATGTGGTTATTATCCTTGTTCTTGTTGATGTGATGAATTATATTAATTGATTTGCATACATTGAACCATGTTTGCATCCCTGAAATGAATCCTGTTTAATCGTGGTTTATGATTTTTTTGATGAGTTTTTGAAGTTGATTGGCCAGAATTTTGTTGAGAAGTTTCATTAAAGAAATGGGTCTAGAGGGCTGGGAAGGTGGCTCAGTGGTAGAGTGCATGCCTTGCATGCCAGAGGCCCTGGGTTCGATTCCTCAGCACCACATAAGCAAAAAGAAAAAAGCCGGAAGTGGAGCTGTGGCTCAAGTGGTAGAGCTCTAGCCTTGAGCTGAAGAGCTGAGGGACAGCGCCCAGGCCCAGAGTTCAGGCCCCATGACCGGACCCCCCCCCCCAAAAAAAAGAAAGAAATGGGTCTAGAGTGCTCTTCCTTCAATGAGTTCCTGCATGATTTTAGGATGAGTGTTATGATGGCTTCATAGAAAGAGTTTGAGAGTAAACCATCACTTTCAATTTCATTGGAGGAGTATTGGTGTGAGTTCTGCTTTGAAGGCCTTGTAGGATTCATCTATAAATCCATCCAGTCCTGGGCTTTCCTTCGGTGGGATGTCTCTTATTGCTATTTCTATTTCGATGCTTGATATGGGTCTATTTACTTTATTTAAATCATCTTAGTTTAGTTTGGAAATGTCAATATTTGCTAGAAATTCATCCATATCTTAGATTCTCAAACTTATTAGCATAAAGTTTTGAGTAATATCCCCTTATAATCTTCTGAATCTTGGTTGTTTCTGTAGTGATGTTTCCATTCTCATCTCTGAGTTTATTTGGCTGTGTTCTCTTTTTTCTTAAGATTTGCTAAGTCTCTGTCAATTTTTAAAATTTTTTCCAAGAACCAACTCTTTGTTGATTCTTTCTATATTTTTGGACTCTAATTTATTTAATACTGATTTAATTTTAATTACTTGTTTCCATCTATTGAATTGAGGTTTAGCTTGTTGTTCTTTTTCAAGAAGCTTTAGGTGCCTCATTAAATTGTTGGTTTCAGATCTCTCCAATTTGTTAATTTAGTGACTCAGAGGTATAAACTTGTCTCTGAGTACTGCCTTTGCTGTGTCCCAGAGAAGATGATACTTTGTGTGTTCATTTTTGTTAAATATCATGAACATTTGAATTTCCATTCTAGTCTCTTCCATGACCCACTGGTGGTTCAAGAGTATGTTGTTCAGCCTCCATGTGTTACAGGATTTCCTTTGGTGGCTTTTGGTGTTGAATTCGAATTTTATTCCCTTGTGATCTAAGAGAATGCAAGGCATAATTTCAATGTTTCTGAATTTGGACAAATTTGCTTTATGACCTAGAATGTGGTCTGTTTTGGAAAATGTTCCACATACTGCTGAGAAAAATCTTGAATGATCGTAGATTATACTGATTAAAATCATAACATTGCATGCTTCCACTTGTACTTAGAATTTATCTCAGTTTTGATACAGAATTTCAATGGCCAGAAATTTATATCAAGCCTGCCTATTTGTGCATCATCATTCTTTTCCATCCATCTATCTGTCCAATCACTCAAAATATTTGTGCAACGCATACCATTTAGTGATGAAAGAGAAAAAGCTGAGTTTTTTGTGTAGGGAGTTTATACTCATAATAGCTGAATGCAGTCACTCCATATCATTCTCTAAGAAATCAAATCATAATTACAGCTCAGCAGCACCCAGGCATATTTCTGGTAAGGTAAAAAGATAATTAATTAGTGCACACTATTCAATTAGTATTTCTATTTTAGATGTTTCAAAAAGTATTCATAAACAGTGCAACAAAATTAGTGGACTAACATTTTAGAAGGCAGAATTAAAGAAAACACAATGGACAAACACAAAATGTAGTGACTAAAGAGAAAGAAAAGTCAGGAATGATATCTAAGCTTTTGATTAATCAACAACAGATGAAATATCACATCTTTGTGGGTATTAACTCCATTATATAGCAGATATCACTTCAGTACATCTCATTAGTATATTGTGTCTGTGACAAGGATGTAAACTGGAGACAGAGTAAAATGATGTGTTCAAAACTGTTCCTCAAAGTTTCATGTGGAAAAAATAATGCAGTATCTAAGAGCATGAAGAGTTGGACACTTTTACTATTATTTCCTGAGGCTTTGATTTCCTACTCTATGCATGCCTTTAAGTGATTTGCCCTACCAATTTCTAAGTTCTGGGATTTACATTTAAATTTTTGACCCATTTCAATCAATTTTTTATATAAATGAGAGATAGGGATCTAGTGTCAGTCTCCTGCTTGTGGTAATCCAGATTTATTAACACCATTTGTTGAGGAGGCGATTATTTTTCCTTCAGTGTTTGTTGCTGACATGCTTATCAAGAATCAGATGGATGTCATTTTGTGGGTAAATTTCTAGATCCGGTATTGTATTCCATTGATCTACATGTTTTGGGTTTTTTGTTTGTTTTGCTGCACTTCTTTTGTTACTATGGCTTTGTAGTATAATTTGCAATCAAATATTGTGATACCTCCAGTATTAGTCTTTTTAGCCAGAACTGCTTTGGTTAGTCAGCGTATTTTGTGCTTCCATAAAACTTTAGGGATTGAATTTCATACTTCTTTTCTTTTCTTTTTTTTTTTTTGGTTGATCATGGGGCTTGAACTCTGGGCTGGGTCCCTGTCCCTCAGCTCTTCAGCTCAAGGCTAGTGCTCTGCCACTTGAGCCACAGCACCACTTTCGGTTTTCTGAGTGGTTTATTGAAGATGAGTCTCATGGACTTTCCTCCCTGGGCTGGCTTTGAACCACAGTCCTCAGATCTCAGCTTCCTTAGTAGCAAAGATTACAGGCATGAGCCACTGGTGCCTGGCTTGAATTTCATATTTCCATATAAAACTAATTTAGAATTTTAATGAATATTGCAGTTAATATGTACATTTTTTGGGGGGGTCCGGTCGTGGGGCCTGAACTCTGGGCCTGGGCGCTGTCCCTCAGCTCTTCAGCTCAAGGCTAGCGCTCTACCACTTGAGCCACAGGGTCACTTCCGGCTTTTTTCTTTTTGCTTATGTGGTGCTGAGGAATCGAACACAGGGCCTCAGGCATGCAAGGCAAGCACTCTACCACTGAGCCACCTTCCCAGCCCAATTTTATATGTACATTTCTTTTGATAATATTACCATTCGAACAGTACTAGTTCTGCCAGTTCATTTTGGAATTATTTGCATGTTTCTCTGCCAGTCCTGGGGATTGAACTCAGGGTCTGGTCACTGTCCCTCAGCTTCTTTTGCTCAAGGCTATCACCACTCTACCACTTGAGCAACAGCACCACTTCTGGCTTTTTCTGTTCATGTGGTACTGAGGAATTGAACCCAGGATTTCATGCATGATAGGTAAGCATCCTATCACTAAGCCACATTCCTAGGCCAATTATTTACATCTTTGATAATCTTTTTCAATTTTTCATCATTGGTTTTATAAGTTTTATAGTAGAGGCCTTTTATCCCCCTTTCAAATGTATTTCTAGGTGTTTAATTTGTGGTGGTTGGTTACTGTGGCTAAAGTGTTTATCAAATTTAAGATATTTTTGGTAGAGTCCTTAGGCTTTTTTTATAAATGGTTTTTAATTTTTAATGTTTTTTATTGTGAAAATACTGTATAAAGGGGTTACAGTTACATGAGCAAGGTAATGAGTACATTTTTTTTTATCAAGTATTGTTGCCTCCTCCTTTGTTTATCCCCTACCATCTCTTCCTTCCACCTCCACAACTACACTCCCCCCCCCCCACCCATCACCAAAATTGTAAAGTTAGTTTTTCAACATAGTGTCTTCTACATCTCATTGTTACAATGGGTCAAACTGTATCCCTATTTAAAAATTTTGTTTTTTCCTTTCAGCTCCCCAAATTATACCAACATCAAATACAGTGAAAACAGGGGTTATATTATGGGGGAGGGACATACAAAGAGGGGAAAAAATTCACATGGTACCTTATAAATACGTGAGAAACAATAGCAAGAAAGAAAAAAAACACACTTATGTCCCTATCTTGGGGTTCATTTTGCTTAACTTAACCTTATCTGGTCATATGTGTATAGCTTTTGATCTTTTCTATTTGTCCAGACATATACTAGTTATTGCAAATAAGGGAAACCATGGGAACTATGTTTCTTTGGGCCTGGCTTACTTCACTTAATAGAATTTTTTCCAAGTCTTTCAATTTCCTAACAAATGGGGCAATGACATTTTTTCGGATAGGCGTATAGAGCTCCATTGCACACACACACACACATACACACACACATATATATATATATATACATATATATACATATACATATATATATATATGTATATATATGTATATGTATATATACCACATTTTCTTGATCCATTCATCTGCTAAGGGGCATCTGGGTTGATTCCATACCTTAGCTATGGTAAATGATGCTTCAATTAACATAGTTGTGCTGGTAGCTTTAGTATGGCCTTGTTTGTGGTCATTTGGGTAAATATCCAAAAGTGGGATTGCTGGGTCATAGGAGAGCTCTATGTGGAGTCTTTTAAGGAACCTCCATGCTACTTTCCAAAGTGGTTGCAAAAGTTCACACTCCCACCAACAATTCAGTAGGGTTCCCTTTGGCCACATCCCCTCCAGCATCTGTTGTTATTAGAGTTCTTGATAATAGCCATTCTAACTGGGCTAAGGCAGAATCTCAATGTTGTTTTGATTTGCATTTCTTTTATGGCTAGGGAGGTTGAGCATTTTTTCATGTGTCTATTGGCCATTCTTATTTCCTCTTTAGAAAAGTTTCACTTTAAGTCTTTAATCCACTTATTTATTGGGCAGTTGTTTTTTTCAAGATTTGTTGTTGGGGGGTTTAATTTTTTGAGTTCCAAGTATATTTTAGATATGACACTCTTGTCCGTTGTATGGCTAGTGAAGATCTTCTCCCAATCCATGGGCTTTCTATTGATCTTGCTAGCTATGTCCTTTTCCATGCAGAAGCTCTGCAATTACATGCAATCCTATTTGTCCAATCTTTCTTTGATTTGTTGTGTTTCTGGGTCTCTATTAAGAAAATGTCAGTCTGTGCCAAGGAGACCTAGGGTTTCTCCTATTCCTTCCTGTAATGTTTTCAGGGTGTCTGCTTTGACTCCAAGGTCTTTGATCCATTTGGAGTTGATTCTGGTAAAGGGTGATATACAAGGGTCTATCTTTAGTTTTCTAAAGGTGATGAACCAATTTTGCCAGCACCGTTTACTGAAGAGGCTGTCTTTCTTCCATTCTATTTGTTTAGCTCCCTTATCGAAGATTAGGTGGCTATAGGTCTGTGGGTTCCTTTCTGGGTTTTCAATTCTAATCCATTGGTCCTGAGGTCTGTTCTTGTGCCAGTACCAAGCTGTTTTGATTACTATGGCTTTGTGGTAGAGTTTGAAATTTGATATTGATATTCCTCCAGCACTGTTCTTTCTGTTAAGGATCGTTTTTGCTATTCAGGGTCTTTTATTGCTCCATATGAATTTTTGGATTCCCTCTTCTATTTTTGTGAAGAATGAGGTTGGAATATTGATAGGTATCACATTGAATTTTTAGATACCCTGGGAATTATTGCCATTTTCATGATGTTGATCCTTCCAATATAGGAGAATGAGAGGTTTTCCACTTCCTAAATTCTGCTTTAATTTCCTTTTTCAGGTTTTTAAAGTTTTCATCATAGAGGTCCTTCACTTCTTTATTTAAGTTAATTCTTAGGTATTTTATTTTTTGCGGGGCTATTACAAATGGTTGCTTTCCTGATTTCAGCCACTCTCTTCTCATTGAAAACCAACAATTTAATGAGCTACTTGAAAAAGAGCAGCAAGCTAAACCGCAATCCAGTAGATGGAAAGAAATAATCAAAATTAATTCAGAATTAAACGTATTAGAATCCAAAAACACCTTAGAAAGAATCAACAAAACAAAGAGTTCGTTCTGTGAAAAAATTAACAAAATTTACAGACTTAGCAAATCTTATCAGAAAAAGAAGAGAACACTCCCAGATAAACAAACTCAGGAATGAGAATGTAAACATCACCACGGAAACAACCAGGATTCAGAACATTATAAGGGAATGCTTCTCAAATCATTATGCTAATAAGTTTGAGAATCTGGAAGAAATGGACGATTTCCTAGCAAATATCGACATGCCGAAACTAAACCAAGATGAGTTAAACCAACTTAACAGGCCCATATCAAGCATTGAAATAGTAACAGCAATAAGAGACCTCCCATCTAAGAAAAACTCAGGACCAGATGGATTTACAGCAGAATTCTACAAGGCCTTCAAAGCAGAACTTACACCAATACTCCTCCAACTCTTCAATGAAATTGAAAGAGAAAGTTCACTACTGAACTCCTTCTATGAAGCCATCATAACCCTCATTCCAACCAGACAGGGACTCATGAAAGAAAGAGGACTATAGGCCCATTATTTTTGATGAACATCAATGGAAAACTTCTCAACAAAATTTTGGCCAATCGACTTCTACAATTCATCCAAAAACTCATACACCATGATCAAACAGGATTAATTTTAAGGATGCAAAGCTGGTTTAATATATGCAAATGAATTAATGTAATTCATCACATCAACAAGAGCAAAGATAAGAACCACATGGTTATCTCAATAGATGCAGGAAAAGTATTTGACAAGATGCAACACCCCTTTATGATGAAGGTTCTGGAAAAATTAGGAATTCATGGAACATTCCTCAATACAATATAGGCTGTAAATGACAAACCTACAGTCAGCATTATACTTAATGGTAAAAATACTAAAACCATTTCCTCTAAACTCAGGAATGAGACAAGGATGTCCACTCTCTCCACTTCTCATCAATTTAGTATTAGAATGTCTAGCTAGGACAATAAGATAAGATGCAAACATAAAGGGATCCAAATAAGGAAAGATAAAGTAAAACTCTCCTCTTTGCAGATGACATGATATTGTATTTTTGGGCATTTATGCAAGTGATCACAAACAAGACCATACTAAAGCTACCAGCACAACTATGTTTATTGCAGCATTATTTACCATAGCTAAGATATGGAACCAACTCAGATGCCCCTCGGTATATGAATAGATCAAGAAAATATGCTATATAAACACAATGGAATTCTATGCTTCCATCAGAAATAATGACATTTCCAAGTTGATAGGAAATGGAAAGACTTGGAAAAAATTCTATTAAGTGAAGTAAGCCAGGCCCAAAGAAACATAGGTTTCCCTTATTTGCAATAACTAGTATATGTCTGAGACAAGTAGAAATGGTCAGATAAGTTGATGTTAGGCAAAATGAACCCCAAGATGAGGACTCAAATGCTTTTCTTTCTTGCTATTGTTTCTAACATATTTATAAGATGATTTTTTTGTTGCTTTATATGTTCTTCCCCTTGTTTTCACTGTATTTGATGTTGCTATAATTTATGGAGGGGAAAGGGAAAAACAAATTGTTTAAATAGGGATACAGGTTGACCCATTGCAACAATGAGATGTACAAGACATTATATCGATAAAACAACTTTACAACTTTGGCCGCGGTGTCAGGGTTGATGGGGAGATGGGAGGGCAGGGATGGTAAGGGGAAACAAAAGAGGAGGCAACAATGCTTGATAAGAAAGGTACTCATTACCTTGCTCATGTAGTTGTAACCCCTCTGTAAGGCATTTTGACAATAAAAAACCTTATTAATTAAAAAAAAAACCTGATGAACTCTACTCCCAAATTACTTGAGCTGATTCGAAACTTTGGCAAAGTAGCAGGGTATAAAATTAGTCCTTAGGCTTTTTATAGTACAGAATCATATAATCTTTCCTACAGTTGTCTCCTCTTGTTTTGGCTAAGAATTTGCTATGTTGAATAGGAGGGAATCGATTGGGCATGTTTGTTTACTTCTTGACTAGAGAAATTTGGAGTTTTTTCACCTATTTACTTTTCATTTGTAATTGTTTAATTTTTTGTCATAAATGTATATAATTTTTATGTTAGTATCATCACAGAGAAAAAGTCACTCTACCTGAAATGAAAATGATAAAATGAAATACTGATGAATGGCAACTAGATTTAATGCATAGTCTAATATGCCTCTCCTGGAAATGAAAGAAGGTAATAAATTTGTAAAATGACTTTTTTTTGTTTTATGTATGCATATAAAATTTGCATTAGCACCTCTAACTGCAGTGCTTCAACTAGACATTAATCCAGTGTATATTACTGATTATGCTCAACACCGACAACATAGTAGAATGTATATATTATGAAAGAAACCTATATACTAAAATGCACAGATTCATTTATGCCCAGCAAGAAGTGGTGAGGGCTGGATTCAGTCTTCTCTTGAAAGACAATCTCACATTTGATTTCAAATTTAAACAAACCTGTGCAAGATTTTAGGGACCCTTCTAGTTTAAATTGATTCCAAAGCTATGGACCTTCTGGCTTAAACAAATTAGGCACTATTTGAGGAAGTAGTTTCCAGATTTTTTTTTTCAATTTAACTGTGGAGGACAATGAAAGAATATAACAATAGTGAATGTATGACATAATACTACCATCTTATGGCCAAGAGTGGGAAGTGAGAGTGAATGTGGTCATAATATTTAACATGTATATATGCAAATATGAAAGATGTTGACATTTTTTTAACAAAGGGGTAGGAAATAAAGGAGAATGATGAAGGGGTTATATATATGGAGGGGTTAATGGGGTATATCATGTGCATTTATGGAAATGTCACAATGAAATTCCCCTTGCACAACCACTAATAAAAAATCGTTTTAAGTAGGAAGTCAAGCAAAAGGAACTGATCCAAGAGCAGACCACATGGAAAGAATTTTAATTCCATTAACAACGAAGATATAGAAGATATAAAAAGCAATCTGTTTGCCAGATATTAATGGCTAACACCAATAATCCTAGCTACTCAAGAGGCTGAGATCTGAGAATTTCAGTTTAAAGACAGCTGGGCCATAAAAGTCTGTGAAACTATTTTATCTCCAGTTAACAAGCAAAAGGCCAGACCTAGAAACATGGCTTAAGTGGTAGAGAGTCAGCCTTGAACTAAAAAGTGAATCAAGAGCACAGGGCCCTGAATTGAAACCCTAGTACCAGCACACATAAAAAGTCATCTGCTCATAGATTGAGAAGTTGGATCAGTGGTAGAGTGCTTGCCTTGCATGCATGAGGATCTGGGTTCAATTTCTCAGCAACACATAGGCGGAAAAAAACCAGAAGTGGTGCTGTGGCTCAAGTGGTAGGGTGCTGAGGGACAGCGCCCCAACAACTGACCAAAAAAAAGTCATCTGCTCAAAACTGAGTAGAATAATTGACTAGTTGAAAATTCAAATGAAGTCTGCATAATTTTTTAAAGGACTAAAGAATGGTAACTTTCAAATGGAGTATAGACCCCAGCTATCCTGCATCCTATTACACAGAAGTGTCTGTATGTCTCTCCTCCATGGTATAACCCCTGTTTTCACTGTATTTGATGTTGGTATAATTTGTGGAGGGGAAGGGAAAAAACAAATCGTTTAAATAGGGATACAGGTGGACCCATTGCAACAATGAGATGTACAAGACATTATGCCAAAAAACGAACTTCACAACTTTAGTGCTGGGGGGGAACGGGGGGGGGGGGGGGAGAGATAGGAAGGGACGGTAAGGGGAAACAAAGGAGGAAGCAACAATGCTTGATAAGAAATGTACTCATTACCTTGCCCATGTAATTGTAACCCCTCTGTATGGTATTTTCACAACCAAAAAATGTGTCTGTACGCCTTATAGTGGAAGCTCATTAAATGACATCTGATTTATGTACCCTTGAACTATTGAATCCCACTGTCCACACTTTATCCTGTCATTGCCATGTTTTCTGCATGAATCTCACTAGAATTCACTAGAGATGAATCAAAAGAAAGAATAACTTTTTGGTAGAATTAACTTTTGGAGAAATTCTTACCAGACTATCCAGAAATAAAATATGAATTGGTCTTTCTTTCTAGGACAGCTACTTGATGTTTTAAATGGCAGGGTCCAGTAAAAAATGACATTGTACACAGAATGTTATTATATGTTCAGAAAATGGAACTGTTTATATGATTAAGAATGTAATGACCTGTCTCCCAACTATTTCACATCTTCCTGTTGCTCTGCTTCCAGTTATAAGTGAAACAAGAAGACTGGATCTAACTGGTGTCATCTTGGTCACATGGTGGATGATAGGGAATTGGCTTTAACTGGTGCCATCTTGTCTTCATCTTAGAGGCAGGAAAGTTCCACCTCCAGGTGATGGGCATGGGCATGCCTGAATTCCTAGAGGTAGGGGCAGAGACTTGTATGATAGGTTACTGGACCTGTAAGTCCTGTGTCTTAAACTCAGAGACTCTCAAGTTTCCTGGGACCCTGACCTTATTTAGGCACAGACCAGCTCAGACACCATTATGCCATGCCTCCTGTCTCTTGTCTCCTGGCTCTCATCCAGTCACTACGGCATCCCATTTCAGCTCTCCTTTGGAGTTGATTTGGTTTGTTGTTATTGTTTTCCTTTCCTTTACTGCTTTTATGGCTCAGTTTTCTAACAATGTGAAATGTATTTGAAGGGCTGCAAGTCTTTGTGACAAGAGGCCACCTGCAGTCACCTGCTACCCAATAAAGACTCACAAGAAACAGGCTATTGTGTTTTCTTCAGTTAGTGGGAGGTTACAAAGGATGGTAATAAGCACTGAAAGTCTTCTTGTCAAGAGATTAATTTGGTGTTTGTTTTATAGTGCCTAAGACTTTGGAATAAAGACATATTCGTGTTTTACTATATGTGCAATTCCCCCCCCACACACATCCTTTCTCCAGCTTGAAAATATTGTTCTAAGTTGGGTGCCAGTGGCACACTTTGTGATCCTAGCTACTAAGGAAACTGAGTTGTGAGAATCATGGTTTCAAGCCAACCCAGGCAGGAAAGTCCGTGAGACTCTAATTTCCAATAAACTATTACAAATGGACATTTGTTTGAATTTGAACTACTCTAAGGACCAGAAATCCCTACATATTTCCATCTTTGGGACCCCATAAGTCATCCTTGCCTCAGCAGACAGCTACCTCAGGAAACAAACTGAGTGGAGTGATGTGGCCCTGACACAAACATGTTTAGTGTGACACACTGAGGCAAACTAATGGCAGCAGAGGGTACTATCTTTGAGAAATGGGATGATGATCTTCTTTTTTGAGACTGGAGACTTGATAAATGATTTGGATTTTGAATGGGTGTACCATTCTCATGTTCCCAGCACACATAATTATGGTGCCAATACTCCACCTGTTCACAGGGCATCTGTAGTGCTCTCAAACAAGCCTATGTCTGTTTTTGCAATGCCTTCATGTGTACAGCCTATGAAACTCAAAACTTTGTCTGCCACTAGCTTCTAATTCCACTCTAGCTTCTTCCAAGGAGCACCTCTGATGACTGTAATTTTGACTGGCTTCAGCTCTCTGTGATACTTGGTGGGTAATACAACTGAATGAATTGAAGGGGAAGAACCCTTGGCCAATGTCCTGTCCCAAGAACACAGAACCTAAGATCCAGATTGAAACATGGTTGGATTGGAATTAGGCCACGGTATCTCTTACTTTAACTTCTAACATCTTCTAGATGAAAAAAATATATAAGGAATATTTTTTAATCCCCCATTTCTTGGTTGGACTGGGGTTTGAACTCTGACCCTTATGCTTACTATGTAGGAACTTTACCACTGATCCACACATTTTCGTCTTTCACTGGTTACTATTTAGAATAGCTGTATGGTCCATTTACTTCAAGTTTCCTGTAGTTTATGCAATCACAAACACAATTCACACCATCCAGCTTTGCCTCTATTGAAATGGAATCTGATGGATTTTCTGCTCAGGCTGTCCTGGAACTACAGTTCTCCTATTATTAACTTCTCAAGTAACTACAATTATATGTGTAAGGTGCTGGCACCTGGCTAGGATATTTTTCTTTGCTCATTTTATCAGATTGAATTTAAAATTTTTATTTATCTATTTATCTATTTTTATCTATCTATTTTTATTTATCTTTGTTGTGTTTACTTTTTGGCTTTGGGATTTTATTTTTCTCCACAGTTTCATTGGGTTTTGCTTAATTAGTTGGTGATTGATTATGCTGTTGGTTTCTTTAGGAAGTGCTGGGGATTGACCCTGATGCCTTACACGTGTTGACTAATTATTCTATCACTGAGACCAGTTGAGGGAAATTTTGCCCAACTCCAACCAAGACTCATTTCTGTTTAAAGAATCACAGAAAATCCTCCATCTGTTAACTCTGGAGGCTAATACAGCTGTGGGGAAGGGCAGTGTGAGGTCTTGTTCTTGGGCTAGACACACCCACAGTAGCAGCAGAAGAGAATCCTGTAACCTTGTCTGGCACCACACCTATACAAATCCTCTGTATCAAACATACACACCTACATATTGTCTGATCATGCATTGTTGAAGTGAATGGGGGATAATACCTAACCCCTACTCTTCCCATAAGATACCAGGACCCATAATAGTGCATTGAGAGGACAAGTGTTTCAGGCCTCACACCAGTCAGTAATAGAAATATTTCAAGGAGCAAAGCTGTTACCAATAGTGCCTGAAGAAATGCCCATAACCTGACAAGGCCACCATTCTTGTAGAAGCAAACACAAAGGGTATATCCTACATAACCTGCAGTCTATACCACACCTTCCTGAATTGTGGAAATGTTCCCTTTCTTGGTAGAATTCGCTCTCCTACCTAATACTGTGCCAAAACTCACTCACCACAGAGACTCCATTCCGGTGCCCAGATGGAGATATACTCAAGATTGCCTAACAAACCAATATACCAAAACAAATCTTAAGGAGAAAGCTACTTATTTACAATCATAAGCCAGGCAACAGTGGCTCATGCCTGTAATCCTAACTACTCAGGAGGCTGAGATCTGAGGATTGCAGTTAAAAGCCAGCCAGGCTGGAAGCTCAGTGAGACTCTTATCTACAATTACCGACCAGAAAACTGGAAGTAGAACTGTGGCTTAAAGTGGTTAGAACACTAGCCTTAGTGCAAAAGCTCAGGGACAGCACCCAGGAACTGAGTTCAAGACCCAGGACTGACAAAAAAGAATGCTATCCAAAAATGTAGTAGAGATATACATTTTACCAGATGTGAAAATGTCAGCATAAGAATATAGAAATATGAGTTCATTTCCTCTGGTAATATATTTAAAATAAACAAATGGATTCAATGCCTGATAAATAATTCAAAAGAATTTTTTAAACAGTTCAGTAAGATCTAAGAGAATTCAAATAAACCCAAATAAAATTAAGAAAACAATGCACTATAGCAATGGAGGGTTTGTGTTTTTAAAGGTCCAATCACAAGCCTTGGAAATGAAGAGCTAAATAAATCAGATTATTAAAAAAAATCCTTAGTTGAAAGATACATCAACACATTAGATTATGTGAAATAAAGAATACCAGACACTGAAGACAGATCTTAAAAAAACATGCTCAGAAATTTATTAAAAAGAATGAAAATATACAAGACATTTGGAACACCATTAAAAGATCAAACACCCATTTAATCAGCATATCTGAAAATGGAATAAGTAAAAGTCAGAGGCATAGAACACTAGCTCAAATGACATTTAGGAGAAAATTTCCCTAATCTCAGTAAAGACATGAACATGCAAATGCAGAAAGTTTATAGAACCCCAAATAATCCTGGAAACCAAATGGTCCGCGCCACAAAAATTATACTCAAATATCTAAAATATACAAATCCTATCTTCTCTCCCTTTCAAAGATTAACATTTGTATAGAATTTTTGTTTTTTTTACCTGTTACAGTGGAAAAATGCATTCATATACATGTAAGTAGTGAAGTTTATTACACAGGCATATTAAAAAATAGAATTTTGCATCTTATGCTTTTTGCATAATACCACATTATCATCCCATGACAGCACAATGAGGTCTTCCTCATCTCTTCTCCATTCATTTTCTTCTGGGCCCTGATGCATCTCTAAAGTGATGTCTGTACAAGACATTACAAAACACCATTACACATTTTCAAACTCTCTTTTCAGCATTCTTTATTATATAACTATTTAATTTTTATTTAAATTGCAAAAATTTTCTATGGTCATTTGATATATGTATAGTGTGTGTACAGACTGAATCGAGGTGATTAAATTTTTTATCTCTTTAAACATTTTATTTCAAAGTTTTTGGTTAAAGTATAATTGTAATTGTGCACAATTTCAGATCAATGTGATATATATACATATATGTGATAGTTGCTGATCAAATCACTGATAATATTTCCATGTCCTTATCTTTTTTTTTTTACATTTGGAGCTTTTTTCCTTTTATTTTTATTTTATCGTCAAGGCAATGTACAGTAGGGTTACAGTTACATAAGTAAAGTAGTGAGTACATTTCTTATCAAACTTGTTTCCCCCTCCCTCATTTTTCTCCCTTTCCCTCCCTCTAATTCCATCCCCAAGTTGTACAGATCATTTCCAACATACTGTCTTGTGAGTATCGCTGTTTCATAGGTTCCTTTGTCTTACTTTTTGTTGTTCCCTTTCCTTAATTCAGATAAACATATATACAATACCCAGAGTACCAAAATCGAATACAGTGACAACAGGGAATTTTTGGATCTTTATGTCTCTTTAATTTCTTTAGAGGAACTGGATGACATTCTTCCCTTTGTCCACTAGAGGCCAGGCCAGTCCAACATTTCTATGGGCCTGTTGTTTCAGAGTCACCATGGCAAGTTCATATATAAAGTATGTATATACTCATTAAGTTTTTTGTATTAATGTTTTGGGGACCAGAGTTAAAGACACCATTTAAAATATGCAGAGATGTTTTATTTTCAAAATTTTAAACCCTTTTCCCAGTTCTGAAACTCCTTAGTCTAAAACTCTACATCTTATTTGTATCTTAATTCATTTTGAAATGGCCCAAATGGTTACTAAAATGTAGGACCTTTGTCACTGGCCACTTCATATACTCATGATATGTACTGAAATATTAAGAATTTAATATAATGAATATACTTTCTATATCCCATAAACCAATATCATATCATATCTTACTGTGCTGTTAACTTTACTGACAATTTTAACATCTCTTCTCTCCTATTTTTGAAAGGAACTTTTCATAATCTATAATTACATGTTTCTTTCAAGCTTTATAGTCTGTATGCTGATTATGAAATCCACCCTTTCCTACTAAAAACAGCACTACATAATAAGTAAAGAAATACACTATCAGCAAAATAATACAAACCTCATGTATTCTTATTCAAATGTTCTAACCTTCTTTAAATGTATATTAGGAAAATCTCTTTTACTGCCTTAATAAAGCTTGCTTTGATCTGAGTAATAGTGGCTCATACCTGTAATACTAGCTATGGTAGAAAACACAAGACCCTAAGTTCAACCTGCAATGTTGGTACATTACCAAAAGAGAGATAGAGAAAGGGGAGGAGAGGTAGGATGGGAGTGAGGGAGAAGAGAAACAAAGAGAGAGAGGAGGGGGGAGGTATTTGTGAGTCAAAGCTTTTACTGGGGACCAATTAATTACTAAGCTGAACTTCCTCAGGATGTTCCAAATTGTAGACGTAGAGCAAGTAAGCATGAGTTCATGGAATCATGCTGTGATGGGGGGATATATGACAGTTGGTGGGACAAATCAAGTAAGGTGCATTCATGGAGAAGTAAGAAACAGGAAGTAGCTGTCATTAAGGCAGATACCTGGATCCACCAACCACCTGTGGAACTAGGAGGAAGCTGAGAATTGGAAGCTGTCAATAGTGACTAAACCCTGCTTCTGCTATGAGAGGTCTAACTTCTGTTCAAAGTGCATAGCACAACAACATAAACATTGCTTTCTTTTTTCTTTTTTTTTTATTGTGAAAATACCATACAGAGCAGTTACAATTACATGGACAAGGTAATGAGTACATTTCTAATCACACAAACAAAGCAAGTAATCTTCCTCCTGTGATTTCTTTTTCTTTTCTTTTCTTCTTTTTTTTTTGGTCGGTTATGGGCTTGAACTCTGGGCCTGGGTGCTGTCCCTGAGCTTCTTTGTGCTCAAGGCTCGAGTTCTACCACTTAAGCCACAGCACCACTTCCAGTTTTTCAGTCGTTATTAGAGATAAGAGTCTCATGGGAACTTTTCTGCCAGGGCTAGCTTTGAACCATCATTCTCAGATCTCAGCCTCCTGCGTAGCTAGGTTTACAGGCGTGAGCTACCAGTACCCAGTTCCTCTTGTGATTTCTATCTCAGGCAATCTGTTCATTGCTCATACATAGGGTCAGACCACATACATTCAATAAGGAGCCCACAAATTCAAGTGACAGTCATGGGATCATAACAGAATGCTGAGACTGGAGTCAAGAACCAGGATAGACAAAAAACAGATACAACTGAAAATTAAAGCAAATGAAATGTAAAACAATTTCTTCCTAATAAAATACATGATGTGTGAGTTAATGATGGAGAAATGCGAATAAAATTACTTCTGACCCAACCAGTGTGCTTAGAGATCGACTTCAAGCTACCATTCTTGTAATCTTTTCTTTCTTTTGTTAGCTACTTAGCTTAAATTCAAACTCACATAAGATCCAAAGTTCCATGATGATTTGAAATTCTCATACAGTTCTCTTCACCTTGAATATACTTCCAAAATCACTATCTATAGACATTTGACACTGCTTCATGAAAAAATCCAAGCAGCTGGCAGGGAGAAATTTCCACAGAGTAAGCTGAGCTATGAGCAAGAACAATTGACTAGTCAATTACCCTTATTGTAAGGACAATATTCCTCCTAAATGAGCACAATTCTTACTGGAGCTATGACCTGGACCTTCTGGATATTCTTCCAGTACTCTTTAAGATGCCCATCATGCTGTTAGAAAAGCAAAAGGCCAATGGAAGCTCAGTGTGGATTACACTGTCAATCAGGGATAATGTTCTACCACTATCCCATGATACTACATTATTCCACAGGTTTTGGGTTTCACAAAGTGAAGTCTTCCCAGGTGCAATTTCATGGTAGGTGGATGGCTGGCTTCATTTTTTTCTGCCTAGGCTGTTTTTAAAATTTTTTATTTTATTGAAAAATGCTGTACAGAGGGGTTACAGTTACATGAGTAAGACAATGAGTACATTTCTTGTCGAGCATTGTTACCTCTTCCCTTGTTCTTCCACTATTACCCTCCCCCCCCCCCAAGTTGTGAAGTTCATTTCCAATATACTGTCTTGTGGGTATCATTGTTGCAATGTTCATTTTTTTGACAATCCTTGTTTAAATATTTAGCCTTTACAATGAACAGACTTTAGCGGAGTGATCCCACAAGCATGTACCTATATAACATTGCATTTCATTATGTAAAAAAGCGGGGGAAGGAATTAGATGAGCAGTAGGTTTTCAGAAAACGCTTTAATAAACTGATTTCTAGAAATCAATTCTAAGGAAACTAAAAACTCTGTGTGTGTGCGTAGGTGTGTGTGTGTGTGTGTGTGTGTGTGATGTCTATAAACTCAAAATAGTAAATGGAGAAAGCCCAGAAGAATGTCCATTTATGGCCACTAGGTGGCACCATAATCAGCAAGAAAATGGCATTGGCTCCAGAGATTGAGGCCAAAGTTACTATCAGAAAAACAATTTTCAAAGAACTGAGTCTGGTCTTGCAGGCAGAACAAAAACCTAAGAGATAAGTGGATGGAGCACAGAGGTAGTAGTAAAATACCAGATCCAATCATTGGAATTACACACAGAGGCAAGGAAATAAACTGCTTTGAAAAAGAAATGGGAACAAATATGCATTTTGAAATTCTAATACTAAAGTCCTTGGCTTTCCCCTTTCACATTTCAAAGGATCCCTGGAATCAGCTTTGGAAAATGGACAGAGTGAAATTCTTGTTTACTTGGTGCAGAATTCTTGCTTAAGATAATGAAGAAATTCTGGAATTGCAGACGGTATCAATAATATTGTGAACTTTATTGCACTGAAATTTACACTTAAGAAATTGATTACAACTGGGCCAATAGCAAGTAGTTCACACCTCCAATCCTAACTACTTGGAAGCCTGAGATTGTGGAGATTTCAGTTCAAGGACAGCCTGAGCAGTATAAAAAAATCAAACACAAGACACCTCAACAAAGAGCTGGACACATTGATGCACCAGATATTCTAGCTACTGGGAAGCAGAACAAAGGTAGATCATAGGAGGCCTTATCTCCAAATATTGAGCAAAAGCCAGGAATGGAGATGTGGCAGAGTAGTAAGAGTTCTTGTCTAGCAAGCACAGGACTTTTACCATATTTTAAGAGTAAAGACAAATACCACTCAAGTCTATTTTCAAATAATACTTGGTTCCCTTTCCTACTATGAATTAATGGGTTCTTCCCCATCCTTCCCTCCCATCCATTACCGTTGCTGACACTCGTTTCAGTTACCATAAACTATGACCATTTTTCGACTGTTCCCATTGTTATTTTGAACAGTTATCTGTTAGAGCAATTAAGAATGAAGAAAGCCTGGTGTTGGTGACTCATGCCTGTAATCCTAGCTACTCATGAAGCTGAGATCTGAGGATCGCGGTTCAAAGCCAGCCTGGGCAGGAAAGTCCTTGTGACTCTTATCTCCAATTAACCACCAGGAAAGTGGTGCTGTGGCTCAAGTGGTAGAGCGCTTGCCTTGAGCTGAAGAGCACAGGGACAGCGCCCAGGCCCAGACTTCAAGTCCCAACCCACAAAAAAAAAAAAAAAAAAAGAATGAAGGAAAAAGCCAGGCACTGGTGGCTCAAGCCTGCAATCCTGTCTACTCAGGAGGCTGAGACCTGCAGGATCCTGATTTGAAACTAACCCCAAGTTGTAGGTAGAGCTCTAGACATGAGAAAGCAAACCAAGTGAAGGAAAGACCCTAAATTCAAAGTCCTAAAACTGGCAAGAGAAAAAGGTGTTTCTTTCTGTTAGAGTGTTTTCTTGTTGAAATAGCTATCTTGCTAGGATTCCCAGGCTAGCCTCTATCTCTTGAACTCTGTAATATGATCTTGGTATTCCTGTATCTAGGAATACAGATGTGTGGCTTATTACAATGTTTTGATTTGTGTGTTAGTTTTTAGAACACTTTTGGGCTTGCAAGAAAGTTGATCCAAAAGTACAAAGAATTATCAGATGTTCCCCACTCTCACAGTCATATTCCACACCAGAGTGGCATATGTGTTGTAATAGAAGAACCAATGCTGACACATTATCAACTCAAATACACACTTTACAGTTTACATTAGGATTCATTCTAGGTGTTGTAATTCCATACATTTTCATGAATGTATAAAGACACACCATTGTTAATAGTATGAAAAATGATTTACTTGTCCTACCAATTCTGTGTTCCATCTCTGTCTCTTTTTGCTACCAAATCCCTGATAAGCACAAGTGGTTGTACTGTCCCTCTATGTTTTCCTTTTCTGGAAGGTCAGAGTTGAAATCATAGAGCATGTAAACCTAGAATATTGGTGTATTCTATATAGTAATATACATTTACTTTTCTTCTGTGTCCTTTCAGCCTTGATAATTCATTTCTCTTAATATTAAAAGTATTTGACTTTCTGTCTATTCACTTTACTGAAGAATAGCTTGCTTACTTGTAAGTTTTAACAGTTATGAGTAAAATAGCAATAAACACTGATATTTAGGTTTGAGAGTAGACAAATGTTTTCAAATACTTCAGTAAATATCAAAGAACCCAATTTTTGTATTGTAGTGTGGCCCTGTGCTTAGTTTTGTTGGAAACCACAAAATTATATCCAAAATATCTGTACCATTTTGTCTTCCTACCAGAAGGTAACTCATAACCATGCCAATACTAGGTGTTGCCTATATTTTGGTATTTGACCATTCACATAAGTGTATAATGGTATTTCAATCTCTCAATTGTCTTATTTTGTTATGTTGAAAATCTTCTCATGTGTTTATTTGCCATATAGATATCTTCTTTAGTGACATTCATTCTGATATTTGTATTTTTAAATTGAGTTTTTCTTTCTTTTTTTTACTATTGAGTTTCAAGAATTGTTTTAGGCTGGGTGTGGTGGTACAAACCTGTGATCTCAGCTTTTCAGGAGGTAGATATCAGGAGGATTATGCTTCAAAGAGAGTTCAGATAAAAATTAAGAAGGCCCCTCCCCTCAGCTCCCAACCTGGATGTGGTAATGAATATCTGTGCTTTAGCTATGTAGGAAGCATAGTTAGGAATATTACCTAAAAATAACTAAAGTAAAAATCCAGTGGTGAGTATGTAGAAGTAAGCACCTTCCTAGCAAGAATGAAGCCCCAAGTCCAAACCTCAGTAACATAAAAAGAATTCTTTGAATATTGCGGATAATGCCATTTAATTCCTTCTTAGAATATCTACCTCTCTGCTTTCATTTCCTATATGAAAAGCTCTGGCACTTTATCCACATTTGCATTAGCATATTAATCATAGTTACTTTAAAGTCTCAGTGTGATAATTCCAAAATCTGTTGTATGAGAGTCTAGTTTAGATGTTTTACTTGATTATTTTTTCCTTCTCCTCCTCCTCCTCCTCCTCCTCCTCTTCCTCCTCCTCCTCTTTCTCCTAATCCCCCCCTTCTTCCTTTCCACCTCCTTGTCCTTCTCTTTATGTATGCTTTGTAATGTTACTGGCTGAAAGCTAAACATATGTATTTAATTTTAAAACATAGATCATTCATATGAGATTTTTTTATTTAACTGGCTAGGAATAAAAATGTGTTTATTGTTTTCTTTCCCAGATTTTGAAGGGTGAATTTTACTCTAATGAATGATTTTTGGCTCCACTTTTGTCTTTGGATCCCCCTTTACCCCCAGAGATCTCTGCTTAAATAGTACCTGAGTCTTGAGGTTTTCATATTTGTAACATCTTGTTAGACCATAAGGATCCCTATTGATGTAGCAATATGGTGTCACGGAGTGTAGCAGTGATCTACAGTTCTATGATCAGGTCTCCATCTTTCAATAAGCCTGTGTTCTTTGGTAATATGGAGTTTTGTATTTACCTTCCCCTTTGCTGGTTAGACTGATAAAATACTTTAGAGCAGGCTTTATTCTTAAAGAACAGAATGTTCTGGGCATATATGAAAACAGTTTCTTTTATCCTTCTCCATGACCACAGCATGAAGGGCTTTTTTTCTGATCTTCGCCTTGAACAGCAGGTCTCATTTCTAATAACAAAACTCACAAGTGTGACAGCACCCTAACATTGGTTCCCTAGGAGTTGAATCTTTCAAGCTAGTTAATGATCTATTTCCATCGATTTCTCAATTACTGGCAGCATTGGCTCACAGGGAGCTGTGATTTTCTGCATCCACTTGCCTCTCCAGTTTTTGTGGAGATAATTTGTCCAAGACCTAAAATTTCTCACAGATTAAAGTTGTTGATTCTCAATTTTTGTCAGATATTTGTTCATTTGGTGAACATAAATGATAAGTTCTGAGTGTTTTGCTGGCCAATTTCTACCTATTTCACAGTATTCTACTTTTATTTTCTACTTTAAATATAATCTTATTCAGGGCCCAATCATCCAGCATGCAATTCTTGTGAACATTTCTGTGTATACTACAAACTTATATATGCAAATAGTAAAACCTCAATTAGTATATAAAATAAAATTGTGAAGTTAAATGTCTCTCTTGGTAATGACCAGGAACATTTTATTATGCATGATTCTATTAATGGTATAAGCAATGGTGTACTATATTTGACTGTGTTTTGTGACACATGTATCATGCTGTATTTATTCTTCTACAATTTGTCTTTCTTCATCTCAGATATACAATTTTATATTCCACATTTAAAGTTTATGTCATAAATATTTTTGCTCATATTTTAAATGTCAAGTTCCTTTAATAGTTGTCTTCATTATATTCATAGACTCCAGTACATGTAATACAAAATCTTGTTGAGTACTCAGTATTTTATTTATGTTTGTTTTTTGTTCAGTATTTATCAAACATTTGAGTGTTTATAATATGTAGTCATTCTACATAACAGTGAAAATGTAGAAGATAGATACACACAAACATACACATATGAGCATGAAAGCTGAAGAATTTTTGTTGTTTTTTTTTCCAAGTTCATCATAAGCAGTTGCCAAGCAATTGCTTCCTGTTTTACTTTCCAGTTATTTTTAGTGTGTATTATTTGGACCAAAGAGGTGATTTAGATGTATATAAATTTAATCCCTAGGCTAACAAATACTACTGCTTTCTCTTCCCTCAACTCCCTGTACATCCAATGATCAACAGCTTTTGGTAAGAATTTATATGTCACCTTCATAGATAGATACAATGTATATTGATCTTATTTATCACTGTCTTTATCTTCTCCTCTCCTTTGTCCTCTCTAATACTCCATTTGCAGGACAGCAATTGTCCCCTTTTTTAATTTTTTTATTGTGAAAATACTGTACAGAGGGGTTATAATTACATGGGCAAGATAATGAGTACATTTCTCATCAAGCATTGTAGCCTCCTCCTTTGTTTCCCCTTCCCATCCCTTCCCATCCTCCCTCCACCCCCTCCCTCCACCCCCACCCAATCCTCCCTGCTACCCCCTTCCCCTCCCCCACCAAAGTTGTAAATACATCAAATACAGTGAAAGCAGGGGTTATACTGTGGGGGAGGGACATACAAAGCAACAAAGAAACAATCTTATAAATGTGTTAGAAACAATTGTATGAAAGAAACAATTGTCCCCTTTCTTCCTGCCTCACAAGATTGTTTTTGCGAATTCAGTGGCGTCATACCTTCAAAGTGCATGGAAAAAAGTGTCCTATAAACATTCCTCTGATCCTTTCCCTATGATACAAACAATACAATAATCAACACTAGAAAATGAGGGAAAACATGGAGCCTATGTTTCTGTGGGTCTGGCTTACTTCACTTAATATGATTTTTTTCAAGCCTTCCATTTCCTTACAAATGGGGTGGTGTCATTCTTTCTGATGGAAGCATAGAATTACAGTGTGTGTGTGTGTGTGTGTGTGTGTGTGTGTGTGTGTGTGTGTGTGTGTGTGTGACATTTTCTTCATCCATTCATCTACTGAGAGGCATCTGAGTTGGTTCCATATCTTAGCCATGCTAAATCATGCTGTACTGAACATACCTGTGTTGGTAACTTTAATATGGCCTTGTTTATGACATTAGGGTAAATGCACAGGAGTGGGATTGCTGGGTTAAAGGGATGTCTATGTTTAGTCTTTGGAGGAACCTCCACACTGCTTTCCAGAGTGGTTGAACCAGTTTACATTCCCACCAACAGTGTAGTAGTGTTCCCTTTTGGAGACATCCCCAGCAGCATCTGTTATAATTACTTTTCTTGATACTGGCCATTCCAAGTGGGGTGATGTGGAATCTTAATGTTGTTTTGATTTACATTTCTTTCATAGCCAGATATGTTGAACATTTCTTCATGTGCCTATTGGCTATTCTTATTTCCTCTACAGAGAAGTCCAGAGGATTAAAATAGCTCGATAGCTATTTATATATAACCATAGAAAATGATGCTACTTGAAATGAACTCCAAGATATTCAAACAAGAGGGTTTTTTTGTTTATTTTTTTAATGTACTGTATGATGTTATTTCTTTCTTCTCTCATTTTTTCTCTTTGGTTTATCCCTTGTTGGTACTGTGTCTTGTATATACCTTTATCTCATTTGGGGAAGGGCAAGGGAATAACAAAATGGTGAGACAAAGGACAAAGTGCAAACCAACGAAACAGTTATACTCACAAGGCACTATGTTGGAAATGAACTTTACAACTTGGGAGAGACAGGAGTCAGGGAGAGGGAAAGCAGGAAAAAAAAAGGGAGGGGGGGTCACAATGTTGGACAAAAATGTATTCATTACCTTACTTATATAAATTACATCACCTTTACAATAAAATAAATTTAAAAAGAAAATGGCAATGCTTTAGATAACTTTCGGTAGGCCTAAAACTCTTCAGGCCTCAGTTTTCTCATCTTACTTAAGAATATGGAGGAATATCAATACCAAATTTCAAAAAATTGTATAAAGTGAAATAAGCCAGGCCCAAAGAAACATAGGTCCTATGGTTTCCCTTATTTGCAATAACTAGTATATATGTCTGAATCAAGCAGAAAAGGTCAGATAAGTTGATGTTAGGGGAATGAACCCTAAAATAAGTATTCAAATGTTTTTTTTTTCTTTCATGCAATTGTTTCTAACATACTTATAAGATGATTTCTATGTTGCTTTGTATGTCCCTCCCCCACAGTATAACCCCTGCTTTCACTGTATTTGATGTTGGTATAATTTGTGGAGGGGAAGGGCAAAAACAAATCGTGTAACTAGGGATACAGGTGGACCCATTGCAACAATGAGATGTACAAGTCGTTATGTTGAAAAATGAACTTTACAACTTTGGTGTTGGGGGCTCGGGTGGGGGGAGGAGGGAGGAAGTATGGTAAGGGATGGGAAGGGGAAACAAAGAGGAGGCAACAATGCTTGATAAGAAATGTACTCGTTATCTTGCCCATGTAATTGTAACTCCTCTGTACGGTATTCTCACAGTAAAAAAGAAAGAAAGAAAGAAAGAAAGAAAGGAAGAAAGAAAGAAAGGAAGGAAGGAAGGAAGGAAGGAAGGAAGGAAGGAAGGAAGGAAGGAAGGAAGGGAGAGAAAGAAAGAAGAAAGAGAGAAAGAAGAAAGAAAAAGAAAGAAAGAAAGAAAGAAAGGAGAGAAAGAGACAAAGAAAGAGAAAGAAAGAAGAAAGAAGGAAAGAGAAAGAAAGAGAGAGAAGAAAGAAAGAAAGAAAGAAAGAAAGAAAGAAAGAAAGAAAGAAAGAAAGAAAGAAAGAAAGGAGAGAAAGAAAGAAAGAAAGAGAAAGAAAGAAAGAAAGAAAGAAAGAAAGAAAGAAAGAAAGAAAGAAAGAAAGAAAAAGAAAGAAAGAAAGAAAGAAAGAAAGTTGTAGTCCAGTGCAAAGTGAATAAGAATAGAAAAGCACTTTGCCAAGCCACACTGCCCAATGGCAATGCAAGGTCTTATTTGTATGCTCAACTGCATTTTCAGAATCACAAGGAAACTAGCTAGCTACTACAGCAGTGAAACTTCCCTCCTTCAGCATTTCCCTCTCCTAAAATTATTTCCTACTAGAGTAACTCAAACCTGCTGCTGTTACTAATTAAAATGCTCTTCTAGCTGAATGAACACATCAGCTGCCCTGTGTCCTTGGAGGAGGAGTGATTGAGGGTGTGTGGAGGTGGCTTGAAGGTCAATCATTTCCTGGAACAGTTTGAATTTCAGGCTGTTTTTATTTTCTCTGAGACTTGATAAACTAGACTGATTTTCTTCTCTCTGTCTCTCTCTCTCTCTCTCTGATCTTGTTCTTATAAATGTATTCTTTTTGCAAAAGGAATCATACTGTATTATGAAAACTAAAGAAAAGAAATATAATGTACTGTCCCTGCTCACTCATTGTCAATCTAGTACCATTACAGATTATTTTGAGAAGGAATTTTCTACCTTATGAAAATAAAAACAAGATTCAATGGAAAACATAATATGCGATTCCATTTTTAAAAAGATTCCCCTAAAATTAATAACCATCCAGAAATAATTTTGTGCTCTATCATTCTGCCACCTTCTCCCAGGGCAAAGTCTTTTGTCCTGAGACTTCCTTCCAATTATTCCTCTCAAAGTGTGGTCTTAGGACCACCTACAACAAAACCACCTAAAAATAAGTTAAAAATCCAATGCTATAGGCCCCACAGCCTCTGACTGAATCCATCTAATTCCCCATCCGATTATGCATGTCTACACTGATGAATGTCCTGAAATAATTTTACAAAATTTTTTTTGAAAAAGTAATTTTTTTGTGAAAATACTGTACAGAGGGGTTACAATTACATGGGCAAGATAGTGAGTACATTTCTTATCAAGCATTGTAGCCTCCTCCTTTTTTTCCCCTTACCATCCCTTCCCATCCTCCCATCCCCCCACCCAATCCTCCCCCCCCCCCAAGTTGTAAAGTTTGTTTTCGACATGACAACTTGTACTTCTCATTGTTGCAACAGGTCTACCAGTATCCTTATTTAAACAACTTGTTTTTCCCCTTCCCCTCCACAAATTATACCGACATCAAATACAGTGAAAGCAGGGGTTATACTGTGGGAGAGGGACATACAAAGCAACAAAGAAATAATCTTATAAATGCGTTAGAAACAAATGCATGAAAGAAAGAAAACATTTAAAATACATATCTTAGGGTTCATTTTCCTAACATCACCTTATCTGACCATTTCTGCTTGACTCATACATATACTAGATATTGCAAGTAAGGGAAATCATGGGACCTATGTTTCTTTGGGCTTGGCTTACTTCACTTAATATAATTTTTTCCAAGTCTTTCCATTTCCTAACAAATGTGGCAATGTCATTCTTTCTGATGGAGGCATAGAATTCCATTATGTATATATACCACATTTTCTTGAGCCATTCATCTACTGAGGGGCATCTGGGTTGGTTCCATATCTTAGCTATGGTAAATAATGCTGCAATAAACATAGTTGTGCTGGTAGCTTTAGTGTGTTCTTGTTTGTAAACATTTGGGTAAATGCCCAAAAGTGGGACTGCTGGGTCATAGGGGAGCTCTATGTGGAGTCTTTTGAGGAACCTCCATACTACTTTCCAAAGTGGTTGAACAAGTTTACACTCCCACCAACAATGAAGTAAAGTTCCCTTCTGTCCACATCCCCTCCAGCATCTGTTGTTATTAGAGTTCTTGATTTTTGCCATTCTAATGGGGTGAGGTGGTATCTCAATGTTGTTTTGATTTGCATTTCTTTTATGGCTAGGGAGGTTGAGCATTTCTTCATGTGTCTATTGGCCATCCTTCTTTCTTCTTTATAGATGTTTCTCTTTAAGTCATTAGCCCATTTATTTATTGGGTAGTTATTTCTTTGAGGATTTGTTGTTGGGGGATTTAATTTTTTGAGTTCCAAGTATATTTTAGATATGAGACCCTTGTCCGTTGTATGGCTAGTGAAGATCTTCTCCCAATCCATGGGCTTTCTATTGATCTTGCTAGCTATGTCCTTTGCCATGCAGAAGCACTGCAACTTCATGCAATCCCATTTGTCCAACCTTTCTTTGATTTGTTGTGTTTCTGGGTCTCTATTTAGAAAATTTCGACCTGCGCCAAGGAGACCTAGGGTTTCTCCTATTCCTTCCTGTAATGTTTTCAGGATGGCTGCTTTGACTCAGAGGTCTTTGATCCATTTGGAGTTGATTCTGATACAGGGTGACATATAAGGATCTAGCTTTAGTTTTCTACAGATGTTTAACCAATTTTGCTACCACCATTTAGTGAAGAGGCTGTCTTTCTTCCATTCCATTTTTTAGCTCCCTTATCGAAGATTATGCGGCTATAAGACTGTGGGTTCATTTCTGGGTTTTTAGTTCTATTCCATTGGTTCTGAGGTCTGCTCTTGTGCTAGTACCAAGCTGTTTTGATTACTTGGCTTTGAAGTAGAGTTTGAAATTTGATATTGGTATTCCTCCAGCACTGTTCTTTCTGTTAAGGATCGTTTTTGGTATTCTGTGTCTTTTACTGTTCCATATGAATTTTTGGATTCCCTCTTCTATTTTCGTGAAGAATGAGATTGGAATATTGATAGATATCACATTAAATTTGTAAATAGCCTTTGGCAGTATTGCCATTTTCACGATGCTAATCCTCCCAGTCCAGGAACATAGGAGGCTTTTCCACTTCATAAGTTTTGATTTAATTTCCTTTTTTTAGGTTTTTAAGGTTTTCAACATAGTGGTCCTTCACTTCTTTAGTTAACTCCTAGGTATTATATTTTTGTGGGGCTATTGCAAAAGGAGTTGCTTTCCTGATTTCATTTGTGCCCTACTCATTGTTGGCATACAGAAAATTCATTGCTTTTTTTCTTAATATATATTTTTTATTGGAAAATACTGTACAGAGGCGTTACAATTACATGAGCAAGGTAATGAATCCATTTCCTATTGAGCATTGTTACACCCTCCTTTATTTTTCCCTTACCATCCCTTTCCTCCCCACCTCCCCAACTCCTCCCTCTCTTATCCCCCCCCGACAAAGTTGTAAAGTTCACCCCCCCACAAAGTTGTAAAGTTCATTTTCAACATACTGTCTTGTACATCTCAAGATAGTAACACAAGAGGTTTTATCTTTGTTGCTGTTCTTTTAAGGTACTATGTAATTTTTTTTGTTTATTTGTACATTCTATTGTCACTGTATTTGATTCTGGTGTCCTGCATCTTTTATATACATTTTTTCTAATTTGAGGAAGGGAAGGGAAATAACAAAGTGCTGAAATAAGGATACAGGATGACCCATTGTAACAATGAGATGTACAAGCCATTGCTTTTTGAGGGTTAATTTTATATCCTGCTACTTTGACAGAGTTTTGAATCAGCTCGAGTAATTTAGGAGTGGAGTCCATTGTATTCTTTAAATAGAAGATCATGTCATCTGGAAAGAGGGAGAGTTTTGCTTCATCTTTCCCTATTTGAATCCCCTTTATGTTTGCATCTTGTATTATTGCCCTGCCTAGGCATTCTAATATTAAATTGGAGAGATGTGGAGAGTGTGGACATCCTTGTTCATTCCTGTGTTTAGAAGGCATGGGTTTTAGGTTTTCACCATTAAGTATAATGCTGGTTGTAGGTTTGTCATACGCAGCCTTTATTATATTGATAATGTTCCATGGATTCCTAGTTTTTCCAGAGTCTTCATCATAAAAGGGTGTTAGATCTTGTCAAATGCTTTTTCTGTATCTATTGAGATAATCATGTGGTTCTTATCCTTGCTTTTTTTTTTGACGTGATGAACTATGTAAATTTGCATATATTGAACCAGCTTTGTATCCATGAAATGAATCCTGTTTGATCATGATGTATGATTTTTTTGATGAGTCATTGAAATCAATTGGCCAAATTTTTCTTGAGAAGTTTGCATCAATGTTCATCGAAGTAATGGGTCTATAGTTCTCTTTCTTCCATGAGTCCCTGCCTGGTTTTGGGATGAGGGTTATGATGGCTTCATAGAATGAGTTTGGTAGTGAACTTTCTCTTTTAATTTCATTGAAGAGTTGGAGAAGTATTGGTGTGAGCTCTGCTTTGAAGGCCTTGTAGAATTCAGCTGTAAATCCATCTGGTCCAGGGCTTTTCTTGGATGGGAGATATTTTATTGCTGTTTCTATTTTGATGCTTGATATGGGTCTGTTAAGTTTGTTTAAATCAGCTTGGTTTAGTTTTGGCATGTCGATATTTGCTAGAAAGTCCTCCATTTCTTTTAGATTCTCAAACGTATTAGCATAAAGGTTTGAGAAGAATTCCCTTATAATGTTCTGATTCCTGGTTGTTTCTGTGGTGATGGTTCCTTTCTCATCTCTGAGTTTATTTGGGTGTGTTCTTTTTTCTGATAAGATTTGCTAAGGGTCTGTCAATTTTGTTAATTTTTCTGAAAAGCCAATGCTTTGTTTTGTTGATTCTTTCTATTTTTGGGGGGGATTCTAATTCATTTAATTCAGATTTAACTTTAATTATTTGTTACCATCTACTGGATTGGGGTTTAGCTTGCTGCTCTTTTTCAAGGAGGTTCAGATGTCTCATTAATGATTGGTTTCAGATCTCTCCAATTTGTTGATGTAGTAACTCAGAGGTATAAACTTGCCTCTGAGTACTACCTTTGCTGTGTCCCAAAGGAGTTGGTAATTTGTGTGTTCATTTTTGTTGAATATCATGAACATTTGAATTTCCTTTCTAATCTCTTCCATGACCCACTGGTGATTCAACAGTGTGTTGTTCAGCCTCCACCTGTTACAGGACTTTCTTTGATGGCTTTTGGTGTTGGGATCTAATTTTATTCCCTTGTGGCTGAGAGAATGCAGGGCATAATCTCAATGTTTCTGAAATTGGATAACTTTGCTTTATGACCTAAAATGTGGTCTATTTTGGAGAATGTTCCATGTGCTGCTGAGAAGAAGGTGTAATATGATGCTACTGGGTGAAATATTTGGTAAATGTCTATTAAGTCTAGTTGATTTATACAGATGTTTTGAGTAATCAATTTCTGAATTAGACTTTGATTAATTCTAGTAATCAAAGATGGGCATATATCTGGGGATGAGCAAAACAGCAATAAAGTCACCCAAAAATAACTCAAAAAGGACCAAAAGGGAAAAGAGTAAAAAGACTTAACACACACACACACACACACACACACACACACACACACACACACACACACACACACACACACCTAAAATAAAAATGACAAAAAAGAAAACAATTAAAAAATAAAAAATAGGTAGAAAAAAGGTTTTTTTTGGGGGGGAGGGGAAGATCTTGTGTCTCCCCTGTGTCTGTAACCAGTTTCTTGGTGGAATCTCTGGTTTGCTTGTGGTGTTTGGTTTTGCTGTGGCTTGACTGGTTTCTTAAGTCAGTTTATTTGAGCAGGCAGAAGGAAGCTTTGCCTTACCAGAAACTTTATGACCCTCCTGCCAGGCTAGTTCAGTGGGAGGGAGATTTGCTTTGAGTACAAAAGAGGGAGATGGCTGTTTCCTCTAGCTTGGAGTTGCTGTGATGGGGCTAGGTTGTGGGTAGGGTTGAAGCCTGTTAACAAGCAGTAGCTTTACCCTGAGTGGCTAGCTCCTGAGATACTCACAGAGCCCAGCCTGGAGCCATTCTCAGGATTTATGTTTATTGAGTTTCAATTTTTTTTCTTTTACCCCTCCTGCCACTGGGTCTGCTGCCTAGGCTGGAGTAGGGAGGGACAGCCTCTGGCTCTGTTTACCCAGTGAAGAAAGTCAGTCCTCTGTGGGCTGAGCTTCCTTTGCTTGGGAAGGGCAACTTTCCCCTGGGTGGAGCTGAGCTGGGCTGGTCAGGTTCCTGTGACCTGTTGAATGGCTCCTATTGCCTTCTTCCAAGGCCTGAGTTGTGGGCTAGCTGCTCTGGCTGGGTCTTTGTCTGTATCAAAGATGGAGTTCTTTTCCAGTGGTGGGGGAGGGGATACCTTCCCACCACTGCTCTGTGAGGAGTTACAATGTCTTGGGGTACTCATGCCTATCCCTTGGTTTCTGGACCATCTACAGCTGTAATTGTCTATGCTCAACACGATGAAGATTCCTGCTCCTTGTCAGTTCTTGCTGGTGGTGAGTAGAATCCACTTGCACACCACCTCTGGTGCTTTTTTTCCCTGGCTCTTCTCTGTTGATATGGTGTTCGTGGCAGCCGCCGCCGCCATGGACACAGGCATGTGCTCAAATATCTCTCCTTAACCAAGCTGCCTGGATTTTTCCTCTCTGGTCAAACTCTCTATACTATGATAACACACTTGTGTGACTCTCTAGCCTAGGACTTTTCACTGGAACACTAAAACTGCTTTGTATGCCAGAGCTTGATTAGCTCCCAGCTTTCTCCTCTGCCATCTTCCTCCCTTTTTCACAGAAGGTATTTTTAAATATACCTTTGGTTGTTTGTCTTCTTTGGAGAAATATCTATTGACATTTGTTAATATATGATCTACCTTGGTGAATGGTCCATGTTTACTTAAGAAGAACATACAAAATTTACTAGGTAGAGTATCCTGTAGATTTTTTTACTTGTAATTATAACTTTTACATCTACAGTCTATAATTTTTTTCTTTTTCTTTTTAAATTAATATCTTTAAGTAGTTATACAAAGGAGTTGCCATTCAACAATGCATCTTGATCGATGTCATCAATTACAACATTCTCTACTATTCCTCCCAAACCCATCTTTCCCTCACTTTCCTCACTTTTATAGGATATGCATTGAATTTTATGACTGCAATCTCCCTCTCTTCCTCTCTTCATTTTAAAATTTCTATTAAGCTTTTTATTTTTTTTGCCTTTTCACAATTATTTGCATTACATTCTGTTATTACTGCCAATATTTAATGTGGATGTACATTTTTCTTTTCATTTGTTGTATATGTTGTAAAAATGAGATAAACAAGCTTCAGTCTTACCTTCAGTTTAGCTTGTTGTTGATGGAACAAGTGAATCACCCTCAACAGCAGAGAATATTTGCTTAACTTCTTTAGATTCCACAGTAGGATTCGACAACAAATTAATATAAAGTCTTTTAATTGTAAATCAAAATATAACCACACCTGAATAAATATGACCATTGCAAAGAAGTCTGTTTGATATGTTATTTTCCACAAAATAAGCATCATATATTCGGGTTATAATATGTGTTTCTCACTATTAAACATTTCTATTATTTCATTCAGTCTTTACAAAAGCTGTTTGAGGAAGCTCTAGTTATAAGTAAGGAAGCAAACACAAAATGATGTCCAAAATGTCACATAGCTAGTTAATGGGAGACAGTGGATTTGAACTGATGTAGTCAAAGTCCATATGCTTAATCACTACTTTATATTGCACGGTTATAATGTAGACTTTTAATAGCCAAATTATATGATATGATATATGATAATGTTATGATAATAACATTTCAGAACTTTCAATAAAGAAGGGATATTATAGGTCATTTAATTTTGCAGCCTAACTGACCGTAATGGTGATAATGGCATCATTACACATATACATCTTTATTCTGCAAAGAACAGTCTTGGCCACATCGATCATGAAGAAACAATGCTGGAAGAAAAAATATTATGCCTTGAGTTTGCTTTAGACAAAAACTCTTCCTTCAAACCAATTCAGAGAGAAGGGGTAGATCCTTCTATTAATAGTGTACAGTAATTATACATCATAATAGATTTCATTATGATATTTCACATAGAAATATAAATTACTTTGATCATCTTCACCCCTTATTATCCTGTCTTATCCATCTTCTTCCTCCTCCTGTCCTTCTTCCCTAATAATAATGAAAAAGCCTTTTAAGAAACACAGGTAAAGGGCCTTTTTAGCCTTTTGATTCTCACACGAGCTAAGAAGGCCTTTATTAAATTTATAAATGAAAACTGACTTTTTAGAAACAACTATGAACAAGATACAAATAAGAGTTGAGCGTTTATCATAGGTTAATTCCAAATATTAAAACAGTATGCAATTTGGCATCACTTGTTTCTTTTCTGCTGTTATTAATAACAGGTTTGAAATTAGCTGAAATTGTACATTTCAAGTTTCCTTTTAATGTAACGAACTTCTGATACATAAGACCATACAGTATCTTTAAAACCTAGCTTTTAGAAAACCTCAGCTCAAAAATCAGCCTCTCATATGGACCTAGTAGTTATTAGCTACTCAAGAGGCTGAGATCTGAGAACTGCAGTTCAAAGCAAAGCCAAGCAGGAAAGTCTGAAACTCTTATCTCCAATTAACCACTAAAAAGATGGAAGCAAAGCTGTGGATCAAGTGGTAGAGCATTATCCTTGGGATAAAAAGCCCAGGGACAGCTCCTAGGCCCTGAGTTCAAGGCCTAAGACCAGCACATACATCCCCCCCACACACACATCACACCACACCACACGCCATTCTCCCACTTTATGAGCTTTGCCTTTTAAGTACTGTAAACATAAACACTAATTTGACTCGTAACTGTGTAAGGAAAAGTCAGAACATCCCTACCCAATGGGACAGACACCACATGAACTTATACTCAGTTCTTCCTCATACACACACACTCTACATGTTCCTTCATGTCTCCAACAACTCTTCCAAGCCTTGTATATCCTGCCATTATCCCACATGACAAGAGGTCATATAGACAAGTGGTTGGGCTCAATCAATGATATCAGAGAAAGATGAGTTCAAATCCAGTTTAATGTTTCAGCTGTGTGAATCTGAGATTACATCTCTATGTCAGAAAAAATGAGCACAATACCAGTGTCTTATTTATAGGAATGGCATGAGGTTTAAAAGAAATAATGAGCACAAAATATTTGATTAGTATCTAGCATATGGAAATCAACTAATAAATGGTCACCATTACTACTATCCATTTCAACTTAGAGATCTGTTTTTGCTTTAAGATTTCTGCTTACCCAGGACTCCTATTTATAATTTTTTTCAATGCAACATTTATATATTCTTGTCCTGTAGATTTTTAATTTCATATGTTAAATAAACAAATCTTTTAAAAAATTTAAAATCAAGTTAGGAGAGGACTTTCTGTTCTGATACATACAGGAAAATAAAAATTGATATTGTAATCCATAGCCAATGAAATATATTTGGGCAAGTTTTGTTTTTTAGATATCTATCTTCCAGTGTGAAATCTTCTGGAGAATACACTAGAAATAAGTGATTAATGCATGACCTGGCATCAACCCAATGGCTTTAAGGAATTTATCTGGGAATATGACTCCCTAGTTTATGAACAGAGACTGACACAATAAATACTGCCAAGGTTATGACTATAGGCAAGGTAAGTGAAATTGAAAGATTGCATTTACTTGCCAGATATTTTTTTCCTCATTAAGTCTATAATAACTCATAGTTTGCAAACATCATGGGGAAGGGAGCAGCAGAAGGGAAATGCCTAGAGAAGAATGATTTGGTACATTTAGTGAATATTGAACTTTGCTGAAGGCACATTGAGTCCTGGATACTTTTTATGGTAATTTGCAAGGCTTAGATAATGATTTTCAGACAGGCTTATTCATAAACATTGGTTGCCTAAGTTGTGTTATGGGTTGATGGAGGAAAAAGAAAAAAATGCTTGAAATGTGTTATTAAGGCTGAAGTAGAAGGAAGTCTTAGAGAGAAACAAATTGCAGTGGTGCATTTATCTGGATAATCAGTTGTTTAATGAGAATAGAATATGGGACTGGTGGCATAGTTGTAAGACTAGGGAATGTGGAAACAGGCAGATAGAATGAAGTAGATAGATGAGGTACAATGTATTATGTAGAAAGAAAGTATCTCACTACCAGGCTTCATACTGTTCATACTCAGCTCTGTGTATGGTCCTTTTGCTATTATTAAAGCTGAAAGGTAAGGACTCAACATTGATCTGTGTACTAATAAATTAATTTTCTAGCTTATCTTTTCTAAGAAGATGGGCCCAGCAGGCTAGGTACTGTATTTGAAGAGAGTAATCAAAATCAGATGTAGTCTTGGTAGGCTACTAAAAATATTAAAAATAAACTTGGAGGGCTAGGTATGTTGACTGACATCTGTAATTCCAGCTACTCAGTAGGCAGAAATTGGAGGATTCTGGTTTGAGGCTAAGATATGCAAAATTTTAGTGAGACTCCACCTCAATAAATAATCTAGATATAGTGTTACTTATATTGATCCCGATTATGTCAGGGATGT
Source organism: Dipodomys spectabilis (assembly GCF_019054845.1). NCBI lineage: Eukaryota > Metazoa > Chordata > Mammalia > Rodentia > Heteromyidae > Dipodomys > Dipodomys spectabilis. The sequence continues at coordinate 131,469 of NW_024871136.1, forward strand.
AACTAGGAGGACTATGGTCCAGAGCAGCTGTGACAAAAAAAAATGAGATGCTATTTGGAAAATAATTACAGCAAAAAAAATCTGAGGTCATGGCACAAGTGACAGAGCATGAAGACCTGATTGCAAACCCCAGTACCATGAATTACTTTGTATATTTACAGATGTACAGATGGAAGGCCTTTATTATCTTGTTCAGAACATCTCATAAAAGAGAAACAAAAGCATAGCTTTCCTGTTTAACTGGCAATAGTTCTAAATGTAATTAGAAATTATACTCTAAAGTCAGAGTTTTAAGTTAAACCAATTTACTTCTACCTTGTGAAGAAAATTTGAAGCAGTGAATGACAGCACACCTTCAAGATATTCAACTGTGATTTGTACACCTTAGTCTACTACATTCTATTATTCCTTCCTTGACAACTCATTCTCATTCTCTCCCATTTATATCCAGTGCCTGAACACTCTTTATTTTCCTAAGCAATGGTCCCCTTTCTGAACTAGATTTCAAAGTTTCCCATTTCAACAGTGTACTCAGCAGCACCATCCTTTTTGCTTTAGTGTATAGCATCTTTTACTCAAGATTTGAGAATTGAATTGGTTAGCCTAAATTGTTCTAATGAAACCAACATTAATTAGGATCATTTCTTCCATGTAACATTTATGTTTCACAAACATTGAGTCTAGTATTTCTCAACAAGCAAACTTTTTGTCCCTATGAAGTTCTTGAAAAATAAAGTAGGCTCTGCAGCCTGGGGAATCAGTTGTACATAGAATGTGGAATTGAGATCTGGATGCAATTTTTTGTGCTTTTTAACCTTGAGCATGTTACTTAAACTTTTATGCTGGCAAGTAACCTTATTTGCCACACTTCATCCTTGGGATTAGGAAGACTACAAGTTTTGAACAAGTGTGACAACTAACACTAATATTTAACATTCTCTGAAACTCCAAACCATAGTCACTTGTATTTAAAACACACAGTCCAAGCCTTTCAACCTTGAACACTTGGAACTCACATACACAATTGTAGGGAGTGAAATAGATTCACTTCTAGGGAACGAATCTGGTAATGCCCAAATCTGAAATATGAGTATTTACTAATTGGAAAGCCCAGAAATTAACCTGTGTACACAAAGTAAAGAGTTCCAAAATCATGGAATTTTGTTTTATCTATAACAGCTACAAGGGAAAAATGGTAGGGATGACTGAAACTAATTGCAAAATTCAAGCAACACTGTTTTCTAGTAGGATCCAACAAAATTTTATGTGGTACTGGTTTGAACTCAGGGCCTCATGCTTGCTAGGCTTGTACAATACCACTTGAACCACAACTCCAGTTCTGCATTTTACTGGTTAGAGATGGAGTCTAGTGAACCTTTCTGCCTTGGCTAGCTTTGAAACAAAATCCTTCATATCTCAATCTGTGGCTCAAGTGATACAGCCTTTTGAGTAAAAATGCTCAGATAGAGTGCCAGGACATGAGTTCATGACCCAGGACTGGCATTCAAAAAGTAATGTGCTTCACCTTATGATTATTTTCATGCATGGTATAAACGTACTTTCATTATAGTCATCTCTCAGCATCTCAGTCATCTCTATTCCACTTCCCTTCCAATAGATCTTTTTTTATTTGCATCTTTTTCTAAATTCCACATATGAATGAAAACAAGGTATTTGTCCTCCTAAACCTTCCTTATTTCACACTTGATATCTAATTCCATTGGTTTTTCTGCAGACAAAATAATTTGGTTCTTTTTCATGAATATTTTTATTCTTGAGTTGACTTACAATATTACCATTTATTTCCCAGGTATTAAAAAAATAAAGAGAAATTTTTCTGTGGATCAACAACACACCCAGATGTAGTCAACACTTAACATCACTGCTTACAAATTTAGGTTGTTGGAGAGAAAACTAAGAAAGAAACCACCCCCCACCCCCCACACCCCCCCCTCCACACAGGCTCTTTTACTGATTTTTCTGATAAGGAGTATCTAGCCATCCATATCCTTGAGTGCAGCTAATTCCCACTTCCCTAGGGCCTTCTCAATTTACTAGTGAATAACAATGAAGAAGTCTGCTTCACAGTGCTGAACATACTCCCACAACAACAAAATTTAAACCTGCATTTAGTTTTTGTCCTCTTTTTAAAATATTTTTATTTTTTAATTATGAAAATAACGTACAGAAGGGTTACAATTACATGAGCTAGGTAATGAGTACATTTCTTATCAAGCATTGTTGCCTCCTCCTTTGTTTCCCCTTGCCATCCCTTCCTATCTCCCTGCCCCCCAGGCCCTGCCACGCCAAAGTTGTAAAGTTCATTTTCGACTTAACATCTTGTACACCTCATTCTTGCAATGGGTCCACCTTTATCCCTATTTAAAGAATTTGTTTTTTCCCTTCCCCTCCACAAATTATACGAACATCAAATAGAGTGAAAACAGAGGTTATACGATGGGGGAGGGACATACAAAGCAACAAAGAAATATCTTACAAATATGTTAGAAATAATAGCAAGAAAAAAAAACATTTGATTCCTTATCTTGGGATTCATGTCACCGAACATCAACTTATCTGACCATTACTGCATGTCTCAGACATATATTAGTTATGGCAAATAAGGGAAACCATGAGACCTATGTTTTTTTGGGCTTGGCTTACTTCACTTAATATAATTTTTTCCAAGTCTTTCCATTTCCTAACAAATGGGGAAATGTCATTCTTTCTGATGGAGGCATAGAATTCCATTGTGTATATATACCACATTTTCTTGATCCATTCATCTACTGAGGGGCATCTGGGTTGGTTCCATATCTTAGCTATGGTAAATAATGCTGCAATAAACATAGTTGTGCTGGTAGCTTTAGTATGGTCTTGTTTGTGATCATTTGGGTAAATGCCCAAAAGTGGGATTGCTGGGTCATAGGGGAGCTCTATGTGGAGTCTTTTGAGGAACCTCCATACTACTTTCCAAAGTGATTGAACATGTTTACACTCCCACCAACAATGCAGCAAGGTTCCCTTCTGTCCACATCCCCTCCAGCATCTGTTGTTATTAGAGTTCTTGATTTTTGCCATTCTAACTGGGGTGAGGTGGTATCTCAATGTTGTTCTGATTTGCATTTCTTTTATGGCTAGGGAGGTTGAGCATTTCTTCATATGTCTATTGCCCATGCTTCTTTCCTCTTCAGAGATATTTCTTTGTAAGTTTTAGCCAACTTATTTATTGGGCAGTTGTTTCTTTGAGGATTTTTTGATGGGGGATTTACTTTTTTGAGTTCCATGTATATTTTAGATATGAGACCCTTGTCCATTGTATGGCTAGTGAAAATCTTCTCCCAATCCTTGGGCTTTCTATGGATCTTGCTAACTATGTCCTTTGCCATGTGGAAGCTCTGCAATAAGATGAAATCCCATTTGTCCAACCTTATTTTGATTCTTGTGTTTCTGGGTCTCTATTAAGAAAATTTTAGCCTGTGCCAAGGACCTAGGGTTTCGCCTATTCCTTCCTGTAATGTTTTCAGGGTGTTGCTTTGACTCTGAAGTCTTTGATCCATTTGCAGCTGATTCTGGTAAAGGGTGATATATAAGGATCTAGCTTTAGTTTTCTAAAGGTGATGAACCAATTTTGCCATCACCATTTACAGAAGAGGCTGTCTTTCTTCCATTCTATTTTTTTTTGCTCCCTTATCGAAGATTAGGTGGCCATAGGTCTGTGGGTTCATTTTTGGGTTTTCAATTCTATTCCATTGGTCCTGAGGTCTCTTCTTGTGCCAGTACCAAGCTGTTTTGATTATTATGGCTTTGCAGTAGAGTTTGAAATTTGATATTAATATTCCTCCAGAACTGTTCTTTCTGCTATGGATAGTTTTTGGTATTCTGGGTCTTTTTTTGTTCCATAAGAATTTTTGGATTGCCTCTTCTATTTCCTTGAAGAATGAGGTTGGAATATTGACAGGATCGCATTGGATTTGTAGATAGCTTTGGGAAGTATTGCCGTTTTCATGATGTTGATCCTTCCAATATAGGAGAATGGGAGGTTTTTCCACTTTCTAAGTTCTGTTTTGATTTCCTTTTTCAGGTTTTTAAAGTTTTCATCATAGAGGTCTTTCATTTCTTTGGTTAATTCCTAGGTATTTTACTTTTTGTAAGGCAATTACAAATGGAGTTGCTTTCCTGATTTCAGCGACGCTTTTCTCATTGTTGTCATACAGAAAAGCCATTGATTTTTGAAGGTTAATTTTATACCCTGCTACTTTGCCGAAGTTTTGAATCAGCTTGAGTAATTTGGGAGTGGAGTTCATGGGATTCTTTAAATATAAGATCATGTCATCTGCAAAGAGGGAGAGTTTTACTTTATCTTTCCCTATTTGGATCCCTTTTATGTTTGCATCTTGTCTTATTTCCCTAGCTAGGCATTCTAATACTAAATAGAAGAGAAGTGGAGAGAGTGGACATCCTTGTCTTGTTCCTGAGTTTAGAGGAAATGGCTTTAGTTTTTCACCACTAAGTATAATGCTGGCTCTAGGTTTGTCATACACAGCCTTTATTGTATTGAGGAATGTTCCATGGATTCCTAATTTTTCCAAAACCTTCATAGTAAAGGGGTGTTGGATCTTGTGAAATGCTTTTTCTGCATGTATTGAGATAACCATGTGGTTTTATCCTTGCTCTTCTTGTTGATGTGATGAATTATATTGATTTCCATATATTGAACCAGCTTTGTATCCCTGAAATGAATCCTGTTTGATCGTGATGTATGATTTTTTGGATGAGTTGTTAAAGTCGATTGGCCAAAATTTTGTTGAGAAATTTTTCATCAATGTTCATCAAAGAAATGCGTCTATAGTTCTCTTTCTTTGATGAGTCCCTGCCTGGTTTTGGGATGAGGGTTATGGTGGCTTCATAGAATGAGTTTGGTAGTGAACTTTCTCTTTCAATTTCATTGAAGATTTGGAGGAATATTGGTGTGAGCTCTGCTTTTTTTTTTCCTATTTACACTAAATTTATTTTCCCCAAATGTGTGTGTTCTGAGATTTGACACACATGATACAGTTCAATTGGTCATTCTCTATCAATCATAATATGACAGGACACATAGGCTAAAATGGCTCATCATAATTTGTTTTATGTTAAAATGTACAGGTTTTTGTTTTTGTTGTTTTTTTGAAGTAAATGACTAAAAAGAGAACAGAAAAAAATAAGAGTGTTGCTGGCTCCCATTTTATACAAGGATTACAACTCTCCTTCTTGGCCCTTACTGTCACCCTGTACAGGTACAAAGGTACAAAAAGGAAGCAATATAAACAGACACAAATAACTTTTTTTTGCTTTTGTACATGCGATTTGTAAGCTTAGTTGAGCTATTCACAAGCTACTTCTCTATTTTTCCTTAAAAACTAACTCCAATATTTTATAAGGATATTAAAATCTACAGATGGAATGAAAATATAAAATCAGAGGCATTTCCATAAAGTAGTAACTTTACACCGACTGGTGATTCAACAGTGTGTTGTTCAGCCTCCATGTGTTACAGGACTTTCTTTGGTGGCTTTTGGTGTTGAGTTCTAATTTTATTCCCTTGTGGTCTGAGAGAATGCAAGGTATAACTTCAATGTTTCTGAATTAGGACATGTTTGCTTTGAGACCTAAAATGTGGTCTATTTTGGAAAATGTTCCCTGTGCTGCTGAGGAAAATGTGTATTCTGATGTTGCTGGGTGAAATATTCGGTAGATGTCCGTTAAATCTAGTTGATCTATGCAGTTGTTTAGATCTGCAGTTTCTCTGTTGAGTTTTTGCCGAGTTGATCTATCTAGTGGGGATGGTGGTGTGCTAAAGTCCCCAACAATTAATGTCTTTGTATCTATGTGAGATTTGAGGGAAAGTAGTGTTTCTTAGATAAATTTGAGTGTTCCGTGTTTGGGGAATAGATATTTAGAATTGCAATATCCTCCTGAAGGAGAGTTCCTTTAATTACAATGTAGCAACCTTCCTTTTATCTCTTCTCACTAATTTTAATTTGAAGTCTATTTTATCTGATATTAGGATTGCAACTTCTGCCTGTTTATGGAGGCGGTTTGCTTGGTAGATTTTGTTCCAGCCTTTCACTCAAGGTGTGATTCCTGAAGGTAGCAGATAGAAGTATCTTGCTGTTTTTTTTGGGGGGGGGGGGGAGGGGGTCTGGTCATGGGGCCTGAACTTTGGTCCTGGGCGCTGTCCCTCAGCTCTTCAGCTCAAGGATACACTCTACCACTTGAGCCACAGTACCACTTCCAGCTTGTATTTTCCTGCTTATGTGGTGCTGAGGAATCGAACCCAGGGCCTCATGCATGCAAGGCAAGCCCTCTACCACTGAGCTACCTTCCCAGCACCGACCTTGCTTTTTAATCCAACTAGACAGTCTATATCGCTTAATTGGAGAGTTAAGATGTTGAGATTTAGGACTGAGAGGTGTTTGGTAGTACCTGCCATGTTATCCACCTTCTTAGGGGCTGGGACAACTGGGTTCTTCCTGTGGTTCTTGGGTTTTCAGTTTGGATGTGGTTTCTTGGACTTTATTGTGGTCTTGTTGGTTTTCTATGCATGGGACATGTTAAGTATATTTTGTAGGGCTGGTTTGGTGGAGATATATTTTTACAGTTTTTCTTTGCTATGGACTTCAGTTATGAAGGAGAGTTTAGCTGGGTTGATAGTTGTTTGTCTTTAGGCCATGGCATACATCATTTCAGGGTCTTTTTCTTTGTCTCTGCTGAAAAATCTGAGGTTATTCTCACTGGTTTCCTTTTATAGGGGATTGATCTTTTCTCCTTGTCAGCTTTAAGGGTCTTTTCCTTGGTCTGAATTGATCCTGTGGAGATTATAATGTGATGGTGGGATGTCCTGTTCTGGTCTGGTCTATTTGGGGTTCAAAAAGCTTCTTGTATCTGAATAGGCCTATCTTTGTGCATGTTTTAGAAGTTCTCTGCTAGGATCTTGTTAAATAAATTTCCCAGACCATTAACTTTTGTCTCTAGGGGCTCCTCTACACCCATTATCCTCAGATTAGGCCTTCTGATGATGTCTTCCAAATATTGAATAGATAGATCTATGATATTTCTTGGATTTGTCTTGGAGAATTTTATGTTCTTTATAATATCTAGGCTGTCTTCAATCCCCGAGATTCACTCTTCTGCATGGTGTAACCTACTGTCAAGACTTTATGCTTTTTTTTCCTCCTAATTGGTCAGCTTTGATGGCTCCAAATTCTTTGTTGGAGCTTTGTTTTAGATCTTGTATGAACTTCTTTACTTCCTTAATTGGGTGTTCAGTGTTTATTCTCAAATTACTTATTTGATTGGTTATGGTTTCCTTGGACTCCCATTCCTTCTGTAAGGTTCCATTCAGCATTTCCTTTTTGATCTCCCTGGATTCCTTCAGCTGTCTATTTATTCCATGAATGCCTCTATTGATCTTTGTCTATTCTCATCCTGCTCTCGCAATTCCTGTATTACTCTTTGATTAACTTCCTCGTGTTCATGCAATTGCTGTTTCTCTTTGACTGTTCTCAGCCCACTCATTCAATTCCTGCCTTTTTTTGACTGTTCTCAACCTGCTCATGCAATTCCTGTATTAATCTTTGAGTAGCTTTCTCATGCTCACGAGTTTCCTGTATTCATCTTTGGTTTGCCTCCTCTCACTCCCTATCACACTCACACTGAGTCCTTTGCAGGTTTTCCATCTTTTCATTCACCATGTTTACCAGTAGTGTTTGCAGAGCTTTTTGGGAACTCTCCTCTCGATTATTCATTAACTGTTCTGTCACCTGATTATCATGAGTGGGAGTTGAGAAACCTGGACTTGCCATTTTTCTTGTATTTTTCCATCTTGTTCTGCCCATTTAGTATGAAAGTAACACCAATTTTGTGCTAGAACACTATTTTAAGGCAAGCATCAACCAGAGTCCTGTAGTTGCACATCCAAAATGGCTGCAAATACAATCTAGTTCAACAAAAACAATCTATTGAACTTCAAACAACTATGGATTAATGGGCTAAGAACAGCAAGAAGGATTTGGAAAACCAGAAATTATTAGATTTAGGGAGAAATGTGGGGGAAAATAGGATTAGAGTGATGTGGAGAGCTAAAAGGAGAGTGAATTTAACCAAGTATTAATCTCAGAGAGGAAAATGGATTGGACAGAATGATAGGAGAGAGATTAAAAATAAAACAAGAAAAAATGGAAAAACAAAAATTTAAATTTAAAAAGTGAAACACTTAAAAATTATGTGTTTAAAGAAATGATATTGAGAGAAGAAAAGGATTGGATGAGAGGAGGGAAGGGATAGAAAGGAGACATGAAAAACTAAAAAATAAAAATTCTTAAAATTAGTTTCTTGAAAATTATATAGGTATAAAGAGATAATACTGCTATTAAAGAAGTTAAGCCTAAGAGTTTGTGAATTGAGTAATAAATTTCTGGATTAAGTATACACACAATGGGGGATATGGTCTAATAATTGACGATGGGTATATATCAGGGGATGAGCAGAACAGCAAATAAGTCACTCAAAAAAGAAAATGAAAAAAATGAAAAGAATTTAAAAAATACCAAAAGTTCAAAAGATTTTTTTAAAAAAGAACACACACACACATACACACACACACACACACACACACACACACACACACACACACACACACACACACACACCTAAAATAAAAACTATGAGAGGAAAAAAAAGATTTATAGAAAACAATTTTTTTTAAAAATAAAAATTTTTAAAAAGGTACAAAAAAAGAGTTCTTTGATTTTTTTTTTTTGGTAGGGGGGGCGGGGGAATGGGAAGATCCTGCATCTCCCCTATGAATGTAACCAGTCTCTTGGTGGAGTCTCTGGTCTTCTTGTGGTGTTTGGTTTTCCTGTCGCTTGATTGGTTCTTAAGTTTGTTTGAGCAGGCAGAAAAATGTTCTGAGTTACCCAGGATTTTGTGATCCTCCTCCCAGCCTAGTTCAGTGGGAGGGAGATCTGCTTTGAGTATCACAAAAGAGAGAGATGGCTGTTTCTTCTAGTTTGGAGATGCTGTGATGAGGCTAGGTTCTGGATAGGATTGAGGCCTTTCAGCAAACAATAGCTTTTCCCTGAAGGGCTAGCTCCTGAGACACTCACAGAGCCCAGCCTGGAGCCATTCTCAGGGTTTATGTTTACTGAGTTTCAATTGATTGTCTAGGCCGCTGTAGGGAGGGGCAGCCTCTGGCTCTGTTTACCCAGTGAAGAAAGTCACTCCTCTGGGGCAGAGCTCTCTCTGCCTGGGTGAGGTGACTTTCCCCTGGGTGGAGATGAGCCTAGTAAGGTCAGGTTCCTGTGACCTGCTAAATGACTCTGTTTTCTTCCAAGGCCTGAGTTAGAGCTAGCTGATCAGAGGGCCTTTGTCAGTAACAAAGATGGAGATCTCCCTTGGTGGGGGATGGGCGGCCTTCTCTGCTTCTTGAGAAGGAGTGAGGATGCCAGGGTTCTACTCAGGCTGGAGTGTTGGTTCCTGGGTCGTCTCTGGTCTGGGATCTGCAGGATGAAGATATCTGCTCCTTGTAAGTTATTGCTGGTGTTGAGTAGAATCTGCTCGCCCACGGCATCTGGCACCTTTGTCCCAGAATCTCTCTGTAGGTATGGTGGCCACTGCAGCTGTGGCTACCGGCAAATGCTCAGATCTGTCTCCTTGCCTGGATTTTCCCTATCTGGTCAAACTCTCTGTACTATGATGGCACACTTGGTGTGATTCTCTAGCCTAGGACTGTTCACTGGAACATTAAAGCTGCTTTCTATGCGAGAGCTTGTTCAGCTTCCAGCGAGATTCTCCTCTGCCATCTTCCTCTGAACTCCCTCAGTTTTTGTCCTCTTTATCTGACTGATCACCTTTACAAGAGTCTCAGGACTTTCCTGTCCTGGTTGGCTTCAAACTGCAATACTAAGAGTTCAGCTTTCTAAGTAGCTATGATTACAGGTGTGAGCCACAGTTGCCAGGATTTATACATAGTTGTAAAAAGGGTTTTTAATTCAACATGTCAGATTATGAATACAATACATCTTGATCCATGTCACCCCTTTCATCATCCTCTCCCATCACTCCCAACGAAGTCCTCCCCTTGATGTTTCTGAATTAATTTAATTTTGTATAATGTGTGAGATTCATGTCAAGATCCTTCTCTTCTCCCTCTCCCCTCTCTTTTTTCCCCTTCAAGTTGTGGCTCCATATGTCTTCTCTAATACTAGACCACTATGGAGAGTAAGGGGTACCCAGTTGCTGCAAAATGTGGATGACAAATCTAGCTCTTCCATCTCTCCATGTGGACTCTACTGACACTGAGTTTGGAGGAATTTCAATTCAGATTATACAGTTGAAAATCTTGCCTCTCTAGTCCACCTGCTCTAAAATCACCTTGGAAATGGAGTTAAAAGATGTCATTACAGCCTTGTAAAGAACTGATAAATTATTCACGTTTCTATACATTCACAGTGAGACCAAAGGAGGATATTCTTAGGAATGGATCACAAAGGCTCAATAGCTGTGTGCATATGGTCATATAAAATATTTTCCAAAATGAACTCCAAGCAATGTCTTTTCTTTATTGCTGTTTTTGTTTTCTTTTTGTCTGGTTTATTCATTTATCGGCCTTGGGGAGGGTAAGGGGAGGCACAAAGGTTGTCAGACAAAGGGAGAACAAATGCAACAGTGATACTGCCTAGACAATATGTTAAAAATGAACTATAAAACTTGTGGGTATGAATGGGAGGGAAAAACTGGGAGAGAACGAGGAGAGAGCAAAGGCAGGGTGGCTGTCCAAAAAGAATCATACTCTACCTGACTTATACAATGATAACTCCTCTGTCCATCACTTTTATAACAATAAAAATATATAAAAATATGTCACTACAGCCCAGTAAGGAAGACTAATGGACTCTCCAATTGGGTTTTACTGCCATGGGTGAAGATGATTTGGGAGTTATTCTGTGGTGTTTATCTATAACATAGCAGTTATTGTTCAATGTTTTTCTATCTAAGTAAGCTGGCATTTATATGTTTTATTATAAAGTGCAAGCTTTTGTTACTAGCTTCTTTCATCTGCAACTTCTACCTTTGTGAGTGGTTGTCTTCAACAGTCAACCTGGGATGCATGAATTAAATACATTTCATCAAACTCACTACTGGGTATGCTTCAAGCTCCATATCATGTGACAATCCATCTTTCTACACCTTCCAAAGCTACTAATTGTTTGAATTATATATAAAATTCTGTATTTTTAATTGCTCCTTGGTGGAAGTACTAGAGGAAAGTACATCTATTCCATCTTCCTGGAAGTGGAAATTTCTCTTGAATATCCTTTTCACATTTAGATTGGCTAAAGACCCAAGTGCCTTATTATAAAGTATCATCATAGTTTCCTAAAAAACTAGATGAGAGAAAATATTCACTTTCTTTATATTCAGAATTATTATGTCATTACTTATAGAAACCCTAATTCTTTGCTGGTAGAACTTATCATTTTAATCCTCAATCAACATTCTGATGATAAAATATCAACCATCAGTGAAGAGTTTTTCATCTGGAATTTATATTTTCCATAGCTAGTAGGAAATGAAGTTAAAATTGTTCTGACTCTTTTCTTAGTTTCCTTTGATGGGCTGAGAAAACAAATGTTTGGAGTGAGAGGATTAGGGTAATCTTACATGTCTTCTTGTTGAAATTTATTAACATTGGAATAGAAATTAGATCTGGGACTGTATCAAATTGCTATATTAAGATATCAATACAAAAAATTTCCATTATTATATTGTAATCAGCAATAACAGATATATGCATCAGGGAATTCAATGTAGGAAACTAATAATCTGGTCAAGATCTTTTTTTAAATTTTATTTTATTCTGAAGATTCTGTAGAGAGGTAACAGTTACATGACTAGGGTAATGAGTACATTACTTGTTGATCATTGTTACTCCTTCCTTTGTAGTTGTCCCACTATCCCTTCCCTGCCTTCCACACTCCTCCCCACCCCATCCACCCCCCTCCCACCTGAAATTGTAAAGTTCATTTAAAATATACTGTCCTGTGGGTATTGTTGTTGCAAGGCTCAAACACCCTGGGCAGGAAAGTCTGTGAAGCCATTTTCTCCAATTAACCCCACCCCCCAAAAAGCCACAAGTGGAGCTGTGGCCCAACTGGTAGAACACTGGCCTTGAGTACAAAAGCTCAAGGGCCTAGGCCTTGAGTCTAAGCCTCAGGATTCACATACACACACAAATGCTTCCTATGGACTCTATTTGTCCTCTAAATACAGGCCATGAAGCACGGCTGGTGTAGATTCAGAACCACCACTACCTGCATGGGCACCAATGATTTCCAATGAGCAAATTCCTCTGTCCCCTTTACCATTTCCATAGTTCCTTAGCCAGCTGTGGGCTCTCCTCATCAAGATTTCTTTATGCTACATTTTGTAGAGCAAGAGTAAAAGAAAAAGAAAGAAAACAACCTAAAGTAGAAAATATAGAGTAATTTTCAAGCAATTTTGAGAAAAAACCTATAGTATCTACAATTTAAGAGATGTTTTTCTTTCTACATAACATATGTAATGTTATGTAAATGAGAACTTACATAAGAAATGATTTCTCCATATATAAGTGCATTATAAATATATTTATTAAATTTATAAAATGAAGGGCTTATACAGAGCTATGAAATTGTACCCTAAATTCAAAGTAAAATCTTAAAGAAGTCACAGTAACATGCTATAAAACAGCTAACCTCACCAAATGAAATTGTGTTGCTTTCCTAAGATTACACAATAGATACCAAAAAACTCATGTAATCTTGACAGAGAGTGTCACCATTCATGGAAATGTCAAATAGAGTCTCATTTTGACAAAAGCAGTTCTAAAAATGTATTATTACCTGGCCAGACTAAAATTTAATCTCTCAGAAGACAGAAAAACACACGAAAATTGACACTCTAAATTAAATTTTGATCAACAGGGAAAACTACCCAGTGACACGAAAGTGAGAGGAACCATGAAAATGGGTATTATATCATATGGAAACTTGTAAGAGCAAATAAAGAGAATTCTGGGGGTGAGTCACGCACATATTCTAGACATAAAGAGTCATTTTGGAAAAACAATTCACAGATTATTGTAATCCACAGACGATTAAAGGAAAGAACATAATGCATCCAATGCAATAAATAATATAGAGAAGAGCCATCTAAAAACGTATTTTTTTTAAAAAAAGGAATAACTGCTTAAAGGAAGCTTGCTGGTCAACATAAGTATAAACTATATGACATGCTTAATAACAGGCATGCATTACCACATACGGCTCTTCATTAAGGGGTTTTGTATGCTTTTATTCTGCTATAGCTGACCTTGAACCATGATCTCACAATTTCAGCTTCCTATATAGTTAAGATTATAATAAGTAAGCCATTGGTACTCAGCTTTTTAGGTCAAGTATTTCTAATTTTTTACCCCAAGAGATAAGTAAGAGAGGAGGTAAGGTGTAGACCTGTTATTGTCATCTTGTTATTACATAGATAGCCCCATAATATTTATAGAAACAGGAATCCAGCAAATAAATCCTCTTTGTATATTTAAGCCCGTGTGAGTTAGGTATCAGCCCTTGTAAACAAACATCCTAATTTTATGTGACTTATGTAACTGTAACCTCTCTGTATATTACCATTATAGTAACAATTTAAAAATCCTAATTAATGCTCCAAATACTAAACTATGCTACAAAGCCGTAGTTTAAGATACTGTTAGGTTCAACCTTTGTCTCAGAAATTATGGTATTAGCCCAATTTCTATCTTCAAAATTTAATACGCTTCTTACCACATTATCACTTAATGTCCTTAGTTTCTCTTCTTGCTTTTCCTATCAGGAAGCTCCCAGTTATATATATATATATTAATTTTAATTTTTTGTGAACATACTGCACAGAGGGGTTGCAATTACATGGGCAAGATAATGAGTACATTTCTTATCAAGCATTGTAGCCTCTTCCTTTGTTTCCCCTTCCCATCCCTTCCCATCCTCCCCGCCGCCCCCCCCCAATCCTCCTCCCCCCCCCCCCGCACCAAAGTTGTAAAGTTTATTTATTTTTTTTATTTTTTATTTTTATTTTTTGTGAACACACTGTACATACAGAGGGGTTACAATTACATGGGCAGGATAATGCGTACATTTCTTATCAAGCATTGCAGCCTCCTCCTTTGTTTACCCTTCACATCCCTTCCCAGCCTCCCCCCCCACCCAATCCTCCCCGCCTCCCCCCCCCCTCCCCCCCCCCCCCCCCCCCCCGCACCAACATTGTAAAGTTCGTTTTCGACATGACAACTTGTACTTCTCATTGTTGCAACAGGTCCACCTGTATCCTTAAACGACTTGTTTTTCCCCAAGTCCTCCACAAATTATACCGACATCAAATATAGTGAAAGCAGGGGTTATACTGTGGGGGAGGGACATACAAAGCAACAAAGAAATAATCTTATAAGTGCGTTAGAAACAAATGCATGAAAGAAAAACACATTAAAATACATATCTAAGGGTTCATTTTCCTAACATCACATTATCTGACCTTTTCTGCTTGACTCATACATATACTAGATATTGCAAATAAGGGAAATCATGGGACCCATGTTTCTTTGGGCTTGGCTTACTTCACTTAATATAATTTTTTCCAAGTCTTTCCACTTCCTAACAAATGGGGCAATGTCATTCTTTCTGATGGAGGCATAGAATTCCATTGCGTATATATACCACATTTTCTTGATCCATTCATCTACTGAGGGGTACCTGGGTTGGTTCCATATCTTAGCTATGGTAAATTATGCTGCAATAAACATAGTTGTGCTGGTAGCTTTAGGGTGGTCTTGCTCCCAGTTATATTATAAAGTATATTTAAAGTATAAAAGATCGCTCAGACTTGGTTGTTGGCATATTATTTATTTTCATTCTGATAGTTTTTTTCTCTTTCAGATTTAATGGCCTTATTGTACACATCTGTTGCTAGAATCAGCTATGAATATCTCTCAAAAAGAGAATGCAAATCAGTAATCATGTGTTTCACAGAAATAATACACATTTCTTATATAAAATGTATCCATTGATGACATGATCTTGTATTTAAAGAATCCCATAGACTCCACTACCAAATTACTCAAGCTGATTCAAAACTTTGGCAAAGTAGCAGGTTATAAAATTAACCCCCCAAAATCAATGGCTTTTCTGTATGCCAACAATGAGAAAAGTGTGGCTGAAATTAGGAAAGCAACTCCATTTGTATTAGCCCCACAAAAAATAAAATACCTAGGAATAACTTAACCAAAGAAGTGAAGGACCTCTATGATGAAAACTTTAAAATCTTGAAAAAGGAAATTAAAACAGAACTTAGAAAATGGCAAAACCTCCCATGCTCCTGGATAGGAAAGATTAACATCGTGAAAATGGCAATACTTCCCTATCTACAAATTCAACGCGATACCTATCAAAATTCCAACCTCATTCTTCAAGGAAATAGAAGAGGCAATCCAAAAATTCATATGGAACAATAAAAGACCCCGAATAACAAAAACGCTCCTCAACAGTAAGAACACTGCTAGAGGAATATCAATACCAAATTTCAAACTCTACTATAAAGCCATAGTAATCAAAACAGCTTGGTATTGGCATAAGAACAGACCTCAGGACCAATGGAATAGAATTGAAAACCCAGAAATGAACCTACAGACCTATAGCCATCTAATCTTCGATAAGGGAGCTAAAACAGTAGAATGGAAGAAAGACAGCCTCTTCAGTAAATGGTGCTGGCAAAATTGGTTAACTACTTGTAGAAAACTAAAGGTAGATCCTTATATATCACCCTGCTTCAGAATCAACTCCAAATGGATCAAAGACCTGGAAGTCAAAGCAGACACTCTGAAAACATTACAGGATGGAATAGGAGAAACCCTAGGTCTCCTTGGCACAGGCGGAAATTTTCTTAATAGCGACCCGGAAACACAACAAATCAAAGAAAGGTTGGACAAATGGGATTGCATGAAGTTGCAGAGCTTTGCATGGCAAAGGACATAGCTAACAAGATCAATAGAAAGCCTACGGATTGGGAGAAGATCTTCACTAGCCATACAACGGACAAGGGTCTCATATCTAAAATATACTTGGAACTCAAAAAATTAAATCCCCCAACAACAAATCCTCAAAGAAACAACTGCCAAATAAATAAGTGGGCTAAAGACTTAAAGAGAAACTTCTGTGAACAAAGAAGGATGGCCAATAGACACATGAAGAAATGCTCAACCTCCCTAGCCATAAAAGAAATGCAAATCAAAACAACATTGAGATACCACCTCACTCCAGCTAGAATGGCAAAAATCAAGAACTCTAACAACAACAGATGCTGGAGGGGATGTGGACAGAAGGGAACCTTACTTCATTGTCGGTGGGAATGTAAACATGTTCAACCACTTTGGAAAGCAGTATGGAGGTTCCTCAAATGACTTCACATAGAGCTCCCCTATGACCCAGCAATCCCACTTTTGGGCATTTACCCAAATGTTTACAAACAAGACCACACTAAAGCTACCAGCACAACTATGTTTATTGCAGCATAATTTACCATAGCTAAGATATGGAACCAACCCAGATGCCTCTCAGTAGATGAATGGATCAAGAAAATGTGGTATATATACGCAATGGAATTCTATGCCTCCATCAGAAAGAATGACATTTCCCCATTTGTTAGGAAATGGAACAACTTGGAAAAAATTATATTAAGTGAAGTAAGCCAGGCCCAAAGAAACATAGGTCCCATGGTTTCCCTTATTTGCAATATCTAGTATATGTATGAGTCAAGCAGAAAAGGTCAGATAATGTGATGTTAGGAAAATGAACCCTTAGATATGTATTTTAATGTTTTTTTCTTTCATGCATTTGTTTCTAACGCATTTATAAGATTATCTCTTTGTTGCTTTGTATGTCCCTCCCCCACAGTATAACCCCTGCTTTCACTATATTTGATGTTAGTATAACTTGTGGAGGAGATGGGGAAAAACAAGTCGTTTAAGGATACAGGTGGACCTGTTGCAACAATGAGAAGTACAAGTTGTCATGTTGAAAACGAGCTTTACAACATTGGTGTGGGGGGTGGATTGGGTGGGGAGGTGGGGGGTAGGCTGGGAAGGGATGTGAAGGGTAAACAAAGGAGGAGGCTGCAATGCTTGATAAGAAATGTACGCATTATCCTTCCCATGTAATTGTAACCCCTCTGTACAGTATGTTCACAAAAAAAAATAAAATAAAATAAAAAAATACACAGGAAAAAACTGTATCCATCAACAAAAAATTATGTGTTTTACTAGAAACTGGATATTCAGTTGTCATATAGAGTAGCTAAGTCAAAAACACTTTACCAATAAAAAAGCTAATATACCTATGCTCATGATGTACACAAAATGTACCTGATAGCTTTGAAGCAGGATAAGGCAATGCCTGGCTAACTTAACTTATCCATTAACAGGGAAGTCAGGAAGATAACTGAGTGAAGGATAGACTTAAAAGTTGGAAGTTTCTTTGTACTTGGATAGAGCAAGTTCTAGGATCCATAAGAAGCCAATAGTTAAAGGACATAAAATATTATGAAGAAATGGAAGGAATCTTGAGAAAAATGCTTGTTTTATTATTCACTCACTGTTATGTAAGTACATTAAATCATGCATAGTATAGTACACTTACATTGTTTCAAAGACTCATGAACCAAAATGAACACATTTGCTATTTTATATTATTTAAATGACTACAGTATGAACTGCTTTAGTGTGAATATATTTTTTTTCACATATTTTGATTATCATCAGATGTTCAACAGGGTTTCATTCTGACATGTCCACTATGCATAAGGCTGTACCTTAGTTAGATGCACCTCCTCCATCAATCCCCTCATTTTCCTTTCTCCACTTCACACACCAAAGCCACCAGTTTCACTGTTCCATTTTCACAAACAGACATAAATGTTGACTGCATTCACCCTCCTTCACTTTGTTAAGGTATCGTGTAAAAATGCTGATCAGAAATTTTACTAAGGGGTTGGTAGATGGAAAGCATAAAATAAGCTAAAGTAGAAGAGATTAAAAAGAGGTGGCCAGTGGAGAATAAATATTTCCTGATTCTGTAAATTTGTCCTAGAATTTGTCTTGTTTATCTTGTTATATGAAGAGTTGTACATCAGATTTCAAATGAATTTCTGTGTACAGATGTTATATAATTTTACATACCTATATATGTGACTTCTAAGTTTTAAGCTAAATTTCTTTTATGCTATTGGACCCAAAGCCTAAAAGAATTCTATCAGTACTTAGAGACTAAGATATCAGTTATTCCTTACTGCAGAAAACATACTCACCTTATGTAACTTGCAGATAAATACATGCTCCTGATTTAAGCCTGAAAAATACTGTGTTTGCATACTCATTTTCTTGAATTTCTTTAACTGATACAAGTATCAGGAGAGAAATCTAAGTGATAAAAATATTACAGTTCAGGTAATATTAAGGAAATTGTATAACCAAGCAGTATGCTGAAACACTTGTCACACCTGGCTCCTGAACAATGTATAGAATGCTCAGTGAGTTCAGCAATTAGCTGTATGTGATAAAAATAAAAGCAAACAGCTTTTTATATCTATAAATGACCAAGCAAGTTCAAGTGTAAAAGGTTAGAAAGTCGAAGCTATTTTATTTAGTACCCAGAAAAACGCCAGTAGTTGAACATGATTTCTTGGAAATTGTTGCTCAGTTTTAACAAGAACAAAAATAAATATAATTTATGTCATCTTTGGCATGTAGTAAATTCAAAATGATAGACATTTCTTTAGCAGCACTGTGAGAGAAAAGAACACTGTAAAATGCCCTACTGGATTTGATTTTACATGATGAGAAATGTAGTACAATTAATGAAAATGTCAATGTCAAAGGAATAGTGCCTTAAAGAAAATATTTATAAAGTAAAAGATGGCATAAAATCTATAATAGTCAGAAAAATAAAATACAGTTATCTGAACACTGGGGTCCTTTTGTTAATTTATAGCTTCTGGACTTTGAGTATACAGGAAGCAAATTACACATATTTAATATTTAAAACCATTTCTGTCTTGAGAAATGCAATGAAATACAAGTGACTATACTTCTACATCAGAAAGTAAGTATAGGAATTTGAAAGTGCTTGGGAAATATTGGCAAACCATGTTTTTCTTGTAAATGTGGCTATAGCAAACTGTGCTCTCTTTCTTTAGCACCTATGTGAACTACCAGAAACACTATTTCCTGCTTCCAACAAAATAAAACATAGAAAAAGTACACTTTTCTCTTTATTGTGTACAATGAAATTCAAAATAGGATAAATGCTCATTTCCAATCCATGTTGGCATTTGTATATTTAATGGATATTACATGTATAACTTTAAAAATGGCAGTTTCTCTAATCTGATTTCCTGGTTTCAAAATAATGTTATTACACTAAAAATACTTTTTGGCTATAAGTAGTATAATTTTCTAAGGGAATGAACTTAACAAGATAAATCAAATGCAACTGAGCAATATTAGTTGAGAGAAAAGAAAATAAGCCAATACCTAATTGGACACACAATGTCAATTATTAAAAAGCAAATGCACGACATGCAAATCAGTTTCCATAATTTGACAAAATGAAAGAGCCATCCAAAGATTTTCTATTGTTAATGAAACTTGACAAACACAGAGTCTCACACAGACACAGATACAGACACAGACACACACACACACACACACACACACACACACACACACACACAGATTTAGCTAAAATTTTTTGCTAGCCAATAAATGAAAGGTGCATAATTTCCCACTTTAATAAGCCCGAATTTCTGTATTGTACTTTTCCTTTATATATTTCTTCATATTTCAAAGAAACCAATGTCTATATTTTAAAACTTATTATAACTGACAGTATTTCCCTATGTACTAGAAACCAAAAATAATTTTATGTGAGATCAAATATTATCACTTAAGTCAAATCCCATGTAAGACCAAAATGAGGAAGAGAGCATTATGAACATAATGTATAATGTGAATATAAATGTTAATATATTCCTGCATAGGAAGGAATATACTATTGATTTATAATTTCACAACCAAAAATGTCTGCAAAAGCTTTGAAATAAAAAAATCTGAGTTTAATTTCAGTTGGCCAATTTATATTTATTATGGATTCATCTTATGAAAAAAAACATTGTGATAAACAGGATCTCTAAGTTTTGGAATCTATACAATGGTGTGGAAATTTGGGATCCACAGGTGGTGGTATACATACAAAGTTTCTAGTCTTTCATTTATCAATACAAAGGAGAGGAAAGGTAAATATTTTATGTTATAAATCATATGCCAAACAAGAATACAGACAATATGGGTGTCACAATACCATATAAAGAAACAGCAACAAAGCCCTGCCTTCCTCTAAACCACCTTGTTGTATAAATCATCATGATTAAAAAGCTTGGAAGAGTTTAAGGGGAAATATAGACTGACAAGTAGAAAGGAAGAAACTGTACAGAAAAGAAACAGTTTATTGGATACTCTTACCCTTGGACCTACTAAGTTTCTTATCCAGGAAATGTTAATATTAATTGCATTTAAAATTATTGTTTATTAAAACTGATGAAAAGTCCAATAAGCAGAAACTCATGTGTTTAATGGACTTTCTAAGCCACTCATAGCACAGAGTGAATTAATTTAATGAGACAGCTTTCCTTTTCACATTTTTAGCTGAAAAGACCTCTTCTGAGAGAATGGAAGTCTTTTGGGAGCACTGACTCCTTCTAGGGCTAGGTTAAGCCTTCATGAAGTAGTCAGGTGCTCACAGAATAGGATGAGGGTTTTTTAAGCAAGAAGGAAAAGAATTATAAATTTTAAACTGTAATTTTTCTAGTGGTCCTTAGGTACAAGGTAAGTGTTTCTTTTCTTCATAGTCAAATGGTCTCTTATTGTTAGGATAATATTCAATCACTATGAATAAGATTTTCTGGGCAGTCTTTTAGCATGATAGATGCCAAGCCTCTATTCTTAAGTTTATGGCTTGCCTAACATGTAATTCCTTTGTGCTGGGCAGAGAGGCTATTAAAAATGTTTCACTAAGTTTAACTACCAATGGCAAAAACTACAACAAATAATTGTTTAAACATTCCAACATTTGATCTTCATGAAAGAATGACTACTGTTTTAGCCTATAAGGTCATAATCATCAGCAGTGCATTCTTATTTTCTTGCAAATGGTTTTCCGAGTTTATGGTAGTTTGTTCACAGTTAACTGATAGTCCATCTGAACAAACATGTTTCCTTTAAGAAAAATAAGGACAATATCTTCTCCCTTCCAAAACAATTTTAAAAAGCACCTCAAACTATTTAGAAAAGAAAACCAAAGCAAAATGATTGTTCATGAAACTAGAGTATTCTTAAGCCTTAGAGAAAGGTTTGTTTCTACTGGTCACTCATTTTGACAAGTCTCTTTTAAAAAATGCCCATTAAATCCTGTATTTATTACATCCATTTTTTTCTAGCCAAAAAGATGACTGGGCAACCCTACTTGGGCTCCCTCTATAAAATGATGGTGCAGTCTGAAGCTTTCACTTAGTTTGTGCCTCTACTACTTTTGTTTGTCTGAAGAATTTGACTTGTTCCAGCAGAAAACTCTCACAATTACTGGGTACACCTACTGTGTACTGTGTCTTTTATACATTGGCAACCTTCACTGGGTGATGAGGAATGGTGCTACTTATTCATTTCCATAATGTTCCTTTCACAACAGGATTCTATGGCATGACTCTTTGAGCAAGCTAAATGAAAACTAATGAAGATCATCTACTTTTAAAGTACTACTTATAGAAAAGAATTAAAGGCTATTTTGTGACCATATTTTCATTTTTCAATTTATTTTGCCTAATCTTTTTTTTGCTGTTGTTGTTGGTGGTCGTCAGCTTGAACTCTGGGCCTGGGCGCTGTCCCTGAGATCTTCAGCTCAAGACAAGCACTCTACCACTTGAGCCACAGCGCCACTTCTGGTTTTCTGGTGGTTAATTGGAGATAAGAGTCTCAAGGACTTTCCTGCCTGGGCTGGCTTTGAACTGTGATCCTCATATCTGAGCCTCCTGAGTAGCTAGGATTACAGGTGTGAGCCTGGCCTATTTCCCCTAATCTTTTTACTTATAAAGCACACATGGACGGAAGTGGCCATGTGGCGCAAGCGGTAGTGCACTCGCCTTGAGCTGAAGAACCGAGGGACAGCGCCCAAGCTCCACAACCAACCAAAAAAATAAATAAAAAAAAATAAAAAAAATTAAAAGCACACATGGAAATAGCATCCTGAAAACTTGATCAAAACTGTATCTGAGTATGACAAATCAATTCTGGTAGGAAGAAGCACAAGTAAGATAAATAATGACGGAATGAAAACAACTCAAAATATGTGGACACAAACTAACATATACAAGTAATTGTAATAAAGTAAGGGAAGAGTCAAACTGGAACATAAAAGCCACAAGATATACATCTAACTAATTTTAAGCAATATTACCATGTGGCATTATGTGTTTCTATGTCTCCCAGTTATTTCAAAAAGACACCTCAAAGTAAGAATACATATTTTAGATCACACTCAGGAAACAGATCTTTGTCCATGGAATATAGATCACATACATTGTAATGAGAATATATATAGGTTCCTTTATTAAATACCAAAGTTACATGTCTCCTAGCCTAAATGATATAATTAATTTTCTCTGAACTAAGTAAAATAAAACACACAGAAAACAGTACACCTACCACACACAAGTAATTCACTATGTTCACTAAACAAAACTGAGATATCTTCCAGTTTACATTCATGAACGCTTTCTGTCAGTAGCAGTAGTAATGGTATTTTCAACAACACAAAGTTTTTTTTTATTTTAGCATTTAGAGAAAATGATACATATTACACAGTGGTTCTGAATCATAGAATTAGTAAGACCAATTTGGCCAAGTATTTATCTCATTATAAATATGATTTAATGTGCTCATTTTTCACATATTACTTCCTATTTAAAATGTTAATCTTCTTGAAGTATAACTATTATGTAGCATCATCTAATATTGACTGAAATACATTATACTATGTCATATGTGCTATGTGCACATGTCCACTATAGCAAAACTTCACTATATTACCATAGGAGTCAAGGTAGATCAATATGCCACACTGTAGCCCCAGATATGGAAGTCAGAAATAGAACAGTGTAGCTCCACTTAAAAGGGAACATGACAATTAAATCCAATTGGTTAAATTCAAAATCAGCTTACACATCACCAAGATAGTGTCAACACCATGTACTTTGTTTTCAAAAGCATATCTATCATCTATTTAACAGATTACAACAGCAACATATATCCTTTGGGTAAAAAAATCTTCACAATCCCATTAGATGCAAAATGTTAGAAGCTTTATGGAAATTTTCACTAGACTAGGCCACTTATGGATAATATACAGGTCTGTCTGCACACATTATTCGTGATCTAATTCTTATATTAAACTTTGGCACCAACCATATCAGGAGTTCATATATTAGCGCAAATGTATTGTGCTCTGTGACCAAACTACTATGACTAAAAGTTAGGAATTACAGAGGAACAAATGAATGGAGTCCTTTGCTGTGCACAGCAATTTTCTATAGTACTTTTTTCTCTTTAAAAAGAAGCCTTTCCTTCAGGATCTGGTGTTAAAAACACTGGCACTGCTTAGCACTATACTATAAACATCTTGAATGATTCCCTAAACCATGACTGTATGAAACCAAAAAAAAAAAAAAAAACCTAACAGGAAATTTATTTGGAAGGAATTTTAGAAGCCAGTGTGCAGAAGAGTTAAGACCTTGTGGACACCAATTTTATGCTTAAATAAACAATCGGACATTATGGCAAAACAACAAGTATGAATATTGTGAACCTGCATAAGTTTTGTTTAGTCTGACTCCCCTAAAAAGGGGGGCTTAAACAGAATATTCAAGTAATATAGCAGAAAACAGTGCCTTTGATAGGCAAAAAAGCCACATGTTTAGTTTTCTCTTCTTCCAGGTAGCTGAGGAATACTGTAAATCTTACAAGCCAGTTGATGTTCGCTTTTTCATGCTCCGTCGCTGAGCTAAGCTTGAAGCAGCAACAGGCTCCAGGACTGGTTGAAAAGTCTTGTGAGTCAGGACAGAAAATGCTGCAACCACTGTTTCCTGTCATAATGAGGAAACATCATACACTGAATCACAACCTCTGGAGGTGAAAAATCTTCCACATTGTATCATGAAATATTTATGTAGAACAAAACCTTTTCCCAAAAAGATAAGATACAGGTGTTGCCTTTAGAAATTAACACCTCAGTATTAAATATTTTTCACTACATAGCATTTTTTTTTACAAAAATTGTTATAATATTGAATTTAAATGTACTTCAATGCCTTTGAATTCAGGAACTGGTACTAATGCTTATAAAAAAGTATTTTGTTTGCATATAAAACTTGCATTTAGTCTACTTTTATCTCCAACTACAAATAAGATGTTAGTAATAACTCCCTCTACCAGAGTAGAGGAAAGGAGAATTACTTAACTATCAAAGCAATAATGGTTACTTTACGTATTAAGTATTTAGAAGGCACATAAAAGTAGGTTTCTTTTTACCGAAACAACTTGTGATGCATCATTACTCTCTGTCTGGTCATTTGCCAACTGGTCTCTATGGGTTATCCAAGAATGCTTTAATACTTGTTCAGTAGTATATCGTTGATGAGGGTCCATATGAAGCATGTGGGAAAGCAAATCCTAAATGAAAAAGAAAAAAAATAGTAACAAACATACTGTTTCACATTTTCTCAAACTATAAAAGTATAAACAGGTGTAATCTGATTTTTGTTTTAATTCTAGTACTAGAGCATGAAGTCAGAGCACCTGGGAGCTTCCCCTAAGCTTTTATGCTTTAGGTTGGTGCTCTATCACTTGAGCTACACCTCCACTTCCAGCACTTTGTTGGTTAATTGGAGAAAGTATCTCACAGACTTTTCTGCTTGGGCTGGCTCCAAAAAAAGATCCTCATATCTCAGCCCTTTGAGTAGTTAGAATTACAGGTGTGAGCCACAGGCACCCAGCTGTTACCTGTTTATTTTATATACCTATGTATTCTGCATATTTAACTGTCAAAACATAATCTTGAAATAGATTTTTCACAGTATAATTATATTTATTTTAAAATTTCATTAAAAAATAATAACGCCAAACCTGTAAGGAATGGAATGACGTCAGTGATCACTGGAGGAAAAAAAATGTAAAGTGGCAATAGTTATCCTGGAATCTGTTAAATGGTCAAGAAGAGGAGGAGCTATTGAGCATTGCTGGTAAATGGGACTCTAAGGTATGTATGGGTATGTATATATAGACATAGCACAGAATGGAAAGTTACCTATAATTAATTCACTAACATATTAACATATTAAATCCTCTAACATATCAAAGAAAATAAACCATAAATATGTTAGCAACTAGATGCTAGGATGATAATGGTCATGTTTTCCATTAACGTAGATATGTAGATGATTATTTTGATATCTGTTACACTAAGAGCAATTTGAATGCATAGTACAAACATAGATTTAAATATGTTAAATTACACAGTATTTTAAACTATCTACTATACTTTACAGAAAGCTCTGCTTAACAAGTATTTCCTAATATTCTAATATTCTTTTAATATGAAAAACATGAAACTAAGAATTTTAAATACTAATATCAGATTATAAAGATTACTGTAATTTGTTGAAACTAAGGGAATAGGACTGTTAAATAAAAGTCAGTTTAGAAAAGATGAGATATATGCCCATCCAGAATTTTATATGGTGTCAATATATATTTATTTACCTTTCAAAACCAAAGGCAAATACAACTCAGAATAGAAAAGAAGTTATTTCAAGAAACAGCACTAAAGTTATTTCTTTTTTTTCCTTTCTGTTTTAGTTTTCGGTCCCCTTTATCTTGTATATAAGTTTATCTGATCCATGGAAGGGAAAGAGAATCACAGAAACAGCAGGACAAAGGATAAACTAATGCAACAATGTACTTACTTGACACTATGTTGGAAATGAACTATACAACTATGGAGGGAGGGCAATGAGAAGGGCTAAGCTGGAGAAAATGAGGGAAGGGGTAAGTGTTTAAAAAGAAATGTATTCATTATCTTACTTATGTAACTGTAACTCCCCCCCCATTAATCACATTTACAATAAAGATAAGAAACAGAGCTAGAAAATTAATGAAGCAAAATCATTAGACTGCAAAGAGGAGTAGGTTGATATGTCAGTATAGCTATTACAGATAAAGTGAGAAAGGAGATATTCACTACAGTGTGTACAAAGATTATCAGGGTAACAAAAATTTTATTTAAAAAATCTTTATGCTAATATAGTAAAAATGGACAAATTCCTTGAAAGGAAGTCAATGATCACTCAAGAACAAAGATTAAACAGCCACACATTTACCTAAGAAATTAAATTGATACCTAAAAGTTTACAAAAGAAGAAAATACGAGTCCAGACAGTTTCAATGATTAGTGCTAACAAACATTCAAGAATACTAACCCGTTTTTACTGTATTTGACGTTGGTATAATTTGGGGAGGGTAAGGAAAAAACAAATTGTTTAAATAGGAATACGAGTGGACCCATTGCCACAATGAGATGTACAAGACATTATGTCGAAAAACGAACTTTACAACTTTGGCGGGGGTGGAGGGGAGTGCAGTTGTGGAGATGGGAGGGTAGGGATGGTAGGGGAAAAACAAAGGAGGAGGCAACAATGTTTGATAAGAAACATACTCATTACCTTGCCCATGTAATTGTAACCCCTCTGTACGGTATTTTCACAATAAAAACTTATTAAAAAAATAGTAACTCCAGGAGAGGAATATGGTAGAACAGAGACCCAGTATTTTACTGCACCACCACAAATCCCACACAATATATTATGTATCTGGATAACTTCAGTGAGAGGTTGGTGGCATTGAAAGCATGAGAATGCAGCAATTCATTGTAGACAGACACCAGGTAGAAACCAGAAATACTGACTTTTAGATTTGCATAAAAACAACAGGAACACTGACTCCTCCATCAGTGGGCTTTAAATAAAAAGACAAAAAAAAAAGGTTTAGTGTGTTCTGAAAGCACACAATCTGAAACTTTGCAAAGCCACAGTCCAAGAGAGAAGATCCGAAACAGGCTATAGGGAGATGCTTGAGAAGGGGCCCTCTGTGTTTTCAAGCCTGCTCACCGGTGCCGTGGTGGAGAATAATTAATGGTAAAAGAGGTCTTACAGGCCAGGGGCCGGTGGCTCAGGCCTGTAATCCTAGCTACTCAGGACGCTGAAATCTGAGGATCATGGTTCAAAACCAGCCCAGGCAGGAAACTCTGTGAGACTCTTATCTCCAATAAACCAGTAGAAAACCCAAGTGGCACTGTGGTTCAAGCGGTAGAGCCCTCACCTAGAGCTGAAAAGCACAGGGACAGTGCCCACCCCCAGATTTCAAGTCCTATGACCACCCCCCCCAACACACACACAAAGAGGTCTTCCAGTCAAGCCTTTAAGCAGGGGAAAGCCAAAGATTAAGTGACCAAATGAGCCAAAAATCATTGTGGGCCCAGGAAACTAGTTGGGGCCTGGATAGAGGCTTTCCAATACAACTTTACCTAGGTGAGAAGTGTGGCATCACTGCAGATGGAAGCACTGTAGCAGAACTTCTGAAAAGTGGAGAAAGACTAGCTGGCGCATGTACTAGGATGAAGACCAGTACTTCAAGATAGGGACACAAATATCATTTTTTTCTTTCTTGCTATTGTTTCTAACGTATTTATAATGTACAGTGTGATTTTTTTTTGTTTCTATGTTCCTCCCCCACGGTATAACCTGTTTTCACTGTATTTGATGTCGGTGCCTTGCATCTTGTATATATACACTTCTCTAATTCGGGAGGGGAAGGGAAAAAACAAAATGCTTAAATAAGGATACAAGTTGACCCGTTTTAACAATGATATGTACAAAACACTATGTTGAAAACGAACTTTATAACTTGGGGGGGGGGGGTAGTTGTGGAGGTGAGAAGGGAAGGGATGGTAGGGGAAAACAAAGAAGGAGGTAACAATGCTCAATAGGAAATGTACTACCTTGCTCATGTAACTGCAACCCCTCTGTACAGCATTTTTACAATAAAAAACATAAAAAAGAAAAAAGAAACAAAACAATGAGGAGTTCCACAAGAGGGGAGAAAGAAGAGATTTATCAATAACCTAAATTATTTAAAATGCCTCTGCTACCATGTGAAGTGTTATATAAAGCAGAGAAACTGTCATTGAATAAATATCTAATGAAATAAAAATTACATTCTCTGCCAACATGGAAAAAAAAAGACCACCTGTACTGCAATGAAGGATCACTCAGTGATACATGCCTTGCTCTACCAGTGAAGACTGTTGTAACACGACTGATTTCTAGACTCAGAAAGCTCAAGACATTTGGTGGAAACACAGCATGTTCAGGCATTTTCTCATACCCATGATAACATAACCCATGATTAGTTGTATGGAGACATACAACTAATGGGTCTCTGGACTCAGGACACAAGAGCAAGAGCAGTGTGGGAGTGGCCCCTATCCTCATGTTATCAGTCATAGATACATAAAATGCTGGCAGGAATTCAGCCTAGCAGTGGTCATAATACTGCACACCACTGTGAAAAAAAACAGGGTTGGGCTTAGCCTCAAAACAGCCCTTTCTAGTCTAACCTGTTTTGATCTCAGAGAGAAAACAATGCAATACCTACTTGCCTTGAGCAGCAAGTAAATTGCAATATGGTTAAGTCTGTGGAAAACAAAACATTGCTATTTTATATTCTCTTAAAAAGAAATATTTTCTGGACATAACGTATTTGAATATTTTAAAATTATTATCCTTAATTAGTTGTAAAAAGGAGTTGTCATTTAACAATACAATACACTTTGATCAATGTTACCTCTTTTTTTATTTTTTTTTTATTTTATTCTTAAAATACTTTTATCTCACTCTGTATGTTATCCCTTAACATTCTTACACTTTTATCTCACATACTTTCCCTGCTTTCTTATTTCTTCCCTTTATTCTTTTCTCATTTTTTTATTACAGAATACATGTAAATTTAATAATTTTAAATTAAGTTTATTTATAAGTACTCCAGCTCCCTTATTAGGGATGTAGCTGATATTTCCAATGCATTTTTTAACTACATGTTAATATCTGGCTTGTTTTTCAACTGATGTATTCATTACTGCTTTTTCTCTTCTGGGGGTAC
This sequence comes from Dipodomys spectabilis, assembly GCF_019054845.1. NCBI lineage: Eukaryota > Metazoa > Chordata > Mammalia > Rodentia > Heteromyidae > Dipodomys > Dipodomys spectabilis. The sequence continues at coordinate 160,909 of NW_024871136.1, forward strand.
AACAGAAAGCTGCCCACTAAGACCCTCTCCCATAAAGAGGTATACCTAGGAATGGTATCCTTTCCAACACACATGCAAATTGCAATGCAGAGGCACAAGAAATATGTAAAAGCAAGACAATATAACTACTCCAAAGTATCTAATTCTTCAGCAGTCAGATCAAAACATAGCGAAAACTCTGGATGATAGGTAGTTTATGAATAGGACTCCAATTACCCAGAAAATAACAAGAACTTACAAGTTAGATTGTACCAAATTAAAGTTCCTGCATAGAAAAACAAACAACAAACATAAATAAAAACATAACACAAAGCAAAAAAAAAACCCAACACAATGATTAGAACTCTGACAACCCACAGAATTGGAGAAAATCTTTGACAGCTATTCAAAAAATCCTTGATAGCTATTCTGGATTAATATCCCAAAATATAGAAAGAGCTAAAAATTTAAACAGTAAAATAACAAACTAATAAATGGGCAAAGGATTTGAAAGACAGTTCTCAGAAGTAGAAATGCAAATGGCTAATAAACACATAAAGAAATGTTTAACATCTGACTATGAAGTAAATCACAATCAAAACCACAGATAGAAAAATCTTCTGATAAAATTCAATATTCCTTCCTAGCAATCTGGAAGCAGCTACGCATAGAAGTATCCTATGTGTACACAACAAACCCATAGGTAAACTATACTGCATGGGAAAAAATTTTGAAAAAAATTGCTCTAAAAATTAAGAATAAGACAAATTTTTTCAATGTTCACCATTCTTGTTCAATATAGTACTTGAAGTTTTAATTAGAGAATTTAGGGAAATAAATAAAGGGCTTATAAAGAGGAAAGTAGGAAGCCAAATTATCCTAGTTTGCTGATAGTCCTCTATAATTAAAAGACACTAACTACTATACTAGAAGACTCTTACAACTCATGGACAAATTCAGCAAAATAGAATGATATAAAACTAACATTAAAAAGTAGCTTTTGTATATACTAATAATAAACTCACTGGGAAACTGAAAATCAGGGAAAAATATTAGCAATAGTTTTAAAAATACTTAGGAGTCAAATATAATAAAGGACTTGTAAGTACTCAGTGATGAAAATTACAAAACACTAAAGAAATTAAAAAAGACATTAGGGATGGATAGATCTCAATGAATTTAGAGAATTAACATTTTTACATGAACATATTATCAAAAGTAACCTACATATTCTATACAATCTCGATCACAATTCCACTGACATTCTTCATAGGAAAAGATACTCAAAAATTTGTATGGCAGCACAAAAGATGCCAAACAGACAAGGCAATATTGATTGAAAAGAGTAATGCTGGAAGTTATCACAATACTTGGCTTCAAAACATACCAAGAGCCAAAGTAATCATGCTAGTATTATACTAGCATGAAGATGACAGATTAGATAAGTACAAGTTATGTCGAAAACGAACTTTACAACTTTGGTAGGGGGGTAGGGAGGATTCGGTAGGGGGGCAGGGGGAGGATGGGAAGGGATGGGAAGGGGAAACAAAGGAGGAGGCTACAATGCTTGATAAGAAATGCACTCATTAATTTGTGGAGGGGAAGGGGAAAAACAAGTCGTTTAAATAAGGATACAAGTGGACCCATTGCAACAATGAGAAGTACACGTTGTCATGTCGAAAACGAACTTTACAACTTTGGTGGGGGGCGGAAGGATTGGGTAGGGGAACAGGGGGAGGCTGGGAAGGAATGGGAAGGGGAAACAAAGGAGGAGGCTACAATGCTTGATAAGAAATGTACTCATTATCTTGCCCATGTAATTGTAACCTCTCTGTACAGTATGTTCACAATAAAAAATAAATTAAAAAAAGAAATGTACTCATTATCTTGCCCATGTAATTGTAACCCCTCTGTACAGTATTTTCACAATAAAAAATAAATAAAAATTAAAAAAAAAGAAAATGACAGATTAATGGAACAGAATAGAGGACCTAGATAAATCCAAGCATCCACAACCATTTGGTTCTAGACACATACTCCAAAAAACAGGTCAGAGATATGACTGTCTATTTAAGTAAATGCTGCTGGAAAAACTATCAATGTATAGAAAGAATAAAAGTAGATCTACTATCCTCCAGTCTGTGAAAGAAATCAACTCCAACTTGATAAAAAACTTTAATATAGACCTGAAATTTGCAACTACTACAGGAAAACACAAATGAAACACATCAAGATACTGGCATAGCAACAAGTTCCTGAAGAGAATTTGAATAGCTTAGGAAATGAAAGCAATAACTGACAAATGGAATTATAATAAATTGAGAGAGGGAAGAAACAAAGAATTAGAGAAATTCTTTCTAGCTATTCACATCACAAAGAGTTAATATCCAGAACATATAAAAAATATTAACAGAAAAATGCAAACAACTAATTAATGAGCAACTGAACTGAACTCTTTTCAAAGGATGTAAAAATGTCTAATAAATTATGAAAAACTCCTTAGTCACCAAGTAAAAGCAAATCAAATCTTCGCTGAAATTATATCTCATCCAGTCTCATCAAAACATTAATTATATTCATAAATAAATTCAAATGCTGATGACGATGTGGAGACAAGCAACCTTCACATCCCATTGGTGAAAATGTACATTTGTAAAGCCAATATTAAAAACACTATTGGAAGTTCCTAAAAATAGTTTAATCGTATGATCTGTTTCATATATACACAGAGAAATGAAATCAGCAAACAAGAGATTCCTACACACGCATGTTTACTCTTCATCAACAGTTAATATAATGAATTAATCTTGGTGCCCATCAATGGATGGAAGGTTAATATGGTATATAATATACAGAATGGTGCACTATTTAGCCAGAAAGAATGGTATTATGACATTTGTCATAAAATGAAGCAAACGTGGTTAGCATTATAAGTAAAATTTCCCTCACACAAAAAGTATCATAAATTTCTCTTTATTATCTTTTAGTTGTACAAAGAGTTGCCATTTAACAAAGCAGTTAATGAATATAATACATCTTGATCAATGTCACCCCTTTCAACATTCTCACTTATTCCTCCCCTGTCTACCTCTTTCCCTACTTAGGTAGGATATACATTGAATTCTTGACTGAATTTTTCCCCTCTTCTCTTCATTCATAAACCCCTTTCCTCTTGACTTCACCCTACCACTTTCAAGTACCCACTTTCTGGTTTTTATTTTGTTGAAGTTTGATTTTTGCCTTTCTAGGGAGTTACATTGAGTTCTGTCTTGAATCTATCATATTTCTCTCTTAATGTGGCAACTAAACATAAAACATGACTGGAAATACAAATTATTAGGGAAGAGGATTTTTATATTATCCACAAATGATGACTTTATGATACAAACAAAGAGCATTTCATATATTACTATGATAGTTTCTATTTTTATATTATTCACAAATATTCTATTTTTATATTATCCACAAATGATGACTTTATGATATAAACAAAGACCATTTCGTATATTTCTATGATAGTTTCTATCTTAATGTAAATTTTTACTTTAGTCATTTTAAGGTTTTACATAATGCTAGCCTCAAACCAAATCCTCCTACCTATAACCCTACCCCAGCTGGGATTACAGATGTAAACCAACACATTCTACTTATTTCTTGAGATAGAATCTTGAGAACTTTTTTCTTGAGCTGTCCTGAAACTACAATACTCCTGATGTTTGCATTCCAAATAGCTGGGATTATATACACGAGCTACTACACCAGGCATTATATGAAACTTTATAATCATTGCTTCCTAGGAAGTATATTAATAAGATGGTGATTGTACCACCAAATGGCTCAGACAAGTACATTTTTTAAATAAGTTTTTTACTGTGAAAATACTGTACAGAGGGGTTACAGTTACATGAGCAAGGTAATAAGTGCATTTCTTATCTAGCTTTGTTGCCTCCTCCTTTGTTTTTCCCCTCCCATCTCCACAACTATTACCCACCCCCAGCCTAAATTGTAAAGTTCGTTTTTCGACATAGTGTCTTGTACATCTCATTGTTGCAATGGTCAACCTGCATCCCTATTTAAACAATTTGTTTTTTCCTTTCCCCTCCCCAGATTATACCAACATCAAATACAGTGAAGACAGAAGTTATAGCAAGGGGGAGGGACATACAGGGCAAAAAATAACCTCATGGTACCTTATCAATACGGTAGAAACAATAGCAAGCAAGAAAAAAAAAAAAAAACACTTGTGTCCTTATCTTAGGGTTCATTTCATTTAACATCATCTTATCTGACCTTTTCTGCTTGTCTCAGACATATACTAGTTATTGCAAATAAGAGAAACCATGGGACCTATGTTTCTTTGGGCCTGGCTTACTTCACTTAACATGTTTTTCCAAGTCTTTCCATTTCCTAAAAAATGGGGCAATGCCATTCTTTCTGATAGAAACATAGAATTCCATTGTGCATACATACCACATTTTCTTTTTTTTATTGTGAGATACCGTACAGAGGGGTTACAATTACATGGGCAAGATAATGAGTACATTTCTTATCAAGCATTGTAGCCTCCTCCTTTGTTTCCCCTTCCCATCCCTTCCCATCCTCCCCCCGCCCCCCCCAATCCTCCCCGCTCCCCCCCCCACACCAAAGTTGTAAAGTTCGTTTTCGACATAACGACTTGTACATCTCATTGTTGCAATGGGTCCACCTGTATCCCTATTTAAACGATTTGTTTTTCCCCTTCCCCTCCACAAATTAAACCGACACCGAATACAGTGAAAGCAGGGTACATACCACATTTTCTTGATCCATTTATCTACTGAGGGGCATCTGGGTTGGTTCCATATCTTAGCTATGGTAAATAATGTTGCAATAAACATAGTTGTGCTGGTAGTTCTAGTATAGTCTTGTTTATAATCATTCAGGTAAATGCCCAAAAGTGGGATTGCTGGGTCATAGGGGACCTCTATGGGGAGTCTTTTGAGGAACCTCCATACTACTTTCCAAAGTGGTTGATCAAGTTTACATTCCCACCAAGAATGCAGTAGGGTTCCCTTCTCCACTCCAGCATCTGTTGTTATTAGAGTTCTTGATTATAGCCATTCTAACTGGGGTGAGGTGGTATCTCAATGTTGTTTTGATTTGCATTTCTTTTGTGGTTAGAGAAGTTGAGCATTTCTTCATGTGTCTATTGGCCATTCTTATTTCCTCTTCAGAGAAGTTTTTCTTTAAGCCTTTAGTTGTTTATCACGCAGTTGTTTCTTTGAGGATTTGTTGTTGGAGGATTTAATTTTTGGAAGTATCAACATTTTGATACTTTCTTTAAGCCATCGAATTTGTTTTAAGAGACTTAGTTTGTCTTATTTCTTTTTAACACCCTTCAGGAAAAAAAAGCAAGTTCTTCTTGACAGAATGACAAGCGGGGGGGATGACAAATGAAAGAACAAAAGTGTCATTATCTTAAGTAATATTCACTGAATTTCTTGATAGCTAAGAGGAAAATGAGCACACCCACCATTTTAAAATTTGTCATTTCCCTTTGACTATTTTTTCATTCTTTCAAAGTAGATATGGCCAGGTTTTTAAAAAATGCTATTAAACTATGACAAGAATGATCACTTATTCACTTTGATATTTATTGTTTGATAACCTAATTGAAAGAAACCATCAGCAATAAAACTAAGTAATTTAATCTGGCCTAAACTTCAAAGGTTTCTTCTATTATATATTTGTATTATGTTTAAGCTGTTGTTAAAAATTTAATTTTTATACCAATTTTAAGTAAAAGTTTTGTGACATATATGAATATAGTAGTAGAGCGATTTTTCTATTTCCTCATTGTACCCATATAAGAAATCCATTTATTTGTAACTTATTAACAGTTTATTATATTTTAAGTGTCACTTTTGCATAAAAACTTTATCATAGCTATTCATTACTCATTTTACTGTAAGCATTTGAATTTGGTGAAATGTGTTAAAATATTGATTTCTTCAGGAAAAAAAAACTAATTTCCACAAAGATTTAAGCAATAATTTCTGCCTTGGTTAAAGTAATGATGAGTAATTTCACTACTACAACCAGGTACAATATTTATTCATAACTAATACACAAAAACATATTCATGGGGTACGATGTGATGATACCTGTGTATAGTGCATAATGCCTAACAGTATTAACTTTCATATAATATATCAGAGAATCATTATATTATTTAACAATGTAAGAAATAACTTCAATAGAGTCATTCTCAAACAATTTGCTATTTATCACACTAGGTATAATAGAATATGCAAAATGATGCTCGATCATCTGAGTTCAATTCCCAGTACTGCAAAAACTTAAGGTTCTCCAAGTTGGAAGAATAAATATGTGCACACATGAGATTGTGGCAAAACAAAGCAGGTTAAGTGCTCTAATAAACTATACACAAATTAGTAATAGAAACAAGAGAAAATGTAGAAGGTACTGTTTTAAAAGAAGTAAAACAAGGGGACCAAAAATAATTTCTCCTATAAGAATGTCTACCATACAACATTTTGCTGTCCAAGACTATGTGTACTGGAAGTAGTATTTTATTTTAATATTTCAAAATATCCTAAAATTTAGACACAGTGGCCTTCTATTTAGTCACACATTATTACATTTATTTTAAATTGGAGTAACACCATGAAATTTTCATCTACTTGCTTGCTTCTTTTTAGACAAGATGAAACAGAATAATTTAGATCCTTTTGTTTGTGGTTTTGGTAATCAAGAGCAAGGAGGCATAACAAAATGAAAAGTAAAGCCGGGCACCGGTGGTGCCTGTAATCCTAGCTACTCAGGAGGCTGAGCTCTGAGGATCGCGGTTCAAAGCAAGCCCAGGCAGGAAAGTCCGTGAAACTCTTATCTCCAATAAACCACTAGAAAACTGGAAGTGGCTCTGTAGCTCAAGTGGTAGAGCGCTCGCCTTGAGCTGAAGAGCTGAGGGACAATGCTCAGGCCCAGAGTTCAAGCCCCACAGCCAAAAACTAAAAAGTAACTTCTAAATTGCTAAAGTATTATGAAGTCACAACAAATATTGCAGTTTTTTCAAATAACAGATACTAGCTGACGGGGCTCTGGAAAACATTATCAGTTTACTTTCAGGACTCAAGATTAAATTGTTAAAATTTACAATGATGATTTTGAAAAAAGTTTTCGTACATCCTACTAAATTTCCAAATCCAAAATTCTTTAACACATAAATACGACTACATGAATATCCTTGTGAGATATTTCATACTACTCAGTACCTTTTCCTATGTGAATTTCTCAATTATAAGACAAAGATGTAACACTAAAACCCAAGAGTAATATGTATTATTTCTTTAACCTAGACAGATCCAAACACATAGAACATAAAAAACTGACAACCACAGCTGGCACATAACTCCTCAACCCTGTTTGAGATTATTTTCACTGTGTCAGTTTGTTTTTAAAGTTTAATTGACATAATATTTATGCCTACTGATGAGGCTCAATGTGATATTTCAACACAGCAACACACAGCATACTAATCAAATCAAAGTCATTAGCAAATTCATTACTTAAAATATAGATTATTTCTCTGTAGTGAGAAGTTTCCAAATCAACTGTCTTGGGTATTTTGAAATATCCAGTATATTAGCTTGGCTCTGGTGGCGCATGTTTGTACTTCTAGCTGCCAAAATCTGGAGAATAGTGGTTTGAAGTCAACCTGAACAGAAGTGTCTGTGAGACTCCATCTTGTATTAACCACCAAAAAACACTGTTGGAGGTATGGCTCAAGTAGTAGTGTGCCAGGCATTAGCAAGCAAGCTAAGCAAAAAAGCAACTGTATCAGCAAAATGTGTATGATGTATATGCAAATATATATTTACATATACAATACACTGATTAGTCACTCAATTGTACAATATAACATCAGAGCTTATTCCTAGTTAAATATAACTTTATATCCAGTAATCAATCTTTCCTCATTCCCTATACTATAGTCCAAGCAATCCCACTACAGAGTATATCAAAGGAAATAAAATCAGTATACTGGAGAAATTTCTACCTTCTCATATTTATTGCAGCACAATTCACAGTATCCAATATATGAAAGCAACCTAAGTGTCCAAAATGATGAATGAAGAAAATATATAAACATTTACATAAAAGAATGAAATTCTGTCATTTACAATTGACATTAATGAAAGTAAATGACTAATAATAAGCAAAATAAGCCAGACACAGAAAGACAAAATACTATTTGATCTCACTTGTAGAATCTAAGAAAGTTTGATTTCACTGAAGTAGAGAACAGAACAGTGTCAATTTTATTTAATGGAATATCTTACGATCATATATATTAATTGATACATTGGAATTGATTCTAAGGATAAGAATGGAATGTCTAGAAAATACATATTTAATTAAATAACAGTTGCTCTGAGCATTTTTTATAGAGAAGTCTGATAAATTACAAAAGAACCAAACTAACCAAACAATATAGAAATAGAATTTCAACATCAGAAGAAACCAAAGGTTTAATTAATGCTTTACATTTTATAGATGAAAATACAGACAGCTAATTAGGAGAAGATCAAAGATAAGCACTCAGTTCTCCTGGCTTCCAGTCAGATGTTCATTCTACTATATATCACTGCATATCTGGGTTGCTGGTAAGAATCAAACACAATCCCATCACATGTTTAAGAAGTAATGACAAATAGATATTTGTTTTATTCTACTATGGTGAGAATAAAAAACGTTCTAATATACTATATAAATACCTATGGTTTTTAGTACACTAAAGATTTATAGTTAGCACAAATAAGTTTTATGTGTCTATAATTTTTATTCTACTTTAAATTGTACCTTACAAGCCTCAGACCCCCATAAGCCACATGCTGACATTTAGAGTTTTTCCTTTAAAACTTAAAAATGTTATAAATTGCATAAGAAATTAGTATTCAAGCTTTGACTATTCTTTCTTTTTTTCATTAACAATTAATCTTTATTAACTTCAAATCACATAGAGTTTAAAATAAGACTGCAGAGTCAGTCAGTAATGGGCAGGTTCAAGTCCACAGACCACTAATGACTCACTCTGTGATATCAGTAAATACATTTCCCATCCTATGACATCAATTTTTTTCTACAGTAAATAAGACAAGTTACTATGAAACTGCACTGTAGAATATGTTAGCCAGTAGCTAGAAGCAGATTTTAAGAATTATATATGTAGTCCAGATTTATATGAGCTGTATGAAGTACATACCATATTTTGAAAACATAATATAAACAATGCAAAAATCTCTCTAATATTTATATATGAATTAGATGAAGTGATATTTTGGATGCACCAGGTTCAATAAAATTCATTTATTTTCACTTTTTTAAAGGTTTGTATGTGGCTATCTGAAAATTTAAAACTATATTATCTGGTTTGTATTATGTTTTTATTGTATAACACCAAACTATCAACAATAAATATCGTGGAGTTATTCACTGTTCATATATTCTCAAAGAGCGAAACAAAAGGAAAAGTGGACAGATTGAATTAAACTCTGAATCACAAAGGAAACATACAAGAAAATAAGTAACATAAAGCATAGGAAAAATACTTTAAAACTACCCACCTGCAGTGAGACTAATATTCAGAATATATAAACAACTCAAAAACAACAATAAAAAATATTCCAAATTCCAAATACTCCAATTTGACAAAATAGGTAAATGCACTAAATAGGTACTTATCAAAAGATATAGAAATCGTCAACAAATGTATTAAATAATACCCAAGGGATAATCATATAAAGGCTTCAGAATAACTATGCTAAAAAGAAAAATGTAACAGGGATGGAAAGGTGGCTCAGTGGTAGAGCACTTGCTTTGCATGCCTGAGGCCCTGGGTTCGATTCCTCAGCACCACATAAGCAAAAAGAAAAAAGCCGGAAGTGGCGCTGTGTCTCAAGTGGTAGAGTGCTAGCCTTGAGCTGAAGAGCTGAGGGACAGTGCCCAGGCCCAGAGTTCAGGCCCCACGACCGGACCCGCCCCCCCAAAAAAAAGAAAAATGTAACAAATGCTAACAAAGATGCAGAGAAAATTCTCATACAATGTTGGGAGGAATGTAAATTACTATATCCTTTATGGAAAACAGCATGGAAGTTTCCCAAAAAAGTTGAGGTTAAAACTTTTATATGTTCCCGCATATCCAAAGGAAATGAAATGATGACATTTATGAGATACTTGCACACTCCATTCATAATAGCTAAGAGATTAAATTAATTTAGATTTCCACAGACAGTGAATGGTTTTTAAAGTATGGCATATATACATAATAAAAGACTATTCAGCCCAAGAAAGAACAAAATTCTGAAATTTGCAGAAACATGGACTGAACCAGAGGAAATCACTTCAAGTAAAGCAAATGAGGTATAGAAAGAAAAATAAATATTATCATTTATACATGGAAGCTAAAATGTCTCATAGAAGAAGAAAGGAGATAAACATATACAATACAAAGGGTATGAAATTAAAAAACAGTGACAACAGGGAGTAAAAGGGAAAATACCTCATTTCCGTATCTTGTAGTTAATTTTGATTAGCATCATTTTATAAGGTTATATGTACACAGCTATTGAGCTATTGTGATTCTCTGATAGAACTATCCTAGATATATACTAATTATTACAAATGGGGGGGGACCCTGCAGGCTATGTTTCTTTGGGTCTTGGTTACTTCACTTAATACGATTTTTCCAAGTCTTTCCATTTCCTTACAAATGGAGCAATGCCATTCTTTCTGATGGAAACAGAATTCCAATGTGTATATATACCACATTATCTTGATCCATTCATCCACTGAGGGGCATCTTGGTTGATTCCATGTCTTGGTATGGGAAATAATGCTGCAATGAACATAGTTGTGCTGGTAGTGTTAGTGTGGCCTTATTTGTGGTCATTTGGGTAAATGCCCAGGAGTGGGATTGCTGGGTCATAGGGGAGCTCTATGTTTAGCCTTTTGAAGAACCTCCATAATGCTTTCAGAGTGGTTGAGTAAGTTTTCATTCCACCAACAGTAGTAGCGTTCTCTTTTTGCCACATCCCTGCCTGTATCTGGTATTATTTGTTTTCTTGATAATGGACATTATACTGGGGTGAGGTGGAATCTCAATTCTGTTTTGATTTGCATTTCTTTTATGGCCAGAGATGTTGAACATTTCTTCATGTGTCCATTGGCCATTCTTATTTCCTCTTCAGAGATATCTTTCTTTAAGTCTTTAGCCCACTTATTAATGGGGTGGTTGTTTCTTTAAGTAATTATCTTTTGGGGGGGTTAATTTTTTGAGTTCTACATATATTTTAGAGATGAGGCCCTTGTCTGTTGTATAGCTAGTGAAGATCTTCTCCCTATCTGTGGCTTTCTGTTGATCTTGCTAGCTATAATCTTTGTTTATCTGATTTGGGAAAGGAAATCATAGAAATGATGAGACAAAGGACAAACAGTGAACCAATACAACAGAGATAGCCACAGGACAATATGTTGGAAATGAACTTTACAACTTTGGGAGGTAGAGATGCTATCCCTCCCTGGAGGAAAAAATAAGGGAGGGGGGTAACAATGTTCAACAAGAATTGTACTTGTTTCCTTACTTATGTAGCTGTAATCCCTCTGTAAATCACCTTTATAAAAAAAGGTAGAGTAGTGGAGATAGTGATATAGTGGAGCCTGGTAAGGTGTGGGGAAAGGGGATTTATATATGGAGGCTACTTAATGTGTACAGTAGGCAGCTGGATGGAATAACTTCTAATATGGTTGTCAACAATTAACTATATATTTCAAAATAGCTCATACATTCGATTTTCAACATTCCTGAGGCAGAAGAAATGATAAATGTTTGAGGTGACAGATTTGCTACATTTACCCTAACCTGATCATTACACATTATATACTTGTCATGAGATGTCACACTGTACTTGACAAACATGCAACTATGTGCCAACTGAAAATAAAACAATTTAAATAACTGCATATTATTAACAGACAATTTCTATACTTGAAGATGACGTGAAAAATACACTAAGTCCAGAAATAAACTTTACATATGTAGCCTTCTTCAGATTTGCCTTTTTTGTTTTGGTTAATATAGAAAGTGGGTTTATATTCCTTGAACACATATAAGATGGTCAGAAAGAATGATGCTCCAAATCTCATGGAAAAAATAATTCTGTGCCTTCATTAATTGATAAATGAGTTAAATTAACTAAAAACAAATACGTGGCACCACTAGATATATACATGAGAACATAAAGACTTTAGCATTTTAACATGAATTCCAACAGAATAGATTTATGTATACCTTTGCTCCATCTGAAATATTGTCCCAGTTTCCACCACTCAAAGAGAACTTTCCATTACCTATACGCAGCAGTATTTCTTCTGGAGTGTCATTGGGACCATTAGCAAATGGAGTATACCTATTAATAAAATAAAGTTTAATGGACATAAGAGGCAATACAAATATTAAATATAAGCAAAAGCAATCAAAATAAGACTACATACAAATATTTACTACAAAATAAGAGCATAACCTAATACTTCTTCTCATGGAATTTTATATTTCAGACAATGAATTTAATCCTAATAAATTGGAGATCCTTGACTATTTTCTTTTTTGTCTTTGATCAGTGAAACAATGTAAAATAGATAGATATAAACCTACAGTTTTATTACCAGACCACATTAAAACACACAAATTTCTCCCAGCCAAAAGTTACCAAGGAAATATACCTGCTATGAAGAAAATATTAGTTTTATATACTTATAATGCATTTATTATATTGGTTAACATTTATTCAGTAGCATGTTATTTTTATCAATATTATAAGTGGAAATAAGTCCATCTATTTAATGAATATCTATAAAAATGGAATAGCTATCGATATCAATAAAAAAATTCTACACTCAATCAATTGCAGACCAACTTATTCTTGGATGGAAAGATAAATATATAAGCTGAAAATAGTTTTTAAAAATTAAAGAATTTAAAGGTGATCATATCTCTATCATTTTAACAGTAATACTGAAATTATATTCAAACTTAATGTCAATGCCCTCATAGAATTAAGAAACTAGGCACTCACATACACAGTCACTTCTTGTATAATCATAAAGCAAATAACTGAAAAGTAGTAAGCTAGAAATAGCATCCTGTGGTTTAAAAGTAATATTGACTGCATTTGATATGGAAAATATTTACATATGTATTCATTAACTACAGTAAAAATAGACTAATTTTATAAATCATGCAAAAGTATATACTTACTTGTGAGTATGGACTTTGCCTCTATCAGAAAAATCTCTATAACCATAAATTCATACTTTTTACTAACAGCCCTACTTATATTATTATACTATTATAAAAGTACTACTCATATTACAAATTATTTACATACTTGTGTCAAGCTTTATCTTTATCCTTTTAAGAGAAAGCAGTAATAAGAATGCTTCTTTAGTTCAGTATTTCATTTGAATGTTTTTTAAAAGTATAGTCTCATTAAATTTATATTGTCAGTGTCTTATGTAACTAATAAATTCTCTATACATCACCTTTATTATAAAAATTAAAAGTTAAGGATGAGTAACACCGAAAACAAGACTGGAGGAATAGTTTAGTGTTAGATGAGGCCTTAACAAGTATGCTGCCAAAAAAAAGGAAAAAGAAAAAAAGAGGAAAAATACATGCTCTTGTGTATATATTAAGTAAATTCAAAATAATATTTTTGTAAAACATTATCATACAAAATGTTGAAAAATTTGCAGTTGATTTTTTTATTTACTTCTTTTTTTATTGTGAAAATACTGTACAGAGGGGTTACAATTACATGGACAAGATAATGAGTACGTTTGTTGTCAAGCATTGTAGCCTCCTCCTTTGTTTCCCCTTTCCATCCCTTCCCATCCTCTCCCCACCCCTCTACCCAATCCTCCCCGCCCTTCCCCCTCCCCCCCTAGTTGATTTTTAATTCATGTTTTATGTTTAACGTTTCTAGGGTAAACCACCATTCACTATAATTTTGCTTTTCTGGTTCATAACTTTGCTTATCCTACTGTTAATTCAAGGCATTGCCATGTTTGGCTCTTTCTGCTAAACCATAAAATGATTGAATGCAATTTAATTGACATGACCATATTGAAATAAATTTGGTTTTATTCTTTAAAAAATAAAAATTCCTTCTTTGTGTGCTTACAAAAAAAATTTATATTGTCAGTGAGCCAGAATTCAAGAACTTGAAAAAAAACACTTAAGTATCAATAAGTTGAGTGGAGAAATGCTTGATGAAATATGCAATTAGGACACAGTAAATGTAGTCAACAATATTATATTCAACATAAAATATCAACATAAAAATATACACTTTATTCATTGTTTTTGCTTTGTACTAGGGCTTGAACTGAGGGCATGGGCACTGTCCCTCAGCTTTTTCGTTCAAGGCTGATACTCCACCAATTGAGCTATACATCTACTTCCAGATTTTTGGTGGTAATTGGAGATAAAGAGTCTCACAAATTTTATCCTAATAGTGCCTCATGAAACATTTTTCTATTATGTTTAAAATTGTATTATTATACATATTATACATTTTAAAATATTTATGTAATTTTTCTTAATTTTTTTTCTATCTGTACTCTACCCAGATATGTAATTGAAATACAAATAACAGTATGAATATGTTTCTTACCCAGCCAACATTGTGTAAAAAAGGACTCCTAAACTCCATATATCACAAGCAGCATCATATCCCTGTTGCATAAGCACCTGAAAAAAGAAATATTTATTATGCAATATTACTCAATGTAAATTCAATATTCTTACTCAAAGGAAAGGTGTTTGGCTTCTAATGATCTCATAAATATTCATGATAAAAAAACTTACATCATTTCCTGGACTTAATGTTAAAGATCAAGTCTTCTGCAATCATCCAACACTGAAAAAACTGGTATTTTTTTATCAAGAAATTAAGTAACATAAAAAAGTAACAAAACCAAAAAGTAAACAAAGAGAACCCCACAACATTTAAAGACCTAATACTGACATCAGTGAGCTTTTATATTTCCTCTTAGGAAACAGATATGTAGATACTGAAACATAAATTAATATATAAAGCTTAATATATACTATAAATGCACTAAGGCTTAATTCTGATGCTGTCTCTATGAAATATCTTATTATAAGATGGAGCCTGAAATAATATGCTCAACGTCACAAAAACTAACCAGTAGCAGAACAGGCAAGTGCTATGCTGTCTATGCTATTGAAAAAGTAATATTAGAATAATATATAAGCTTATAAAAATAGTATAAATTTATATTTTACATATAAGTATGATGTCTTTAAAAGAATATTTCTGTACTACATTTGATAAATTATGAGAAGCTTCATTAATTTTTCATACAATAATTTATGTAACAGGATTTTTGCTTTGGACACATTAGTAAAATCAATCAATATCTTTTTATATATTCATGTGAGATTTCTCTATTAAGCTGTTTATTTGAAAAATTATGAGACAAATGAGGTCATTTTTATTCATTTAGAAGTACAAACACAATGCTTAAGCTTCTAGGCATAGGAACAAAATAGAAACATTATTAATGTATTAACATAGGGGACTGCATAACCACTAGCATGGAATGTTCATACATAAAAGGCTAAAAATATTAATGTTTGGCTTTGATAATATTTTAGAGATATGAATAATGAGTACCTAACAACTGACAGCACATATGTAAAAATGAGAAGCCAAAGAAGTAAAAAACATGAATAGCTATGAAGTAAATATTCCTAGTGGAGATCATAAAGAAGCTAATAAAGAACAAAGTACAGCTAAACCATTTACATAACAGTAAACCCCAAATGGCTTACTCTAATAAAAAACAAAGTACTGGGATGGAATTCTGGCTCAAGTAGTACAGCACCTACACAGAAGTTGAAGAACTGAGTTCAAAACCTCATTACCATAAAGTACATGAACAAATAATTTTGACTGCTTTACCTTTCCTTATTTCTTTCCCATTACTTATCAACTTTACAGTTCAGGAGCATCACTTTCCCCAGGTTCCCTTAGGAAGCTTATTTATCCTTCACATTTTTCATAGGTATCAATGAGTTGTATAAAGGAGTTTCACGCCGACAGATTCATATATGCATCCAAATTATTCTTGATCAGACTCATTTCTTCCATCACTCTGTCTCGTCTCCCTGGCCCCCTTCAAAAACCAATCTCAACAAGCCTCACTATACATGTATATAAAGTATTTTGACCATACTCACCCACTTTGCCCTACTTGCATTACCCATCCCTCTCCTACTAGCCTACTTATTAATGAGGTTCTGGGTTTTTTGTATTTTTTTGGGGGGGGTTAAGTTTTTGAGCTCTAAGTATATTTTAGATATGAGGCCCTGGTCTGATGCATAGCTAGTGAAGATCTCCCAATCTGTAGGTTTTCTATATCCTGCAAGTTATGTTCTTTTTTTTATATGTTTTTTATTGTAAAAATACTGTACAGAAGGGTTACAGTTACATGAGTAAGGTGATGAGTACTTTTCCTATCCAGCACTGTTACCTCCTACTTTGTTTTTCCCCTATCATCCCTTCCCTCTCCACTTCCCTAACTTCTCCCCCCACCACCCTGAACTTGTAAAGTTCATTTTCAACATAGTGTCTTGTACATCTCACTGTTACAATGGATCAACTTTTATCCTTATTTCAGCATTTTGTTATTTCTATTCCCCTCCCCAAATTAGAAAAATGTATATACAAGATGCAGGGCACTGGAATCAAACACAGTGAAAACAGGGGTTATACCATGGGGGAAGAACATACAAAAGAAACAAAAAAAATCACATAGTACATTATAAATACGTTAAAAACAATGCAAGATATGTTCTTTGCCATGCAGAAACTCTGCAGTTTAAAGCAATCCTATTTATCCAGCCTTTTTTTGATTCGTTGTTTCTGGATCTTAGGAAGTTTCCACCTGTGCCAAGAAGCCCTAGTGTTTCCCCTATCCCTTCCCTTCCTGTAATATTTTCAGAGTATCTGATCTTACATTGAGGTCTTTGATTTATTTGGAATTGATTCTGGCACAGGGTGATATATAAGGATTAAACTTTGGTCTTCTACATGTGTATAGCCAATACCAAACTTCAAAATCTACTATAAAGCCATAGTTATAAAAACAGCTTGATAGTGGCACATGAACAGGCCTGAGGATCAATGTAACAGAATTGAAAACCCAGAAATGAACCCAGAGACCTAAGGCCACATAATCTTTGATAAGGAAGCCAAAAACATAGGATGGAAGAAAGCCAGCCTGTTCAACAAATGATGCTGACAGAATTGGCTATACATGAGTAGAAAACTGAATTTAGGAAGATTTGTATAGCTTCCTTGGAGAATTAGCATAGTTACATTTAAGGGTCAATGCTTAGAAATTTCTTGAAGAGATGAGAGGTAATCAGCAAGTAGCTATTTGTATATTATAATTCTATAACCTTGCCCTGAGTGATGGTGTATACCTATATCACAGATATTGAGAGACAGTAGCAGGATAATCATTTCAGTTATGAAACTTCATGATAACCTGTGTGACACAGAAACTCTGTCTCATGAAGAAATCCTTATCCTCCTATTTCTATAATCTACCTGGTTATGATAAGGTCAGAGCTGTGCAGAAGGTATCATGGGGAAACATTGCTTACTAAATGATAAACAAAATATCTTGTTTAAATCTGAGTGCTGATGGCTTGTACCAGTAATCTTAGATACTCAAGCAAGATGCTGAGATATACAGGATCTTAGTTTAAAGCCAGTACAGACAGAAAATCTATGAGATACAATTACCAAAACTACCAGCAAAAAGTTGTGCTAGAGGCATGGCTCAAGTGGTAGAGTTAGTCACAGTGTCCTACAATAGTGAGGATGTGTATTCATAATGGAAACAAAACCAAGGTGGCTGAATAAGGGTATAGTCCACAATCTGAGTTTTAACATTTTTAGATACATCAAGTTAAATATAAAAAAGATAGTGTTCTCCATATAGGACAAGAAAGGGTAATAGATAGGTTATAGTGATAAAGCAGTAAATTCCATAACGTTTTCTCTCTGATTTGGCATCACAAATAGGAAAAAATAACTATGCAGAGAAATTCTCATTGTTTTTGCACTAAGTTTTAAGTAAGCACCTATTTGGAGCAAAATGTGACACAGTGCCAGAGGAAAGTAAGGTAATTTTAATGGTATCAAGAGCTATAGACAACATTCCTCAGTATGCTCCATTAGTTCCAGAACATTCTTAAACTCCAGTAGGCATTTAATATCAGATATAACAAACTGGTTGACTTTATAAAATATTTTGGAAATCTATTAACTTCTTGACATAGGTATATAGAAAAACACATATATGAAGTAAACATTAAGAGGTTGACTGGTGATGCATATCCTAAAAATGTGAATAAATATTTTCTTCTTGTTAAATTAATGTTCTCTTAGCAAGCCAGGACTCTCTCTGAACTGTGAAGAAATAAATGCTATTATTTATTAAAACATCTGCAAGGATATTTGAATTTTTGTTCCTAGTTTAAAAGTATAAGTAATTATAAAATTATAAGTAATTTTCTAACATCTCTTGACAGGATATGAAATTTTAAAAACATGCCTTACAGAAAAGATATCTGTTTTATTCATAAAAATTTACAAATATTTACTGATTGCTAGCAAGAGTTTCAGCACTTGATAAAACTTTTCAAAGCATTTGAAAGTACAAATTCTAGCCAAAGATAGTTCAGTCTCTAGTTATGGAGAAGTGGTCTCCACATGCCCACCAAAAAACCTTCATTACTATAATGATGAAAGTATCTTACTACAATGGATGTCTGTTAGGATAAAACAACAACAACAAGCTGTATTCTACTCTGTATATGAACTCATTTAAAATGTTTGTCTAACTGTTAATCTAAACACAGACACATTTTTATGTCTGGTATTGAAGAACTCTCATGGGACACATTGGCCCTTAATCTTTTTTCCAGTGAAAATCCTCCATAATATTAAAGATTCTAAGTCTACAAAATTTATTCAATATTAAGAAATTGGCCATTAAGGACTGGGAAGGTGGCTCAGTGGTAGAGCGCTTGTCTTGCATGCCTGAGGCCCTGGGTTCGATTGCTCAGCAGCACATAAGCAAAAAGAAAAAAGCCAGAAGTGGCGCTGTGACTCAAGTGGTAGAGCGCAGCCTTGAGCTGAAGAGCTGAGGGACAGCGCCCAGGCCCAGAGTTCAGGCCCCACAACCAGACCCCCTCCCCCCCCAAAAAAATCTGGGAAATGTTTAAGATGAGCATAATATATCTTATATTTAACAGAAGAAGCTTAATCTCAAATATTCTGTCCTACTACAAATCATTGGAATGTCCAAGAAAGATCAGTGATTTTTATATCCAAATTATTCCTTATCCAATAATGCCTTGCTGGATTATGTGATCAAAATGTGTTGTTCTAGGTACTTAATTAAAATGTAGATTAAATCAGATATAGATATATGTATCTATAGATTAAATCATATACTCTGGATAGATATAGATATAGAACTATCTACAGATTAAATTACATACTATGGACACATATCTATGTACATATCCATATATATATATATAAAACAACTGAGTATCTTATATTTTTCTGCAAAAAAGTAAAATGAAGATTTATTACAGAACAGAAGCACAGCAGAATACTCTATAGGCAGAGTAGCTCAAAATATAAGTATACACAATCATTTTATAGGGAAGGGTCTGAATATCTACGCTTTTTCCAGGAAGAAAAGAGATTAGTGCACATGCATCACTACACACAAGACTGACTCTTCTTGTGTTACAGTTCCCAGGAAAATCACTTAATACAGAAAGTTAGTTAAAGCGGCTGGGAAGATGTCTCAGTGGTAGAGCGCTTGCCTTGCATGCATGAGACCCTGGGTTCGATTCCCCAGCACCACATAAGCAAAAAGAAAAAAAGCTGGAAGTGGTGCTGTGGCTCAAGTGGTAGAGTGCTAGCCTTGAGCTGAAGAGCTGAGGGACAGCGCCCAGGCCCAGAGTTCAGGCCCCACGACCGGACCCCCCCCAAAAAAAAAAGTTGGTTAAAAACAAGCCTATTCTTTAATATCAACAATTTAAAGAAAATTTTAAACATTTTTAAATAAGAATTTTCAACAAAAGTATTCTTCCAGGATTGGGGCATGATTCAAGTGGTAAAACTCTTGCCTAACATGAATGAAGTCCTGGGTTCAATCCATAGTATCAGAAAAATTACCTTCCTATATTGATTTTTTTTACCATAAAATTATTTTTCTAAAAACTACTTTAAAATATAGATTCATTGTTCAGGCCCAGTGAATCACACCCATAATCTTAGCTCTCAGGAAGTGGATATTTAGAAGATCACTGTTTTAGGGCAGTCAGAGCAAAGAAACCTTAAGAGACCCTACCTGAACAACAACTAAAACTAAAAGGCTGGGGACATTGTTCAAGTAGTAGACAACTTGCCTCACAAGCACAATTCTGAACCCAAACTCCCATTACAACCACATATAGATAGATTTGTTAAATACAACATTAGTCTATAAAGGGCTAATATTTGATACAAAACAATTAAATCATAAAATATGTATGAGATAGGAATTAATCTTCAAATTACATTATTGTGATTCTCTTCTGATTGTGTAAACTCAATTTTTTTACACCTGAAGAGTTTTAGAAACTTTAGTTTGTATTGAAGACACAATCATTTAAATCCCTCATTATCAATCATACATAAAAACTGCTGATGATTTATAAATAAAATTTATATGGCCAATACCATTTTCTCATAGGCAAAACGACTGGAGCTTCCCAAATGTGAATCTGCACCCGTGAGCCTCTTCTAGCTTTATCTTTCCTGATCCTTCCCCCTATGATTGTCATTTTTATGATATTTACCAAAGAAAAAAATCCCCATTGGTTTAAAAAAATTCCTAGCTTCTCAGACAGAAGATACTAAAGACAATGGGGAAGGCATTGTTCTTATATATTACATATGAAGCTATTTAAATCATTTCATATTCAGTTAGCACAAACTAAAATATATGACTTTGTTATTAAATGACCCTTGGGTGTTGAATAAATTATTTAAGTACTATGAATTTTGGTTTATTTATTTAGAATATTAATAAGTTGAAGTTGCAACTATCTCTACCCTATTTCCCAGTCTAAAAAAAGTATGATTCTGAAATTAGAATATAACTTCTTTATTAGGCTTAGTTTGGTTTTAGATGCTAGTTACTTATCTGAATATTTATGTAAGGTATTATAGAAATTTATTGATTTAAATATCTTAATAGTTGGGAAATGACAAGAAAACTCAGTTCTTATATGTCTATTACAAAATATACATGAGTGTTATACACTCAAGGAAAAATGAAAGAATACCTCAGGTGCTACGAAGTTTGCAGTATAGCATGGAGTTAATAGAAGCCCATTTTCTCCTCGAAGTTGTTTTGCAAATCCAAAGTCACAGATCCTAATTGAATCTGCATTTGATGATTCATCCATGTATAAAATATTGCTGGGTTTAAGATCACGATGAACAACCTTGAACATAAAAGAAAACAACAATATTTGCATAAAACACTTTAGTATATTTTAAAAAAGGAATTTTCAATTATAAATCTTGGAAATGAACTTCCCTCCAGTCTAAGATCTCAAATGTAAATAATCAAGGCATCAGCTTTGTTAAGCATTTCCAATTTTGGTCTCAGTTCCAATTTTGGATATAAATGACTGAGCCCTTACCCATTACTCCCTCTACTTACAACTATAAAACCTGGATATAAATACAAAAAATGCCTAAATCTACAAGATGGTGAACAGACATTGAGACTCAATCATATATATATATATATATATATATATATATATACATACACACACATATATATATGCTTATATATGCACGTGTGTGTGTGTGTGTGTGTGTGTGTGTGTGTGTGTATTTGTATGAGTAGGTTCTTTTCTTTTTTTGCCGGTCATGGGGCCTGAACTCTGGGCCTGGGCACTGTCCCTTAGCTCTTCAACTCAAGGCTAGCACTCTACCACTGAGCTACCTTCCCAGCCCTGAGTAGGTTCTTTTAGCCTGAGGTTAAGTGCAGTTCCTATCTACATACTATAAAGGAAAGAGGCAGAACTGATCTCTGAATAAAAATGTGTGGAAAGGGATCAAAACAGTTCATACAAACACAAACATATCAAGAAACCAGTGCTTCTGGTCCCAAACCAACACTTTTTGTTCAAATCCTGTTTTTTAAAAAAGACCCACTTAAAAATATGAAATGTTCATGTCCCTAATGTAAGTTTGAGATACCCTGAATAATTAAAAATAATATTCTAAAAAAATAACCACCACCATTGGATAAAATAGTAATTATACATCTCTATTTTTTACAGATGTATGTAACTTATCATCATAGAATCCAAATTATCTAATTGACAAGAACCAAGAAAACAAATTAGACTTGACAGCAAAAAAATCAATTTTGATTCTCAATGAATCAAGTTGGAAGAACTTTAAAACAGCTTTTTTTTTTTTTTTTTTTTTTTTTTTTGGCTCATGGGGCTTGAACTCTGGGCTTGAACCCTGTCCCCCAGCTCTTCAGCTCAAAGCTGGCACTCTACCCCCTGAACCACTGCGCCACTTCCGGTTTTCTGAGTGGTTTATTGGAGATAAGAATCTCAAGGACTTTCCTGCCCAGGATGGCTTTGAACCACGATCTTCAGATCTCAGCTTCCTGAGTAGCTAGGATTGCAGGCATGAGCCACTGGTGCCCAGCTAAAACAGCTATCTATTTTCAATGAAGTAAAAACAAAACAAGTTTCTAATCCATGACACAATAAGCCAAAAATAAGATGTCTTAGCAGGAAGAAAATGAAACAATGAAGAAAGGCCAAATAAAATGTAAAACTAAAAGAAATTCTGAAATTTTCTATGTAATAATTTTTCTATTATGTTTATCTACTTAATCTCATCTTAACATGATAACAGTTTTCATCATTTAAAGTTCTTTAAGGGAAGGGACCAACCGTTACTCTGTTTTGAGTCTCTAACACCCTTTATACTCTGTCATGTAGAAATGCTCAAATGTGTTACTAACTTACTTAACCGATTAAAAAAACAGATGATTCACAAAGTAATACATCAAAGAAAAGATCCTTAATTTTTTTCTAAAAAATATCACCCTGTTCAGTCCTTACACATAGTAAAAGAGACAACAGAACTACTGTATTTCTTTAGTATTGTACAAGTATTTCAGTCCAGAAAATGTAGGCCACATAAAATTACTAGTTTATATTTACTAATTGTAAGAAGAATTTATATCTAATTTGAACTGTGTCAAATCTGAAATCATTTGCAGTGTTCATAATTCTTTGTATATAGTATCACAACTGATTTGAACTTAAAATTTTAATGTTTTTGCTACCTTGTTTGCTTGGACATCTTTATGAAAGTTGACTTTTTGTAAAGTCAACTTTTTATAAAGAGAAAAGAAGCAAAGTAACAAGCGTAGTCTTCCAAAACAAAATTCAATATATTAACATTACACATGATTAGAATCAAAATTCTTTAATATATTTGGTGAGGGGTTGGTTAAGGGTCAGCCTTTTTAGCTGGTAGAGTTTTATATGTTAGGTGGGATCATTTCAAAAACATTCAAAATTTATCTTTGGATATTTCTTTCATGTATCACTTTTAAGTTTAAGTTTAATAATTTCAAGGGCACGATAAGGTATGCTTATACAATTCAAGCCACTTTCAAACTAATATGCTGTGAAATCAAGGTCAACAGCAAGGAGAGGAGAATAAAGTATCAGTTTTCTAAATCCATAAGCTTCACTATTATAATTTTTGTATATTCTCTATAAAAGTATGCAAGTAATAGAAAAAAATCATTTTGAGTGATATCACATATATATGGTATATACATATGAATCCACATAAATGAATATATGCAGACACAGGTGTATAATACATGAGTATTTGTACACATATGTACATGTGCATATAGGTATACATAGTATATATAGAACTATAAATAAATAGGCTCCATAATTGAATGGAAAATGTAACTATAACTTACTCCTTGACAATGAAGATAATCAACTGTCTTGGTTATTACATACAGTACATCACTAGCTTCCTGTTCTGAGAAACATTTTTGTTTCAGAATACGATCCAGTAGCTCTCCTCCTTTCATCAAATCCGTAACAAGGTAAACACATCTCCCATCATCAAAGACCTAAAAACAGAATGTACAATTTTTTTTGTGTGTGTGCTGGTTCCCAGGCTTCATCAGTGCCCTTAATTCTCATGCTTTCTTTAATGGTTGCCACTCTAATACTTAAGCCATACCTGTAGTTCAGCATTTTTTTGTTTATTTTGGAGAGTGAGTATCACAGACTATTCTGTCAGGGCTGGCTTTGAACCAGTTACAAGTTTGAGCTACCAGTGCCCATTAAAAATATTGTATTTTAAGGTGCTATTATTTGTAATTACAACTTTTAAAATTATATTTAATTTTCTCTGCTAGTAAACTTTTAATATTAAAATGACAGATTACTTTCTTTTCTGCAAATATATTGTACTGAAGCTTGAATCAATGAAACAATCTGCTACACAGTCCTATGAAACCACATTAAATAATGTTTTATGTCAGAGCTCATCAAAGGATAGAAATGAATATAGAACTCTGTGTCTTTAAATTAAATATCATTATGATAGTAAATATGCTTGTCAGTCCCTTATTGGCATGGACTCATAAATACATGTTAAATTCAATTAATTTATGAAAGAAAATATCTGACCACCTACTGTAGCTCATACCTATAGTCTAAACTACTCAAGAGGTAGAGATCAAGAGAATCTTGGAGGTAAGCCTGGGCAAAGAAAAAGGACTCCCATCTCAACAAACAAGCTGACGTGGTGACGACTGACTGCAATCCTCAGTTAATTGAGAAACATAGGTAGGAGCTTGAGATCCAGATTCTCTTTTAAAATGAATATATAAAGCAATAAAGGGCTTCGTTATACGGCTTGAATGGTATAACACTGGCCTAATAAGCACAAGGTCCTGAGTACAAACCCTTGTACAAACATATTCTTTAGAAATATATTCCTTACACATTCAAAGCATGTGAGTGTACATATACACACATATTTAGATATACATATATTCAAATTAGTATTCAAATATTATACATAAACTATGTATTATCGAAAACTGTTCAAGGTAATGGTTGATTTTTTTTTGCCTTCTATAAAAATAACATTGCCTTATGTAGAAAGTCAACATTTGGTACTATTAATACATGTTTACATACAAACTAATACCTAATGAACTATAAGCGTACACCTAACACTATTTCACTCAAGGAACAATCTGAAATTCAATATCAAACTGCTATACATTCAAAGTAAAATCTTAAAAAGAACTGGAAGATTTTCTTTACCATTTTTATTTATAATATTATGTAATAATAAATGTTACCAGTTGTAGTGTCAATTGGTTAACAAGCTAGAATAGATACAAGTACTAAGAATACTCTCTTTTATCACTGTCATAGTTCTATTCCGACATCTACAAGAAAAGGAGTATGGGTTCATAGGAAAAGAACTTTAGTGGAAAATCTAGGGAATCTATATTTTGGCATTAAAAATAAGAGATATAAAACTCTAGGTTATAAATGCATTAACTTATCTAATACTCTAATACTTAGATTTAAAATACTTACATCCTTTAAAGTGATAATATTGGGGTGTTGTCCATAGCGCATCAAAATTTCAATTTCTTCTGAGGGGTCTCGCTTACTTTTGTCAATGATCTAAGAAACAGAGAGGAGAAAAATCTCACAGAAAATTATTTTCTTTGATTTATATTCTTTTCTAAAATTGACTGAAATATTGTCAATTTTATTATATTTTAAACAAATACTTAAACATTCAACAATGTTTACTCAATCATTTTAACACTTAAAATTTTTCCCAAACTGAAATTTAACAAGAAAACTAAACCAGAACACTTTGAAATTATATTCCATTTCACAGAGATCATGCTAAATGTTAATATGAGCTAAATGTGATTGCAATTGTCACAACTGCTTAATATTAACATACTGAATTAAAACAAGATCATTTAGAAGCAAAAAAATCATTAAATATGCTGTTCCTACAAAACAAAGCCTTGCAGAGAAATTCAAAATGAAAATTTAAATCACACTTTTTTCTCATCATGTCACATTTTCCTTTTCATACTACTTCACTGAAAATGTCTATCAGATAAGCTGTAATTCACTTTGTTTCTAATTTTCATTATCCTTAAGTAAATTGTACAAAAGGGTCTCAATTCAATATGTCAGTCAGTTAGTGAGTACAATTATCAGTGTCAATATAAGTTAAATATATCAAACAAGGCTCAGAGCTAATACCTTCACTGCAAATTCCATGTTGGTAGCTGTATGTATGCATCGCTTGCAAACTGAATAGGAGCCAATACCAATATCCTCTTTCAATTCATAAACTTCACCAAACTGTGCAGCATTTCCATTTATCTGATTTAAGTAAAACATTAAGAAGAATAAAATATTTTTATATATTCTATTTATTATTATACATTTCAATTATATTTATTATATTTTCTGTCCTACTCTTACAATTAATTCATTCTAGAGTTTTATCAAAATTTATACAACTGCTTAGACAGGATCTGAATCAATTCTAAATTGAAGATGTTCTAGAACACTAAGGAAAACATATGCTTATAAATCCCTCTAACGTTTTCTTGCAAAAACAGATACACAAATATAATTAAAGGTTATTACGGTCTGCTCTTTTCCCTGAAACATATACAAATATCTTTAGCTCAGTTATAAGTAGAAATGTGATTAAAAGTCACCTTTTAAAAACTATTGAAAAGCTATTAATATTTGAAAGCAATAGCTTTCTCTAAGCTGAACAATGTGATTAAGCAGAAATTACCTGAACAATTGGTAAAACATTTGCACTTGTAATCGGAGTGATTTTATATTCTTCTGCAATAGAAGTTGCAACAAAACTGAATCCTTTGAAGAGCTGATGAGCATTTGCACTGGCTGGCAAACCTGGAGAATCTAATATTTAAATATTGATATTTAATTAGAATTACAAAGAATATTATGATATAACATGCTAACATTCTTAATCATCATGTATATATTTACCACCAAAATTACATGTGGCAATATTTGTCCATTCTGTTGATTGCTGCAACTTCATTGCTCATTTAGTAAGCATTTAGTATATATTGAATGAAATTATAAAACATGGCACTAAATCAAACCACCTTAAATTCCAAACTGAGTCGGTGTAATGTAGCTCATGTCTTACCTATTAGTGAATATCCTGTAAATCATTAGCCCATCAAAATACTTACAAAGCAAGAAGTAAAACAGCTATTGTTTGCCCTAGATTCTTAATTCTTGATAAAAATATTTCCTATTTAAATATTCTACTTAATAGGAGCCTAAGTAATGGTGTATATAAGATCTACATTTCCAGAAAGGGCAAACAAACCCTCTATAAACTTAACCATTCTTTTGGATTTTGCCTGACGATGCTTTATTTAATCATTATTATAATAAAAGACTTGAGTGCATTACCTTTAGGTGTTTTTGCAGTAAATTCAGGATCAAAACAAAAAGTATCATCTGGTTTTCCAGAAGCAGGTTTGAAAGGAGGCTGAACTTCCCTCTTATATAATTTCTAGAAGTAAACAGGTAATACAAAAACATATCACACGTTAGAATACTATTAATCTGAATATCTCTAATAAAAATCTAAAATTCAAACACACCAAAATCTAATATTATTTTGCTTAAAATATGATACCATAAATGGAAAATTGCATAATTGATCTCATGTGACAGGTCACAACCAAAAAGCAGGTGACTACAAATAAAAATACCATATTGCACATTACAAAGAGGTATAATAAAGGATTATGAAAGTTTTCACTTAAAATGCATATTACATGTGCATAAATCACACACAGTACTCCATAAAGATATAAAATCTATATATACTTGTCAGTTAAAAATAAATCTAAATTTTACAAAGGAAAATATTTAACAGAAATTGTTTAGGAATAACAAAATGAGGGAAAGGAGAGTTTTCTTTCTTAAGGGGAAAGAAAGCACTGGTTAAAAATGAAAAGAAAAATTAAAAATAATGGAATGGGTGAATTTGTTCAAAGTAATCTGTGTGCATATATAGAAATATTACATGCATATTAATTCAAAAATTAAATTTAAAAGGTAAGAAAATACTCATTAGCTTGTGATTTTTTATTTTCAATCATGTAAATATTAACCAAAATATGCAAAAAATAAATTGAAAATATCAGTCACAATAAATAATTTAAGCACTGCCTATTCAAACTTGTTCTATAAGCCAGATAATTGCCTATCATAAAGAACAGCTTTCTAGGTCTTCCCTGAAATTTGAAATACTCTTTTCTCTTTCTAACCTTTTAAATTGTACTTCTAGAACTAAGTATTTGAAAAAATTCTTACCTCTGATGATTATATGCACTAAACAAATAAATTATGTTTTTCTAAGGTAAACATTATCAATCTGAGATGGGAAACGTAAGTAATTACTCTTTATAACTACAGAATTTCTCATTGTTTCTTTTTCATATTCTCTTTATTTTTGTTGTTATTATAAAGGGGATGTACAGAGGAGTTACATACATGTATTCAGGTAATGAAAAACACTTCTTTTTGAACAGTGTCACCCCTTCCCTCGCTTTCTCAGATTTTCCCGCCTACCCATCCCCCTAAGTTGTATAGTTCATTTTCAACATAGTGTCTACTAAGTATCACTGCAGCATTTGTTCACCCTTTGTCTCATCATTTCTGCCCTCCCTTTTTACCCTCCCCCAAGCAGATAAACTTACAAAGACATATAATTTTATTAAGCCTGAGTTGTGTGAATATGTGGCAATGAATTTTCTGAAATTAAATTACAGTTTCAAT
The DNA here is from genome assembly GCF_019054845.1 of Dipodomys spectabilis. Taxonomy (NCBI): domain Eukaryota; kingdom Metazoa; phylum Chordata; class Mammalia; order Rodentia; family Heteromyidae; genus Dipodomys; species Dipodomys spectabilis. Next base: position 190,028 of record NW_024871136.1, read on the forward strand.
TCTTTGCAATCCATTACCTATAAGAATCTGTTAATGCTTTCGTCCTCCATTCCTTTCTTTTCCTCCTTCTATTCCCCAAATAAGGGCATAGTATTAAACTATTTAAATAAGTAAACGAAAATTTACCTAATATTAACCACTCATTTATTGGCTCAAGGTATTATCATGATCTACCAAAGCCTATATATAAAAATATCTCACTAAATATAAAATTAATGGATTATATTTACCAACGAAGTTATTATCACTCCTGCTTCTTGTTTATTTTAATATAAACATATTATTAATATCACACTTCCTATCCAACTTACATTCCAGTCAACATTTGCAAAAAAAAGGTGTCTTTTGATTTCCTCGACTCCTTCTGAACCTAAAAAAAAAAAGGAATTTATATAGGTCTGATTTATTTATCATGTTATTTGGCTTCTAGTCTACTACCTGTAAATGGAATGACATCCTTTTCTTAGATTCCTTGAAGTAAAACACCTGTGATTTCTCGTCTGGCATTTTATTAATTGCTCCTTTCACATTTACCATAAGGAAAAAAAACCTCAATGGTGCCCATATTGAACTACACAGAGAAGCAGGAAATGCTAATGAGTTTCTCAAGTAAAATAAAAGCATATTCAACATACAAAAAAGCACATTTTTCTTTATAATTCAACTTATGGCTTGATATTTATGTCAAATTAAAAATGACAATGAAAAACGGTAGTGAAAATTTTAACATACAGGCATATATATTGTAATTAGGTTCACATTTCAATTTATGAATAGGCTTTAAAGAAAGTGGTAAAATCATGAGCAGTATAACTGAATAATGTTTATTTTGAAGACTATAAAGATGCATATAATAGTTATCTTCAAAAGGATAAATATTATAAAAGGATTTTACATACAATCTAAAATTCTATATGTTATTTTAAAAGAAATAATCCATATTACATACCTAATAATATACCTTAAAGTTTATATTATCTAGACCATGTTTTCATCATGGATCTGAGTTTATTGTTTCACGAATAAAAATAAAAAATGTACAATTCCAGGTATAAATATTTAGCAAAAAGAAACAAACTTTACCTGGAAAGTGTAAAGATACAGTAACTATCTCCAAATATGTAGTATACTGTTATAAGAACTAAGAAAATAAACAATACCCAATCTATTTGCTGGATTCCTTTTGAATAGCATCCTTAGAAGACTTTGTGCTTCAGCACTAAGAAATTGAGGCATTCCAAGTTTTGCTCTGAAAAAGAGGATTTTAGAATAATTCACTTCTAGTTATATTTGTAAGTTGAAAACTCAAAGTGAATTTTTAAAAGTGGTTTTTTAATGTCAAATAATATCCCTAAATCACAGAAGGGAACAGGCAGTCACAAATGTTCTTATGCCTCAATTGAAGACCCCAATTACATTTTTCAAAACTGAAAGCAAGAATCTTTTCCCAAAAACAAAAAGATGGTGTCTGTACTTACTTTAATATCATATTCATGGTCTCATTTCTATCTTTACCTTGAAATGGCAGAGTACCAGTAAGCATTTCAAACTAAAATAAAGGAAAAAGTAACCACACAGTGAATTTAGCAAAACATTAAATATGAAAATTTTTAGAAAAAAAACATTGTGAATTGCACAAAAGGATCATCATATAATGCAGGATTTACATGACAGTAGATCCAAATTGCACCAGAAAATTAGATCACTTAAGTGTGAAATACATTTGTTTGGCAGTACTGGGGTTTTGACTCAAGGCCTTGTACTTGTTAGCCTGGCGCTCTGCCACTTAAGTTTATCTCTAGTCCAGGAAGTAAATTTTTGATATCCTATTCTCTCTATAAAGCTAAAGTGACAGACAACTTGTAGATAAGAAATTCAGCATTTTCAAGGCAAATAATAATAATGGCAAAGGAAAAAAAAACATATACCAAAGCATTTTAAAGTTATACATGCCCAAGGAAGATTTAACCATTGTAATGCCTTTCAACTTTCCTAAGAACATAAATTTTAAAAAATTGTAGAAAACTAAGTGTAATAAGTACATGCATATATGTGCTCTGATGCCTTTTATATAAAAAACATATTTGTACTTTGTATAAGCAAAACTTCTTCCTAGAGAGATCTAATTTGAGAGCTTGATTAAATAGTGGTATAAAAATATCAGGTCTAAAAATAAAGATCATTAAAGCTTTTTAAACCTAATATTTAAATTTCAAAATTTATTTCAATAATCACTTTAACCTCAGTCCCCTATGCATTTATATAAATTTGAAATGTAAGTTACTCCATTCAACACACTCACATCTGCAACCTGATGACTCCAAATCTACTAGTCAAGTCTCAAACTCTCTACAAGTCCAGTTTTCCGTTCCTGATCTATAGTCATGGTCCATCACTGGGGCGTGGAGGTATAAAGGTGGTAGTGACAAATAGAAGAAAAATGGAAAGAAACTCCATATGAAGTAATTAAGTGAATAGAGGGGTAAATTATCTATCTATCTATCTATCTGTCTGTCTGTCTGTCTGTCTGTCTGTCTGTCTGTCTTGTCTATCTATTTAAATGAGGTCTGTACAGGATTCTGATTTTCTTTCCACTCTTTCCTAATTTAACACTAACATTAACTAAGGAGTTAGCTACTAAACTACAATAACCAACACTATATGCTAAAAATAAATTATTTTCTTACCAGTTGCCATAGCTATCTCTTTTGTATTAACCTACCATTCTTTCATGCCACTGAATTTCATATATTTCATATTCTATCTTCAACTCTATTCCTCAGTCTATTTGTGTCACTTAATTTACTGCTAAAAGTTTACTCCTATTTCCTTTGTAATGTCTGTTAAGATTTCCTCTGTATAAAAATCATATAATCTTACAATTATCTTTTAAGAAAATCTTTTCGGTCTCCCTGTTTCTAGTTTCTTCTGCTTCCAGTATGCTACAAAGGCTAATGTTCCTAAAATAGATTTTTCAATAATTACCATCTTCTTTAATAATCTACAATAGTTTTCTAGTACCCAGAAAACCAAATGAAAATGTTTAGAAGTGTACAGCTTTACTTCTTCCACCTTTACCCATATTCTTTACTACTCTAGTTAAACTGGTTCTTCAAGCCTTTGCTAATTTGATCACAAAACTGTTTCATAAACTGTTTAAATTTACACATTCTTCAGGGCCTAAGTTAAACCTCCTCTACTCTTCCTACCTCAACCTTTCTGAAGTTGTCTTTAATTTACCTAAGGTATTGTGGGGAAATTTGTTTAGTTACTCCAATTGTTGCCTAAAGAGACTGAATATGTCTTAGGTCAGTAAAAATGCCAATACTATATTTGGAATTAATTCTCATCCTACCACCTTCCCAAAATGCTTGTTTTCAATAGATGTGTCATACGGGTTGTCATTCAGTAATAAATGGGCAAAATGAATGATCAGATTTTGAAAATAAATTCTATATAATTTGATTGCTGTTTACTTATTCTACTTAACACTGAAAATTCAAAGCTTCATATTTTGTAACAATTAAGTCAACATGCATCAACAGGCATCTGTTAAATGCCTACTATGCTATTTACTAAGGAATAAGAAAAATAACATACAAGTTCTCTCTTTGAAAGGATGGCAGTATTTCTAGGGTATGCCTGAAACAACTGAGTAATAGGATTCTATATGGTAAAGTATGAAATCTAGAAGCTGCCACACCTATTCTAAGCTTCAAAAATGAATGGTTTATAAATCAATTTTGTCATTTCTCTTTTCAGTAGCTAATTTAGAAAAATTTAGAATATTAAAACTCCAATTTTTACTGTATGGCTGCTAGCCAATTACAAATTTTACATTAATTGTGAATTAATAGAACCTCTTTATTATTAGCCATGTCTCAAAATTTGAACTAAAATAAAATTCTAATCTTAATGATATGTTGGCATAATTAAGAAAAATACTACTGCATACCATAAGTACACCATAGGACCACCAATCAGCACTCTGAGAATGGCCTCGCCTATTCACTACTTCAGGAGCCATATACTCTACTGTACCACAAAATGAGTAAGCCTTCTTTTCTTGATCTACTGATTCCTTGCTGAGTCCAAAATCTACAACAGTATTAAAAATATATTTAAAACTTCAGTACACAAAGAATACCTAAAGGAGCAAAATAATGAATTAAACACTAAAACATTTTATAATGGTCTGCATTACTCTCAAGAAAGCTACTACTAGACCAACAGAAACCAGCCTGCATTTCATAAAGAAACTTTGAAAGGACATTTAACAATTTCTCAGATTAATATCACTTTCAAAATAAATGCTTTCAGGTCTAGAATAAAATATGAAGCAATAATCAAGTAACAAATAAAAGCTATCATATTGATTTTTTAAGTTTGAAAATAAGATAAAACGGAGTTAGTAATTTATACTTTTCAAAATGTTCTACAGCTCAACAATGCTGGTTGATATACTACTGTAAAAATAACAAAATCATAAAGACATAGAACAGATAAGTAGGTATCAAGAGTTAGAAAAGGGGGAAGGAGGGAATACTATATTTCAATGAGATTACTATGAGAAAAATCTTTCTGTCTAGACCAAAACTAAGACAAAGCATTTTAACCTAGAAAATATTTTAAATAACTATATTTAAGTTAGGTCAGTGCTCCTATTGTGTATTTTTAAAAATTATGATCATAATATTAAGCCTATAACTGAACCTCATTTCCTTATGAAATATAATGTAACTTAAATAAGTAAAAGAAAACAGACAAGAAAATATGTTTTTAAATGAAATATATAAAACAATAGGTTTAATGCATAGATATTTACATACCTGTTAACTTGATATGTCCTATTTCATCAAGCAAAATGCTGCAAATCAAAATTCACATTTAATAAAATATAATAAAATATTTCATGTGAAATATTTATACAAAAATATTGTAAGCTTGCTATGTTTAAAAATGTCAAATTACCAACTTAAAATCAAGATATGTCTTATGAAGATTACTTTTTACAAATAAACTTCATGTAATTATATAATTTATGTATAATTTCATACAAACAGTATGCTACTAAACAAGTTAATTGAGAAAAATATAGAGAAAAGAGATTCAAATAAAATACAGCTTTACTTTTCTGGTTTCAGGTCTCTGTATACAATTCCTAATCGATGCAGATGATCCAAAGCAAGAGCTAGTTCTGCGAGGTAGAATTTCACATCTTCCTCTGTAAACAGAACCTATAAAAAATAGGAATTTGTGTGACCTTTCTTCCAATGTTATTTTTATATGTATTTCTTTAGAAACCAGCAGAGTGTCAAATCAGGGCAAACAGAAAATAAGCATAATCAACAACTTACTTGATTGGCATAATTATTAGCTATAACATAGAAAGGAAATTTCTACATGTAAATCCTACTGAAAAAGGAGCTGTTTCTCTCGTATTTTACCCAAGTGCTGCAAATAATTTATATATTCTAATGATTAATCTCATAATACCAGCATAGTAATGCCTTCATGGTACTTCAAGTATACAGGATTCTTTGTTTCAACACTAGTAATTAATTTGACTGTTATTACTTGTCAAGAGATTTCACTTTTTTCAATTAGACTACACTATTAAGAGATTTCACTTTTTTCAGTTATACTACTTCTAATATACCACTGGAAGTTGTTAAATTACTAACCTATTGCACAGAATTCTATGCAAAATTCTATACTCATCTTTGACATATGTGGTAGGTCCAACACTTCTATTAGTAAAGTATATCAATTTAATTACACTGTTTTCCTCAATCATTCACTGCCTCGAAATCACATTTAGAGACATATTTCTTAGTCCTTCCTTTGGGTATTATTTTTACTAATAAGTCTATCTACTATGCATTACTTATTATAGAATAAGGCTGTCTACTCTGTATACCTCACAAAATTGTTGTGAGAATCAAATTTATTTATATAAAAAAGTTTTCTAAAATGTTTTATGTGCAATCTGATGGCATTATAACTACAGGTTTTAAATCTAGTCATCCCTGAATGTTAACTTACACATAAAAATTGGAAGTTACTCAACTATTAGGTGTAATATTTTGAATTTACCAGGGACTTCACATTTGAAAAAAAATTTTTCAATAGATGAGTTACTCTAGATTGTTAAGGAACCTCAAAGTTTGAAAAGAAATGCACAATCTTAAAAGCATCTTCATCACTTAGCATTATGGCTACTGCACCTCATAAAGCAGACTCAGGCTACTAGTAAAATTCCAAAGAATGAGCACTGTAAAGTTAGTTTTAGGTATTTCTTCTATTTTTTTTAAACATTAGAAAAATATTTTTTATTATTTAAGTTTCAGGGGTATTAATTTCAGTATTATTATTTTGTCGGTTGTGGGGTGTAAACTCAGGGCCGGGGAACTGTCCCTGAGCATTTTTTGTTCCAGGATAGTGCTCTAGCACTTTGTGTCTTTTTTTTTTTCCAGGGCTGAGGACCGAACCCAGGGCCTTGCGGCCGCCAGGCGGGCGCCCTTCCACTGGGCTAAACCCCCAGCTCCTGCTCTAGCACTTTGAAACACAGTGCCACTTCCGGTTTTTGAGTGATTGATTGGACATAAGAGCATCACAGGGACTTTTTGCCCTGTTTAACTTTAAACCGTGGTCCTCAGCTCTCAGCCTCCAGAGCAGCTAGGATTACAGGCATGAGCTACCAGTTCCTGGTTTAAATATTATAATGGTAGAAATATAACAATATCACTTATATTTGAAATTTTATTAAGAATATAAATACTTGTTACTTATTTAACCTCTGGACAAGTACAATCAAAATGTTCATGAAACATATGACTCTAAAGAAGAAACGTCATCTTGTTACATTTTAGATCAAATCTTCTATCTTATCATAAAATTGTCTTGTCTTTATGAGGAATCTCATTATGGATACAAATCGGGAACTTACTAAGCGATAAGTATGAGTTAGGTGTAATTAATTATGTGCCATTACTGTATATTTACTCTGGTATTAAATTTTTCTAAACTCTGTAAGACAGATGTTAACAAGCCTCTTAGACATGGACCAAATTTCAGAGAGATTAAACAACTTATCTAGCACAACACAGGGAGGTTCAGGATTTGAAATCAGAGATACTGATTTCACCAGAAATTACTTCTATCATACATATGCTAAATTTCCCCTAAGTTTTAGGTTTTATATCAGTAACTTTCCTATTTTGCTCTAAAATGAAAACCATCCAAAATTCCAATAGAAAGAAAAACACTATTATGTCCTTCAAATTATTTGTATATAAATGTGTTATGAATGTGTATTTTAGCACAGTTTAAATAATACTATATGTAGTATTTAAAGGTGTCCTTTCCATTCAATATTATAATCATCATTGATAGCTTTCAAACTAATTTAAGAACATTTTCAATAGATGCACACTGTCAATCAATTTCCCATGATTTACCTGAACATTCTCCTTCTGGAAAATTAAGTTAGTTCCATTTTTTTCATGTTTAAAAAAACTTTTAGCCAGGTGCCAGTGGCTCATGCCTGTAATCCTAGCTACTGAGGAGGCTGAGATCTGAGGATCACAGTTCAAATCCAGCCCAAGCAGAAAAGTCCATGAGACTCTTATCTCCAATTAATCACTAGAAAACCAGAAGTGGCGCTGTGGCTCAAGCGGAAGAGCACTTGCCTTGAGCTGAAGAGCGCAACGATAGAATCCAAGCCTATGGGCCCCAAGACCCACAAAAAAAATTAATATGCATCACTTTTTTTATTTCCCCAAAGTAAATTCTTAAGAAATAAAACAGTAAACACTAGATAGAGAAGCATAGTCTAAGATTCCTAATATATACAACAAAATTATTTTAAAAATTACAATAGTTTCCACTCCTATCAGCAGTTTATAAAGGCATATGTCTTACCACAGCTCTGACAGCAATGAATATACTCTTTCAAGAATATTTTTAAATTTGATAAATTAAAAGGGCATCACCAAGTTCTACTTTGAAATTTGATAAAAAGGCATTACTAAGTTCTTTTTAGGATGAGTATTTTTCATGCTTAGCATCCTATTTTTTAAAGAATTAACAGCTGCATTTTTGCCTATTTGCCATTAGGAACTTAGTGTTTCGGTCAATTGGTACAAATCTTTTAAATACAAAAAATGTAATTTCTCCATCATATTAGTTGCAAATATTTTCCAAATTTTCATAGTTTTTAATGTTGAATAGTTCTTAATTTTATGTATACGAATTTATTACTTCTGTATGGTTTGCCTTCATTAAGTGCTTAACAATATCTTTAACATTCAATTGTCAACTGCATTTTCTTTTAGGATATATTCATGTGGGTAGGGGTTATATTCTAGGGTTTGAACTCAGGGCCGCATGCTTATTAGGTTGGCACTCATCACTTGGGCCTAGCCTCCAACCCTGCTTTTTTCCAGGTTATTTTGGAGATAAGAGTCGAATGGAATTTTCTAACTGAGCTGGCCTCCAACAATGATCCTTCTGTTCTCAGCTTCCTGAGTAGCTAGGATTACAGGCTCTGAGTAATGACTGGTGTCGAGTAATTTTTCTTTAATATAGGTAAAATTTACTTTTGAATGTGGTAGAGAAGATATTTTCAAATGACTTTTTGAAATATATAACCAGTTACTTGAATACTGTTCACTAAATAACACATCTCTTTGTCTCTAATTTGTGATTCTTACTTTATCCATATTAAGTCCTATACAAGAGAATATTCTTAGGCTATACAATATGTTTCTAATCTTGTGCTGATACTTTAAGTTTGGATTACAGAAGTTTTAAAAAGTTGGCTATTATGGTTCACACCTGTAATCTTAGCAATTTGAAAGCTGAAATCAGTAGCATCCCGAGTTAGAGGCTTTTAGGGGCTACAAAGACAGGCCTTATCTATAAGAACAAAAGAGTTTTAAACAGGTAGAGCAAAGAAAGGTTGCTCATAAGACTTTTCAAAAGTCCTTAGTGTTTATCAACTTTTCTGGATAAACTATAAAATAATGTCTATTTCAAATACACTCACATTCATTCAGTTGTGTTTTGAATTTTTTGGTGTCAATAATAAATAATAGAACTGTTTTAAAATAATGTTTCTGACATATTTTCTTGATAGTAGCAAAGTAGGCCATAGTTTAAGAGTTTTATTTATTTATATGTGCACTGTGCACTTGTGTACATGTACACTTGACTATGTATTTGGAAAGAGAAAGTTTGGGGAAGTACCTTTTCCTGCAAAATATAAACAACATACATTATAAAATTCCTTTATACATTCAAAATATATTTTAAAAGTTTATTTCTAAAGACTAAGTCAAAAAGCAAAATACAATCAACAAAATACTCCCTATGGAGTACTAATTTTTTAAAGCCTGTTCAATGAATAAACTAATTTATTGTCTTTTGGGAAATGCATTTAAAATGCTTGCTCTTACCTAATATTCCAGACTTAGGAATCAAAACTTACTGACTGCATCTCTGTGCTAGTATGAGTTTAGATAGTCCCACATCGAGAATGGAGGTCTGAAGAGTTTAAAAGAAAATTAGAAATGACTACAAGAATGAACTTTCCAAAAAACATTCATGATACTGCTACAATCTAACACAAAAAATCATGAATGCTGGTCCCTTGATTTACTTTTGACCCTCAATGCATTGGGACTAACTTTTTAAAAGATTCTTGAAAGACCCATTTGGGAAGAGCATTCTAGACAGATCCTATCACATAGTAAATTCTATTCTATAGTAAAAAATAGACCAACACAATATCTAGTGATATGTGACACATTATACAATGTAAGTAGACCTGTATAAGCCACTTTGGTACTCAGCATCCTAAAATCACATAGTTCCTTTTTCACAAGTTCTATAGGTCTAAGAATCAATGGTAACTTTCAGACATTTATCAGTGTGAATTCTGGAAGTGCGGTGTTGAATTACTAATATTCAATTAAAGACCTGCTCTCAGAGTAGCATTTCAAGACAAAATGAAGTAGACAATGCTATTATTTATTCTCCTGTCTTAAACATCAAAAACATAGGACAAAATACATGAAACAATATTTTTCAAGACATCAGGCAACAAAGGACAGTGAATACTGAGAGATGAGGAATAAATGGTGTATCCCCTACAATTGTTCTAACTTACTACCTAGAAAGAGTTTCCGTGTATAATGTAGATATGGATAATTAAAGTGAAGTTCAGAAGAAGACTTCCTGGATTAATGAGATAAAGTCACGATTCTGGTACAAGGAGCAAGGAATTAATAGAATAGAGTACTGGAGAAAAGGAAAATTTTGAAAAGAACTTTGGTAATAATCTAATGTGAATGAAATATTACCCTGAGCAAGGAACTAAGAATTATAGGAACCAACTCACGGAACTCATATTAGTCCATAAACATTTTCTGACCTTCTGTCAGCAAAAAACTTCATACACAGAAAATCAGACAAAATAATCAGAGGGTTTCACTACAACAGTAGAAAAAGGGTAATATCAATTAAATTCTGTAGTGGAAAATAAATTTTAGAAGTCTGTTTTAACATTTTTTTATAAAGTGAAAGAATCAAATTAGTTCAAAATCCCAGATTGAAGATAATTATTATTCATAGCAATACAAAATACTCACTACCTAATAATTTAAAAAAAAAAAAAAAACACCAATTCAGTAACAATTTGCCAATCGTGGCCAGAGGGAACTTACTAGTTGAGCTCAAGAAAACAAAACAAAACAAAACATCAATTCTAAGGCATTAAAAGAAACCACTGACCTCAAAAGAATGAGGTTAGCTCCTATGATCAATAATGAAAATAAATAGCCTCATAATTTTAAAAAAATGTTGGTTTGAATAAGAGAGTAATGCTTCAATATTGAGGAAATATTTGGCCAAATCTAAATATTGCTCTAGTTCCATAAGACAGAACTTAAAAGATCCATAACTGTGGCTGTCACTCAGTAGCAGAGTAATTAGTTTCCTAACAAGTATAACACCCTGCAATCAGTTCTCAGCATTAGAGAAAAAAATCAATACCAAACTGACAAAAGTGACAAAAGTATTGCAAGAAAATTAAATTCCCAATGTCTACTATATATTAAAAATTACCATAGCCTGCCTGTAAGCCTAGCACTCAGGTGGCTCTGCCTTGAGGAAGATTGCAAATTCAAGACTAGTGTGAACACCACATCAAAACCATTTTATGATGCTAATCAAAATGATCTCCACAACATGGAAACAAGAGGATTTTTATGTTTTTTTGTAAGTGTACTGTTAGCAGTTATTTATTTTCTTTTTTGTTTTTGTCTCCTCTGGTTTACACCCCTCATTCCCTGTGGTCACAGTTGCTGATTTCAGTATCCTTTGTCTTATATGCAAGTTTATCTGATTTGAGGAAGGGAAGGAGAATCACAGAAATGGTGGGACAAAGATGAACCAATTCAACTGCAATACCCACTAGACACTATGTTGGAAATGAACTTTGGCTGGGAGAAAGAAAAGCTGAAGAAAACGAAGGAAGGGATAAAACTTTTTGAAAAGAAATGTACTCATTACCTTACTTATGTAACTGTCACCCCTCTGTACAACACTTTTACAATAAAAAAAACTCCTATCTTAGAAACATTAAAAACAAAGAAATAAGCAAAAAGATCATGAAAATGAACTGCCATGGAAATAGGAAAGAAGTCATGAATAACAGTTAAACAAATGTATATGGACATACTGAAATAAAACTTTATTTATGAAGAAAAGTAACTGGCCAATTTGGCCCGAAGACCATGGTTTACTAATCCCATGTTAAAGATTCATAGTAGAGGCCAGGCTCCAGTGGCTCATGCCTATAATAATAGCTCCTCAGGAGGCTGAGATCTGAGGATCGTAGTTCAAAGCCAGCTCCAGCAGTAAAGTCCGTGAGACTCTTATCTCCAATATACCACTCACAAAACCAGAAGTGGTGCTGTGGCCAAGTGGTAGAGTGCTAGCCTTCAGCTGAAGAGATGAGGGACAGCACCCAGACCCAGAGTTCAAGCCCTGCAACCAACAACAACAACAAAAAAGATCCATAGTAGAAAACACTAAACCAACTACTAAAATTACCAAGGAAAGTGTTAAAATCAATGCTAACAGCAGCAATAAAATGAAATTTAAGAAACAAGAAGCCAGAAAAAGAAAGAAAAATACCAAATCATATGATGCTTAAAAAGTGCAGAGGCTGGGCACTGATGGCTCATATCAGTTATCCTAGCTACTCAGAAGGCTGAGATCTAAGGATCATGGTCCAAAGACAGCCAGGACAGAAAAGTCTATGAGACGTTTATCTAAAATTAATGAGCATAAATCAAGAAGTGGAGGTTTGGTTTGAGGAGTACCACACCAGCTTTGAGTGCAAAAACTAAGGGACAGTGTTAGGATACTGAGTTCAAGCTCTAATTCTGGCACACACAGGCAAAAAGTGACTGCAGTAGAGGACATGGTTAAAGTGGTACAGTCCTGGCAGAACAAGCACAAGGTTCAAGATTCAACCTCAGAACTGACACAAAATAAGTAAAAAGAAAGAAGATATATTTAATCCTACTATAATAATAATAATACATATATAACAAGATTAACATCTCAATTAAAACACATATTCAGATTGGATAAAAAATGAAGAAACTATTATATTCATTTCCTTAAATAACACAAACTAAGATATGTCTTACTCGGAAGAGCACTTTCCTAAAAAGCACAAGGCTCTGAGCTCACAAGTCCCAGAACTGCAAAAACAGCCCCATATATATAGATAGATAGGTAGATAGATAGATACATGCATATATGCATATGTACGTATAAATAAGGTGAAAATTAATATATGGAAAAAGACTACAGTAATACTAATTTTAACGTAGCCGGAATGATTGATGTCAATGTACATTTCAGAGTAAAAAAAGGGATAAAGTCGCCTCATAATGATAAAATTCATCAAGAATGTACTCACTACCTTATTTATGTAACTGTAACCCCTTTGTACATCACCTTGACAATAAAATTAAAGTAAAAAATTCATTGAGAAACAACAAAGATACTTTATGTACCTACTAACAAAAGTTTGAAACACTTTAGCAAACCTTGATAAAAACTGAAGAAATAAACTAATCGATAATTATAGTTAGTTTTTAATCTGTCTCAGAAATTAAAAACACATATAACTATTGCACATTAATAATATTGTTGTATGCAAAACAAGCAGGTAGAAAATTAGAAAAAATATAGCAGTCCTAATTCCAGCCCAAATGAACATTCTCCTGATCCAAAAATATTTATTCTACTTTGCCCAACAGAATACATAGTCTCCTAAAATGGTGTATATTCTCAGTTCATATGTATGTACTAATAAATACTTGATCCTGTACCATAAAGAAAGTGTAAGTTTAAGAAGATTCTAGTCAGAGAACGTGTGTTTCATGACTATAATGCCATTAAGTTAAAAATCAATAATAGAGATACTGGAAAACAATCTAAATTAATAACATAAATCTACTCAATGAACCAAAGAAATAAAGGAAGTTATAAAGTATCCCAAATTAAGAAAAAAATGACATAAAATTTGTGGGTTGACTTGAAAGCAGCAGTTAAAGAGAATTTGTAAATAATAAATACCCATAAAACATCACATCAATAATCTCAACTTCCATCTTTTGAACAAGGAAAACTAGTACACAGAAGATCTAGTATTAAAGATGAATGTAAAATACAATGGAATAGACAATGGAAATTACACCAGAAAATCAATGCAGCCCAAAACTGTTTTAAATTTTTATTGCAGTGTTTCGGATTGAACCCAAGGTCTCATGCATGCTAGGCAAGCACTCAACCATTGAGCTATACGAGCTATACTACATTCTCAGACCATAAAAGCTGTTTTTTGATTTAAAAAAAAAAACGGATAAACCTTTAACCAGGTTTAGTAGGATAAAAAAGAGAAGACAAATAACTAACTAAGAAATTACAATAGTGACAGCTATGATCTTGCAGCTATGAAAAAAAAAGGAAAGAAAAAAAAAGTTAAGCCAGGTGACAGAGGCACATCCTGTAATCCTAGCTACTCAGAAAGCTGAGATCTGAAGATTTTAGTTCAAAGCTAGCCTGGGCAAGAAAGTCTTTGACTCATCTCCAATTAACCAGCAAAAGGCTGGAAGTAGAGATGTGGCTCAAATAGTAAAGTACTAGAATTGAGCAGAAAAAGCTAAGGGACAGTGCCCAGGCTCTAAATTCAAAACCTAGTACTATCATACACACACACATACACACACACACACACACACACACACACACACACACGAGAATAATAAAAAACTTTATGTTTATAAATTTGATAATGATGAAACAGGTGAATTACTTATATCAAATTCACAGAAAAACAAAAAATAAATCTAAATCTATTATATAAATTGAAATTTTGGTTAACCATCTTTCTACAAAGAAACTTCCAGGGCCAAAGGGCCTTACTGATAAATTCTATCAAATATGTAAGAGCAATTATTATTAAACTTATAAACTCTTCCAGAAAAAAGTTGGAAGAAAAATCCTCCTCGTATCAGTATCATTGTACAAAGTCAAAATTATAGTAAACTACTCCTCATAAAAAGAGGCAAAAATGCATAATTTTTAGAAAATGTCATTCAGCAATATTCCAAAAGTGATAATATATCATGACTAAGTAGGATTCATCTACAAATATAAGGTTGGCTCAATATTTGTCAGTCAAATAGTGTAACGTGATCCCATTAGAGACTAAAGTTGAAAATGAAATTATTTCAATAAGTTGAGACAATTTTTATGAGATTTAATACCCATTAAAAACATGTTAAGAGATGGGAACTTAGCGTAAGCAAAGTCATACAAAAGTAGCCAAATTGACCTTTAAAATTTATGATGAAATTATTCTTTACTCTAAGGTCAGAAACAAGGCAAGACAGTTTGTGCCCACCAATTTTATTCAACATCAGACTGGAGGCTAAAGAACAAGTAAAAATAAAAAAAATAATTAACATCTATAATGGAAAGGAACTGAAATTCTTTGTTTACAGGTAACAAATTTATAAGGCCTTAGAAAATTAGAAACATAGTAATAAGTTTATATAAATTATATAATATCACTATTCTCAATATTAGAAAAGTCTATTGGTTGTCCATCGGTTTGAAATTGAAATTAAGAAATCATTCTATTCAAACCAAAATTTAAACATAGTAACCATTAAAAGATAAATATGAAAAATGTATATGACATTTATTGAAAACAATTAATTGCCAATAGAAATTAATCAAGAACTAAATAAGTAGAAAAGAAAATCATGTTTATAGAAAGGCTCAATATTGTCAATTTTCTGCAAAGGGACCTATATGTGTAATGTAATCTCAATCAAAATTTAAGGAAGCTTTTTTAGAAAGTAAAAATTTGATTTTTTTTCTTTTTGCTTATGTGGTGCTGAGGAATTGAACCCAGGGCCTCAGGCATGCAAGGCAAGCGCTCTACCACTGAGCCACCTTCCCAGCCCCTGTTTTTTTAATTTTTTATCATAAAGATACTGTACAGAAGGTTTACATAAGGTAATAAGTACATTTCCTATCAAGCATTGTTACCTGCTACTTTGTTTTTCCCCTACCATCCCTTCCCTCCCCATCTCTCCAACTCCTGTCTACCACCCTCCCACCCCCGAAGTTGTACGTGTCATTGTTACAATGGGTCAATCTTATCCTTGTTTCAGCATTTTGTTATTTCCCTTCCCCTCCCCAAATTAGAAAAATGTATATGCAAGATGCAGGGCACCAGAATCAAATACAGTGACAACAGGGGGAAGAACATACAAAAGAAAATTGACCTGGAACAGATAAGAGTCAAACAATATTCCAAAAGAAAGTAAAAAATGCTGAAGGAATGCAATAGTTTACTTCACAATATACTCTAGAGGTACAGTAATCAAAGCAGTAATAATCTATCATAAAGACAGACAAAAATATCAATGAAAACAATAAAATAGAAATACTTTCATATATATGGTAAACTGATTTTCAACAAAAATGTAATGATTCATTAAAGAAAGGGCAGTCTTTTCCAATGATAATGCCAGAACACCTGGCATTACTATTTATATAAAAAACACTTCAACACAAACCTATAACCATATTAAAATGAACTCAAATCAGAAATCTAAATTGTTAAAACCTAAACTACAAACCTTGTAGAATACATAGGAGAAAATTCTCAGTAAATATGTGGCAAATATTTTTTAAATAGGACATTAAAAATTAAACCAGGTGCTGGAGGTTCACATCTATCCTAGCTACCAAAGAGGATGAGATCTAAGGATTGCAGTTCCAAGCCAAAAACCAGAAGCGGAGCTTATGGCTCAAGTGGTAGAGCACTAGTCTTGACCAAAAAGCTGAAGAACAGTGCCCAGGCCCTGAGTTAAAGCCTTAGGACTGTCAACCAAAAATTTATGAACTTCTCCTGCTCAAAATAAATACAATTCAGCCATTTAAAAGATAAACCACTAACCAGAAAAAAGTATTTGCAAATAGCATATATGATCAGCGACTTACATCTAAAATAAATGAGAAATCTGTAGTTATTCTGACTTCTCATTTATTTTAAATATAAGTCACTGGTCAATGTGCTGTTTGCAGATACTTTCAAAAAGAAATTTACACATTATCTGACTTATGGAACTGTAACCACTCTGTACATCACCTTTACAATAACAATAAAAATAAATAAATGAAAAACTCAAAAGGTAGGAAGAGAATATGCAATTCAATTAAAATGGGCAAACGGTTTAAAAAGGTATTTTACTGAAGATAGGCAAATAAGTGCAAGAAAAGATGCCCAACATCATTAGTCTTTAATGTGATAAAATTTAGAAACACAATAAAAAACTGACCATACCAACTATTGGCAAGGATGTAAAGCAATAAAACCCTTTTAAGCTGCTGCTGGGAAATAAAAATTATATAACCACTTCTGAAAATAGTTTGGCAGTGTCTTCAAAAGTTAAAATATACACCTACCATGTGGCCCAGTCATTATACGCTGACGTGTTTACCCATGAGAAATGAAAATATATGTCCATACAATCAGCTGTACATGAACTTTTACAGCAGCTTTATTGATAATACACAAAAACTGCAACAGCTCAAAACATCCATCAACATGTGAATAAAGAAATGGATACTACTAATCAGCAAGAAAAGGAATTAAATACTGATACATATAACATGAACAAATAAAAATAATTGTCCTGATTTAAATCAGATAGAAAAATACAAAGTATGATTCCATTTATATAAACTTAGAAAAAAAAACAGTGACAGAAAGCAGATTCAGTGGCTTTGGTATATGAAGCAGGCATTACAAAGGGATGTCTAAGAAAACTTTTGAAAATAGTGAATATGCTAATTATTTTTATTTAAATTAAGATTTCATAGGTATAAATAAATGTCAATTTTTATCAAATTGTGTAACTAAATATGTGTAGTTTACTATATGTCAATTAAATTACAACAATGCTATTTTAAGTGAATAAATTAAGCACTATTACAAGTATAATTTAGGTAGCTTAAGTAACCAAACTCCTAGGCTTACTCCTATCTACTTCATTAAGTTATTCATTACATTTTTACATCTAAGAGAATAATGACTAGCACTCAGAAATGAACTGAGTGACAAGCGTATATAAAAAGCCATTAACTGACACAAAACTAAATACAATGAAATATAAAATTATCATCAAAATTTCCATAGGAAAATATTTCAGTTTCATTTCAATAAAATAAGAGTTAAAATATATAAGTAGACACTCACCTCTTTGGATAATCTTGTGAAGACATCTCCTCCCCTGAGAAAATCCAGTATTAAATACAGCTTCCCTTCAGTCTGAAAAGCTAATTAGAAATGATAATAATAACAGACCAATCTCAAAGGCTTTAAAAAGCTTAATGTGCTTCCTAATTAACGTATCTGTTTAGAATTTTATCACTAAACACTATCACATGGTCTGTTGTTGCATAACAATCTCAGAATTAAATCCCATGTTTAATCCAGTGTTAAAATAGCTATAAATTCCTTCCTAGAATATAATTAGCTTTGTGGCTTTACATGAATACTTCTACGATTACCATTTTCCCAATTCATGAGGCACTACTTTCTACTGAAGTTTCCTTTACTTTGCCTCCAAACAATCCACTGAAAATTTAATGATTCTATAAAGCTTAACATGACACCACTTTTACCAAATTTTTCAGAATTTCTCTCTGTTCACATTTCTCCATAACATTCTTATTGCCCCATCCTGACCAAAATTACTTGCCACTGCTTTTGAGATTTTACTATATTTTATACCTCTTATAGTACAATTAATTTATTTACATTTCTATGTCCTCTATAGATCATGAATTTTTCATGGTCAGAGATTATTTTACTACTATAGCTCACTACATTTAATATGGTGTTTTGCACACAAGAGGTGTTTATTTACGATTCTAATGATATAGTAAAGATTTAAATGAGTCCTTAAATACTACCACTTTTATTTCATTAGGGAAATAATGAATAAAAGGATAATGGATCAAAAATCCTTGCGGACCTTTTATAAATATAACTGGGTAAATGTAAAAATTATAGTACGAATAGAGTTAATATCAGTTACTTCTTAAAAATTAAACTGAAACTGACATAATAGATTGCACCAATGATTTATCTATCTAGCTATCTAGCTCTCATTTACTTCCCAAGAAAATCATAGTGTATAGTTTCTTCCCTGCAATAAGTTAATAAAGGAGTCATAATACAAAGTCAGTTTGATCTCAAAGCTTATGTATTCTCCATTACATCCACTGTTTTTTAAATAATATCCTTCGCCTCCTAAGTTTAATAGTTCACATAAACTACTATAACTACGTGAGCTTCAAAGAGAGCTAGGAAAATAAGATTAATACAGTCATTCTAATCAAACACCTGAAATTGTGTGTGTGTGTGCGCGCGCGTGCATGCACACACGCTGTTCCTGGAGCTTGAATTCAGGGTCTGTGCGCTTGCTGTCCTTGAGCTTCTTTTGCTCAAGACTAGTACTCTACCACTTGAGCCATAGCATCACTTCTGACATTTTCTGAGCAGTTTGTTGGAGGTAAGTCTCATGGCCTTTCCTGCCTAGGCTGGCTTTTAACTGTAATCCTCAGATCTGAGCCTCCTGAGCACCTAGGATGATAGGCATGAGCAACTGGCATCCAGACCTAATTTTTTATATAAATAATTACAGTAGTTTATAGCCTAAGGTCACTGATGGTATAAAGCTCTACAGAAATAGTACTAGAAAAATATTACCCAAATAAGACAAACAACTATAAGTAAAAGCTAGATACTGATATTTATTTTAGATAAATGCATTTCACTGTAGCATAATTCAGTAAATTTTAAGTATTTACTTCTTGATATGTTATCTAAAATATTAAATCTCTGTCATAAGAAAAAATTACATACCATAATGCAATTTGACAATAAACGGATGATTGACTTCCACTAGAATATCCCTCTCCATCTTTGTCCGAACTCTGTCTCGAACTAAAAATTACATAAGAGTCGAATATATGTCACTTATTCACAATTTCGGTAATCATCTGATCAACAATTTGCCAATCAAAAACTAAACTATAACATCAAAAATGACTAAATTAGTGTCTGCATTCACATATTATGACAATGTTCTCTGAAAGCCAACAAGTTTAGTTTAGAAACGAGTTAAAGTGGCATAAATAGGTATTTGGCTAATGTGCATTATACATTAGGTTTTAATTGTTCAAATGGATTTATTAATTAAAAGTGAACTTAATAGTATTTTACCACAGTGTACAAGATAGTACATGTATCTATGTATATGCAGGTAGTTGTACTTTCTCCATATGCAATACAAACACTGATAAAACAAGAAAAATGGAAATTAGAAAAAAGAATGCAGATTAATAAAACTGGTAAGTTCTTAGTGAATTAAATGTAATACACCACTTTGCTAAGCATTAATCTTTTACTGTGATACTCTCCCAATAAATTAAGGCATATCTGAATATTAAACCCTAGGATTACTTACTAGCCAGAAAACTTTAATAGTTAACATTATTATAGAATTATTCACCTCATAAAAGCAATGCACAATATGTTTCTCAGACACCATCATTCTTCAAATAAGAGTTACAAAATTCTAATTTAATAAATGCTCTAATTTTCTACCTTTTAAAGAAGCCTTTTTTAACACCTTCATTGCATAGAGTTGCCCAGCATCAGGACCAGTCTTTTTTCTCACAAGAAAAACCTAAAAGGGGAAGTAAAAAAAGAAAAACAATAGTAGAATTCCTAGTCCAAGCCATTTTTTAAAGGTTGACCCTTATGTTATAGGTGTTTAGAAAATTTCAGCCTGTGCCAAGGTGCGCTAGAGTTTCTCCTATTCCTTCTTGTAATGTTTTCAGGGTGTCTGCTTTTTTTTTGTTGTTTTTTTTTTTTGGGTCCGGTGGTAGGGCCTGAACTCTGGGCCTGGGCGCTGTTCCTCAGCTCTTCAGCTCAAGGCTAGTGCTCTACCACTTGAGCCACAGTGCCACTTCAGGCTTTTTTCTTTTTTGCTTATGTGGTGCTGGGGAATCGAATCCAGGGCCTCTGGCATACAAGGCAAGCACTCTACCACTGAGCCTCCTTCCCAGCCCCAGGGTGTCTGCTTTTACCTCGAGGTAGCTGAACCATTTGGAATTGATTGTGGTCCAGGGTGATATATAAGGATCTAACTTTAGTTTTCTACAGGTATTTAACCAACTTTGCCAGCACCACTTATTGAACAGGCTGTCTTTCTTCCAGCCTATTTTTTGGCTCCTTTATTGAAGATTAGGTGGCTGTAGGTCTGTGGGGTCATTCAAAAAGATGAAAAAAAGGAGGGAATCCATTTTTGTACTATTTACACAAAGTAGAACACATTTTTGTCCTTGTATTTTCTCTAATATGAAAATAGGCTTTCTCCTATAAGTTACTCTAAATGAATATACTTAATATTTTATCATGGTCTCCATTGGAAAAATCACAATCTATATGCATACTACTAAAAAAATGTATATGCCAGATGCCAGTAGCTCATGCCTGTAATCATAGCTACTCAGGAGGCTGAGATCTGAGGATCACAGTTCAAAGCCAGCCAGGATAGAAAAGTCCCAAAGAGAATCTTATCTCCAATTAATTCAAAAACCAGAAGTGGCACTGTGCTCAAAATGGTAGAGTGCTAGCCTTAGTACAAAGAGACTCAGGGATAGCACTCAGGTCCTGAATTCAAGCCCCACAACTGATAAAAAAACATTATAGATAACATGGTATAGGACTAAGATAATTGTTTTTTGTGTTTTTTTTTTTTATTTTTTTGTCGGTTGTGGGGCCTGAACTCTGGGCCTGGGCACTTTCCCTCAGCTCTTCAGCTCAAGGCTAGCACTCTACCACTTGAGCCACAACACCACTTCCATTTTTTTTTTTGCTTTTGTGGTGCTAAGGAATCGAACCCAGGGACTCATGCATGCAAGGAAAGCACTCTACCACTGAGCCACCTTCCCAGCCCTAAGAGAAAATGTTAATGTAAGAAATAACATAATGAAAGACTAATTTCAAATAGAGACCTCTTTATAAAACTCAAAGATATATTTACCTTAATAAAAACCAAATGTTATGACCACAAATTTCCTTGTTGGTCTGTTTTAGAAGTTATCTGGTACTTTATTTTCTAATAAAAAATTAGAGAGTATTCTTATTATTTAGTGAGGTATAAGAGTCAAGATGGCAAATCACTACAATAAACAAGATTAAATTCTAAAGTTACTCTAACATTACTTATAAACTCAAAAAATACCTCATTTTTACAAATTACACATAGAAAATAAAACCTATATGTATTTATAATGATTTTTTTGTAGGTCATGGGGCTTGAACCCTGGGCCTGGGCTCAAGGTCAGTGCTCTACCATTTGAGCCACAGCACCATTTCCAGTTTTTTGGTGGTTAATTGTAGGTAAGAAAGAGGCTCAAGGACTTTCCTGCCTGTGCTGGCTATGAACTGCAGTTTACTTTTAAAGGGCTGTTTCTTCTTCTTCTCCTCCTCCTTCTCCTTCTTCTTGCTTCTCCTCCTTCCCCCTCCTTCTCCTCTTTTTTCTTTTGTGGAGGGGGGAGGGAAGGCACTGAAGAGCTAACTTGGGTCCTTGCATTTGCCAGGCAAGAGGACTTCCAATGAACTAAATCCCCAGCCCTGTTTCTTTTTCAATTAGTAAACAATGCTTATTCTCTGCCACAACCTGCCAATACAAGTTCTGATCATTTAAACTGAAATCATTTAAACTGAAAATGCATAAAAGTACCTAAGTTATTCACATAAAATTATAGACAATAAAATTGTTAATTTTTGTTTATTTTTTCACTGTTAAATAATTTTTTCTTCTTTCACAAAATATATCTGACATTTCATATCATCAATGTGGTAATTATGTACCAGCAAAACAAGGAGGGCTCTTCATGTAAAATGTATGACCCAGTATTTGCACTCTTTAACAGATTCAGCTATTACAGCTCAATCATTTATCTACCTATATTCCTGCACTTCATGCTATCTCTGTTGTTTTCTCTGAAAGTAAAACTTTAGATTAGTCCTAAACTAAAGGGGCAATTCAGACGAAAAGTTTTCACATATTCACTGTAGTACTGCTCACACTTTTTGAGTAGAAGAACCAGTCTTTTTGTTCCTTTCTGGGAAGCGACAGATTTCATCCATTGAAATTGTTTTAAGAAAGGTATAATGAGAGATTGGGGGGGGGAATAAAAGAGGTGATTTTGATATAGGAAATTATGATGAATGAAAATAATGCAATGAAATCCCCTATGCAGGTGATACATGCTAACAAATAATTTTAACATTAATGTGTATAAAACTGGTCTGTAAAATTGCTGTAAATTTCTAATCCTTGACTCTGTTTCTATTATTCATAGAGAACTAATAATAATGAACATTTCATGTCACACTTGTTGTACACTAATGAAGACAGTTCACAAATTAACAAATGATAAGTATTTAACAAATGCTAGGTTTTTAATCTATATGAAACAATCTTTGAACCGGAATTTTCAGAGTTTAAACCAAACCATATATCTTAGAAATAATCATTATTTCTGTGTAAAGCAGACTAACAGATTAAAAGTACTATCTTATGTCATTTTCTTGCTAGTTCAGGATTTTTAATTATAGAAGTGTATTTTCCAAGATAGGTTGGAATAGATATACATAAAAACTAGATCTATCATGGGGTCCTAAATGCTACATAATATCTAAATGCTATATAATATCTATATTAAGCTACAGAAGTTACAATCACAGGGCTTATTTACTAACCTCTTTCTTTTATCAAGGTTTCATTTATTGATAAACAGACTTGTACACATCTGTACAATTGCTTTAAGAAGCAGGCCTTGCTACTTTTAAGCATAAAATTGAAAGAATTTTCAAAAGTAAAAAAAAAAAACCTCTTCAAAGCTAAGTAAATCATATTAACTTTAAGAATCATGATCAAAGGTTGTACTCAGTTTTATTGAGGATGTCAATTAAATGCAGCTAACCCCAGATTTCTTTTTCATAGAATCATGTGAGCACAAATGCTAAGAACAAAGGGGTCATCTTATCAGTGATGCTCCTACCACAGCTATCAGTCTCTTCAGGAAAACAATTCTCAATCTTTTTGTTTATATCAAAAACACCTCAAAATTTTAAAAGTTAATAAATGGTTTTTGAAAACCATCACTTAATATTTTATTAATTATTTAAAAAGCAAAGGTTCAAAGTTTATAAAAACTTATTTTTAAGTCCCGGAGCTAGACCTTTCTATCCAAAAGAAAAAAATATATAATTTTGTTTAAAGCTGGCATCTAGTGGCCCATACCTGTATTCCTAGTTAATTAGGAGACTAACATCTTAGGATCCCAGTTTGTAAACAGCTCAGGCAGAAACGTCTAAGAGACAATTATCTCCAATTAATCAGTAAAAGTCTAGAAGTAGAGCTGTGGCTCAAGTGGTAGAATAACAGAAAATCAAAAGGACAGCACACAGGCCTTGAGTTCCAACCCCAATACTGGCAAAAAATAAAAATATACTTTTTAAATTTATGAATGTATTATTTGCACAAACTTTATTTGGTATATGATATAAAAAGAAGTTCAATTTGACAATACTGAATATGCTCTGTTTTATGTATTTTTAAAGTAAACTAGTAGGTATGTAAAACTTAAAGTTATATATTAGTAATTATTAATAGCATTCCATTTGGTATGCTTAGAACATAATTTATATGCAACATTCATTATGATAACATTAATTTCTAACCTTAAAGTGTAATTTTAATTGCCTCTAATTTTACTAGTATCCTCTCATTAAATACACTATAAAAACATTTACTGTCAGGAGACTTGATATGAGTTAAAAATTCCATTTCTTGCATTTTAATAATGGAACCTTTGAAGAAAAACTTAAACAATACTCTGCAGTCCAAAGTTTCTTGGAATTATTACTACATTTATCTGATTCACAGGCTTGGCCAAATTCCTGAATAGGTTCAGCAGCTAACAAGTCACTCCTACACAATGCCTACACAAATGATGCAATCTAGACAAGCAAGTATGTTCACAACCTAAGAAGCAAAAAGAAGGCTACTTCCTTAATATTTCTTTGGTTGGTATATTACATAAATCACTATTCTGTGTTTTAGTATTAGGAACGTAGAAAGTAATTTAATAATATTTTTGTTACACTAACATTATTGCACAAATTTAAGTGTTTTCTAGAGTTAACAACTACAGTGACAATTTGTCAGCCTGATGTTATATTCAACACGGAGATGTTACTAACATTTTTTCATTATGTTATACAGTATTGATTTTATGAAGAGCCATAAAAGATATTTCTCTGTTCAGTTTGATCTGTATATTTGAATATATGGGCTTCCTTTTAATAGCTTCCAGAAAACGGAAGTCTTCATTTTTGGCCTACTTATGGAAAATTTGGCATCCCTTATGTCATATATTTAAGAATAGCAACATGTATTCCTGACTTCATCTAATCTTTCCAACACTGAAATTTCTGTTGTATCAACATTGTCACTTACTTTTAACTTTATTATATTTACTACTCATGTCTGAAAGCCTTAAATGTTCTCTGGAACAATGCTAGACTAAATGAATAGATGAATAAATGTATATACAAACCTAAAAACATTTTAAAGCCCCACTACTTGTTTTCTGGTTGCTAATTGAAGGGTCTCACAGACTTCCTTGCCCAGGCTGGCTTTGAACCATGATCCTTAGATGTCAGCCTTCCCAATAACTATAATTACATGCATGAGCTACCAGTACCCAGCTTGTTTGTTTGCTTTTCCATTAAGCATTTATTAAGCAGTGGACATTATATATATAAATTATCACATATCTTTAAATGCTAATTACTGATAAATGACTAACTGTAAACATTTTTCCAAAACCATCACTTTTATTATTAAAAATCCAATGTCTATAAAAACATTTTAAGTCCCAAGCTAGACTTTTCCATCACAAAAGCAATTATATATATAGCTGGCAGCTGGTAACCCCTGACTAGAATCCTAGTTCCATAGGAAACTGAGATCTTAGGATCCTGATTTAATGTTCATAACTTAGATTTTAGGTATATCAAAGTCAGGAACCAGATCAACATACTTTTTGCCCAAGAAACATGTTATCAAGCACTAAGTAATCAATGCTTAATAATGAGAGTACGAGTTAGTTTTACCCAATTTTGCTTTATTCAAAACTTAAGTTCTTTGAAAGAAAGTGTTTCATATATCACCCATCAGCTCTTCTTCTACTTCATATATTTCTGTTCTAGTTTTCTTTTTGATGATAAATGAACTCATGAATTATAAGGTATAAATTCCAACTTCTGATATAGAGCTAAGAAATAGAGTGATCATGATGCATTGTAGTTATAAACTGATTTCTTTAGTTGAAAGCTCTTTGTAAAACTACTTAAAGATAATTTTTTTACAAAAAGAAATATAAATGACATCACCAGGTAAGAGCAAGCTGTGTTGTGAAAATATGAACAGGAAGGCCAGAAATGCTATTTTTATAACAATTCAACTAACTTTATTTAGGCCAGTAAGAAAGGATATAGCTATATATTTTCTTAAAGACATGTAAATGCAAAGGATTAGAAAACTTTGACTACTATAGGGAAGTATTAGAAAATATGAGTAAAGAATAACAGTAATAAAAGTCAATTTTTTAGACATCATTTGATAAATTTAGAAATGAATTTCATGTATCAGATTTCTATGTCTGTATATATAAAACTACATATACACATAAAAATAATATTCAAAATAAAAAATGTATAAAAAGTATTTATTACCTTTCCAAATGATCCCTGACCAAGAACTTTGAGCAACTCAAACTGTGCAGGATCTGCTTTCTCATATCCTTCTTTTACGTGATTTGTAATAGGGATTTCTTTAACAACACCTTCATCCTGTAAAAAACACAAACAATACTTAAATGTAATTCCTTTATCTTATAATTAGTTTCATTCAAAATTAGAGATTATATAATACTCTACTCCTTCAGTCAAACATAGTTTTTAAACAACATACACATAAAGCACCATCACCAGTTTCCCTACTATATAATTACTTGTCAATTGAGGTATATGAAGTAAAATTTATGCTTCAACTTTCTAATTAGGTAACAATAAAATGGAAGTATTAATGGCCATCTCAAGTCACTCACTAAAGTCTGATTTATAAGGAAATCAAGATACAACCTTGTGTATTATAGGGCATGAAAAAAATTGTAAACCTCAAAGTCTTTTAAATGGTATTTACAATATACTTTTAAACAATTAAATATACAGTTAACCACATATAAAGGAAAATGGCGTAGTTAAAATTTGGGGCCTAAAAAATGTTTCCAGACCATGACCCCTTTTACTGAAAATGTAAATTTAAGTCATATTCCAGCTTCCTACTTTCTAGGTCAGGTAAAAAGGAAACCACACTTGGGGTATTTGTGCTCCTTGATACAGGGCTGCATTCAGCTATGATGACTACACTTAAGTGAGTTGTAATTTTGATCCATTGAGAAAAAAGCGCAGTATCTAGGATAAAAAAATCTCAGGTGCATTGCATATCACCAAATACAGAGCATTATAATAGAATATCTTATACTACACTTTGACTATACTATTTAATGAAAAAATTGTTCACACGGCTAGTTAATCACAATGTCTACAAATCTTCATAGCTTTCCATTACACCATATCAATTCTGTTCTGGATGTTAAGATTTTTACTGATCCTTCAAATAATTGATAAATAAATTATAGTTGTGGCCAAAGTGGACAAGATTATAGTTCCAAATAAGGTAGGCTTCATGGTAACTAAAATAATGAAAATGTGACATAGGTGGTCAGAATTCTCAAGAATTCTGAAGGTAGAGGAAGGTTAATTTTAGGTAATAGGATCCACTACTAAATAAATTAATAATTAATTATGAAAGCATGTGATTCATTTTTCTTATATATCAAAATGATATATCACCAGATAGTTTTAAGTAGTCTGTGATTTATACATGTTTTCTTTTCAGTGGTACGCAGGTTTAAACTGAGGGCCTTATGTTTATTAGGCAAGCACCCTGCCACTTGAACCCATGTGACAGCCCTGTTTGTTTTAGGTATTTTCCAGTTGATTTTAGTTATTGTCTGGGCTAGACTTGAGACTTAATCTCCCTACTTAGGCCCGCCAGGCAGCTGGGAATACAGAGGTACACCATGCCCAGCTTGTTTGTTGATATAGGACCTGGCTTTTTGCCTAGGCTGATCTCTGAACGTGATCTTCCTAATCTCTATCTCTAATGTAGCTGAGATTACAGGTGTGAGACATCATGCCTGAACTATAAATCATTTCTTAAAAATAAATCTGCTGAGAACTATAAGTTAGAGGCCAGAGGGAAAAAAAATGACCTGTGATTCCGGTTGCATTGGAGGTGTAAGTAGATGGATGATCATAGTCCAAAGAACTAAATAGGCAAAAAGTGCAAAAACTTATCTGAAAAATAACTAAAAGCAAAAAGGGATTGAGGCATGGCTCAACTGGTAGAGTGCCTGACTATTGAGCACAAGGCACTGAGTTAAAAAAAGTCTCCGGGCTGGGAAGTTGGCTCAGTGGTAGAGCGCTTGCCTTGCATGCCTGAGGCCCTGGGTTCGATTCCTCAGCACCACATAAGCAAAAAGGAAAAAGCCGGAAGTGGCGCTGTGGCTCAAGTGGTAGAGCGCTAGCCTTGAGCTGAAGAGCTGAGGGACAGCGCCCAGGCCCAGAGTTCAGGCCCCACGACTGGACCCAAAAAAAAAAAAAAAGTCTCCATATTACAAAAAAATCAAGAACTTAAAAAAAAGTACATGTACATTCATTGCACATGTTCTAGAATTATATTCGTGACATATTTTCATGTATATGACATATACGTATTTCAAAAATATGTATCAAAAAATAATGTATATTGTAATCAATTAATGACTAAGTGAATTTCTGTCCTGTGGGAAAGAGGAAAAGTCAGCAAACTTTTTAAGTTTTGTTCCTTGCTCTGCCATGCAGCCTTGACCAAATCACAAACAACTTTCTACTTCAACTCTCTCACATGACAAACAGGCTTTGGTAAATGGGGCTCTAAGGTCTTCCTCTATACCTATGACTTCATATTGGACCCAAAACATTATTTATTGATGGTTAAGAAGGCCCTTCAAGTTCATACCTTGAATAAGATCATTTTTTGTTGTTGTTGGTCATGGGGCTTGAATTCTAGGCCTGGGCACTGTCCCTACTCTTCAGCTCAAGGTGACCACTCTACCTCTTGAGGTACAGCGCCACTTCCAGTTTTCTAGTGGTTTATTGGAGATCAGAGTCTCACGGACTTTTCTGCCCAGATCTCAGCCTCCTGAGTAGCTAGGATTACAGGCTTGAGCCACTGGTGCCCAGCTTAAGATCATTATTATAAGCATGAATTATAATGACATTCATGTTTTATAAAGTATTGAGAAGAAAAACCACTCTTAATTACTTTCACCACTCTTAAGAAAACTGTACAAATTAAACTGTTTGTCCAATGTTCCTTCTTCTCTTTATTAAGATCCATACAAGCCTACAATTGTGGTAGCTACGAGTGGCTAAAAAGCAGCTGGAAAGCAGCTAACAGGAAAATGCAGCTAGATGAGAAAGACTATACTTCCTAATACATAGCCACCACAAACTGTTACACTATGACCTAACAACTTTATCATTCTCACTGGCCTGTAAGTTTATTGGACGGAGGTATTAACCACATTCATCTCTGTATTTCCAATGCCTAGTATAATATTTGTTTGATCTCATGGGAGTAGAAAACCAAAGAAATCCCATAAATTTTATAAAAGGAGAAAGAAGGCATACTTTAAAAAACAAAGGGGTCCAGTGGAAGATGGCAGAGGAGAAGGTGGAGGCTAAACAAGTTCTCGCATAGAAAGCAGTTTTAGTGTTCCAGTGAACAGTCCTAGCTAGAGAATCACACCAAGTGTGCAATTACAGAACAGAGAGTTTGGCCAGAGAGGAAAAATCGAGGCAGCTCGGTCAAGGAGACAAATCTGAGCACTTGCCGGTAGCCATGACTGCAACAGTGGTGGCCGCAGCAGCCATAGCAACAGAGAGAGTCTAGGACAAAGTCTCCAGGTGCTACATGGGAGTGGATTCTACACACCACAAGCAAGAACTGACAAGGAGAAGAAATCTTCATCCTGGTAATCGCAGACCAGGGACAGCACAGGAACCAAGAGTCTGGCGTGAGTAGAACCCTGACATTCTCACTCCTTCTCAAGAAGCAGAGGTGGGAAGGAAGCCCCACTCCCACCACCGGAAAAGATCTCCATCTTTGATACTGACAAAGGCCAGGCCAAGAAACTTGTCCAACTTAGGCCTTAGAAGAAAACAAGAGGAGCCATTCAACAGGTCACAGGAACATGACCTGACTTTCCAGGCTCAACTCCACCCAGGGTAAAGACACACTACCCAGGCAGTGATAGCTCTGCCCCCAGAGGAGAGACTTTCTTCACTGGGTAAACAGAGCCAGAGGCTGCCCCTCCCCACTAGCCTTGACAAACAATTGAAACTCGGTAAACACAGACCCTGAGAATGGCTCCAGGCTGGGATCTGTGAGTGTCTCAAGAGCTAGCCCCTCAGGGAAAAGCTACTGACTGCTGCTAGGCTTCAACCCTACTCAGAACCTAGCCTCATCACAGCATCTGCAAACTTGAGGAAACAGCTATCTCCCTCCTTTGTGATCCTCAAAGCAGATCTTCCTCCCACTGAACTAGCCTGGGAGGAGGATCACAAAGTCCTGGGTAAGTCAGAGCTGGTGGCCTGCTAAAACAAAGTGAATTAAGAAACCAATCAAGCCACAGGAAAACAAATACCACAAGCAGACCAGACTCCACCAACAGACTGGATATGGACACAAGGGAGATACAAGATCTTCCCCCGCCCCAGCCCCCACCCTCTACAAAAAAAAAAAAAAAATCAAACAACGCTTTTTCTACCATTTTGACATTTTTAATTGTTTTCTATTATATTTTTCTTTTATAATTTTTATTTTAGGTGTGTATGTGTGTGTGTGTGTTCTTTTTGTTTTTAAATTTCTTTTGACCACTTGGTCATTTAGTCATTTTTTTTCTTTTTGCATGACATAATTGCTGTTCTGCACATCCCCAGATAAATACCCATCATCAGTTATTAGATCTTGTCCTTCATTGTGTACATACTTAATCCAGACAGTTATTACTAAATTCACAACCTCTTAAGCTTAACTATTTTAATAGTAGTATTATTTCTTTATGCCTATATAATTTTTAATTTAAAAATTTTTATTTACTTTTTCATTTTTTCTTTTTATCTTTCTCCTCCTCTCATCCTAAACTTTTCTTTTCTCAATATCATTTCTTTATACTAACATAATTTTTAAGTGTTTCATTTTTTTAATTTAAATTTTTGTTTTTCCATTTTTTCTTGTATTTTTATCTCTCTCCTATCATTCTATCCTATCCATTTCCCTCTCTGAGATTAGGACTTGGTTAAATTCACTCTCCTTTTACCTCTCCACATCTCTCTAATCCTATTTTTCACCACAATTCTCACAAAACCTAATAATTTCTGATGAATCCCACTTTGATATTCTTAGCCCATAAATCCATAGTTGTTTGATATTGAATAGGTTGTATCTGTTGAACTTGATTGTATCTACAGCCATTTTGACTGTGCAACTACAGGACTCTGGATGATGCTTGCCTTAAAATGGGGTTCTAGCACAAAATTGGTGTTATTTTCACACCAAATGGGCAGAACAAGCTGGAGCAACACAAGAAAAATGGCAAGTCCGGGTATCTCAACTCCATTCAGAATAATCACATAACAGAATAGTTAATGAATAATCGAGAGGAGAGTTCCCAAAAAGCTCTACAAACACTACTGGAAACATGGTGAATGAAAAGACTGAAAACCTGGAAAGGACTCAGTGTGAGCTTGAGGCAAAGCCTTAAGAGCATGATGAAGCTAAACAAAAATTAATACTGGAATCTTGTCAGTATGAGGAAGCTACTCAAAGATTAATACAGGAATTGCATGAGCAGGCTGAGAAAAGTCAAAGAAAAAAACAGGAATTGCATGAGCAGGCTAAGAACATTCAAAGAGAAATACAGGAACTGCGTGACCAGACTGAGAACAGTCATAGTAAATTATAGGAATTGCCTGAGCAGGCTGAGAACAGTCAAAGAGAAATATAGGAATTGCGTGAGCATGAGGAAGCTAATCAAAGAGTAATACAGGGATTTTGTGAGTAGGATGATAAAAAGATCAATAGAGGCATTCATGGAATAAATAAACAGAGAGCTGAAGGAATCCAGGGAGACCACAAAGGGAATGTTGAATGGAGCCTGACAGAAGGAATGGGAGTCCAAGGAAACCATAACCAATCAACTAAGTGGTTTCAGAATAAAAACTGAACACCAAATTAAGGAAGGAAAGAAGTTCATACAAGATCTAAAACAAAGCTCCAACAAAGAACTTAGAGCCATCAAAGGCAACCAATTAGAAGGAAAAGAAATAAAAAACAAAGTATAAAGTCTTGACAGTAGGTTAGACAATGCAGAAGATCGAATCTCGAGGATTAAAGACAGCCTAGATATTATAAAGAACATACAACTATCCAAGACAAATCTAAGAAATATGATAGATCAATTCAACATTTGGAAGACACCATCAGAAAGCCTAATCTGAGTATAATGGGTTTAAAAGAGCACCTAGTGACAGAAGTTAATTGTCTAGGAAATTTATTTAACAGGATCCTAGCAGAGAACTTCCAAACATGAAAAAAGATAGGCCCATTAAGATACGAGAGGCTTTTAGAACTCCAAATATACCAGACCAACAGGACATCCCACCATCACATTATAATCCGAACAGGATCAATTCAGACCAAGGAAAAGAATCCTTAAAGCTGTCAAGGAGAAAACATCAATCACCTATAAAGGGAAACCAATGAGAATAACCTCAGATTTCACAGCA
Source organism: Dipodomys spectabilis (assembly GCF_019054845.1). Lineage (NCBI taxonomy): Eukaryota > Metazoa > Chordata > Mammalia > Rodentia > Heteromyidae > Dipodomys > Dipodomys spectabilis. The sequence goes on from NW_024871136.1 coordinate 222,744, forward strand.
GAGACAATTAAAACAAGAAGAGCCTGGAATGATGTATGTCATGTCCTAAAGACAAACAATTATCAACCAAGAATACTGTACACAGCTAAACTCTCCTTCATAACTGAAGGTCAAATAACAACCTTAGCAAAGAAAAACTGAAACAATATATCTTCAACAAACCAGCCTTACAAAAGATACTTAACGATATCCTACACATAGAAAACCAACAAGAATACGATAAAGGTCAAGAAGCTACACCCAAACTGAGAATCCAACAACCATAGGATGAACCCACTTGTCACAGCCCCCAAGAAGGTGGATAACATGGCAGGAAGTACCAAACACCTCTCAGTCATAACACTCAACATTAATGAACTAAGTTGTCCAAATAAGTGACATAGACTGTCTAGTTGGATTAAAAAGGAAGATTCTTCTATCTGCTGCCTTCAGGAGTCACAACTTGCCCATAAAAACACATTTTGAAAGTGAAAGGCTGGAATAAAATATACTAAGCAAATGGCCCCCATAAAAAGGCAGGAGTTGCAATTCTAATATCAGATAAAATAGACTTCAAATTAAAATTAGTGAGTAGATATAAAGAAGGTTGCTACAAACTAATTAAGGGATCTCTCCTTCAGGAGGCTATTACAATTCTAAATATCTATTCACCAAACAACGGAGCACCCAAATTTATACAAGAAACACTACTTTCCCTTCAAAGACATTAATTGTCGTGGACTTTAACACACTCCTATCCCCATTACATAGATCTACTCGGCAAAAACTCAACAGGGAAACCGCAGATCTAAACAACTGCATAGATCAACTAGATTTAACAGAAATCTACCAAATATTTCACCCAGCAACGTAAGAATACAAGTTTTCCTCAGGAACACACAGAACATTATCCAAATTAGACCACATTTTAGGTCACAAAGCAAACGTCCCAATTCAGAAATACTGAAGGTATGTGCTGCATTCTCTCAGACCACAAGGGAATAAAATTAGAACTCAGCACCAAAAGCAACCAAAAAAAAATCCTGTAACAGGAGGAGGCTGAACAACACACTGTTGAATCATGGAAGAGATTAAAAAGGAAATTCAAATGCTCATGATATTCAACAAAAATGAACACACAAATTACCAGCTCCTCTGGGACACAGCAAAGCCAATACTCAGAGGCAAGTTTATAGCTCTGAGTTCCTACATCAACAAATTGGAGAGATCTGAAACCAACAATTTAATGAGACATCTGAACCTCCTTGAACCTCCTGAAAAAGAGCAGCAAGATAAACCCCAATCCAGTAGACAGAAAGAAATAATTAAAATTAAATCAGAATTTAAAAAATTAAAATCCACAAAAACCATAGAAAGAATCAACAAAACAAAGAGCTGGGTCAGCAAAAAAAATTGACACTTAGCAAATATTATCAGAAAAAGAAGTGAACACACCCAAATAAACAACTCAGAGATGAGAATGGAAACATCACCACAGAAACAATCAAGATTCGGAACACTATAAGGGAATACTTCTCAAACCTTTATGCGAATAAGTTTGAGAATCTAAAAGAAACAGATGATTTCCTAGCAAATATCAACATGCCAAAACTAAACCAAGATGAGTTAAACCAACTGAACAGGCTCATATCAAACACTGAAATAGAAACAGTAATAAGAGACCTCCCATCTAAGAAAGGCCCAGGACCGCATGGATTTACAGCAGAATTCTACAAGGCCTTCAAAGCAGAACTCACACCAATACTCCTCCAAATCCTCAATGAAATTGAAAGAGAAAGTTCACTATGGAACTATTTCTATGAAGCCATCATAACACTCATCCCAAAACCAGGCAGGGACTCATCAAGAAAGAGAACTATAGACCCATTTCTTTGATAAATATCAATGGAAAACAAATTTTTGGCTAATCACCTCAACAATTCATCCAGAAAATCATAAAAAACAATCAAACAGGATTCATTTCAGGGATACAAAGCTGGTTCAATATACGCAAATCAATTAATATAATTCATCACATCAACAAGAGCAAGGATAAGAACCACATGGTTATCTCAGTAGATGCAGGAAAAGCATTTGCTAAGATCCAACACCACTTTGTGATGAAGGTTCTGGAAAAACTAGGATTCCATGGAACATTCCTCAATACAATAAAGGCTCTACATGACAAACCTACAGCCAGCAAACCTACAAACCCAGGAACGAGACAAGGATGTACACTATTGTGGAGCACATGGGCAGCAAAGATGGCGCTGGGAGGGGGTTGAGTGGGCAGAGCCTAATTTACTGGAGAGCACATGGCCAGCCAAGATGGCTCTGGGAGGGGTTGAGTGGGCAGACCCCAATTGATCTTCTGATCAGTGCCTAACCAGCCCGTGAGGGCTCAGGTGAATGATAGGGTGTGACCTTGACAGTGATTGGTTCCTCTTCCTCCCTTACCATACCACCCACCCTTGTTGTCTTTAAAAGGGGCTGCTCTCTGTTAATAAACGAGTTTTTCTACCTGCTGGATTTGGCTCCCCGCTGTGTCTGATTGTCTCCTGGGCTGAGGGAGGCTAGGGAACGGGCGAGCGCCGCACTTACCTTTCCTCGGACCCCGTCCATCTTTCGTGGGACGGACGAAGACCCAACACACTATCTCCACTGCTCTCTAATCTAGTATTAGAATGCCTAGCTACAGCAATAAGACAAGATGCAAACATAAAGGGGATCCAAATAGGGAAAGATGAAGTAAAACTCTCCCTCTTTGCAGATGACATGATCTTGTATTTAAAGAATCCCACGGACTCCTTTCCCACATTACTCAAGCTGATTCAAAACTTTGGTAAAATAACAAGTTATAAAATCAACCCTCAAAAGTCAATGGCTTTTCTGTATGTCAACAATGAGGATAGCAAGGCTGAAATCAGGAAAGCAACTCTATTCCTGAGAGCCCCACAAAAAATAAAATACCTAGGAATTAACTTAACCAAAACAGTAAAGGTCCTCTATGATGAAAACTTTAAAAACCTGAAAAAGAAAATCAAAACAGGACTTAGAAAGTAGAAAAACCTCCCATGCTCCTGGATTGGAAGGATCAACATCGTGAAAATGGCAATATTTCCCAAGGCTATCTACAAATTCAATGTGATACCTATCAATATTCCAACCTCATTCTTCAAGGAAATAGAATTCATATGCAACAATAAAAGACCCCGAATAGCAAAAATGATCCTTAACAGAACAGTGCTGGAGGAATATCAATACCAAATTTCAAACTCTACTACAAAGCCATAGTAATCAAAACAGCTTGGTACTGCCACAAGAAGTGATCTCAGGACCAATGGAGTAGAATTGAAAACCCAGAAATAAACCCACAGACCTACAGCCACCTAATCTTTGATAAGGGAGCTAAAAAAATAGAATGGTAGAAAGATAGCCTCTTCAGTAAATGGTGCTGGCAAAATTAATTAATCACCTGTAGAAAACTAAACCTAGATCTGTATATATAACCCTGGACCAGAATCAACTCCAAATGGATCAAATACCTTGGAGTCAACGCAGACACCCTGAGAACATTACAAGAAGGAATAGGAGAAACCCTAGGTCTCCTTGGCACAGGCTGAAATTTTCTTAATGGAGACCCAGAAACACAACAAATCAAAGAAAGTTTGGACAAATGGGATTGCATGTTATTGCAGAGTATCTGCATGGCAAAGGACATAGCTAGCAAGATCAATAGAAAGCCCATGGATTGGGAGAAGATCTTCACTAGCCATACAATGGACAAGGGTCTAATATCTAAAATATACTTGGAGCTCAAAAAATTAAATCCCTCAACAACAAATCTTGAAAGAAACAACTGCTTGATAAATAAGTGGGCTAAAGACTTAAAGAGAAACTTCTCTGAAGAGGAAATAAGAATGGCCAACAGACACATGAATAAATGCTCAACATCTCTAGCCATAAAAGAAATGCAACTCAAGACAACACTGAGATTCCACCTCACCTCAGCTAGAATGGCTATAATCAAGAAATCTAGTAACAACAGATGCTGTAGGGGATGTGGCCAAAAGGGTACCCTACTCCATTGTTGGTGGGAATGTAAACTTGTTCAACCACTCTGGAAAGCATTATGGAGTTTTGTCAAAAAACTCCACATATAACTCCCCTATAACCCAGTAATCCCACATTTGGGCATTTACTCAAACGATCACAAACAAGGTCATACCAAAGCTACCAGCACAACCATGTTTATCACAGCATTATTTATCATAGCTAAGATATGGAACCAACCCAGATGCCCCTCAGTAGATAAATGGATCAAGAAAATGTGTTACACACACACACACACACACACACATGGAATTCTATGCCTCTATTAGAAAGAATGGCATTGCCCCATTTGTTAGGAAATGGAAAGACTTGGAAAAAATTATATTAGTGAAGTAAGCCAAGCTCAAAGAAACATAGGTCCCACGGTTTCTCTTATTTGCAATCACTAGTATATGTCTGGGACAAGCCAAAACGGTCAGACAAGATGATGTTAAGCAAAATAAATCCCAATATATGGACACAAGTGGTTTTGTCTTTCTTTCTATTGTTTCTAATGTATTTATAAGGTACCACGTGGATTTTTTTGTTGCATTGCATGTCCCTCCCCCATGGTATAACCCCCTTTTTTTTACTGTATTTGATGTTGGTATAATTTCGGGAGGGGAATTAAAACAATAAATTGTTTAATAGGGATACAGGTTGACCCATTGCAACAATGAGATATACCAGATGCTATGTGGAAAAACGAACTTTACAATTTAGGTGTAGGGAGGGGAAGGAATGTAGTTGAGGAGGTGGGAGAGAAGGGATGGTAAGGGAAAACAAAAGAGGAACCAACAATGCTGGATAAGAAATGTACTCATTACCTTTACTCATACATAACTATAACCCTTTTGTACAGTATTTTCACAATAAAAAGTTATTTAATAAATTCAAGAAAAAGAAAGTTAGATCTTAACCAAACACATAAAAAAAAAGGTAACTGTGAGATAACTGGTATGTTCACTTGGTTAACTACAATAATCACTGATCACCAAATATATATATATATATGTACATATATATATATATATATATATAATATTTTGAAGTAATGTTAGCCAATGAAACATCAAAATTATTTTAAATACATTTTTTACAAAACAGTAATTTATTTATTTTTGTCATGCGTGGGGCTTGAACTCTGGGACTGAGCACTGTCCCTCAGCTCTTCAGCTCAAAGCTAACACTCTACCACTTGAGCTACAGCACCACTTCCGGTTTTCTGGTGGTTTATTGGAAATAAGAGTTTCACGGACTTTCCTGCCTGTGCTGGCTTTGAACGGCGATCCTCAGATCTCAGCCTCCTGAGTAACTAGTATTACAGGCGTGAGCCACTGGCGCCCGGCTGTAGTAATTTATTTTTAACACATAAAATAAATAGAAAAACAGGAGGTCCATTCTGGCTAATGGAATTGTGTTAATTTGGACTATAACTTTATGATAACAGTACTTCTAAATTCAACAAAATAAGTAAGGTTTCCTTAAAGTATGAGGAATATAAACCTTTTATTTAGACTGTTCATGATTGGTATTATATTCATCACAAATGTAGGATATAACCAAATATCTGTACTTTTGTAACACTAACATTAATTTAAAACTTCAGAAATTTCCTCTTTAAATAAAGACGTATCCACCTGAGCAAAAAACAACTACATATTCGATTACTAAATTATGGTTCATTTGCCTTTAAGTGGATAATTGTCCATAATGCTCTGGCTTCACATAAGAACCACTTGTAGGGGAAATACCACTTAATATACTTGTTTGGATCTTACTTTCAGAGGCTACAGTTCAATAGAACTCAGTTGGGGCTGAAACATTTGCATTTTTTAATTCCCACGGTTTATTCTAATGCACACACAGGGATTGAAAACAATATATCTAAAATAAGTAGTTATATAGACAAACAGAACTAAATACAATATATGCACACATATTTCTGTGTTTAGCTTCTTAGAGCTAATTTATCATGTTATGATCTTGAAACTAATGTATCATATGTATGATCTTAGGTATTTCTTAGTGTAATTATAGCCAAACCCCTTATATGTCATCATTTCCTACATTAGTCTCTTTTATTTCATCAGTTCCCCGCCCCATTTTTCTTGATTGCCTAATATTTCTCAACCTTCCAAAGACTATTCATTAGTATTTACCATTATGTATTTAAAATTTTTTTGCCATCTGAAATTCTTTCTATGCTTCAATTTCTTAAGGTTTCTGTACCATTATAAAATCTTGAGAGTAACAATAGTATATCAGTGATATATTTGTTTCTTCCTAAATCACCCTAAAAATGTTCTATCCTGATATAATAAAGTTATGATTCAATATCAGAATTTCTTATATATGAACTTGTCTTACTTATTCACACACTAAAGTTATCAACAATATTCATTAAGCAGTATTTTATGCCATGTACTGAGGATATAAAAGTCAGAAATATTGTATCTTTCCTTTAAAGAAACAAAACCTTACAACTGTTATCAAATACTCTCAAAATTTGTTAAAACTCTAACACCCAGTATATAATACTACTATTATTATTATTATTATTATCATCAGCTTTTAAACAGGCAATTAATGTAAAAGGAGATCTTAACGGTAGGCCATAATCCTGGTGAGAAGAGGAAATTTAGAAGACATATTCACAGAGGAAAAATCAGGTGAAGGCACAAATAGAAAAGAGTTATTTATCTACAGCCAAGGAGCAAGGCCTCACAAAATCTAATCCTGCTTATACCTTGATCTCTAACTTAAAGAGACCCAGAACTGTAAGAAAATGTTTCTGATCTTTAGATCATGCCATTTGTGGTACTTTGTTAGGATGGTTCTAGCTATTATAGAAATAGTACCTTAGTCTATCTGTGAAAAAAAGGTGCTGCTAAGAAAGAAAAGTTAAATAACTTTTGAGCCACTATACTTTCCACATTAATTGACAAAGCTGAGACTGGAAAAACAGTAAAACTTAGGTTTTTCCCCAACCTCAAAATAATTGCTGACATTTAGGAAAATTATAAAAGTTCAACCATAACCAAGATACTATGTTTTGACTTTTATACTTTATAATTGTTTTTATACCAGGAGAGGAGGTAGCACAATGATGTAAAACATTAGAAAAATGCACTGATACACAAGTACAAAACAACCAAATATACTATTGATCTCCTTACAACACTTTCAGCAAAGCAGAGCATATGAACAAAATACAAATATCAGTAGCCGGTTTATATATCAACAACAAACAGGCCAAGAAAGAAATCAGAAAAATAGCCTTAAAATACTTAGGAATATATATATATATATTGGTTGTGGGGCTTGAACTTAGGGCATGAGTGCTGTTCTTGATCTTTTCTTCTCAAAGATAGCACTCTGCTACTTTGAGCCACAGCGCCACTTCTATTTTTTTGGTGGTTAATAAGAGTCTCATGGACTTAGGTGCCCTGGGGCTTTGAACCATGATCCCAAGAGCTCAGCCTCCTAAGTAGCTAGGATTACAAGTGTAAGCTACCAGTGCCCAGCTAGGAATAATTTTAACTAAGTAAATAAAAGAGCTATACAGTGAGAAGTATAAAAAACTGAAGAAAGAAAATTTAAAACACATAAGAACATGGAATATCCTCCTATGTTCATATACCAACAGAATCAATATTGTGAAAATGGATATACGAGTGAAAGTAAAATACAGATTCAATACAATCTGAATCAAAATTTCAGATATTATTCCAAAAATAAAGAAAAAAACAATATTAAATTTTGTATTAAATCCCAAATAGCCAAAACAATCCTGAGCAAAAGGATCAATGCTAGAGGGATCACAATAATTGACTTCAAGCTATACTACAGAGCTATAATTAAACAGTATACTGCTGAAACAAAAACAAGTATGAAGACCAATGGAATAGAAGAGATGACTCAGAAATAAGAACATACAGCTACAACCAGATGATTATGACAAAGGTGTTATAAACACACTGGAGAAAAAAAAACAGCCTCTTCAACAAATGGTACTGCAAAAACTAAGCATTTGCATGCAGAACACTCAAACTAAATCCCTGTCTCTCCTCTTCTGGTAAAAACCAATTCCAAACAGATCAGAGACTTTAATGTAAGAACTGAAACTCTGAAATTACTACAGGAAGGCATAGGGGAAATAAAACAATCTGAAACTCTAAAATTACTATAGGAACACTACAGGAAGAACATTAGAAATAACTCATGAAGAGGAAGAACTGATAAGTGGGATTCCATCAAATCAAAAAGTGTCTGCACAGCAAAGAAAACAGTTACTATGATATAAAGAGAACCTATAAGAAGGGAAAATATATAGATCTCAAAAATTAAATATGAAAAGAACAATCCATCTAATAAACAGTTACAGGAGTTGAATAGACAGCTGTTAAAAGAAACACAGATGACCAATAAATACATGAGGAAATATTTATCATCTTTATAGATAAAGGAAATACAAATCCAAATTGTACTAAGAAGCCAGGCACTGGTGGCTCATGCCTGTAATACTCAGGAGGCTAATAACAATGATCTGAGGACCATGGTTGGCAACCAGCGAGGGGAGGGAAGATTGTGAGAGTCTTATCTCCAATAAACCAGCAAAAAGCAGAATGTAGAGCTATGGTTCAAGTAATACAGTGTTATCCTTGAGCAAAAAAGTTCAAGGACAATACCCAGGTCCTGAGTTCAAGCCCCAAAACTGGCAGACTGATGCACACGTGCGCGTGCATGTACACATGTGTGCACGTGTGTGCAACACACACACACAATCAAGCTACACCAGTAGACTGGCTACTGTCAAGAACACAAACAAAAAAAAATACCAGCAAGGATGCAGTGATTGCTGGTGGAAATTTACTAGTAGTGCAGCCTCTATGGAAATTGGCATGTGCATTCTTCAGAAAATGAAAAATGCAACTCCCATACAATTCAAAAATACTACTCGTGGAGATACATGTCTGGATACAATAGAGACACCTGCACAACCATGTTTATTACAACATTATCAACAAAAATCAAGCTATGGAAGCAATCTACAATGAATTATTATCTGCCATAAAGAAAATTGAAATGATGTAGCTTGCTGGAAAAATGGGATATCATATTAAGTAAAATAAGTCCTTTAGATAGACAAATATTACACGTTTTCTTTCATATGCAGAATCTAGATAATATACATAGATATGCAGACACACAGACATATATACATGGATACATACCATATACATAGATACATACACATTTGGGAGAATGAGTAGAAGGGAAAGAAAAGGAAAGGGGGGTGATGGGAGTTAAAAATACTCAAGTATATTAGGTTTATATATAAAAAGTAGCATAGTTAAATTTACTAAAACTTGTTAAAATAGGTAGAGGAGAAGGAAAAAGAGTAATAGTGTGGAAAAACTGGATAAAAGTACTGTATGTGGACATATGGAAATACGTAAAACCCCTTTGTAAAAATACACTAATACAAATTTTAAGTATAAAATAAACTGGCAAATATACTAATGTACCATTTCTTTTTTTATTTTTTATTGTGAAAATGATGTACAGAGGGGTTACAATTACATGGGCAAGAAAATGAGTACATTTCTTATCAAGCATTGTAGCCTCCTCCTTTGTTTCCCCTTCCCATCCCATTCTCCCCCTACCCCCTCACCCAACCCTCCTCTCCCTCCCTCCTACCAAAGTTGTAAAGTTCGTTTTCGACATAACGACTTGTACATCTCATTGTTGCAATGGGTCCACCTGTATCCATATTTAAATGATTTGTTTTTTTCCCTTCCCCTCCACAAATTATAACATCAAATACAGTGAAAGCAGGGGTTATACCGTGGGGGAAGGACATACAAAGCAACAAAGAAATAATCTTATAAATGTGTTAGAAACAATCGCATGAAAGAAAAAAAAACATTTGAATACCATTTCTTTAACAACTTATTTATTTAGAGAAAAGAAATCACCTGTAAATTAGAAAGAAAAAGTTCTGATCATAACCTATTAGTGATATACTAGACCTCACTAACAAGAGTTTCAAATAATTCATGGAGCTAACTTACAGAAAACAAGTGAAAACAGAAGAGGGATTTTTAAAGCCCAAATCTGTTGGGTTTTATGTAATAATGTAACATCCATCTGTTCAAACATTTGCTTTATTTGAGAAGAGATAGGCCTGTTTGGTGGGGGGAAAATGATCATTCTGAAATTTTAAGAAGCATTTACTTGTCGATCTATTTTTTAAATGTGTAGAAACAAAGAAGAACAGCTTTTTATACCTTTCTAATGCAGAAAATAATACAGGGTCACTTAAAGCCAAATACCTGCTTACATTGAAAGAAAACTAACACTGACAATAACAATAACATCAACCAGTGGCTTCCACTTGTAATCTTAGCTACTCAGGAGGCTTGAGATCTGAGGATCAAGGTTTGAAAGCTAGCCCTAGCAGGAAAGTCCATGAGACTCTTATCTCCAATTAACCATCAGAAAACTAGAAGTGGTACTGTGGCTCAAAGTGGTAGAGTGCCCACTTTAAGTAAAAAAGCTCAATGCCCAGGCCCTGAGTTCAAGCCCCATGAATAATAATAATAATAATGTCAAAATGCCACTAGGCTGAACTAAATAATCAAAATAATACAAATATTAGAAATTAATTACAAAATATTTGGGTTTATGAAATTCTATTTTTGTGTCTGGAATGCAAAGAAGAGTAGAAAATTAATTCCCAGTTGGAGTAGTTAATTGTACTTATAAGGGCCATCTCTTTGGTTTCCTCATTTCCAATAAATAATACTTGCTACATAGATTTCAGATCTGTTAAATGTGAATGAACTGAGAAATTTAAAAGCCAAAACATATTTATAAAATTAAAATTATTACATTTATTTGTAATAATCTTTGCAAACTTTAGTGTCCAGCATAAAATCCACCTTATAATAACTGTCTAACAATTTGTAGTTGAACAAGTTATTCATCTGAAAATTTTGTACATTTATAGTATAAGGGTTCCAATTTTTTAAAAAATTAAAAGGAACAAATAGCAAAAGTAAATCACAATGCTGCAAAGAATTAAAATATCAAAATATATAAAGGCTACATATCCATCACTACAGAAATTCAAATACAGGAAGAAAAATTCACTGCACAAGAAGGTGGCACTGTACCTAAATATCTACATCAATTTAAATAAAATGCTATTGCAAGAGAATAATTTTAAAATAGTCCTTATAAGAGATGTCAAAAAAAAGCACTTAAAATCTGAAATTTGGGGCTTAAAATATCAGAAAACTAGATTTGTTTCTTTGTATATTTTGAGTTAAATGCAAATTTTATTTTCTTGGTAATATAAATAGAAATTAATTTATAAAACATTGCTGACCTTATTCTATTAATAGGATAAAAAGTATATAATAATTAACACAATCTTCTTTGAAATTTATGAAGTATTTGTACTATTGAAAATATGTATATTATTTCTGAAAATAACAAGCATTCCATAAAGCTCTGAATGTAAACATAAATATATCATATGCTGCCAAATATAAAACAGCTATGTTTATTTTTGACAACATGTAAGACAGTAACTATATCAGCCTTTTACTAAAGACAACAATGACAACATACTTTTTTTCCAATCTGTTATTGTTAGAAAAAGAGGGCACTGGGCAGTGAAATATATCAAATATCTTTTTATCATTAGACTGTTACTTCTTTAGTACATATTTTTATTGTAAAGATACAGTACAGAGGGTTTACAGTTACATGAGTAAGGTAATGAGTACATTTACTATCAAGCATTGTTACCCCCTCCTTTGTTTTTCCCCTACCATCCCTTCCCTCTCCACCTCCCCAACTACTCCCCTCACCCCCCAAAGTTGTAAAGTTCGTTTTCAACATAGTGCTTGTACATCTCATTGTTACAATGGGTCAACCTGTATCCTTATTTCAGTATTTTGTTATTTCCTTTCCCCTTCCCAAACTAGAAAAATGTATATATAAGATGCAAGGCACCATAATCAAATAGAGTGAAAACAGGGGTTATAACAAGGGGGAAGAACATAAAAAAGAGGGCTGGGAAGGTAGCTCAGTGGTACAGCGCTTGCCTTGCATGCCTGAGGCCCTGAGTTCGATTCCTCAGCACCACATAAGCAAAAAGAAAAAAGCCAGAAGTGGTACTGTGGCTCAAGTGGTAGAGCGCTAGCCTTGAGCTGAAGAGCTGAGGGACAGCTAGCTCCCAGGCCCAGGGTTCAGGCCCATGACCAGACCCCCCCAAAAAAAAAGAACATAAAAAAGAAACAAAAAAATAAAAATTACATAGTACATTATACACACATTAAAAACGGCAGCAAGAAAGAAAACTTTGTGTGTCCCTATCTTGGGTTCATTTCACTTCGCATCATCTTATACGATCGTATGTACACAGCTTTTGAACTTTTCTGCTTGTCCTAGACATATACTAGTTACTGCAAATAAGGGAAACCATGGGACCTATGTTTCTTTGGGCCTGGCTTTCTTCACTTAATATAAATTTTTCCAAGTCTTTCCATTTCCTAACAAATGGGGCAGTAACCCATTACTTAATTCTTGACAAAGTATTAAGTATGCAGTTTGTCTTGAAACATGGAAAATGACTCATGATGACACTTATTAAAATTTATATTCCCTACATATTGCAGCATATTCCATCTTTGATGGTCAATATGTCTACATATTCTCTGTCTCTGTCTCTCTCTGTCTGTCTCTCTTTCTCTCTCTGTCTCTGTCTCTCTCTGTCTCTGTCTCTCTCTGTCTCTGTCTCTCTCTCTCTGGATTAGATTAGTTATTTAAATCAGGCAATAGCAAATCAGCTTCAGTCAAAATGAAGTCCAATTTTTTTGTGGTTGTGGGGATTAAATCTAGGGTTTCTTGTGTGAGAAAGCACATGTTCTGCAGTGGAGTTACATTCTCAGAGCCTAAAGTTCAAATGTAAAGAGCACTAAGGCCAAGTGTGGAGGTGAATGCCTATAATATGTTTATTCAGGAGGTATGGACAGAGATCTTGGTTTAAGGCCTGAGTAGTCAAAGTTATCCTGAGACCTATCTGAAAACTAAACTAAAAGTGAAAACCTAGGGATATTGTTCAAATGGTGAAAGACTTGCCTAGTAAGCAGGAAGCCTTGAGTTCCTTTCTAGTACCAAAGTTTTTTAAAATGTTTACAAAAATCTATGTATCTAACTTACAACAATCTGTACAATATTACATTATTTTAAATACAATACTATATTATTTTAAATTAAAAAACAGTAACAAAAAATACTATAAGAGTCACACTGGAATACACATAACAAAAAATTCTTGTTAAAATGAGAACATTTTAAAATATTATTTAAATAATTAATTTAGCGTTTAAACAGTGTTTCTTCTCTCCCATACAGTTTTACAGATACAGTGTACCTTAGCCATCACACACCAAATATACAGTTTTAAGTGTTAGATTACAACTACTAAACACTGAAACTGACTGGATACAGTAAAACTTTACATTAACATCCAGCAGTGTTTTTTTTAATATCTTTCCACTAAAAGTTGTATTTTCTGATCATTTTCCTATTAAAATTAAAAAGGTAAAGACCTAACAATCATTATTTATGTCTATGAGGTTATGTTTGCTTCACATATACATGTCCATTCATTCATGCATGCATAATGTTCTCGATTTATTAGTGCTAGAATATGTTACTCTTCTCTACTCAACTTTTTGTGGTTCCTTATATTCCTTATCTCTAATAAACTATCAAGCTATGCCTCTTATATTTATGTATAGATCTATCTTTAGATCAAATTATGATCTATATTCTGATTAAATATAGATCAAATTCTAAATTTATATTTGATTTTACTCAAAATTAAATTGGTCTTAAGTAAATTGCAAGTGCAAAAGTGAACTAAACTTCTCATCTTGTCAACTGGAACTGAAAAATATTGTTTCATAGTCACTATCTGCAGAGATAGTTACATATAAGATTTCAAAACAGAGTTTGGATAAGCTAATTTAAATCCTTCTGATGGTTTTTATGTGAGATAAGTCCATTTAAGAATAAGTTTCATAAAGGGAAGAGAAATCAAGATAGGTTTTATCCATATTGTCCACTTCTTTGAGTCTATATAATATGCAATAACATAACAGGATGCACACTGTGTCATCAATCTTGATTATACTACTTGCTAATTTTGTCATACAGTATAAATGACAAACTCTCCAAATATCAGTAGACTAGTCTATATAATGAAAAATGTCAAAATGACAGAATACTATCTTTGAAGCTCCTCCTCACTAAAAACTACACAGCCTATGAGATTATCTACAAAACAACCATAAAATCATGGCATAAATGTGTATACCTTGGCCAGAGCTTCCTTAAAATTTTAAGAATCTTATAAAATGAGAGTCTAGTATAAAGAACTGAATAGAATAAACTAATATCTATATGTTTTTAGCACTAATTATAACCTAAAATATTTTATATTTAGTCCTACTAGAAGCAGAAAACGAGTTTGAAAGTATTTTGGGTTTTTGTTATAGTTTACTATTTCCAAGTTAGAGCTTCTTTTTACCTTGAAGATAATCATATTTAGTTAAATGTACATGATTCTACATTTTAAGTACTTCTCATATACCAGAAAGTAAAATTTGTTATCTATTATACTTCAAATAGAAGACTTTCATGGTATATAACATATATTTCAATTATATATCTACAAATTCACAAGCTGGGGAAGTAGCTTGTGAATGTTTGCCTCATTTGATCCCTAGCAATGAAAACACATCAGTACTGATCGGGAGATGCAGCTCAGTCTTAAGAGTGCTTGTGTAACATTTCTAGGAACTTGGGGCTTCTTAAGTTTAATCTACAGCACTGTAAAAATAAGCAAATAAAACTTCAGACATAAAAATTTCTCTCATAAGGATTGTGGTTCAAAGCCAGCCCGGGCAGGAAAAGTCCATGAGACTCTCATCTCCAATAAACCACTCAGAAAACCAGAAGTGGAGCTGTGGCTCAAGTGGTAGAGCGCTAGCCTTGAGCTGAAGAGCTGAGAGACAGCACTGAGGCCCAGAGTTCAAGCCCAGCAACTGACAAAAAAAATTCTCTCATAAAAATCTGTCAACAAGAAATGTATTCATTACCTTACTCAATGTAACTGTAACCCCTCTGTTTGGAATCTTTACAATAAAATAAAATTAAAAAATAAAGATATGTCTTATTCTTAAAAAATCTGTCCTATAATTTGAAATAGTTTATTTATTATAATTGCACTTATTTACCATTAATTTACCTTAATAAATTCCTTCAATACTTTTTCTTCTTTCCAATTATTCCAATTTCTTATAAGCTAAAAATGGTACTTAATAAATTAACACGATTGCTTACCAGGCAAGAATCTGCTTCTCCTTCTTCCATTGGCTCTTCAACCATTTTATTACCATTTATCTGAAAAAAAATATTTAAAACTTAAGGTTCAAAATAATAGTAATAAAAACAAACAAAACACAACCCTAAGAATTTCCCTAACAAGGTCCATACTTACTAGAAAATATAAATCCACAGAGAAGGCAACTGGACAAGTAACACTATTAATATAATTCCCAGATTCTCCATGAAATCTTTGATTTCTCCAGAGCTTTATGTTTCATTTAATTTTGTTCAGAATTCTGTTATAACATATGACCATAAACTAAGTATATGAACTATGTATTTTCATTAAGATTGTCCTCAACCAAATGTTTATCATATGAAAAGCTATAAAACCATAACTTGCATATAGTCAAAGTAAATTAGGATAAGACGGGTTTTATATAGTTATACAGTTTTTTAATTCCTCTCATCATAGGATTCTGTTTAAAATCATAAGACACTAGTCAAAAGAATAAACTATAAGGGAAAGCAGTAAGTGGCCATGGAAACAAAATTAATTCAACATACAAATCTAAGAAGATAATTATGCATACTTTTCAACTAGAAATAAAAGGAAAAGTTTAGAGAACTTAGCTCAAAGGTTTACACACTATGACTCATGCATGGGCCGAATCTGGTCTACTGACTATTTCTGCAAAAAAATTTACTAGCAATACCATGTTTCCATATTATCTATGACTGCTTTCACACTGGAAGAGCAGAGTTGAGTACCTGAGACAGAGACTGTGTCTACAAGATATCTAATATTTATTATTTTGCCCTTAACAGAAAACATCTGACAATCACTGTTTGAAAATTAAGCAAAAAAGAGCTAGTTTAGAAAAAAGTTTTACCATGGCTCATTGGAGATCTTCTAATTCTGTGTATGAATCAATGTAACTTATGGTCTCAACAACAAACTGTATGCGTAGGGAATACAATCAAATAAGTCCAATATAAAGTATTGGTCAACACTCACACTAAGCCCTGGCTTAGAATGCATGCTGAGAGGCAAATACAGAACACTGGTACAAATACTTTGAAAACTAGACTAACTTTTTGGAACCATTATCCAGAGGGAAAGAAATGACTTTGTAGTCAACCAAACAAGGTAGAATGCTTGCTGAAAAAAGCAAGAAAAAAGTGTTACCAATTCCAAATGTACTCAAATGTTCAAATACCTGTTAAACACTAAAACAGCTATCCTAACTATGCTATTTAGGAGAAGAAATAAACATGCCTGAATGGAATGATAAAAAGCTCTCAGCAAAGAAATAGACTATTAAAATACAAGACTCAATAAAGAAATTACAGATGGAAGAAGATATAGTAATGCTGAAGACAGATCATCAGAAATCATACAATGTGAAGTGAAAATGAGTAAAAATAAACCAACTGCTACTTGAAGCAGCAATTTTACTACTGTATTCATAACCAAAGAAAATAATATCACCCTGTTAAAAAAATACCAGACTCCATGATTCTGCAGCACAATTGGTAATACGCTATCAATCATATAACATGATGTAATATTTTATGATAATCACTATATGGTATCAACCTAAATGTCTGCCAACAGATGAACACATAAATAAAAATTTGGTATATATACATGATAGAATACTATTGAATCATTAAATCTCTTCTGAAATAAAACAGATGGACCAGGAAAACATTATATTAAGCTAAACAAGTCAGGCTCAGAAGACAAGCACTGAATAATCTCACTTAAATGTAGAATCTAAACCTTAAAACATTGATCTAATAGATGTTGAAAGTAAATTAGTTTTACCAGAAGTTAGGGAGAATAGGAAGGAAAGGAGAACAGGAGATGTGAATGTATAAAGTTAACAGACAGGATAAATAGGTTTTGGTGGTCTATGCACAGAAGAATGAATATAATTAATGTATTATTATCTTAAAACAATTAGAAGAATTTCAAGACAGTCATCATGAAGAAATGATAAAAATTGTAGGTGGTAATTACCCTAAGTTGATCTTTATCAAATGTATACATAAATCAAAACATTATACTATACCTAATACAAATGGTTGATCAAGAAATAAATTTGAAAAATAAGCAAGGGGTCAGAAGGATGTGGAATACTATATGATGGTCCAAAATCCATGTTATTAACATCTTATAAGAAATACAGCCAGAGCCGGGAGCTGGTGGCTCAGGCCTGTAATCCTAGCTACTCAGGAGGCTGAGCTTCTAAGGATTGAAGTTCAAAGCCAACCCGGGCAGGAAAGTACATGAAACTCTTATCTCCAATAAACCACTCAGAAAACCGGAAATGGCAAAGGAACAGTGGCACAAGTGGTAGAGTGCTAGCCTTGAGATGAAAAGGCTGAGGGACAGTGTTCAGGCCCAGAGTTCACGTCCCATGACTGACAAAAAGAAAGAAAGGAAGAAAGAGAGAGGGGGGAGGGAGGAAGGGAGGAGAGGGAGGGAGGGAGGGAGGGAGGAAGGGAGGGAAGGAAAGGAGAGAAGAAGGTAAAGCAGGAAGGGAGGGAGGGAAGGAAGGGAGAGAAGTAGGTAAAGCAGGGATGAAGGGAGGGAAGGAAGGAAGGAAGGAAGGAAGGAAGGAAGGAAGGAAGGAAGGAAGGAAGGAAGGAAGGAAGGAAGGAAGGAAGGGAGGGAGGGAGGGAGGGAGGGAGAGAGGGAGGGAGGGAGGGAGGGAGGGAGGGAGGAAGGAAGGGAGGAAGGAAGGAAGGGAAGGAAGGGAAGGAAGGAAGGAAGGAAGGAAATACAGCCAGGTGCTGCTGGCTTATACCTGTAACCCTAGATACATGGGAGGCTGAGAATGGGAGAAACAGTTCAGGGGTAGCTCAGTCAGAAAAATTTTAAGAGACCCCTTCTCAATCCATACATGCAAGCATCTTAAATGAAATGCAAGAATGACATAGGAAGGATGGCATTTCTCAACCAGCCCAGAGACTCAAAAAGGACTCAATAAATAGTCACAGTGAAAACACACATGATGGCACAAGCTTTTCATTACATCAATGATAGGAAGCCTACTGTGGTCCAGACCTATGCCCAAGTGTGAAGCAAGAACATCTATCAACAAGCACAAAAACTAAGATGGCAGTGGTAGCTCAGTCCTGTAATTGTAGCTACTCAGAAGATTGAGACAAGGAGGATCATGGTTCAAAGCTAGCCCAGACCCAGTCAACCAGGAAAAAGCCAGCTGTGTGGTTGTAGTGGCAGAGCAGCTTAAAACCATGAGGAAGAATTTGGTGTGTGTGTGTGTGTGTGTGTGTGTGTGTGTGTGTGTGTGTGTGTGTGTGTGTGTGTGTGTGTGTGTGTGTGTGTGTATTCTATATATACAAAAATTCTACATATATAGAGTATATATATATATATATATATATATACTCTATATATGTAGAATTTTATATATATATATATATATGTATATATATATATACATAATGGAATTCTATGCCTCCATCAGAAAGAATGACACTGTCTCATTTGTTAGGAAATGGAAAGACTTGGAAAAAATATTAAGTGAAGTAAGCCAGGCCAAAAGAAACCTCGGTCCCATGGTTTCCCTTATTTGCAAATAACTAGCGTATGTCTAGGACAAGCAGAAAAGGTCAAAAGCTATGTAATATGACCATGTAAGATGATGATAAGCAAAATGAACCCCCAGATAGAGAAACAAGTGGTTTTATCTTTCTTGCTGTTGTTTTTAATGTACTTATAATGTACCATGTGATTTTTTTGTTTCTTTGGTATGTTCTCCCCATGGTATGACCCCTGTTTTCACTGTATTTGATTCTGGTGCTCTGCAACTTGTCTATACACTTTTCTAATTTGGAGAGGGGAAAGGAAATAACAAAATGCTGAAATAAGGATATAGGTTGACCCATTGTAACAATGAGATGTACAAGACACTATGTTGAAAACGAACTTTACAACTTGTGGTGGGGGGAGGAGTTGGGGAGGTGGGGTGGGAAGGGATGGTAGGGGAAAAACAAAGGAGGAGATAACAATGCTTGATAGTAAATGTACTCATTACCTTACTCATGTAACTATAACCCCTCTGAACAATAAAAACTATACACAAAAAAAGAACTCGGGGCCCTAAATTCAAACCCAGATAGAGAAGACACACACATAAAAGAAACACAAAATGACTGGAGGTTAGGCACAAGAGTAGAGTAACTGCCTAACAAGATGAATTAAAATACTCCTACTAACTGGGTGCTCACACCTGTAATTTTAGCTACTTAGGAGGATAAGATCTGAGGATCTCAGTTCAAAAAAAAACAAGAATACAAAAGTCCATCAGACATTTATCTCCAACTAACCAGCAAAGAAGGCAGAAGTGGGGCTCTCGCTCAAGTAGTATAGCAAAAAAAAAAAAAAAAAAAAAAAAAGCTCAGGGACAGCACCCAGACCTTGAGTTCAAGTTCCAGGACTGGCACCAAAATTATAAAAAAAAAAGTATTGACAAACAAAGAAAAGTAATGGAGTCATGAAGACAGTTGGGCAGCCTGTAATCCAATTATTCCCAGGGCCAGGGCTAAAAAAAACACAAATTCCATGAAATTCTGTACTACATCATGCAACCATATCTAATAACAAAAAAGAATGATAAAGGTAAAATGATAAAGGCAACACCTTTAACACAAAATGTTGAAAACAGGGAATTCTATAACAACCAAGTGTAGATTAGTGGTTGTTCAGGACTGGGGTAAAAGAGAGGGAAGGTGTGTGTGTGTGTGTGTGTGTGTGTGTGTGTGTGTGTGTGTGTGTGTGTGTGTGTGTGTGTGTGTGTGTGTGTGTGTGTGTGTGTGTGTGTGTGTGTGTGTCTAGGCTTGAACTCAGGACTCTGGGCACTGTCACTGAGCTTTTGTGCTCAAGTCTAGTGCTCTACTCTTGAGCCTCAGCTCACTTCTGGCTTCTTTTTTTGCGGGGGTGGTTAATTGGAGATAGTCCCAAGGACTTTCCTGCCCAGGTTGTCTTCGAACCACAATCCTCAGATCTCAGCCTCCTGAGTAGATAAGATTAAAGGTGTGAGCCACTGGCACTCACCACAATGTTCCCTTTTGATAAGAGGAAAAATGTATTTGTAAATAAAATAAATATACTGGATTATGTATTTTAAAGGGTGAATTATAATGCATGAGACTTACATACAAGAAATGTACTCATTATTTTGCCCATGTAATTGTAACCCCCCGTACAGTATTTTCACAATAAAAAATGTAAAAAAAATAGAAAAATAAATTTAACCATGAGAAATATTTTTAAAAATTGCTTTTAATAAAGCTATTTTTAAAAAAGAAATAATTAAACAGAACTCTAAGCATTACACAGTGAAACCAAAGGAGGGTATTCTTAGGAGGGAATCACAAGGGCTCAATAGCTATGTGTACATGACCATATAAAATGATACTTATCGAAATGAATTCCAAGATATGGAAACAAGAGGGGTTTTTTTATTGTACTGTTTGCAGTTCTTTATTCTTTCCCTTTTTTTGTGTGAAAATACTGTACAGAGGGATTACAATTACATGGGCAAGATAATGAATACATTTCTTATCAAGCATTGTAGCCTCCTCCTTGGTTTCCCCCTTCCCATCCCTTCCCATCCTCCCCCCCACTGAATCCTCCTCCCCCCTACCCCCCCACCAAAGTTGTAAAGTTCGTTTTTCGACATAACGTCTTACATCTCATTGTTGCAATGGGTCCACCTGTATCCCTGTTTTAACGATTTGTTTTTTCCCTTCCCCTCCACAAATTATACCAACATCAAATACAGTGAAAGCAGGGGTTATACCGTGGGGGGACGGACATACAAAGCAACAAAGAAATGGTCTTATAAATATGTTAGAAACAATCACATGAAAGAAAAAAGCATTTGAATACATATCTTAGGGTTCATTTCCCTAACATCAACTTATCTGACCTTTTCTGCTTGACTCAGACATATACTAGTTGTTGCAAATAAGGGAAACCATGGGACCTATCTTTCTTTGAGCCTGGCTTACTTCATTTAATATAATTTTTTCCAAGTCTTTCCATTTCCTAACAAATGGGGCAAGGTTATTCTTTCTGATTGAGGAATAGAATTCCATTGTGTAAATATACTACATTTTCTTGATCCATTCATCTACTGAGGGGCATCTGGGTTGGTTCCATATCTTAGCTATAGTAAATAATGCTGCAATAAACATAGTTGTGCTGGTAGCTTTAGTGTGGTCTTCTTTGTGATTATTTGGGTAAATGCCCAAAAGTGGGATTGCTGGGTCATAGGGGAGATCTATGTGGAGTCTTTTCAGGGATGCAAAGCTGGTTCAATATACGCAAATCAATTAATATAATTCATCACATCAACAAGAGCAAGGATAAGAACCACATGGTTATCTCAATAGACGCAGAAAAAGCATTTGCTAAGATCCAACACCCCTTTGTGATGAAGGTTCTGGAAAAAATTAGGAATCCATGGAACATTCCTCAATACAATAAAGGCTGTATATGACAAACCTACAGCCAGCATTATACTTAATGGTGGAAAACTAAAGCCATTTCCTCTTAACTCAGGAACAAGACAAGGATGTGCACTCTCTCCACTGCTCTTTAATCTAGTATTAGAATGCCTAGCTACAGCAATAAGACAAGATGCAAACATAAAGGGGATCCAAATAGGGAAAGAAGTAAAACTCTCCCTCTTTGCAGATGACATGATCTTGTATTTAAAGAATCCCATAGACTCCACTCCCAAGATACTCAAGCTGATTCAAAACTTTGGCAAAGTAGCAGGGTATAAAATCAACCCTCAAAAATCAATGGCTTTTCTGTATGCCAACAATGAGAAAAGTGTGGCTGAAATTAGGAAAGCAACTCCATTTGTAATAGCCCCACAAAAAATAAAATACCTAGGAATTAACTTAAACAAAGAAGTGAAGGACCTCTATGATGAAAACTTTAAAAACCCTTTTTTTAAAAAAAATTTCTTATGAAAATACTGTTCAGAGGAGTTACAATTACATGGTCAAGAGAATGAGTACATTTCTTATCAAGCATTGTTGCTATATCCTGACCCCCCACCTGCCCCCCCCCTCCAAAGTTGTAAAGTTCGTCTTTGGACATAACGCCTTGGTTTATCCCTCTTGTCTCTGTATTTGATTTGTGTACCCTTTGTCTTGTATATAAGTCTAACTGATTTAGGGAAGGGAAGTTCAGGAAGTACAGAAACAGTGGGACAAAGTGTGAACCAATTCAGCAGTAATATTCACTAGACACTATGTTGGAAATGAATTATACAATGTGGGTGGAGAAGGGACAGGAGGGGGAACACTGGGAGAGAACAAGGAAGTGAGTGACAATGTTCAAAATGTTCATTACCTGACTTATGTAACTATAACCCTGCTGTACATCATCTTTACAATAAAATATTAAAAATAAGAAATAGCTGAAAGTTTAACAAATTTGGTAAGGCATAAATTTACAATGTAATGTAAGAAGGATAAATAAACAGGATAAATAAAACTGGCCCAAAGGTAAATGTTTCTTAAGCCACTCAAGAAGGAAAAAAAGTGGGAAAATAAATGAAAAGTATGTGGAAAATATCAAAAGGAAAAATCAAATTGAATGATTTTGGGAGTTCTCATATGCAATAACAAGGGTAGAAAACAGTGAAAAAATAACTCACCTAAGCAGAAACTTATGCAAAACAACCTATACATGAAAATTTATAGTAGCTTTATTCAAATTTTGGCATATACTGAAAACAATTCATGTGTCCTGCACTGGGTAAATATACTATTAGTCTTCAATGAAATGAAAGATCAATTTACTCTAGACAACATGAAGAAATTTGAAAAGCATTTTGGCAACTCAATGAGGTCAAACACCGAATACTAAATATTGAACAATTCTATTAATATCACACTGAAGAGGCAAACTGTAGGGAAAGAATTCAAACATTGATTTCCAGAGCTTGGATTGGAGAGTACAGATACTATTAAGCAATAAAAATGATCTGTTGACATACACTTTAACATGAATGAATCTCAAATACATTATTGCAAATGAAAGAAGATAGTGTCATAAGGGATCATAAACTGCTATTCTGTTTATAGCACATTCTGAAAAAAGCAAAACTATTAAGGAGAGTTTAGTAGTTAGAGGGATATGGACAAATAAAAATACACAATGCAAATTGTGTGAATTCAGGGAAATTATAAATATTCATCTTGTTTGTTGTGGTGCTTATACAACATGAATTTGTCTCTTCTCATAATTATACATGAAAAATAATATTTTCATTCTATATAACTTTAAAATCAACTAGTAACATGTAAACTACTCAGTCTCATCTATTTAACTAGTAACTTTCTTCTAAAAATTAAAAAAAATCATTAATAATGTCTATTTAACTATTGGAAGTATGTCAATTCTTATGTCACTTATCCCTCTGCAGCATGTCACAGATGATCATTCACTCACCTCTTTGAGTCTTTTCTTAGATTTCCTTGACTACTACTTATTTTCCATGTCCTTGAAACACTTTAGCAACTCAGGACATGCCCTAAAGCTAATTTTCCATCTCATTCCACATTTTTTTCTGCAAGCAACTAATTTATTGATACAACTCACATTTACCCAAAGACTTTATGAGTTCTTATTATATATCCAACTATGTATTTGACACTTTAACTTCTCACATGCCTCTTAAAAATAACCAATATAATAATGAATTTGTGACTCTCCCATATCTTCTCTTCCTATAGATTTCCTTATTTCAATAAATGATACCTCTATGGTACCATCTCACTTCAAAAAAAAAGAAAGACAATTTAGGATTTTTTAATAATATATATTTTATTGTAAAGATACTGTAGAAAGGGGTTACAATTACATGAGTAAGGTATCAAGCATTGTTACCCACTCCCTTTTTTTTCCCCTACCATCCCTTCCCTCCCCACCGCCTCAACTCCTCTCTCCCAACTCAAAGTTGTAAAGTTCGTTTTCAACATAGTGTCTTGTACATCTCATAGTTACAATGGGTCAACCTGAATCCTTATTTAAGCTTTTTGTTGTTTCCCTTCCCTTCTCTAAATTATAAAAATGTATATACAAGATGCAGGGCACTGGATTCAAATATAGTGAAAACGGGTTATATCATGGGAGAAGAACATACAAAAGAAACAAAAAAAATCACATAGTACATTATAAGTATACTGAAAACAACAGCAAGAAAGATAAAACCTCTTGTGTCCCTGTCTTGGGGTTCATTTCGCTTAGCATCATCTTATAAATTCATATTTTTTAAAAGCATAAAAATTCATCATCAATATTCGGCATCTACCAAAACATCAAAAATCCTAATTAAATTTTATGATAAGGCTTCCCAGGATTTTCTACATGAAAAGGGTGATGCATAAAAAAAGGATTATCCATACCAAAAATATTGCTTTCTTCTGTTACCTAGCTACTAGTTGGTTACTTCCTATTAATACTATCTTATGACTAATTTATCATGAAGCTGTGAGTCTGAAGGAACTAGAAATAAAATGAATTTGAATGAGTCACATATACAGTACACTTATTTCTCAGTGTTGTGCTGGGGAATAACAGAACTAGTACCATGGTATTGAAAATTACAGCAAAACAGTAGATAGATACACAATTAAGAGAGAACTAATCAGAAAGAAGGAATAAATATAGGTGATGTAAATTAACAACTTGATTATCACGACATATGTAAAAAAAGTTTCCACAACACATTTGATAGTATTATAAACTTAAAAGTAGTCTCCAGGATCATCAAAATGTACCTGGTAAACAATATCATTGCATTTTTATAGTACCTAGTATTAAAAATGTTTAAGAACTCAACATTCTAAAGAAAAAATTTTGTCAAATCAGCTTCTAGTGTATGTTAGCAACTTGTAACTTTTATAAAGAATACTTCTTCAAAATTTTAACTTCATTTAAATAATTAGAAAAAAACTTATCTAAAATTTGATGTGGGTCGACATCTACCCAGAGTAGTCTATGTATCTCTACTGCATTAAGCCAATAACAGAAACGATTTTTGCACAGTTGATCAATAAAGCAGTCACACTTTAAGATGGCCCCCCCCCACAATCCTCACCTCTTCGTGTTCATGCCTTTGTATAATTTCTGTCCTCTTCACTGTGAACATAACCTGTGGCTGTATTACAAACAAAAAGAAAATAGCAGAGGTGATGGGATTTCACTTACATGATCACATTGTCATAAAGGACTGTAAAGACTCTAATGGCATGACTTAAGTAAGTAGTCATGTTGAGGAAGCTCACATATCAAGGGATAATGGTCATTCTCTAGGAGTTACAGGTAGCTAGGAACTGAGGGAAAAAAATCACCAGTCAACACTACACAAGAAGTCAGCATCTTCCATACTACAACCATAAGGAAAGGAATTATGCCAAGAATCTGCGGGTGTTTAGAAATAGATTCTTCCCAAGTCAAACCTCAAGATAAGAATGCAGAAGAGCCAAACCCTTGATTACAGGTTTATGTTAAGCAGAGAACCTAGTTGAGTCATGCTCAGATTCCTGGCCAATAGAAACTGTGAGATAATAAATGCATCTTCATTTTAATCTACTATATTTGTAATAAATTGTTATATAGAAATAATCATTACAATCAATATTACTGAATAAAACTGTAATTTAAAAACTTTCCCCTAAAATTTCTAGAGATATATTTTACCATTTAATACTTTAGACATACATCTTTATTACACTAATGTCTTTGTTCTCATTTTATTGACATGAAACTGTCAATAACATGCTACTAAATAACTCAGGAAAAAATATTACAAATATTTAAAACATTCAGCCAATTAGGGCTGATAAATTAAGAGCTGAACAGTTACATGAAAATATTACAATGAAATCTTTCAGTGCAATTAATATATGCTTATTGTAAAAAAAAAAGAGGAAAAACAGAGCAGTTATCTTTGTTATTTAACACTGCTTTCTAGAAAATCAATTACAAATACAGTATAAAAAACCTAATTCTACTTTCCATTTCTTGACAATTATTCCTCTGAACATGATTTAGCAAAAGAATGTCTTTCTTACTATGAAAGATGTAGAAGATAAATGCACAACTCATACTAAACCCAGAATGTATAATGAAACTTATTTTTTCCAAAAAATTTCAGTATAGCCTTGACAATAAAAAATAAACAAATAAAATAGGTGCAAATGTGGAGAAAGTGTGACCTCAGTATTATGTTGGTGATAAAATAGAATGTCTAATGTATAGTTAGTCTTCAAAACATTAAGAATAGAATGAGCATATTGTACAGCAATTTACCTTCTGGGTACAGACTCAAAAGTGCTGGAAGTAGGGTCTCAAAGAAATATCTGTACATCCATACTCATAACAGCATTATTCACAACAGATAAAAGGCCAGAAGCAGCCTGTGTGAACAAGCTGTGTGAACAGATGAACAAACAAAATGCAGTATATACATACAATGGGGGTATTTTTCAGCCTTAAAAAGGAAAAAAATTCTGACACATACTGAAACATGGATGAATCTTAAAGACATCAATCTAAATTAAATTAGCTAGTTTCAAAACTATAAATGCTGTATGATCCACTTATATGGAGTACCCAGAGAAGTCAAATTAATAGAGACAAAACGGAGTCTAGTGGTTGCTAGGAACTGGGACAGGAAGAAGACCGAGGATTTGTGTTTAATGTACTGTTTCCTTTGCCAAGATAACAAGAGATTATGTCTGACAAATGACTAATAAATGCATGATGATTTGTAGCCAGCTTGCTCAGTTGGTTAGAGTGCAATGCTGTGAATATTTTCTGCCAAAACAAAAATAAAGAAAGTTGTAAAGTTCATTTTTTCAACATAGTGTCTTGTACATCTCACTGTTACAATGGGTCAACCTGTATCCCTATTTAAACATTTTGTTTTTTCCCTTCCCCTCCCCAAATTATACCAACATCAAATACAGTGAAATCAGGGGTTGTACCGTGGGGGAGGGACATACAAAACAACAAAAAATATCATATGGTACCTTATAAATATGTTAGAAACAATAGCAAAAAGAAAAAAACACTTGTGTCCTTATCTTGAGGTTCACTTCGTTTAACTTCGTATTATCTGGTCATATGTATATAGCTTTTGACCTTTTCTACTTGTCCCAGACATATACTAATTATTGCAAATAAGGAAACCATGGGACCTATGTTTCTTTGGGCCTGGCTTACTTCACTTTACAATTTGGGGGGAGGGGGGCGGCGCAGAGGGGGAGTGTAGTTGTGGAGGTGGAAGGGAAGGGATGGTAGGGGAAAAACAAAAGAGGCAACAATCCTTGAAAAGAAATGTACTCATTACCTTGCTCATGTAACTGTACAGTATTTTCACAATAAAAAAAACTTTTAAAAAAGACATAAAACCCCTCTGTACAGCACCTTTACAATAAAATAAATTTTTTTAAAAAACTTGAAAAAAAAGAAAAAAGTATAACAAACATTTCAGTTAGATTTTAGGAAGAAGAGCAAGGAGATTTCACAAAAACTAAAAATAGAACTACTACCACAAAAACAATAATGTCACGACTGGGTACATATTAATGCCTTGCTTACTGACAAGATGTTCTGAGAAATGTGTCCTTAAGCATTTTTATTGTGTGAACATTATAGAATATACTTACTCAAACTAAGATAGGTACAATCTTACTAGGAAATGCGATCTTATGGAATCACTGTCATACATATTGCTCAACACTGCTAAAAATTAAGAAGCTAGCACATGCCTGTACTATACCCCAAAAAAATGAAATTAGGGAGTCTTTACTCCCATTTTCTGCATGAAGAACAAGAAATTTTCCTTCATTCTTTTCTTATTTTTTCCAACTTTTACCCTGTTATATTTAAATAAATCCTTATAAAAACTTAAAAAGGAAAAATGAAATTATTATGTTGAGATATCTATACTCTTATGTTTAATGAAAATATATTTCCAAAAGCAAGAATACATGATCAACCTAAATGTCCATCAGTGGATGAACAGATGAAGAAAATATGGTGTATTTATATACTAGAATACTAGACAATCACAAAATAAAATGAAATCTTGTCATTTAAGGCAACATGGATGAGCCTAGATGATATTATGCTAAATGAAATAAACTAGTCACAGTGTAAATAAAAAGGAATAATCTTTGAAATATGTGGAGTAAGAACGTTTTGGACTTTTGAGGGGAAGTGGAATATCTGCATATACCTTAATTATTTTTGAGATGACACTTTAAATACAAAACTTATTTTATATATATACACACATACATAAATACATAGACATATATAGATGTGTGTACACACATACATGCATTCTGAACTTATTTTTTGCATTATTATTGTTATTATTAAGTAGTTGTACCAAGGGGTTACAAATCCATAAATCAAGTTATGAGTATAATGCTTCTTGGTCAATGTCACCCTTCTTTCATTCTCCCCCACTTTCCTCTTCTCATCCCTACCCACAGTTACATAGTGCACATTGAATAAACCAACTGCATTTGGTTAACCTTCCTCCCTCCATTCCTGTTTCCACCATAAAATATTTCCACTTCTTGGTTCTGAACTTAATTTTATGTAAAACTTTTAGTGTGACTATATTTTTACTTCAACTTATCACAGAAGTTTAATATAGTACTTTTCACTTTGGTATACTGTGGCACTCAAAACACTGGATTTTGGACAGCTTTAGATTTCACATTTTCAAATTATGGATGAACTCAAAATCGAATTTTTTTAAAGTTGATCTTAGAAGTAGAAAGAAGCGTGGTTATCACAGGCCAAAAGTATATGGAGAAGATGGAGAAAGGAAATACTGGTTAACCCACACAAATAAATAGTTCAAAGGAATACTTTCTAGTGTTGGCAGAATGCTAGTAACAATAGTTGTATTCATAAACTTCTTTGTACAACTACTTAACCAATTTTTTTAATATATCACATACTTTCAAATACAGAATTTGAATGTTTTCACTAGAAAGTAATGAATATTTGAAGCAAAATGACACTAATTTGATCATTATAAACATATATAAAAACATTACACTAACTCATAAATATAAAAAGTATAATTATCATGTATCAATGAAAGGTTATAGAATATTTTTAAATTTCACCAAAATGGGGCTGGGAAGGTGGCTCAGTGGTAGAGTGCTTGCCTTGCATGCCTGACGCCCTGGGTTTGATTCCTCAGCACTACATAAGCAAAAAGAAAAAAAGCTGGAAGTGGCGCTGTGGCTCAAGGGGTAGAGCGCTAGTCTTGAGCTGAAGAGCTGAGGAACAGCGCCCAGGCCCAGAGTTCAGGCCCCACAACCGGACCCCCCAAAAAAAAAATTCACCAAAATGAATGTCATCTTTATACAATAAACAATGTGTCTGTAAATCAAAATTGTGTTACTTGATCATAAACTATTGACCTAGTAGTTTTAGTTTTCATATGTTTTTATGAGATAATGTTTAAAATAATAATTTAATCATTCAGTGAACTTGAAAATAATTTCCCAAACCAATCCATATAGGTACATACACATATGCATACACTCCTTGCTTTAAGAATAACAAATTAGAGAAAAGGAGGTATGGCTTGCATGGTAGAGCATCAGCCTTCGAGCAAAAAAACAAACAAACAAACAAATAAGAGCTTCAAGTTCTGAGTTCAACAGCTAATATTCGCACAAAGACAGACAGAGAGACAGAGAAAGAGAGGGCGGGAGAAGAAAGAGAAGGAAGGAAGGAAAGGAGGGAGGGAGGGGAAAAGGAAAGAGAAGCAAGGAAGACAGGAAGGAGGGAAGGAAGAAAAAATTGGAGAAGCGAAAAATTACCTTTCTGTATTTTACCGTAAGACAATTTATCCACTTCTCTAGTCCTTTGGCATGGTATTTCCAAAAATAAACCATCTTTGTTTTTCCTTTGTTTTGTATTCTACAGAAAGTTCAATTTTTATGTTCACTTTTAATCTAGGTTTAGTTACAGTTATGGAGAAATTTATTATTTTAAACACGTACGTACATATGACTATATAAGATGATGTCAAGCGAAATGAGCCCCAAGACAGGGCCACAAGTGATTTTTTCTTTCTTGCGATTGTTTATAATGTACTTATAATGCACTATGTGATTTTTTTTGTTTCTTTTGTATGTTCTTCCCCCATGGTATAACCCCTGTTTTCACTGTATTTGATTCTGGTGTCCTGCATCTGGCATATACATTTTTATAATTTGGGGAGGGGAAGGGATATAACAAAATGCTTAAATAAGGATACAGGTTGACCCACTGTAACAATGAGATATACAAGACACTATGTTGAGAACAAACTTTACAATTTCGGGGCGGGGGAGGGAGGAGTTGGGGAGGTGGGAAGGGAAGGGATGGTGGGGAAAAACAAAGGACGAGGTAACAATGCTTGATAGGTAATCATTACCCTACTCATGTAACTGTAACCTCTCTGTAGAGTATTTTTACAATAAAAAATACATGAAAAAAAGAATAAAGGTAAAAAAATACTATTGTGGGAAGTCAGATGCAACCTATACATTCACTAGAAGTAATTTGCTTTGATCTTTTCAGGCTTTCTAGTTATGTTATATATTCTTATACTTTTTTTTATCTCAGTAGGTTAGTCCTAACCAATGTCACTGTTTCAGGGAACAGTTAAGAAAGAGCTAATCTGTTCCAAATTGGTTGGAAGGACTTTTCTCCTGTGTGTGTGAGTGTGTGCATGCGTGTGTGTGTGCGTGCATGCATGCACTCACACATGCATGAGCAATTCCCTGACTGAAATATTTAAGAAAAATTATGATGCTTAGCTGCAAAATGAACTAGCTGTCCACAGTTCAAATCAAGGCATAAAAACAATCAAATTTAACCATAGAATCACAGTGAAATTTCCTACACTTGAATGTTAACTCATCTAACTTGTATCAAATCACAATGTAACACCTTTCCTTATTTCCCGTATTCCTTCTACTTGCTACTACAGAGATTTCTATCAATAAACACTGTTTGACTATCTGGATCCACATCTCTATCTGACTATCAGCTCCCAGAAACAAAAACCTATATATCTTATTATTCAGGGGGTGGGAAGATGGTGTCCCAGGGCTTGAACTCAGGGCCTGGCACTGTCCCTGAGCATTTCTGCTCAAAACTAACACTCTACTACTTGAGTCACAGCTCCTCTCAGCCTCTTGAGTAGCTAGGATTACAGGTGTGAGCCACCAGAGCATAGTATTTTATTATTTTTCATAATTCCAGGACCTAATACTATTGAAAAGTACTTGTGGAATATGATTGAATTCGAGATCTAGATGAATATATATATTAAAATATTAACTGGTGCATTTGTTCTTCTATTTTCTTACTTGAAATGTCTAAAACCAACTTTGAAAGCTAGTTTTATAATGTATTTCCAGTGTCATTTTTCTTATCATCTCTGACTTTAAAATTGTAAAAGCCATTAGCTTTCATTAGTCATCAGATTTCTTTCAAAAACCGTGCTTTTTTGTATTTTATATCTTGTATGGAAATTATTCCAAAAGGTTATATTTTTTCAGAGTTAACTTCTTCACCCTCAATACAATTTTCAAGATCACTATAGGTATCACAAACTGAATTTGAAAATCATTAATTTATGGGTCAAATTCTGCCCATTTTAGATGGCCCACAAACTAAGAATTGTTCGTTTTTATGTGGTTAGGTCCTTAAAAACTAATTTTTTAAAGTGACATAGGTTATATGTGGCCACCAAACCTCAAGTACATATACTCTGGCCCTTTCTAGAAAAAAAAATCATGCCACTTTAAATTATTCTCTGGTTTAAACTAGGTAATTTTTGTGTCAATACTGGGACTTTAACCCAGAGCCTTGAGTTCTCACTCTCCTTTTTGCTCATGGCTGGTGTACCGCCACTTAAGCCATGTCTCCAGTGTGACATTTTGTTGGTTAATTAGAAATCGGAGTTTCACAGATGTTTCTGCCTGGGCTGTTTTCAAACTGAGGTCCTCCAGGTCTCAGCCTGCTGAGTAGCCAGGGTAATAGGAGAGAGCCACTGGGCTTGTCATAAACTATAGAATTTTTAAATAGTAAACATAACCTAAAAAGTGGCTTAAAACTTAGTTGGCCAGCAATGAAAGAAAAACTAAAATTATTCTATCATCATAATTATTATTCTACACACAGGCTATTGCATTACCCACAAAGTACATTCATAATTTCATAAAACTTTACCCCTATTTCACCTTACTTTACTACAGTGTCTTTTGAGTCTTTTTAAACTTTTTTCCAAACAATATTTCCAAAATTTGGGAGGTTGGGGCAGAAGGATCATAGTTCAGGCAAACCTGAGCTACACACAAAAACTATCTCATGAAATAAAATAGTCAGGCCAGGAGTTGGTGGTTCAAACTTGTAATCCTAGCTATTTAAAAGAATGAGCTTTGATAATGATGAGTTTCTCCCATTAACTACCCAAAAGCCAGAAGTGGAGCTGCGGCTCAAGATTTGTTATGCCAGCTTTTGGCAAAAAATCCAAGGGACAGAACCCAGGCCCAAGTTCAAACTCTAGGACTAGCACAAAAATTAATCCCTTAAAATAAATAAAATAAAATGGCCAGCAAAACAGATTGTCAGCAGGATTCTATGATTGCTCTATCAGCTGTTTTATGACATAGTTTCAGCATGTACTTCAACAAGTTATATGTGGAATATACTCAATCAAATATTGCTAAATTGAAAAAATTATCACTTCTTCTAAAGTGATTTTGCTCACCCATCAAACCAACTACTACAAACTTCATCATTTCACTATCAATGCAGGAGCCCAAAGTACCCAGTTAAAAAGCCATTCATTTAGATAATATTAAAAAAATCAACAGTAAAATTTTTTTTACATTTTTTAATTGTGAAAATACCATACAGAGGGGTTTCAATTACATGGGCAAGGTAATGAGTACATTTCTTATCAAGCATTGTTGCCTCCTCCTTTGTTTCCCCTTCCCATCCCTTCCCATCTCCCCCCCCCAAAGTTGTAAAATTCGTTTTTCGACATAAAAACTTGTACATCTCATTGTTGCAATGGGTCCACTTGTATCCCTATTTAAACGATTTGTTTTTTCCCTTTCTCTCCACAAATTATACCAACATCAAATACAATGAAAGCAGGGGTTATACCGTGGGGGAGGGACATACAAAGCAACAAAGAAATCATCTTATAAATATGTTAGAAACAATCACAAGAAAGAAAAAACATATATTGCTTTAAACAAAAATATATTGCTTTAAACAAAATGATAATTTGGGGACATGTATAAACTTTGGGAAAATTGTAACAAAATGATTCCCTAATGTTTGCTAAATTTTTTTATGTGTTACATTTTTTTTGTATTTTTTGTTGTTGGTGGTGGTGGTGGTCTTGGGGTTGAACTCTGGGCCTGGGCACTATCCCTGCACTCTTCAGCTCAAGGCGAGCACTCTACCACTTGAGCCACAGTGCCACTTCCGGTTTTCTAGTGGTTTATTGGAGTTAAGAGTCTCACAGATGTTCCTGCCCCGGCTGGCTTTGAACCTCAATCCTCAGATCTCAGCCTCCTGTGTAGCTAGGATTACAGGAGTGATCTTTAACTTAAATATAATCCAATCAATATTCTTCTGTGGCAGAAAGCATAAACAAGTTCAATGGTCAAAGAAAGGTAATTTGCTTTATTGCAACAGATGCTCAAAAACAAGAAAATTGCTAGAATTTTTTCAAGTGACTACTTTTCACATTTTTATTTGTAAAAGTCAGACGTATTTGCCTAGGTGAACATGCATGAATCCAAAGCATTTTTATTTTGCTTTGGCAATACTGCAGTTTGAACTCATGGCTTTGCACTTGGTCAGTAATGCAAAAGTTTTCCTTATCAAACCAATGAATCATTTTTCTTAGTTCTTAAATTGTGGCTAATCTCAATTCATTCAAATACTTTATCACATAATGTAAATCCCTCTTTTAATACTGTATTAAAGAAACAAAATGAAATATATGAATGGGTAGCCTTTTCTTTTTTTTTGAGTCCAGTCGTGGGACCTGAACTCTGGGCCTGGGCGCTGTCCCTCAGCTCTTCAGCTCAAGGCTAGCGCTCTACCACTTGAGCCACAGTGCCACTTCCGGCTTTTTTCTTTTTGCTTATGTGGTGCTGAGGAATCCAACCCAGGGCCTCATGCATGCAAGACAAGTGCTCTACCACTGAGCCACCTTCCCAGCCCTGAATGGGCTGTATTAGTTTTTGTATTACCTGTATTAGTTTTTGTTTTTTAAAAGCTAGTTGAGGGCTGGGAAGGTGGCTGAGTTGGCAGAGTGCCTGCCTCGCATACATGAGGCCCTGGAAGTGGCACTGTGGCTCAAGTGGTAGAGTACTCACCTTGAGCTGAAGACTGACAAAAAAAAAAGCTAGATGAGAATTATTATGTAGGTCTATTTCTGGGTTCTCTGATTCTGTCCCACTTATTATATACCTTTCCTGCCACTAATACCTCATTGTTTTAATTACTGCGGTTATATGGTAAAACTTAATATCCAGTAAACTGATCCATTACATATTATTCTTTTTCAAAATTATTTCAGAGATTCTAGGTCATATACTTTTGCCTATAAATTATAAAGTCTATGAATAAGAAAGCATAATTACTGTGACGTTAACTTTTAAGTGAGTAGAAATGTATGGCTACTAAAGCAACAGTCCTGGCTACTAATCTTACAAAGATGCCAACAACTTCAATATACAGCTCCTTATTTTAATATTGTTTTCTGGGGCAGACAGCAATGTACAGAGGAAAGGAACAGGAGACTTTCTGGGCAGGAAAGTCTGTGAGACTCTTATCTCTAATTAACCACCAGAAAACTGGAAGTGGCACTGTGGCTTAAGAGGTAGAGCACTTGCCTGGAGCTAAAGAGCTCAGGGACAGCGCCCAGGCCCAAAGTTCAAGTCCTACAACTGACAAAAAAAAACAATGTAGGTTTAAATTCCAGATGTTTCTTCCACTACCTTGCATAATTTTTTATCTCTTAAAAAGAAATACACTTGGACATGATAAATTATACAGGTCTCTAGACATTCACACAATGAGATCAAAGGAGGATATTCTTAGGAGCTATGGGCATATGATCATAAAAAGTGATATTTATCAAAATGAACTACAAGAAATGGAAACAAGAGGTTTTTGTCCCCTTTGTTGATGTTTTTGTTTTCTGTAGCTTTTATCTTGTTTGTAAGTTTATCTGTTTTTGGTAGGGTAAAGAGGAAACACAGAAATGGTGGGACAAAGGGTAAAAAAATACACTAGACACTATGCTAAAAATGAACTATACACCTTGTTGGTGGAGACAGGAAGGAAAGAATGGGAGAAAGCAAGGGAAGGGGTGGCACTGCTCAAAAAGAACTGTACTCATAATCTGACATATAATTGTAACCCCTCTGTACATAATCTTTACATAACAACTTAAAAATTACTCTAAAATTACTCTATTTTGAGGAGTGAATAAAACTAAAGACAAAAGTAGAGTTGAGGAACTTGTATTTTTTATAAATATACTAGGTAACTCATAGGATCAATTAGTTTTGCTGAAGAATATTTTTAATACTGCCTCTGTGCTGAGATCTCAATATCTCAGGATTTCATGTAAACTTACAAATGCTGCTTTATTGTGATAAGAACATTTGGTATGATTAGTTTTGTGGAATGTCTGTTTTTTTTTCTTTTATAATTGTTTTATTCAATTGCTTTTTCGAAGCCGTAAATTCAACAAGGAAAATTAGACTACTTTGCTGAAAGTTTAGTTCAACTCATTAGAGTTTTAAGGTGTAAAAATAATTTCCGTGCCATTCCATTTGACACACAGAAATTTTTATCAGTGCTTAAAAAGTCTTTTTTAACCATATATAACAGCTCTTTTATCTGATCTAAATAAATAACACATTGGAATTGCAACCACAAATAAATGAATATGAAGTGTGTAATAATTTCTGGTATAGAGTACGTGATCATCAAATGGCCTACACTTTTCTCAATTATGCTAGATATACTTAAGAGGTAAAAAAAAGAAACTGTATAGTTGTTGCCAGGTACTACTGAATTACTAGCTTCTAAGTGGCTAACTGAAGGATCAAAGTTAGAGGCCAGTCTGAACCAAGATCATCTCTATACTCCATCATCAAAATAGCCAGCAAAAAGCAGGGCAACAAGTTTAGCTAAAGTGGTAAAAAGTCAATCTAACAAGCATGAAGCGCTGAGTTCAAGCCACAGTAAGGCCAAAAAAGTACAGATATTAAAATTTATACCTTTCCTCACAAATTCTATCCCTAACCATTTTATAGAAGAAGCAAAAGAGTTATACAGCAATGCTATCTATCCATGACCTTAGGAGTAACAAGTCTCCTAACAAAATGGCTAAACTATATCAAAATTAGGTACAACACTTGCTTTTACTGTTAAAGAAAAGCAAATTTTTCCAAAATAAACAGCAAGACCTTTACATGACATTTTAATACTTTCTTTGGCTCTTAAAGCAAGAGAATACACACAATGAACATCCTAATTCACAGGAAATTTATTTTCTATTTGCTAGCTTAAGAAATAATATTTATTTTTGCTGGATAATTAAATGTTTCTTTTTATTTTATCCTAGTGCTTTTGCCTAGGATAAAACGTGTCATATTCATTTGGGAAATGATGTTCAGGTTCTCATGAAATCAGTTAAATGTGAGTAAAGCAGTGTCATGGATAATTTTTTAAGCTCTCAGGTTAATCTAACATACAGCCAGTTTAGAATAATCACCTCAAGAAAGCTCAAGGTCAAATTTATAAGTCACCTATATTTAAATGTACAATATATCCCTAGAGCTTATTTACATATATTTTTACTCTATCCTTTATCCATCCATACATGTCCATTTCATTTTTTCTCTTTTTGTAAATATCAAGTTTGTTTTTGGAATCTATTTCCTGTAAACGTATTGAATACTTGGTGAAATGAAAGCATTAATTAACAACACTATGTTTCTTTCCTATTTCTCTTATACTCTCTTTACCCAATTCTCCCCTCATACACACATACACACAAACACATACACACACACACACAGCAACAACTATTTCAAATGTACAGAAACATGTTAAAATATAGCAGTAAATCAGCTACACAGAATGCCAGAATGCCTATAGGGCAAATCAGAAAACCTCTCTATTTTCTGCAAAACCAGATTAACCTTAGCTCTTAAATCTCTTTCCTGTATAACTCTTTTCACATTTAAAAACAAACAAGAAAAAATACACCAAGAAAAGAACTACCAACCAAAACAGATAATAATCTTTTTTTTTTTTAATTTAATTTTATTTGTGAACATACTGTACAGAGGAGTTACAGTTACATGGGCAGGATAATGCGTACATTTCTTACCAAGCATTGCAGCCTCCTCCTTTGTTTATCAGATAATAATCTTTGGAAATAATATAAGCATTGTATGTCAAATACTGACAAAGTACTGAAAAGCTTACCTCAAAATTCCTTATGCTTACCCAATTTTCAGAGCTGCTGCTAAGTACAATGATGTCATCAATCAAGAAAGCAATCACATGAAAAGAAAATACCTTTATTTCCTCCAAAAAATTATAGATAAAAGAGACTGAAGTGAGGTAGTCCTAAAATAATATGTTCCAAGAAAGCAACTGTACCATTGTTAGGCCTATTATGGGATAACAAGGTAATGATTAGTTAGTTACCTTGATGAACAAATCAAAGTAGAGAAACGGAGAGGCCCTGCCCTAGAGGAACTGACCTGAATATTTCCAGACTAGACTGGTTTTTTTTTTTTTTTTTTTTAAAGTTA
This sequence comes from Dipodomys spectabilis, assembly GCF_019054845.1. Lineage (NCBI taxonomy): Eukaryota > Metazoa > Chordata > Mammalia > Rodentia > Heteromyidae > Dipodomys > Dipodomys spectabilis. The sequence goes on from NW_024871136.1 coordinate 261,189, forward strand.
GACTTGGAGGAACTGGGAAGGCACTGGTGTGTGGGTGTGGCCATGGCCCTTCTGACATATGTCCCTTGTCTATTTCACACAAACCAGGTTAAAACATACAAAAATTCAGATGTCTCTATTTTCTTTCCCTACTTGAGAAAGCAGTATCTTCAGAACAGCACTCTGGGAACAATGGCTACTAAGATGAATACTACAGTAACAAAAATTATAGGCCTAAGGTCCATTTTTAAAAGCACAGAAAAAAATTGCTAGTAATAAGCACATTCACCTTTAGTAATAAAGATTTTAAGAATGACAAGCATAACTATAAATCTTTACATTGCTCAGGACAATATGAGAGAGGGAAGAAGTTCACTCTAGCTTTCTCTCTCTCCTTATGTAGCAAAGATCTATTTATGTTTGTATTACTTTATTAACTAGCATAAAGTTATTACCAACCACATATTAAATATTTATGAAACTAGCAAGGTGTTGATGGTTTATACTTCCAATCCTAGCAACTCAAACATTTATCCTTGGTACTCAGGAGGTATAAACCTGGAGGATTGTGGTTCAAAGCCAATCTAGGCAGGAAAAGTCCGTTAGACTCCCTCTCCAATTAACCAGAAAAATGCTAGACTGGAGCAACGACTCAAGTGGTAGAGCATCATCAGTGAACAAGAAAGCTGAACCAAAAAGCTAAGCAAGAGCGAGATGCCCTGAATTCAAGCCGCAATACCAACATAATGTGTGAATCTGAATTGATCCCCAACATTTATTCAATGACTAAATTCTAGATTTTTTTACTTCTGCCAGGACTCCACTATGACTCTTCTATCAGTCATCCGTATATCCCTTCAGTCCTAGTTTAAAAATCTCATTAGTATTTCCAATAACATAGCTGTCTCTTAATTGATACTCCCTACCTTCCATATGTCCCCTGTTCCAGTGCAGCTATTCTTCAAAGCACAAATGTTTTCATGTCCTCAATAACCTTCAGAGGCTTCCATTTACAAAATAAAATTAAACCTTTAAACTGTATAATCTGGGCCTAACCTACATTTAATAGATTCCTTAACTCATCTCACATCATATCCCATTCGTATATCAGACTTATAATCTAGCAATAGAATATAAGATCCCTTGCTCATGTAATTGTAACCCCTCTGTACGGTATTTTTAAAAACTTAAAAAAAATAAAAAAGAACATAATATCCCTCCTTCCTGCTAGAGAAACTTTCTCTTATATTGTCCCCATATACCCAAAACATGTTCCTTTCATCTCTGAAAAAATTACCACTCTATAATATCCTGATCAAATTCTATCTCATTTACAAGGCCTTATCAGCCCCACCTGTAATCTACCACTACTAGTATCCTCCCATGCCATTGCTGACTGCCCTTCACAACAACCCTTTTCTGTAATTCCTGTCTTGCCTGCCTGAATTTAAAGCTGGGGACATAAGGGGAAATTCTATGGTATAATATTAGGCAATTCATATTACTGCACAATGTTCTACACTACCTGTAGTTAATAAACCCTTGATAAATTAAATCAATTCCTACTATAGCAAGAGTTCTAGATAGAAAAAAATCTAACAAAATTAAATGTCAATGAAACAGCTCATTAAAGAGTTATAATAATAAAATTACTTGTTTCTTCTTATCCCTCAAAGTGTTCCTAAACACATTCACATTTTGATCCCTGAACCACTCTATCTGTAATTATAAGCATGCAGAGTGAGAGCTTCAACATATTTAGATGAAATGATCATATTTAGGAAAACCAGAGGAAGGCTGAGGCTATGGCTGTGTCTACCTAAATCCCAAGAATTTTCATTTTAAGTGACAATAATTCTGAGTTTAGTGGGAAAAGAGAAGGAACTGCTATATACTGGACATGTAATACATGCAAGGTATTTCATAAATTAAAACCAGTAAAGCATTTCATTTAGACAAATAATTTTGAAAATAGTTTTCTTCCTTTTACAGATAAAAAAAAAAACCAATGCTGAGGGATCTTAGACAACATGCACTAGGGCACACAGCTACTATAATGTAGAAGTCGGGCTTGACATAGATATATCTGGCTTCAAAGTTAATGTTCTTTTCTCTATTACTACAAGTTCTAATAAAAATTAATTGAAACTTGAAATTTCTTCCAATAGTTGCTATCCTGGCTATATTTCTCATGTTTGAAGCTTTAATCTCAAACTACTTTTATCAATATGTATCAAGTATTATTCTCAAAATTGATTTCCTTAAACAAAACAGTATTACTAATACAAAAGTACCAGAGCTTAAATAAATTATATGACATGAAATATAAAGCTACACTTAATAAAGAAGAAGTACTCCCGAACCAGAAAATAATATCTGAATCCACAAACTGTAATGTTCATGGAGCTAATTCATGAAAAGATCATGTTACTCAGACATGCTGTTCTTTATGACCTTTGCCCAGGAATGACCAATATCCCATCCTATCTCATGTAACACCTCTTCCCTGATCCTGACAGAATCCAGGCAAGAGCTAAAATTGTGGCTGCCTGAGGAGTGATGCCCTTTGAAGTTCCCATTCCAAGCAGACATAATTGAGACACTCCCTGCAAGAGCTCTTACAACTAGTGCTTTTGCTTATCCCTATTTCCCAGCTTCCAAGAATTCTTTTCACAAGAGCCAACAGAGGACATGTTTCCCTTTTTGGGGTCCTTTCTCCACCTTTCAACTGAATCAAATTAGTTCTTGATTAAAACCTTGACATTTTACATCAGAAAAATTGTCAGTGGTTTGGCTCTTTACTAGTATATTTTAGTACTAAGCACTGGTCTAAAAGTGTAGGATCCCATCTATGGCCATACCACCCTGAACGCGCCCGATCTCGTCTAAAAGTGTAGGATCCCATGATAAGTTTTTGTTGTGGGAAAATATATTAAGCATCCTAAATAACCAATTTGTATACTTGTGAATTATATTTCAAAGGCTATCAAAGACCATGACAAGCAAGACAGGTAAACAATACTGAAAAGACTCCAAAATATATGATAGTATCTATAATCTTTAATTTTACCACGACTCAACACATAAAAGAAATTATTTTGACATTGAAATTCATCGCCCCTTATCTAAATTTTCTTTAAAGTTTCATACACACACACACACACACACACACACGTATATAAAATCTATTATGCAACTAAAGCACCTTAGTCTTAGAAACTGTCCCAATTGAAGGTTGTAAAGTTCATACCTCAAAGTCAGCATTTCTAAAGCCAACAACAAACATATAATTAAAATAATTATAAATTCCAGAAAATAAGAGTTTCCTTCTTATCAATGGAGTCTCATTAAAAACAAAACCTCTTCTAAGAACTGTGTTGGAAACGTAGCATAAAATGTTTACATGGAATATTTTAATTTTGTCACTTGTAGGGTTAAATCTCACCAACCATAACTGTTTTAGATAAAGAAAACAGAAATACTATCTTCACCACATTACCTTCACCTTTCGTTTTACTTCATAGGGATTAACAATTTCCACTGGAGTATTTTTCCAAATTGCTGAGGTCGAGAGACCCATTGTTAAATCTCTACATTACCTAAAACATACTGTAAACAATAAAAAACCATATGTAGTAATTACAATTTAAAACATACTACATTCAAAGTTACAAAATATTAAAATAGTAGGCATGCAAAAAGATCCCCACCCCATCCCATCCTTCTATTAAAAGTATTTATCTATTTTTATCTTAAATTCTTGAGACTAAATCAATAGATTACACATATGAAACAAACTTCATTCCCCTCTCAATAGTTGCTAGAAAATGTTTGCAAGCAATTACATTCTTACCATTTCAAGAAGAAAATAATTATTTTGACTTATTTTGTTTGAAACAGACAAAAATATGAAAATGTATTTTGGAATTGCTTAGTTCATAAATAAAAGTAATTTCTATGATGCTAAAGGGTTTAAATTCAAGGTACTTCTGAACTTATTTCCACTGCATTTCTTGTTCCATTTAATTCTACCTTGTTAATCTAACCTCGGTTCAGATTTTAAAAATTAAAGAAAAACAATAAGATAAACATAGCAGTCCAGTGTATTTTTAAAGATGGAGTATATACTTGAAAGTTGCAACACTGAGCTGCGTAGGAATGCGAGTCTTATCCCAAAATATCTTAATGTGAATCAATTTGGCATTCATCAACTATTTTAGGCTGTATATGGTGGCCTCTACTGGAGGAGTACACCGTTGATTAAGTGACTAGAAAAACATTCAACTTTCTATCACAATCGATCACAGGTTTTTTTTTTTGTGCTCAAATACTCACTGCCTGCTTTTCGTAACAATGAAGTACCTGTGTACATCTAAGTTCTTTTCTCACCGCACAGCTGATCAGAGCCAGCCAGTCGAGTATCAGAAGAGCGGGAAGGGAGAAGGATCGAAATACTTGGTGGAACCCCGCTCAGCCTTTCTAGAGATTCCTGTTTTAAAGGCTGGGGTTTACTTCTCCAGTTTTCCTACAGCCCCAATGGGGGCGGGGACAGCGATTGGGGAAAGGTGAAAGGCGGAGAGAAAGGGCAGGAACTTAAAAGAAACCAGAGGGGCGGCAGCTGAATATCATCACCTGAATGTAGACAAACCTGACTGCCAGTTCCTCTGGACTTGGGGTGTTAACCGAAAGAACGTAACAAGTCACCAAGAAACGCCAAAGCTGTCACCAAGAAACGCTCATCCCAGTGCGTAAACGTCCCCCGAGTTAGTTTGTCACCTTGGTGTGTTTTGTTGCGCGGGGTGGTGGTTCATAAAGCGCCCAGGGTTCAACAGCGAGCTTTAGTCCACAGCTGTACCCCAAGTGTTCTCTGCCAGCAAAGCCGAACGCCGTGCGGAAAGAGGGACGCATCACAACCAACTCGGCACCCCGTGCGTTTCCCCCAGTTCCTCCACGGGTTGCAAAGTGAGGAAACTTATTCCCAACTCCTCCAGCATGGCCCGCAAGCTAGGCGCTCCTGCGGCCGAGCCCCAGCGCGGTCTGCACTCCTTCCGCCCTCTGCCTCACCACCGCCCGTTCCCCCGCGAAAGCACACTTGGGGCTGAGCGTGCTCCATCGCCTGGCACCCTCGCGGCGGGGGGGGAGGGTTCACCCCAGTACCCCGCTCCCCAGTCCCACACCCTCCTCTGTCTCCCGGGGTCAGGTAAGAAGAGGGGACGGGCTCCAGCCGGTCGTGACCAACACACTAACCTCGCCACTGCTCGCACAGCCGAACACCTCCATTTCTTGATCCCCGGGCTCCTCCGTTGGAGCAAACGGTAGCATCGCCCCTTCAGGAGCACTGGAACAGGAGCTGCCAGCCGACAGCACAGCCGCGCATCCTGTCTGTGGAACTCGACTGCCGCCGCTGCTGCCGCCGCCGCCGCCGCCGCCGCGACCCCCAGCCCAGCCGTCAGTGCCTTCCACTGCCCTCACGGCCGGCTCCCTTCGACGCTCGGAGCTAGGGGTCTCTGCCACCCGCTGCTGATCCCATAGAGAAGACAACTCTGTGCTTCTTTTCCCAGAGCAACTGCGCGCAGCTCTTTGCTAGCCCCCGCCGCAGCTACGGCCACTCAGCGGTGACTTCCCCCTCCCACCTCCCCACCGCCCTGCCAGTGCCCCGCTTCCCCGCGCCCCCTCCCCGTTCCCCGCGCCCCCTCCCCGTTCCCCGCTCCCCACTCGGTCAATATGGCGGCAGCGGCGGCATTACCTGTGCGGCGCCTGCCCCCCCCCCCTAGGGCGGCAGCTCGGCGTCACCCGAACGTCAATGGAGATTCCCCAGCCTAGGGTGAAGTGAAAGGGGGGGGGCAGAGAGGGGCGGGGTGGATTCGGGGGACCGCGTGCTGGGGTTGCGAAAGGAGGGGAGGGGATGTGCTGGGCGGGGGAGGCGGGTGAAGAGTAGTATAAGCCAATGCGAGCGCCTTGGTAAACCTGCCCAGTCCACGGAGCATGCGCAGTGCTCTTAACACATGCTCAGCAGGCCTTCTTGAGACTACAGAGCGAGCAGCCTTGCTGGCAGGAGGAATCCCAAAAAGGATGCGGGAAATGCAGGACCCTTCTAAGTGCTTGAAAGGCCAGTACTAGGGGACTGCTCCATGAATAATTGCCCTCAGGGCTCACAAAAAAACTACGAAAATACAACAACACAATAACAACAAAAAACCAGGTGTCCTGTACGGTGAACCACGCCCACCTGGAGACTTAGTAACACTTTACGGAATCTACTTTACTAATCCCCTAGAATTTACAATCAAGGAGGAAAACCATTGAAATGAAATTAATATATCTGCTTTTCTCAAAGCCTTGTTTGTTACTCTCAAGTTGCTCCAGATGATGTTCTTACACTTATGACATAATAGTTCTAGTGTACCCACACACACAAATGGAAGTACATGCTACTTATTTGACTCTACTTGTGGCAATAAAGAGTGTGACATTGCTACCTTTGCCTCCATCATCCTTTCTGAGAATACTGAATCCGTATTGGCAATAATTACAATTTTCTATTATCTCCAAATCCAACTTTTTTGCTTTTCTTCTCTAAACTATGCACTGTAATAGGATTTGGCAGAATGACGGAGATAAAGTTCTGTGTCACAGAAAGGGTGGATGATCAAAATTTTTCATTGAAACACTCAAAGTAAGAAAAATTGTTCTGCGTTTGGCATATCCAAGAAACCAAACAATTTCAACAGTAGCTAAAACAGCTCAACAATTTGGAGAGGTTTTGCATTAAACTACATCTACAACAACTGAATTCTGCTCCCAGACAATATTGAACGATGCAACTATGCTCTCTCTTTATTTCACCATCTAGTTTTGAGTGTAAAATATGATAAAGCAGGCCACAGAGATTGACAGTGAATTACCAAGCAATGATCAGTAATAGTGCCCTGCCACTTATTCAGCTTAATATCCAAAGAGAAAGGGTTAGAATATAGCTATGCAAAAGGAAAAGTTTTGAAAACAATGGAACATGGGGCACAAAGACAAATAAATTTATGTTTAGCTGAACTGACACTGTTCTTAAGTAAGAGCAGTCCTTCCAAGCTGCTGATTCTAAGTTCCTACTTCCTTACCCCTATTTTCAGTTCTGGAATTCTCTCTTCCATGTCATCTGTTTTCTTTTTATTAAACCCCATCAGCAAAAGCATTTTGTTATTTACTGCAATGTGATTGGCCACTTGCTAGCATTTGATGCAGTTTATGAGACTCCTTTCTATAAATATTTTCTTCACTTGATCTCCAGAGTAAAAATGTTCATTTTCCCCCTACATCCTTAGCAATTTCTTCTCAGTCTCTTTTACTATGTCACCTATCTTCTCAGTTACTATTAGAACCTCAATATTCATTGTGGGCTTCCATATTCCTGAAGGTTTCAGGTATTTTCATACCCTATCCAGATTTGCAGTTTAAATTCCATATATATGCTGAGAATGTACACTATTACCTGCCATCACAAATCTCTACTTGAATATCTAACATGTCTTTCAAATTCAGCTTATTCAAAACAACCCTTGATTTGACCCCAATCAAACTGTTCCTCTCATGGTCTCTCACTATCCTCAGAATTTGCTACTCATATCTCATTGCAGAATGTCATTCCATGACTATCCTATCTAAAACAGCATTCAAATAAATCTCAAGCTGCAACCTGCTTTTTAATTCATGACAACAATGAAAATGTGGTATGTGTTTAATTATTCTCCTCAGAGCCTAGCATAATTTCTGCACTATAATTTCTGCAGCTCATTAATGTTCCCAATGAAACTGTCCTTTACTATTGTCGCATGCATTTGATAAATATACCACATCACCTATATTAAGATGTTTCCTCCTAATGAGTGTATATTGCTTTGCTTTAGATATAAAATTTAACCTAAGAACAGTCAAATGTTCAAATGCATGCTTAGTATGCACAAATCTCTAGATTCAATTCTCAATAAAATCTAATTCTAAGGTTTATTTGTTCAACATTATAACTATGTATATATACAGTATATAACTATGCATGTATATATACACTATATATTCATATATAGTGTATATATATATATATATATATATGTATGTATGTATATTTCCCATCTTCCTTTTGTGTGTGTGTGTGTGTGTGTGTGTGTGCCAGTACTGGGACTGGAACTCAGAGCCTCACACTTGCACTTAGCTTTTTGTGCTCAAGGCCATATCTGTACTCCAAGCTTTTACTGCTTAATTGGAGATAAGGATCACATAGACTTTTCTACCTAGCTAGCAGATTGCAATTTTCTGAGTAGCTAGGATTATAGGTGTGAGCCATCAGCAAACAGCAGATCTTTTTTTTTTTTTTTTTTAATCCATCACAGGGCTTGAACTCTGGGCCTGGGCGCTGTCCCTCAGGTCTTCAGCTAAAGACTAGTGCTATACCACTTAAGCCACAGTGCCACTTCTCATTTTCTGAGTGATTTATTGGAGATAAGAGTATCAAGGAGATTTTTGCCCAGGCTGGCTTTGAACCTCTATCCTCAGAAATCAGCTTCCTGAGTAGCTAGGATTACAGGCGTGAACCACCGAAGCCTGGCCTCTTCCTATCTTTAAGATGATCAAAAACCCTTCCCAGATTCCATGGTTTCACTAAATTCTGGTTTCTCACAGCTTTCAATGCATTAACAAGCTTTTTTTTAAACCTCAAATATTTTAAAATGTCTGCTCTAGCACCATTCTCATTACCTCAAATCAACTCTTAGAATATTTCCTGGAATTAACAGTATCTCCTCTTAACTATTTTTTCTGACTCCAAATTTTTTCTGTCTCCTTCATAATAATCCATTCTCTTCACTTTAAGCTCAGTGATCACAGTTCTTGAAATATTCTCTATCATCTCCAGGAAAATATCCAAACTACATAGCTGTGAATACAATTTTTACCATCTTGCATATATCTTTCCAGATTTTTCTTCACTACATACTATAGTGAAATCTATGTACATCTTACCTTTCCCAGGTATCATTATGTAGTTTAGTCTTACTATCAAGAAATTCTTTTTTTTGGGGGGGGGGTCCAGTCATGGGGCCTGAACTCTGGGCCTGGGCGCTGTCCCTCAGCTCTTCAGCTCAAGGCTAGCGCTCTACCACTTGAGCCACAACGCCACTTCCGACTATCAAGCAATTCTAACAATTACTATTAAGAGCCTACTATTCTCCAGGTAGAAACTTGTAATGAGTTCATTTAGCCTTCATATAGATTTGTAAAAATTTATTTTTAAATATTTTACAGAGAAGGAACAAGAGCTTAGGAAAGGCTCAGTGATTTTTTTCTGCAAGATCTCAAACCTATTCAGTGGTAAATCTATAATTAAAACCAGTTCTCATTCATGCCAAATTTTCTATTTCAGTCCATGCTTTCTAAAGCTTCTCATGTCTTACCTTTCCCTCTCTTTCCTTCTACACATCTTGTAGAGAAAATTTAGTCATTCATTACTCTATATTTCCATAACATATTTCCATGTCTGCATTTCTTCTTTAAACCTTTCCTTACCAGGCCACCTTGAGCTTTTGTCTGTAGTGACTTTATTAAGCTCTTCATTCACAGCACATGTTACTGATCAATAAATATGTTCCATGAACAAATAACACTTCTCTATCTGTGACAGAAATTGTGTTAACGCTTTCAGCCTATACAAAAATAAATAAAATTAACTCTGTGGAGCTTAGTGTTTATTTGTTCTACACTGGCTATGTCAAAAATGTGTTGTTTGATTTCAATTTACTACTAAGCAGGACCTGTCAAATATTTTTAACTACCTCAGAAGGCACTTTAAAGGCTGTTAAAAATATATGATATCTTGTTTAAACATAAAAGCAAGTGTTAGTGAAGGCTTGAGCTTCTCAGTATTCTGCAAAATACACACAGCAGAGTGTTTTTTTTTTTTTCAGGAAATTTTTAGCCTGAAATTATCTATGTGCCTATGATTCTCAGGATTTTCAATTAGTATAACACAGTATTGTAAATTGCACAATGTTTGCTAATGTTTAGTGATTTTGAAATCAGGACATACTCCATATATTTTTCTAAATAATATATAATTTGTCATACAAGATGATGATTTGGGCTCCACTACTATTAGAAAATGTGTTCTGAGTATTTCCAGGATGAGGGTAAGGGTACACTTAAACCTTCCCACAGACTGTTTTACCCTGTGACAAATGGCACACATTGGGTGACCAGGGTCAGAGGTGAAAGTGGTGGTCACATAATTTAAGGGAAAAAAATTAACTGACCCATCATGGCCCCACTAAGGGGGTGTGAAATATGAACTGATGGTCTTTGATCAGTAGATCACAGACCACCCACAGTTCAAATACTGTGGCTCTGATTTCTAACCTGTGACATACATAGAGCAATACATATTTAGGGTATAATTATAGACAGTAATATAAACTCTCAACATTCTATTTCCCCAAAGATTTTAGTCCAAATAGTTGGAAAATGTTGAGTGAACATAGAACGTAAAGGCACTATTAAAAACAAAAAGATTCTAGCATCCTATATTAGAGATATAGTATTGCCAAAAATGAAATGGGATTCTTGTATAGAAACATGGAACTTTTTAATGTTTTTATTGTAAAAATACTGTACAGAGTGGTTATAGTTACACAAGTAAGGTAATGAGTACATTAATGAGCATTGTTACCTCCTCCTTTGTTTTTCCCCTGTTGTCCTTTCCTACCCCACCTCCCCAACTCCTCCCCTCCCCACCCCAAGATGTTAACTTCATTTCCAACATAGTGTCTTGTACATCTCATTGTTACAATGGGTCAACCTGTATCCTTATTTCAGCATTTTGTTATTTCCCTTCCCCTCCTCAAATTATATGCAGGGCACAAGAATCAAATACAGTGAAAACATGGGTTATACTTTGGGGGAAGAATATACAAAAGTAACAAAAAAATCACAAGGCACTTATATTTATGGTTTCACACTATTTTTAAGTCTCTTTAAATCAGGTAAGACTATATGGGTATCTTTTTATTTTCTGGAAAATATAGGTTGTAATAATGAACTTGCCAAAATGTCATAAGGATTCGTCTACTAAACAGGAAATGAATTTCAAGGATGATATCAAAAAGGCAATAGTTGAAAAATAGATACATTTTATAAATGAAAGATATGGAGATAATCTGACTGCAATATCCTTTACAACATTGTTCACAATGTTGAGTCAGCCAATTTGACTGGTTATTTGATATCTCTTCCCTAACTCACAGTTTTCTATTTGAGTCTCTTCCAGAAGTTGAACTTTGTTGAGGAGAATTTTTTCTGAGCTAAAGGTGTATCAAGCTTGCTTAAGGACATTTCTAAATCTGTGAACTAAAAATTATACACATGTACATTTATCAATTTGACTAGCTTCTTTTGCATACAATTTTGTAAAACTATTATCACCTAATATCACACATGCAATTAGAATCTCACCATGGGGGCCAAGTTTGATGGTGTACATTTATAATCCCAACACTGGGGAGGGGAAGGCAGATGGACCATGAATTCTAGAGCAACCTTGGGTATAGAGCGAGACCCTGTCTCAATTTTTTTCTTCATTAAAGTAATAACAAAATACTTCATTGGACCCATTTTGACTTGTTCACTAGGTTCCCTTGGATTCAAAGTTTGTAAATAGAATTTACATTAAACTGCACCAGATAATTTTAAATTTCAGTACAATATTATTCAACATCTTACTCTAAGTTGTTGGTAAGCATACATTAGAATCATCATAAAGGCTTGTCAAACGGATTGCTTAGCCTATCCTCACTGTTTCTGGTTTAAGAAAAATTTTTGTGCATGGATAAGTTTATTGTGAAAATTAAATAACATCATTAAAAATCCTTGGAAATACCCAGCCAGTGGCATACAATTGTAATTCCAGTTCTAGGGAGGCTAAGCCACGAGGATAATGAATTTGAGGCCAGCCTGCAATACACTGAAACTTCAAAAACATCCTGGAATCAAAGGCCCAAAATGAATGTATTTATTAATTAAAGTATATTAAATCAAATATAAAGTAAAATAATTTATGAAAAGAAAATTTGACAAAATGATTTTTGTAACAAAATCATATTTCTTTTTTTGAATATTTTTTATTAGATTTAAGTAGTTATACAGAGAAGTTGCTATTCACCGAAGAAGTTAGCAAGAAATGGGTGCCTGCAAAAGGGGAGAATGGGGCCAAAAAGAGAGGAGTACAACAACAAATGGGGAATGGAATAGGATTCACGCATGAATTCATTTTATATAACACAGAATTGAAACATAAGAGAAGGGGGGTGGGTCAAAGTGGGGTGAAGATGTTGAAATGATGACAATGATGACACAGATCAAACTGCATTGTACACATGAGCTGCTTTGTTAAATGGCAGGAAAAAAATCAATATAGAACCTAAAATTGAGATAAGTAAGGAAATGGTGAGATGGGAGGGTTAGTGTGAATGTTGAAAAGAGTGATATTGATCAACATTTAGGAAACTTGACTAAGAATTTGTAAATCTTTCTAGTTGCCAGGTGATTTTTTTATGTTGTTTGCATGTACATTACTTTCTAAGAACTACCTCTCTAAGTTGTAAATAGTCAAAGCAAATTAGACGTTTTACAAATTATATTGATTCCAATAATCTAGGTAATTTAATCATATATTAGAACTGCAAAATTATTTACAAAGAAAATCTTATATAAGGTATATATATGTACATGAAGTAATTTATGATCACCATATAAAAGGATTGGTATAGTAATAATAATTTATTTTTGGTATACACACCTTAGCATAATAAAAGTGCCCTTCTTTCCTAATGTCCTATTTAGTAATTCAGTTGGGAAAATCAGCAAAGTTGGACATGTATACTGTAAAGTGTATACATTATATATATTCAGGCTAGGAACAGATAAGACAGGTGATAAGTATGTTATTGTCAACAATTCATGGATAAGCAAGTTGAAATTAGGAAAGTAAACATTGATATGGGCAGAGAATGCAAGCCTAATAGGCTAAGAAAAATTCAAGTATATATTGCTTAAAACCCCAGAGAGCTCCCTGGAAGAGAATTTGATTTGAGTCTAAGCCTGACTCCAGTAAGCAACCACTTTCTGTATAGAGCACAGATATTTCTTGGCTTGGGAATGTTAAAGGATCTTACACATTTATGCAAAGATAGTTCCCTGGGAAACAGAGTGGAGGATTAAAATTTCCCAAATAATTTTTCATCTTTGGCTTAGTGTAAGGGTTGATATCTGTAATTCCAGCTATTTGAAAGATAGAGATTTGGAAGGTTGTGGTTCAAGACAAGCCTTGATTAAAAAAAAAAGAGTTAGGGTGACTCTATCACAACAAAGATGTTGGAAGTGGTGGGATATACTTGACATCCTAGTTACCGAGAAGACATACGTAAAAGAAGTACTGTCCAGAACAACAACAAAAAAGTGAGACCTTACTTCAAAAATAGTTGATACATAAAAGGCTAGGGAAGGTTGATTCAAGTGGTAAAGCACATAACTAACAAGCACAAGACCTGCTTTAAAATCCCAGCACTGCCAAAAACATTATTCCATTTCTATCAGATTAGCCTATCTCTATCATTTTAGCCTAATCTGTGGCATCATCGAAATGACTCCAATCACAAGTAGGTATATGTCAGGTTCCTTAAACAAAACAATTTTTTTGGGGGGGGCGGGTGTTCCGGTCATGGGGCCTGAACTCTGGGCCTGGGCGCTGTCCCTCAGCTCTTCAGCTCAAGGCTAGTGCTCTACCACTTGAGCCACAGCGCCACTTCCAGCTTTTTTTCTTTTTGTTTATGTGGTGCCGGAGAATCGAACCCAGGGCTTCACGCATGCAAAGGCAAGCGCTCTACCACTGAGCCACCTTCCCAGCCCCCAAAACAAATTTTTAACTAAGTCAATCTAGACATGGTGACACATGACTGTATGTCAGTACTTGGGAAGCTGAGGCAGGATGACCACAAGTTTCAGGACAGTCAGAACTACACAAAATGGCTCTGTATAAAATAAAATATAATGTGGTTTTTAAAAAAGTACAGTTGTTTCTCAGTATGCATGGAAGATTAATTCCAGGACCATGACCAACCTCAGATACTAAAATTCATGGATACTTCATTTCCTTACATAAAACAGGCAGTTATGTGTAACCTCCTATTTACTTTAAATCATCTGTAAATTATTTACAATATCTGATGTAATATAAATATTATGAAAACAATTAGAGTGTGTTTCTTATAGGATAATAACAAATGAAAAAAATCTGTACAATTTTAGTACAGACACAATTTCTTCCCAAATATTTTTGACTGTGGATGATTGAATCCATAGATGAAGAATTAATGATAGAGAACATCAATTATATTTTAGTGATTCAGACTTCATTTGGCATATGTTGTGTGCATGCAAATGTGTGTGTGTGTGTGTGTGTGTGTGTATGTGTGTGTGCCTGCTGAGAATTGACCCAGGGCCTCCTCACTCTTACTAAGAATGTGCACTACCACATGAGCTACAACACCATCACCTAAATGATTTTTGAGCTCTCCTGATGTCTAGTTACAAAATGTGTTTCAAAGTTAATGTTACACATCATAATCTCACAATTCCTTAGCATATTCCTGTAAAATGAATCTAATATAATTATTAAAATATTCAAAGCTAGCGTTGCTTTTTATTACTCTGTTATTTACACTTCTGAGTATGATCTAGTATGTTTGAATGAAAATTTAATTAAGGAAAGATTAAAACTTACAACTAATCAGAACTCCATCAATAGCATTTCTTGCCTCATTAATTTTAATCCATTTGATGAAAATAATTTAAACTAGGATTTTCTTAAATGAACAGTTATTAAAACCAAATTTAATAACATACCTTAGAAACCCAATTTTTGTTTATCATGCAACAATGAAACAAGGATACTATATCACTAAAAATATAAATAGATTTAGCAGACTTTTAAAAATTAAAATATTAGCAGCATATCATATTAGAGCTAGAATAGATCACTATGCCTATATAAAAGGAGGTATGCACTGTAAAACAACTAGCAACTAATGTATGTTCCATATGATTTCAAATTGATTTTTAGGAGATATCAACTGTAGTTCTACTTTATTCTTGAGTTTAGAAAGATGGAAAGATCATTACTTCCTAACAACAAGAAAGAAATAATTCAGCAACAGAATCTTAACATTTGTTTATTGCGTATAACACTCGGCAATAAACTCAGGGCCTTAATAATACTAAATAAGAGCTCTCTGCCATGGAGCTCTATCCCTACTTTGCCTTTTATTTTGTGGTGCTTGGGGTGGAACCCAGTGTCTTGTACATGCTAGACAGTGCTCTTCCACTGAACTATATTTTATCCTACCATAACATTTCTTGAGTCCATTGGAGAATTCAAGGCAAAGGCAAGCAAGTAGCTGAAAAAAATATAAGTAAAGCATGGCTAGGCCAGGTGGCTTATGTCCATAATTCCAGCTATTCAACAAGTGGAAATCAAGAGAATTGTGGCAAAAAAAGTTATTGAGCCCCTAATTCTACAAATAAGCCATGTGTGATGGCGTATACCTGCCATCTCACCTAGTCAAGAGGTTATGGGTTCAAGAGTCATAGACTGAGCCCCACTTTGGGCAAAAATGTGAAATCTTATCTGAAAAAAATAATTAAACAAAAAATGGTAGGGGGTGAGTCTCTAGTCGTAAACAACTGCCAAGCAAGTTTGAAGTCCTGACTCCAAACAAAAATAGGGACAAAAACAAATTCGTGATTTCACTTCCAAGGCAAAACAATGCAAACAATGGATTTAGGTATCTAGGAGCAAGAGAAAATTCAAAAAGTAGGAGAATAAAGTTAAAATTCTTAATGAATACTTAAATGCCAGGTGTGAATTTACAAGAATTTACAGAGCTTGTTGCTGCAGAGAAAAGGAAAAATTGTTTTTCATGCTCAGACTATTCTTTACAAACTTATATCTGCTTGTCATGAAAAAGCTGTAGAACAGAATGGATTACTAGAGAAATCCTTCCTGAGCGTTGCAGGTCTGGAGGAAAGATAAAGAGACCTGAGAGGAGAGGGCAGTGGTGGAGAAAGCTACTACTGCATGAAGGACAAAAGTTCTCCACAAAGGCTTCTTGGAATCATAATAGAATGGGGGCTGCACACCATATTCCATCCTCCACTAATTCTAAAAAGTTAAAAGAAAATGTTTATTCCTAGGAAAGAGCAGAAAACTGCCCTAGTTCAAGACAATTATAGGCTTTGTACAAATGGGCAGGGCTAGCACACTGTCTTCTTCAGAGTCTTTCCAAAGCCTGACTACCAAGGTGGGGAGTATTGCTGAGGGAACTCCACTCCTGACAACTAAGGACATAGAGCCTAAGACTGTGGTTGAATCAGGGGAACAAAGAAAGGCCCTGTCCCACCACTATACTAGTAAATACCAAATGCTAATCAACAGCAAATTAACTGAATACATATCATATTGCAAAACTACAACCTACAAAACTTACAGAGAAAAACATGGGGAACATTTTTTTGAGTTAAAGTCTTAGGGAAAGAATCCTTGATAATGACATCAAAGGCATGATTGATTAAAACAATCATAAACTAAACCCTATAAATTTTAAAAAAACATATGCAATTTTGTGTCAAATGATTAAAAAACACAAGACAATAATTTAGGACAATATTTACAAATCACATATATTAAAAAAGATACTATATGAGGAAAATATAAATAAATAATGCTGTAAACTTATTGATAAGAGAACAACTTCATTAGAAAATAGAAAAATACTGGGAAAGACATGGCACCAAATAGGATGTGTGTGCTAAGAATCACCTGAATAGCAGTTTAATATTAACTTTATCAATTTTTGGTAAGGATGTGGAGCAATAGAAATTTTGGTCATTACTATTGGGAATTCAAAATGGTGTGGCTATTCTCCAAAAAGTTTGACAGTTTTTATAAAGTAAACACACACACAGCATCTTAGAGAAACATTATATTAGAGAAACCAAATCTAGATTCATGTCAAAACTTTGTATACAAATGTCTATATTATTTATTTATAAGAGCCAACATTTGGACAAGAATCAAATACCCTGTGATTTCTAAGTGAATAAACAAATCTTGGTACATGCAGTGGAACAGTACTTAGCAATAAGGAGGAACAAAGTATTGCTAAGTGAAACAGCTTGAAATGATTTCTAGGGCATTTGCTATGTTAAAAAAAGAACTAAATCGAAAAGATTAAATAGTATATAATTCAATTCAATGAAATTACAAAAATCTTAGAAAAGAAGATTAGTGGTGGCCAGTGCTCAGTGATTGGACAGTGGTAACTTATTCAGTTCTGTGTACAAATTCTATATCCAGATCATATAATAAAAATAGAGACATCAAAACTGGTTAAAATATGAATATATAGTTGAGTTAATATTAACTCACATAAGTTTCCTGTCTTTATAAAATATTTGTGTAAAATATTGTCATTGGGACAATAAAAATGGAGAAAAAAAGGACAAATGGGAAATACCTTGCAGGACATTAATTCACACAAACCAGTAATTTTAATAAATGTAAATTATCTAAAACATCAAAACAAATGACTAGTCTAGATATAAAAGCAAGACCAACTATATCCTCTCTATAAAAAAATCTCCTATTTTAAGAGAATAAATGATATTCCATGAAAAAAGGAATCAATAGGAACTAGGAGTTACTGTAATTATCAGTCAGAATCAACTCCAAGATAAACACTATTATCAAAAATAAAAAGAGGAATTACATAAAGGTAAAAAAGTTCAATTCACCAAATATTTCAATGAATCCCAATTGTGGATGTAAACCTCACAATACATTCAACAAAAACTGATAAATTTGAAAGGAGAAATAAATTCACATTTATAAAAGCCTGAATTCAACATTATTTTCCAGAAGACTTAGATTCTCTCTTAGCAATTGATTGAACAAACAAGACAGAAAATCAGTAAGGTTACAGAAGGTCCAAGTAACTGTTGAACCAATGGGAGCTGATTGACATTTAGAGAATACCTCAGAATAATGTATGTTTCACAAGTATGCATTGAATATTTACTAAACAGACCAAATCCAAGTTCATAAACTAAATCTTAACTGATTAAATATATTAAATCACACAAAGTATGTTCTCACACTGCAATAGAATTAAACTTGAAACCAGTATCAAAAAGATACATGAAAATCAACAAAACTACAAAAATGAAAGAAATTCAACATTAGATCTGAAGACTTACTAGTTAAAGATGTTAATTCTTCCCAATTTGACCTATAGACTCATTGCAATTGTAGTGAACATCCCAGTACAATTTCTATAGGAATTTGTAAGTTGATTCTGTAATTGATAAATGCAAAGTTCTTGAATGCCAAAAATCAATGTATTGAATTATTTACACCACCAAACTTTAAAGTTTCTTGTAATCATGAATGTGTTTTATTTAGGGTCAGTACAGACATAGATCAGAATACAAATTTCTGGTATAAGGTCTATACATATATAGTCAGTTGACTTTTTATAAAGTTGGAAAGACAATTCATTGGAGAATGAATAAAGTTTTAAAAATTGTTTGGTAAAGTTTTGATGTACCTCTAGAAGAAAACAAACTTTGACCCATTCCTTGCAAACACAAAGAATAACAAAAATAGATTATGAATATGAATGTAAAACCTATAAATTGTAAAAAAAAAAATTCTAGAATTAAGAATGTAGAAAAGAACTACTCAGGAGGCTAAGATAGGAGCCAGCCTTGGCAGGAAATTTCATGAAACTCTTATTTCTAATTAGTCAGCAAAATGCTGAAGTGGAGCTGTGGCTCAAGTATTAGACCAGCCTTAAGTGAAAAAGCTAAGGTCAAACCCAAGTAGTGGACCAGAAATATGAAGAATGTAAAAAAAAAAAAGAAAAAAAAATGTGACCCTTCATTAAGCAACTGTTCTTTAGATTTGAATCTAAATTCATGGTTCATAAAAAGAAGGGGAGCAACAAAATGGTGAGACAGAGGACAAAGGGCGAACCAATGCAACAACCATACTCACAAGATAATATGTTGGAAATGAAATTTGCAACCTGCAAGGGGGGGGGATTGGGGAGGAAAGGAAAGTGGAGAAAAATGAGGGAGTGGGTAACAATGTTTGATAAGAAATGTACTCATTACCTTATGTGTGTAGCTGAAACCCCTCTGTACATCACCTTGACAATAAAATTAAATTTAATATATAAAAGAAAAAATAGCATACTTCATCAAACTTTATAATATTTCCTCTTAATAAAATGTTATTAGGAGAATAAAAAGACAGACCACATACTACAAAAATATTTTCAGATCATATGTTTGGAAATTTTACCCAGAATATATGAACAGCTCTCAAAACCTAAGTAAAAGAACCCACCACCACCCTTCCTTCCTGCAAAAAAAAAAAAAAAACACATGCAGCTTGGTAGGAATTCCACCAAAGAAGCTATACAGATGAGGGAAATGCACATGAGAAAATTCTCATCATAATTAGCAATTGGGGAAATTCACATTACAACAACAATTAACATATTCCTTTGTACCCATTAGAATAACTAAAAGACAACCAAGGAAACTTTAACAGTATCAAATATTGTGGAGAATGTTTTCTTGTTGGCTTCTTTTATTTTTGTTTGCTTGTTTGTAATTTTTGGGACTGAACTCATTCCAGACTTGCTTGGCAGGCACTCTACCACTTGAACCACATCACCAATCCCTTCTGTCATTGGTTATTCTCACAGTAAGTCCACTTTATGCCCAGACCTATACAGGCACTGATCTTCTTATTTGTGCTTTCTTTTGTCACTGGGGATGATAGACTAGTGCCATCTTACACAACCATGGAATGAGATAGAGCCTCAGAACTTTTTGTGCCTGAGCTGGCCTTGAATCTAGCTTCCCAAATCTCCACCATCCAAGTAGCAAGGATTACAGGCTTGAACTACCAAGCCTGGGAAGAATGGGTATTATTTTGAAGTCTCTAACATTGCTGATGGAAATTCATATGGTATAACCACTTTAGAAAACAGTTTGGCTTGTTCCTACAAAGTTAAACATATATTCATGTGATATCCATCCCACTCATAGATATTTACCCAAGAAAATGAAAATTTATGTTCACATAAAAATCTGTTTGTGAATGCTTTTGCTTTGCTTTGCTTATTTTGTTTATTCATTTTATTGTATAATCTATTTTATTTACTTTTGCAGTACAGGATATTGAATTCACAGTGGTCTCATGTATGCTAAGCAAGTGTTCTACCACCTACAACTGAAATTATATCCAAAGTCTTTTCAAAAAGAATTTTTTTTGTCAGTAGTGGGGCCTGAACTCTGGATCTGGGCGCTGTCCCTGAGCTCTTCAGCTCAAGGCTAGCACTCTACCATTGAGCCACTTTCCCAGCTCCTAAAAAGTGTTTTTTTTTTTCCCCAGACGGAGCCTCACTAAATTCACCAGGCTAGTCTTGAGATCATGATCTTCTGACCTTGACCTCCAGAGTATCTGGAATTATAGGCATACACCAACATACCTGGCTTTATATGGATGTTGTTAGCAGTTTTAACAATAACTTCTACAATTTGAAAACCACCAAACTTCCTTCCAATTACAAAATGGATAAAGTGTGGTATATTCATTCAAAGGAATACTACTTAACAATGAGAGGATAGAACTTACGGTACCTGAAATGGAGTTGATAAATTGTAAACACACTATTCAGGTGAAAAAAAAATCAGCCTGACAAATTTTCATATGCATGATTCTATTTGTAGGATATTTTGAAAAATGCCTACAGCAGGGGAAGGAAACAGTTAAGGGATGTCAGAGGCTAGAGAAGAGAGTGCAAAGGTTTTGTTCAAAGGGCCAGAAAATTTGGGAGGTGATAGAAATAGTCTTTACTGTAGTTATATGATGATATATGTTTGTTGAACTTATAAAACTAAACTCTAAAAATAGCATATTATAGTGTGCAAAATTGTAAACTTGATATAATAAAGGATATCAAACAAGCTAAAAAAAAAGGGAATTATACATACACATATAGATACACAAAGTATGACCAATAACGATGGATAAATCAGACCTGCTGATGAATGCCTGTAATCCCAGCATTCACGAGGCTGAGACTTGAGGCTTAATAATTTGAGGCCATTCTATGCTACAAAATGAGACATTGTCTCCAAAAAATTAACAATAATGGAGGGTAATTTTAAGTTGTGGGTGGAATAAGAAAAATAGTAGATTTTGCAAAAGGGCATTTTGAGACCCAATGAGACTATTTAAATGGGTGGAATCCTTTGTGACCAAATTAACCTCTGTTACTTTGGTTATAGGGGAATGTGTTTTTGTTTTGATCATACAATCACAACTCATATCCTTTGTAGCAACAGCCTATTATATCACCTGATTTTCCCTCCCACTAACATATTGAGTCATTCTCCTTCCAGTTCAGCACAAAACAAC
The DNA here is from genome assembly GCF_019054845.1 of Dipodomys spectabilis. Classification (NCBI taxonomy): domain Eukaryota; kingdom Metazoa; phylum Chordata; class Mammalia; order Rodentia; family Heteromyidae; genus Dipodomys; species Dipodomys spectabilis. The sequence goes on from NW_024871136.1 coordinate 282,751, forward strand.
ATAGTCCCTCCAAAAAGGGCAGAAAGATTGCCCTAAAATATAATAAACTAGGGTCATTCATGCTAAGAGATTTTGATGAATAATTTACATATTTAAATTTGATGTGTTATTTGGGTGTGGCCACTATAAATTAGATTTGTAAACTTACAGAGAAATTACTTATAAATGCATTCTATTCACATTTCTTTCTCTTTTTTTGTCAGTTGTGGGGCTTGAAATTTGGGGCTAGGCACTGTCCCTCAGCATTTCAGCTCAAGGCTAGCGCTCTACCACTTAAGACACAGCGCCACTCCAGTTTTCTGGTGGTTTATTGGACATAAGAGTGTCATGTTCTTTACTGCCCGGGCTGGCTTTGAACTGTGATCCTCACATCTCAGCCTCCTGAGTAGCTAGGATTACAGGCATGAGCCATCAGTACCTGGCCACATTAGTTTTACATGTGATACTAAAGAAAATAGAACGATTATTTGATTGTTCTTAGATTCCTTTGTTTGGGATGGGTTGAAAATATATGTTCTTAAATACTATTCAGAGAAAATAATTGATTTCAAAGGTAATATTTATGTTGAATATCACAAAACATCTTTATTGAAATACAAAAAAGACTAATAATGAAAATATTTCCTTAAAAAGTTGATATTACTTTTTATGCACTACTTTTTGTAGTTTCTTATGGTAATTTGGGCCTATGATACTGAATTTCTGATGATCACAGTACTATATTTTCATGTGATCCTAATTTGAGAGAGAAGTGTTCTAGAAAAACAAAGTGATATTTTAAACTTCTTTAAATAGAAATGATAACCATAGGACCAGTCTGCTCAGTAACTAACATTCCTCCCTACCAGGTGGCTACACGCCATTGCTAATTATCGCATTGTTTAATCTTAATTATACCTGCTTTTTGGAAGGTAAATTAGTAGTAGAAAAATTAGAATTATTTATTAACACATTTTTACCTGTATAATTTATTTACCATGCCTATGTACCAAGATAATTTAAGGAGCCACATTATCTATACTCACTAGACCAAAGAAATGGGAATTAAATAAATGACTCATATTAATAGAAAGTTAAATTATCCACAAATGTCATACATCCCCTTAACTCAGAATATATCAAATTATAATAACCAGCTGGTTGTTTCCACAATAACTCACCTCCTTCAACTTTCTTTATTTTTCTTTTCCGATTTCCCAGTTCTTTTTCACTCTCTTTACCCTGTTTTGAGCTAACTCTTAACAGTCTTGTCCCATTTTGCTCCCTTAAGAATATTCCCTTCTTCAGGTTCTGTACTCTGAGTGATACGTCTTTCAAGAACCATTGTCAAAAAATTACATAAAATTTTGGTGTTTTCGATTAGATACTTTGCTTGAATTTATATTGAAGAGGTATGATTTAGGGTGTGTTTAAGACATTACTGTGTAATTTATCATTTTCTTATCTGTTCCTATGATCCAGTAACACAATAAGCGTGTTCAATTTTATTTAAGAAAGATCTTTGTCTGATAATTCATTTCTTAAAACATCATGAACCAATTTTTGTGTGTGTGTGTGTGTGTGTGTGTGTGTGTGTGTGTGTGTGTGTGTGTGTGTGTGTGCATGCTGGCTCTGGGGATTGAACTCAGGGTATGGAAATTTCAATAAATGTATACAAATATTTTTACATAAGTTATGTATCTCAAAGTATTAAAGTTACATTCACTGAACATGTATACAATAATCTTGGCTATGTAATGGCTTATTCTACAAATAATTATAAATTAATGTGTGTTAACAAGGTTAATTCTGTCTAGTAAAGTGGATGTTGATGAAATCAAGAAAGTAAGTATATGGTAATATTTATATAAAAGACTAAATCTTTGTATTAGACTTGTTGTAACATTAAAAGTCAAGATACAATTTTAAAAATCTTTACTTCTATATCCATTACTCATTCTACCTCATTACTACCTCATTCCTTCTCACTAGACCCTGCCTCTATCCCTTTGTCTCCACATTTACCATATATATTTCCTCTCTTGCCCCTAAGTCTTTTTCATTTTACTTCCTCCTCTGATCTAGTGAACACTCTCCTAATCGCTCCTTAAAAATCACTTTACTTATCAACTTTTAGTTGCCACCATGACTCATGGACATTCTAACCTGTCTATGAGTGTGTATTTTCTGCAACTAAGTTTATTCCAAAATGGCAATCCCACTTCACTGGGCATATTGAACTCCAACGACTTGCCTTTCATGAGCTTTTGACTGTATTGATGGCATTCCCTGATATGATAGTGGCAAGCCCGCGTTCCAATTCTCCTTACAACAGAATATCATTTTTTAAAAGTATGTTAAAACATTGAGTGTAATGAAATGGAGAATTATTTAGAGTATATTATGTGTTAAATAATCCTATATGCAAATTTGTGAAGTTGGAATATTCCCTTACTGAATAACATCATGTTCTTAATACAAGGAATTGTGGAGGGAGAGACAGACAATTACATCTGACATCTGATCAAAACTTCTTTTGTGGCAGTAATGGAGACTGACCTCAGGGCCTTGTACTTGCTAGGTAACTATTCTACCACTACAGCCACAACCAAGTCATTTTTTTAGCTTTTTTTTTCAGAAAGGATCTTGTGGTTTTTGCCTAGGTCAGCCTCAGATCATGGTTCTCCTATCTCTACTTTCAGAGTAAATGGTAGCATAGGCATGAAGTGCCATGCCCAGCTTGATTTTGAGTTAGAGTTTCACAAATTTTGGTTTGGAGTAGGCTCAAACCACAATCTTCCTATCTCTACTACCCAAGAAGCTTGGATTACAGGTTTGAATTGCCATGCCTAGCCTGATAAAACTCTTGATACCACTAAAGAAATTATTCATGTAATATTCAATTACATATATAAATCTTCCTATTTTACCCATGTTGTATGATAATTATTTGCATTATTTGGGTAATTCAATATTGTGAAATAAGAAAAATAAATATATTTCTTTTAGTCATTGAGGTGAGGAGTGGGCAGTAGATAAACTATAGAAAGATAGCAATCATTAATAATTTATAAAAATAGAAAAAGCTTGATGCCGTATGCTCTTCGCACGTCTGAAAGTTTAGAGGCTACATAAAATTTCCAATCACCTAACTCATAATACTGGTTTTTAGCAACCTAACCAAAGCCCTTTATTACAGATCATCTATTCAATAATATTTTTAAGCCTGACATAGGAAAATGGGCAGGGACCACCATAGTATTAGACCTACAAATGGCCCACCCATGACTACCATCTTCTATTGGCAATAGGTAGGAGGTTCAGTCCACTTACCCACCCTTAGTATACTTTTCTTCCTGGAAAGCTGAACCTCTTGGCCTTGTATTTCAGAAAGATTTAAAGCCTTGATATTTTATAAACCCTACACACATAGGTGAGTGGAACCTTTGGTATTTATCTATTCTGTCCTTACATTCATGTTAACTACACAAATAATGATATTCATCAATCCTAACTGTCTTACTCTGATATGGCTATCTATTTACTCAGACCCATATTACTGTGATCCATTTATTTCATGTGCATTATAGAAAGGGAACAATGCACTATTGATCTCAGCCTTATTAGAACCAACACTCAAACCTTTATCTGAGGCACAGGGCTCTGCTTAGATTAGATGGTTTCCATCTACCATAGGAGCAAATATGCCTCCAATTTTAAAAGTACATTATTTTTTACTTTCCTTTTTGTACTTCTAAAATAATCTGTATTTTGATGTACATGCATAATGAATAAATGATAATTATGTATATTGTTTATATTACCCTATTTACTTGAATAAAGATCCTGATTTAAAATATTCATTCATCATAATAGATAACCCCATATTGTTTTTAGAGGTAAAACTCAAGCTGCCAAAAAATATTTAATCAGCCTGACTTTATAACCATTATAGAACTGAAATGTGTATCATCAGTAATACAAACTCTGGCAGGTCTTCTTTTTCAATCATTGGTAAGAAGAATTTGTAGCTAAAATATTTATGATTATTTACTGTTTTAGTCTGTTCAGTAATAAAATAAAATAAATAAGTACAATTTATAGAAAGAAAGCCATGACTAAAATATAATATAAAGCTTATTTTACATCACTAGAACTTTTTCTCCAGTGAATTTGAGGCATCAATATCATGGTAAAATACAATGCTGCAAGGAAATTGGTAATATCCAAAAGGATAATTTAGAAAATGAGGCAACTCTTAGGTCCTTCCGTTTTTCCTCCAGAAACTTGTTAAGATCTCTAGAATGTTTTTTGTTTTAATTTTTCCTATGTCTGATTTAGGAGGAGAGACAAGGAAGAAATATTAGTCCTCAAAGGCTGAGACTTTTGTTCAGTATTGAGGTTTGAACTTAGAGCCTTGAACAGCTATGCAGGTACTCTACCAGTTGGGTCACACCCCAGACCTTTTTGCTCTTATTATTTTTTCAAATATGGTTGGCTTGAAACATCCCAAACCATTAGCTTTTCTCCTCAGGTATCCTTTAGTTTTTCTCATAACTTTATAACTCTTCCTCAACTATATGGTGACATGATGACAACTCTTCCTCTGAATTCCTCTCAAACATGAAAATATTTTCCTTTCAGTTTACATGCACACATTCGCTCCCTGATGCCATCTATTATCTACTCCTATAGCTTCAACCATATCATTATATATTAATGACACTTAAATCAGTATTTTCAGCCAGACCACTATGTCTTCTAAACATGTTTATATAAAATTATTTCATCACTTCTATTTAATAAGTCAAAAGCCAAATTCATTATTTCTCTCTACCATAAAAATTCCACTATTGCCAGGCACTAGTGGCTCATGTCTATAATCCTAGCTACTCAGGAGGCTGAGATTTGAGGATCATAGTTTAAACCCAGCCCAGATAGGCAAATCAATAAGACTCATTTCCAATTAACCACCAAAAAGCAGAAAAGAAGCTGTGGCTCAAGTGGTAGTGTCAGGTTTGAGTAAAAAAGCTAAGGGACAGTACCCAGGCCCTGAGTTCAAACCCCAATCACTACATACACCAAAATTCTGTTTTATGCATTGCTAATGACATATCTTAAACACAGTCATTTGTTTACAGTTGTCTATCATTCTTCCATTTTTTCTCATTTCCACATGCGTTTGACAAGTTCTTTTAGTTTTTTGAAAATGAAACCATCTTATTTCCTTTATTGAGAAGTTTCACTTGATCTAGAATGTACATAAAATAATATTCAACCTCCTTACAATGGACCACAAGACTCTCTGTATAACTTCACTTTCACTTTAAGATTTCCTCATGAAATTCTAGCCACAATGACCTTCTCAGATCTTGCTTCCCTAATTCCCACTCATCCAATACTCATTCCTGTCACTCTTTTATCTTAGGAATATTTTCCCTAGCCCATCCCTTTTACTAGGTTAAGAATATTCTACTAAGCACTTTGTACACTGCACTTTACATTTGGAACACTTATGAATCATATTTTTTACTATCTGTTGATAACTTATTATAAGATGAATGATATTTGTATCTGCATTTAGTAAATGAAGATTTGAAATGTTAAGCAACTTGTCTTAGGGTCATGTAGCTAACAAATTATAAAACCTGAATTCAAATAAAGACATTACAGAACAAATGCTTTGGGCATGCAACTTTACTGTGACAGAAACTGTATCTATCTTGTTCACTTGTGTTACCTGAACAGCTTTTCTGCTTTCTGGCTCTTAGGAGGTATTTAATAAATATTTGTTTAAAGAATAAAAATGACAGATTAGGTAAAATTATTCGGCTTTTGCTTCTTTTTTTATTGTGAAACATTTACCTAAATGTTCACAAACAAGACCACACTAAAGCTACCAGCATGACTATGTTTATTGCAGCCTTATTTACCATAGCTAAGATATGGAACCAACCCAGATGCCCCTCAGTAGATGAATGGCTCAAGAAAATATGGTATATATACACAATGGAATTCTATGCCTCCATCAGAAAGAATGACATTGCCCCATTTGTTAGGAAATGGAAAAACTTGGAAAAAATTATATTAAGTGAAGTAAGCCAGGCCCAAAGAAACATAGGTCCCATGGATTCCCTTATTTGCTTTTGCTTCTAATAGCATCAGTGTTTCCTTTGCAGCACTTACACTCCACAAACATACATGTACATGTACAATGAAATCTTTTATTATTTCTAATTCCCTCACTAAACGCAAACTAAGTTGGTAGGGCCAGGCTACCTTTTGTCACTATTGCATATCTCCACCACCCAGCACAGTAGCATACAGTAGATTCTCTGCAAATAACCACTGAATAAATATTTATTCATGTCATGGATTATCTTTGTGCATATCTCTCTTACTACATGTATCCTTGTGTATGTCTCTTTTTCTTATTGCCTTGAAGGCAAGAAGGCTTTGGAGAATGACATGTGTCATAAAGACTTAAGCCTCAAGTAGAGTTTTCGTGGATTTGTATGTGTTTTTTAAAAAAATTGGGACATTGAGCCTACATCTTTAAATAATATTTTGAAAGTCACAAAGGTAGTAAATATTCCAAATCAGATACCAAGTATACCTGCATAATACAATAAATTTTTGTATGTGATGGTGTCTACTAACAATTGCTTTAATGACTACTTTTTTTTTTTGTCTGTCATGGGGTCTGAACTCTGGGCCTGGGCGCTGTCTCTCAGCTCTTCAGCTCAAGGCTAGCACTCTACCACTTGATCAACAACGCCACTTCTGGCTTTTTCTGCTTATGTGGAGCTGAGGAATCAAACCCAGGGCCACATGCATGCAAGGCAAGCACTCTACCACTGAGCAACCTACCCAGCTCTAATGACTACTTCTGAATATTTTTTTTGTCACTGACAAGTGTCAGCATAGTATGGCACCTGACAGACTTAGATTTAAATCATGGTTCTTACTACATGCTAGCTGTGTAACTTTAGTCATGTAAGTTCTCCTAAGTTTCATTTCTTAATTTTTTTTAACTTCTGTAATTGGATTTATCTCCTGGAGTAATTACCAGGATTATGAAAGATAATTCATGTACCTGTCTACAAACTTTAGGAGGGGAAAGGAGTTGAAGATAGAAGGTGCTGTATTAATAATTAATTACTGCAAATGTATAACCATTCAGTCATTTATTTGTCTTGATCATACTCAGCCAAAATCCAGTCACAAGTTCTGGTGGTGGTGGTAGTGGGATGTGTGTGTGTGTGTGTGTGTGTGTGTGTGTGTGTGTGTGTGTGTGTGTGTGTGTGTGATTGTATAGACATCTTCCCTTTCACAATTTGGAATTAACTAAATCTATGACTTGTTCTCCACTCAGATTATCAGGGTTGATTTGCTTTTCTGGTTTGCCAATTTGCTAAGTAATGATGGTAAATTAATTGCGTTGTACTTTCCATTGCCGTAAAGCCATGTTCAGCTACAAGAGAATTCTATTGCCTTGTTCCTACTCATAGTTTTAATTATCTGATGTTGGGATAAAGATACATGTTTGCAATGGAGAAAAGACACTACTTTTTTTTTATCAGTCATGGGGCTTGAACTCTGGGCCTGGGCGATCTCCCTCAGCTCTCCAGCTCAAGGCATGGGGTAATTAGGATTTTGGACATTTCACAAGCAAAGCAAGTGTTCCACCAGCCCTTTTGTTTATTTAGGGGATACATAGGTACCACCACCATCAGCTTCCATTTTTTTTTTTTTTGAATCGTTAGGCTTTAACTCTGGGCCTGGGTTCTATCCCTCAGTTGTCCAGCTAAGGCATGTGTTCTACCACTAGAGCCACATCAGCACTTATGATTTTCTTGTGGTTTATTGGAAATAAGAGTCCCATGGTCTTTTCTGCCCAGACTGGTTTTGAACAATGATCCTCAGATCTCAGCCTCCTAAGTAGCTAGGATTACAGGAATGAGCCACTAGTGCCTGGCCAGTATAACTATATGTGTCTGCTTGATAGGATGCTCTGTATTATTTGATTTGTTATCCTTTTTAATACTGATTTTAGAGTAATTTTTTCTTTAGGCACATCTTTGGTACAATACTAAAATAGTACAAGAGACAGCGTGAATCTGTCACCTTTTCCTTTTTCCTAATAAGCTTGTTCTCACAAAGAAAAAATAAAATTTTCATTTGCCATCAAACAATATCTTTCTTATCAAGAATGAGCATAATATTCATTACATTAACTAGAATTAATTTCAGTTATGTTCAACTGACATAAATTGATGCAGAAATTGATTATTTAAGGAGTTTTCTGGACAAATGTTACATTTGTAAATATTTGTCACAATTGTTTTTCCAGTTTTCAAGCAAAACCCACATTTTGTTTAAAATATCCAGGTACTATAATTGAGGTCAAAGAGGTCATCTTTTTGTATGGATAATTGCTCCAATTCTACACTTCGTGTGAAGCAACTAATTGAGTGAAATTTCACTGAACATTTCAGTGGGAAAAAAAAGTCAAAAATGAGTCTTGATTATCTTTAAGCCCAAACAAGTGGCTAATTGCCTGAAATTACCAGTTGTTTGGTCATCCAGCTTTGGTACATTTAGACATCGCTATGATGAAATTGAAAGAAAAATAAACATCCCTTTAAGCAGACCCACCACAGTACTCAATCATACATACTCAGAGAGTTAGTAGCACATTAAAATTCTCACTTTTCTCCAATGTCTGGCTTTATCTCTCAAAGTAAGTTTATGTATAGAATTATAAATGAGTTGACAACAGCTTAGCAGCCTATTTCAACCAATTCTGAGAAACATCTGCTTTGGAAACAGAAAGTCTAGAGGCAGAAAAGTAAGAGCTAGAATAATTTGCTAAACCAGAAATATGATGATTAACTAACAATTATTTTCATATGTATCAGTTCTGTTTTGCTAGAACACAGAGTAGGAAATCAGGATAAACAAATGACAAACATGTAGTCACATTGAGAACTGAGCGGGGGGAAGGTTGGTGTTAAATATTTACAAATTTAAAAGAGGTCTGGGAAATCTTAAAGTCTATGAAACTGTTTAAAAGTACCCTAAGGGCGAATGCTGTCTAAATTATAATGAGAAACAAAATGTACATTTAAGAATCCAATTTTCCCTTTTGAACTGGCAAATGAACCTTATTTTACTGACTTACACTACTTAAAAAGGATTTCCAAAAATCCACCGATAGATTCACTTTGTCATATAGCTAGTATATGCTAATACCATTTTGTAAAGCAGCTGTTGGTCTGATTTAAAGAATCTCAAAAGGAAAAACTTTAAATCTGTCTTTAGTTTAAATAATTCTGACTTGTTAGTGCAATGGAATAAGGAGATAGGTTGCATGGGGAAAAAAAAACCAAACTTCTGACTCTACTTATGAATTACAGCTCATTTTATTTGGTGTAACTTGATTGTAATTAATGAACAGTTGCCTTACACCCCTTTCTAGTCTTGCATGATATCTCTCCAACTATTTGAAGACTGTGTTTAAGCTAACCCTTCAGTTCACGCAGGCTTCTTTTATAAGGGCAATTTTCTAAGACGTTCAAAGGAATCACTTTGACTTGCTTACTGTGGATTTTCTATAAATATTTCATATTTCACTTAGGTAACACTCCTGGAAACTGAATTCACTATTTCCTAAAGAAGATATGATAGAAACTTAAATCAGTTGGAATTTATCAAGTTTACATCTTGGTGTCTTTATGCTATTGACATATCTATTATAAGATAATATTTGCAGCTTATGACCAAAGAACATTCTATTATTGACATTTTTACCTATACCTCCCAGAAGCCCAAACATGATTATTTGCTATATTTTACATAACAAGTTCAGAACCATCTTGTACTCATTTATGTAATCTGGTATTTCTCCATGAGTGAGTTGGCCTTTAATCAATTTTGTCTTGTTTGTTTTTACCCACTGCAGCATGTCAAGGTTGCTAGAAATCCCAATCTTATCCAACCTCCCAAAACTTAGTCCTGACAAAGATATAGCTCATTGAATTTGTAGAAATTCCTTAGAGAATGTCTCAAATATGATACACCTCTTTGGTGGGTCTGCACACGATCAAAAATTAAGACATTCAACATTTCCCATTCCTATGCCCCTTAGTGAGAGCCTAACAAAACCCAAATGTTTCTAGACAACCTTACCTGATTCTCAGGTCTCTGCTGATGTTCAAAGAGTGGAAGGCAACAGCAGAGTCGCAAGTTGGAGTTGGCTCTAAGGCCAGATGCTCTACGTTGTGCCCTTCTAGAATTCATTGCACTCAAAGAAAGTACTGTCTGTGTGTTTTGTCCGTAGTAGAGCCTGAAAAAAAACAAAACAAATTAACAAGTGACTAGAAATGAAAAAGTGGAAGAGCTGGGAAGCATTGCAATTTAATATATGAGGAAGGGAAAAGGATGGGATGGAAAAGAAGTTCCCAAAATTAGAGATCTCACCTTAACTTGCTCTCTCTGAAAATGCAGAGAAAGCTGTATGTTGAATGAAATATATATTTAAGCCCAGAAACTATTAGATCAAACTTTTTCTTGGACAAGAGGAAGGGACCCCAAAGAAAGGTTGAATGAGTTTCTACTCCTTACAAAACCTAAAGTTTTTCATATCCCTAAGGCATAGAAAGGGAAAATAGACCTCTTCCTCTATTTTTCCCTGAGATTTTACTTATCCTTTCTTACTTAAATTTTTGGCATTTACATCTTGGAACTTTATTCCTCAACCTCCACCTAGACCTTCTGGGCCAATTGGCCCCCTCTATCAATAATTAGATTGTCCCTAATTATATAATATCTAGATGCTACAAATATCAATATGAATAATCAAGTTGGACTATGAACCCAATTGAAAATATATTGTGTCACTAGCCTTCAATACATATTAAATCATAATAAGCCAGCATATTATGTCAATGTAAACTGTGATAAAACTTTAAAAGTAGATTGTAGAAGATTATTAAGGGGATGAGGATATTAAAATATTTACCAATTTAAGAAATACTTGGAGGTAGTTTTGATGGTATAAGCTATAATCCCAGCATTTGGCTAAGGCAGGATCCTGAGTTTGAAAACAACCCGGGCTACATAATGAGACTGTCTAAAGAACCAAGGGATGATGATGTAGCTCAGTGAAAGAACACTCTCCTAGCATGCACAGTGCCATGGGGTTTGATCTCCAGTACAGAAAATAATATAAATATTTGATATTATGGATGGACAGTGCTTATGGGATAGAGGGCAGCTGGAGTCTGACACTGAATTTATATTTTACTTATTTATAATTTTCACTCTACCTAATCCTAAAATTGACTCATGGCAGCTGACATCAAACTAAAGATGTGGTATCATCAATCATATATTAAATTACTTCATTCAAATATTTATTTTGTGTGGACTATTTCTGTCTTAATTTGAATGCTCTTAAATAATCAGGTTGAAAATGTGTCCTACTCTTTAAATGGAACAGGGAAGAAGACTGCAAAAAATTCTGTTGCATAAGCAGAGTTTCATTCTAAGGACTGTATAGGTGACAGACATTTTCTTCCACCAAACTAGTATTCCTATTATCCCTAGTAATGTAACCTAAAAAGATTAAAGGTAAACAGTATTACTATTTTAAGAAATAATAATTCTTATAATAATTCATTCTTCAAAAGTATACTTAGAAAACATATTTGCATTAGGTATTAGAATAAATTGCCCTAACATCAAGTCCATGGCTGTTAGTTACTCTAGGATATAAGACTTGTGGCTGATATGAATAAAACAGTGAAAACAGCACTCAATTTTATAGATAATTGTGGTTAGGTTTGAATAAGAAAATATAAGAAGGGAAAATTAGGACAAATCATGTGCTAGATGTTTTTAAATAAGATACCTCTTATGTTCACAAAACTCTACAAATTAGATATAATCAAAGCTATTGCATCAGATAAGAAAACCTGAGGCTTGAAGGAGTTAAGTGGCCAGAGATAATTTAGTGCATAGCTGAAATTAGAATTGAAATCTAAGTCAAGGCTGTGCCCTTTCTACTACTTGCCAATGTGAGAAAGGAAACAAGATTACAAAGAATGAGGCAAAAAACCTGAAGCTAATTTCCAATAAAGTGGCAACTCATTTTGTTGTTCACTGTTTTATCCCACTTCTTTAACAACTAAATAAAACAACACAGCTTCTCTATTCAGTTCCAAAGTATATTTGTATCATTGACACTGCTTCTAAACATATTATGTTTATAAAAATTTAAAAAGATGTTTGTATTTCTACATTCATAAGTGGAGGTCAGAGAAATGACTTCTATGGACTGACTTAGAACTGTTAGCTTGAAGCATTCAATATCATTAGTATTCCAAGCCCCCAAACTGAGCTTGTGTGTTTATAACCTAATCACTTATACTGCCATATATGTCAATGGGAATCTATTCTAAAAAATGAAATAAAAAAACAGTGTCAGGGTAAATTATAAATGATTAAACATGAGCTGTCTTGACTCTAGCATTAATATTCCAACACCATTGCACAATCAACTAAAGGTCTTTATTGGCATTGTTCATTGGTTGATGGCTTGAATTTGGTGAATAACTAGCATATTTTACAAACAATGCATGCATGTAATAATTTCAATCTTTAACAACTTCCTGGAGTCATTGGTCTGGCCAAGTATAATTAACTACTTCTTCCTCTATCCTTATATCCTGTTCCTTCACAGCTCTTCCTTGTATGGAACTTCCACCTCACTAGAGCAACTGTACTCTCCAACTGCACTAATGACTTTCTTCTAATAAATCCACATTCTCTCTTCATAACATGCTGTTGCTCATCATCTCCAACTTGTATCCCTTCTTTAGTTCCTCTAACACCATCTAGATTTTTTTGTCACCACATGCTCATTCTTCATTCATTTCATCATTCTTCTACACTTTTCTGTAAACTTAGCTTTTAATTCTCCTTTTTTCATTCTTTTATTTGCATGACTTTTTATAACATCTATGTTGATAACAGCCAAAGACAGATCTTAAAGCTCCTTCAGCCTAGCTAAACAGTTCTTGACAAAAATATTTACGTAGCTATTAATCATTATTACAGTTTTCTCAAGTCTACACAGAACTCATCGTTATGGTTTCTTCCTAAATATCCCTTTCCCAACTCTTCCCTTCCCCAATTGTAACATTTCCCCATCATTCTATCCAGTATATCACATCAGTCACCAAGTTCTATCACTTTCCTTAACTCTCTAAATGAGTTAGAAGCACTTGTTCATGCCAGAGCTGATAACAGTAAACAAAGCTACCAATAACACTTTATTATGCTTCCAATATCGCACTAAAGCCAAACACTTGACTACTGAACAAGGAGTCAATACCGATAATTGCACTTGGGTGGCTTTTCTCTCTTGGCCAAGTTTTTGCCACTAATATCTTAGTTTTCTGGCTGTGGTGGTTTATATTTAACATTTCTCTTTTAAAATTCATTGTTTCCATCATAGCTATTCTGATAAGCCTATGTAATAAGCTCTACTGTGCAGTAAAATTTATTGATATTTTTATATGTTTGGAAGCCTAGCAATTACATAATTCTACTGACTCCCTACATGCTTGGGCTACAACTTTTGAAACCTAGTCAGGTAAAAAGTAGAATAATCAAAAGAATTTCTGCCTCAAATTCTCTATCAACCCACCTCGATCATCTATCACTTCAGTTATGCTTTTGAAAATTATTCACTTTTTTATTGTTGTTAACGTGTCCATCAATATGTTAAAATTCAAGCTATCAGTCGAAATGTCTGTATCTCTTGAAGTACTATGTTGAGCTCCTGAATGTAGCTGGGGGGATTTATAGTTGGTGTAATCCAAATACTTGGTCTTGCCAGGTGCTGGTGGCTGATGCCTATATTCCTAGCTACTCAGGAAGCTGAAATCTGAAGTTTGTGGTTCATAACCAGCCAAGGCAGGAAAGTCCATGAGACTCTTATCTCCAATTTACCACCAGAAAACCAGAGGTGGAGTTGTGGCTCAAGTAGTAGAGCACCTTGAGCTGAAGAGCTCAGGGACAGTGCCCTCGCCAGAGTTCAGGCCCCACAACCAACATATATACATGCATACATACACACACACACACATACAAATACACACACACACACACACACACACACACACACACATATATATACATACACACACATATATATATATATATATTTATATATATCTCAACTTTCTTTCAGTGTCAGCTAGTAACAATCCTATCTTCCTCTATTTGCAACAGGTATTCCAAACCTGCTCTGTTCTATTTTCACCATGCCTCTGTTACTTCAGACAATTGGAACTCTTACTATGTAGAAAAGCCAAAACCCACCATAATACAAGCCCTCAAAATGAATGCCATGCCACAAATCTCATATTCTCGGGTTTCTATTTCTTGTCACAATAGAAGAGATGACCCACCTCTGGGCTTCTACATGACTCTAAATATTTTTATTATTCTGTTTAAAATAAAAAATACAACAGAGATAAATGGAAGGTGACAGGATAGAGCCCCTTTCCCAGGTGGCTGGGATGGGCTTCTCTGAGACATGGTAGCTGTTTTCCCCACACTGTACAGCCCTCTCTTAGTACTGCTATAGTTTTCCCTGAATGGTTCTCAAGCTGAGTAAGTGACCCCAGATGTAGATGCTCTCCACTGTTTCACTGGTGATAAATACAAAAGCTTCCTGCCTACTTCATGTCTGTGGACACTAGAGCCCATTGTCAACACAGTGGATACATCTACATCTGCTATTGATCTCTACTCTACTGATATCTAAGGACTGCCATCTGAGATATCTCTAAATCCAAGCTTGCTCCTTCCTCTCTATTATTCGACTTCTTTTCCTTCTTTTTCTTTGTCTACCCTTCCCTTCCCTCTTTCTACCTCTCTATCCTCCCCTCCTCTTCTCTCATTTCCTTTCCTTTCCTCTCTTGTCTTCTCCCCTCCTTTCCTTTCTTTTTTCCTTTGTTCTCTCTCCCTCCTTTGTCTCTATCATATATATTTATTCTTTCCCTCTCAACAACAATGAAAAATGTTTGTCTCTAGCTTTAAAAAGCAAACAAACAAGCCAGGTGCTTAAGGCTCATGCATGGAATCCTAGCTACTCAGGGGGCTGAGGGCTGAGGATCACAGTTTGAAGCCATACCAGGCAGGAAAGTCTGTGAGACTCCTCTCCAATTAACCACCAGAAAACTGGATGTGATGCTGTGGATCAAAGAGGTAAAACCATAGCCCTTAGCAAAAAAGCTCAGGGATAGCAACCAGGTCCTGATTTCAAGCTCAATGACTGACAGAAAAGCAAACAAACATGGGTTCCCTTGCTTTTACATAATAGCCAAATTTATTTAAAGGGTTGTCTATTCTCATTGTTTCAGACTGTCTCTCTCATTCACTCTTTTTTCCTCTTTCTCAATATGGATGGCTTTTATTTCTTTTTTAAAATAAGTATTTTATTGTGAAAACACCACACAGAGGGGTTATAATTACATGATCAAGGTAATAAGTACATTTCTTATGAAGCATTGTTGCCTCCTCCTTTGTTTTTCCCCTACCATCCCTGCCTTCCCATCTCCACGACTATATGCCTCCAACCCCCCCCCCCCCACCCCCCGCCAAAGTTGTAAAGTTTGTTTTTTGACATAGCATCTTGTACATCTCATTGTTGCAATGGGTCCACCTGTATCCCTAGTTAAACAATTTGTTTTTTCCCTTCCCCTCTTAAATCTCCTATTATTTCCTTTCTGCTCCACTGATAGTTTGAAATTGTCAAAGTCAAGAATGGCTGACTTTTTATTAAATTCAATGGTCACATTAATCTTTCCTTCTAACTAAAATATTTATTCTTTTATTTTCTAAGATACTATTGGTTTGACTCCTATGTACCCTACGGCTTCTCCATTTTTTATTTGTAAGTTGCTCCAACTTCCCTCAAAGGTCCTTTTGCTGATGCCATTTCTTAGTATTTTATTTTCAGCCTTTGATTTTTCTGTTTTCATGTGATCTTGTATGCCTTTGATTTTTCTGTTTTCATGTGATCTTATATTTCATGTGATTTTATATGCTCACAGATCACAAATTTCATCTCCAATCCAGATCTCTTGCCTATACTATTATGTCTGTACCACCTGAACACCTCTAAACTGTTCCATTCAACATTTTTGATGGAAGTCAGATTTGTTGAATTTATCAATCTCTTGTTCCAACCATAAACTGACAGACATCATTGCTCCCCTTTGTTTCTTTGTAATCTAAATGACTGGTTTTAAAACAGATGATAAGAGCCCAGAACATAGAGACAGAAATTAAACATCGTGAAAACACTGATATGCTTAAAGTACTATTTCTGATGAGTCTGTTTTAAGAAGTCTTTTGAAATTTTCCCCTTTAAATGTGCTGAAATGTTATAGACTGGCAAAACTTAATTCGCTTAATAAACTGCTGCTACACCCTTCTCCCAGGTCCTGACTGACTTGAGCAAAGAATTCCTCACCAGGCAGGCTGGACTGCCCTCATGACAACACTTAAATTCCAGAAGGCACTGCCACCGTGTATGGCCCAACAGAACGCCTGTGATTTGTGCAAACACAACTCTTCATTACATAATAGGCTGTATACCATGATTGTTGCCAATATGAGGAACAGTCATCATGATTGGTGCAGACACCCTTGTTCCTCCTCTATTCTGGATATATATGCACCCAGGCTTAGAGGTCAAGCCCCACAACTGACAAAAGATATATTAGATACATTTTTTAAATAGCCATTCTAACTGGGGTGAGGTGGTATTTCAGTGTTGTTTTGATTAGCATTTCTTTTACGGCTAGGGAGGTTGAGCATTTCTTCATGTGTCTATTGGCCATCCTTCTTTCATCTTCAGAGACGTAACAAGAAGACAGACAGAAATAAAAGTTAGAGGAAACTGTCGAATGAGCTTTGGTAAGAAAATGTAAAAATGTCCAGTCTTTAGGAAGAGGTATTTTTCTGAATCTCCTAGCATGCAAAATTTAATCACATTTTATTCACTTGTAAATAAATGTGTCCATTGTAAGATAATTTGAAAATACAGATAAATTATAAAAATAAAATAATCTCACAAAGGATCATCACATATTTTTATTTTAAGTTATCTTTATAATTGAAGTTATGATGATGATTACAGTAACCTTCTATATATATATATCCTACATTTTTATGATTATTATGCTTCAGGAATTCTGACTCCATCTTTATCACATTGTTTTCATTCTCATGGGCTTGTCTTATTTTTGATGCTAATGTTCATACAAGTTGATTCTGGCCAATTAACATCTGTTTTCTTTAATATCAAGCACCTCCTCCTGCTAAATCTTTTGGAGTCATAGGAGAAAGCTGATCAGTATCTCCCTTTTCTCCACATAAGCCTTACTCAACTCATTTACTTAGAGAAAATAAATTGTATTATCCCTCATCCTTCTCTTCTTCAGACAGAATAGCCTTAATTGTGTTAGGACCTAGTCTCCACTTTGATAATTATTTTCGTTTGTTTTCAGTAGAGTCCCTCCAGTTTTTCCAAGTCTTAACCCAAACAGAATATCATTTCCACCAAATAAATAAACCAAAGAGCCTTTTAATGTTATGAAAACGATATCCATTTTAGAAGATGAGAACTTGTATTTTAACAAAGTACTAGGAGAGTTTTTGTCTTTACCAATCTTGTATTAGGACCACACAGGCAAAGTCTCTTTTTAGCCTTTTTTAAACATGCCTGAAAATGAGAGTGTTCAAGGGTTAAAACACTAATAAATTACTCATGGTATGCAATTTGCAGCTCTTTATCAACATCACTCTTCTTATTCACAGCTAGATGCCATGAAAAGACATTTTAAAGATAAATAATAAGGGATTTCTGCAAGCTGATTGATTTCCTGCTGATTCTCCCTACTAGGTTCAGACTGTTATTCTTTACTCAAATAGTTTTGCATTAATCTATATCTCTTTCTCATTTTTTTTCTTTTAGCATTATAAGAGTTTGGATTTGGGGCCTTATGCTTGCTAGGCTGGTGCTCTACTACTTGAGCTGTGCTTTTCGCTGGTTATTTTGGAGATTGAGTTTAATATATTTTGATGCCTGGGCTGGAATTGAACTGCTATCTTCCCAATCTCACCCTCTTGAATACTTAGGATTACAGGTGTAAATCACTGGGGCCTGACTTTTTAATTTTTGTTATTTTCCTTTTCTTAGTTTACGTTAATTATACAGACAATTATACAATGTACCCTGATCAAAAACTTCCTCTATCACTATCCCTTATCTCCTTTTCCCCACTTCTTAAAATATTCCATCAGGTCTCATTGTTCTGTTTTGATATATGTGTACAAAGTACTATAGTCATATTCACCTCCACCCTCTTTTTGCTTTCTCCCATAACTTTCTTTTTTTTTCTTTTTTAACAAGAAAGTTGCTGCCCCTTTTATTTCATTCAAAAAGCAAAACAGGGGTGAGGAAAGAACAAATGAGGCACCATACAAACAATTCGAGATTCTATAGAAAACACACTTGAGTGGAGTCCTATCACTCTTTCACGAAGGCTATGAGCAATAATTTCTTTTTTTTAATTTTTCATTCTTTTTTTATTGTGAAAATACTGTACAGAGGAGTTACAATTACATGGGCAAGATAATTAGTACATTAAAAACTCCCATAATTTTCTTATAAATGGTTTTTCAAAAGTCTGTTAATCCAAATATTTGAGACAATAATCTCCAAGTATTTGTCATTCTACTCTTTCTCAATACCTTTCTTCTCAGCTTTATATCCATTGCCCTTATGAAAGAACAATTTCCTGGCCTCTTGTGTTTATCTTGTCTGCTTATATCTTCCCTCCTTATTGGCAACTATGAAAAGAAAAAGATCTTCAAAAGGGCAGAGAAGGAGGCCTGTGGTTAAATGTTGTCTTTCACTACCATGGCTATATCTGCTCAACCCATACTGGAGAAAATAGGTGCCATACACAAGAGAATAGAATATTAGACTAGATTAGGATGCTCCCCTTAGCTGTAATAGAGGAAGGTGGCATTTTGTCTTATACTTACATCTTCTTTCTCTCATGTAGCTCCACTTTCATGATACTTAGGCCCCTGTTGCCTTTATATCATCTCCCCTACTTCACAGGTTCTCTATTGTCTGGAATAGCCATCTGTGTTCTCCATGTATTTCTCACTAACCTATCTTGTTTGTTCCTCTCTAGTCTAGCTTTGATAGACTGTTGGAATTGATCTAAGAAAATAACTTATATTAAGAACAGTTATATTAGATGATAAAGGCCTAATGAATTTCTGCTTATTAAATGAGGACCATGAAAAGAACCTTAGTCATATTCCTAATTCCAAAGTGTGACACTTTTAGGATCTATAAGAGGAAGACATTTGAGAGATAGATTTGGGGGCTTTTCCAGTGCTCCTTAATCCATATTGCACTGATTGCAGCCAGAATCTCTTGAGCTCACAATCTCATTCTCTTCCTTTTTATTTTTACCCATCAAACCCATGCCCTGGCAAATAAGTCAGTGACAGAAAAGGACATCTATAGTTTATCAAATAGTGCCTTGGGCATCTCTTCTCTTTCTTCTCCTCCCTAATAACTTGATTCTTCCTGTTTGGCAAGCACTTAAGCGCTTGGAAAAAGGTCTGTGTTATTAATTATGTATATACTCAAAAGCATTTGCAATAGTTTCTTTTTATATACTGAAAAATAAGTAAACCAGTAAAAGGATCACATTGGTTAGTACTTAGGGGAAAATGAACATCTGGAATCCGTGCCCCTTTCACAACTAACCTCCTAGCAGTACTCAATTAGTGTTTGTGCATCGCAAGGATAGGCCAAATGGGGATATGCTTCTCCAGGCCCCTGCACAGTCCTTGCAGAGGCTCACTCATAGACACACTAATCAATTCATTAGGCTTCACCCTACAACTTACATACATGCTAGGGATGGCATTTTAAAATGTTAATACCACTGACATGTCCAAACCCATTTGAGAATGACTCATATTCGCTCAATTGAAAGCATTGAAGTTCAAAGTGTGTTTAATTATTTCCCATAAACACAATTCTGAAAGGTCTTTTTTATTTAAAATGAAGAAAATCCATTTTCTCTCTGTTGTTATGAACTCAGATAATGGATGAGGAACGTTTTTTAAATTTATTTTTTATTATTACCCTACCTCTGGATTTTTCACGCTTAAGATCCAGTTTATCTAGTACCTATCATACAAATTTGAAAATGAAGTCCTACAAATCATCCAAATGGGGTTTTTGAAGGAAAAATATTTGATAGCATTAAGCACGACAATTTCTCCTTAGTGACGAGTTAAATGGGCTTTTTTTTAATAGACTGTCACCCATTGCTTTTAAAATTATTTCTGTTTTTATACTTGTGATGAATCACTATTAGCTTTCCATCTCCCTTTCTGTCTCTAGGTCTCTTCTCTCTCGGGCTCACACCTACATATTCATTCATAGTGCACATTGTCAGAGACTAAATGATCATTCTTTGCAGCTGCTGTATCCAATGCCCCTTGTTTTTTTTCCCTGAGTCCTCTGAGTCAGCTCGAGGTGCTAGAACCTTTCCTGCCCATCTGCCTAATTACTGAAAAAGCACTGCATCAGAAATTGCAATAAGTAATCACACAAAAGAAGCAGAAAGCACCAATTCTCTTGGGAGGGAGTGAACAAATAAGCAGAGACTATGAAGTATGTTTCCCTTGGATTTTAGCTGATATTTGTAATTAAATGAGCAGCTTCTTAAAAGGCAGTCGATTTTTTTTTTACCTTAGATCTATAGTGCATCCTGCAGCAGTATTTCTTAGCACCTGGAAAAAGAGAATGATATATTGCTGCAGTAAAAATGAAAATGCTAATGTACACATGAGTAATGTTTTCCTCCTCTGAACATTATACACTAACTCAGGCTATGTGGAATCATTTACTGATGCATGTACTGATATAACTCCAAATATCCTTTAAAATTAACAACCTACCTAACATTCCTGCAGAAAATTATGGTCACAAAGGTGAATGTATTATCTCCCTTAAAAAATAGTCTTCTAATTGGTGAAATCTCGTAGATTTTCTATCAAAACCAGAAATCTAGGTTACAATCTGATTTGACAAATAATTGACAGAACACACAATTTGCTTGGCTCAATTTTTATCTCAATAAACTCAGTGTGTATATACACACATATTCCTAGACCTTCTCTCTGTGAGTAATGTATGAAATTCAAGCTTTCAGTTTAGTTAGAGGATTTTGGTGTCTAGCCTGGCAGAATCTATTGTGGCTTTACACAGAACAATAATTTTGGGGGTAGATATAATGTTTAGTTGGTTCCTAGATTTTGTTTATTGTTTCCATGACTATAATCCCTGGGCTGATTTCAACATTGGATTCTGAAGAGAGAACCAGACACCAGAGAAAATACTTGATTGAAAACAACACTTAGTTCCCTTATAACCGTCAGCTCCTTTCTTCTACGTAGAGTAATAGAAATAGTTATTTTGATTATTTAGCTTCACACTGCTTACTACATTATACCCAGTAAAACAGGCTAAAGAGAAAAAAATGTGTTCCACATCTCAGATAATTTTTAAAGTCCGATTTGCATTATGTGATCAATACATAGTTGTTGGTAGGAGTGTTAATTTTCAAAGGAAATCACAAGCTCTAAACGGAATCACAAGCTGTATGCACTGCTATTTTGCCCTTCTGGCTTTGTCTGCTCAAGTTACAGACGGGGTCTACTCCCTAGAGCTGTAATGAAAAATCAAATGGCTCATACTTGTGAATCAACAGTAACAAAAGGGCCTGGGGATAAAGCAGTCCACAAGCCAGAATTCCTTGTTTCTGGATGTAAATAAAAGCTCAGTTTACTGTAACAAGATATGAAGGTATAGATGGAGGTAGATAAAGCAGTTTATTATTCATCACTTAAGGCAGGTATAAAAAGAAGACATTTTCATTAACAGTGGGTTGAATTATTAGAAATCCTAAACTACTCAATCCATATTCAGTGCTTTCTCTGTTCTGCTCTGCTAAATGAATAGTGTGGAGGTGGCTAGATTGCTCTTAAATAAGGTTCCAGTTGAGAGTTTATTTTTCTTTGAGCTCATACCAAGAACTTGAAACTAAATAGCTATTTAATTTTGATCACTTTTATAGCAATATGAAGTTTAAGTTTAGACAAAAAATTAAAAATTTGCCTTATCTTTTTTCCAGTACCAGAATTTAAATCTGGGGCTTCACCCTTGCTTGGCTTGCTTGCTTATGGCTGGAACTCTACCACTTGAACTATGGCTCCAGCCAATCTTTATTTGTGCCAGTCCTAGGGCTTGAACTGAGAGCCTGGGCACTCTCCCTGAGTTTTTTGCTCACGGGTAGCATTCAACTATTTGAGTCACAGCTCTACTTCTGGCTTTCTGGTGGTTCACTGGAGATAAGACTCTCATAGACTTTCATAACCAGGCTTTAAACTGTAATCCTCAAATCTCAGCCTATTGAGTATCTAGGATTATAGCTATGAACCAGACACCTGGCTAAAAATATACCTTAACTAGCAATAACTTTGAGCATGTAAATACTTTCCCTGTTCACGTGTCTCCCACAAAATGCCGCCCCAGGATATTTCACTACCATTGCTTTCCATCCATCCCCTTGTCATTTTGTTTTCTCATCGTCTCCTTATTTCCTTATTATATCTGTTTTAATAACTTCTCATTTAAGTCCCTTTGAAATCTACAGTACAGCTAGCATTCAAACAACTTTAAAGACGTCTTTGTTCAACCATTTTGGAATTATTATTTTTTCTCCTTTCAGAAAATAAATCCTTTTGAAAGGAATGATGATTAGAAAGGAAGGAACAATATTTTATTTCTTACCCTCTATTCTTGGTGAGCTATATATATTTATAATATATAAGAACTCTAATTCTTCTGGTGATAAATTCCTATCTCTATTTCCTGTTCAGAACTTCATACTTCTTGTTCTTAGCATCCTTATTACTTACCTTCACATTTTCTGAAATAACCCCTCTGGGTTTTTTTTTTTTATTATTTTACCCACTGTTAAAGTTCTATTGTCATTTTTTTCTTTTTTATTAGCTTCAGTTTCCAGTTATGGTGGTTTCCACTCAGGAATTTCACAACTCCTTTACTGAGTCGTTTTGATGTAAGCAAAATGGTTTCATTGAAATGAGAACTAATTTAAAATAAAGCAAAGACAATCTTTTCCAGTATTTTAAAATGACTGTTTGCCTGGTTAGGAAAAGGATGATAAAGTCTGGATATTATCTTAGTCATCATTTATAGGAAGGTAATATACTACCCACCTCGCCTCATAAATCACAGTCCCTTATGGAGAAGGTGTTGAACAGCAGCTGGGCTAGAACAGAATGAGTCAGTGTGCTTGTTTTTATTCCCCTATGCCTTTTCCTCCTGAATTTTCCTTCTTGGTATGATTCTTAAGTCATTGTAATAACTCTTCTCAAAATATGACAACCTACAATCTGATAGGCATAGGTTAAATGTCCTCAACAGTTACATAATGGTCTTTTGTTACATCTCAAAGCCTTTCCTATGTGATATCCATGTCATGCATATCATGGATTGAGGGCTCACAAATAAGCCAGTTTCCAAATCACACATTCCTCTTTAAGGTTTATAGCAAGCCCTTATAGAGGGAGATTACAAATAATTGATGGCTTATATTACTTTGCATCTGTGCAATGCTCACAAAAGTGTCATCACACACCAGTGCTCTTCATCGTGGAATGGTTGTCACTTTGTACCTCTAAAGTTGATTTGACAATCCAAAAGGAAGGAAATGAAAATATGCTGAAGGTTCCTTAGTGGAAGTTTCAATTATTATTACCAAATTAAGAAGATGTAAAGCAAAAGTGATGATTGTTGTTTTCAGTAAAAGCCAATTTCACATTATGAGCAATGAAAGAACTGTTATTTTCCTGTGTTTAGACATTACTAAAAAGTTCAAGAGTCACCAAAACAATAGTTTCAGAAAGGTTTGGGAAATACAAGTCAGCCAACCTCCCGGTCACATTTCCCAGGGCTCACATTAGATAGACAATAGGAATTACACTATTCTTATTAAGCCATTCAACTGGAAAATAACAAAAAAATGACTGGCCAGCAATGGATCCCCACTGCTCTCCTAACCCCATTCTTTTCATCCCCATTCAGTATTCGAAAACAGATTTAAAAAAATATTGTGGATTGGCAGTAAGCCATTGCAGAGGAAAACTTGCTAACTACAGCTAAAATCAATACTATTAAACAGAAGGTTGCAGAAGACTGGGGTTTTTACCAAACAGTAATTAAAGGGACCTCTGTAGCTGATGCATCAGAAGATGGAGCTGTTGCTTGGAATGATGAAAGAAAATAAAGAGCATAAAGAATAAAGAAAATAAAGAATAAATAAATATATTTATATTTATATATAAATTACATATAAATATATATTTATATTTATAAAAATAAATAAAGAAAATAAAGAGATTGTTTCCTGTGAAGGAAACAATCTATAAATGTTTGACGTAATAGAAAATTATACTAATGTTACTATGAAGTTATTTAAAGATACTGGCTTCATGAAACAAAATTCCAGTGATGCTCTCTTCCAAAAGCTACACATCATAGAATTTGTTGAGTATTAAAAGTATTCCAAAGAAGCTCTCAGCGAATCTATTTTAACTTCTAGTTATTCTCTGATCAAGTATTTATTTAAAGGTTGTGTCCAATAAAGGAGAAAGAATAGCCTAGACTAAAGCCTGCAGATAGAAAGCTGTGCCCCATATTAGCAGAGATTATGGATATCAAAACAGTCTCTAAAAGAAGTGGTAATGAATAATGTTAAGTACTTTTTAAAATTAAAATTGTGTTTTATACAAGCTTCAGTTTCAAAGGGCAGGAACTGAGCTGGGCAAAACAAAAAAGAAGTCACCTGTTTAGAAGATTATCTGTATGAAAATTTAAATAAGAATTTCCAGCAGGTCCAAAATAAAAGCTATCCCAATCATAACTACTGCAAGTTGAATATTTGAGAGAGCAAGTATTCTATCCTATAGATTTCAGAATGTAAGTAAAGCATTTGAAAAAATAAGTATTGTAGCTATAATCAATAAGAGAAATTATTTAAGAGAATGATTGAAGCATTGCCCAATGAAATATATAGATAAGAAATTACTATCTAAACCCATTAACCATATGAAAGTACCAAACTCTTTATTGCTCCAGAATTTTTTCATACAGGATGCTTATGTAAGTATCCAGAGCCATCGTAAAATATTTCTTGCTAACATTATAAAACTGGCAATATTTATCAAATAATTCTAGAAAATACTTTGTGGCAAGAATTTTTTTAATTTTTTATTGTTTTTTTATTGTGAACATACTGTACAGAGGGGTTACAATTACATGGGCAAGATAATGAGTACATTTCTTATCAAGCATTGTAGCCTCCACCTTTGTTTACCCTTCACATCCCTTCCCAGGCTCTCCCCGCCCCCCAACCCAATCCCCCCCCCCCCCACCAAAGTTGTAAAGTTCGTTTTCGACATGACAATTTGTACTTCTCATTGTTGCAACGGGTCCACCTGTATCCTTATTTAAACGACTTGCTTTTCCCCTTCCCCTCCACAAATTATACCGACATCAAGTACAGTGAAAGCAGGGGTTATACTGTGGGGGAGGGATATACAAAGCAACAAAGAAATAATCTTATAATTGCGTTAGAAACAAATGCATGAAAGAAAAAAAAACATTTAAATACATATCTAAGGGTTCATTTCCCTAACATCACCTTATGTGACCTTTTCTGCTTGACTCATACATATACTAGATATTGCAAATAAGGGAAACCATGGGACCTATGTTTCTTTGGGCTTGGCTTACTTCACTTAAATTTCAAACTCTACTATAAAGCCATAGTAATCAAAACAGCTTGGTACTGGCACAAGAACAGACCTCAGGACCAATGGAATAGAATTGAAAACCCAGAAATGAACCTACAGACCTATAGCCATCTAATCTTCGAAAAGGGAGCTAAAAAAATAGAATGGAAGAAAGACGGACTCTTCAGTAAATGGTGCTGGCAAAATTGGTTAACTACTTGTAGAAAACTAAAGCTAGATCCTTATATATCACCCTGTATCAGAATCAACTCCAAATGGATCAAATACCTCGGAGTCAAAGCAGACACTCTGAAAACATTACAGGATGGAATAGGAGAAACCCTAGGTCTCCTTGGTGCAGGCGGAAATTTTCTGAATAGAGACCCGGAAACACAACAAATCAAAGAAAGGTTGGACAAATGGGATTGCATGAAGTTGCAGAGCTTTGCATGGCAAAGGACACAGCTAACAAGATCAATAGAAAGCCTACGGATTGGGAGAAGATCTTCACTAGCCATACAACGGACAAGGGTCTCATATCTAAAATATACTTGGAACTCAAAAAATTAAATCCCCCAACAACAAATCCTCAAAGAAACAACTGCCCAATAAATAAGTGGGCTAAAGACTTAAAGAGAAACTTCTCTGAAGAAGAAAGAAGGATGGCCAATAGACACATGAAGAAATGCTCAACCTCCCTAGCCATAAAAGAAATGCAAATCAAAGCAACGTTGAGATACGACCTCACCCCAGTTAGAATGGCAAAAATCAAGAACTCTAATAACAACAGATGCTGGAGGGGATGTGGACAGAAGGGAACCTTACTTCATTGTTGGTGGGAGTGTAAACTTGTTCAACCACTTTGGAAAGTAGTATGGAGGTTCCTCAAAAGACTTCACATAGAACTCCCCTATGGCCCAGCAATCCCACTTTTGGGCATTTACCCAAATGTTTACAAACAATACCACACTAAAACTACCAGCACGACTATGTTTATTGCAGCATTATTTACCATAGCTAAGATATGGAACCAACCCAGATGCCCCTCAGTAGATGAATGGATCAAGAAAATGTGGTATATATACACAGTGGAATTCTATGCCTCCATCAGAAAGAATGACATTGCCCCATTTGTTAAGAATATTTTAAATGGTGAAAGGAGTCAATTTTAAATTAGGCAGATATAGGCACTTGTCTATCTGGTAAAATTCAAGAGGCATTGGAAAGGTGCATGCCTTTGGCTAAGGTAATATAACTACCTTCTTTGTTAATGGTAGAAATCCCACCCTTATGCCTTCTTTGATTTACAGTTTTCAAAGATGGTAAGTTTCAATACTTCCATCATCCCCAAGTTAAAATGCAATTATTTCTGAGTAGGGCCAATATCTGCCTATTTAGCAATAGAGAAATTAACATTGCAATTCGTCTTCTGTACTTGCAAATGTGTCCTTAGTTGAGAGAATGGCACTGTGTGTATTGAAAAGGACCTGATGGAAAGCTTTCAGAGACAACAATAAAATATAAAGAAGTAAGGAAGAAAATTTTCCTTACTTCATTTGTTATTAGTTGGCCCTGACTGTAGTCATGAAAGTAGATGAAGTGAAATTCTTGTAAAAGCAGACTATGAGTAGAAATAAGTCCATGAGTATAGGGGCTAGCATTGTAAATACATGAAGGCCTCCAACACCACAGATAGAAGAGACTGAGGAAATTATACTGAGTGAAAGAACAAGAGATCTGAGGTGGTGAGGAGTTGAGGGATGTCATATTTAGTAATATCTACTTGTCAAGGTCAGTATGAGTGAAATTGATGAGGATAAAATTGGAGTTTGAGAAATGTGACAAAGGTTTTTTAAAGAATCCCAGCTTCCTTTAGTGACACTTGACTGCCCAGATACAAGAACAGAGAAAATAAACTGCAAAAGCCAGACTACTGCGAATAAAATATCTCATGCATCATCTAAATACTGCAATTGAACCACTGGCTTTTTACATGAACACAGAGAAGAAATAGTTAACAAGAAAATGGAAATTGCTCCCAAATGGTCATATTTGAAGAAAATCTTTTAAAATGAGTATGATTCTATTCTATATATGAATTTTGGAGAGTAACTAGGTCTATACAGCTGATGTGCAAAATAGAAGGTAGTGCATTAATTCCCTGATTATACTATAACAACATTGTTGTAACCCTGAAAGCTGACTTTCACTGTACTTAGTTACATTGCTTTTGCCAAAGTTTTAATTATAAAGCTATAGAAAATTATGTTTTCCTAAAAACAATGTGCTAAAAGAGACCTTGAAGGTTTTGATAATTATTTAGGGCTGTGATTGTCATTAAAAAGAGCTATTAAAATAAGAGTAAATTAGCTGAAAAATACTATATGCTCTTTAGAAAAACCAAAAGAAGTAATTTTGTTTTCAAGATGTAGAATAAATGATTCACATATTTAACTTAAAACTATATCTGACAAATCTTAAAATATTTGTAAAAGTATTATAAGGATCAAAAGACTAACCAGCACATTAAGAGAAATGACACATAAAAAACACAAAATTGATGTTAAAAAAGAGGTGAAACCTCACCATATTCAGTTCACCAGCAGTTGACATTCAAGTTGATTGGATAAAAAGCTATGCTTTATCATAACTATAAGTTGAACTGAGAAGGAAGGGTAAGAGCGAACTAATAAAGAGACAGAGTATTTGGCCATGAAGCAAAATCTCTAATTGAACGAAATATTCAGATGTAGCTATTACATTTAGTATCTGAATTTCAAATGCTACTTTCAGAGTTTACAAAGCATTTTCCACACATATCTCTGTCATTACAACCAACCATTTAGGAATGTTTGCCCATATACTTAGAAGTGTGTCTAGGGTTTCAGTGACAGAGCCAGAGGAAGAAACCATGCCATTCTCACTTGTTCCAAGGTCTCTCTTTCTTTCTTTCTCTTTCTCTCCCTCTATCTCTCTTCCTCTTTCTCCCTTTCCTTCTGCTTCTCCCTTTCCCTCTTTCTTTTTTTTTAAGATAGACAACTTACATTCCAATAATGATTTAACCTTTCCCTCTTTCTATGAGATATATACTTATTTTATTACTTTATCTACAAAAATCACAAAAATTATTATATATTTAGATAAAACAATTTAGCAAAAGGATAAAGATTTATTTTCTGCTTGGTAGAATGTGTTCACATATCTGGGGATGTCCCAGTGACAATTTAGTAGAACGTGACATTTATAGGTATTATTTCATCTTATCAGGATATTTCCAGTCCAAAAGCAGAGCATTCTAATAATATCAAGCAAATGGTTTCATGTTAGGAAGAATTTATACCATATTAATCTGAGGGATTTTCACTTATATTTTGATTACCTAATAATAGCATAAACCCAAAACAACAATTTTCTTATTCTATGTGAAATGAACAACAATGCTCTGCCCTCTTAGGAGATAACTCCTTGGTCACTTGTATACGGGTCCTGGTACAAGTCAGTCTGTTTTTCTCATTAATAATCAAGAAGAGTCAGTGCTCCAATTCACAGATCTTAAACATATGAGTTCACATTTCTAAGTTTTACTTCTGTTGGAGATTGTAATCAGGATTGACAATTATATACAAAAAATATCTTGTACGTAAAATGTTGTTTTATTAGTGTATAATAATTTATGCAAGTTAATAACTTTCATTGTAATATTTTCATACCTGCATGTAATACATTTTTTATCATACTCATCTCCTCGAATACTTTCTCATATCTCTACTCTCTTCCCCTTCATACCTTTCCATATCCCTAGTAGTCCACTTTTAACTTTCATTTTTTTGGTATGAAGTGCTTCTTTTTTTTCTTGTGTGTGGAATTTAGGGAAAATTTTATGAAATTGTTTTCCATTCATGATGAAGAGACACTCCCTTGAATATAGGCAGGATATAGGAGGAGCAGACTGATGCAACCCCTTCCCTTGTGATCATAGTAACATTCAATATAGTTGATCTGTCTATGACAATAGCAAAATGAAATACTGTATGGGAATGGGAAGTATCAGTGAAACATTCATGAACCGATACCATACACTTAAAAAATGAAATAAAAAAACACAAAACAGTTTCTGACAAGGAGCCGAGAGTACTAGTGAGAAAGGTGAGTGAACAGATAGGGTGAAGGAGGGTGAATATGGTCAAAATATTTTGTGTACATGTGTGCAAAAATGAAACAATAAAGCTTGTTGAGATTGGTTTGGGAAAGGGGGATAAGCAAGGTGACAGAAGGGGCAAGTCTGATAAGTTGCATTGCATGTACAAATGAAACTTCCTTTGTACAATGAATTAATAATAAAAATGGAGAAAATATGAAATTAGTTAATCTTTAATTAACATGAAGTGTTAAACATGGGCTTGAAAATGAGCTTCTATAGTTAAGAATACAGTCAGTAGGAAGACAATTAATCGGAAACAGTTTCTGTTACTGTCTTTTATCAGTATTTTTAGTTTAATGTTTCCCAAGCCAGCAATATTATTTCTACCTGATGAACTTGTATAAAAATCAGCTGAAATAAAATATGAAAACAGCCACAGGAACTATTCTCTGAAGACGTGGGGGTTTAAATTTTGAAAACAATTTACACTGTATAGTTGTTCGAAGTTCATTTTGTTTAACACCATCTGGATCTTTCTAATTCCTTCTCTGTACACATATGGAAAATCCCTATAAAGCAGTATAACCCCATTTCCAATACATGTGAAAGTTTCATAAAATCTCAGCACAGAAAAGAAACCAAAATCGCATCCTTCTCAATTACTATGAAGTTATTTGTACTCTCTAAGGTCAGAAACAGCTTGATAAACATGACACTGGCAGAAATTTGTTCATACATCTTTGTAAAAAACTGATTGTGTAGTGAAGTACATTTGACAGAGTTAAAGCTCAGGCAACCTGTTATAATAATAAGTTTCAGTCCAAAGTATGAAATGGAGATAATGTAGAGACCCTAATACCTCAAGAGAAGAATACCTTACTCCACAGGACTACTGAAAGCAGCAAATCAAAGGCAAGTTAATTCCCACAAATTAGAAGCTGGTCAAAAATATACATATGGGATCTTCTTATCAGCACGAAATGACCAAAAGAATGTATTCCCTTCAATAGCTGAGTATTAGAAATTTGCTACAACAACTTCATTGGGATGAGTCACAGAAAGTAAGCTATATGCAGTATCCCACACAATATGGTATACTTCCGTAATTTTTTTATTCTGTGCCTGAAATTGTCAAGGAAAACTGTGTATAGCTAGAGAGAACACATCATCCAATCACGTGGGTGGGCACACCTATGCATTAAAAGCAAGGCACACTAACGACTTTTTAAAATATCTGATTGATGTGGCAGCTTAGAAACCAATTGTATCCTTGTAGCTTCAAGTTGCAAAAATCAATTTTGCACTGATTTAACAGATTGCTTTGACGTGGGAGAAACAGAGAAATCAATAGTGATGTCAGCAGCCTCTTTGTCTCACAGACCTAAAGGAGTTGGCTATAATCAGTCTGAAGGAAGTAGCAGCCCAGCCACTGTTGCCAATATTTGCATCATTTTTTTGAGGTTGAAACAATAAGGTATCAACATAAAATGAATCTGGGGGGCTTGAAACACATAACTAGATGACAAGAATGTATCTATTAAATATGCCAATGAATTGGTGTTTAAAAATAAAGCAGGAGAGATTCATAGAAAGAACATGGTTTCTGAGCCTGGCACAAGCAGCTCAAGCCTGTAATCCTAGCTACTCAGGAGACTGAGAGGATTGCAGTTCAAAACCAGCCTGGACAAGAAAGTTCATGAAACTCTTATCTCCAAATGACTATCAAAAAAGCCAGAAGTAGAGCTGCTGCCGAAGTGTAGAGCACCAGCAAGGCACCAGTCTTGAGCACAGTGCTCAAGGACAGTGGCCAGACCCTGAGTTCAAGCCCCAGAACCTACCCAACCCATACACACATAAAAGAAAGAACATGGTTTCTTTTCTAAATATCACACAAAAGTGAGTTTGAAAGTTTTACAGGGACATTTGAATGGAAATTATAAAGTTAGTAGCAAGAAACATTGAGGGAATAGTATTGCAAGAAAAAAATTAGTAGCCAGTGTTTGCAAGAATTTTGGAGGAAAGAAAATGGGGTCAGAAGGAAACAATTATTTTTGTATTAAGTATTTGTCAGACTAAGTGCATTTGTGATATAAGCAGGAAAGAAGATAAGGTTTGCTATCTATTCCTTTAATGATTCCTCTAAATTGATACAACTTGATACACATCATTTCTAAAGTTTTTCAAACAAGTTAACAATATAAGTCCATAATGGTACAGGAATAAGTCAGCACTTCCTTGTATTTCCCCTTCTTCCCAGGAGGTAGTTTCATTGCATTGCTCTGAATATATGTTTTTCTTCTGAGAATCCTAAATCATTTCAATGTAAGATCACATTTCTTACATCTCTATGAGGTAGCTACAGGCAAGTTATGAAAGGAGAGGAGGAGGGAAAACCTGATTATTTCTATAAACATAGTGATCTTGTATGATTTATAGCAATTCATCCAGGCAATCATAGGAAGTTAGTAATAAAGTATAGCCCAGAATTCAGCTCTGAATCCCAAGGTACAAAAAATGAGAGCAAATGCTCCTTTGTTGAGCATGTCTTAGCAAAGATAAGTGGCATGTCATCCAAAATACACATATTTTTTTTCATGAAATCTTTTTCTGAGACAAAGTAAAATTCTGCCATGTAGCTAACAAAAATAAATATCTGAAATTGAACTTGGGAACCACTGCTTTTTGTTGAGTGACAGATTAACTTTAATTGTAAAAATTGGAAAGAGTTACCTGAGTCCCAAACCTCAAGATCTCATTTTTAGTTCTAGACAGAAAGTCAGATGTCAGTCTACTATACCCTATTTAGAAACATTTGAGTGCCTATCACTGCAGGGCACAATGGATGAAGATATAACATATGTCATCCATAACTGTTTGCTTCTAAGTAGCCCCTATTCCAATACCAGGAGAAAGACATGTAGGCATACACATACAAATGAATTGGATCAAGAGGTAGGAAAGCTATTAAAGCATAGTAGTAGTCCATGATTGCTTAAAGTCTTTAAAATGAACTAGTATAATGGCAGTAGAATTCGAAAGAAGAGACAAATAAGAAAGGTGTTGTATAAATATACTTGGCAACTAGTTTTATAATTGATTTGAAAAGAGAATTTAAGATGACTCCCAACTTCCTACCTTGTGTTATGAAGAGAACAATATTGATAGAAATAGGTAGATCAAAAAGAGAAGCTGAATCTTTAGAGAAACAGAGGCATTTGATGTCAGGAGTGATGAATTTGTAACCAAAGGTATCTGGTCTAATTTATATCATCAGCAAAATGAGTGAGCTCTAAATTTTTCTAAGGATCTCAAGTTTGTAAGTTTGTTATATTGATGCATCAATAATACATATATATGTATATAAACACATAATAACATGTAGAAAATGTAAGGAATGAGTTAAAATTAACTGTAAATATTAGTTATAATATTTTTCTACATTCCAGATAAATTCTTTTGTATAGTCCATGTAGTAGACCACTTATCTACTCAATTATGTGTTCTCTTTACAATTTGTAAAACAGGAAATAAATAATATTGATTTGCTAACCCAAGTTAGTAATAAGTAATTCCAATTATAGGGAAAACATACTTTGCATTTCTAAGGTTAAAAAAGTACCTTTGTGCATAAAAGCCAGAGTTAATACTAAAACCTATCATTAATAATAGCTTGGCATAAGTCCTAAGGTAAGAATATAACCTAGGTTTGCATGCATGCACACATTGCACTTAAGAAACCTGACAAAACAGCAAGTTAAGATTCTCCAAAAATGATACACAAACACACACACACACACACACACACACACACACACACACACACACACAACCAGAACAGCAGGAAGGTGAATTCCTGTTGGGCACAGTTTCTCTTAACTTTTGTATTTTGTGGACGGCTTTGAGAGTCAAAAAGCCATATGCCCCTTTAACTTTTACAACAAATTCATGAGATCCCATCCATCTATGAAAAAACACAAAACCAATAAATTAGATCTCAAAAAATGAAATGATTTGCCAAAGTTCACTCAGCTAACATGTATTAGAGTTCAGATTTGAGTCAGACTCTTGAACTCAAGTTATTCTCTTCTTACTACACCACAGCTGCCCTAACTCCTTTGCCTCTGTTTGCTTTTAAATGCTGCTTCAATACACATTCTTTCAATTTCCACCTGGTCTCTAACCCAAACTGCTGAGAAGAAAGAAACAAGATCATACTTCAAAGGGACAGGAAAAAATGACAGAGTAATATTTCTCCCCTCCATGTCAGTTTTTCTTTTCAGACTAAGGTTATATTCTCTTGATGTTTCACCTTTAATTTGTCTGTTATGTTGGCTTCTGGCTCAGCTTTGTGTTAGGGAAAATATGGCTGCTTCTGAAACATGAGCTCCATCAATTTGAATTTGAGTTTTAGTTCTGGGGGTGTCCTAGTGGTACAAGTACTCTGAAGTTTGACAGCAAGTAATTTCTCCTCATTTCATCCATATAACTTGAACTGTCAATGCAGAGCCCATTTCTTCTTCAATAAGGTAACATGGGTTCAGAGAGAAGTCAATCCAAGTCAACCTCATTTTCTTTTCTGATAATGTAAATAGACTGAAAGATTGAATTAATTCTTTATACTTAAAGGATGAAAACATATTTTCCCTATTGTTTGGATAGACAAAATTAAGGTTGAGGAAATGAGGAGATTGGTTAATAGTCAGATGGTGATTCTCACCAAATGTATTGAGTCTCTGTTAACATTCACATTGTGATTAGGGTCTTAAAAATAGAAAAGGAATTCTTTCTAAATTAGCAAATGAAAAAATTGTAAGGGAGAACAAATTCATCTGATGCCAATTCCAAAGGCTAGGTAGAGCTAGCCACATGAAATACAAGAAATAATGCAAAATATCTGAATTTAGATTAGAAAGTTAACTATACAAAGGACATGCCTTAACATCTGTATGCATTAAAAATCACTGATATTTGGTTGATCATAAGAATAGCCTGACGGTAGTGAAAAGTGGCTGCTGAAAAAAAAATACAAGTTTAGAAACTCTGCCAACACCAAACCAAATCAAACAACTCAGTACAATTTCAAATAAGGCTAATCTCATTTAAAACATTATGCATTCAGGTCAAACTGTTACATGGTTTTCTGAATAGACTATATTAGATTCGGTGGATAACTCCCAGGGTATGGGTGAATTCATCTGAAGAACGGTATTAGCAAACTGATATGTAAAAGAAGGCAGAAAACTATTTTTGAGGAACAGATTGCAGGCTTTAGGAAGGAGGAAGGTATTGTGTACAGGACCCACAGCAACTTTCAAAAGTTTTAAGGTTTATAACATAAAGATTATATTTATTTTCATTTTGATGGGGTAAATTTCAATAAATCGTAGTCTTGGTATTTTTGATTAATTGAGACGTAAGACTTATGGGGCATCATGTAAACCAGATACCCCTATACTCCTAAAGTGTAAGTCAGTATCTGATTATTCAAGATGCATGGGAGCATTCACTTATTTCAGGTATTATACTTGTAGGCTATCATTTAATTTTAAACAGTAATGATGTATTTCAGTAGCTGGAGAGACTTAAATTGAAGATAGCCTCAAAATTGCCTTCTGTAGCCAGAGATTTACTTGATTCCCGAAAAAAAGTGAAGTGATTTCTATACTTGTGGGTACACTAAAAGGCTGCATCACAACTATAAAGTGGTAGGATTGGGGAGAGTCTGCTGTCATATATCTCTACTCAATAATGTGCCTGAAGACAGTCATCTTAGTAGTTTGAAGACCTATGGAAAATCAAATTGTGTCCTCCCTCTCATCATTTGGATTATAGGGAATAGCAAAGCAAGTCTGAGAGGTTTGCTTGGTGGTGCATTTATGAAAGAGAGGAAGGATAAAGCCACCTTCAGTTGATATGCTTTGGAGCAGGGAGTGGGAGTGGCTGTAGAAGGGGCAAGGGATATGTGTGTGTCTGCATAAACTTAGAACAGGTTCATGAAATGATTTCCTCAACATGCATGTACCAAAAGATTGCTTTAGAGTTACAACTCGATGATTGGTCACATTTGTCATATTCTAGGAATACTTCAGGCCACTGACATGTGGAGAGGAAATGCCCATTTTGCAGCTCACCTTAACAACCAGAGGTTGAAGAGAATGATTTGAAGAGAGGTAATCTGCCCCGTTTGTCTCTGTTATGGAATGCAAATCCTGATGTTCTCTAGAAATGGCAGCCACACTTTAAATGACTGGCTATGATAAGAAACCAGTGTTATGGCTATCACAAGGGCTCAAAGGCCTGCTGTTTACTGACAAAACTGCAGAAAGAAAATTTAGTGAGTTTATTGAGGCTACCAGCCTGAACAATTAGACTTACTCTCATTTAAGAAATGAATAGTTGTAATGCATAGCTACAGCTTAGTTGTAGAACACTTGTCTAGCATATGAAGGCCACAGGCTTGATTCCCAGCACCATACACAGCAACAAAAACCAATACCTGCTAAATATCTATTAGGAAAAAGAAGAGAAATTAGCTTTTAAGCAAGGCAAAATTAAATTTGGATAAAGCTCTTAAAATATACTGAGACAAAAAGCCCCAAGAATAACCAATGATAAGTTAGTTCTTTGTCCTGGAGCCTCCATGCTGGCTGTCAGAACACTGAAAATCTACTCACCACAGAGAAATTGGCCCTTGAGATTCATCCAGAGGCTGCCAGCCAGCTGCAATGGGAGAGTACAGGACTGGGGAGTAGAAGCCCTGGTTTTATAGTTCCACCTTATCCACTGGCTTGTTTTGTGACCTCGAACATGTTCCTTTACCTCTAACACCGGATCTGACCAACTCACAGAAATGCTAGAAGACCCAATGAAATCACGGATGTGGAAGGACTTTGCAAAGCATAAAGCACTATACAAGTGTGAGGGATTCTTATACAAATAGGTTTCATGCCAACCCTTCTGGTATCACCCGCAAGGCCTCCTTAGCATTGGCACAGAATTCTCATCTCCCTGGTTGCTCCCTTCAAGCCATATCTGGCTTGGGAACAGGAGCTTTCACCCTCCCTTCTCTTGCCAGTTTCCTCCTTAATGGAGACAGCTGAATGTAGTTATTCTTCATCAGCTCAAAATCTCTCCTAGAGATTTTTCCTGTCTTCCTCAGGAAAAGATTCTACCTTTATATATAAACACCAACAACTCTTCAGGCACATTCTACCTAGTGGTAGGTGTGAGGAGGGAAAAACTGGAGGAATCTATAACTCCTGGGGAGAAATCATTGAATCAAACAAGATTTATTTGAAGAGTTCTTAGTGCCCACAAAGCACACATAAACATGTGCATGCGAGCATGTGTACACATGAACACACACACACACACACACACACACATGTCCTTACCGACTCAGGATAGTGTACATATTACAACAATTAGAAATCTCACCTGATTGCTGTTTTCTGCTTCCGAGCCTGTGCTAGTCACTCTTTCTTCTCTCTACCACCTGTGAAGATTCTAATTCAATGCTGTCCATTTATACCCTTCTGGGAGTGGCAGGACTCCAGGAATCTCTGTCCCCACCAATCATAAGTCAGAACTCCCCAATCTTTGGCCATGTCTGATTTAACCCTGTCTATGTAGACATTACATCAGTGTTGTCAGCTTCCTAACTGGGGTTGGGATCTGGGCTCAAATGCAAGAAGCGGCTGTCCTGTGTCTGTTGTCCAGAAACTGTACATTGCTTCCTCCATTCTCACAGACACCACTGTGTGCCAGTAGGGCAAAAAGAACATTCTGGAGAGCAAGTCCTATACATAGGTACTATGAGGAGAATGAGGAAGAAGAAACCAACACTTGCAGAACAAAGGGGTTTAGATACAAAGGGGAAAACTAAAATCAGTGACTCGGGTATCATGTTAAAATGAAGGGAACAGGATATGGAGAGAGTTAAAATAGGCAGTGGGTTTAATGCTTACAGATCCAGGCTTGGCACAAGAGCACATACCAAAGCAGGGTCCTAATAAGCAAGCAGAATTTGGTAACTTGACATCTTAACTGGCATGGACAGAAGTAAAGTCTAAAGATAAGACATAGAGAAAACAGGGTACAAACAGAGCCCAAGAATAGTGCCGTAAGCTCCAATATACCATAAAAGGCACTGCCAATAAAGAAGCCATTAGGATGTCTTAAATTCTTAGCTCCAATTTTCAGCATCTCATCTGTGATGGAAAAATGAGAACCCTAGAGAAGGAAATAACAGGAGTTCAGCATTCACATTTGCTCTACAGTATAGAGAACTACACTAGGGCTAACTAACTTCTATTCTAAATAGGGTATACAGATTGGCTTTGTGATTTGAAGATTGGGGTCTCTCAATTCGTATGCTGTCCTGGACACATAACTGTTGGGCCTAATACTTCTCTATTATTCCTTTTATGCTCTCTTACTTTGGCACTTATTCCAAGCACAGACTTGTTTGTGCCAGAATATAACTCAAGATTTAGAGTGGCATGCCAGGAAAGTGGTCTGCTACAGCGTCTGTTTCTGGCCACAACCCAATGGCCATAGGGAATGCAAACTATAGGAGCAAAAGGTATTAACTCCTGATGGGACTTTTCATGGCAAAGCTGGTCCTTGATAGAAGTATCTTGGGACTACATATGACTTAGGGAAAGTTTCTCATTCATAAAAACAACCGTAAGCATCCTATTCTTCATGGAAATGGAAATGATAAAAAGCATTTGGCAGAGTAGGGACCAGGTGGTAGCAAGATACTGTGCCAACAGCTGAAGGTGTGAAATGGTGACCAGATGTTGGAATAGATGTGTAAAGAGAATCACCAGAAAGGAACTAAATCTGTTCTCAACTGGCTCTATTGAAAATAATACGTGACATTTTCCTTATAGTAACTGGCATAGCTCCTTGTTTTCACAAAGCTGGGCACATAGTAAGCACTAAATAAATAGTTGTTGTTTGAAT
Organism: Dipodomys spectabilis; assembly: GCF_019054845.1. NCBI lineage: Eukaryota > Metazoa > Chordata > Mammalia > Rodentia > Heteromyidae > Dipodomys > Dipodomys spectabilis. The sequence goes on from NW_024871136.1 coordinate 321,842, forward strand.
GAAATATAAATCATCCCCTACAATGGGTAAGCAAATAGTTCCAAGTTCTTAATCACTGCTATAAAAATTCAACTGACTATTTTGAGAAGTAATATCACATTGCTGAAGTTTTAGTTTTTCTTCTTATGGTTTGAAAGCCTCAGTACTATACAATTATTTCCTTAGGTGTAACAAGGAAACCTTAGACTGACTTAGATTAGTGGGCAATAGAAGAAAAAAAAAAACAACCAAATGTAGGAAGGAATTCAAATTCCTTAGATTGTAAAAAGCTATCTGTCACCTTGTTAATAAGACCTATAAACGTGTTTTTAGAAAAAGCGATAGACAAGAGGAAAAATGTCATTGAATTTCTAAAAATCAGTGATTACTTCTCTAAGTTCTTTTGATTTGATTCAATTAAAGTTTCATTCCCAACCTATAGAATTCTTATTCTTAGTATGCCCTGCCACAGGAAGTAAAGCAAGAAGACAGCTGGGGAAATATGCAGGCTAAACTTAAGGCACAGACAGTCTTTTCAAGAGGCAAGTAGTATCTAAAAGAAGTTGTCAACAGAATTACAGATTTACCAACCTATTAATTTTTATCTGAGGGCAGCAGCTATTTGTTTCTGCTTGATTTTAACCTATTTTCTAGATGTGATAGTACAACAGCTAAAAGAAATTAAGTTGCATTCAGATAAATTCAGCCATTACCAGAGAGCCAAAGGAGAATCAAATCCCTCCTATTTTTTTCATTTGGTCCTTTTTTATTTGCCTGTCCTGGGGCTTGAACTATGGGTTTTGGCAGTGTCTCCGAGCTTTTTTTTGCTCAAGGCTAGCACTCTACCATTTTAACCATAGCCCTGCTTCCAGGTATTTTGGTGATTAACTAGAGATGAGATTCTCTTGAACTTTCCTTCCCTAGCTGTCTTTGAACTGTATCCTCAGATTTCGGCCTCCTGAGTGTCTACGATTAGAGATGTGAGCATTTAGCTCATTTATTCCTTTTTTTGAAAGTAAAAAATTCATCAGAAATCTACATTTTAGTGTGAACCCTTGGAACCTGTCTTTGCAAAGCACACTATTTCCTCAAATTTTCTGCCTTTTTGATATTCCAGTTCCACCTCCACTAGCCATCTTACTCTGCTTCTCTCCTTTCTGCCCTAATACTCACCTCTCACTTTTTGCCCTTTCCTTGGCTCCCTGCAATGTGTTAGCCTCATGGAGCTATTCACAACTACTTCCTCTAAAGTCAATTTAAACCTGGAGATTTTCACGATGCCCTTGGCCCATAGTTCATTTGTAATACCATAAATTCCAAGTTGATAGAAAGACTGGGCAGAAAAAAATCAAATCCAAATGTTGAGAAAGGTGTTCCACTTCATTTAGGAAAATACTAATTCCTTCACAGTGTTTTCTTCATTCTAATTGTGAATTATGGAAATTGAGTTTCTTCTTTGTTTTATCTACTTTATGGTAAGAAACATTTACCCTCAGAATGTTTTGAATAACAGTATCAACACAAATATTACAATTGTGTTGGAAAAGACAATGTTTCTTGATGAAGCTTTTCATGGAGAAATGACTGAATGTAGAGGAAATAAATCACTAAAATAGAATCTTAACATTCAGTCTAGCCCCAGATGTATCATTTAATTCTGATATAGCTCTGGACTAAACTACTTTTTCCTTAATATAACAATGACAATAGTAAAAGTGTATTAGATATTTACTCTGTGTTGAGCAACATAGAGAATATTTATATGCCTTAACCTTGTTCATCCTTATAACACAACATGGTATTGACTATTAAAACCATTACTGGACAGATTTGGTAAGTGAAGTGTAAGGAGACTGAAAATATGCCTAATGTTGAGAATTGAAGTCCAAGCAACTAGTCAGTATTGAAGTTAAATCTATCAGACTCCAAAGATCAGATTTTTAACAAATACAAAATGCTGCTGCTTTACAACATTCTATTGAATCTTATTTTCTCCATTCATAAAAATAAGGGTTGGATTGATATCTAAGGTCTCTGGGGCTTGAACTCAGGGCTTGGGTGCCTTCTCTGAATTTTTCTGCTCAATTTTCTCTACCACTTGAACCACAGCTCCACTCCTGGATTTTGGTAGTCAATTGGAGATAAAAGACTCACATAGTTTCCTGGCTGCCTTTGAGCCAGAATGCTCAGATCTCAGCTCCAGAGTAGCTAGGATTATAGGCTAGAGCCCCCAGTGCCTGGCTCTAAGGTCTGTTTTAAGGTTTAACAGATGAAGTCTCTAATATCAAGGAATATTGAGATCTCCAGTGTCAGCTGAGATAGCAAATAAGTGCCAAATACCAAGAGCTAGTTTTTTCTCTTACATCATACAGAAAAGGCTGTAGGATGCCATACCTTTTTCTTAGTGATGTTGGGGAGAGTACAACTTTGAGTTAATAGATGAAAAGGGAGACAAGATACTAACACTTCTATCTGTAAACCAGAGATCTGGAAGAACCATCTAGTTTCTCAGTTCGTGCCTCTGAACTAACTGAGGAGAATTCAAGGAGGCTTAACTTTTAAGGAATGAAAGCCTTGGTGTATGGATTTCAATGTAATAAATAACAAATTACTACCAGGGAGTAATATTCCAAAGAGAAGTTCGTGCCTTTGGTTGACATACCAAAAAGGCCTGGAGCATTGGGGAAGCCAAGAGTTATTCCGGGAGTTAATTTTCCTCCACATTCTCTTCCTTTAAGATCTTGCCCACTAACATGGCACCACGTCAACTATCACATCTATGTGGATGACTCTCAGATCTATATATGAAGTCTTAGCCTTCTTTCACAAGAACTCCAAGTCTGTGTCTCAGCTGCCTCCTATATATTTCCACAAGGACATTTTGATGCTACTTCAAATCCATGAAATGTCTAAACAGATACATTATCTTCCATCACAAACCAATTCCTAGCTAGAAAAATGCTTTGAAATCTATGAGCATAAGCTATTATTATTTTTCTTTCATTTTGTTTGATTTCATTTCTTGGCAATGTTTCCCAGGCCGGGCTCCAACTGCTCATCCTCCTGCTTTAGACTCGTGAGTGTTGGGATTATAAGTATGTGCAGTCACTTCTCATTTATAATTTTTGTTCTTAGTAAGCATAGATCACAATATTTTTCTCTCAGACATCTAATCCTGAGACTTTGGAGTACTTTGTCAAATTCAGGCATTTACTAAAACTAGTAGATTCTTCCTTTGTGAGAGCTCCTTCCTATTCTGAAGATCATCAACTTTCAGAGTCCTGAATCCTAAATATTCACTTCTCATCTTACATAAATGAGTGTAAATATGTAAATCACTTGGCACACAATTGGTGAGCAAAAATGTTAGAAGTACTTTTCAAGTACTAGATGTATCCATTTAGATGTCCTTCTGACATCTCTTATTCAACATATCCTAAATGATTTTTGCTATATTAGCTTCTTTTGACTTCTCAATATCAATTATTAATACCACAGTCTACTCAGTTACTCATGAAGAAAACTTGAAAGGTAGGGCTGATGATATAATTTAGTAGTAAAGTATACATGTGCAAGGCCCTAGGTTCAGCTCTAGCACCCTCTTCTCCCACAAAAATATGCTCTACTAAGCTGAAGATGAGTTATATTTTAATATCTATTTTTATTAAGTCTTACTAATCCCAGTGTACTTCTCCCTGTATATCCTCATACCCACAAGCCCAAAGAAAAGGCTTTTGATTCAGACTACCTAGATTTAAAGTTAGCTTGGTAACTATATATATGTTCTCTATATCCTTGAACAGTTTTTCTAACCTCTTTGAGCCACAATTTGGCCCTCTGCGAAATGGTAATGACATATGTTGCTTTCTGCAATAAATGGGATTATAGTGTCACAGTCCTGATAACTCTCAAAAATGTATTCCCTCTCCTAGCTTCACAATTGGATGGGAAATAGTTTCTTTTCTGTACTTCATTTATCTCTTATCTTTATTTCCTTCCTTCTGATAGCTTTAAGTTTAATACCATCTCTTTCAAGTTCTCTAAGGTGTAGACAGCTGAATTATGATATTTTTCTTCCCTCTCCTCTTCCTTCCCTCTTCTTCCTCTTCTTCCTTCTCAACATCCTCCTCATTGTCCTCCTCCTCTGCCTCCCTCCACAAGGATTTTGCCAAGTTATCCAGGCTGGATTAGAACTTTTTATAATACACTGGTCTTTAACTTGTGATCTTTTCTCTGCTTTCTAAGAGCAGGGCTTACAGACTTGAAGCACTATGCCTAGGCTACTTCGTATATTTTGATCTCATAAGTGAGACCAATTTTTAGCTGTTAAATATTGAGCCTTTTATTACTATATAATGTTTTGGGCTCCTATAATCCTCTATTTTGTTCTTTCTTTTTGCACACCCAGTCCTTGTACATACTAGACAAAGGTTCCACCATTGAGCTACATCCATATCCCAGTAACGTTTGGGAAGTACTAGGAATTGAACTCAAGGTTTTGTGCTTGCTAGGCAAACATTCTACTACTGAAGTCATGCCCCAAGTCTTTTCTTTTTTCAGTTTATTTTTCAGACAGGATTTCTTGCCCAGCCCCTGCCCCTGCCTCTGCTCACCCTCAGGTTGAATTTTAACCACTATCCTCCCACCTCTCTCCTTCATTATTAGAAACATTCATACACTACCACATCTAGCCCCATTTCTGGGTTTAAAATCAATTTTGACTATAAATACAATACACACCTTAGTTCCTTTTTGGTAACTATTTTTAAGGAATATCTTTTTCCCCTGTATTTCACTTCCAACTATCTGTGCCTTAAGTCTAAAGTATCTTGTAATCAATATAGATGGATTATGTTTTTAGCCATTCTGCCATTGTGCCTTTTCTTTTTATTGGTCATGGGGCTTGAACTCTGAGCCTGAACGCTTTCCCCCAGCTCTTCAGCTCAAGGCTAGTGTTTTACCATTTGAGCCACAGTGCCACTTCTTGATTTTCTGGTGGTTTATAGGAGATAAGAGTTCCATGGTTTTTCCTGCCCTGGCTGGCTTTGAACCACAATCCTCAGATCTCAGCGTCCTGAGTAGTTAGGATTATAGGTGTAAGCCATCTGTGCCCTGTTGTCACTGTGTCTTTTAAGTAATGTCCATCTAATATTGAATGACTTCTGCCATTTTGCTGTCTTGTATATGACATCTTTTTATTTCTTAATTCTTGCAAGAGTGCCTTTTTGACTTTGATCAATTTTTCTAATGTATCATTTTCATTTTATTTTATTTTCTGTACATGTTGTAGTAGTTACCATGGGGATTATAGTTAACATAACAAATTTATAATAAACTCTTTTGAAGCAAGGCGATGGTGCCTTACACCTGTAATCCTAGCTGCTCAGAAGGCTGCAAGCACTGAAGATCAAAGTTTGAAGCCAGCCTGGCCAGGAAAGTCTATGTGACTCTTAGCTCCAATTAACCAGATGGCTCAAATGGGTAGAACATCATCTTTGAGTAAAAAGTGAAGAGACAGGGCCCAGGACCTGAGTTCAAGCCCTAGTGCATAAAATAAATAAATTAACTCTTATGAACTGATTCCAAATTAGCTTTAAAAGCCATACATTAACACTATTTCCATCCAACTGCAGTTCTTATACAATGCCATTCTATATCTCCCTTTTAGGCTGTTACTTCATAAATATAAACTTTAAACTTTCTATGTCTATCAGCATATACTTATTATTGTTTTATGCACGTGTCCTTTACATCATATGAGAATCCAAAAGAGGAATTACAAACAATACAGTAATATTTTTATATTTACCTACATAGTTACTTTTATGGGAGATATTTCATTTCAGCCTAAAGCAATTCTTTTAGCATTTCTTGTAGGGGACATCTACTAACTGCAAATTCCCTTAGCTTTTATTTACTTGAGAATTTCTTAATCTCTGCTTCATTTCTTTTGTAGCCGTACTGGGTTAGAACTCAGGGTCTGGTACTTACTGGGCAGGCTCTGTACCACTTGAGCCTGCCTTTTGTTTTTAAAGATAGCATTTTGGATTGACAATGTAACTCAACAAATTTAACCAAAGATTTGAACAGGCTATGGAGAACAACAACAACAACAACAACAAAATCCCACAACTTGAAAAGTAATCAGAAGAAAGATTGAGGAATTCAGCAGAATTGCTAAAACAAAATTAACAAAATAGAGGACAATTCTGAAAATAGCACTGAAAATGCAAAAGATAAAGCCATGCTGGCACCAGTGGATTATGCCTATAATCTTAGTTTCTCAGGAGGCTGAGATATGAGGATAGTGGTTCAAAGCCAGACCAACAATATGAATCTGTGAGACTCTTCTTTCCAATTAATCATAAAAAGCAGAGTTAGAGACAAAGGGCTGAGTGAGAATGGGAGGTCTGGAGTTCATGCCCCAGTAAGTACTGGCACAGAAAAAACAAGAAAAAGAAATTTAATTAGAGAGACAATAGTAGAAATGAAGAACCAAGATGATCTGGTAAGAAAAGTACTGAAAGTGAATAACTTGTATTCTACTAATGGAATAGAATAAGTGTTGGAAGAAACAATGGAATGATTTTCTAAACATAAAACTAAATTTGAAAATCTAAAGACAATATTGTATTCCAAATGAATATGCTAGTTGGATAAAAAGACAAGTAATATCTTAATTACATTACTGAATAAAAAAGGTAGATAAACATGGAAAGAGAGTCATGTAGACAAAGGAAAATCTAGTCAACAAGACACTTCTTTGCAGATAAAGCTAATGTCAGAAGACAACGGAAAACTATCTACTATCTGCAGAGTATTATAAAATATGCTGTACAAACCATGAATACTAGCTGAGTTTTAGGGCAAAAGTAAATTCAACAGGCATACTTTTTTCATTAAACAGGATCTTACTATGTTGCCCAGTCTTGCCCTTGATTTGCTGTCCTACTTCCTTAACTTTCTTAGTGCTGAGCTTAAACCTGTACACCACTATGCTTGTTTTATCATGTGGACTTTTTGTCAGTCATGAGGCTTGAACTTAGGGCCTGGGCACTGTCTCTGAGCTGTTTTGCTCAAGGTTAGTGCTCTACCTCTTTGAGCCACAGCACCATTTCTAGTTCTCGCTGAGTTAATTAGAGATAAGAATCTCACAGACTTTCTTGTTGGGGTTGTCTTTGAATTGCCATTCTCAGATCTCAGCCTCCTGAGTAGCTAGGATTATGGGCATGAGCCACCAGTACCTGGTTTCATGTAGATATTTTAAAGCAGGAAAGAACTCAGAATCTATAGCAATCATCAGACCTCTTTAAGGAAGGAAAAAGTACTGAATGATGAAGTATTTTAGTTTTAAAGATAGTGGATGATGAATGGCTGACCAACTGAAAAGAAGAATCGAGAAGCCTCAAGTATTACAGCTACAAAATACAATGTATATGTCATTTATTTGGTTAAAGTTGTGAATGTTATATATTATGATTATATGTGTATATCTGAATATTAAATGCCTATATACATCTCACAAAATCAAGAAGTGGAGTGGTTAGAGTATAGAAAATATGAGCACTAATTACTTCATCTTTCAAATCAGGCATCAAGACATATTGTATCAAATTGAAACATAAAGCTTAATAATTCATGACCATGTTCTTGCATATTGGCTGTAAGTCAAACATTCCATAGTCTTACCTTTGCAATTAACCATTAGATTCTGAGAGTAACTTCTCCCAAACCAGAAAAATAAAGAAGATACTTTGGAAAGGCAGTTCTAAGCTATGTAGAATTTCAAGACATGGTTAACTATTGACTAATCAATCTCCACTTCTTTCATGAAAATCCTTAAAACTTGACAATCTCACCAGGGCCTAGAAAGTAAAAGTATAAAAAAAAAAAAACATGATTCACTAAAGGCTGAAGCTTATGAATGCAATAAATGAAAGGCTTTTATGTAGCATTTTACCCTATTGTGAAGGTGATTTAAGAACACCTTACTGCATACAAGGGAAGAAAAAGTTTCATTTTAAGGGAATCACTACTAGTAGAATGATTAAATAAGTAAACTCTGGGTCAGAGTTTGGATTGGAGCAGGGGTGACATGAGCAAAGGTTTTAGGTATACAGACAAGTTATATCTTCATAGGGCAAAGTTCTTCCGATTGGGGGCTTCAAGCAGTGAACTATGTATGAGACAATTCTGAATTTGTTGTTGTTTATTTTGCCAGTCCAAGGATGGTTTTTTGTTTTTATTTTCTTCAGGCTATTGCTCTACTACTTGAACTGCTTCCAGCTTTTTCTTTGATTAACTGGGGATAAGAGTCCCAACAGACTTTTCTGCCCAGGCTGGCTTTGAACCGTGATCCTCAGATCTCAGCCTCCTGAGTAACTAGGATTATAGGAGTGAGCCACTGATGCCCAGCACAATTCCAAAATTTTCCACTGTACTAGCAATGTAACTTTCAACACACCACTTCCTTTCTGGAAGCCTCAGTTTTGTGATCAATCTTGACTTTAATTATCAAGGGTCCCATTTTTCCATGCTGGGATTCATCTAGGACAAATTTTCTAACTGGTGACTACTAGACATACTTTTCCACATTCAGTTCTGGAGAATAATATGTAATTGGTAAAATATATGTCTGAAACTCTACTACCTTCCTAATTTGATGCACATTTGTTCTTCATTGCTAGTTTCAATTCTTCCCCACATCCTCCAACAGCTAATCTAAAGTCCCTCAAAGGTTAACTGATAATGGCTTAAATGCTGAAGGTAGGACAGTGATCAGAGATTATGGAAGCATTTATGGAGAGGAGGGGTTTAACTTATTGGGAATATTTGGGGCAAAGTGAGTAGTCCAGTTTGCTGGACACACAAAATGTATTTCTGTGAGTAAAGGCCTAGCAAGGTTGCAAAGGGAGAAAATGGGTAGGGCTTTTGTTCTTCAGGGCCAAGGCAAGGCATTTGAACTTAATTTGATAGCTCATGGGGAGATTTTGAAGATTTTGTCCAAGAGTGACTCCATCAGGAAGAGCAGCTTGCATCTCTAAAACGTCTCAGCTAAAATGCAAAGTATGTTCCCTGGGAGGCTAATGCATTAGTTCATTAGCACTTGTTAACACCTTAGATTCACTATCCAGGATCAAAATGCCCTAAGGGACCTGGTCACAAAGCAGAGTAATATTGATTATGAAGGAAAAAGGATCAAATAAGATTTAGAGAACAAGTAGTACCAGAACATATATTTCAAGAAGGTCTTGAGCTGGGCACCAGTGCCTCATGCCTGTAATCCTAGCTACGCAGGAGGCTCAGATCTGAGGATCAATGTTCAAAGCCAGCCGGGGCAGGAAAGTTCGTGAGACTCTTATCCCCAATAAACCACCAGAAAAGCAGAAATGCCTCTGTGGCTCAAGTGGTAGAGTGCTCCTCTTTAGCTGAAGACCTCAGGGACAGCGTTCAGGCCCAGAGTTCAAGCCCCATGGGATATGACAAAAATGCTGAAAGTACAGGTTCCAGACTAAATTGTAGGTTCAAGTATTGTGATATAAAGATATTATTCAGAAGCTATTTTTTTCTGCTAGCTAAATATCATTCCAGGAAAGATTAATTCTTTAGGATATAGAAAATATGTTGTATTTTTTAATACTTTGACAACTCCAAGAAAAGTAACTCTTGGGAAATGAATTTTTTTTTTTGGGTCCGCTCGTGTGACCTGCACTCTGGGCCTGGGCACTGTCCCTCAGCTCTTCAGCTCAAGGCTAGCGCTCTACCACTTGAGCCATAGCGCCACTTCCGGCTTTTTTTTCTTTTTGCTTATGTGTTGCTGAGGAATCGAACCCAGGCCCTCAGGCATGCAAGGCAAGCACTCTACCACTGAGCCACCTTCTGAGCCCTGGTATAAAACATTTTAATGCCGGGCACCGGTGGCTCACGCCTGTAATTCTAGCTACTTAGGAGGTTGAGATCTGAGGATCCTAACAATATTTAGTATAATTATTAATTTATATAAATTTTGTGTTTTCTAAAGAAGCTGAGAAAGGTCAAGTATGTATTTAGAGCTTGAGAATACAAAATACAATTCTTTTAATCTTAGTAAGTGACAGCAAATGACATTCAAATAAACAATTGTGATACTTTTTTCATTACTTTAAATTGATCTCTTAGCAAAATTAAATGGAAGAAATGCCTCTTGTTGAAGTACTTTCCAGGTTGTTTGGTTACTAGGCATTTCAGAGTATTTGTGCTTTATGGCTTTTGAAATCTATGAGACATCTCAAAGAGTGTATTCTTGAGCCTGGTGTGGTCACATGCCTGTGACTCCAGCACTTCTGCTGTGCCAAGGGGTTCTCCAGTTACAGGCTAGCCTGGGCTACTTGGTGAGGAAAGTGTATCTCAAGAAACTGTAAAACAATAATCCTGGTTCAACCTCATTAAGGTCCCCAATATACTTTATTATAATATATTTTCCAGGATACCATCTTAGCTCTGCACAATAAGAATCTCTAGTGTAGGTTGTGTCTGGGAATCTCAACTGATTCTAACGGTCATTTACATATGAGGACCACAAAATACAGGGATACTGTCATGCAAGTTTATTCATAAGGAGGAAGCAGGGTAATTGTGTCTGGAACACAGTGTTTATAGGGAGAAGAAGTATTATGAGTAAGGAGGTTATTGGCACACTCAGTATATAGAAACAAAGCCCTTACTTACAGAATACATGTCAAATAAAATAAAACATAAAACATTTTCAAGTAAATCTGCATCTCTATCTGTCACAAATACTAAAATCCATGGGTGCTCAAGTCTCTTATATAAAGTGTTGTACTATTTGCCTATAATGTATGTACATCATCTCAATGCTTTAAATCATCTCTGTATTATTTATAATACTTAAGCCTATGTAAATAAGCATCCCACCATTACTGAGAGAATTATAACATGAAAAACTCTGTACATGATCACTATAGACATAATTTAAAAATATTTTCAATGAATAATTGGTTGTGTACAGCTACACGGAGCCCATGAATATGGTGAGACTAATGCCCTCACTGCCTTTCCATAGAATCCACAATTGTGGCTCTGCCTTATAGGAAGTATCTGAATTTTCCCTTTGAGAAGTGGGGTTTCCTTGAAGGCTTTAAAATCCAAACCATCAGGAACTCCTCTGCATTTATGTGTGAAGGCTGGGAAAGGAAAGAGTGGAAAGAGAGCCAGAGGAAAAGGAAAATGTGAGAAAGAATATGAAAAGGTGACAAGTGAGTCAAAGGGAAAAAACTAAGCAAAAAGAGAGAAGGTTTATGAAGAAAAAAGAGATGAGGCAAAACCAAGTTGTATAAAATTCAGACTAGATCAGTGTAAATTAAGCTGGAAAAAGACAATAGTTAGGTATATGATTATTGAATAAAACTCTAATTTGTCACATGAAAGAAAAAAAAGAATAGTTTGATTTTGTGTCTAACCTTGAGTAGGATCCACTGAAGGTCTTGTTGCCCCAAAGACTTTACTTTCTCCTACTTCACAGTCTGTTTCTGGGGGAGATTTTACTTAAAACACCTTCGAAAATTTGGTGCTTTAAAAAGAAACATTCAAATCCTTGTGCACACAGCTATATACTAATTTACTAGACTGACAAATCCTTAGGGGTAACATTGTTAGCTTGAGGCACAATGACAGTCTCTATCTTGTGATGCTAGGACAAAAGGTCTCATCCACAATGATATTCCCCACTTACCTAAATCCTCAGGAAAGTCATTTCTTGTTGGCTTTGTCTCTGGAAAGTCTCTGTTAAAATGCAAATATCATTCCTGGAAGAGGTAACACATTAACAAGATCACAACATTAGCATCCATTAGTTTTTCTGATTAGCTCTAGCAGTTTTACTGTGAGCAAGGTCCTAAGGGCATGGAATAAATCTGAGGAAATTTCAATTTTATTTTGGTGGGAAAGGAGTCAAGAGAGAAGGCTGGTATTGGGGAAAACACTGGAGTCAGGTGCTTCTAGGGCTCCACTTAAGATTGGCCAGGGAGGATAGTGAGGGCTAGAACAAACTGGAGAAGGGAGTATGAGATGGATAATATTCATGAGCTGGATGTCTGGGGAGAGGGGATGTGCAAGAAAAGGACATTGATAAAAATTTTTTCTGATAGGAAGGTGATGTGGAGAGAGAAAGAACTCTGAAGACCTATTGCAATAAATTTTGGGTTGAGCTCTCTTTAGCTCAATTTTTTCTTCTTTTTTAAACAATATTTTATTTTATTTTTATAACTTTTTTTTAATTGTGAGAATACTGTACAGAGGAGTTACAATTACATGGGCAAGATAATGAGTACATTTCTTATCAAGCATTGTTGCCTCCTCTTTGTTTCCCCTTCCCATCCCTTCCCATACTCCTCCCACCTCCCCCTACCCCATCCTCCCCCCAACCCCCACCAAAGTTGTGAAGTTCGTTTTTCGACATAGGACTTGTACATCTCATTGTTGCAATGGGTCCACCTGTATCCCTAGTTAAACGATTTGTTTTTTCCCTTCCCCTCCACAAATTATACCAACATCAAATACAGTGAAAGCAGGGGTTATACCGTGGGGGAGGGACATACAAAGCAACATAGAAATCATCTTATAAATATGTTAGAAACAATTACATGAAAAAAAAAACATTTGAATACTTATCTTGGGGTTCATTCCCCTAACATCAACTCCTCTGACCTTTTCTGCTTGACTCAGACATATACTAGATATTGCAAATAAGGGAAACCATGGGACCTATGTTTCTTTGGGCCTGGCTTACTTCACTTAATATAATTTTTTTCCAAGTCTTTCTATTTCCTAACAAATGAGGCATTGTCATTCTTTCTGATAGAGGTATAGAATTCCATTGTGTATATATACCACATTTTCTTTTTTGTAAAGGTGATGAACAGGGTGTGATGAACAGTAAGGTAATGAGCACATTTCTTTTTAAATACTGTTACTCCCTCTCTCATTTTCTCCCACTTACCTCTCCCTATTCCTCTCCCCCACAAGTTGTACTGTTCATAATGTCTAGTGAGTATCATTGTTGCATTTGTTCATACTTTGTCCTGCTGTTTCTGTGATTCTCTTTTCTTTCCACAGGTCTGATATGTAAGACAAAAGCTACAGAAAGCTAAAAAAGGAAAAAAAATAGAAATAATTGCATACAGGAGATAATAAAAACCTCTTGTAGATGAATGGATCGAGAAGTTGTGGTATATATACACAATGGAGTTCTATGCTTCCATCAGAAAGAAAATATTGCCCCAATTCATAAGGAAATCCAAAGACCTGGAAAAAAATTATATTAAGCGAAGCAAGCCAGGCTCAAAGAGAAGTAGGTTGCTTGGTTTTCCTCGTTTGTAATAACTAGAATATGTCCAGGATATTCTTAACAAGGGATCATAATAGCTCAATTGCTAAGTGAATAGGACCATAAATGAAGTGTATCAGTTTCTTCTTTGTTAAAAGAATGGGGATCAGGGAAGGTCTTTTAGGAGCTTTGCAGTAAAGGCTTTTGCTTCACAATGTGATCAGGAACCCTCAGCTCCCAGTAAAGTAGAATTCCTAAGATACTGGCCATTATCAGGTACTGTGATTAGAAATGTGCCACAAAGGAAAGATGTAGATAATAACCTGCTGACTGGTCACACTGCTGATAAAAGTCCAATATATCACCCATTGATTTTGAATTAATAAAGTAACTGCACTCACAGTCTAAGTGCCTATATCTAAGGTTGGATAACTGGAAAGAAAGCATCAGGAGACTGCAATTTCAACTTGCTCACAAATAAGGGACTGATGAACAGTAAGTCAAGAAAAAATGTTCACAAACTTTTAGTCTAATATGTTACCAAGACATATTAAACCCAAAGAAAATGTTTGGGCCATTGCATAAAAGGATTTTTGAGGATAATGTCATTATCATGAACTTCATATACATGAACATATTTTCAACATGTAATATAACATTAAAAAAAACAGTAGGGTGCCAGTGGCTCATGCCTGTAATCCTACCTACTCAAGAGGCTGAGATCTGAGGATCACGGTTCAAAGCCAGCCCTGGCAGGAATGTCCGTGAGACTAAGAAATAAACCACTCAGAAAACTAGAAGTGGCATTGTGGCTCAAGTGGTAGAGCTCTAGCCTTGAGCTGAAGAGTTGAGGGACAGGGACCAGGCCCAGAGTCCAGGCCTCACGACCAACCAAAAATACAAAACAACAACAACAAAAAACAAAACAGTCCTTAGGTGGGGTACAAGTGGCTCATGCTTATAAATCTTATCTAGTCAATACGTTGAGATCCAGAGGGTTGAAGTTCAAAGCCAGACTGGGCAAAAAAAGTCCTTGAGACCCTGTCTCCAAAATATCTAGCCAGGCTCTTGGCATGGCTCAAGTAGTATAGCTCCAGCTGAGCAAGCAATTCAACAGAACAAGTATGAGGCCCTGTGTGTTCAAACTTTAGTACCAGTAAAAATAATAAAACAGCAACAACCAGAAATAACTTTTTTTGTCAGTCATGGGGCCTAAATTCTGGCTCTAGGTGCTGTCTTTCAGCTCTTCAGCTCAAGGCTAGCATTCTACCACTTGAGTCACAGTGGCAGTTCCGACTTTTTCTTCTTATTGGTGCTGAGGAATCGAACCCAGGGCCTCATGCATGCAAGGCAAGCAGTCTACCACTGAGCCACACTCCCAGCCCCAGAAATAACTTTTATAGTTACATATCTGAAAAGGAATGTGTTTTTAACATTGATTGGTTCCTAAATAAGATATTCTTCACCGAGTCTATGAGAAATAAGCATTAGTTTGATATAACTTTCAGTTCTGTTTCAGTATGGAGAACAACGGTATATTACCTACAAAGATGAGGTAATTAATCCTATAGGCTTTCAAAATTGGAAGAGAGCCATAAATAATTTAGCCTAACCCTGTCATTTTAAAGGTCACGAAGTGACTTGGTCAGGGTACCACAGTGATTTTAAAATCAAAGCCTAGATTCACATCAGCTTTTCTGGTTGCCAGCAGGTACAATGTGCTACCATGTTGAGAGTTTTGACATAAGTTTAAACATCTAAATAGACTGCATTTAGCTATATGACTTCAGGTTAGTTATTAAACATCTTGAAACCTTGGTCTGGGTTTTCCTACTCTATAAGATAAAACTTGTAACATCTACCATGTATAATTCTTGTAAGAATAATAAATATATAATCTCTAACTGTGTGTTAAGAAACTGCAATTTATTGGTTAAAGAAAATTGAGCACCTCTATGGGCTGGGAATGGTGTTGTTGAAAACAAAGGTAGAGATGTGGAAAACATATCCATTTTTGGACAAAACTATGGTTTGGGACTTGTCCTCAGTCCCACTTGAACCCTTTCCCCCAACCAATTTATGTGGTTTCTCCCCCCCCCCCCCCCACCCAGTGCTTGGGGTCAGTCTCAGGGCCTTATATATGCTACCTAAGTACTCTTCTAAGCTACTTCTCCATGAATTATGTTTTTGGTTTTTTTCAGATGGTACTGAGATTGGAATCCAAGGCCTCCAGTTGCTTGGCAGGTACTCTTCAGCTGAGTCACACCTCTAGCCTTCTTAATGCTTTTAATACCACCTTCCCTTTGGGAATATAGCACAGAAAAGCATAGAGTATTGTAAAACACCATGCAGGAGAGAAACTCTGTGGGTCTCAACCACATAAGGTAGGTATTTGATAAAAAAAAATAAATCATACCTGGAGGGAAATTCCCTCTGTGATTCTCATGTTCTGTGAGTCACAGTTTCATTTCATTTACATGAAATTCCTGATTTCTGGTAGGTTGTTAAAATTCATTTTTCTAATAATAAAGGTGTCCATGATTCCCATTAAACACAGGAGTCCTCCTAGTCAATTTCAACAATTTACCTGAGGATAAGCCTTACCCTAGGCATCAGAATGCATATATACAGAAGTGTAAGAGCCCTAAACATAATATTTCCTTGTCGAATACTTTCTTTTGTGTCAATCCTGTGACTTGAATTCAGGGCCTGGGTGCTGTCCCTGTGATTTTGTGCTCCAAACTAGCACTTACCCACTTGAGTGACAGTCATATTTTTTATTGCTTAATTGTAAATAAGAGTCTCACAGACTTTGCTGCCTGGGCCTGTTCTGAACCATGATCTTCAGATCTCAGGTTCCAGAGTAGCTGGGATCACATGCGTAAGCCCTTGGCACCTGTCTTCACCTAATACTTCTGCAAGACATTGGCCACAAATATTTAACTGAAGATATCAAAATATGGAGAATTTTCTTCTAGCATCTCTAATAGAAAGCAGTGGCCATTTGGAGAAATGTTTATGTATTGAGATCCAAAGAGGATCACATTCAGCCATTTCATTTCTTTTTTAACTACGTACCTTAAAATGGAACTCTGAACATAAGAGAACTTACTAGCAGTAACACTTTTCCCTTAACCCCTGCTCTCATGTGTTTCTTTTTTATTTTATTTTATTTTTGTGAACATACTGTACAGAGGGGTTACAATTTCATGGGCAGGGTAATGCGTACATTTCTTACCAAGCATTGCAGCCTCCTCCTTTGTTTACCCTTCACATCCCTTCCCAGCCTCCCCCCGCCCCCCCCACCCAACCCTCCCCCCTCCTCCCCCCCCAACGTTGTAAAGCTCGTTTTCGACATGACACCTTGTACTTCTCATTGTTGCAACTAGTCCACCTGTATCCTTAAACGACTTATTTTTCCCCATCTCCTCCACAAGTTATACTGACATCAAATATAGTGAAAGCAGGGGTTATACTGTGGGGGAGGGACATACAAAGCAACAAAGAGATAATCTTATAAATGTGTTAGAATCCTGCTATCATGTGTGAGTCATTGGCCTCACATTGCTGTTTTGCTAGGCAACCCAAGCTTGTCTGCCTTTCTCAATGCTTTAGCCATTCCAGCAAAGTGTGATTTCCCCTGAGAGTTGGAAATTGCTGTTCCTGTTATAACTGACAACTTTGTTGGATGGATATGTACAGCCAAGTTTTTCACTGTCCTGGTTCAGACCAAAGTGACATTAAACCAGGCCAGTTGAATGTACATGCCAACAAATAGACATTGAGACTACGAAGAAGAGTCAATATCTGTTGACATGTCAACACTCTTCCAAAATGAGTTTAGATTTTGCACTGGAGCTAAGAATCACAAATAGCAATGTATCCTGTCCCTCCACAAATCTATCTCTGGCCTTGTTTATGATCTGAACCTATCAATTGAAAGTCAAACTAAAATTAAGAGATTTAAATCTACTTCCATTTCTATTGCTTTCCAGAATATGTACAATAACAAGAGAAAATCCTATAAGATGTGATAGGAATGTGATTCTACATGATTTTCAGTAAGAAAGTATTTCAATTTCCTCTTAAATAAACAGCTCAGAATTTATCATTTATTCATCACTCATTCATTTATTCAATAAGCATTGTCAATTATGCATAGGCACTAGTAGTGGAGAATGATGTAGGATATAGTATGGGACAAAAATGAGCAAAAATACCACCAAGGGAAGAAAATGTTCAGAGAAGAGATTTTCTTGATTTCTCTATTGTGGTCATACTACCATTGTGAATGAGTCAAATAAACAGCTTTAGTTAGTTCAATCAGCAATCATAACTTTTAACCATAACTTCTATCATAATGTAAGGTTATTAAAAGTAGCATCTTGACATAAATTTTCTTTAATTTTAGTCATAGCAATAATTTTAATGAAATTTAATGCAGCAATTTAGTAAGCACCATGTTGTTAGGATACAATTGATTCAGCACTTTTTTGGAGCATGATAGATCAAGAAACATTGGGGCTAGCATATCAGATTTTCTTTAAGTCTCATTTGTTTCTAGTTTCTGAAAAAATCATTATTGTAAGGTATATATCTTTTGAATAAATGTTGAATCTGTTCAAAATTCAATGTTTACACACTGTTGGCATTTACCATTTCTCATGGGAACCAAAGTTGGTTTTAACAGGTATTTTTCTAATGACTTCTAAAACCAGGGGACAATGATTCCAATAACACACCTCAGGCACACTAGCAAGTATGACTTACACTGCAGCAGAAATCTTATAGCCTGAGATGATTTTTCAAGATAAAAGCATGTAGGCGTTCTTACAGACTGAGGGTGTAGCGCAATGTCAGAGTAGTGATTAGCATGTATGAGGTTGAATTCAATCCCCAGCATTGAAAAATATAAGTGCTTTCCAAACATTATTTACTTTCTATTTACATGGGTAGTCAAAAAAAATAAGCAATTTACTCCTTATCAAAGCTGTTTCCACAAAATCAATACAAAATATTTTCAAGATATACTTAATGTAAGAGCATTACTTTACATCATAAAATATTCTCCAAGCTTTAATATAAAGTCTAAAACTCTAGTAGTGATGACTTATGTGATGTTTAGTGATATGAAAGTTGTCAAGTTTGGCTACACAACCCAAGAAAAAGATTGCTACAGCTAATCCACTTATTTGGTTAAGTTTTACTGAAGTTTCAACCAGAGGTTCTTCAGTTTTCTTGTGAATTTCTAGTTTGGAAAGTGGTTATATCATGTATGGGGAGAAATTAATTTAATTACTCAGTTTTGGACAGAAAATATTCACATAGGAAACCAAGTAAATAGTTCTGATATCTATTAAATAGGAGAGATTTGTTTAGAAAGAATAAGAAACTAGCATTAGTGTAGTACCAATGTGACGTAAATAGTGATGTAAAGCTAATCTATGGACCTTATTCAAATTTTACCAGTTTTCCTAGGAATATGCTCTTTCTTCTCCAGAATCTCCCATCACATTTGATCAGATTGAGATTATTCACTAAAGTGCATAAATGCACGAACATCACATGTCCTTTTTCAGTGCATTATGTATATGTATTATCATTGGCAATATGAATTAAACATTGATTATTTGGTTAAAGCTTCTACAATGTAAATATATAATTTCTTCTCTTTGGCTAATATATACCTATTTTGTTAGAAGAGATTTGAAAACTCTGCAGATACATTGTTTTGAAGTAAGAAGGCCAGGTCTGGTAGGCGCCATATTGGCCATAGGGTGGATAGTAGGGTCTGACCATCTTGCCTTCATGCTGGGGGAAGGAAACGCCCTCCCCCCCCCCCCCCCCCCCCCCCCCCCCCCGTCCCATCACCTGCCTTCCAGGTACTGGGCTTGCCTGGACCCCTGGAGGCAGGGGCAGGCACTTGGCTGATACGTTACTGAATCTGTCAGTCTAGTGCCTGGGACTGGGAATTTCCTGAGGATCTGCCCCCTGTGCCGACCAGCCTAGCTGCCAGGACTCTATGCCACATGTGTCTCTGTGATTATGTCCTGTGTCCTGTCTCCTTTCTCATCTCCAGTCATCATGGCGTCCCAATTCAGCTCTCCATTGGCGCTGAATTGGCTTGTTGGTATTGTTTTTGTTCTTTCTTTCCTCTTTAGCATGTTTCCTAGCTGTGTTATGTGTATTTGCATGCTGCAGTCCTTTGTAACAACTGGCAGCCTGCAGCCTGTTAACTGTATAATAAAGACTCCAGTATTCTATATTTTAAAGTGTGGCTTCTGGAATGATTTACCTTACAACAGTTTATTGAAATATTTTTTTGATTACTTTGCACATTCACCTATTATTCTTGACTGCAACAAGGACTATTGTGATGTTTTAGTTAGTTATTGTAGTTATTTTTTAGTTTATTTCCTATTTCATTTATCTATTCTACATGTATGCATTGAAATTCTCCTCTAAGGTAGAGTTCTTTCTTCTTTCCCATTAGTTTACTTCTGTAAGTATAGACACAGGGAATTTATTTTATTCTATGAATTATAGTGCAATACTGTCATCATTCCAATTTTTCTCAAATGTATCCACTTTTGAGCATTGGCATTTTGTTCACATTGGATCCTTTATCTCTTTGATATGCTCCCTCCTAAGCAATGACTTTTGCATACTTCATTGCTTTCTATGACTTTAAGACACTCTAAACCTGGCTTTTATATTTTGCCCATGCTTTGAATTAGGGATTAAAACAAACAGAAAATACTGATTCTTGTAAATGCAGAATGAAAATTAAAATCCAAAATCAGGGAACAAGGGATACTCATTACTACTGAGGTATCTGCTCCCGAGCTCTCTTTGCAGAGTGAGATAGGAAGTATGCATACTAAACCATAAACATGCATACATGCATTTAGCCATTCATTTATGAAATTTTTAGTATCTATCCACATATGTTAAACTAAACACAAGTTCATACTGATACCTCCACTTTAATCTCCAATTCCAATCCAATATAGAATAATTCATTCTAGTCTACTTTTGATTCCTATTTGTAATTTCTTTCTCTGACAGTGAGAAGCTTGAAATGCATTTATCTACAATCCTAGTTTTTTACATTCATAAAGTAATTTCAATCTATTTCTAGACTTCTGATTGCACTGTAAAGATGATTTTTAAGCGTCCAATACATGAAGAAATAAATAGGTTGTGAGTGGTGATTTATATCTCTCAGCCCACCCATTGTGATACTGAGGCAGGAGAGAATTAATACTATGGAAATAGCTGAGAGCCAGCAGCTCATTCCTATAATCCTAGTTACCCAGGAGGCTGAGATCTGGAGGACTGTCATTTGAAGCCAGCCCCATGGCTATAAGATTCAATCTCCAAGTAACCAGTAAAATACCAGACTGGAGGCATTGCTCAACTAATAGAGCACCAGTTGTGAGTAAGCAGGGCAGGTAAAAGTGGGAAGCCCTGAGCTCAAGCTCTGGTACTGGCAAAACAAATAGGCAAGCAAACAAATAATATGGCACTAGAGCAAGGCAATACTGAGTCCAGGGTTAGCTCTAAAACATTATTTTTACTACTTCAATACAACAAAGCATTCTAAAGAGAAGGAGAAGTTTAGAAGTTATGGATAAGGTAACAAACTGTCAAAGGACAATCCTTTGTTTCCAATAGCCTAAATTATTTTTTCCTAACAGTGTTTAAGAACTACTTATATAAGACATTTGTTAACCATGAAGAGTGTTGGGTGAGGGAACCTTACTACATTGTTGGTGGGAGTGTAAACTTGTTCAACCACTTTGGAAAGCAGTATGGAGATTCCTCAAAGACTCCACATAGAACTCCCCTATGACCCAGCAATCCCACTTTTGGGCATTTACCCAAATGTTTACAAACAAGACCACACTAAAGCTACCAGCACAACTATGTTTATTGCAGCATTATTTACCATAGCTAAGATATGTAACCAACCCAGATGTCCCTCAGTAAATGAATGGATCAAGAAAATGTGGTATATATACACAATGGAATTCTATGCCTCCATCAGAAAGAATGACATTGCCCCATTTGTTAGGAAATGGAAAGACTTGGAAAAAATTATATTAAGTGAAGTAAGCCAGGCCCAAAGAAACATAGGTCCCATGGTTTCCCTTATTTGCAATATCTAGTATATGTATGAGTCAAGCGGAAAAGCTCAGATAATGTGATGTTAGGAAAATGAACCCTTAGATATGTATTTTAATGTTTTTTTTTCTTTCATGCATTTGTTTCTAATGCATTTATAAGATTATTTCTTTGTTGCTCTGTATGTCCCTCCCCCACAGTATAACCCCTGCCTTCACTATATTTGATGTCGGTGTAACTTGTAGAGGAGATGGGGAAAAACAAGTCGTTTAAGGATTCAGGTGGACCTGTTGCAACAATGAGAAGTACAAGTTGTCATGTCAAAAACGAGCTTTACAACGTTGGTGTGGGGGGGGGGGGAGGATTGGGCTGGGGGGTGGGGGGGAGGCTGGGAAGGGATGTGAAGGGTAAACAAAGGAGGAGGCTGCAATGCTTGATAAGAAATGTACGCATTATCCTGCCCATGTAATTGTAACCCTTCTGTACAGTATGTTCACAAAAAAAATAAAATAAAATAAAATGAAAAAAAAAAAGAACTACTTATATAAGACATTTGTTAACCATGAAGATTGTTGGGTCCACACTGAGACATGCCACTTCAAATCACAGCAGTGAGGCTGGAAAATCTGTTATTTAAATAAATACTCCAGGTGACTTCACAGTTTGTGAATCACCAATAACCAACTATATGCTCCTTTGTGGAGTTATAATATGTGGACATAGTACAGTCATCTCTCCCATGCTGGGCTTCCCAGTAAGGAACATGGCTTCATTTGGTTTCTTAGATAAATAAAAGTATATGTTACTGAGGTTCCATTAGCCAACTGGATAGAATTTCCATTAGCCAACTGGATAGAATCTGATTCTATGGGAAATGCCCATCATTTTTCAGGGAGCTACTCAAAAGCATAGTCACTTATTTTTCCTCAGGCTCTTTGCTACCTTCAAATTAAGTAAAATAAAATGCTGTTATTTTCCATTATTTTGTATTTCCTGTAACTGCTAAACACCAACAATCTGTTAAAATGAATAGAGTTAGTAGGCTAACTTTTAGCATTTTTTTCATAAAAACTAAAGCAGATTTGTAAAAAGCAGTTGTTTCAGAAGCAAACAGAACCTCAGTTTTATGAAGACAGAAAAATATGATTTCAGTAGGATTAAGGTTCCAAATGTGTGAGAAACATTCTTTCCTTGTTAAATTTTCACAGAGCTAACACTTTAGGTAACCATAATGAATTATCTTTGTTGGTTCACTTTTAAATATAATTCATTGGTGTCATTGGTTCAGATACATTTTTTCTCTTACATTTCATTTTCTTTCGGACAGCAGCTTCTTTAAGATAGTCAGCTTTTATAAAAAAACTTTCCAGGGATGTTACAATCCCAAGTGAAACCATATACCCTATTCTCTGCTATATGTCTGCATCAATATATACCTGCAATTAAGCTTACAGGTTTGTGACAGGCTAGAAAAGCTTATTAGAGTCTCATTTCAGATTGTTCTTGGGATCCATGTGATGAGTTCACTCTGAGACAGATTTACTGTAAAGCTAATAAAATGAAAGCTTCAGTGCTCCTGATTTGCATAGGTGACTTTCCAAGGATTTTAGAGGTACCCCAGCAATATGTTCCCATGCTCTTATGCTCGTACTAAATTTCCAAAGGCAAAGTGTTTTATTATTTGCTAAGATACAACGCCACAGTTTATGTTTTAATCCCTGAAAAACCTGTGTACAATTCTGGTTCTACTTTACCACAAGCATTTTCTATTTTCTCTAATAATTAGGACCCTGTGAAGTGTGTTCCCAAAAGGCCCTTTTAATCATATCCTGCTTAGAGTGAATAACCTTACTTACCTGAAGGGAGACTCTTCAGATTTCAGCCCTGAAGTCAGGCCAGGATATTCAGGAAAGAAGCCATCTTCTTCCTTTCCCTCTCATCTAAGAAATGATTTTCTTCACTTTACTGCTTTGAAGGCAATTGTGGGTTGTTTTCTGCTCTTTGGAGTGACAGGAAAAGAACTGGCTCTTGCAGATAACCCTCTTTTCACCATCCTCCCTCCAAATAGGAAAGATCATGACCTAGACCCACGCTCTGTTTTCTCTTCTGTCCTAGTTATCAGCATTTAATCAGGACCTATGTTGAGATGAATGCATTTAATAGTCCTCATGCAACATTGCTTTTAGCAAGGAAACAAACACCAGTGTTCCAATCTCATCTTGAAGCAATGCTAGCATTATTTACCGCCTTGTTTTGTGAGCAATGTCTCTAGACAATTTTCAAATGCAAAGAACTTGATTCAGGATTCAATATTGACAATGGAAAACAGAATAATGCCTGAACATATGTTCCAAGGAAAATTACTTTTATTCTGTCAAGGCTTCAGAGCTACCTGCTTCAGTACCAAAAAAATTGCTTCTTGTATACTATTATGTTAGTAGTTCCTGTGATTTAATGTTGTTTGGGGAAAATAGGCCTCCTGTTCTTTGGGTAAAGAGAGTCTACTTAAGAGCTGGGGATTCGCATGGCTACTTCTAGGCTAATAAACACAGAACAGAATAAAACCAGGAGAGAAACTTTCCCTTTAAAACATGGCTCAAATAAAATAAGGAGTAAAAGTGTTAGATTATAATCCATTTTCTCTCTCTCTCTCTCTCTATATATATGTATATATATACATATATATGTATATGTGAGTATGAGTATATACATATTATACATATACAAAGAATCCACAAATAATACTTTCCCTATCTGATATTATCCTTTTAGTCTTACCCAAATAATTTTAATGACCAACAATCTTAAAAAATTAACTGAAAAACAGTTATATGATTTTAGTGTGGAAACATTAATCATGTTGACATATTTTACAGAACCATTGAAAAGTGTTAATAAGAAACATAATGCTATTGTGTAAAAATATCAGTTCATAAGCTCATAATGATATAAAAATGTTAAAGAGTAAATGAACAAATGGGAGACAAGAGCATGACTGTATATGTGAGTGCAATTTTAACTAGTGATTTTAAAGAAATGATGGAAATAGAAAAATCACTATTTAGCAAACACCAAAGTGATATTGTTTTAGAAGAGAATCACTTGTGTATGCTCAAATTAGGGGTCAGAAGTATTATGAAAAACACTATTTGCAAGTGCAAAGGATGTTTGCATTGGTAATAATCAAGATAAAACAATGCTTCTATAATGGAGAAAGCCAAAGGTAACCAAACATATATTACATGTTCCCTGAAAAGATGCACTGATGCACACACAATATTGCTTTATGAAATTCCTATCAAACTTGAGTTGTCTCATCATAAATGTAAATTCAGGGATATTTTCCAAATAACAGCCAGTCTCCTTTAAAGATATAAAGGACCTAGAAACAAGGAAAGAGTAAGATGCTATCCAGTTTAAAGAGAGTAAGTGGACAGAACACTAAATATAATGTATAATGATAAATGAAGTGTTAGATAAGAAAAAAACACATTAGAAAAAATTTAAATAAGGTCTTTAAGGAACTGCAAGTATAGTTCAGTGAGGGACCGTTTCCTAGCATTCACAAGGCCTTGGGTTTATACCCAGCACAACAAACAAAATAATAAATAAGTAAAAGAATTTGGGTGGTGCTACGGTTTGAACTCAAAACTTTGAACTTGCTAGGCTGGTGTTCTACCACATGCTGTCATCTGTGTTTTTGCTGGTTATTTTTTTTTTATTATTGTGAGAATACCGTACAGAGGAGTTAGAATTACATGGGCAAGATAACGAGTACATTTCTTAACAAGCATTGTTGCCTCCTCTTTGTTTCCCCTTCCCATCCCTTCTCGTACCCCTCTCCCCCCACTAAATCCTCCCCCCAACCCCACCAAAGTTGTGCAGTTCATTTTTTGACATAATGACTCGTACATCTCATTGTTGCAATGGGTCCACCTGTATCCCTAGTTAAACGATTTGTTTTTTCCCTCCCCTTCACAAATTATACCAACATCAAATATAGTGAAAGCATGGGTTATACTGTGGGGGAGGGACATACAAAGCAACATAGAAATCATCTTATAAATATGTTAGAAACAATTGCATGAAAGGAAAAAAAAACAAAAAAAACATTTGAATACTTATCTTGTGGTTCATTCCCCTAACATCAACTCCTCTGACCTTTTCTGCTTGACTCAGACATATACTGGTTATTGCAAATAAGGGAAATCATGGAACCTATGTTTCTTTGGGTCTGGCTTACTTCACTTAGCATAATTTTTTCCAAGTCTTTCCATTTCCTAACAAATGGGGCAATGTCATTCTTTCTGATGGAAGCATAGAATTCCACATTTTCTTGATCCATTCATCTACTGAGGGGCATCTGGGTTGGTTACATATCTTAGCTATAGTAAATAATGCTGCAATAAACATAGTTGTGCTGGTAGCTTTAGTGTGGTCTTGTTTGTGTTCATTTGGGTAAATGCCCAAAAGTGGGATTGCTGGGTCATAGGGAAGCTCTATGTGGAGTCTTTTGAGGAACCTCCATACTGCTTTCCAAAGTGGTTGAACAAGTTTACACTGCCACCAACAATGCAGTAAGTTTCCCTTCTGTCCACATCCTCTCCATTTGCTGGTTATTTTTGAAATAAGGTCTCTCAAACTTTCCCTTTTACCTTGATTGGCTTCATATTTCCCTTTCCCTGCTCTCAGCCTTTCATGTAGCTATAATTACAGTATGATCCATAGGTTCCCAGTTTAAAGAACTGTTTTAGATTACCTACTGCTACGCTATCATGAATTCTCTGATTTTATTGTGTAGTTTGGTTATGTGAGATCATAATGACTAAGGAATTTGATGATATGGAAAAATTTGTTATATAAGTTTTGTAACATTTTTGTGTGTACATAAGATGCAATATCAAAAAGTAAAAACGTGAAAGATAAAGTTGTTTTTTTTGTTTTTTGGTCAGTCGTGGGACTTGAACTCTGGGCTTGGGCGCCATCCCTTAGCTCTTCAGCTCAAGGCAAGCGCTCTACCACTTGAGCCACAGCTCCACTTCTGGTTTTCTAGTGGGTTTTATTGTAGATAAGAGTCTCACGGCTTTCTTGCTTGGGCTGGCTTTGAACCGTGATCCTCAGATCTCAGCCTCCTAAGAAGCTAGGATTACAGACGTGAGCCACCATCCTCTGGCAAGATAAAGTATTTCTAAATACAATAGATATATTTGCTCTTTATTAACTTTCTCCCATACCGCTAACAGACAAGACACTAATATTGGCTTGGAAAGACTCAATATGTCATGTGTTGAACACTTGCCATATATGCTAGAGGAAGGCACAGTGAAATCTGAAATGATTGCAACCTCTTTTTAGGTTTCAGTGTAAGAGAAAAAAAAAGCATATCAAGCTAAGATAAAAAACCTTGATTAGTACTGCAAGACAGAAATAGATAGATATCATGTTGTAGACACTCAGAGTTTATTTCTTGCTTTCAAATATCAGAAAAAAATACTATTGAGGAATTTATCTTTGGGCTAGGAATTATAGGATACCAGGATTTTGATGTGTGCAATTTGTGGATATGGTAACAAAAGATATACAAGGCCGAGATAATAGCAAAGATAAGCCCCTGAGGAGGAATGAAGCATCCAAGACCATTCTCCTCCAAACACCTCAACATATCACATTTGTTCATTTTCTTTTGAGCCATGAATTGTTTGCATTTATTATAATTTTGATTGCTTATGTAACTATAGGTTTTTAACCCATAAAACACTGGATTTGGATGATTCGTTTTTACCCATCTACCTCATTTTAGTTCTGGGTTAAATGAGAAGGCTCTCGTAAGGTCTTACAAAGTTCATGGTGGCAGTAGGGTTGGACCTCAGAATACTTGTCTCCAAGTTTAGTGCTCTATCTACTATAACCTTGTGAAACTTTTACTTTAGCATTGAGGTATCAGTCAGAGGCAAAACAATAAAGGCAGATTCTGGAATCTTTGCACTGACTTCTCTAGTACTGCAATTGTGCTCTTCTTTTTCTGTGTCTCTCTTATCTTTACAATAAAGCTTTGCATTAAAGATAGGCAAAGAGGAACAGATTCAAGGCATTCTGTCACAGTCAGCAAAAAGCCAGCTATTAGCTAACTTTGATGGGGCTAATGTTCTATTCTTATGTAAGCCCACTCATGTGTTCAGTTCTTCTTGGCTGTAATTGGCTGATGAATTATTCTTTAGTCTGAAACAAAACAATCAACAGAAAAGCCAAATTATCCTGTCGTTTATATCTCTTCAGGTGAAGTCTTCTTAGGCATCCTACACACCCCTCCCTCAGAATCACATGCTTTCTTTTTTGAAAAGATGACTTATGAATTCTAAAAATGTATTTGCTGAAATAATAATGTCTCCAGAAGTCATGAAGCCAGGCCAGGACAACAGGGAGGGATAGTGAGGAAGTTAGGTCAGAGGCTGGGAATGAATACTTTCTACTTCTTATCCTCCCAACTGTCTGTGTCCACACTGAAGGCTTATCTCTGACAATTTGCTCCTTGCTGTAAAAACATCCCTATCAACTCAATATATCACTCTCTCATTGGTGTGTATGTTGGCAAGATTTATGTGTGTAGCATAGACAATTGCGAAGGGGAGGCAGTGGGGATTTAGAGATCTTCTCACCTCACTGCTCACCAGGCCTGCTGGGTCAAAGGGACAGCTAGGGGGACTCTTTTGGAATCTTGAGCAGTTTGCTTGTGATAAATCTTAAGTTCCAGATTGCAATAGAAATAGTCCCTGTGATGCCCAGGGCCAAAGTTAAATTGATTTAAATTTGAACCCAAGCATCAAAGCTGGCCATAAATAACAAGAAGAAAAGTGTAAAACATAAAGAATGGATAACAGTGGAAGCAAGAGTATGGTCCATTCAGCAAAAGAAACATTGAGGTGTCTATTATTAAGGAGTGATTTTTTTTAAAGGATGAAAGCAGTGAGCTTTGTAATTCTTCCCTTCAGAGGAAGCTGCTGGAATGGACAAGGTTGCAGGCAGAATATCAGGTGGTTGTGACTTCTAAGCTGATATACATGTATCTCTCAAATTAGCCTGTGCAAGTAGATATAAGAAAGGAGCTCAAGCGTATACTTGTCTGCTACTTTCGTAAGTCTTGGCAAGTGTCTCCCATTTTTCTCTGCCTCCTACATCAGTTCTTCCTCACTGCTAGAGAGTCTGGGCTAGTGATATTCTTGTCTTCAATTTGTGTTCCCTACTTGCCACTGCTGTCTGTTCTTTCTTCTCCCATTATCAAAATTCACCAATCCAATATCCTATGTTCACAGGACATTGCCTAGGACATTGAGATTGCTGAGACTAGTAGTTGTGTAATATGTTCCTCATGTCAGAAAGTATTTATATTTTCACAAGACCCTTTTATCTTTATAGAAAGGAGTGGCTAAGATAGACTATTTTTTTCTTCTTTTTTCTTTTTCTTTTGGTTGCCCTTTGGGAAAAATCTCACTATGTAATGCATATAATGTTACCTAGGATAAGCCTCTATCTGGCAGTCTTTCTGTCTCATCCTCCCAAGTGTTGGGATTTCAGGCCTGTGCCATCATGCTTGGCTAGGATACCTCATATGGTTCTGCACATTGCTGAATGAATTTAGATCTGGCTATTTCATCTATAGGTAATGCTAGCCCAGTGAAGTAGCAAGATGCCTAATAGCACTAACAGCAAACACACTATATTTATTCTATACTCCAGGGACACAGCCTTGATAAGTTAATAATGCAGAGTACAAACATATCAAGCTGAGTTTCTAATAAGTATTAGAGTCACTGAAAAGGAGAAGAGTTGCTAATTTGACTTTTTCTTGAATCATCTCCCTCCTCTCCCTGTACATACCCTTTCCTGCTACTTCCCTTAGGACTGATAAAATAGCTTCTAATATAGCATTCATTATTTGTCATGCTCAAACCCACCCCATTCTGGATGCTGCTAATTAGTTGCCTTTATGGATGGATACCATCTGAGAATTATATAATGAGAATGATCACGAGGTATGTGCCTCTTAATCTTTATCTCATGTAGCTGCTTTGTTAATAGTTCTAGCCATTGTGAGCCAAGGAACATCTTCATAATTCAGATGCTATCATAGGAATAGGGCCTTATGCTTTATAGGTTGGCTACAAAATAGTTTCTGAGATAGCACATCAGAAATTGGAAGCTACTTCAAACAAATTAAACAGCACTATAGTCAATATGTTATTCATTTCTTTCTACTGTTCCTGTAATGGGTTCAAAGTCACAGTGTTGGGATTCTCAGCTCCAGGGAGGCAAATTATCTCTAGGGACAGCATGACATTTTCCAAAAGGAAATTGTATTTAATTCTTAGCTGAAGGAAATAAATATAACCCAGACAAGTATTTTTAGGAGGCAGGTGGAGTCAGGATTGTAGTAAAATCAAACAGATGACAAGGTTGTTTTGCTTTTCTTCACAAATCAGAAATAAATACAGGCATATATATGTGAAAAACATAGGTAGTGAGAAAACTAGGGACAAGAGTACTCTCAACTGTGCCAATATATCAGGCTCAGGCAGAAGCTGGACTAAAAATATATCTTATACTATCATCTGAAGGTCAGAGCCCCAGGCAAAATCCTTTCTTCAGTAGGGAATTCCAAAGGCAGACAAGTTATTTTGGCTCAAGGCAGAGCAAAACATTTTCAGGAACTGAGTGACAGGTATACACTTTGGGTGACAGCATGGCTAGAAATACCCTCTGAACAGCTGTGTGTTAGGGAAGCCTAAGGAATGAGAGATGCATGATTTACCCACAGGGAGATAACAGTTGACTGAAAGTCCAAAGGATTCCCTTCTGCCACTTTGCTCAAGGGCTCAGATTTAAAGGAATTTCTGTAAGAGGCAGGGATAAAAATCATAGAGTTTGTTAGGGAAAATCATGTGACAATGTTTTAAACATGCTTAGGAACAAAGTTGGAAAGTTTATTTATAAGGCAGGTTAAGGGATCAGGAAAAAGAGCTAGTCTAGGTGAAAGATTATTTGAGTTCCAGTGCTAACCTTTGCTCTTTGTTAGTTCTATGTTGTTAGGCAATTTCTTTCTATAACTGAGCTTCAATTTCCTCAGCTTTTAAATAACTTTTCTCTCTATTCATATTTTTCAGACCTAATAAAAAGAAAGCAGATTGGAGATTTTCTAATATTGATCTTATCAATAGAGAGGCTGAGAATGTGGCTTAATGATAGAGTACTTGCCTAAAATGCATGAAGCCCTGGGTTCAATTCCTCAGTACCAGAAAAAGGAAGAAGTGACGCTCAAGTGGCTCAAGTGGTAGAGTGCTAGCCTTGAGCAAAAAAAGCTCAGGGACAGTGCTCAGACCCTGAGTTCAAGCTCCAGAACTGGCAAAAAAAAAAAAAGAGACTTAAAAAGTATCCTGTCATTTATTATTATCCTTCCCTATTAACAGGAGTCAAAATGGTACTTTATAGGGTTGTGAAGATTAAATGACTTAATATATATATATAGTGTTTAAGCAATATCTGGCACATGGTAAATAGTTCATTTGTGTTGTCTCTATTATTGTCATTATTACTAATGCACTATAGACCATTTATTTTAAGTGAAAATTATGAATCACATAATTCTAGAAAAAATAATTTTTATATTTAGCTTTGTGAACAATTCAATGTTTCTTTAAATTTCTTAAGGAGAGTTTTCACAGACAAGCACAAGTCTGGCATTTCTTAAGTACTTCAACACTAATGCTTTATTCATTTCAAACTTTCAACATAATTGCTTGATAATGTAATACATTATCAATGACTTTTGGGTCCTTGTAACATTGACCAGTATTCATTTAAATAAATTATGGCAGAACTGAGAAATTTTCAAACCCATTTTTCATGCCCCATTTACTAATTCTAGGACACTTCTCTTGTCTTTTGCCACCCAGAACTTATTCTGTCATGCATTCCTACCAATATCTATGACACTCCATATAATTAAAACTTTAGCATTGCTCAAGGTCAAGGTCATTCAGTGATATTGACTAGCTGGTTAACCTAAAGTGCATTAAAAGTGTAGCTTTCAGATCTAGGGTGTGGTTGGAAGGTAGTTTTATAATGGTTATATTAACAAAGCTGGATGATCCTCTGTCTGAGGTTTGTCATATTGTTACAAGTGAAGTAAGTAGCTAAAGGAAAGCAACAAGAATTTCTGATAGTATTGCACAAAATATTTTTGGCAGAAAGTTAATGTTAACAATCCAGTCTTTTCTCTCATTTCTTCTTTATATGAAGCTCCCATTAGGTGAAAACTGATTCTGTAATGTTGTTTATGCTTTCATTTTTCTGCTTTAGACAATCCTAACTTAGAAAACATTGTGGCCAATTACATTCCATCTCTGTCAATAGTATTTGCATTATTCTTTTTAATTTTGTCCCTTTTTTGTGATGTTGAGGTGTAAACTCAGCAAGTTGTACTTGTTAGACAAGAACTGTATTTGAGCCATGCTCCTAGACTTTTTGTGTTTAGTTATTATTTTCAGGCAGAGTCTTATATTTTTACACGGGCTCACCCTCAGACCACAATACTTCTACCTTCTTTATAGCTGGAATGACAGATATTTACCAGCATAGCCCAATTTATTTGTTGAGATGGGGTGTCAGTCACTTCATAGCCTTAAACAGTAATCCTCTCAATCTCCACTTCCTGAATAGCTGGGATTATAGATGTAGACCACCATACCGTCCCTCACTCATTTTGCCTGGATAATCTCTCAATACTTTTGAGGCTTCATATTGGTTCTTTTATTATTATAAGTATTGTCCTCTTTGTCTTTGTTCTTTCACAAGATCAAAAGTGTTCTGAAGACAGAGACTGTTCTATTTATGTATCACTTTATGGAGAGAAAGTGCTTTATAAATTTCTAGTTGAGGTGAAGTGAAGAAAGGAGTAGGCCAGTTCTAGTAAATTTAGAACTAATTGAAGCTAAACACTTCAAAGTCAAAGACTGATTGGAGTTGCAAAGGCAGCAATGGCTCTATGCAAAGTGTGTTTCACACAAAAGGACTCCCCACCAATTTGCACCTCCAAATTGTAGGCTATACTCTTATGTCATACATAATGGTGGAGAGAAAGGCATGCTCAAATGCACTTGCAAAAAGGGATGTCTGATATGTTAAGTAACACAGATTTTTTTGTTTGTTTGTTTTTGGTTTTTGTCAGTCATGGGGTGGGGTTTTAACTCTGGGCCTGAGTGTTGTCCCTGAGCTCTTCAGCTCAACTCTAGCACTCTACCACTTGAGCCACAGAGCCACTTCTGGTTTTCTGAGTGCTTTATTGGAAATAAGAGTCTCATGGACTTTCCTGGCCAGGCTGGCTTTGAACCGTGATCCTCAGATCTCAGCCTTCTGAGTAGCTATGATTACAGGTGTGAGCCACTGGTGCCCGGCTAATGCAGCTTTTTTTTAATACTCATCTGGGAAGGAAAAAATATGGCACAGCGTTGGGTGCAGACAATTGTCATCTGACATTGCAGTGGTTTGAACTGTTCCCTAAAAAACAGTATTGTTGACTTAAATATTACTTTGGCTATGTAGGTTCAGCAGGTTACTGACAATGCAATTCCTGAGGGAAATTCTCTTTTCTGATACTCTCTTCATAGTTAGGCAGTGCCTGCCACAGATATCCACATTATGGACCAAATAAAAGATAAAACTCTATATAGCTCACAAAAGGAACAAAGTTTCTAATGATCAGAGGGAACCCTGGTTAAGGTTATTCTGGCTAATTCAAGGGCTTAGGGGAAATATGTAATTCAACAACCCTGAACACTTTTCCCAGTTACCTAATTTTCTTGTTTGCCTGTCTGCTTTGTCACCATCCCTCATAGAATAGTGGCAAGGAGAGAGAAACTAGCTTGATATTGATAAAAGCCAGGTGATGTACCTGTTGGGGATGATGGCCCTAAGGGAAGTTATATGTTGCAGGTAGCAGGTAGAATGGACAGCTAAGAGAATGACTAGGTGATAAATAAAATTTTCAGTGAAAAATATTTAAAACCCAAGGAAGTGCAAGAACTTCATTTGCTACCAAATGCAGATTAAACTGAAGAGCAGTAAGATGTATTAATGAGATTCATTCTTCTTGTACAGGCCATTGCAAACATTCTATTGATAGTGAAATAAGCAAAAGAAGAAAACCAGAGGAGACGAGATAAAGAAGCAAACTGATCTCCAGAGTAATCGTGGGTGATCTAGAGCCAATGGAAATCCAAGCTAAATTCCATCGGTTTAACATAATACTATCAAGTTTGTACACTACATAATCCTAATGAGCACTCAGAAATTAAAATGGAGCACAAACATCTCCACACAAAGAAAGTAGTGAGAAATGAGAAAGCCATGGCTCTATGGGTAGTAATATTTTTCACCTTTCATTAACTGTAGGTTATTAAATAAAACACCATTACAAGATGCCTAAGCATAAGGGACTTTTTCTGAACTTTCCTACTTCACCTACAGCTTAAATTTTTGTCAAAGAAAATATAGTTTTTGAAGTTCTCAGAAAGTAAGACCAACTTTGTACCAAAGGTCAGCCTAAAGGTCATCCTAATACTGCATCTGACCTTTTCACATCAAGTTCAAGAGCAGATAGGAATTTTCTACACTCAGAAACAATTTTAGGGTGACTCCTTAATTGTGAGCTCTCTAGAAGCAACAGGAATGCATTCATATTTCTGGGTTACTCACTTGTGAATTCAGACAAGAAAATTGATGAAGAGGAACAATATCATCTCTTTCATTTCACAAACTTAGCCTTGCCTAGATCTTGAGATGAATGTGATATAAGACTCTAGCCTTCCAAGGATAGAACAGTGATCGATCACTAGCGATCATCATACTGGCCTTTTTAAAGGTTGCAGGTAGATAAGGTGTCAGATTAGCTGCTTTGCCTGAGCTAATAGATCAATGAGTCGTACAGCCAACAAGTTTGACATATTCTTTTCACCTCACTGACAGGATTGATTGGTTATTTTAATGCCAGTAGATTCCATCTCCAGGATCTTGGGGGATTCTTTCTTATGGGTACCTTGATGACAATCTATTTCTTACATATATGCAGAGAAGGAAATATGCTTTTAGAGAGTTATGGCCATTTTAGGAGCTATGAATTTTATTCCTCCAAGGTTAGCTGTCCACTATGTTTGTGTGTGTGTGTGTGTGTGTGTGTGTGTGTGTGTATGTGTGTGTGTGTGTGTGTGTGTGTGGTCCCAATTAGCCTCAAGTCCACAATCCTCTTGCCTCAGTATCCTAAGTGTAGGAATTATATGCGTGCACTACTATGCCCAACTAGCTGCTGATTATGATCACTGAAATCATGGAAAATGATTTTAAGAATAAGAGACTGTGTATCCAAAATCGGGGAAACATAAAGTAGACTACTAGTTATTAAGAGCCCAGTGGAAGAGAAATGGGGAGTTATTTGATGAGGTTAAATTTTCAGTTTTCCATAACAAAAAATTCTAGAGATCTGTTACACGGCAATGCTAATATAGTTAACACTACTGCACTGTGCACTTAAATGGTTAAGAAAGTACATTTTTATAGGTTTATAAAGCAATTTTTAAAACATTCCAGAAGTAATTGTCAGATTATTTTAAAGTATGTTTTACTGGTGATTAAATAAGTCATTCCTGTGAGATGTCATGCTGTACTCTCCTAAAGTCATTTTAATTAGGTACTTTAAAGGTTCACATTGTTGCATACATTTCTAAGATATCATCTTTTAATCTTTGAAATAGGACTTAATTGTGTCATTTGGCTTTGCTACACAATCTCTGTAAAAACATTTAGTTTGAAATACTGCAGTTTAAGAAGACAGTGTAGCTCATTCAAAAGTGTTGCTTACTCTTGGTTGCTTACTCTAAATGGTGTTGGCATCCTGTGTATTCAGACTGAAGAGCATTTTCTAATTCAGGATATCCTCACAGGTCTCAATGGTTCTGTGTTATAGCAAGTAAACCCTCAGGCTCCGTCTCCTTTTTCGTTATGGTGATAGACTATAGAAGATTACTTTAATGGTAGACTATAGAATATTACATTAAAAGCCTAGGATCCTCTCCTTGGATGCTGTCTCACATACTGGCATATGATGCAACCACACAGGCATACAGGTGACAATGTCTTTGATAAACAAAATTAATTTTTTCTTGTTTTTGGCAGTACTGGGGTTTGAATCAGTATTTTGTGCTTGCTAGGGAGGTGCTTTAGCATGAGTCACACCTCCAGCCCCCTTTTTCTGATTGTTTTTGAGATAATGTCTCACTTTTTGTTCAGGATGGCTTATACTGAGATCCTCCTGCTACAGCTAGGATGACAAATGTAAGCCACCATGGTCAAGATTTTTCTGTTGAGATGGGGTCTTGTGGCTTTCATCCCTACCCTGGGCTGGCCTAGAACCACAGTCCTCCTTATCTAAGCCCCTATATAGTTGGGATGGCAGGTAAGCACCACCATCATGCCCAGCTATTGGTTGAGATGGAGTCTTATGAACTTTTTGTCTGGATTGGCCTCAAAATGTGATCCTTCTGATAGCTGTTACCTGAGAACCCAGAATTACATGTGTGAGTGAGTGCCTGTCCTCAAATTTTTCTTTACCTGAAAAACAGGTGTCATATATGCAATGAAGTGTTGAAAATATTGAAACTATACAGTAAAATGAACGATATTCCCTTAGAAGAAATGACTCTGGGAAGCTACACATTTTATTCCAGTGATTCTGGCTTTGCTATAAGCAATATAAGAGCTTCTCTTTGGGAACAGCTAATGGAATCTGTTTATAAGCCACAAGTGGAAACCAGTCCCACTGTTTATAGTTGCACCTTTATACTGTGCAGGACAAAAATGGCAGGGCTATTTCTCTCACTGAAAACATTGGAGATTGTGTCCACACTTGTCATATAAACAAGAGAAATTTCAGAACTAGCACAATGCCCAACTATTTCTTCAAACTATATCTGACTCTCTAAGTCAGAGAGAAACCAACACTCTTCTGAATGCCAGAATATGAAAATCATACCATTCTTTTTTTCTTTTTGTTGGTAAGGGAGCTTGAAGTGTAGCCCTGGGTGCTGTCGCTCAGCTATTCAGCTCAAGGCAAGTACTCTATGACTTGAGACACAGAGTCACTTCTGGTTTTCTGATGGTTTATTGGAGACAAGAGTCTCATGGACTTTCCTGCTTCGGCTGGCTTTGAACTTCGATCCTCAGATCTCAGCCTCCTGACTAGCTAGGATTACAGGCATGAGCCACAGGCATCCAGCAATCATACCATTCTTAGGGCAGAGGCCATCATTCTTTGGGGTGTACTGTTGTTAATTTACACATTTCCCATCTTAATCCAAAACTCCTCAAGAATATCTGAAAGAACTTTCTATGCTCCTCACACAGTAGGTCACCAATAAATATTTCTTGGGGGCTGGGAAGGTGGCTCAGTGGTAGAGCACTTGTCTTGAATGCATGAGGCCCTGGGTTTGATTCTTCAGCACCACATAAGCAAAAAGAAAAAAAGCCAGAAGTGGCACTGTGGCTCAAGTGGTAGAGCGCTAGCCTTGAGCTGAAGAGCTGAGGGACAGCGCCCAGGCCCAGAGTTCAAGCCCCAGGACCAGAACCAAAAATAAATAAATAAATAAATAAATATTTCTTGAATGAATAAAGGGAAACCACTTTTTAAAATTGAGTAATGCTCTAGGTTGATATCGGCCTACTTTATGAAATAACACACTAGTAATCATATGTATGCGACAAGGATGTTATGAGGATCAAATCAGAAAATTTGAGGAAAATGTTTTCAAGTTGCTGATTGTAAGAAGAAAGTAAAGTATTGTTAATTCATTTTTGTTAAAGTGGAAGCCATTTAAATCCCTCAACACTTATTTACTGAACACTGGTGAAATAAAGATAAATCTGACACTTTCCTGCACTCAATAACTTTCCAACTTTCACAGTACTTTATCATTTCCTTAATTATATATTGATCGTGTTTGTCTCTTCCACTAGAATAAAAACATTAAAAAGATAGAGATCTTGTTTCTTATATCGAGCATTGTATCCACAGTGGATATTTGTTAGATGGATGAATGAATAATTGGTGATATCTAGTGGAAAACATGAAACATTTGACATTATTAAAGATATGAGCAAGATGTTGGTGGATACAGGATGAATAGGAAGTGTTTAGACATAATATTAAATAGGGCAGAGGAAAGAAAAAGGTGAAAGAGTTGAAAGTAACTTCTGTGAGGATCTGCAAGACTTGATGTCTTGCAGTTGATATCTGTTGTGTCCCTTAAAGTATATTCAGAGTTTCCTAAATTCAGGTAGCTCAAACCTGTAACTCTATCTATTAAGGAGGCTGAGATTTGGAGGACTGAAGTTCAAAACCAATTCAGGCAGAAAAAGTCTATGAGACTCTATCTCCAAAATCACCAATAAAATGCCAGACTGGAATCATGGCTCAAGTGGTATGGCATTAGCCATGAGCAAGCAAACATAGCAAATGCAAGGCCTTAAGTTCAAACTCCTATATAAGAACAACAACAGTCTATAGATAGAATTAGGAATAGTGAGGATGAAGTGAAAAGATTTCTGACAAAGGCATAGAAGGTAGAAAAGTTTAGGTACGCATGGGAAATCCAGTCAGTTCAATATACCTGAAGCAGAAAATCCAAAGGAAATGATTTGCTCCAAAAATTTGGAGGTCAGGGAAACAAAGGAGGAGGCTACAATGCTTGATAAGAAATGTACTCATTATCTTGCCCATGTAATTGTAACCCCTCTGTACAATATTTTCACAATAAAAAAATAAAAATTAAAAATTAAAAAATGAAAATTTTGGAGGTCAAGATAATTCGGCCAAATAATATTCTTGGCTTTAGAAAGATGAATTTGTGCAATATTGTAGGGAAACCTGAGTTAGACATGATGAGTTAGGTTTACCCTAGGCTCATTATTTCCTGAACTTGTAATGCTGTTATGAGGGTCAAGTTATTTTAGTTTAAAATCCAATAATAACAAATGTAGGGTCCCAGAGGTTAGTTTTATTCAAAGTCTTTTATGACTCTGTAGAAAATAGTCATGTTATGTTTGCAGAATTTGTGTTTTTGCCAGCAATGGAAAATCTGTAGCAAAATAGGGATGGAAGATAAGAGATATTTCCTTTTGTTGATGGCCTGTCTTACTTCTAACTAGATATATGTTTTTATCTTGATTTAATATTCATAGATCAGTACAAATTACATAGTACCAATACCTGGGTTATAAAATGTAAATGATATTTTCAACAAAAGTTTGCTCAAAAATTAATAATCAGAAGAAAGTTATAATAATGTCACAAGTCAATTTTAGCTGCTTGCTCAATTTACAATGATGACATATATATACATATATATAAACACAAGGACTATTCTATGCATGTTTTTAACAATGACAAACTTAGTTCTTTATTCTAGCTTCATTTCGTTTACACGTTTGCATGCATACACACATACACACACAACTGTAAAACACATGACTGTAAAACCTTTATAAATAGAGTTGTTCCTTTATTTCATTACCACTAAAAGTTTGTAAATAAAAATGAAAACAAATCAGTTGATTTATCTAGTCTTTTCCTGTACAGCTGAACTCATTTAGATACCATGTCAGGTACTGTGGTATTGTACTTATTATCAAGGTAGCTTAATTTATTTTTAGCATATTCACATGTGGAGTCTAAAGTTGGTCTAAAAAAACATACTGGCCTGTAGATAAAGCTGTGTAAAAATTTGAATGCTTGCTAATAAGGTAATCCTTAATTCATTGTTAATTTCCAGTAACCATAAATTTCTGTAAAACAAATTTTATTTATAAAAAGATTGCTTAAAGTTAATAACTGTATGAAATATTTATTTCATTTTAAACAAAGTCCAAGAATGTTAATGTTGGAAAGAAACTTGTAATCTGATTGGTACACAGATTATTTACCTACTTTTCTCAATGAAGAAAGTCCATTATATTTATAGTTTACTGCCAGTACCTGGCTTGCACTTAGGGCCTCATGATCAGTAGGCTTTCATAGCTAGTACCTCCCACATCACATTTTGCTGGTTAGATGGAGGTAGAGTCCTCTAGATTTTTCTTCCCAGGTTGGTTAAAAATCTTGATCTTCTAGGTCTCAGCCACTTCGATAGCTATGATTACATATGTAATATATTTTTGTAGCATAGTATTTTGTTGTAGTATATCTTGTTCTAACTGAAATAATGGTCAGTAAAGACAAACCACTGAACTTGGACAAAGAAAGTTGAAGTTGATGTCATAATACAGAAAATTATTTTGCTACAGTGCTGGGGCATGTAGACACACATTTTACCATTGACTCAGGTAAGTAGTATTGTAAAATCCTTATTTTCTTCATCTGAAAATAGGAAAGAATGGGCTGCCTTTTTTAAGTTATTGTGAGAATCCAAGAGAAGCAATGGTTATAAATAACTCTTATAAACTTTTAAGTGTTCCTTAGGTAGAAAAAGAAATCTTGGTAATAAATGCAGAGGACCAAGGTATCATAATTAATTCTACACTGCTGAAAATTTCAAGAAATTGTTGAAATCTAAGGAAAATGAAAATGAAAAGTGAAACAAGAGGGAAAGAGAATGATGGAGAATGAATAATATCAAAATAATTGTTGTCTATGTATGAAGATAAATAACATAAGGAAAGATATTGAAAGGCATTGAGCAATGAGGAGAAGGGAAACCGGGAAAAGATCAATAAATGAAGAAATCTGACTAAATTATAATATATTAACTATATATTAAAATGATGACACTTTTTTGTCAGTTGTGGGGCTTGAACTCTGGGCCTAGAGCTGTCCTTAAGCTCTTCAGCTCAAGGCAAGCACTCTACCACTTGAGTCACAGTACCAATTCTGGTTTTCTAGTGGTTTATTGGAGATAAGAGTCTCACAGACTTTCCTGCCCTGGCTGGCTTTGAACCGAGGCCCTTAGATCTCAGCCTCCTGAGTAGCTAGGATTACACGTGTGAGCCACCAGAGCCCAGCTAAAATGATAAAACTTTTTGTACAATTAATATGTGATAGAAGAAAAGAGTTATAAGAAAGTAAGATAGGCCCTTATAGAGAAGCTACCAATGGGATTAGAGAGTTAATAGGGAAAATGAATGGAAGCAAAGAACTCCATTGTGTATATATACCACATCTCCTTGATCGATTCATCTACTGAGGGGCATCAGGGTTGGCTCCATATCTTAGCTATGGTGACTAATGTTGCTATAAACATAGTTTATAAACATAGTGCTGGTAGCTATAGAACGGCTTTGTTTGTGGTTACTTGG
Source organism: Dipodomys spectabilis (assembly GCF_019054845.1). NCBI lineage: Eukaryota > Metazoa > Chordata > Mammalia > Rodentia > Heteromyidae > Dipodomys > Dipodomys spectabilis. Next base: position 362,661 of record NW_024871136.1, read on the forward strand.
GAAAAGGCCCTAGAGTTTGATTGCTGGGTCCTATAGGAGCTCTATGTTTAATTTTCCATATATATACATATATATTTTAAATTTTAATAGTTTTTTTTATTGTAAAAATACTGTACAGAGGGGTTACAATTACATGGGCAAGATAATGAGTACATTTCTTATAAAGCATTGTAGCCTCCTCCTTTGTTTCCCCTTCCCATCCCTTCCCATCCTCCCCCGCTCCCCCCACCTAGCCCTCCTCCCCCCACCACCAAAGTTGTAAAGTTCGTTTTCAACATAACGACTTGTACATCTCATTGTTGCAATGGGTCCACCTGTATCCCTATTTAAACTATTTGTTTTTTCCCTTCCCCTCCACAAATTATACCGACATCAAATACAGTGAAAGCAGGGGTTATACCGTGGGGGAGGGACATACAAAGTAACAAAGAAATAATCTTATAAATGTGTTAGAAACAATCTGCCAGCCCCAGGAGTGGCTTTCTTCACTGGGAAAGACTTAATAGTTTTTTATTGTAAAAATACTGTACAGAGGAGTTACAGTTACATGAGTAAGGGAATGAGTACATTTCCCATCAAACTTTGTTACCTCCTTCTTTGTTTTTCCCCTACCATCTCTTCCCTCCCCACCTCCCCAACTCCCTCCTCACCCCCAAAGTTGTAAAGTTGATTTTCAACACAGTGTCTTATACATCTTGTTGTTACAATGGGTTATCCTGGAACGTTATTTCAGCATTTTGTTATTTTCATTCCCTTCTCCAAATCAGAAAAATATATATACAAGATTCAGGGCACCGGAATCAAATGTTTTAATTGTTTGATGAACCTTCATACTGCTTTCCAAAGTGGCTGAACAAGTTTACACTCCCCAACAGTGTAGTGTTCCCTTTTGGCCACATCCCCTCCAACACCTGTTGTTTTTGATAATAGACATTATAACTGGGGCAAGTAGAATCTCAATGTTGTTGGATTTGCATTCCTTTAAAAAATTTTATTGTAAAAATACTGTACAGAGGGGTTACAGTTACATGAATAAGGCAATGAGTACATATCCTATCAAGCATTGTTACTTCCTCCTTTGTTTTTCCTCTACCATCCCTTCCTTTTCCACCTCCCCAACTCCTCTCCCCCCCAAGTTGTAAAGTTTCTTTTCAATATAGTGTCTTGTACATCTCATTGTTACAATGGGTGAACCTGTATCCTTATTTCAGGATTTTGTTATTTCTCTTCCCCTGCCCAAATTATATAAATGTATATACAAGTTGCAGGGCACTGGAATCAAATACAGTGAAAACGGAATATACCATGGGGGAAGAACATACAAAAGAAACAAAAAAAATCACATAGTATATTATAAATACATTAAAAACAACAGCAAGAAAAAAAAAACATGTGTCCCTATCTTGGGGTTCATTTTGCTTAACATCATCTTATATGGTCATATGTACATAGCTTTTGACCTTTTCTGCTTGTCTTAGATATATTCTAGTTATTGCAAATAAGGGAACCCATGAGACCTATGTTTTTTGGTCCTGGATTACTTCACTGAATATAATTTTTTCTATGTCTTTCCATTTCCTAACAAATATGGCTATGCCATTCTTTTTGATGGAGCATAGAATTTATATATACATGTATATGTATGTATGTATGTATGTATGTATGTATATACACCACATTTTCTTGATCCATTCATCTACTGAGTGGCATCTGGGTTGGTTCAATATCTTAGGTATGCTTTTCTTTTATGGCTAGAGTTGTTGAGCATTTCTTCATCTGTCTATTGGTCATTCTTATTCCCTCTTCAGAGAAGTCTCTCTTTAAGTCTTTAGTCCACTTGCTGATGGGGTGGTTGTTTTTGGTGATTTGTTTTTGGGGGATTTAATGTTTTGAGCCCTAAATATATTTTAGATATGAGGCACTTGTCTGTTGTATGGCTAATGAAGATCTTTTCCCAATCTGTGGGCTTTCTATTTATCTTGCTAGATATCTCCTTTGCCATGGAGAAGCTCTGTAGTTTAATCCAATCTCATTTATCCAACCTTCCTTTGATTTATTTTATTTCTGAGTCTTTATTGAAGAAGTTTCAACCTGAGCTAAGGATCCCTAGCATTTGCCCTATTCCTTCCTGTAATTTATAAGGAAATAGGAAAGACCTGGAAAAAATTACATTAAGCAAAGTAAGCCTGGGCCAAGGAAAAGTAGGTTGCATGGTTTCCCTCGTTTGTAATAACTAGAATATGTCTATGATATCACAATAGCCAAATTGCCAAGTGCCTAAGACCATATATAATCAAGCCTATCAACATGAACTCCAAGAATTGGAAACAAGAGGTTCTTAAGATGACCTGTATGTAGTTATTTTTATTTTTTTCCGTTTCAGTTTTCTGTACCCTTTGTCTTGTGTATATCCAATCTATGGCAGTGAAAGGAATCACAGAGACAGCAGTATAAAGGATGAATTAATGCAACAATAATACTCACTATACACTATGTTGGAAATAAACTATACAACTTCTAGGGGGAGGGGAGTAGGTAAGGGTAAGAGGGAGAAAATGAGGGGGAGAGTAACAGTGTTTAAAAAGAAATGTAGGGGAAGGTGGCTCAGTGGTAGAGCGCTTGCCTTGCATGCATGAGGCCCTGGGTTCGATTCGTCAGCACCACATAAGCAAAAAGAAAAAAGCCAGAAGTGGCGCTGTGGCTCCAGTGGTAGACCGCTAGCCTTGAGCTGAAGAGCTGAGGGACAGCGCCCAGGCCAGAGTTCAGGCCCCACAACCGGACCCCTCCCAAAAGAAGAAATGCATTCATCACCTTACTTATGTAACTGTAACGCTCCTGTTCATCACATTTACAATAAAGATTTTTAAAAAAGAAATGAATGGGTGTGGATATTATCAAAATACTTTATGTGTGCAATTGAAAATATTACAATAAAATCTGTAGAAATTGTTTTAAGGAGGGAGGAAGAGGGAATGAAGGAGAGGTGGAGGTGGTGCATTTGACAAGTTTATTGTATGTATATATGGAAATGTCACAATAAATTATTCCTTATACAACTAATGGATGCTAATAAAAATCTTAAGAACTAATGGAAATCAAAACTCCATGAAATTCCCTCTTATACAGTAATGTAAATCAACTGTATTTGGTTTTGAACGGTCTTTTAAATTCATCTTATCTCCAATCTACCAGTTTTGCTTTGAGTTTAAATCATATCTTGGTAGCAAAGCTGACTCTAAGAGATGTGGAAAGGCTTCAGGACATTGTGTGTATGTGAGTGTGTGTGTGTGTGTGTTCTGAGGGTAACAACAAACACAAACACACAGACACACACACTCTAAGAACTTGAAAATAACATAGGGAGAATGTGATGGGTCTCCTACATAGTATTTGAAGACATCCATTAGAGGGAATAGATTGCAAAATCACTAATATCTGCCATCTTCCTAGTTGTGGCAATACATTCTTGATTATATTTTAGATGGTTTACAGATACTTTTTCACTGATATTCAGAGTATGACTTTCTACAACTAGCCCTCCCACAAAGCTTTCCAAATCTTTTCTTTTCTTTTTTCATTTTATCTTTTCTTTTTTACTTAAGAACCAATTTTGTTTGATATAAATGGCTAAGGAAGGGCCAAGGTGTAAGGCACAATTGTTGCCGTGGGGTTCCTAATGAAAATGTTTTTATCCAATTACAAATTGTGTACTCTGGTCAGATGGATAACAAATGGTTCCCCTTTCAGATAGCATTACCCATCAGGCTGCAGGATTTTAGCATCTACTTTAACCTTTTCCTGGCTACCTAGATACTGTATGCAAACTAAACACCATGGTGACTTCCACCACCATGCCTATCTTTCTAGAAACAACTGCCATACTAGTAATTCTTTGAAAGGGTTCATTTATTTTTTTCCTCCCTCCCTCCCTCCCTCTCTCTCTCTTTCTTTCTTTCTCTCTCTCTCTCTCTTTCTTTCTTTCTTTCTTCCTTCCTTCCTTCCTTGCTTCCTTCCTCCCTCCCTTCCTCTTTCTTCCTTCCTTCCTTCCTTCCTTTTTCTTTCTTTCTTTCTTTCTTTCTTTCTTTCTTTCTTTCTTTCTTTCTTTCTTTCTTTCTTTCTTTCTTTCTTTCTTTCTTTCTTTCTTTCTTTCTTTCTTTCTCTTTCTTTTTCGCCCTTCCTTCCTCCCCTCTCCTCTCCTCTCCTCTCCTCTCCTCCCCTCCCCTCCCCTCCCCTCCCCTCCCCTCTCCTCTCCTCTCCTAGCCTCGCTTCGCCTCGCCTCGCCTCTCCTCTCCTCTCTTTCTTTTCCTTTGCTTTCCTTATCTTATCTTTCTTTCTTTTTGTCCCAGTCCTGGAGCTTGAACTCAAGGCTTTCATGCTGTCTTTGAACTTCTTTTGTTCAAGGTTTGCTGTCTATCATTTGAGCAACAGCTCCAATTCTTGCCTTTTTGTGATAGTCTAGTTGAGAAAAGAGTCAACTTTCCTGTCTGGGCTGGCTTCAAACTGCAATCCTCAGATCTCAGCCTTTTGAGTAGCTAGGATTATAGGCATGAGCCACAGGTGCTTGACTTTCGTTTTTTTTCTTTAGTAACTTTTAGTAACTATCAGTCTTCTGGTTTGGTTTATATAACTAAAACACTGAAAAGTCAATCTTTAATATCCCTCTATATGAAAATAACTAAAATTCTTTAAATCATTCTTAAAAGGTAATTTGTATTCTGTATAAAACCCATTTTACATTCATCTTTCTATTGTTGTAGAAAGTTCCAATATAGTTGGAATCAATTACATTGTTTTATGACATAGATATCATGGAAGTTATATTTAGTGTCTTCTGTAAACAGAAGATTTTTTTCTTGAAAGACATCATTTAACAATTTAGAGATCCAGAAGAGAACAATTATTCTTGGTTTCTTCTAAATTTAGGATTAACTGTATAGACTTCAATTTCAGTAGGATGCCAATTTGCATAAACAAAAAGTATGTGGCCAGGCTTCAGTGGCTCATACCTATAATCCTAGCTACTCTGGAGATTGAGAGCTGAGGATTGTGATTTGAAGCCAGCCTGGGCAAGAAAGTCCAGAGACTCTTATCATCTCTCTTTATCCACCAAAATGCCAGAAGTGGAGCTTTGGCTTAAGTGGTAATCTTCGGTGTAAAAGTTAAGGGTGCTCAGACCCTGAGTTCAAACCATTATCCTGCAATCTATTCCTTGAGCTAGGTTATAACAATAGGCTACCATATCTAGGTCTGAAAAGGGTTCTTTGTCTTGAAAGTTCATTCAAACTTTTCTTTAGTAACTTCTAAGTCTGAGACTCTATACCCAATTTAGCCCCAGGGATTTTGTATATGAGTTCAGTATTTTTTAAATAATATAGTGACTATCACGTAAAATGTTCTACATTCAATTTTAAAATTGAATGTGCCTCATGCCTATAATCCTAGCTACTCAAAAGGCTGAGATCTGAGGATTGCAGTTTGAGCCCAGCCCAGACAAGAAAATTGAGACTCTTTTCTCAACTAGACTATCACAGAAAGGCGAGAAATGGAGCTGTTGCTCAAATGATATCTAATATCTTCATATTAGATATTTGTAAAAGATTAAAATTTTCTAACCCTTAAAATGTAATGTTAAGAATCTGCTCTTTAAAATTTCATTGTATAATATGATTCTGTTTTGTTTCTGAGAACGTCAGAAAATTCAAGAACTACTAACTTAAGGTGCTGGCAATTCAATCAATTATTTAGCATGAATCAGTAGTTCAGTGTATAGGACATGAACATTAGATTCCTGAGTTCTGTGCTGGATCCTGACTTCTCATCTAACATTCAGACTTTGGATAAGCCACTTTTCTTGTTATTAAAGTTCAATATTCAGTTCTGACAAAAGATCTAGAATAGCCAAAGCCATTCTAGGCCAAAAAATGAATAAATAAAAAGCAATGCAGGTGATGTCACAACACTAGACCTCAAGTTCTACTACAGAGCTATAACAACAAAAACAACTTGGTATTGGCACAAAAATAGATGCAAAAATCAGTGTAACAGATTAGAAAACCTAGAAATGAAACCATACATTTACAGTATTTGATGAGGGAGCCAAAGGCATACAGTGGGATAAAATAGCCTCTTCAATAGTTGGTGTTGGGAAAACTGGGCAGCCATTTGCTAAAAACTAAAAGTGGATCCCTGTTTGTCATTATGCACTAATATCAATTCAAAGTAGATCAAAGACCTCAATGTCAGACATGAAACTTTGAAACTACTGCAAGAGAGAGTAAGAGAAACATTATAACTTATAGGTATAGTTAGAAACTTCTTATAAAGAGACCAGGGGCATAACAGATAGGAAAGAAGGTTGACAAGTGGAGCTCCATCAAAATAAAAAATTCAGCACACCTAAGGATATAGTTACTAAACTAGAAAGACAACCAACAGGATGGGAGAAGTTCTTTACCAGCAATATATCAGACAAAGGCTTAATATCCATTATATACAAGGAGCTCAAGAAATTATTTTCCCCCAAAACCTAATAAACCAATCATTAAATGAGCAAGAGAGCTAAGGAGAGTCTTCTCAGAAAAAGCATTATTTACTATAGCTAAGATATGGAACCAACCCAGATGCCCCTCAGTAGATGAATGGATCAAGAAAATGTGTATATATACACAATGGAATTCTATGCCTCCATCAGAAAGAATGACATTGCCCCATTTGTGAGGAAATGGAAAGGCTTGGAGAAAATTATATTAAGTGAAGGAAGCCAAGCCCAAAGAAACATAGGTCCCATGGTTTCCCTTACTTGCAATATCTAGTATATGTCTGAGTCAAGCAGCAAAGGTCAGATAAGGTGATGTTAGGGAAATGAACCCTAAGATATGTATTCAAATGTTTTTTTTTCTTTCATGCGATTGTTTCTAACACATTTATAAGATCATTTCTTTGTTGCTTTGTATGTCCCTTCCCCACAGTATAACCTGTGCTTTCATTGTATTTGATGGTGGTATAATTGGTGGAGGGGAAGGGGAAAAACAAGTCGTTTAAATAGGGATACAGGTGGACCCATTGCAACAATGAGAAGTACAAGTTGTTATGTCGAAAATGAACTTTACAACCTTTGGTGGGGGGGGGGGGGGGCGGGGAGGACTGGGTGGGGGGGGGGTGGGGGGAGGAAGGGAAGGGATGAGAAGGGGAAATAAAGGAGGAGGCTACAATGCTTTATAAAAAATGTACTCATTATCTTGCCCATGTAATTGTAACCCCTCTGTACAGTATTTTCACAATAAGAAAATAAAAAAAATTTTTTAAAAAAGAAGAAGAGGTAAGAATGGCAAAAGAAAAACATGAGGAAAGTCTCACCATCCCTGGCCACAAAGAAAATGCAAATCCAAACATCTCTGAGATTTCAGCTCATCCCAGTTAGATTGGCCAAGTTTGCGAATTCAAACAACAATTGTTGGTGGAGAGGTGAGGAAAAAGGAACCCTACTGTACTTTTGGTGGGAATGTAAACTAGTATAATCACTCTGGAGACTAGTCTGGAGGTTTCTTCAAAAAACTAAATGTAGATCTTCCCTATGACCCAGCCATACTACTCCTAGACATCTACCCTGAACATCATGAGCCAGGATATGAAAAGGATACTTGTACATCCATGTTCATTGCCATACTATTCACAGTAGCCAAGATATGGAAACAGCTCAGATACTCCACAATAGATAACAGAGCCAAAAAATATGGTATCTATACACAGTGTAATTTTATGCAACAATTTGAAAGAATAAAATAATGTTATTCGCAAGGAAATGGATGGAAGTAGAACAAATCATATTAAGCTGAGAGAGACAAACAAACATTCTTTCTGATATGCAGAAATTAGATCTAAAACACATTGGGACATGATAAACTATACAAGATTCTAGCTATATACACACAATGCGATTAAAAGAGGATTCCCTTAGGAGAGAAACACAAAGTTGAAATGCCTATGTGCCTCACCTTTATAAAACAATATATATATATATATATATATATATATATATATATATATATATATATATATATCAAAACAAACTGCAAGATATGAGAACAAGAGACATCTCTTTTCCTTTCCCTTTTCATTTGTTTATTTTTTAGTCTACAATTTTTATTTTTGATGATTTTGTCTTCTTTTCCTTATGGAAGGTGTATTCAAGTGTACATCTTCGGAAGGGTTGGGGGTAAGGTACAGAACTTGTGGAAAAAAGGGTGAAAAAAGGCAGCAGTGGAGCTCACTGGACACTGGTGAAATTGAGCTATATAATTTGTAGTTGGAGACAGGAGGGAGGGACCAGGAGAGAGCAAGGGAAAGGAAGACACTGAACAAGTTTACACTCCCACCAACAATGTAGTAAGGTTCCCTTCTGTCCACATCCCCTCTAGCATCTGTTGTTATTAGAGTTCTTGATTTTAGCCATTCTAACTGGGGTGAGGTGGTAGCTCAATATTGTTTTGATTTGCATTTCTTTTACGGCTAGGGAGGTTGAGCATTTCTTCATGTGTCTGTTGGCTGTCCTTCTTTTCTCTTCATAGATGTTTCTCTTTAAGTCTTTAGCCCACTTATTCACTGGGCAGTTGTTTCTTTGAGGATTTGTTGTTGGGGGATTTAACTTTTTGAGTTCTAGGTATATTTTAGATATGAGATGCTTGTCCATTGTCCGGCTAGTGAAGATCTTCTCCCAGGCCATGGGCTTTCTGTTGATCTTGCTAGTTATGTCCTTTGCCATGCAGAAGCTCTGCAATTTCATGCAATCCCATTTGTCTAACCTTTCTTTGATTTGTTGTGTTTCTGGGTCTCTATTAAGAAAATTTCGGCCTGTGCCAAGGGTGACCTAGGGTTTCTCCTATTCCATCCTATAATGTTTTCAGAGTGTCTGCTTTGACTCTGAGGTCTTTGATCCATTTGGAATTGATTCTGGTGCAGGGTGATATATAAGGATCTAACTTTAGTTTTCTACAAGTAGTTAACCAATTTTGCCAGCACCATTTACTGAAGAGGCTGTCTTTCTTCCATTCTATTGTTTTAGCTCCCTTATCAAAGATTAGATTGCTATAGGTCTGTAGGTTCATTTCTGGGTTTTCAATTCTATTCCATTGGACCTGAGGTCTGTTCTTGTGCCAGTACCAAGCTGTTTTGATTACTATGACTTTGTAGTAGAGTTTGGAATTTGGTAATGATATTCCTCCAGCACTGTTCTTTCTGTTGAGGATCGTTTTTGCTATTGGGGGTCTTTTATTGTTCCATATGAATTTTTGGATTGCCTCTTCTATTTCCTTAAAGAATGAGGTTGGAATATTGATAGGTATTGTATTGAATTTGTAGATAGCCTTGGGAAGTATTGCCATTTTTATGATGTTGATCCTTCCAATCCAAGAGCATGGGGGTTTTTGCCACTTTCTAAGTTCTGTTTTGATTTCCTTTTTCATGTTTTTAAAGTTTTCATCATAGAGTCCTTCACTTCTTTGGTTAAGTTAATTCCTAGGTATTTTATTTTTTGTGGGGCTATTACGAATGGAGTTGCTTTCCTAATTTCAGCCACGCTTTTCTCATTGTTGGCATACAGAAAAGCCATTGATTTTTGAGGGTTAATTTTGTACCCTGCTACTTTGCCAAAGTTTTTAATCAGCTTGAGTGATTTGGGAGTGGAGTCTGTGGGATTCTTTAAATACAAGATCATGTCATCTGCAAAGAGGGAGAGTTTTACTTCTTCTTTCCCTATTTGGATCCCTTTTATGTTTGCATCTTGTCTTATTGCTGTAGCTAGTCATTCTAATACTAGATTGAAGAGAAGTGGATAGAGTGGACATCCTTGTCTTGTTCCAGAGTTAAGAGGAAATGGCTTTAGTTTTTCACCATTAAGTATAATGCTGGCTGTAGGTTTGTCATCTACTGCCTTTATTGTATTGAGGAATGTTCTATGAATCCCTTATTTTTCCAGAACCTTCATCATAAAGGGGTGTTGGATCTTTTCAAATAGAGCTTTCATTTTAAATGAACAACTTTCCTCCAATAGTCTTTCATTTCTAAGTTTAAGAACATTGCTATAAAGAGGTCATGTTAGAAAAAAGATGAGTGGGCTGGAAAGGTGGCTCAGTGGTTGAGTGCTTACCTCACATGCATGAAGCTCTGGGTTCAATTCCTCAGCACCACATAAGCAGAAAACGCCAGAAGTAGTGCTGTAGCTCAAGTAGTAAAGCCCAGATTTCAGACCTCATGACAAAAAAAAAAAGAGATGAGGTAGCTAGCTTTAGCTTACAAACTTATAAGTAAATATGTTGAGTGGTATGCAAGTGTATATCAATATATTAACTGAAATATGGTTGATCCCAGGGAAAACTCAAATAGTGGAATGCCTCAGAAAGGCAATATCAAAGTTCAACAGCTGAAGAGCTCAGGGACAGTGCTCAGGTCCAGAGTTCAGGCCCCACGACCGACAGAAAAAAATGTGTGTCCCTGAAATCAATAGAGGAAAAGAATGCACACAAAACAATGGTGCAAATTCCCATGAGAAATAAAATACTCTTGAACAAAATAGGTAAGTTTACCTAGACCAGAGCCAGCAATAACTGACCAGAGTTAGCCTGATTAGATATTAATGATAAGCTGAAACAAGTGTCTTCAGGTCATTTCAAAACCCTGTTTTTGAAACTCACCTTCATATTCAACACACATGAAGCTGGAGACCAACATTTGATATATACCATAGTCAAATGATTTTTTAAGAAGTAGCTTTTTCCACCGTGGGCTTTAATTATACAAGATTATAAAAACAAATCCTTTAAATAGGGATACAGGTGGACTCATTCCAACAATGAGATGTACAAGTCGATATGTCGAAAAACAAACTTTACAACTTTGGCTAGGGGTGGGGGGTCAGGGGGTGGGGATGGGTGGGAGATGGGAAGGGATGGGAAGGGGAAACAAAGGAGGAACAACAATGCTTGATAAGAAATGTACTCATTACCTTGCCCATGTAATTGTAACCCCTCAGTATGGTATTTTCACACACACAAAAAAACTGTGCATATTAGTACGTAATGGATCAATGCAATGAGTCAGGTTTTCCCCAAATCTCATAGCAACTTTTTCATAGGAAAGGAGAGATGTTAACTCTCTAAGGTGGTAAGAAGGTCAAGAAAGCACTAACAATAAAAGTATGCTGCCGTTGAAACATGAAAACTCTTGCCAATAAGATACTATATAGATGACAATGTAGATAGTAGGTGAATGAAGCTATTTTGAGTTGTATATTGATTCTTCTAGATGTTTGTATTAAGACATCTATGACCAGGGCATATTCAGCTCCCTCAGTATTCTTTTCTGAGAACTGTATAACTGATCCTGCTCCTTACAATTTAAAAAATAAGTACTTCCTAGGAACACACGAGTTTTTATCTTTGTCAATGTACCGTGTGATTTTTTTGTTTCTTTTGTATGTTCTTCCCCCATGGTATAACAGCTGTTTTTCACCGTATTTGATTCCAGTGCCCTGAATTTTTTTTTGGTCAGTTGTGGGGCTTGAACTCTGGGCTTGGGTGCTGTCCCTGCCTTTTTCAGCTCAAGTCTACCGCTTGAGCCACAGCGCCACTTCCAGAATTCTAGTGGTTTATTGGAGATAAGAGTCTCACGGAGTTTCCTGCCAGGGCTGGCTTTGAACCGTGATCCTCAGATCTCAGTCTCCTGTGTAGCTAGGATTAAAGGCGTGAGCCACTGGCGCCCAGCTTGCCCTGCATCTTGTATATACATTTTTCTAACTTGGGGAAAGGAAGGGAAATAACAAAATGCTGAAACAAAGATGCAATGAGATGTACAAGACAGTATATTGAAAATGAACTTTACAACTTTGTGGGGAGGGAGAAGTTGGGAAGGTGGGAAGGGAAGGGATGGTAGGGGAAAAACAAAGGAAGAGGTAATAATGCTCAGTAGGAAATGTACTCACTATCTTACTCATGTAACTGTAAACCCTCTGTACAGTATCTTTACAATAAAAATATATTACAATTAGGTGCTTCCATTATGCACAGTTTGCAATGTAAAGAGATTAAATAACATGTCAGAGCAGAGATTCAATAAGTGTTAAAACTGAGACTGGACTCCACAACTTAACCCCTACAAGATTCAACTTTAACAACTGAATTATAATAGTATACATACCTTTAATCTTCTAGATTTTAGTCTAGACTTCTTCACTCTTTCTCTCTTACTCACTATTTACTTACTAGCCTCCATATATCTAGGGATGCTTCTGTATATATCCTTTCTAGTTTTAACCATCTACCTCCTCTTTTCTATCTTCACCACCTTTCTTCTCACAGTGCCCTGGCTCTTGATTGATTGCTTGTAAAGAATGCATATAATTTAAGTGAATGTCAGTATGGTATGCCTGATTGGTCCCTTTATCTTTGTCTGGGATGAATTATCACAAATATTCCCCCGCTAAATTACTATTAATACTAACAGAGGCATAGAGCAGGAAAGAATGAATAGAAGAGCCTTTCCAGTGGCCACTGTTTTATTTCTTCAAGCAACAAATGAGGTAACTGTATATCCTTTGGTCCTATATGACTATGATGGACTCTAAGGCCAGATTAAGAAATACAGGTATAAGTTGATCTGTAAAGAGGTCTTTTTTTCCTGGCATGAGTTTACTAATCTGAGTGAAGTTCAAACTTGTGCCCTAGGTCTTAGAACTCTGAGCTACCCAATTTAAACTAACAATATTACTGATAACAGTTATAACGGTATTGGAGTCATCCACTGAAAGGTCTCTTAACAGCTTGAAATAATTAATAAGCTCCCCAAAGACCTATTATTTAGTGACTTAGATACTGGGAAATATTACATTTTCACATGGACTACATCATAAAAGAAGCACTTGTTTTAAAAAAAAAACTTGAAATACATGACATAAAACAGAAAGAAGAATATTGATGGCCATTTCACAGCAAAATATAAAATTGACAAAACCTGCAAAGCTTTCTAACAAACAGACTCAAACAGGATATTATATCAAAAGGAAATAGCCTTATTCATTTGAGAAAATTTGGACTTGCATTTCAACTGAATTAATTAAAAAATACATGAAGTGCATATTGGTCCACCCCATATGAAAACTTACATGGATAAAAATGACTTTTTCCTATGTTGAATGTTTAGCATGTTTTACTTTTTTAATCTTGTGATGATAACTAAGCAGTAATATTTATTTTAAATCTAGATTAATAGACAGTTTTAATGGAAAACAACTACTGGTCAATTCTCTAGAATAAGTGATTTTTTTCATTAATAAAAGGATTTTTTTCTTGTATAAATTGTAAAAAAATTGTCTTTTCTGGGTTCAATTATAATTGAGAGTAAATTACATCAGTGACAAATTGTCCTATGAGAAAATAGGCACATAGCTGCATATTCAGTTCAATCTCATTTTTATATTCCGTACAATCTCATTTTCTAAATAAATGTAATATACAGAAGGAATAGTACATGGAGATATACTGGATCATTATTGATTGGTGATAGAATTACAAATACTTTCATTTTTCTTTATGTTTTTTATTGTCTAAAATGTCTACATTAAAAGTCTGTTACTTTAACTAAAACATACATGCAAAAATATAAAAACTTCTTTAGTTTCAAGGGTTGTGAAAATATCATTTAATCTTATTGATACATTCATCTATCAACTTGTATTTTAAATAGACTTATAATAATCTCATTTATTATTAGATTTCAGTATCTTAATTCCATGTTTTTTACAGAGCTGAGAAAGACTTGGGTCATTTGAAGTGCATGTTTCTGTGTAATTTTCTCTTTGTAACATCCTGGAAAATTTATCCACTAGGAAGGAAAATTGCTAATGTGCCACCCATTGCCCTCCCCATCTCATTCTCCACTAGTTAGGTAACGTGAAGAGTTTTAATCGGTAAAAAGCTTTGAGAAAGAAAGCATGGGTATATTTCATCCAAATTAAAAGCATGCTCAACTGGTGTCAAAAGGAGACAGAGAAACTTAGATACCAATTTAGCACATAACAAAATCTGCTATAAAAATGCCATTATCTGTTTATACTGCAGTAAAGTATTTGTTAGTTTTACCTTTAGAATATGCTATTGCGGATAAACCTGTTGTTTATTACAGAACAGTCAATTCATTCCATTGTGCTGGCATAGTTCTTTGTTAAATAAAACCAATTAAAGATGATATACATGTCAGCTTGCAAGCCCACCAAATTTTCACTTAACTCTCCACATTCTCCTTTCTTTGAACTTCCAGCACATTATTCTTGGCATTTCTCTCTCTCTCTCTTTTTTTTTTTTTTATCAAAACCTTATTTTGGATAGGAAATAATTCACTTTTAAAAAGGAAAGCACAACACAAAGACTTAGAAAATAAACATAAAAGGAAGAAATAGATGTGTATTAGTTGGAAATCATTTATTGCCTCTATAAAAGTTTAAATAAAAACCCTACAAAAATTCACATTACAATCTGATGTGGTTTTAAGGTGATAGAATGCTTTAGAGGTAGTACCAGTAAAATGGGATGCAGGATTGCTAAAAAGAATTACTGAGTAAGTTAATGCAAAATAAAATTGCAATGCAAAGCAATATCTACTCAGTACACACCTTCATGAAACAATAATATTTGCAAGATAATATCACTTTATTCTCCTTTGCCCCTTAGCAAATCTGCTCTAAATAAATTGTTTTAAGCAATGGTATGGCCACTGCAGGTTCACAAGTTAGTAGACTCCTCCATTACAGTATTTACAGAGCATAGCTTGGTTGAAGGGATGATAATGAGCTGTCTGCCAAGGATAAAGTCAACTTCAAAGAGAAATCTACCCATCATTAAGATATAGTGTGCTGAAATTTTTCTCAAAATGGTTCCAACAATTATGTATTTTTAAGATCGGAATGAAAACCTAATAGATTTCAAAATCAGAAAATTTCCTAGTATACTATCCCTGTAATATAAAGTGAAATTTAGGATTTCACTTAAAATGATCATAAATAATGAGGCTTAGATGAGGAAAGAATGCCTGGGATACTGGTCTAATGGCCTCTGCACAAAAAGGTCAGATTCCTTACTCACTTATGTGTTCTCTTACAAACTTATGAGCGTTTTTAATATCAAAGGACCTGGCAGATGAATATGTCTTGGGAGAACTGGTTTTCTGGGCATCCTTTGAGATTTTCGTAGTGTACAGAGCACAGGAAGTGACTGGGCCACAAGCCTTTCTTCTCCAACAATAACTAACATTTCTATCACATGATTGCAGTGGCAGTACAAAAGCCCTGCTGTGGATAACTGACCTTAAAACAAAATATCCCCAGGTTTCTTGGAAAAGGCGATTTTCCTTTTAATATTTTACTTGTACCTGTTAATTTTCCTATTTCCTAGGGTAACTGCAATTCTCATTTTCTTGGACTAATTTTAGCTTCATTAAAATGAGAAAAGTACTAACATTTGAGGGTTTTGTTTGTTTTTCTTTTTTTTACATATTTTGGAAGTTAAGCACTCTCACGCATTTCCTGTTTAGAAATCACTTGGTTATACTAATCTTAAAGTAGATATCCAAGTGTAGTTAATAGAATTTTTTTCACATTGGCTTCTGTTTCTCTGAGAGATGTTTTAACTAGTATGACCTGCTTTAACATTATCAAAGTCCCAAAGAAAGAAACATTAGTTGGTTTTAACCTTCACCCATGAAAATGTTCAGAAGAGCAGTCAAAAGCTGGTATTTTCCTTGTTTTAAAATATCTCAAAACAAATCTAATTTATATATGTGAAAAAAACATGCTTGGGACTGAACCTAGGATCTGGGCACAGATTCAACAAATACTCTTCTACCACTTACTACATTCTCAGACTTGTTTTTAGTTAAATGCTTGACCTAGACATCTATTACACAATCTGTGGTACATGATTGCAATCTGCCTATTATGATTTTTTTTGTTCTGGGGTTTACCCTTGATTCCTGATACTGAAAATTCACCCTTTATTTTACGAGTGTTTTAATTAAAAAAAAATCGAATTGTGGTGCTGTAATATAAATGTCAAAATAAAAGGAGTCCTAATGTGCTGTTATAATATACATAAATTCTATCACAGTGGATTTTTTTTTGTCAGTCATGGGGCTTAAACTCCGGGCCTGGGCGCTGTCCCTGAGCTGTGTAGCTCAAAGCGAACGTTTTACCATTTGAGCCACAGCTCCACTTCTGTTTTTTCTGATGGTTTATTGGAGATAAGAATCTCAAGGACTTTCCTGCCCGGGCTGGCTTTGAACAGTGATCCTCATATCTCAGCCTCCTGAGTAGCTAGGATTACAAGCATGGGCCACTGGCACCCTGCTTCACAAGGGAACTTTAAGCAGGGACAAGAGAATAATCTGCAATGTGTCACCAAAACGCAGAGCAGAATTCCTTCTATAACTCACACAAAGGAGAATCTTTACATTAGTTATAATTTCTAGTTTAAAAACTTTCACTGATATATCTGAAAAATATAGTAAGAAATAATTGCCTCCTCCCGCATTTTTTTAATAAAGCTATGATTAGATAGCCTAGTCTAGATTTAAGATGACAATCTTCCTGTTTTAGCTTCCCTAATGCTGGATTATAGGCATATACCCCATATCTAGTGAAAATAATTCTTTTCCAAACCGACAGCTCTCTGAGAAATCCAATGTCTGCCACAATGTCTTCCTTTAGCAGGAGTTTAAGAAATACTTTTAAATTAGTAGCTAATTTCTAAGATGTAAAAAGTAAAAAACCTTTAGTGTTAAAGGATGGACTTTCCTCTCTATTCTGTAATGAGAACCAACTAGGGAGATGGTTTAAGTAAAGCAGAAGAACTCTGAGCTAAAAGATAAATTCATTGATTCATGGACTAGGAAGGAGACACTAGGATAGAAAGTTAAATGCTTCAATTTTTGTCATAGTATTTAAGAAATGGTGTTTTATTTTGTATTTCTTGTATATAGTGAGGAATCTATTTTATGAAGGGACTGACAGGATTGACAAATGGAATCTTAATATCTCAGGTTCTGTTACTAAGTGCTCTTTTCTTTTTCTGGAATTTGACTTGTCAGTAAGGTATACTAAACGTTGTTTGCAAAGAGCTATATGGTCTTAGTTAAAAGAGAACATACCTGACTAGTAAACTATCTCTGCCAACAAAGGAACCATGGCAGTGTTATGACAGCAATATCAAATCAAGCAAATACTTCACAAACTGAAGGATCACCAATGAACTTATTGATGCAGGGAGAAGTGGACACTTCAAGGTTAAAGAGACTCATGGTTACCTTTCTGCACTCATAAAATTAGTATCAGTGATTCCAAATTGGAATTGGCACTAATGTAAAAAATTGTAAATATCTGAAACTCAATGACCAAAAACATCCATCGAACTACTTCATTAATTTTTTTAGGTATAGATAAGTTAATCATGCAACAAATTCCACACTGCCAGGTTACTAATATATGATACTTTGAGCTTAGGGAGAAACTACCATAGCTTTTATGGGTCTTAGTAATACTATCTGGTTCCTTGGAAGGGAAGGTCTGCAAAGAACAGTCTCAGTATGTTGCCCCTGGGTTCCCACTAACAGAGTAACTAGGAATCATGCCCATTTTAGGTATATATACAGAGAATAGTATCCAGGAAATTCAGAAGACTATGATTTACAATCAAAGAAATAGAAATAAAAATATATCCTTGGCTGATTGCTCTGTACAGGCCTTATGTAGAAATGAGGTAAATTCTGTGGCAAAGCTGAGTGACTAGATTAAAAAAAAATCTCAGTGGCTTACCTGGACTTCATGTTTCATAAAATGTAACAACTGAAAAAATATTATGAAGATGGTGATAAACTTGAAATATTTGTGCAACATTTTGTCTTAATTATACAACTTTACTATTACAGTGTGAATCATCAATATTTGTCATTTGTAGCATCAAAAAATTCCCATTCAGACTAATGATTTATTTGACTTTATGTTGGTGAATTGACTTTCCCTAATGTTTTCCCCTTCCCTTGGATTAGTTAATAGAATACCAAAATTTATAATTGGATACTAATAAATCACTTTAGTTTTCAATTATTAGCTTAAGTCAAATTCTGATAAGGGTGGAAAAATAAATCCCAGGACTCATCCAGGTTAAATATTTTGAAAAATTATGCCTTTAATTTTTAGTTAATTTTCCTGAGTAAAAGTATAGGGAAATAGGAAAAGGAAAGAGGAAGAAAGATGTAATAGCTACAAAAAGGCTAAATAAAGTGTTATTGACTTTGTAAGATATGTGGAAATACGGTTCTTTTTGCATTTCTGGTTAAAACTATGAACTAAAGTTCTTATAAAAAGCAAAGCAAAACTCATTCAGAAATTAGACATAATCCATATAAAGGATGACTTGCTGAAAATTATTTTCCAGAGTTCTATTAGTTTGCTCTCAAGCAATGCTTTTAAATTTTACATGCATTATTTTTTGCTTTGTAGCCATTATATCTTTTTCTTCCTTCACAGAATAGGTTTGTTTCAACAATTTGTTTTTCCAACTGAATACTATTAGGGCAACAGAATGTAGTTATTTTGAAATGCACACCTGTTAGGTAGCCAAAGGACTACATCATATATCCCCCCTCAAATCACAAAGAGTCCGAGGCATTCTTCACTGATAAAGAAGACACACTGAATGAGGTATCATCAGGCTCTGGCGAGGCTTGATTGAAATCCATCTCTTCTAATTCAGGAGGTAAATCTGAGAGCAATGCCTGAGTCAGAAAGAACATTTTTTTGGATTAATATGTGAATTTTAGAAATTATATATAATAACATAATCCTCACATTTTGATATATTCTATGGAAATAAAAATGTATATTTCCCTGTAAGGCTCATATGCCTTACCAAAAAGAAAAATTCTTCACACATTATTAAGGAAATAAGAAAATACTAAACACTGAGAATGTGGATAATATAGAATAAAATCCAATAACAAGAGAAAATCAGGAGGAAAATGAGCAACTATTCTGAGTCAAGTGCTTTTAAGTGTTTGAGCTAAGTGATTTTCATACTAGTTTTGAGTGTTCACTGATCACGGCTAAAGGGCTTGAAAAGTGTATCCTTTATTAAAATATCCATGTCTAGCTATGCTATCCTTTAGACAAAATCACATTATAAAAGACCATTTCGTTCTTCATTGGGTGAATAAACTCAGAAAAGAAGTTCTGCTATTCTATTTTAACTTTAACAACTTGAAAAGAGTAACTTTTACCCTTTTCCTTAGGCAATAGCCATATGTACAGATGGCAAACACCAAATAGGGCCAGTTCAGTTGGTGAATCTTGCTGTTGTAATGATGTATCTGGAAGGATGCTCATTCCTCTGCGGGAGTAATTAGGATAAACCAAGAACTGTGAATTAAGCTTGGTCATGGTCTGTTTCATAGGGACTTGCAGAACATGCATCTATACTAGAGAAATAAATGACTAACCAGGTTTTATGTGGTTGACAGTGCTCATTCCCACTTGACCATAAGAAATTGGACATAAATGATTGATTTGCTGCTCCCAATACTGAAAATAATGTAGCATATCTGGCAATTTTTACACAACATTATTTGTAATATGGGCTTTGGGTACAGTGGCAAACAAGCACAAAGGGACATGATACAAATGAAATCTTGCCACTCTCCAATTAAGGAATGGAAAGACAGGGCCTGTTGGAGAACATATAAAATCTACAGTTGAGATAAGAAGTATTGTCCTATTTTCTTTTTGTTTTTTTCTTCTTTTGTTTTTTGTTGGTCTTGGGGCTTGAACTCTGGGTTTGGGTGCTGTCCCTCAGCTCTTCAGCTCAAGGCAAGTGCTCTACTGCTTGAGCCACAGCACTACTTCCGGTTTTCTAGTGGTTTATTGGAGATAAGAGTCTCATGGCCTTTCCTGCCCGGGCTGGCTTTGAACAGTGATCCTCAGTTCTCAGCCTCCTGAGTAGCTAAGATTATAGACGTAAGTCACCAACCAGCTCCCAGCTCCTATTTTTCTTCTCTTTTTCATTTTTCTTTTTGGTACATTTTTTATTGTAAAAATGTTGTACAGAGGGGTTACTGTTACATGAGCAAGGTAATGAGTACATTTCTTCTTTTCTTTATTAAAAGAAGTGACAGCTATACATCCTACACTTTTTGCCTTGTAGCACAGATTAAAACTTCCTACGTTTTGTCAGGCAGTGTAACAAAAGGCTGGCTTTTATGTGGGAAAAAAGAACGCTGCTATTTATTTTATAACATTGTTTTCTATGAACTTCTTGCTGAAAAGAGTATTAATAAAGTAACATAAAAGTTCAACATGTTTTCTGTGGTGTTGAGTTACAGTACTAGGACACAGAACCACTGTCTTCTAGAACAACAGTATATCAAGAACCCAATTTAGGTACAATGGAACCTTTGCTGTGTTGGGTGATAAGATCAAACTATCAGTAATACATCACTGGATTAAGTTTACTATACAATTTCGAATATGTTCTATTAAGGAGGGAAAAGTGTTCAAATTATCACTCACTTAACATGTGCTTAAAAACCAAGTGGATGAGGAGATTTAATTATATTCTAAATTCTGATGGAGAAACCTAAAATTCAAAGTGGCCATTATCATTACTTCATCATTGAATTAAGTGTAGTTAACTAAAATGAGCATAGTAAGATACATGAAAACTTGAATAGATTAGGCAATATATGGTACTGTGAATGTACAAAGTTCGCTTCCAAAATTTTTTTTTAGTGTGTCACTTGATTGCAGTATTGGAACACCAAACAGATGTTTGCATGATGATAATAATCATTGGGACTGCCTTTTTTATAGAGACTAAAACCAACACAATTAACTTTCCTTTTTTTGTTCTTGGTTTTCTATATTAGGAACCAAACTCAGGGTCTCATACTTGCTAGACAGTTGCTATACTACTGAGCTACATTCCCATATCCAATTTTGTTTAATATATGTTCTTCAGCAATCACAACTATCTGACCAAGTATCATCTTTGTCAAGAAATCAATAGTAATTTTAGCATGCATACAATCTCCAAAACACTCTTTGTATGTACTAAGGTGTGAATGTTTTAACTTCTAAATGATACTCATTTTCATTTTCCTTGAAAAGTGGAGAGACTGAAGTTTAAGAATGGCAATTAATTTGGCTAAGATCATATAGTGAAATATCAGGGGTAATGAATTTCATAACTAATGACAGAACAATGCTAGAAACATTGTTTTAATTTTAAAATGGCAAAAAAATTTAAAAAGCAGACAAAAAACTTTTGACTCTGTTGTTGGTACACACCAGTAATTCCAGTACTAAGGAGGCTGAAGCAAGATAATTGAGAGTTAAAAGCTAACTCTGTCTTTATAGCAAGTGGCTACAAAACGAGTTCCAGTTCTCCCTGTGCTACATAGTGAGATTCTATCTAAAAAAAAAAATCACCAATAACCAAACATAAAATCAAACGTGGTATCATGTAATGTTTCAGTCACAGAGAATCATGCTTTTCAAAATCCTGGATTTCTCCACAAGACCAAAATATTCTGTGGACCACTCATTTTATTCAGTTTATCTAAACCAATATTAAAAAAATCAAAGAAAGGTTGGACAAATGGGATTGCATGAAACTGCAGAGCTTCTGCATGGCAAAGGACATATCTAGCAAGATCAATAGAAAGCCCATGGATTGGGAGAAGATCTTCACTAGCCATACAACAGACAAGGGTCACATATCTAAAATATACTTAGAGCTCAAAAAATTAAATCCCCCAAAAACAAATCCTCAAAGGAACAACTGCCTAATAAATAAGTGGGCTAAAGACTTAAAGAGAAATTTCTCTGAAAAGGAAATAATAATGGCCAATAGACACATGAAGAAAAAATATTAAAGTTTTTAAAAATAGAATCCAGCTGGGCACCAGTAGCTTATGCCTGTAATCCTGGCTCCTCAGAGAAGGCTTAGATTTGAGGATATGGTTTAAAGCCAGCCCAGGAAGTGGGTTCAAATGGTAGAGCAGTAACCTTGAACAAAAATTCTCAGGGACATTGCCCAAGCCCTGAGTTCAAGCCCCAGGATCAGCACAATAGAAGAAAGCAGTGACAGTGATTCATTTTTATTAGGCAGGACAAAAATTATTTCCAGAAATAACCCTCTAAACATTCCATAGTACAAAGCTCAAGCACCTAAGAGATTACTAGATTACTTTCATAGACCACTACTGTTTGTTCCTACAGTTACATACATGCATGTTATAAATAAAAATGTATATATAAAGAAAAACAGATACCTATATATATTATACATATATAAGTATATAAATACCCCTATATTATATTTACAGATATAAAAATGTATGTATATAAAATTATATGTTTAGATGTATTTATATTTATACTTGAAATTATATAGTCCAGACCAGCCTCGAACTTGTGATCCTCCAATTCCAGTTGCTGGAATTTCAGGTTTTGGGGCCTTTTACATTTTGAAATAATATTTTAAGGTCCACCTGCCAATCTCAAGAAGGAAAATCAATGGTTTCTATTTTGTTTGCTGACTATATAGGCTGTAACAGTTAGTAAAATTTTTGTATCACTTTTTCTTTTAGCCAAGTATTTTTCCATATCTTAGTTCACTAGATTTTTTTATCAGAGCAACAATAGAATAGCAGGAGAAAAGCAAAAATAACACAATTACTTTTCTCATTTGTTACTGATCTTTGAGAAAGAATCAAGTTAAAGAAAAACTTAGAATAAGAAAATAAGGTAGAGTTTATATGCTATTCCTAGTTGTCAAGAGATATAGATAACTGATAGTTAACTGGTCATATAGCTAAATTCAAGCCATGCTACGATGTTTGGGACTGGAAACACACTCCAAGTTATTTTGAGGTTGTACCTAATTTTGTGGGGTGTTTTAAACCGTTATTTAAAATTTATGAGACTCTCATGTTCAAGACTACCACTTCTTTCATTTAAAATTGGTATTTTGGGTGTCTATAAGCAAGCACATTTTCAGCATGTTATTCCAGTAAGCCTAACTCACATAATGAAGCAATCTACTTAAAGAAAGCTGGCAACAGTAACTGAAGGCTACTGTCTTGGGATGTATATATGTGTTTAGGGCTAAGGGAGTAAAATTCATGTAACTTGACACATAATATACACACTAGCATGAGTCTCATGAGAATATTCTTCCAGTTTAAAATTTTGTGGTTCAACATGCCAGTTAAATATATAAAGCCTTTTTTCTTTGAAAAAGGGGAGAATTATTGGATATTAAGACTTTAATCTTCTCCCTTGAGATGCTCTAGATAGGCTATGTATGTACAGTCTTGCCTAGGCATAAGGCATGGATTTTTGTACTCCTGATATTTCTTGCTGAATAAAACCTACAGAGAGTTCTTACTAAGTAATAGTGTGTCTGACTCTGCCCATATAGAACTCCTATGATAAGGATTCAGCATCTAGTCATACTATTCAGCAACAAATTTGTTGTTATTTAGTATTAAATGTAGCTTTGTATAATTACAGAATTCCTTTTCAAGTCTAATTAAATAGTACATAGATTTCCATGACGATATGAAGTGAAAATTATGATTTGGAAGGAATTTTTACGCAACACTTCACAGCACCAAACAATGCATTTTTATCATTTCTGCGGAGCAGTAACTTTACTTACAGTTTTTAAAAAGTGATGCATTGTTAACAAAGAATTTAACAAAGTAATTCCATATTTTTTTACTGATGAGCAGCATATTATTTGTGTACTCTAATTATAGCTGCCAGATAAGATCCAGAAGAGGTAAATAAATGCCTCAGTTCTTTTATTCGCAAAATGTGGCTCTGTAGTTAGGATAGCCTCATCTCTACAAATAGAGAAATTTATTTGAAATTCATTTAAAAATTAGTTTCTTCCTGTTAAAGGTTAATCTGGGGTTAATAAAGTATATTAATAAGTTATTTTGATTTTCCACAATAGTAGTGAATACCCACTCTCAAGAAAATTACTGTTTAAAAAGACCATAAATTAGCAACAACTTCCTCCATGGCAAGCAAGGATGAAGAATAAAAATGAAAAAAGTATGAAGAACCTAAGAGTGACATGCCATTTTTCATCATGATACATTGTGGCTTACTAGTCTCTTCTGGGACCTACCTGCTGTTGTTCCTTATCATCAGCTTTCATAGCTAGTATCAAGTTTCTAACAAAAGTCTGAAGTTTAAAGTATTTTTGCTTTTGAATCTCTAGTTCATTTTCAATGAATCTGACTTCTTCATTCTGAAGAAAAAAAATCAAACAATAAAATTACCCTGTGTAAACCTTTTGTCTATATATATATACAAAACACAATGAAATTTTAAAAGAGGAATCAAATTAGAAAGACAATAAATAAAATAAAGGTTTAGTATAAAAAGATAAAAAAATACAGAGAGAAATTATCCTGTTACTCAAAGGCTGACTTCTAGGTAAATTGACAACAGAAAAATTTTGTAAGGTTAAAATTCCAATCAACTTGTACTTCTCATTGTTGCAACAGGTCCACCTGTATCCTTAAACAACTGGTTTTTCCCCATCTCCTCCACAAGTTATACTGACATCAAATATAGTGAAAGCAAGAGTTATACTGTGGGGGAGGGACATACAAAGCAACAAAGAGATAATCTTATAAATGTGTTAGAAACACATGCATGAAAGAAAAAAACATTAAAATACACATCTAAGGGTTCATTTTCCTGACATCACATTATCTGACCTTTTCCGCTTGACTCATACATCATGTCCAAAACGAACTTTACAACGTTGGTGCGGGGGGGGGGAGGGGCTGGGGGGGAGGAAGGAGAAGGATTGGGATTAGGGGGGGAGAGGGGAGGCTGGGAAGGGATGTGAAGGGTAAACAAAGGAGGAGGCTGCAATGCTTGGTAAGAAATGTACACATTATCCTGCCCATGTAACTGTAACTCCTCTGTACAGTATGTTCACAAATAAAATTAAATTAAATTTTAAAAAAAAATTCCAATCAACTAAATTTCAGTAAAGTGGTGGGGGGACAAGAAAACATTCTCTTCTTGGAAAGAATCCTCTTATATCAAACCCAATTAGCATTTGGATTAGGATTACAAATAGAATCTAATTAACCCCAAGAGCAATGGCAGACTCAGCTATGCTGAATACATCATTCAGAAGGCAAATACTGAAAACTAAAATATTTATTGGGGGATTGAAATTACTAAACTGTAAGTAGTTTGCTGAACTATACATTATACAATGTCTGTTGTTTTGAAAATATCTCCTAATATATATGTAAGTTTGTCCAACTGAGTGAGACTGTTTCTCTTCACTATTTTTGCTAGTTGTTCAGGGAAAGAACATTAGACTAGGAGTTAGGGGTATTGTAGTACTAGATCTACTGATAACTGTAAACTTAGGTAGGCTAATTAATTTCTCCAAGACTCCACTTACTAATCAGGAAAATGGCTATTATATTGATAATTCAAATTTTGAACTTCTACATTTTGACATTTACAAGGTTTTAATAATATAATAGCCAGGCAAATCTTCTGATTAGATTTATGATTAAAACAAGAGTAATCCAGAAAGTATAGTATTGGCCAGACACCAGTGGCTCACAACTATAATTCTAGCTACTCAGGAGGCTGAGATCTGAGGTTTGCAGTTTGAAGCCGTCTTGGGCAAAAGGTCTGTGACACTCTTATCTCCAATTTACCACTAAAAAGCCAGAAGTGGAACTGTGGCTCAAGTGATAGAGGGCTAGACTTAAGCATAAAAGTTCAGAAACAGCTCTCATACCCTAAATTCAATCCCAAGGAACAGCATGTGCACATACACACACACACACACACACACACACACACACACACACACACACACAAATTGACAAAAGCATAGGCATACAGATCAATGTGACAGAATAGAGAGTCCAAAAATAGATCCACAGTTACACGAATGGTTATCAACAAAGGTTCTGAGGTCTTTCAAAGAAGAAACAAAGTCAAATTTTTAAAAACAAAATGCTTTAACATTATAAATTAACATGAAGAAATAAAGAATTATGGGCTTAGTGTGGTGCCACATGCCTATGGTCCCAGATACGTGGGAAGTGGAAGTAAGAGGACTTCTAGACTGAAACTAGCCTAGGCAAAAGTGTGAGACCCTTTCTGAAAAACAAACTAAAGCAAAAAGCTCTGGGCATGTGTCTCAAGAGTAGAGATTACCTAGCAACCATAAGACCTTGAATTCAAAACCTAGACTGCAAAAAACCTTGAAAACAAAAAACATAATGGTAAAAAATGATTGTGCACCCTAGCTTCACATAAAATACAAAATATAATAATAAATAGATCATACAAGTACACGTAAATTCTAAAATTGCACAATATATACAGAAAAATAGAAATATAGCGACCATGGGTAAGGCAAATTTTTCCTATGTAGTACACAAAATTATGAAACTGATGATTTCATTTACAAAACTGACTTCAAAAATCACTTTAAAAAATATAAAAAAGGAGGGGGGACCAAGATGGCGACGGGGTAGTAGAGAAACGCCACAGCTCTCTCCAACCAAAAAGAGAGTTCGAGTTCCAACGCTTAATCTCCCCAAGAGACCTACAACAACAAAAAGACGAACACTCAGAGGAAAACCAGAGGTGGAAAATAACAAAAAAAAGAAAGAGAGGAAAAGAAGAAATTCAGAACAGAGAAGAGCGAAGACCCCTCCCCCAACCTTTACTGGCCGCGCAGCAGTGCGCCAAGCTGCCGGCCAGCCGGCCCGGCGGGGGCTGCCAGAGCCCCAGAGAAACAGGGGGCTGCTTGCAGATCACCAGGTACCGGATTGCAGAACAGCGGATCGCCAGGAACAGAGAAACCTACCAGCTGGGAGTCTCCACGAGGATCCCATCCCCACCCCTCACTCTCCACAGGAGCGGAGAGGCTCCATCCCGCCAAAGCCGCCCGGCACCAGCAGCGCGACAAAGGGACCTGTCGGCAGACCACCCGCCCGATCGCAATTGCAACGACCCGGCGGAGGCCGCCCAACCCAGCCCGCAACCACCCCAACTGAACTCGGACTGCAACAACAACTGACGACCTACAGGGTGGGTACCCCACAGGGGACAGTGAATCCCTCAAGGGAGACCAGAGCTGGAGGGAATCCCCAGACCCTGACCTAGACACCCTACCCCAACACCCGGACCACAGGACCCACTAAAACTGGGAACTGTTCGAGAGCTCCACCAGCCGGTGGAGCACACTCTGCTGGCCAGGCCAGAGCAAGAGTGCCCCTGGAAAGGAGCTTAAATGCCCAAGCCAGGAACAGCGCCCCTGGGTCAAGTCTACCAACAGTAGAAGAAATTTGAACTGTGTCCTCCAGGCTGCATAACCTAGGTGGTATACACATTAGCACAGGCCTAACGAGAGCGCTCCAGGCTGGGGCCGGAACCAGGCCCGGGGACCGGCGCCTGAGCAACACAACCAACTCCTCCCAACTGAAGTAAAAAGCTGAGCATATGCCTCAACAGAGGGGAGAAAATCAGGAAACAACACTCCCCGGGAAGCACGCCTGTGACAACAAAAGACCTGGAGGCTCAGGACAAGAGAAGCCCAAACCCCACCAAAACTCCACCCTAGGCTGGGAATTGGGCAACACAGGCTGCCAGCACCTGATAGTAAGCAGGAGCTCAGGCTGATAAGGCAGCTCAGCAATAGAGTGATAGTCTTGGAAGTATGAGGCCCTGGATCTGATTCCTCAGCATCACAAAAGCAAAAAGGGTCAGAAGTGGTGCTGTGGCTCAAATGGTAGGGTGCCAGCCTTGAGCTGAAGAGCTGAGGGACAGCACCCAAACCTAGAGTTCAAGCCCACAACCAGCCCAAAACAAACAAACAAAAACACATCAGGAGCCCATAGTAGACTCCAGTATTTGGGAGAGTGCATCCAGAGCATCTGATCTTCCCAAGAGCACCTGCAGGAGCAAACACAAGCAGTCTAGGCTGCTCAACCCTTCCAAAGGCAGGAATTGCCAGCAATCTACAGCAGAGAGCTGAGAATCCTAAGTAAGTCAGAATACCAGCTGGAAATAGGCTCCCAACAGAATCCAGATCAGGCACAGACTCTCTCTACCAATACAGAATCAGCAACCAAGCAAAGACAGACACACCAAAACAAAATTGAAGAGCAGTCTCCTGAACCCCCATGCGAAAATCACAGAGAAAAATCACAAGGTTTACCACTACCCAGGACAGCAAGCTCACCTCAAAAGCCAGCAGCCACGCAGGGGAGAGCCCCAGTGGGAGCAAAGCAGGAATGGAAGACAAAAGCTACATCCAAGGGTTGCTGGAGGCAATGACTCAAGAAATAAAGTGAGAAATGGATCAGAAATTGAAAGAGCACAAGGATGAACTATCAAAAGATATACAGGATATCAAACAAAAGTTGGATGCAAAAATAGAAGCTGCACAAACCTCAGTAAGAAGTGAGATAAACGCCAAATTAGAGGTAATGCATACTGATCTCACCTCATTGAGAGGTGAGATCAGTACTCTGAGAACCAACATTGAATCCATAAAGGGATCCATTTCCTCCATGCAAACCACAATAGAAGCCACGGTCAACAGAGTGAATGAAATGGAAGGTAGAGTGTCAGATACAGAAGACAGAATACACCAACTGGACCAAAAAGTGACAGATATGGAAAAATCACTCAAATTAAACCAAAGGGAAATTCAAGAGCAAGCAGATAATGCTAAAAAATTTAACCTTCGCATAATCGGAGTGGACGAAGGTGAGGAATTCCAGAGCAAGGGAATGCAACACCTATTTAACAAGATAGTCAATGAAAATTTTCCCCACCTCAAAAACGACCATCTTAACTACATCACAAAAGCTTATCGAACACCCAACAAGCAAGATCCCAGGAGAAACACTTCTAGACACATTATAGTAAAAATGATGGATCTAAATAATAAGGAAACAATCCTGCATGCAGCAAAAATGAAGAAGGAGCTATACTACAACGGGAAAAAAATTAGAATCACTGCAGATCTCTCCACACAAACAATGAATGCAAGAAAAGCCTGGGAAAGCACCATAAGAGCCCTGAGAGCCAATAACTGCCAACCCAGACTGATATACCCGGCAAAGCTAGAATTCACGTTCGATGGAGAGCTGAAAACTTTTAATAGCAAAGAAAAACTAAATGAATACATAAACATTAAGCCAGCATTACAAAGAGTTCTAAGAGGGGGGACACAACCAGAAGAAAGCAACCAGGAACTGGGACCTGCCCCAAACAGGCATTACTCAAAGTCTAACTGAGCAAGCACAGGAGGAAAGGAAAGAAGAAAAACTTAGGAAAACGGAATGGCAGGGACAACAATGCATCTCTCTATACTTTCTCTTAATATAAATGGGCTGAATTCGCCAATTAAAAGAAAACGAACTGAGGACTGGATCAGAAAACAAGACCCATCCATCTGTTGCCTTCAGGAGACCCACCTCTCAGCCAAACATATAAACAAACTCAGAGTGAAGGGGTGGAAAAGGATCTACCAATCAAATGCCCCCAGTAAGAAAGCAGGTGTAGCTATCCTGATATCTGACAAAATAAACATTTCATTAAAATCAGTACAGAAAGACAAGGACGGACACTACATATTAATAAAGGGAACAATCCAAGAGGAGGATATAACCATCATCAACTTATATGCCCCAAATATCGGTGCACCCAGATATGTCAAACAAATGCTCTCAAACTTACAGAATAAAATAGATCCCAATACGATAATACTAGGAGACTTTAACACGCCACTCTCACCAAAGGACAGGTCTACCAACCAGAGGATTGGCAAAGAAGCTACCGAATTAAGTGAGGCCATACTTCAAGCGGAATTAACTGACATCTACCGAGTATTTCACCCTAAAACAACACAGTACACATTCTTCTCAGCAGCTCATGGAACTTTCTCCAAAATAGACCATATCATAGTTCATGCAAGGAACTTAAGCAAATACAAAGGGATCGACATAATCCCCTGTATCCTATCTGACCACAGTGGAATCAAGCTAGCTCTCAATAACAAAGCATACCGCAGAAATTTCTCTAATACATGGAAATTGAACAGCACACTCCTTAACAAGGCCTGGGTAACAGAAGAGATCAGAGAAGAAATAAAGCATTTCCTACAACTCAATGAAAATGAAAACACCTCACAAAGAAACTTGTGGGACACAGCAAAAGCAGTCCTGAGGGGCAAATTTATTGCCCTCGGTGCCCACATCAAGAGAATGGAGACAGACCAAGTAAATAATCTCATGTTGCAACTAAAACAGCTAGAAAAACAAGAAAAAATGGGACCTAAAGCTACTAGACGAAGCCAGATAACCAAATTAAGAGCAGAGATTAACCAATTAGAAAATCAGAAAACCATAACCAAAATAAACCAAACAAAAAGCTGGTTCTTTGAAAAAATAAACAAAATTGATGGCCCGTTGGCAAGATTAATTAAAAAAAGAAGAGAGGAAACCCATATTAATAGGATTAGGGATGCCACAGGAAACATCATAATACGTACCCAAGATATCCAAACAATTCTAACAGACTACTTTCAAAAGCTATACTCTCTAAAGGAAGAAAATCTGACAGAAATGGATGCATTTTTAGAGAAATACAAGTTACCCAAACTGAGCAAAGAAGAAGTTAACCAATTAAATAAGCCAATATCCTATAATGAGATACAGGAAGCTATCAAAAGTCTTCCAACAAAAAAAAGCCCAGGACCAGATGGATTCACAGCAGAATTCTATAAGACCTTTAAAGAAGAACTAATACCCATACTCCTCAAGCTCTTCAGAGAAACAGAGAAGGAGGGAGCTATCCCAAACTCATTCTACGGAGCCAATATCACACTCATCCCCAAACCAGGCAAATACCCAACCAAAAAGGAGAATTACAGGCCAATTTCCTTGATGAACACAGATGCAAAGATCCTTAACAAGATTCTAGCTAACAGAATCCAGAAACACATAAAAAAATAATACACTATGATCAGGTAGGCTTCATCCCAGAGACACAGGGATGGTTTAACATACGTAAGTCAATAAATGTAATCCAGCATATCAACAGAGCCAAGGTCAAGAATCACATGATTATCGCCACAGATGCAGAAAAGGCCTTTGATAAAATTCAACATTCATTCATGCTAAAAGCTCTGGAGAAAATAGCAATAGAAGGAACATTTCTAAAAACAATAAAAGCCATTTATGACAGACCAATAGCCAATATTATACTTAATGGGGAAAGGCTACAACCAATCCTCCTAAAAACAGGAACAAGGCAAGGATGTCCACTGTCTCCACTCCTCTTCAACATAGTCCTAGAACCCTTAGCCAGGGCAATAAGGCAAGAAAAAGACATTAAAGGGATCCGCATAGGGAAAGAAGAAGTTAAACTATCCCTTTTTGCAGACAACATGATACTATACCTCCACGATCCCAAAAACTCCATCCCCAAACTTTTAGAAATCATAAGTCACTTCGGCAAAATAGCAGGATACAAAATAAACCCACAAAAATCAGTTGCCTTCCTATACACTGATAACGTACAGGAAGAGAGGGAAATAAAGGGAGCAACCCCATTCACAATAACCTCCCAAAAAATAAAATATTTAGGAATTAACCTAACCAAAGATGTAAAAGAACTATTTAATGAGAACTATAAAAAGTTAAAGAAAGAAATTGCAGAAGACACTAGGAAATGGAAAGACCTCCCATGCTCCTGGATAGGCCGACTTAATATAGTAAAGATAGTAATACTTCCAAAACTAATATACAAATTCAATGCAATTCCTATTAAAATCCCAATGATGTACATCACTGAAATACAGAAAACAGTCCAAAAATTTATATGGAACAACAAAAGACCTAGAATAGCCAAAACAATTCTAGGGGATAAAGACAATATGGGAGGGCTATCCATGCCGAACTTCAAACTCTACTACAGAGCTATAATAACAAAGACAGCATGTTACTGGCACAAAAACAGACCCGAAGACCAATGGAACAGAATAGAAGATCCAGATATAAATCCACAGGCCTACAGCCAGCTGATATTCGACAAAGGAGCCAAAGACATACAATGGAAGAAACACAGCCTCTTCAACCGCTGGTGCTGGGAAAACTGGGCAGCCACATGCAGAAAACTAAAAGTGGACCCCAGCCTATCACCATGCACCAACATCAACTCAAAATGGATTAAAGACCTTAACATTAAACCTGAATCTCTGAAACTACTGCAGGACAGAGTAGGAGAGACACTTGAACTAATAGGCACAGGAAGGAACTTCCTGAACAGAGTCCCAGGGTCACAACAAGTTGGAGAGAGCCTCGACAAATGGGACTACCTTAAAATAAAAAGCTTCTGCACAGCTAAATCTATCGCAACTAAGCTAGAAAGACAACCAACTAATTGGGAAAAAATATTTACCAGCAATATATCAGACAAGGGGTTAACATCCTGTATATACAGGGAACTCAAGAAACTAATCCCTCCCAAACCTAACAAACCAATTACTAAATGGGCAAGGGAACTAAAGAGGACTTCTCAAATGAAGAAATAAAAATGGCAAAGAAACACATGAGGAAACGTTCATCATCCCTGGTGGTGAAGGAAATGCAAATAAAGACAACCCTGAGATACCACCTCACCCCAGTCAGAATGTCCCACATCCACAAATCAGCCAACAACAAATGCTGGAGGGGATGTGGAGAAAGAGGAACCCTATTACACAGCTGGTGGGAATGTACACTTATACAACCACTTTGGAAAGCAGTCTGGAGGGTCCTTAGAAAGCTAAAGATTGACCTCCCTTACGACCCAGTCATACCACTTCTAGGCATCTACCCTGAACAACAGGAACCAATATACAAGGACACGTGCACCTCCATGTTTATTGCAGCACTGTTCGCAATAGCTAGGATATGGAAACAACCTAGATGCCCCACCACAGATGAATGGATCCAAAAAATGTGGTATCTATACACAATGGAATATTATGCAGCCATTAGAAATGACAAAATAATGGCATTTGCAGGGAAATGGATGGAGCTAGAAGGAATCATGTTGAGCGAGGTAAGCCAAGAACGCAGAGACAAACGGTACATGGTCTCCCTGATAAGTGGATGCTAAATCCAAAATGTTAGGTGATACGACAAAACTAACAGGACTTAGGAAACAAGAACTCCTGCTCATCTGGTTGAACCACTACTAAATATCCCCATGCTGCTGATCACAAATATGGTATATAACATGTGAACACTGTTATATATTACAGACTGTGGTAGACAATTTGCTCCAGGGAAGTTAGAATGAACTTGTGACTTTGAAATTATGTAATCACTTAATCACAATCAAAAAAAAAAAAAAAAAAAGAACCTCAGGGAAGGGAGGGAGGGAGGGGATGGTAGGGGGAAAACAATGGAGGGGGTAACAATGTTCAAGAGGAAGTGTACTCATTACCTCACTCATGTAACTGTAACCCTCTGTATAGTATCTTTACAATAAAAAAAAAAGTAAAAAAAAATATAAAAAAGCAAAGGACATATTGGCAAAATACTTGCAATTTACATATCTGAAATTAAAGACTTCAGAATTTGTAAAGAACATTTATAAACCAATTCAAAGACCAGCAGTAGACTGAAAACAGGCAAAATATCTGAATACACAGTTTATCAATAAAGTATATGATCTATATGCATACGAAAAATAGGACAATTTTCCATTAAGGAAAAACAAGTTAAAACTATGAGATATTAATATTAACATATTAGAATTACTAAAGTTAAAGTGATTGACAAAATCAAGTACTCATGAGAATATGGAACAATTAGGTAAGAGTGTGAAATGATACAGATACTTTAAAAAAACATTTTCCTGGTTTTAATAAAATTCACCATATAATTTCTCACCTAGTAATTCTACTTTTAGGTGGTCCCCTAAAATGAAAAAAATAACATATCTGCAGCATATTTATACATGAATATTTATAGAAGCTTTATTCATAATATCTACAAACCAGAAATACTCCAAACTTTTCTTAGCAAATAACTGAACTGTAGTGGTAATTATACAGAAGTTTCCACTTGTCAAAACTCATTTAATTTATATTATAGAGAATAATTTGATTGTATTGAAATCACATAATACATGTGATTAAATGTACGAAACACACAAGCAAGAATGGTGGTACAAACTTGCAGTACCATCTACACATAAAGTCAGGCAGAAGATTGCAAATCTGAGGCCAGTATACTCTACATAGTGAGACTGTTTTATAAGAAAAATAAAGGGGCTGAGTGAGTAATCAATGGTAGAGTGCAAGCTTAAGGTTCAGGATTCAATATACAGCCAATTCCTCCCCCCTAATAAAATAACAATAAGAAAACCAACAACTACAAGGGCAACAACAACAACAACGCACACACAGCACTTCAAAGAAAGAAATCATCTAGGCATGTTGATGCATATCTATAATCTCAGAACTCAAGAGGACTGAGGAAAAAGGATTATGAGTTTGAGGACATCCCAGGTAACATATGAGAGTCTGTGTCAGAACAATACAAAACACCAAAATAAAATCATCCCTTCAGTCTAACTGAAGTTTTGTACTTTTGTACTTTTGACCATCTGTCATCTTCCCCTTTCCTCATCCCCCACCGTATGATAACCAACATTGTCCACTGTTTTTTTGAGTCCGATTGCTTTAGCTTCTACCTAAATGTGAGATCATGAATACTAGTCTTTCTATACTTATCATAATATTTTCCAATTCAATCTATGCCTTCAAAAATGATAAATATTCTTCATTTTTAAAGCTGAAGTATATATAATACATATAGTTAATGATGTACATTTCAAAATTATTAAGAGAGCAAATATTCTTCCCAAAGAAAATAGATATTTGTGGTGATGGATATGCTAATTAGATTGATTTAATTATTTCACATTGCATTAATAAATCATAGCATCATTTCTTACCTCATGAATATATAAACCAATATAATCTGTCAATTTACAATTAAACATAAAAATTATGAAAATATAAGAAATAAATAAAATGAATAAATTATCAGTCAACTTCATTGCCAAGGACCTTGAAAGTGAGCTGTGACTATTCTTCCAGCTGGTGAACAGCACTAGTTTAAAACAAAACTGTTCAAAAATATGTTAAAAATCAGTGCATTGGAGGGCATTTTGTTGTCTCATTTGAGAATGATGCGGTAATATTAATCACATTCATTCTATGAACATTTTGTTATGTTTTGTTATTGTAAAAATACTGTACAGAGGGGTTCTAGTTACATGAATAAGTCAATGAGTATATTTCCTATTGAGCACTGTTACCTCCTCCTTTGTTTTTACCTTACCATCCCTTCCCTTGCAACCTCCCCAACTCCTCCCTCCCCCCCCCCCCAAAGTTGTAAAGGTCATTTTCAGCATAGTGTCTTGTACATCTCATTGTTACAGTGGGTAAACCTGTATCCATATTTCAGGATTTTGTTATTTCCCTTCCCCTCCCCAAATTAGAAAAATGTATATACAAGATGCAGGGCACTGACATCAAAACAGTGAGAACAGGGGTTATACCTTGGGGGAAGAACATACAAAAGAAACAAAAAACACATATAGTACATTATAAATATGTTAAAAACAATAACAAGAAAGAAAAAACCCAAGTGTGTCCTTATCTTGGAATTCATTTCGCTTAACATCATCTCATATGGCCATATGTACATTGCTTTTGACCTTTTCTGCTTGTTCTAGACATATAGTAGTTATTGCAAATAAGGGAACCCATGGGACCTATGTTCCTTTGGGCCTGGCTTACTTCACCTAATACAATGTATTCCAAGTCTTTCTATTTCCTAAAAATTGGGCCATGTCATTCTTTCTGATGGAGGCATAGAATTCCATTATGCATGTATATATCTATATATCTATATATCATATTTTTGATCCATTCATCTATTGAGAGGTATCTGGGTTGGTTCCATATCTTTGTTATGGCAAATAATGCTGCTATAAACATAGTTGTGCTGGGAGCTTTAGTATGGTCTTGTTTGCGATCATTTGGGTAAATGCCCAAAAGTGGGATTGCTGGGTCATAGGGGAGCTCTATGTGGAGTCTTTTTTTAAATTTTTATTTTTTTACTGTGAAAATACTGTACAGAGGGGTTACAATTACATGGGCAAGATAATGAGTACATTTCTTATCAAGAATTGTAGCCTCCTCCTTTGTTTCCCCTTCCCATCCCTCCCCATGCTTTCCCATCCCCCCCACAATCCTCCCCGCTATGCTCCCCCCACCCCCGCACCAAAGTTGTAAAGTTCATTTTTCTACATAATGACTTGTACATCTCATTGTTACAATGAGTCCACCTGTATCCCCATTTAAACGATTTGTTTTTCCCCTTCCCCTCCACAAATTATACCGACATCAAATACAGTGAAAGCAGGGGTTATACTGTGGGGGAGGGACATAAAAAGCAACAAAGAAATGATCTTATAAATGTGTTAGAAACAATCGCATGAAAGAAAAAAAAATTTGAATACATATCTTAGGGTTCATTTCCCTAACATCACCTTATCTGACCTTTGCTGCTTGACTCAGACATATACTAGATATTGCAAGTAAGGGAAACCATGGGACCTATGTTTCTTTGGGCCTGGCTTACTTCACTTAATATAATTTTTTCCAAGCCTTTCCATTTCCTAACAAATGGGGCAGTATCATTCTTTCTGATGGAGGCATAGAATTCCATTGTGTATATATACCACATTTTCTTGATCCATTCATCTACTGAGGGGCATCTGGGTTGGTTCCATATCTTAGCTATAGTAAATAGTGCTGCAATAAACATAGGCGTGCTGGTAGCTTTAGTGTGGTCTTGTTTGTAAACATTTGGGTAAATGCCCAAAAGTGGGATTGCTGGGTCATAGGGGAGCTCTATGTGGAGTCTTTGAGGAACCTCTATACTGCTTTCCAAAGTGGTTGAACAAGTTTACACTCCCACCAACAATGCAGTAAGGTTCCCTTCTGGCCACATCCCCTGCAGTATCTTTTGCTATTAGTGATCTTGATTATAGCCATTCTAACTGGGGTGAGGTGGAATCTCAATGTTGTTTTGATTTGCATTTCTTTTACGGCTAGGGAGGTTGAGCATTTCTTCATGTGTCTATTGGCCATTCTTATTTCTTCTTCATAGATGTTTCTCTTTAAGTCTTTAGCCCACTTATTTATCGGGCAGTTGTTTCTTTGAGGATTTGTTGTTGGAGGATTTAATTTTTTGAGTTCTAAATATATTTTAGATATGAGACCCTTATGCGTTGTATGGCTAGTAAAGATCTTGCTAGCTATGTCCTTTGCTAGGCAGAAGCTCTGCAATTTCACACAAGCCCATTTGTCCAACCTTTCTTTGGTTTGTTGTGTTTCAGAGTCTTTATTTCTGCCTGTGCCAAAGAGCCCTGGAGTTTCTCCTATTCCTTCTCGTAATGTTTTCATGGTATATGAATATGTTTAAGACATCATTTATTTTACCAGCTCAGTTTAGAATTTACTTTATCTGATAAAACCTTTCTTTTCAGACCACTTAATATCAAATGAAATGTGTACCAGCTAAATTCTTATCCAAAGAACCTTCAACTATCTAAGTTACAAGTAAACCTTAGAATAAAATTCACCATGCTTCATCTGTGTTTTATTTATTTACTTTACTAATTCTATGCCTATTCAGCTGAAGGCGAGTGCTCTATCACTTAAGCCATGGTTTTCTGGTGGTTTATTGGGATAAAAGAGACACCTAGACTTTCCTGCCCGGGCTGGCTTTTAACCAATATCCTCAGATCTCAGCTTCCTGCGTAGCTAGGATTACAGGCATGAATTGGCGCCCGGCTCAGGAAGTCTTTTTGAATACAGGAAATATCTATCTTCATTATTGTAGGACCTCTCTTGAATGCACTTTCAGACTTGCCCTCACAGACCATCAAAAAGCATTTTGAAAACATTACATTTTTTAAAGTCAGAAACATCTTTTCACTTGCAGGTTTTAATTTTTCATGTAATATTTCTCCTCATTGGTATTTATGAAATGGTTGAAAAACATCAACAGCCTTAAGATAATTGAATATTGTATTCATTTCCTTCTTCGTGATGCTTTTTTGCAAGCCTATTAAATGCTTCTTAGATTACAGCAATAATTTATGTATATTTTAGAGATTTTTCCTAAGTAAATGGAATGCTTGTGCAAGAAACTAAGATAAGCCACTGAATTTCATACAGAAAAAACTACCTTATTTTTCTTTTTGTTAAGATTATTCCTACATTCTCAGTGAATACTTTTCAATACCTCTCCAAGATTGTTGGGAGCACAAAAGGTTCCAGGTAGACCAGATATTTGATCTCTGAGCGGGCTATTAATGGCTATCAAGCCTGAGGTTCTATGGTATTATATAGCTATTCGTGCCTAAGGTACTGTTTACATCGACTTGTCTCATGAGCATAACACCTAGCAATATCAGTTTCTAGTGATGTATCTTAAACATTAACTCTGTCCAAACTGAGTGTTGATGGTTGTATATCAATAATGATCTAATTTACCATAAAATATTCATCTACTTTAATAAACTTCAAGAGTAATAGATTAATTCAATGTAGGAAACTTTATAATAGTCCATCTCCTGATCAAAATGGTATTAAAATTATTTCCATAGACAAATTAAGTAATTTTTGCAATTAGTCAGCAATGAAAGTTACTGAGCAATGATGGGCTCCAAGCAGGTAATGCATAGGGGAATAAGCTCTCTGCTTTCAAGATGCTTCTGATGAATACACATAAGAAATCAACAAAGTGATTTTCATTTCCAAACAAGGAATATTAACATCTATATTTAAATAGAGTGCAATAATTTTTTCCAAAGATAATAAATGTCTGAATTGTTGTAAACATACTGATGTCTACAGTGACAACTGCTATGTGAGGTTTAACCCATTCTTACTTTAGAATTAAAGTAACAAAGTTCATAAATGAGATAAACTGAAGTATTTTTAAAAAATTATACACTGATATATTTTCTCTATAGGTAAGGATTTCTTTTAGAATTAAAGAAAGGAAGCTTATATGGATGGTGTTATGCGGTGAAACATAGCCTTGATAGGATTGTGAGGAATTCCTTGTTCCCACAGTATTTATGAAACACTTGGTGGGTAAAATGTCCTTTAGAAGTCAGTAAAAGCGCTAATTTCCATTTCTTCCCTGGACTCTGTTCGGCCCTGCCCTAGTCTTTAGCTTCTCAAATGGGCTGCCCTGCTGATGAGAGAAGTCTTGGACAGAATCCTGAGTCCTGGGCTCAACCCTATCTGACCTGGTGGGGAGTGCTAAGTGCAGCACACTTAACAGCTGTCCTTCTCGTCTGTACTTTCCATAGCCTGTGCCAAGTGGTGGCCTGCAGAGTCATTTTAATCCTCAACTGGGTATTTAGAAATATTATATGACCATGTAGGAGAGATTAGCATGATCTCTTGTACTTCAGGACCAACAACTTTATAATTCTCTTAGCTGGAAATACAGTTTAAATAAAACATTGTATCATGTTCTTTGACCAGTTAGCAAATAAATTTCAAAAGACAATTTCCTTCTGTGTTTACCACATTCAATATTTTAAAGCTTGACATGTTATGAACATTTGGAAAACAGAATCTGTTGGATGACATAAAATTTAATTATAGTAAAACTAAAAAGATTTTTGAGAAAGTGACAGCTGTTGTCTTTTCTGATTAAATGCTCTTAAGATTACTAGTCTCTGCTCTAAACAATGATGACATTATACAAAAAGAAAATTTGTATTTTGAAACAAAGACTATAGAGCCAAAATTTTAGAACATCCCAAAGTTACCCTGCAAGATAGGATACAAATTAGTCCTTCTGCATCTATGTAGAAAACATATTGACATACAGATTGACAGCTTATGTCAAAATTTAATATAAACAAAATTATGTATGGCATGCTGTCAAAGGAAGCCTTTCAGCTGAGTAACAGGTGACATTAAGAAAAGGGCATTTCTATTCATATTCATTCTATATTTTTTTAGAATTGTTTTCAAAATTCTCCTGGAATAAGTATATTATATATATGTATATGTATATATATATATATATATATATATATATATTTTTTTTTTTTTTTTGTCAGTCATGGGGCCTGAACTCTGGGCCTGGGCGCTGTCCCTCAGCTCTTCAGTTCAAGGCTAGAACTCTACCACTTGAGCCACAGTACCACTTCTGGCTTTTTCTGCTTATGTGGTACTGAGGAATCGAACCCAGGGCCTCATGCATGCAAGGCAAGCACTCTACCACTGAGCTACCTTCCCAGCCCAGTAAAGATTGTATTTGGCATAGTTGCAGTCCAAGATAAAATAAGGGTCACTGGAAAACAATCTCTCCTTTACTGCCATTGATTTTTACTGCCATTGATTTCCTCCTGCTCCTGCTCCTCCTCCTCCTCCTTCTCTTCCTCTTCTTTCTCTGCCTCTGTCTCTGCCTCTCCTTTTCTTCCTTTTTGGTCTCTGCTGCACTCCTGGGTTCAAGTGATTCTTCCACCTAAGTAGCTGTGTCTATAAGCATGATGCATCATGCTTGCCCCCTTTATCATTATTTTAAAAGAGCATGGCCTTTGAAAAGGTTTGGGCATACATTACACATTAACCACCGCTACATACTGTTCCCATTTCTAGGCACCAGTAAACTAAAACCATAGCCACTAAACCAGACAAAATTAACAAAAATACTCAGCACTCTGATTGTCAAATTGACCAAGAGAAAGAATGCTTAATATGCTAAATAGGAGTAGCATAGGTAATGTCAATGTCTGCCTCATTTAATACTTTGTCCTAATGTATGTAAATTTTGAAATTACTTTTACCTTATAATCCAAGAGAGAATTCACTTGTTCCACTTCAGAATTACTTATCATATCACTTTCTTCATCATCGATAATTTCTATTTTCTATAACAAAAGTAGGGAAGTTTTCACAAATAAATGAATGAATACATTTACATGTCAGATCACTATACTCAATGTATAGCACATATATCTATTGAATGTTTAGGTTTAGTGACTGAGTTATCTAGCTATCAAAAAGAAACTGATCATGGACTAACCCCTTATGTTACACACTATGTATGTTGTCCTACTTCTTCCTACCTTTAATGGATGACTCCTTAGAAAATAGAAAATTAATATTATTTTAACAAAATTCTTTTTATCCTTGAAACAAAAAGCACCCCATATGCATTCAACTCTGCTTAAATAGCGCCCTCCTGTGATAGGAAACTCTCCTCCTGTAAGGAAGGGTAGTATATTTTAATGGTAAGCATATATAATTGTTAGCAAGGGCTTTCTTTTCTTTTGCTACATTAGTCTTCCTTACTTCTACTGGAAAATGACAACATATTGCATGTTATTCAAAGCCAGATACATTTTTTTAAATTACATATTTACTGCTTTCCATTAGCTAGATAATTGAAAGCAGACATCTACGATGTAATGATGTAAACTGTGTGGTGATTTTGTTTCTTCACCAGACAGTAACAAAGGGAGTGACAAGCAAAGAGAGAAAGAGGGAGAGGCAAAACTGCCTTTAGCTTTAGAATTAAGGGACAACGTAGTTTGCTAGTATCTTGTCCATAGTAGGCACTAATTAATTGTCAAAAGAATGACCAAAATGGCTTAGTGCTGATTAAAAGAACAATAATAAGTTCTGTCCATGAGAGTAGGGTAAATTCTTTAGTCATATAACACTTTTTGAACAGCAATGCTAAAAGATAATAAAATCAGCTCTACATTTTTCTTTCACATGAAAAAAAACATATTCCAGAAGTAAAATATCTTTAAATATTTAAATTCTGCTAACCCAGAGAAAAGTTCTAAAAGGGAAAAAGTAAGCTAGATTCAGAAACTAAAAAACCTATCAAAAACAAGCACATGAATAGCAGCATGTAGTAGGAAGAATTTTAAATGAGGTTTCCTATCCAGCAATAAATAATGGTGATTAAAAGTCATAAGCAAACTTGGAATGATCATATTTAATATATTGCCTACAAGGATACAATACCATTACAAGGCTCCTGACCTGCAGACTTCTGAGTCAGAAGGACAACTGCAATGAAATTGCTTTCTACTACTGCCTGGAGGTGAATCTAATGTTTTTTTTCTCATTATAATCACTATAAACTTGAGGTTTAATCATGTCGGCTCTGCCTAGACCTCAGATTTCATACTTTTTTTTAATGTTTTCTATATTCTCTCCCTATTTGGGTTGGTTTTGAGCAAAAGGAGCTAGGTAATTTAGAAAGGAAGGCACCAAAGGCCAGTGTATAGATTTGTGCATATAAATAGGTCTAATATATCTGGGTGATTTGTCATCCATGAATAATTGGGGACATTCAAAAGTTACAGTGAGAAGGTATCAACCTTTGAAAGTTTGGAGTTTTGTCTCTGAAAATCAATTGTTCTTGAAAAATTAGGTGCTTAAGCGACTATGAGTCATACCATGTCATGACTTCATTCATTATCTTCAAATGTTTGCTGTAGGGCAGATTTGATGCAGAGAAATTCAGGTTAAAATTGAGCAAGTCTTTAGGAGAAATGAAGTTTCAATATGTAAATAATTGTATATAATTTGTATACCATAACTCAAACCTATTGCCTAGTGGAATTTAATGGCAGTCACACAATTCATAATTATGTAAAAAAAAGTGTTAGGTGCTACCTGATAAAAGCACATCCTTTGCAGCCGCTGGTGGCTCACATCTGTAATCCTAGCTACTCAGGAGGCTGAGATTTGAGGATCATGGTTCAAAGCCAACCCTGGGCAGGAAAGTCGTTAGACTCTTATCTTCAATAAACCACCAGAAAACTGGAAGTGGCACTGTGGCTCAAGTGGTAGGGCGCTCGTCTTGAGCTGAAGAGCTGAGGGAAAGCACCCCAGGCCCAGAGTTCAAACCCCATGACTGACACACACACACATACACAACACACACACACACAAACTTTGCCTCACAACTATAGCTGTTTAGCTGTATTTAGTGATAGTAGGGTCTAATGTGAGCTTCAGAACTAAAATGATCTAAAAAATAATGCATATACAGGTAGAAAACAATGTTAGATATTGTTGGTGTTTATCAATAAATGATATTAAACAAATAATGTTTGTAATAGAAGGCAAATCTGGACATCATAGTCACTTCAGAATGGAAAAAAAATCCATCTTCAACATCATGTTTTAATAGCAACAAGGCACAGAATAGTAATTCAAAAGAAAAGTGAAAGCATGGTGACATTGCCCTTTCTGTCTGACTTTTTTTTGGTTGGTCGTGAGGCTTGAACTCTGAGTCTGGGTGTTGTCCCTCAGCTCTTCTGCTCAAGGCTAATGTTCTACCACTTGAGCCACAACACCACTAACTTCATTTTTTTTATTGGATCAAAACATAAAAAAAATACTGTTTAAAACAAATGCAGTGGGAACTATATGTTTACATTTTCTCAAAGCTCAGTTAATTCCCACATGGTCTGTCTCTTACTGCCTTTCATACTCTCACAATACAGTCTTGCCTTCTTCACTGTGATTTTTAAGACGACTAACAGAGTCCAATCTAACTGGAAAAAGGAAAAGATGGTGAACAGTGTAGATAGGTATGGTTTGAATAGAGAACTGAAGAGTCAGAAATCCTGGGCTATAAGCACCAGAATTAACAAAGGCTTCCTTCTCGAATTCAGACTAAACTCCATTTTAATCCTCCCGTCTGTCAAATGAGAAGTAATCTGCTCCTTGCTCAGTATGTTAAAGTAAAATAACTTGTTATATATTAAATGTCATATTTGCTCTAAGTATTGGATTTTTATATCTGCAAGTCTCCTAGGTCAAAAAATTCAACTATTTTCAATTTTATTTATGAAACACTCAAAGAGATGTACCTTCATTGGAAACAGCTCTGTTTTAATTTGTGATGTGGAACCACTTTTATTTCGACAATACTAATGCTGTTAGGAACTGGAAACATGTCCTTGAAAGCCATCATATAATGAGGAAAGAATTTCAAACTGTACATACCACATTATCTGCAGATACTACACGGTGGTCTTCTTCCTTATGATCCCTTCCCTCATTTGGAACAACTTCACTGGGCTCTTCTACATAAAAAAAAAAAGCCAAGGTTTCATTTTCATACTTCACAAGTTTATCAAGAGTGTTTTTTCCAGATTGCTTAAGAAATTTCTCTATTGTAAAAAGATACAAGTGACATTTATCCATGCACTGATGAACAATTCCACTTTCAATAGTGTATTCTAAGAAACAAATGTGAATGAGTACAAATTCAAGGGTGATCATCACTGTGCTATTTATGAGAGAAAATTGGAAGAAATTTCTACCTTTAAAATTACTAAATTATTGCTTATTTGATCATCATAAAT
Source organism: Dipodomys spectabilis (assembly GCF_019054845.1). Taxonomy (NCBI): domain Eukaryota; kingdom Metazoa; phylum Chordata; class Mammalia; order Rodentia; family Heteromyidae; genus Dipodomys; species Dipodomys spectabilis. The sequence goes on from NW_024871136.1 coordinate 407,275, forward strand.
TAATTGTATTTATAAGAGTATTTTGTTGTACTGTTTATACACACACACACACACACACACACACACACACACACAAACATATATTTGCTTGTATTAAATTCATCCCAGGTACATTACTCTTCAAAGCCCTCTTTCCTTCCCCCTAATCTTTTTTAGATTTTAGTGAGAAAACATCTACCCTTTTTTTTTTGGGGGGGGGGGGTGGTCCTGTCGTGGGGCCTGAACTCTGGGCCTGGGCACTGTCCCTCAGCTCTTCAGCTCAAGGCTAGTGCTCTACCACTTGAGCGACAGCACCACTTCCGGCTTTTTTCTTTTTGCTTATGTGGTGCTGAGGAATAGAACCCAGGGCCTCATGCATGCAAGGCAAGCGCTCTACCACTGAGCCACCTTCCCAGCCCCACATCTACCTTTAACAATGAATTATTAGAGAAATCATTTAGGACTTATCACTACAATAAACACAATGGATCCACTAAAAAAGATATAGAATTGCTAATAATGAGAAAAATATTCAGGATATACTGGAAAGTGGGAAAAAAATGAAGGTAACATCTACTGTGTAGAAATAGGTACTTTTAATTTTGTAAGAGAAAATATATATTCTTGGAGGAAAAATAGAGTGAGCACCATTTTGCATCAAAGTATTGCTATTATTTTCTCTGAGTATTATAGATTTTATTTTTCTTACAATTATTTATTTATGTTTAAATACTTTCCTTTTATATTTAAATATTTCCTACAGTAAAATAATTTTCTTATACATGATATAAAACTGTAAATGCAGTAGATTTCTGATTTTGTCAAAAGGTAGGAATATCTGATGCATCTGTACACACATGCACACAAAAATACCAGTACACAAACACTGTATTTATGTACAGAGAAAATACTAACAAAAATATCACCTCATTCATGTTTTCAGATGATTACCATGCAGATTATTTTCATTTGGATTGCATTTCATAATATTTGAGTAATAAACAAATATTCCTTTTCTAATCAAATTAAATATTTTAAAATACAGCAAGATTTTAAAAGTGAAGGAAAAAATAATTCAGAGAAGTCAGTTTAAAAATTAACCCCTGTTTTCACTGTATTTGATGTCGGTGCCCTGCGTCTTGTATATACACTTCTATAATTCGGGGTGAGGGGAGGGAAAAAACAAAATGTTTAAATAGGGATACAGGTTGAACCATTTTAACAATGAAATGTACAAGACACTATGTTGAAAACGAACTTTACAACTTTGGCGGGGGTGGGGGTGTAGGGGGTTAAGGGTGGGGGGTGTAGTTGTGGAGGTGGGAGGGAAGGGATGGTAGTGGAAAAACAAAGGATGAGGCAACAATGCTCAATAGGAAATGTATTCATTACCTTGCTCATGTAACTGTAACCCTCTGTACAGTATTTTTACAATAAAAAAGTAAAACAAACAAACAAACAAACAAAAAAAAAAAACAAGAAAAATCTCTCCAAACGGAGAGCTGATGGCAAATGCCTGTAATCCTAGCTACTCAGGAGGCTGAGATATGAGGATTGTGGTTCAAACCTAACCCGGGCCTGAGAGGCTGTAGGACTTATCTCCACTAAAAACACTACCAAAAAAGCTGGAAGTAAAGCTGTGGCTCAAGTGGTAGAGCGCTAACACACAGGACACGCACAAACAACAACAAAACAAAAACTTTTCCATACTGAGCTGTAGGATGTGGCTAGTATCTGCATACATTGTCTTGTAGATTTTGTTCACCTCTAGCACTTAGAAAAACAGGGTAGCAAATATTTTTTTCTTCACAGTAATGTATAGAGATTATTTTGGTAACTATTAGTAGAATATTTGTTTCTTGGCATTTGAAAGTTTTTTTCACCTTGAAAGTAGCACCAAATTATTAACCAGCCCTCTTAAGATTTTTTGAGTCCATTTCCATGTAAAGATATAAATGAGTATCTTGTATGAGGTTGGGGGTGACAACAGGAAAACAGGGTGGATCCAGAAACTCATTTATAAGAACTCTGTATGAGAATTCAAGTTTAAGATACCTAGGTTCACATAAGGAGAATTTAAATGTGTTTTCTATACATTTAATTTCTATTTTGTTTTCTCCTTTACTAGATCTTTAAAAACACATCATATTTTTTGCATTTGTTACAGAACCTGATACTATAATCCACATACACACAATAGATATAACAATAAAACTAATCAGCATAGTTCTCATTTTATGTAGATATCCATCCACCAGACAACAGAAGATATAAGCATTTTGCCAAAATCTGAATCCAATACACTATCATTAACTATGTTTTTCATGTTTTATATTACATTATTCATTCTACATATATTCTGCTTTGTATCTTTGGCTTATATTTCCCCATTCTCCCTCACATGATTTTGGTAACCAGACTTTTATTCTCTATGTTCTTGGCTTTTTCTCCCCTACCGTTGATTACAACACGAATATGCCTGGAAAATGTTATACTAATGGAAATAAAACAGAGAGAAAATAAACATTACATGAGCTCATTTATCTGTAGAATATAAAGAAAAACAAATCCATTCAAAATTTATGAAAAAATAGTTCCTAGATGGAGGATCTTGTACCTATTCATTCATTTCAAATCACACACATTTTAAGTTCTACATCATTGGCAACTAAATCAAATGAAAGGAGGGGAGTTGTCATCTGCTGTAGCTGCAAAGCTGAAATTAGTACTGGTGGCCTCCAAAGAGGGATTGAATTTTCACCAATAAGATCATTACTATTATTATTCCTTATAAGTTTTCCTTATATTCTTGTTCTCACTCATAACTTTGTACACCGTTCTGCTATACTGACAAAATTCTTTATGTGTAGTTTATTTTAGATGACTTTGATTAAAAGACATTTTTCAGCAGTTATGCTCACTAGACACTGTTGAAAATGAACTACACAACTCGTGGGGGGATAGGAGAGAAGAACTGGGAAGGAGTGAAAGAAGGAGTGACACTGTTCTAAAAGAAATGCACTCATTATCTGACTTATGTAACTGTAGCCCCTCTATACATCACTTTTACAATAATAATAAAGATCATTTTGAAGATTCTAAAATAAAAAGGTGTGAAGTGATAAACTGAATAAAGAATGCTTTCTTTTGCTTACAGATAGGTTCAAATCCAGTGAACGTTTGAAAGCTAAACACTTAACATACCTGGCTATTCCTCAGGAAAAGTAGCTTTGCTAATTGGAAAATAAATAAGTGGAATCATTAATCAGTTAAAACTCTAGAGGGCACTCACATGAAGTAACTGTATGCAGAATTATTTCATGTGCATATCCACATAAATAGATGCAGCTGAAAATAGGCATCATTGTACAATTTAATGTTATGCATGGAGTTTTTATGCTTTAAAATTTTGTGCTCAGAATGACAAAAATATTTAAAATTGTTCAACCATAAATATATTTCGGTAGCTATAAATATTGAAATTAATGAGCTCAGTCATCCAAGTATTGTTTTTGCTGAAGTTTGCAGTTGTGGAAGGAGTGAACCCACATAGCCCAAAAAACATCCAGTCCCATTCAACCACAACTCCCTTTTCTCATCACTTCCACACAGGGAAATGGAAAGGAAACAGGACAGAGGAAGGCTGCAGGTAGAAAGTGGATGCTAAATTCATAAGCTATCTGCCCTCTCAGAAAGAAATGAATAGATGTGAAACTCTAAAAGATTACTAGCACTTTTGTTGACTTTAGCTAAACCTGCCTTTTATTGTAAGTAAAAAACAGACATGTTAGTTTATACCGATTTTTAAATCAGAACTCATATGATTTTCACTTGGTGATTTGAACATTGAAGCATGTGATCCTTGCTTTAAAGACAGATCTTCTTCTTAGATATTTAGAAAACTCTAATCCTATTCAGTTAACAACTGTGTTATTAGGACTCCAATCTCAGTTGTCAGGTTTTTGAAATAATATGATTCTGTTACTGAGATTATTCTGTCTGTATATCTCTAAAATGTAATTAGTGGAAATCTCAAAGTAGACATACATTTAACTGCATTTTTCTAAAATGGATGATAATACGGTTAACGTATTTTAAAGTTATGATATTAATCTCTTCCTGATGTAATTAACAGAGTCATTACTAAAGGATCATACAGTCAAATTAATCAATTTAGCATTCTGTATCAGCAATATGGGGAAGAGAATAGGACAGGACTAACAGGAAGCTGCACAGAAAAGGGAGTCTTTGGAGTTTGAAAATGCTTTTCTGTTACAATTTCTGATGAGAATGAAAAGGTTACCATGCAGCTGTGAAAAATAAGCCACTGAGAGAGAAATTCTAGGCAATAGCACTTCTCATCAAGTATTTTTTTGATTTCTACATTAAATTCTCCCTCTCCCTTTTCTCATTAGGTCTTGATTACTATGCCAGCTGTCTAGAGAACACACTATTATATGACAAAGGATGCTAGTGCAGGAGCCGTGGTATATTAAAAGTGGACCATTATGGTGGACTTTAAAATTAACTTCCATTTTTTCCATTAACTACTTATTTTCTAAAATTCTCTTTTAGATGAGAAAGTGGCAGATGGTGAATGAAACTCCATTTAAGGGCTTCCATACGTCTCTTTATCAGAATATTTCCTCACAGCTCTCCCATACACTCACACAAGCACAAAAGTCCCTATCCACTCCCTCACGAATAACTGCCAGGCATCATGCTGTAAAGATCCTTTTGTGAATTACTGGGAATTTCCAGGCATCTCCAGAAACAGAAAATTTAGTAAGATTAACATAAGAAAAAAATATTTAACAGACCAACTTTATTAGGAGTAACAAGTTTGGAAATGATGAAATGTTTTTTTTTTTTCTTGATGATTTTTAGATCCACTCCATAATTATCTTGCACACTAAATTCTGTTATCATCTGCATCATTATCAATAAGAAATGACTAGAAGGAAAGGGGAAAAGAGGGAGTATGTCAGACTGACAGAACGATTTGAATATTGACAATGATAACCTTCAAATGTCTCATTTTTGAATTCATTGTCTTCTCAATAGTGACCGCTTTCTATCCTTTTCATTGCTTAACCTACTGCAATCTGCTTGCCTCCCCACTGAGTATGCAATTAATTGCTGTCTCTAAGACCCTCTGAAACACTCAATTCAATGGCTTCTTCTTTCTACTCACACTCTATTAGATGATTTAGATGACAACATGTGTTTCTTCTAAAATCTTCACCTACCCTTGGTTTTACTACCTTGGTTCTCTTTTTTTCTGAATGTATTTCAATAGCTTCTTATTGGTTTCAGACCTTGCCCCTCATATCATGATATTTCTCAACAAAAGCATAGTATTTGTCCATTATTTTGTTCTTAACTTACTTTATTGAATATTTTATTTTCTATGGCTATTATTAGCCCTTGATGAATCCCATACTTCTATTCTTGTCTTTAGCTCTTTTCTGATTTCCAGAGCCATATGACCCAGCAGTTCTTTATTGATGAGTCCTGTCTCATCTACAACTCAGTATGTGCAAAACTAAGTTGATCTTTCTATAGTAGCTTATCCATTTAATACAGTACTAGCAATAATCTTAAATGGTTATTGTGGAAGAAATTGTGAAAAGACATAGCTAAATAATTCTAAAATTCATATAGAAGAATCAATGTACTTCAAGAGCAAGGAATAGCAAATGCTCATTCAGATATTAAGACATTTTATTAAAGAATTTTAAGCAATCATATCCATGGAATGTAATAGGAAGTTCAAAATTTTAGCCATGTGTGTATGTCTTCATATGTGTATGTAAATGTATGTGTATATGTCTAGATATGCATGCATATTCGAGTTTTAAAAGCCAGTCTGAAAATCACTGTAAAAATACATTATTTAATAATTAGCATAGCCGGACGGTGGTGGCTCACTCCTGTAATCCTAGCTACTCAGGAGCCTGAGGTCTGAGGATCACCATTCAAAGCCAGCTCAAGAAGATACTCTTATCTCCAATAAACCACCAGAAAACCAGAAGTGGTGCTGTGGCTCAAGTGGTAGAGCACTTGCCTTGAGCTGAAGAGCTGAGGGACAGCAACCAGGCTCAAAGTTCAAGCCTTAATAATAAATAAATGAATAAATATCATAGAGACAACTGGTTATCTATTTGGAAAAGTAAAACTAGGTTTTTTTCCTCACATACTTAATGGTAAAATACATGCTTGTTGACATAAAGATTTGACTGCAAATCTAATACCTAAGGACACTAGGTGGAGATGGCCTGATTTAAGGAGACGTGGTAGATGATCCAAACAGAACGTGGAGATTGGTCAAGACCACAAAATGGGCCAGATGGAATGAAGATGTAAAACTGAGATCTCAAAATGTTTATGCAAGTGCAAAATTGAAAACATGCCATGAAAAGGAGACTGGCAGTCAATAACGTCCCCCAAAGCAGAAAGAGCCAATCAGCCAAATACCCACTAAGCTGATTATAAAGCTCATCCTCAACCCCACATTGGTGCAGGAGCAGCAATATTAGAACTATACCCCTTTGCCTGGTTGCCCATCATTTTTCTTTTCTTTCCATTTAAAGAATTGTCTTCAAATAGTTGTAAAGGAGGTTTCAACTGAACATGTCCATGTATGTGTACAATGCCTCTTGATGAGAGTCATTCCATCTATCACTCTCAGCCCTCACATGTATCTTAACAAACTTTGTCTCTCCTATTTATTTCCCTGTCTTGGTAATTCCTTTTAATTCTCAATTTTTCTAAACAAGTCCAACATGCCAGAAACAAATACAAACCTATATTTTCATAACTGTAATACAAGGGAAGACTTTATAATTATGACATCAGAGTCTCAAAATATAGAAGAAAGTATTGGAAAGTATAATTAACAAGAAATTATATGCTCAAGTTATGGTATCAGAAAATATTATAAACAAAATTGAACAACAAATAATAAACTGGAAATCAATGTGTCAATATCCTGAATAAAGCTAAATGAAACAAAAGCAAAAAAGGGGAAACTACATGATTGTTGCTCTATTTCTCAATTATATATAAAATGCTTACATATTGTATGATTTTTTTCATATAAAATATGCAGAAATGACACACCTAAAAATCAGAAAGCAGATTTTTGGTTGCTGGAGCTGATAGTGACAGGAAAAACACTATAAATGGGCTCAAAAAGTTTTTTAGTCATGTAAAAGATCTAAAATGAGATTTTAATGATGATGATGCTTGTACAACTCTATAAAATTTACTAAAAATAATTGAATTCTGCATTAATAGTGGATAAATTTTATGCCATGCAACAAATATTAATACACATGTTAATACAATGGCATAAGAATTTTTTCAATGCTTGGTGCCAGATTAAATAGACTTCTCATGTACAAATGGTATAATTCTATACTATTATTTTCAATCTTCTTTAGGAAAACATTGAGAAGAATTACAATGATGACACAGCGTAATTTGCCTTCTTACTGAGGAAACCAAACTCCAATGAGTTAAAATAATGCTTTGTTTGAAGTCACATTTTCAGATAATGGAAAAGCTATAACTTGCACATAGTTTGCTGAGCCACAAGCTTAGTGTTAATTGCATTATACTATACATCCTTACATGACTGTCTTCATAATGCTCTCACCCAATTGGACTAGCACTCCAAAAGGAAATCCTTTCTGAAATTACAATTGAACATTTATAATAACTGATACTTTTAAGTGCAGGAGATCACTACTGTGGTAAACAAATGTTCCTTGTAATGACTTGATATGGAAAACTGTTTAGGAACAAACATTAAAAATCAAGTATCTCTTAAAATGCTTGCTCAAATGTTTTGCAAACTCCAGATTTGAAGTGCAGTGAGCTAAAAAGCAAGGAAAAAATGCATCAAGTTACAAAGGTTGTTATGAGGAGTTGCAGTAAATAAAATACCTTGAGAGCTTCCTTCAGACAAACAGATAGATATTTCATCATTTCTGTCATTATCATCTCCTACATCAGGCCCAGCTTCATCTCCAGGTGTGAGGGCAGGCAAAGAGCCAGACTCGGGCTGCTCAGAGAAATCAGCAGGGCCTCCTCTTGGAGGTGGAACTTCAATCCCCATTAAACGATATTTCCTTCTTCGATTCCCAATCCAAGTCTTTGTAAGAGAAAAGAAGGGGAAGTTTTGTAAGCATACAAAACTTAGAAGTTCTGGGCATTACAATAATAAAGGATGCATCATAAAATATGATTTAAAAGAAGAAATAGGTATACAGAATAATAAAATTTTATGGCAATAAGCTGAAATATAAGCAATTATAATTTTATGTAAAATAGTTTATTAGTAGAAAGAGGCTATTTATCTAGATATTAATTCAAACTACATTAGTTTATTACAGATTAGTTTTGTTTCAGATTTTCTTTTGGTCTTGAGAAACACAATTCACCAAATGTTTCAAAAAAATAAGAACTATTTTTTTCAAAGAAGCCAAGTATATAGTCATAACTATGGTTCATACACATACTTAATATTATTGGAGGACCAAACATTTTTGTGGCCCTTAGTCCTTTTGCTTTTGTTTTTCAGATAGACTCCCTTTTTAACTTTCCCCAAGAAGGCTGAGAGCCATAGACTGTCCTCCCAAGTAATGAGGATTACAGGACTGGGTCACTATGCCTTGCCTTAAGACCAAGTTTTAAATGGCTTCCTTTGTCCCCCATCCCTCAAGTGTTGAGGATGGAGGCTGGGGTCTCATGCATAACAAGCATGCTGTCTACTGCTGAGTTACATCTCTGCTTTTTGGTGTCACAGAAAATTTCAGATAGTGCTTTCATGCTTTTCATTGTTTCCTCTAACATATGCCTTACAAATTATCACAATTTGTTGTCTCAACATTTGGCTTTTACATATGAAGCTATTATCAACAGTCATATATATGTTTTCCTGCAGATATGTTTTAATATCTTTAGAATAAATGTACAAGAATTCAATTTTTCAGTCATTTGATTACAGATTATGAGAAAGTGCCAAATTGTTTTCCACTGGAGCTGTGCTATTTTACTTTCCTGTCAGGAGTGTATAAGAAACAGGGATTCTCACTATACTTGCCAGTATTTACTACATTCAGTAATTCTATTTTCTGTGCTGAGTATTGAACCCAGGAGTTTGCCTAGGCAGGCACTCTACTAGCAAGATTCATCAAGTTCTTAATGTATATTTTTTCTCTAGTGACTACTGATGTTGAGCTTCTTTCCATGTGCTAGTTTGCCATTTATATATCCTCTTCAATGAAATGTCTCCTCACTGTCTAGTTGAAATGTTTCACTGAACCCAAAAACTGGCTGTTTTGGAAGCCCTTTATATATTTTATATATAAATTCTTTGTCAGGTTCGTAGTTAGAAAATATTTCATTGCAGTGTGCAGATTTAGTTTTTATCTTCTTGGTCTTTTACAGCATAAACATAAAACTGATTAAATTCATTAAAATAAGAAAAGATTGGACCATTGAAATAATCAGTGAAATCAAAAAATAATCTAGCAAGACTGAAAAGATACTTTAAAAAAGATAAAACATACAGGGTCACCATATCCAGAATAAGTTAAATGATATCACTACAGACCTTGTAGACATGAAAAAGATTTTAAAAAACCCTAAAAATTTGATGATTTATGTGAAATGAACCAATTCCTTGAAAAGCAATTGTAATATAAAATAAATTACTTTATTAACCTTATAATTATTAAAAATAATGAATTCATTATAAAGATCATTCTTGAAGAAATATCCAAGCCCCAAAGCTTACAGCTAATACCATTCTTTTGTTGTTGTTGTTGATAATATTATTTGATGCTTGTCTTTATTTATTTTATTGTGAAAATACCATATATAGGGGTTGCAATTACATGGGCAAGATAGTGAGTACATTTCTTATCAAGCATTGTTGCCTCCTCCTTTGTTTCCCCTCCCATCCCCTCCGCGCCACGCTCCCCTCCCCCGCCAAAGTTGTAAAGTTCATTTTTCGACATGTCTTGTACATCTCATTGTTGTAATGGGTCCACCTGTATCCCTATTTAAACAATTTGTTTTTTCCCTTCCCCTCCATAAATTATACCAACATCAAATACAGTGAAAACAGGGGTTATACCATGGGGGAGGGACAAAGCAACAAAGAAATCATAAATATGTTAGACACAATAGCAAGAAAGAAAAACCATTTGAGTCCTTATTGTGGGGTTCATTTCGCCTAACATCAACTTATCTGACTGTTTCTGCTTGTCTCAGACATATGCTAGTTATTGCAAATAAGGGAAAACATGGGGCCTATGTTTCTTTGGGACTGGCTTACTTCACTTAATATAATTTTTCCAAGTCTTTCCATTTCCTAACAAATGGGGCAATGTCATTCTTTCATGTGTGTTCTTGAGTGTGTTTCTGGAAGATTTTAGAATTAGACTAGGTAGACTGAATAAGAAGATAGCCCTTGTCAATATGGTAAGTATCAATCAATCCATTTGAGGGCCTAAAGTTTCCATGTAGTCTTTCCCTGAAATCTTCAATCTTCTTTATATCAAATTCCTTCTTCATTGAAACGATTAAAGGGGATTTTTCTATTTAAAATTCAGCATTTCTTTTTTTATTGTGAAAATACCTTACAGAGGGGTTACAATTACATAGGCAAGGTAATAAGTGCATTTCTTATCCAGCATTGTTGCCTCCTCCTTTGTTTCCCCTTCCTATCCCTTCCCATCACCCCCCTCACCCCCCACCCCCAGCGCCAAAGTTGTAAAGTTCATTTTTGACATATCTTGTACATCTCATTGTTGCAATGGGTCCACCTGTATCCCTATTTAAACGATTTGTTTTTTCCCTTCCCCTCCACAAATTATACCAACATCAAATACAGTGAGAACAGGGGTTATACCATGGGGGAGGGAAATACAAAGCAACAAAGAAATACCTTATAAATATATTAGACACAAAAGCAAGAAAGTAAAAAAAAATTTGAGTCCTTAACTTGGGGTTCATTTTGCTTAACACCAACTTATCTGACCAAATTCAGCATTTCTAATTTTGAAATATCCAGGTTTTCAAACATTTTGTATAAGCCATGGGCAAGTTATTTGATCACTCTATTTTTTGAAAGTTCTGGAGTTTGAACTCAAAGCTTCATTCCTGCCAAGTAGGTACTCTACCACTTGAGCCACACATCTACCCTTTTCTTTGCTCTGGTTACTTTTGAGATAGAGCCTCTCTTTTTATTTGGGATACCATAGAAAATAATCACCTTCCTACTTATACTTCCTGCTGTAGCTGAGATGACAGGCATGTGTTAGCATGTCAATTTATTTTAAATTTATTTTTCTGTTCAGATGGGATCTTGTGAATTTTTTTTGCCTGAAATGGCCTCAAACAATACTCGCCATCTTTGCCTCCTGAATAAGTAGAGGAGTAGGAATGAGCCATTGGTGCCTGGCTAGGACTCAGATACTTACATATAAAATTAGGGAACTATGGCTGTGTGTGCCGTGTGTGTGTGTGTGTGTGTGTGTGTGTGTGTGTGTGTGTGTGTGTGTGTGTGTGTGTGTGTGTGTGTGTGTGTATGCTGTATAAACATTGTTCTCCTCTGAGCCTTGCTTTTTCTTATTAGGATCCAAATAGGAAATCAGTTTCAATCCTGTGTTTACTGAGTATGCTGCTATATGTTAGTGTACACTAACAAGGAGACAAAAATGCAGTAAATGCATATATATATATGTATATATTTGAACAGTCTACCATTATCTCTTTTCTTTTGAAACATATGGATATCAAGGAAGCCCTTCTATAGAGAGCAGCTACCCTGGCACAAGGTGTTTGATATTATCAATGCCAGACTAAATAAAAAAATCTTAAAAAATAAAAAGTCACTAGAGAGACTGGAAGACAATCGAGGATATCTTATATATACTTTCAAAGAGCAGAAATATAAACAGATTACAGTGGGAATCTCACAGTAGCAGTTGTATTTCAAGTACAGAGAGTAAGCAGTACAGTTTGCAGCAAGTTTTGAAAACTATGGGAAATATATCTTTAAGATAATGAAACTGTGTCACTTCCAAATATGTATGAATATCTTAGGAGATGTGTCTATATACGGGAAAGGGTCTGAGGATAAATTAGTGGTAAGTGCATAGGAAATTAAGCAAACAAACAAAACTAATTAAATTATAAACTCTAGGGGAACAAAATAATGTTATGCAGAAGAGGAAAACATGACAGGCTGCATAATTCAAAGATGTAAAGCATTTACATAGTCATAATAATGTTATCACAGAATACCACACTAACTAAAATTAAGGGAAGATAAAGAGAAAGTATGCCTGTAAGTGAAAGGATCAACAAGGTGAGTTGAAAAGACATTTTTCTTTTAAAAAAGCCTTCAATATCATAGTGAAAATTCAACAGCAAATGCTTAACATGGAAAAAAAAATCAAGAAGCAACAATATAAACAGATATGAGAAAGACAGTTAGCTACTCCTCATATTGGTTCTCACCTTCTTCCAGAGTTATAGCACATTTAATTGGCCACATGATTGCCCACAGTAAAGCTACATTTGTAGCTTTCTTTGAAGTTTATTATGACCATGTAGCTAACATTTAGCCAATGAGATAGAAATGAAAGAATATTACAGCAGTTTCTATGACCTTCTTTGAAAGGACAGGAGGTATATACTCTTTGACCCTTCTATCCTTCTCATTTGTACTACTTGAAATACACAGGCCATAACTTTGGACCTTCAAGGCAGAAGCTATCTCATGGGGAGGCAGAACAGAAGATGGAAGATACCTTGGACTCTGAGGGCTTCATAGAGTAGAACTGCCATGCTAGTTGTAGACAGAAAGTCATTGGACTTACACCCAGAATTATGATATCTCATTTGAGCCATTGCTACTTTGAGTAATTCACAGCTAAGCTAATTCTAATAAAAAATAATACATCACTGCTAGATAGAAGTAAATGTCAAAGGAATAATTGAAACAAATGGGAAGCTTTTGTCTCAAGCTATTACAAAACTGTAGGAGAAGAGGGAGGAACATGACTCCTTAAATTGTGTACATATGTAAACACTGATTTTAAAAAATAAAAACAGCAATGACAACAAAATATATGTATAATATATAATATATTTCCCTATTCTTGGCCTTTGCTTAGGCTTTCCATACTATATGATCCTGCTCCAATTCCTTTTCATTTATATTCTTGTGTCATCCCTCTTACTAGAATTTGAGGTCCTTAGATATAGGAAGCATCTAATGCATTCTCTTCCCCTTGTTAATATATACTAACACATAGCAGCATACTCAGTAAACACAGGATTGAAATTGATTTCCTATCTGGATCCTAATAAGAAAAAGCAAGGCTCAGAGGAGAAGAGTGTTTATTTTTAGAATAGTATTTATTTTAAGAAATCTATGTTCTGCTAATTTTCTCTGTATTCCTTTATGTGATTTCATTTAGCAGAGTTTTATGTTTTGTTATTTGTTCTGTAATAGTATTTCCTTCTTGATTTTCTCCAATGATTCACCACGGTGTGGTAAAGCCAGTTTACACTTTTTCACAAAAGCCAATGTTCGCTTGCCTTCCTAAATCTGTGTTTAATGAGACATCAGTGATAGGTGGTTTTAAAAATTATTATTGTTACTATTAAAATTATTATTGGTGATATTAAGGATATAACTCTGAGCCTCATGCTTGCTAGACTGGCACTATACCACATGAGTAACCCTTACTTTCTCTTATTGCACTGGTTATTTTTGAGGTAGAGTTTTGCTTTATGCTTGGGCTGGCCTGGACTGTGATCCTCCTACTTGTGTTTCTTCCATAACTAAAATAACAGGCATGTGCCAATGCACTCAGTCATTGATTGTTATGGATTATTGCAAACTGTTATGACTAGTCTGGCCTTGAAACATGAGCCACCCTGCCCATCTAGTGAGAATCCTTATATCATGGGAAGTAGCAAATGTTCAAATCAGCCCTTTTACAAACTTTAAAAGCTGATTGTTAAGTAATTGGCAGCATTATTTCTATTTAGACTTGTTAAATACTTAGCGTTATCACAATTTAAACTTTATAGTAACAGCTTTCAGAATAGAATATGAACTACTGTCCTTACAATTGGTCTGGGCTATTTTTCAATCTACCATTCATTACATGAATATGTGAGATGTATTTCAGATCATGTCATCCAACTTTTAAACAGCATTACTGAGATATATTTAACATACCATAGAGTTCATGCATTTAATGTGTGTAATTAAAATATTTTCAACATATTCACAAAGATATGCATCAATCAGGAGTAATTCCAGAACACATACATTATGCAGAAAAGAAGACCCCAACCCATTAGCTGCCACTCCCATTCCTCCTAGTTCTTGGCAACCACTTATCCACATCTACAGTGTGCCTATTCTGCATGTTTCACATGAATGCAGTCTACGATATGTGATCTTTGGTGATTAGGTCTCTCCCTTTGTATAATGTTTTCAAGGAATATCCATATTGAAGGATGCATCAATATTCAATTCTTTATAAGGGTTTATAATATGCTATTATATGCATTTACTACATTTTGTTTGTCTGTTCACTTGATGGACATTTGGGTTGTTTCCACATTTGTTAACAGCATGAAAATTATTGAAAATGACTTACCCGGACTATTTCACAGTCAACATTTAATTCAGTTGCAACAGCCTCAATCTTCTCTCTGCAAACAGAGCCCAGGCTGGTCATGCCATTGTCCCAGTACTTCTTAAGGGTGGCTAAATCTCGGTCACTGAACTGAGTGCGATCCTGTAGCTGAAAATTACAGTTTTGAAAATTAGAATAATCAAGGAAGCAATATTATAGAGATGATAATAAGGGTGAGATGTACTAGGTTATGAACACCACATAATAGCAGACAGATGCATAGTGCAGTTCTCTATTCTCTCATCATGAACGTGTTTTCAATTTTTTGTATAAAACAATACAGTGTGGTTGGATAAAATGATTAATTTTTTTAGCTGAAAACAATATAAAATATTAATTTGAAACAGTCATATTCAAGGGAAATATATTCATTGTAAAAATATAAGTAAATAAATGAGAGAATTTAAATCATGTTGAAGTTTGGAAATAACACTTGTAAATACATATAATTATGTGTAAATATAATGTCAATAATCTGCAGATGGACATTTGTGTATCACACATAGCTCAAAATAAAAGAGGATAACATCAGCATGTCATCTTTTGATTTGTCATATAAACTAAAACATTAATCTCCTAATAGTATTAATATTATTTAAGATAAATAAGTAAAATTAAGAGAATAATGTAGTAAAGTACAATCATACTTATGGCTTCATAAAATTTTATAGTAATCCTAATCCTTTTGTTTTTAGGTTTTAAAGAAATCCAATAAACCATAAGGTAACTACATTGCTTCATTCAATGAGTCCTGGAGGCATCCATAGGAAATGAATTAGAAACGTGATAGAATAATGACCTTCATTTTGCTGATAAAGAATCAGGAAAAGAAAGGTCAAAGAAGTCATTTGATAGGCCACTGAGTACAAGGCAAAGTTAGAAATATCTCTGTTTTTTAAATAGTGGTTTTATCCATATGATGGTTCCAATTATCTCAAGAGGTGGTGGGGAAAAATCTAAAAATGGACTTTAAATAAAAATATATATCCTACATAGCTCTGTGCTGTGTGTGTGTGTGTGTGTGTGTGTGTGTGTGTGTGTGTGTGCATATTTGTGATGAGAGAGAAGAAATAGAGGAAGTAGGAGGTAGAGAAGAAAGAGAGGAGAGGCAGCAAACAAGACTTCTGTGTGTGTGTGTGTGTGTGTGTGTGTGTGCATGTGTGTGTATGGGAGAGAGACAGTGTGTGTCAAAGATAAATTCTGCAAATCATGGTGCAAGCTCTGAGATTCTGTTGCTACCTGATGATCTGGTCTCACACAGAGGATAATCCAATACTTCCTATACATAAACTTTTTTTTAACATTTCCCCACTAAATAAAATTTGAACACCAGATTCAGGTAACACTGGAAAATTATACATACAGAATATGAAATGACTTTAAAAAGAGTTAGAATAGTTAATCATGCAACACTAAACAATGAACACATTTTAAAGCTACAATCTTTTGTAAAGGGCTTTTGTTTAGCAGTGGAGGGGAAAGTAATATATGAATTTTGAGATTATGAGGAAAAGATGTGTGTTTGTGTGTACTAATAAATTTGATTATCAGCTAACTCTGTTCCTCTTTGCTTAAAAGTAACATTTATTATAAGTACTAATAATACATTATATGTTCCCATTAAGAGATTCAAAACATGGCATCCAAGTTTCTTTAATCAAGTGGAATAACCCTTGAATTTGTTTATAACATAAAAGTCATATTAGGTATTCAGCCCACACTGATATAATAATAGTTGTGGAGCTAAACTTCTCCAAACCAAGAGCAAAAATAGATACAAGAATTTAGGTAGATTCAAGTAATTCATCATAAAACTAGCATAAATATTCCCATAATTTTCCACTGAACCAAATTCTCTAGTGAAAGTTAACCTATATTACTGTCAGAATGGAAGGAATGATGAACCCAACACAGAACTCACTCAGCCAATTAATTTGTAATTCATTTAGAGGACATCTAACACTGATTCATCCTTTAAATTGAACTAAATAAAACCTTATTTGATTTGCTGGAAATGTGCTGGGATCTTAGCATTAGCAATGCTAAAGGCGACCTATTATGACAATGCCTATTAATTAGAAGCTTATGGGAGAAGAGCAGTTATTTTTAAAGCTCCTAAGAGCATGTTTTAAATAAGAAAATAAATAAGGTAATAAAAATCAATCAGCATTAAAACTGCAAATACCCATTTAGAGGAGAAAGAAAAGTGCACATTTAAAAGAGAAGGTGAATTCTCCCCTAAGGAAGCCTGTGAAGTCACTTTGGTCTTTCAGTCAGTCCCATTCTTCCCTAAAGCCTAAATCTCAGCCCCTAGTAAAGAAAACAGGTAATCATTGTGTCCATTTTGTGAAGATTAACATTCCAGCAAAGAGATAAATATGAAGCTTGGCTCAAGAAAGCAGATAATTGCGTTGACTTCACTTGGCTTCTTTGGTAACTGAATAGACAGAAATCTGATTTTTCATCAGCTACAAGGACATTTCATTCTTCACTTTGCTATTAAAATTACACTAGGTGATTAAACTCTGAGGATTACCAAGTTACCAAAGCCCAACGTGTCAGTACTCACTCATAATCCCAGCACTCAGAAAGCTGAGTTGAGAAGACTGTGAGTTTGAGGCTAGTTTGGCTACATAAAACAAAACAACAACAACAACAAAACAATGAAATTAAACTATACATTTGTATGTACATGAAACTCATTTGAAATGAAAACAGTTAAAGTTTTCTAACTAAACTAATACATCCCTCATCCTCCTCTCTGTTATCCTTGTGAATTCACTTCCTGCCCTATGCAAATTGCCAGTTTAAACACTGGTCCATTCTCTGGAGATATCAAACATGTGTTATGAAAGTTTATTTCGACTAGATTATGATATCCTTAAATAGCAGTGCCCATGTCTTTTAACTGTTTTAATTTTTCTCTATGATTGAGCTGTACTCCATTCCTTGAAATAAAACAGTAAAACAATCAAAAAGTCATAGAATGAAAAAATCAAAGAATAAACCACAGTCTGTCTTCGTAACTTGCAAACCCATAATTCTGACACCAAAGACAACAATTAACAGTAATTTCTTCAGTAGTATTTCAGGATAAAAATGCACGTATATAGCTAGGTGTTAGTGGCTCATGTTTGTAATGCTAACTACTCAGGGGGCTGAGATTTGAGGATCACAATTCAAAGCTAACCTGGGCAGGAAAGTTCAAGAGACCCATATCTTCAATTAACTACCAAAAAGCCAGAAGTGAAGGTGTAGCTCAAATCTAAGTATAGCAGCCGTGTGTGAAAAAAACCAAGTGAGTACATGAGGCCATGAATTCAAGCACCAATGGAAGCACAGAAACAGTGGAACAAGCCAGGCGCTGGTGGCTCATGCCTGTAATCCTAGGTACTCAGGAGGCTGAGATCTGAGGATCACAATTCAAAGCCAGCCTGGGCAGGAAAGTCTGTGAGACTCTTATCTCCAATAAACCACTAGAAAACCGGAAGTGACACTGTGGCTCAAGTGGTAGAGCACTCGCTTTGAGCTGAAAAGCACAGGGACAGTGCCCAAGCCCAGAGTTCAAAAAAAAAAAAAAAAGAAAAGAAAAAGAAAGAAAGAAAGAAAAAGAAAAAGTGGGACAAAGGGTGAATCATTTCAGGAGTGAAACTCACCAGACACTTTACTGGAAATGAACTATACAACTTAGAGGAGGAGAGAAGTCAGGAGGGGAAAAACTAGGAGAGAATGAGGGAGAATGAGGGGTGACATGATTCAAAAGGAAAAGTACTCATTACTTGACTCATGTAACTGTAACCTCTTTGTACATCACCTTGACAATAATTTTTTAAAATGCATGTATACCTGAAAAACTTCTTGTATTTCATATTAAAATTTTAAACTTTTCCACTTCATGGAATACTGTAATAATCTTTCTGTATCAACATATATAGATATACCTCAATGTTTTTGTGTGTATTAAGAATACTCAACATGATATTAAACTTCTTAAAAATTTAAGGCCCAAAGCTGTAGAGAAAATTCTCAAGAACATACTCATTTCACATAACTGAAATTCTATACTTATTGAACATCAACTATTTATCTACCTCTATCCCTGACTGCCACTTTTGCAAGATCTGCTTCTGCGAACTAGATATTTATTTTTGAGGCAGGATCTCACGGTAGCCCAGGCTAGTCTCAAAATACACAATGCACTTGCCCCAATTTCTTGAGGACTAGTATTACTCATGTGCGCCACTAATCAAATGAGTTTGTACTGAGGAACCAAGTTGAACAAGCTAAGTCTGTGAAAGGAAGGCTTTATAGTAATAAGAAAGTGGAGAAACCCCACTTCCCATGGATATGGTGCAACCTGTGTCTTAGTCGTGTAGCTATGGAATTGGGCCAATCAGGCTCCTGTTTGTGTTGAACAAGCTTCTTCTTTTCTTGTCATTGTTCCCTAAACAACACCACATAAGAAATATTTACACAGCATTTACAATATATCAGACATTGTTTTAAAACATCTAGATATAAGATAAAGTATGTGGGATGAAAGCATATGTTATATGCAAAGAAAAGACTTTCCACTTTTTTGGTAGTACAGGAGATTGAACTCAAGGCTTTGCATTTGCTAAGCTAGTGCTCTACCACTTCAGTTATGCCTCCCCCCTTCCACTTTATTTTTCAGATAGGATTGTTCACTTTTGCTTATGCTGGCCTTAGACCATGATTCTCTTACCTCTGCCTACAAAATCACGAGGATTGCAGGCATGCATCACAACATTTGGCTTATTTATTTATTTTATTTTAAGTTAATCTATATTTATAATTATGAGAGGATTTCATTGTGCTAGTTCCATATGTGCACTTTGAACACAATCACCTCCTCCACTATATTACTATTCTCCTCCATCTTCTCAAACATTTGGTGGTTTTCATTGTGTTGTACTCATTATGCAACCAGTCATGGTCAAGACTGTAAGATTTTATATAACCTACTTGCACATCCCTGGAGGGTTCTGGAACTAAAAACCTACACATACTAGTTTAAGTAATTTGTAATGAGGTCCAAAATGCATAAAAGTTTTTGTTTTCTCTGTCTTAATCAATGCTAGGCTTTATTTGACTTTGTGATTTTTTATATAGTGAAAATGTTTTCATTTATATTTTTGTTTGTTTGTTTTTTTCGTTTATATTTTTGGATTACAATTCTTCATTTAAATATATAGAGACCACATGCATTAATGTTTTTTTCTTTGCAATGCTTAAAGAATCACTATTTTCTTCATTAAAAAATGTTATACTCCTCAAATGGCCAAACTGTAAAACGTGTTAGGGTGCTATCTTTCATGCAAATAATATTTTAAAATCATGTCGAGTACACTTTTCTATTATTAGAAATGCAATCTGCCTCTAAATTTTGTAAAAGATTTTTAGAAAATTTCATGCTATTTCACGCAGTTTAATCATTGATATAATCTCTGTTTTCAGTGAACATGTTTACTTATGTAAATTAAGATATTGAATATCAGGCCCTCCAAAAGAATCCTCTTCCCTTTCTACAACTATTTAAAAATTAAAGAAAAAACCTTGAGGGGGGAAAAAAGGATAAAAAGTGCAGCAGTGGAGCTCACTGGACATTGATGAATGGAAACTATACAAATCATGAGTAGAGAGAGAAGGGACAGGGCTGGGAAAGTAGCTCAGTGGTAGAGTGCTTGCCTTGCATGCATGAGGCCCTGGGTTCGATTCCTCAGCACCACATAAGCAGAAAAAGCTGGAAGTGGGGCTGAGGCTCAAGTGGTAAAGCGCTAGTCTACAGCTGAAGAGCTGAAGGACAGCGCCCAGGCCCAGAGTTCAGGCCCCACAACCGACAAAAAAAAAAAAAGAGGCCCAGAGAGAGAAGGGACAAACTGGGAGAGAATAAAGGAACAGAAGACACTTTACACTGTATGAAAGGAAATATACTCACTATCTGACTCATGTAATTGTAGTCCCTCTGTACATAATCTTTGTAATAACAAAAAAGTAAATTTTGAAAAAATGTAAAAATTGCACTATATTTCTTGGGGAAAAAGTTTAACTTGAATATTTTTTTCAAATCATAGTAAAATATATATAAAATGATCACTTTAATCACTTGTAGTTCAGTAGCATTAAAATATGCTCATATTGTAATCTCTACAACGTTTTTATTCCCATTAGTGAACTCTTTATTTCTCTCAACTCCAGCTCCATGCATTTCTACAGACCTAACTACTCTACAAAGCTCACTGCAGTGGAAGCATAAGTATTTTCATTAAGTACTGGTTTATTTCAGTTAGCATATAGCCTCAAAAATTCTTCCAAATAATAGTATGTGTGAGAATGTCTCTTAGTTTTATTTGTGTGTGTGGGGGGGGGGTGTGGGTGCGCACGCATGCGCGCACGTAGGCTTGCTGGTCCTGCAACTTGAACTCAAGGCCTTGGGTACTGTCCTTAAATTCTTTTGCCCAAGGCTAAGACTCTACCACTTGAGTCACAACTCCACTTTGGGCTTTTGATGGTTAAGTGAAGACAAAGTCTCAAAGACTTTCCTGTTATGCTGTCTTCAAATTATTATCTTCTGATCCCAGCCTCCTGAGTAGCCAAGAAGATTTCAGCTATAAGCCACCAGCTCCAGGCTTCCTTGTTTTTTTTATTTGTTTTTAATTTTTGTGCTGGTTCTGGGTCTTGAACTCAGGACCTGGGCACTTGCCACGCCTACTCCGGTGGAGTCTGCTTAGCATGGGAAACCTGCTTTCAGATCTGAGAATGGGGCTTCAAAGAGGCCTACCTCCTGGAAAAGGCTGGCAAGCCCCTGGGAAAGATGTGTTGCTGTTTTTCTTTTCTTCGCTGTATAGGGGCGCCTATTAATCTTTTACTGTTCCTGCTGCTTACTGTACTTACTCATGTTCAACGTTCCCTTATTCAAGGCTCTTTCTTAAAAGTGATGACGACTCCAACATCTGATGAGTGTCCTGAGAATATGACTAACTCACCAGAGTTAAGTGCTACCCTGAAAGCCCCTCTTATGGAGGCTAGTAGACAAGTCATAAGTAAATATAAAGGTATTGGGGGTTTCATGACATCACTTCAGCAGAAGGAATTGTTTGTAAGAGATTTACAAGA
The DNA here is from genome assembly GCF_019054845.1 of Dipodomys spectabilis. Classification (NCBI taxonomy): domain Eukaryota; kingdom Metazoa; phylum Chordata; class Mammalia; order Rodentia; family Heteromyidae; genus Dipodomys; species Dipodomys spectabilis. The sequence goes on from NW_024871136.1 coordinate 429,129, forward strand.
AGCTGTAGGCACGGCTAGAGCAGAAAGAGTGTATGGCTATTGGAGACTTCCCTTTAATCCTAAAACATATACAATAGATTCATATAGATACCCTGTAGATAAGAAAGATGTAGAGGGATATTTAGACCAAAAGCTAAATAAGATTCCTAAAAAGGTTGGTAGATAAAAGGTGGCAATGGCTTATCAGAGGAAAATGGTGGGATCCTCCATTATCTAGAGGACCCCAGAGACTTCCTCCAGATCCATAGCCTGTTACAGGTGTGTATAATAAGGATGGCAACCGTTGGGTAAACTACTTAGGAGAAAGAACTTCCTATTACTCTCTTTCATTTACTGAGAGACTTGCTAGATCTAGGCCTCCTTGGTGCTTACTATTAAAGAAGGAACAAGAAAGATCTTATGAGACAGTTAAGGCTTCTATAGAAAAGAGTAAATGATTATGTGAAAGGGATACAGAAAAGACACTATGAGCTTAAATTTGATATATGGCCAGATTTAACTAAGTATACTGAATATCATGATTTTTGGCCACAAATAGGAAACCCTCTAAGCACAATTGCTTAGAAAAGATTTAAAACGTATAAAGTACAAAACTAAACAAAAGTAACTATGAAGTACTAGAGTTCATGCCTTTCTGTTCAGCACCTTGCCCATATGCTCTTGTTAATGGTTAATTGGTGATAAACATCGAAATCCATTGTATTTCTTAAAAATAGAGGTAAAGCCGAAAACAAGTGCCTATCTTCATAGCTCGTCATCTAAAAAACAAGATCAGGCGACCAGCTGGTGACCACCCAAGAATGAAGCCTTGTAGCAAGATTGTGTAACCTTTTGCCCTTTCTCATGGAGACTTTTGCTATAAAAGCTTGTTATCCTCTGCATTAAATCGCACTCAGCATCCACTCCTCTTGTGTGTGAGTTGTCTGTTTGCCATCTCCCCACCTATTCCAGTTCCTCCACTAGGTGTCCTCCATTGTCCCGACAGAGCCGGTCTGTGACAGGCACTATCCTTGAACTTCTTTGTTCGAGATTACCACTCAACCACTTGAGCCACAACTCAACTACAGACTTTTTGGTAGTTTAGTGGAGATAAGAGTCTCACAGATTTTCCTGCCTGGGTTGTTTTGAACTGTGATCCTTAGACTGCAGCCTCCTGAGTAGCTAAGATTACAGGTGTGAGTCACTAGTGCCAGGCTCCTTGTTTTTCTGAGGATGAACAATAGTCCATTGTAAGTGGTTACGAATCATCTACTATTGATGGATATTTGGGTTGTTTCTATCTTCAACCTGTTCTGAATAATTTCTGCTATGGTCATAGATATACAAATATGTTTTCGAGATCCTTATTTCACTTAGTTGTGGATATATTACCAAAGGTTTATTGCTAGATCTAATGGTACTATTATTTTTACTTGTTTGAGATACATCCATATTATTATTCTATGGCAGCTGTACCATTCTACATTCCTAGTAACTGCATATAGATGATTTATTCATATCCATAGCAACATTTGTTATTTTCTGTCTCTGTTTTAGTGTGAGCTAATATCACAATGTAGTTTGGATTTGCATTTCTCTGATGATTAATATTTTTGAGCATTTTTTCTTATGCTTATTGGCATTTTTATGTATTTTTTGGAGCAACACATATTCAGGTTTTTTTTGTCCATTATGTATTTGATTTATTTGATTTTGTTGATAAATGGTACAAAATATATTTTATATGTACACTTTTGAATAAGAGAGTATCTTTTATATTCTGATCATCTCTATGCCTTGGATATATGAAATATATCTCTGTCATGGTTGTCAATTTAAATGGATCACGAGCTGCCTAGATATTTGGTCAATGATTGTTTTGAGTATGCCTATTAAGTTCTTTCTGAAGGAGATTAACATAGACTGAGATTGCCCTTCTTAATATGGGTGGGCTTCAGTCATGCAATTGAAGATCTGTATTGAACAAAAGGCTTGATCATGATAAAATTCCTCCTGTCTTTTCATTCGTTTGTTTGTTTGTTTTTGTCTGTCGTGGGGCTTGAAATCTGTGTTTGGGCTCTGTCCCTCAACTCTTCAGCTCAAGGCAATTATTCTACTACTTGAGCCACAGCACCACTTCTGGTTTTCTGGTGGTTTATTGGAGATAGGAGTCTCATGGACTTTTCCTGCCCAGGCTGGCTTTCAACCGTGATCCTCAGATCTCAGTCTCTTGAGTAGCTAGGATTACAGGCGTGAGTCACCAGTGTCTGGCTTCCTCTTGTTTTTTTGAGCTGACACATTGGTCTTGTCTATTGTTTGGACTTGGACTGAAAGATGCTTTTGGGGGTATTAAGCCTGCTCTTAGATCTCTAGCCTCTGATCAAAAGTATTCACCATGAGAGCTTATTTGGAGATTCTAGCAGGGGAGTGCAGCTTCTCATATACCCTTGACTGAAAAGCAATTCTCTTCTATCAGGGATGGTCATCCTCTTGGACCAAGCACACAGCTTCAGGAGGGACACACATGGAGTGGTGAGGGAGGAAGGGGACACCCACCTAATCAGCTAGGTCAGTGCAATCAACCCTGGCAATCAATGGGTGACAAATGTTACAGCCAGATCACCCCTAACTGCTCTTGCATTGGAGTTGTTTATCAATGAACCCAATGTAAAATCATTTTAATTCAAAAATGCATTTACTATACATAACCTACTGAACATTATAGCTTAGCTCCATAGGAAGCTATTGAATCTTAGTTGTTGTTCTTCATGATTGCATGGCTGACTGGGAAACATGGTTTGCTTTTAAAGCATAGCATCATCAGATTCAAAATTTCATGTTCTCTATCTTAAAGGGAAAAAATTGCAAGTGAACCACAATAAATTAGACTATCTGCATTGTCATCCAAACCTCTGACCCAACACTTCCAAAGGCACTGTAATAATGAAAACTCACTGGGATTCAAATCTAGTACTATGCATGTGCTAGGCTATGAGCTCTACCACAAACAACATTCCAGCGTTTAGCTGTCTTATATGGCTTAACTTTTCTTACAAGATCAACAGGGAACTCTTAGGCTTTAATTGACATTGCTCAGTTAAGATTTCATTTGTCTCACAAGCAGTTTCAATTAATTAATTAAAATGCTCTAGTAGGGAAATGTAATGGAACATTCCTTTATACTGACAAGAAATTTAAAAAAATTCTTATCATAGAGCAGCTTAAAAGCTGCATTAAGTGCAGATAACTAGTCTCCTTAATGATTTTTCTGGAATAACACTGACATTCTTTTGGACAGACTTAAATAAGCTTTTTCTTTAAACTTAGCAGGTAGTACTCTCACTGAAAAAGAGAGATGGTTGTTAATCTGTGTACAAGAGCAAACTAGAAGTAAACAAAATATCACAGAAGCTCTATCACTAACTTACATAAAAGTTCCCATTGCCCAAAACTTAAAAATTAGAAGGCATAAGTATCAGAGATTCAGATTATGAAGGACATGTACTAGGGGGCTTAGGTAACAACAAACAAGTTACAATACTTTCTTCAGTGTAAAGTAGAAGAAATCTAGAAAGTCTAGAACTCTAGAAAGAAATTTGCAAGTTAGTTATGTATCTTCCTAATATGAGGCAAGGTACTTAATCCTTGGGGCTTGGTTTATTATCTTAAAATTAGAAAACCTATGCAAAATAAACCAGGTTCATAGTCATAAGGAGTCAGCAAATGTAATCTCTTTCTGATACCTACTATGCCATATAGCTATCTTTATCTTAAAACAGAGAAATATACAACTGGCTTTTCTGTGAAAACCTGTTTGTGAGACCAGATAAATCTAGGAATAACTTGCCCTTTTAGAAAGAGCAGTAATCACTGGACAGTCTTTATACTTTCCCAGCCTTTTTATAAAGAACATTATTTTTTGTGTGTTTTAAAAAATATCTTAGAAATTATAGATTTTCAGATAATAAAATAGACTATAGTGTACGTTTTACCACTTAAATTTGAGTCACAGCCCCTGTGGAGCCAAGATATATCTGCATCATAGCTAGTTATGGAAAAAATTTGATTTTCTTCCATGCCAACATAATCATGCCATTATTCATATCATATACAAACCTAGTGTCATTAGCTATTTTAGGGAATCACTGAATAATGGCATCCCAGGTTCATGTTTGGTACTTCCTGCTCTCTACAAATCTTTGTTAAGTAAACCAAAAATTGGACATGAATATTCTGCAGCGATTTGTGAAACTGAAGGGGAATGTACTGTAGGCTTATGCAAATAACACTAATCACATTCACTTCCAACAGCTCTTAGTTATTGACTATATTTCTCTATTTTTCATTAAGGAATAGATAAAACAAGAAGATATTCATTTAAAAATAAAGCAAAATAGGAAACTGACCATAGAATGTAATTAGGAAGAACTGTCTTGTTACCAAAAATGGACCTGTAGCTATCTTAGAAGTGCAGAGCTAAAAAGATAGCTGGACAGAAAGGAGAAAAAGTTCATAAGTCAAAATTGTAGATGAATGCAGTAAGCATAGTATCAAACTAAGTAGTTGGGCACTAAGGCATAGAGATAATTTTACATATCTCTCACAATGTCAATCCAACAACAAAATTTAACTAGAATTTTGGCAATATATATAGTCATCCTTATCTATATCCATATTTTGTATGCAATTATAAGATATATTTGATAAAATATGTTTTGCATAACCTCCACTAAGGAATGAAATTAGTGGTAAACCCTTTACTAGTTGGGATCTTCTACCAGCCAGTGTACTTTGTTGTGTGTGCACTATGTATGTACATAGTAGGATACATAGTAAGTACATCAGGAGACAGCATTCCTGTTTATTAGCTTACATTTGTTCCCACTAAACCTGTGTATGACCAATGGTTCTGTGAAATGAATCTGAACCTTGGTAGCCATTTGCCTTTAAATTCTTATTTCCTTTATTCCCATTGCATTTTATAGAGTCTTTTTTTATTCCACAGTCTTTTGTTTTGAACATTATATTTTTCTTTTTTTCTAAAGTAAAATAGATATATTTAGCTCATGGCTTTGTAAGTCAATAACATGGCATGATTATCTGCTTGTTAAGTAGTAAGAGCCTTCCTGCTGGGACTTGGCCAGTTGGAGACAAGTGTGTTAAAGGGAGCTGCCTTTCCTAACATGCACTAAGCATTTTTACTGTTAATAAAGTACAACAAAGTCCTAAAAGTGTGAGCTGCTTTTGTAAAATGTAATTAAACTCCAAAAGGCTTATAATAAAATGTTACTTAACTCTGTTCTTATCTGTCGGGAAAACTTTGGCAATGAGTATAAAACAAATATGATCATAAAAACCTAACATTTGATCTGGCCACAGGTGTGAGACAAAACAGTTTGATTATCTATCTATCTATCTATCTATCTCTCTCTATATATATATACAGAGAGAGAGAGCTATTTATCCTAACATTTTCTGTTGATGGTCTTGACAGAGCTATAAAAAGTCAATTGAATATGGGTGTATAAGCATATCAGGAAATTATCCTGCCATCCTCATGTCCAGACATCCCAATGTGAGGGAAGATAATTACATTAATTTACTTTTTTTGGGGGGTGTGTGTCTGGTCGTGGGAACTGATCTCTGGGCCTGAGCGTTGTCCCTCAGCTCTTCAGCTGAATGCTAGCACACTACCACTTGAGCCATAGCTCCACTTCTGGCTTTTTTTTCTGCTTATGTGGTGCTGAGGAATTGAACCCAGGGCCTCATTCATGCAAGGCAAGCGTTCTACCACTGAGCCACCTTCCCAGCCCAGACATTGGGGTTTTTGGGTTTTGTTGTTGTTGTTGTTTGTTTTTTGATCCGTTGTGGGGCTTGAACTCTGGGCCTGAGCACTGTCCCTGTGCTCTTCAGCTCAAGGAGAGTGCTCTACACTTGAGCGACAGTGTCACTTTGGGTTTTTGAGTGGTTTATTGGAGATAAGAGTCTCATGGACTTTCCTGCCCAGGCTGGCTTTTGAACCGCGATCTTCAGATCTCAGCCTCCTGAGTAGCTAGGATTATAGGCGTGAGCCACCAGTGCCCTATATATTAATTTACTTTGACAATACAATAATAAGATAGCTCTAAATTAACAGTATTGAGAGTTCATGTTATCGAATTGCCCAAATTTAGACCTATTTTGCTTATAATAAAAATCTTCTATTTCCTCTTTCCCTTTTTATCTCACCATATGAATTCTCACCTTGCACTTTCTCCCTCCATTGTAATGCTATCTGTCATGAGGTCCTTACCAGTACTTAACTGGTACTGGTGTCATGTCACTGAATTTCTGTAATACAAAGATCATAAAAGGCTACTATGAACATTATTTGAGGATGCTTGAAGAAATGGATGAAGTTTTATAAATGTATGACCCATCAACATTGAATTGAGAGGAAGTAAAATATCTAAACAAATCATTAACAGGTAATGATGGAATCTGTAATCAGAACCTTCAAGAAAGAAAAACATGAGGTCATATAATTTACTGGTGAATTCTACCAAACATTCAAGAAAGAATTAACATCAATTCTTCTGAAACTCTTACAAAGCATTGAGTATAAGTTCTATGAGGTCAATGTTATTTGATATCCAAGTAAGATAAAGATATCACAAGTAAAAAAAACTATATACTAATATCTTATATGACTATAGATGTAGAAATATTCAAGCCAATAATGGAAAATGAAATATAGTAGCACTTTAAAGTAGCTCATATTATGATCAATTAAGGTTTAATCAAGAGAAGTAAGGGTAGTTCAATATACAAAAAAATCTCATGAAAATACCTCATATTAATAGGAAATTAAGAAAATTATTGTATTTATAATAACACCAAAAGAATAAAATATGTGCAAATAAATTTAACTGAGTTAGTTCAAGCTTCAGATTTAAAAATTAAATTACAGATCTAAGTAAATCAAAAGACATCTTATGTTCATAAATTAGAAGACTTGATATTAGAAGACTTGTATATTAGCAATATACATAAGCAATGCAAGTCTTATTAAATTTTTGCTACCATTTTTAACAAAAGTGAAAAAGATAAACTTAAATTCACATAAAATTTCAATCAACCATGAATATTTGAAACACTCATAAAAGAAATAGTACTAAAGAGAACTCACACAACATGATTTAAAATTTTATAATAGAGGTGTAAGAATCATCACTATGTAATACTGGCTTAAAGACAAACAATTGATCAGTGGAAGAGATTTGAGAAACCAGAAACAAATGTATGCACCCATATTCAATTGACTTTTTATAGCTCTGTCAAGACCATCAACAGAAAATCTAGGATAAATAGCTAGATACAAAAAAATGAATTTTAAATCCTTGCTTATACCAGACATAAAATTTGCTTGGAATGGATCTAAGACATGAATAAAAGGGCTTGACATATAGAAGTCATATTAAAAAAAAAACATGAGTACACAGGAATGGATGAAGGGTGAACAAACGCAGTCATGATATTCAATATATCATGGGAAAACTAAGGGAAAGTGAAGGAAGCAATGATCTTGCCCAAGAAGAATTGCACTCACTATGTGACTTATAGAATTGTAACCCTTCTGTACAACTTCTTAATAATAACAATAAAAATAAACAATAAAAAGGGTAACCATCTAGTGGGGAGTATTAAATATAATCTTCCAAGGTACATCTCTAGTTTTTAGTATCTGTCCTGTAATTATGAACAAAATATGTTAAACCGTATTTCTTGTATTTGCTTTTGTTTCTAACGTTTGAATATACAAGCCACACTTTCTTTTTTTGTTGGTTTTTTGTTTGTTTGATTTTTATTTATTTATTTTTTTAATTGTGAAAACACTGTACAGAGGGGTTACAATTACATGGGCAAGATAATGAGTACATTTGTTATCAAGCATTGTAGCCACCTCCTTTGCTTCCCTTTCCCATCCCTTCCTATCTGCCCCCAACCCCTCCACCCAATCTTCCCCGCCCCCCCCCCACCAAAGTTGTAAAGTTCATTTTCGACAAAATGACTTGTACATCTCATTGTTGCAATGGGTCCACCTGTATCCCTATTTAAACGATGTGTTTTTCCCCTTCACCTCCACAAATTATACCAATATCAAATACAGTGAAAGCAGGGGTTATACCGTGGGGGAAGGACATACAAAGCAACAAAGAAATTATCTGATAAATGTGTTAGAAACAATCGCATGAAAGAAAAAAATCATTTGAATACATATCTTAGGGTTCATTTCCCTAACATCACCTTATCTGACCTTTTCTGCTTGACTCAGACATATACTAGATATTGCAAGTAAGGGAAACCATGGGACCTATGTTTCTTTGGGCCTGGCTTACTTCACTTAATATAATTTTTTCCAAGCCTTTCCATTTCCTAACAAATGGGGCAATGTCATTCTTTCGGGTGGAGGCATAGAATTCCATTGTGTATATATATCACATTTTCTTGATCCATTCGTCTACTGAGGGGCATCTGGGTTGGTTCCATATCTTAGCTATAGTAAATAAGGCTGCAATAAAAGTAGTCCTGCTGGTAGCTTTAGTGTGGTCTTGTTTGTAAACATTTGGGTAAATGCCCAAAAGTGGGATTGCTGGGTCATAGGGGAGCTCTGTGTGGAGTCTTTTGAGGAACTTCCATACTGCTTTCCAAAGTGGTTGAACAAGTTTACACTCCCACCAAAAAAGCAGACACTCTGAAAACATTACAGGATGGAATAGGAGAAATCTTAGGTCTCCTTGGCACAGGCAGAAATTTTCTTAATAGAGACCCAGAAACACAACAAATCAAAGAAAGGTTGGACAAATGGGATTGCATGAAATTGCAGAGCTTCTGCATGGCAAAGGACATAGCTAGCAAGATCAATAGAAAGTCTATGGATTGGGAGAAGATCTTCACTAGCCATACAACAGACAATGGTCTCATATCTTAAATATACCTTGAACTCAAAAAATTAAATCCCTCAACAACAAATCTTCAAAGAAACAACTGCCAAATAAATAAGTGGGCTAAAGACTTAAAGAGAAACTTCTCTGAAGAGGAAAGAAGAATGGCCAATAGACACATGAATACATGCTCAACTTCCCTAGCCATAAAAGAAATGCAAATCAAAACAACATTGAGATACCAGCTCACTCCAGTTAGAATGGCTAAAATCAAGAACTCTAATAACAACAGATGCTAGAGGGGATGTGGACAAGCCACACTTTCTTCCCTTTCACTTTCTAATCTGGTCAGCAGGGTATTCCTCTGAATTGGCTAACTGACATAATGTCAGCTTTAATAGCTAATTAAATGATTAAATGTATAATAGATTCCAGAAGCAGCCACTTCCCATGGTCTTTCTATTCTGAACTTCCACAAATATTCCTACATATTCCACAAACTTTGCAAAAAAGTGAGTCTATATTTATCATCTTGAATTTGATATATTTTTAGTGACACCAGAAGTACAAGTAGCAAAATAAAATGGTTGAATTTTGTAAAAATTAAAGATTATAGTAATTTAAAAGTTTCATATCATATATACTAATATTTGATCTTATAGGTAATAGTAACTATAGGACACCACTAGCTCAGGAAATAATATCAAGAAATAACAACTAAGGCCAGAGAAAAATAAAATATTTCTGAAGAATAAAATAAGCAATTAACAGTTAAGAGATAACCTACAGAACAAGAGAACTCTTTAACCAGCTGTGGATGGAAATTCAGAATATATAAAAAAGACAAAAAATAAAACATCAAGGAATAATTACTGCACACAGTAAATGGGCAAATGAACTGAACAGATAGATCACAAAAGTACAAATTGCCAATAAATATATTAAAATATTCAGCATCTTTAACTATCAAGGAATTGCAAGTTAAAACTACATTTACGTTTTATCTCAGTTAGAAAATGATATAATCAAGAGAAGGGGGACATACAATAAATGCTGGTGAGGTTATAGGAGAAAAAAAACTTTATACATGGCTAATGGAAATGTATAATGATTCATTCACTGTAGAAAATAGTTTGGAAGCTGTTACGGTTTGAATATAGGCTCATGTATTGAACGTCCGGTCCCCACCTTTTGGTGCTCTAGAACTTTAGGAGCTTCTGTTTGAAGTGTATACCTGGTGTCAATTCTTTCCTTAGATTTTGTTTCCTGTCCTCTATAAGGTAAGCAGTTTCCATCATATGTTCCTACTGCAATTACATTCCGCCTCAACAAAAGGCCCCAAAACACAAGGGACAAATGGCCAAGGACTAAGCAGTCTGAAGTTGTGAACCAAAACATAAAATACATTTGTTTATGTTGTTCTGTCAAGTATTTTGTTAAAGTAATGGAAAAAGTTACAAATACAGAGGGTCCAAATCAGAATGTCATATCAGTGGGATCAATGAGAAGCAGTACTGGATTTTTTAAAATTTTTTATTATGAAAATATCGTACAGAGGAGTTACAATTACATGGGCAAGATAATGAGTACATTTCTTTTTTTTGGGGGGGGGTAATCTGATTGTGAGGCCTGAACTCTGGGCCTGGGCGCTGTCCCTCAGCTCTTCTGCTCAAGGCTAGAACTCTACCACTTGAGCCACAGTGCCACTTCTGGCGTTTTTCTTTTTGCTTATGTGGTGCTGAAGAATGGAACCCAGGGCCTCAGGCATGCAAGGCAAGCGCTCTACCACTGAGCCAACTTCTCAGCCCATGAGAACATTTATTATCAAGCATTGCTGCCTCCTCCTTTGTTTCCCCTTCCTATCCCTTCCCATATCCAGCCCCCCCACCAATATACCCCCTTACCCTTCCCCCCCAACCACCCCTCCATGCCGCCTGCCAAAGTTGTAAAGTTTGTTTTTCGACATAACAACTTGTATATCTCATTGTTGCAATGGGTCCACCTGTATCCCTATTTAAACGATTTGTTTTTTCCCTTCCCCTCCACAAATTATACCAACATCAAATACAGTGAAAGCAGGGATTATATCGTGGGGGAGGGACATACAAAGCAACAAAGAAATTGTCTTATAAACATGTTAGAAACAACCACTCAAAAGTAAAAAAAAAACATTGGAGTACTTATCTTGAGGTTCATTTCACCTAACATCAACATATCTGACCTTTTCTGCTTGTCTCAGACATATACTAGTTATTGCAAATAAGGGAAACCATGGGACCTATGTTTCTTTGGGCCTGACTTACTTCACTTAATATAATTTTCTCCAAGTCTTTCCATTTCCTAATAAATGGGGCAATGTCATTCTTTCTGATGGAAGCATAGAATTCCACTGTATATATATACCACATTTTCTTGATCCATTCATCTACTGAGGAGCAGTAGGGTTTGATCCATATCTCAGCTATGGTAAATAATGCTGCAATAAACATAGTTGTGCTGGTAGCTTTAGTGTGGTCTTGTTTATCATTTGGGTAAATGCCCAAAAGTGGGATTTCTGGGTCATAGGGGAGCTCTAAGTGGAATCTTTTGAGGAACTTCCATACTGCTTTCCAAAGTGGTTGCACAAGTTTACATTCCCACCAACAATGCAGTAAGGTTCCCTTCTGTCCACATCCCCTCCAGCATCTGTTGTTATTAGAGTTCCTAATTATAGCCATTCTCACTGGGGTGAGGTGGAATCTCAATGTTGTTTTGATTTGCATTTCTTTCATGGCTAGAGAGGTTGAGCATTTCTTCATGTGTCTATTGGCCACCCTTCTTTCCTCTGCAGAGAAGTTTCTCTTTAAGTCTTTAGCCCACTTATTTATTGGGCAGTTGTTTCTTTGAGGATTTGTTGTTGGGGGATTTAATTTTTTGAGTTCCAAGTATATTTTAGATATGAGACCCTTGTCCGTTGTATGGCTAGTGAAGATTTTCTCCCAATCCGTGGGCTTTCTACTTATCTTGCTAGCTATGTCCTTTGCCATGCAGAAGCTCTGCAATTTCATGCAATCCCATTAGTACAACCTTTCTTTGATTTGTTGTGTTTCTGGGTTTCTATTAAGAAAATTTCTGCCTGTGCCAAAGAGACCTAGTATTTCTCCTATTCCATCCTGTGATGTTTTCAAAGTGTCTGTTTTAACTCCGAGGTCTTTGATCCATTTGGAGTTGATTCTAGTGCAGTCGATATATAAGGATCTAGCTTTAGTTTTCTGCAATTAGTTAACCAATTTTGCCAGCACCATTTACTAAAGAAGCTGTCTTTCTTCCATTCTATTTTTTTAAGCTCCCTTATCAAAGATTAGATGGCTATAGGTCTGTAGGTTCATTTCTGGGTTTTCAATTCTATTCCATTGGTCCTGAGGTCTCTTCTTGTGCCAGTATCAAGGTGTTTTGATTACTATAGCTTTGTAGTAGAGTTTGAAATATGGTATTAATATTCCTCCAGCACCGTTTTTTCTGTTAAGGATCGTTTTTGCTATTCAGGGTCTTTCATTTTTCCATATGAATTTTTGGATTGCCTCTTCTATTTCCTTGAAGAATGAGATTGGAATATTGATAAGTATCGCATTGAATTTGTAGATAGCCTTGGGAAGTATTGCCATTTTTATGATGTTGATCCTTCCAATCCAGGATCATGGGGGTTTTTGCCACTTTCTAAGCTCTGTTTTGATTTCCTTTTTAAAGTTTTTAAAGTTTCATCATAGAGGTCCTTTACTTCTTTGGTTAATTCCTAGTTGTTTTATTTTTTGTGGGGCTATTATGAATGGAGTTGCTTTCCTAATTTCAGCCATGTTTTTCTCGTTGTTGGCATATAGAAAAGCCATTGATTTTTTTTGGGGGGGGTCAGGTTGTGGGACCTGATGTCTGGGCCTGGGGGCTGTCCCTCAGCTCTTCAGCTCAAGGCTAGTGCTCTACCACTTGAGCTACAGTGCCACTTCCGGCTTTTTTCTTTTTGCTTATGTGGTGCTGAGGAATCAAACCCAGGGCCTCAGGCATGCAAGGTAAACGCTCTACCACTGAGCCCCTTCCCAGCCCCAAGCCATTGATTTTTGAGCGTTAATTTTATACCCTGGTAGTTTGCCAAAGTTTCGAATCAGTTTGCGTAATTTGGGAGTACAGTCCGTGGGATTCTTTAAATACAAGATCAAGTCATCTGCAAAGAGGGAGAGTTTTACTTTATTTTTCCCTATTTGGATCCCTTTTATGTTTGCGTTTTTTCTTATTGCTGTAGCTAGGCATTCTAATACTAAATTGAAAAGAAGTGGAGAGAGTGGACATCCTTGTCTCCTTCCTGAGTTAAGAGGAAATGGCTTTAATTTTTTGTTATCTCTTTTTATCATCTTTTATTCTGAATCATATAGAGTTGGATATCTCATGAAATTTTCACATAAGGGCACTTAAAAATACTCTTGCATGAAATGCTCAAGCATTTTCTTGGCAAAATGATCTTAGAGTATAATTTTATTAATTATATTTGATCTAAAATGTATTTGTTCTAAAATTTATGATTGCTTAGGAAATGAACTATTTGCTATAAGATAACTTCATTAAAAAATGAAGGATTGGGCTGGGAATGTGTCTTAGTGGTAGAACGCTTGCCTAGCATGCATGAAGCCCTGGGTCGATTCCTTAGTACCAGATAAACATTAAAAGCTGGAAGTAGTGTTGTGACTCAAATGGTAGAGTGTTAGTCTTGAGTAAAAGAAGCTCAGGGACAGTCTCCACAAGCCCCAGGACTGCCAAAAAAATAAAAGGAACGGCATCATTTTTATCCATCACCAACAAATAAAGAATGAGCTGTTAGTGTATAGAAAGTGCTAGATACTGATCGAAGTTTTCAGTAACCAAGAATTTGAGGCATTGATTAATCCAATCTAAAATAATGAAAAATTAAAATATATTATTGTAAAATAAGAGTGAAATTGAATGACCTGTGTACTTTATGTAACATTAAAAAAAATATCAGGACTAGTCATATTGCTTAGTGGTAGAGCACTTGGTTAACATGTGCAAGGCCCTAGACTGGATCTGTAGCACTGTGGGGGAATATAGCTCATTTCATTCTGCTAGCAGTGAATCTGCTAATTTTTTTTTTTTTTCGAGCAATGTCTTGATAAGTTGTCCAGGCTGATTTCCAACACCAGGCTGAAGTCAAGTGATCATCTTGCTTCAGCCTCCAGGTAGCCGAACCTCTAAGTTTCTGCTACCATATCTGAGATGTAAGTTCTTACAAAAGAAAATAAGTTGTAAAATGATCATTTGGGAGCTACATCACCACAAGAGGATCAAAATTCATGCTTCTATTCCATTTTTCACCAAATGAAGAATCAGATTTAAATGATGTTTCAAGTTCTGAATATGTTATGTATTATTTTGTACTAGTCTTTGTTTCTACTAATTGACTCTATTATTATAATTGACTCTGTAATAGACACCAAACACTTCAATATGTGAGTTTGAATTTTCCAATAGGTCAACAGTAAAATGTGAAGCATGCATTTGGTAAAGAGAAAAAGTGATATTCTGCTGGAATGTATAAACAATAGCCCATGCTTTTAATGTCTATTTACAACTTCCTGTAAAATTATTTTTTTGCAATACTGATATTTGAATTCAGTGCCTAATTCTAGTGAGACAAATGCTTTACTGTTTGAGACATGCTTCTACCCCTTTTTGCTTGTGTTATTTTTGAGATAGAATCTCACTTATTTTGTCCTAAGTAGACTGAATCATAATACCTCCTATTTAATCTTTTGTCTGTATTTGGAATGATGTGTGTATGCCTCCATGTAAAGCTTTTTTCTGTTAAGATGGGGGAGCAGTCTCACAAAGTTTTACCTCAGCTCAACTCAAGCTATAATCCTCCAATAGTAGCCTCTTCAATAGCTAAGATTGCAGATATGAGTCAATTATGCCTTATCTCTGTAAACTAAATCATTAATTTAAATTTTCTTAAACTTAAAAACTGTACATGTTGCCCGGTGCCAGTGGTTCATAGTTGTAATCCTTGCTACTCAGGAGGCTGAGATCTGAGGACCCTGAGTCAAAGCCAGTCTGGGGAAAGAAAATCTGTGACACTTTTTTCTGTGTGTGAAAATACCGTACAGAGGGGTTACAATTACGTGGGCAAGATAATGAGTACATTTCTTATCAAGCATTGTGGCCTCCTCCTTTGTTTCCCCTTCCCATCCCTTCCCATCTCTCACCCACTTTTCCTGTGATTAATTGGAGATAAGAGTGTCTCCAATTAATCACAGACAAAGGCAGAAGTGGCTCTGTGGTTCTAGTGATAAGAGTGCTAGCATTGAGCAAAAGTATCCCAGAGACAGTGCCCGGGTTCAGTTCAAACCCCAGGACTGGCAAAAAAAAAGGAATATATAGGTAGATATTTCATAATGCATATCACAAAATGGTCATAGAACTTTTAGATTAATATGTCCCTCTCTTTAAATATTAAATCTAAATTTGTTTGGATCTGGCTTATTCACTTAACATATTTTATTCCAAGTCTTTACATTTCCTAACAAATGGGGTAGTGTCATTCTTTCTGATGGAAGCACATAATTCCAGTATATCAGTATATATATATATATGGTATATATATATAAATACATCATATTTTCTATATATAAATATATCACATTCATCTACTGAGATGCAACTGGTTTGGTTCCATAACTTAACTATGGTGAGTAATACTGTGTTGTACTGGTAGCTTTAGTATGGCCTTGTTTTTGATCTTTGGGGTAAATGCCCAAAAGTGTGATTGCTGGGTCATAGGGGATCTCTATGTGTAGTCTTTTGAGTAACCTCCATACTTCTTTCCAAAGTGTTTGAATGAGTTTACACTCCCAGCAACAATACAGTAGTAGTTTTTTTTTTTAAGGAAACTCCATACTGCTTTCCAAAGTAGTTGAACAAGTTTACACTCCCACCAAGAATGCAGTAGAGTTCCCTTGTGGCCACATCCCCTCCAGCATCTGTTGTTATTAGTGTTCTTAATTATAGCCATTCTAACTGGGATGAGATGGAATTTCACTGTTGTTTTGATTTGCATTTCTTTTATGACCAGAAAGGTTGAGCATTTCTTCATGTGTCTATTGGGTATTCTTATTTTCTCTTCAGAGAAGTCTCTCTTTAAGCCTTTAGCCCACATTAATGGGGCAGTTGTTTCTTTGAGGGTTTTTTTTTAGTTCTATTTGCAATAATTAGTATACATCTAGGATAATCTTATCAGATGACCAGAAAAGCTCAATAGCTATATCCATATGACCATATAAGATGATGCTAAGCATGATGAACCCCAAGATATGGATTCAAGAGATTTTTCTTTGTTGTTGTTTTAAATGTAATTTTTAATGCATTTTTCCTGTTTGTATATTCTTCCCCCTATGGTCTATCCCCTGTGGTCACTGATTTTGGTACCCTGCAACATATATATACATTTATCTAATTTGGGAAGGGGAAGGGGAATAACAAAATGCTGAAACATGGACACGGGATGACTCATTGTAAAAATGATACAAGACACTATGTTGGAAATGAACTTTACAACTTGGGGTGGGGAGTAATAAGGAGGAGTGGAAAAGGTAGGGGAGGGAAGGGATAGTAGGAGAAAAACAAAGGCGGGATAGCAATGCATGACAAGAAATGTACTCATTAATCATGTAATCCTTACTGTACAGCATCTTTACAATAAAATAAAAATAAATAAAATAATAACAATAAAAATGAAATTTAGAAAAAAATGTTAAATCTAAATGAAAAAAAATACTTTATTTGGAACAGGAGAAAATGGGAAACACACACATACACACACACACACATACACACCATGCTTATTTACAAAACCTTTAAATAAACCAGACTGACAGTCTCATTTTAAAAAGTTTCACTTAATTGGCAAGATCCTGTCCCAATAACCTCATTTTCTTTTCGTGGAAGTCCTGCAGTATATGAAGTCAGAATCTAGTGCTTTCTAACCAGGTGTTTTCCCACTGAGCCATGTCCCCAGCTAAAACATCTGATTAACAAAAAATTGATTGATTACTGGAGGTAATGATTTACACTGTAATCTCAGCTCTTCAGGATGTTGAGATGGGGAGGAAGGTAATTTGAAGCTAGCTCAGGCAGAAAAGTTTGTATGATGCACCCATCTCAAAATAGGGATACAGGGTGGACTCATTGCAACAATGAGATGTACAAGTCGTTATGTTGAAAACAAACTTTACAACTTTGGGGGGGGAGGATTGGATGGGGGAGGCAGAGGGAGGATGGGATGGGAACGGGAAACAAAGGAGGAGGCTACAATGATTGATAAGAAATGTACTCATTATCTTGCCCATGTAATTGTAACCCCTCTGTACAGTATTTTCACAAAAAAAAATAAAAAGAATAAAAAAGGTTGTAGGTGTGGTGGGGTTCGCTTGTCATTCAACCTACATGGGAGGCTTAAATCAGAGGATTGTGGGTCCAGGCTAGCCCAGTCCAAAAGTGAGATCCTATCTTTAAAAAAGGAAAATTATAGCCTACACATGGCTGACATGATAGAACACCTGTCCAATGGGTTTGAAATCTTGAGTTCAAACGCCTATACTGTCCAAATTAAAAAAAATTAAGAATGATTAATTTAGTTAAATTATTCCATTGTAAAAACTAACTAAAACACTTTTTTATGTATATATATATATATATATATATATATATACATATATATAGTAAAGATACTGTACAAAGGGGTTACAGTTACATGAGCAAGGTAAGGAGTACATTTCCTATGGAGCATTGTTACCCCCTCCTTTGTTTTTCCCCTACCATCTCTTTCCTCCCCACCTCCCCAACTTTTCACTCCCCCTGCCAAGCTGTAATGTTTGTTTTCAACATAGTGTCTTGTACATCTGATTGTTACAATGGATCAACGTATATCCTTATTTAAGCATTTTGTTATTTCCCTTCCCCTACCCAAATTAGAAAAAAATATATATATATAAGATGGAGGGGACTGGAATAAAATACAATGTAAATAGAGGTTATACCATGGGGAAGAACATACAAAAGGAACAAAGAAAATTGCATGGTACATTATAAATACATCAAAACAACAACAACATAGATAAAAAAAAACCTCTTGTGTCCCTATCTTGGGGTTCATTTCACTTAGCATCATCTTATATGGTCATATGTACATAGCTTTTGGCCTTTTCTGCTTGTCCTAGACATATACTAGTTATTGCAGATAAGGGAAACCATGGGACCTATATTTCTTTGGGCCTGGCTTTCTTTCTTTCTTTTTTTTGAGGGGGAGGTCTGGTTGTGGGGTCTGAACTCTGGGCCTGGGCGCTGTCCCTCAGCTCTTCAGCTCAAGGCTAGTGCTCTACCACTTGAGCCACAGTGCCACTTCTGGCTTTTTTCTTTTTGCTTATGTGTTGCTGAGGAATAGAACCCAGGGCCTCATGCATGCAAAGCAAGCGCTCTACCACTGAGCCACCTTCCCAGCCCCTGGAGTACATAAATATTTTAACCTAAAAATATGTCCTTTGAGAAAATTCAATTTAATGAAGGTTATGTTTTTGCTAGTTTTATAAAAATCATAGCAGTTTTTTCAATGGCATTCCTACTAATGACATGAGGAAACCAACTTGTTGCTTTAAATAAAGATTACTTACTGCTCTTTTTCTAGAACACCCTGTAATCCAAGGCACAGTAAGGTTTCCTGAAATCTGTGAAAACAACAAATGGAATCTCAGTAAGGTTTGCATCCATATTTTTGGAACGTTGATCAACACCAAATAATTCATATACAGTGTTAAGATAGGCCTGCATTCATAATACATTCCCCAAATAGACAACATTCTTTCTTTAATGAAGTCCACAGACATAAAGGGTCTTCCTTTGTGGAAAAAGATTAGAAATGATGTAAAAATTTCTTTAGAAATTCAAGGAAATTCTTAGAGCATCTTAGGGCTCTGTATTTGCTGGGGCTCTGCTGGAGTTTGGAAATCTATAGACATAGGATGATTGAAATGGAAATTCGGTGCTTACCTCTGTGGAATCTTGGAAAAAGTTGCAAGCACTATAGACTGGTTACACTTAAAAGTAGAGCACTACTACAAAATGAAAGATGACTCCATAATGAAAAGTGTATGCTATAAACTACTTAAGCATATTGCTTTCCTTTACTTTGAAATATCATCACTGAGTAAACTATTATTACCACAGGTGCGTTCTTTATAAAAATCTTAGCCTACAATGCAAATGACTGAGACAATTTTTATCAATATTCAGGCCACATCAAAAATCTATTCTCTATGTTGTCTACTTTTTATTTTAAAATGGTAAATTGTACATTTTAATGACCTTTTGATTTAAATAAAGATTTTTGTATGAATAATGTATGACTAAAACAAATGTAGATGAGAGTGTTGAAATGATTACATTTATAGTTATAACATTCTGCTCCTTTTTACTTGATAAGTAAAACGTATTTAAATCTTTTCCAACATTTTTGGGAAACTACTAGAAACTATGTGCTCAAATATAAAATAGTTGTGTACTTTGCAAGTATATTCCCTCATTTTTGCAACAGTGAAAAACTTCATTATCAACACTAAATATAGGAATGTAACTATAAAAGAACAAGTTTTAAGCCAGGCACTGATGGCTCATGCCTGTAATCCTAGCTTCTTTCCTGAGTAGGGAGCTGAGATCTGAGCATCTTAGTTCAAAGCTTGCCTGGGAAAGAAAGTTTGTGAATCTCTTATTTTCAATGAACCAGTAAAACACTGGAAGTAGAGTTACAACTCTATTAGCTCAAGTGATAGAGCACTATCCTTGATTAACAAATCTAAGGGATAGCATCTAGGCCTTGAGTAAAAACCCCTGTACCAATACACATACAAAAAAAGAAGCAAATTTTATTGGACATCTTCTTGCCTAGGTACATCTGAAATATCATTGAATTTGCAGAATCTACATTCAAATTTCAGATAAATTATTACTGTCCCTGACCACTAGAACTGCCAGTTTCCTTTGATTTCTGAATATACCAATATGCAAAAATCATACTTTTATAGATAGGCTAAAAAGTATTTTACTTAATGTAAAACATCATTTGAATAGAAAGGCAATGATTTTAGTGTAAAGAGATCATAACAAGATGTGAACAGTTGATTTTCTTCAGTGATGAACCAAAGGTAATAAAATGATTTCTTCTGAAAAATTCTTTTTAAAAGACAACTTTCTTTTCATTTCACAAATCAAGCTTGGGGTCAGTTGCTTGTTTAGTCAAGCTTGCAAAATCAGTTATTAGCTTCAATGAAGAAGATAAATCTGCTAAGGTAATCATATCTTTTTTAATACAAATAGATATACCCAATTCTTTTGAATTATTGGTGCACATATTCCCATCCATTAGTGGGGATAAACCAAAAACAGCTACAGAGTATTTCTAGAGAAAATATGCCAAAGCCATGGACTTACAAATAAAACAAAATAGAGCCTCAAACTAGTAACTACTGAAAAGTTGCATGGCATTTAAATGCTATCTATGCTCAACTAATCTCTAACATTTACTTCCAATGTATTCTTAATTTCCTCGCACAACTCAGGCAGAATAGCTGAATTTTTAAGTCTCTCTCTTTTTTTTTTTTTTTTTTTACAAACAAGTGTTTCTCCAATGTTGGGGAGTTTTTATTTGGTACAGTATTGAAGAGAGGTTCTCATTCACTTGAATATATAAAATACAGTAATCAAATGAGAAGGGCAATAAACTTCTCATTTAAATGATATTTCAATTTTAAGCATACTTTAGTCTGGTTTGGAAAATTGCAAAAGAATCTACAAGAAGACAAAGCTGATTTAACAAATATTTTAGAACTTACATTCCCAAATTGCTGTATGCTTCAAAGTAGAAAATTTAGGATGCTATGAACTCATTACAAGGATATTGACAATGTTGAAAGCATTTTGGGAACTTTTGGAATTGTCAGTTCATACCTCATCCTGAGATTCTGTCTCATTAAAACCAGATTGAACATTCATATTATTCACTAAGTGTGTCTCAGAATGAATTCTATTTTCCAAAATCAAATTTTTCCTCAAATGATGATGATTTGTCACCAGTGAAACCATTTAAAAGAACCCCACAGGCTTTTAAAGCAGTTGTAAAAGAATTTCAAAAACGTTTTGGCAAATTGAACATTATTAGCATAAGTATATATTACTTTCTAAGGCAACTAATTTGAATTTTTTTGAAATGTCTGGCAGATTTCTATTCTATATGAGGTGCTGTTTCAGGTCCTACAGGAAATAAAAAGATAGGACAAACATAATCTCCTGGAGGGAAAGAATCGTGATTTGAGAGGAAGAAATAAGACTGGAACATGAATAACTTTAATACAAAGAACTATGATAAGTGCCATAGTGGATGTACAATAAATGAAGTGCAGTACGAGTACAAACTACGGCAAAATCACACCCCCTTGAGGATTAATATTTCATCTGAACCTTAAAAAGCGAGTAAACTTTTGAAGGACAGGATTCAAAAAGAGACACAGTAGAGAAGAAAAGTTTGATTGAATTACATATAAGTGGACAGGATATGTTTGATGAATCATCAGTTCAACCAGCACTAAAGAAAGGTTGGTGTCACTTTGTAGAGGACATGAATGCCACAAACACCTAAATCTTACTCTGCAGTGAATGATGAGCCATGGAAGGTCTCAAAGAGATGAGCTGTAGGGCCTGAATTGTATTTATGTATATTAGGAATTTTAACATGCCTTGTGTATAATAATGAATGGAAGAAGTACAGAAACATTATAATAGTTTAGGCAAGATGTATTCTAGACTTGAAACTGGGGTAGGGGAAATAGGAATTGGGAAGAAAAATATAAAATAAATTATTAAAGATCTCATGCATGGCATAGAAAATAAGCCATCTGATGGAGTATCATAAGTTTTAAGGCAAATACAAAGAACTTCTTACTGTCGAGAAATATGTGTCTTCAAAAACGCTCGTGAATGGAAAGAACACTGCTGGAGGAATATCAATACCAAATTTCAAACTCTACTATAAAGCAATAGTAATCAAAACAGCTTGGTATTGGCACAAGAACAGACTTCAGGACCAATGGAATAGAATTGAAAACCCAGAAATGAACCTACAGACCTATAGCCATCTAATCTTTGATAAGGGATCTAAAAAAATAGAATGGAAGAAAGACAGCCTCTTCAGTAAATGGTGCTGGAAAAATTGGTTAACTACTTGTAGAAAACTAAAGCTAGATCCTTATATATCACCCTGGACCAGAATCAATTCCAAATGGATCAAAGACCTGGGAGTCAAAGCAGACACTCTGAAAACATTACAGGATGGCATAGGAGAAACCCTAGGTCGCCTTGGTGCAGGCCGAAATTTTCTGAATAGAGACCCGGAAACACAACAAATCAAAGAAAGGTTGGACAAATGGGATTGCATGAAGTTGCAGAGCTTCTGCATGGCAAAGGACATAGCTAGCAAGATAAATAGAAAACCCACGGATTGGGAGAAGATCTTCACTAGCCATACAACGCACAAGGGTCTCATATCTAAAATATACTTGGAACTCAAAAAATTAAATCCCCCAACAACAAATCCTCAAAGAAACAACTGCCCAATAAATAAGTGGGCTAATGACTTAAAGAGAAACTTCTCTGAAGAAGAAAGAAGGATGGCCAATAGACACATGAAGAAATGCTCAACCTCCCTAGCCATAAAAGAAATGCAAATCAAAACAACATTGAGATACCACCTCACCCCAGTTAGAATGGTTATAATCAAGAACTCTAATAACAATAGATGCTGGAGGGGATGTGGAGAGAAGGGAACCTTACTGCATTGTTGGTGGGAGTGTAAACTTGTTCAACCACTTTGGAAAGCAGTATGGAGGTTTCTCAAAAGACTCCACATAGAGTTCCTCTATGACCCAGCAGTCCCACTTTTGGGCATTTACCCAAATATTTACAAACAAGACCACACTAAAGCTACCAGCACAACTATGTTTATTGCAGCATTATTTACCATAGCTAAGATATGGAACCAACCCAGATGCCTCTCAGTAGATGAATGGATCAAGAAAATGTGGTAT
The DNA here is from genome assembly GCF_019054845.1 of Dipodomys spectabilis. Classification (NCBI taxonomy): domain Eukaryota; kingdom Metazoa; phylum Chordata; class Mammalia; order Rodentia; family Heteromyidae; genus Dipodomys; species Dipodomys spectabilis. The sequence continues at coordinate 452,200 of NW_024871136.1, forward strand.
ATATACACAATGGAATTCTATGCCTCCATCAGAAAGAATGACATTGCCCCACTTGTTAGGAAATGGAAAGGCTTGGAAAAAATTATATTAAGTGAAGTAAGCCAAGCCCAAAGAAACATAGGTCCCATGATTTCCCTTATTTGCAATATCTAGTATATGTCTGAGTCAAGCATTAAAGGTCAGATAAAGTGATGTTAGGAAAATGAACCCTAAGATATGTATTCAAATGTTTTTTTTCTTTCATGCATTTGTTTCTAACGCAATTATAAGACTATTTCTTTGTTGCTTTATATGTCCCTCCCCCACAGTATAACCCTTGCTTTCATTGTATTTGATGGTATAATTTGTGGAGGGGACGGAGAAAAACAAGTCGTTTCAATAAGTATACAGGTGGACCTGTTGCAACAATAAGTACAAGTTGTCATGTCAAAAATGAACTTTACAACTTGGGGGGGGGAGGATTGTGTGGGGGGGGAGGGAGGATGGGAAGGGTAAACAAAGGAGGAGGCTACAATGCTTGATAAGAAATGTACTCACTATCTTGCCCACGTAATTGTAACCCTTCTGTACAGTATTTTCACAATAAAAAATAAAAGAAATATGTGTCTTATGTCTAACATTGTATTTACTAAAGGATGTAAACATTTATTTGGATATAGAATCATATGGTATGTATAGGCTTTTAAATCCAACTTTAACATATTTGTTTCATGTGAAATCATGCTTGTACTTTAAGTAGACATTATATATCAAACCACTAATTATGCATTATATGTATTTAATACTCAATGGTTGTACACTCAGAATAAGACTAACACAAAGTTAGAGAATTTTAAAGAAAATTTTTGCTTTCTTATACTTCATATTATTCAGTTGTTACATAATATGATGCTGCTGTAACAATCAATCAAACATGGATTCTATATATAAATATAAACATGCATTTGATTCAAGAATCTGTCATAAAGACAATGATGCAGTAAGCTGGATATCCAATTTAGGAAATTTTAGATTAACTTCTGGGTCTGATAGCACTATTATGTGAAATATACTGCATTTTATGTGAAGCAGGAAAATGAAAAATTCTATTAATTAACATTTTATTAGACAGAATTTGATTAACTGAAACAATCAGGCAATAACTGGGTCTATGATCAAAGTTCAGCAGCCAGAGCATCATAAATCAGTTTTAGATTTCCATCCTTGTTTTGGTATTAGTTGAACATCAAAACCTATCAATCATTCTTGTTAATCAGCAAGGTTTCCTAGGTGTTTTTCAATTATGAGGTGGAGTACAGAGAACACTGCTGCATATATGATAGCTAGTCAATAAATATTTGCTGATTGATTGAATTAATTTAGACATTCATTATTCACTGGCTACGATTTTCTGAAATGCAACAAAAGGAAATATCTAAGAGAAATTAGTATGGAGTAAGAAACTGGGGGAAGGGGAGGGAGAGCAATTTTTTTTCTGGTTGAGAATAAGAGGTACTGGATTATAGATGAAAAGATGAGTACTTATTTGAAAAAAATCTTTCTTTCTTTCTTTCTTTCACTACATCTCTGGAAAAGCCTTGAGCATTTAGATTATATTTATACATCACTTAAAATGCTAACACTTTTAGACAGATGACATACTGTTTTTAACACATGAATCTTTCTTCTATTTAAGTCAAAGGAAAATAGTGTTTAGAATAGTTTATTAACCTGAATTGTTTTGCCAGTTCTGGGGCTTGATCTCTGAGCCTGGGCACTATCCCTGAGCTTTTTTTGCTTAAGGGTAGCATTCTACCTTGAGCCACAGTACCAATTCTGACATTTTTTCTTTATGTGGTACTGAGGAATCAGACTCAGGGCTTCATGCATGCTAGGCAAGCACTCCACCACTAAGCCACAATCCTAGCCTGAAAAAAATATTGCTATTAACAATCAAGATGCTACTTGGAATTTATTTACTCCTGCATAATTTATTAATTAAATATTATAAGCCAAAATTAATGCCAAGGAAAATTTTTTTTGGGGGGGGTCCGGTCGTGGGGCCTGAACTCTGGGCCTGGGCGCTGTCCCTCAGCTCTTCAGCTCAAGGCTAGGGCTCTACCACTTGAGCCACAGTGCCACTTCTGGCTTTTTTCTTTTTGCTTATGTGTTGCTGAGGAATCGAACCCAGGGCCTCAGGCATGCAAGGCAAGCGCTCTACCACTGAGCCACCTTCCCAGCTCATGCCAAGGAAATTTAAATTCCAATATTTTTCAAAGAAGTTATAAAATATACTCAGAATATGCTGGTTGCTAACTAGTAGCTCTCATTTGTAATCCTAGCTACTCAGGAGGATCACAGTTCAAGGCCAGCCCAAGCAGTAATGTCTTTGAGAGTCTGATAAGACTCTCAGAAAACAGGAAACGAAGCTGTGATTCAAGGGTGGAGTACCAGCCTTAAGCAAAAAGCTAAGGATAATACCCACATCCTGTATTCAAGTCCCAGTACTAGTACACAGAAAGTAATAGTATAAAATTACAAATTCGAATTTATTCAAATTTTACTTTCTAGAACATTTCAGAGTGTTATCCAATTTTGTTCACATAAAATGACTGACATTTGAGACTTGAGGAAAGGAATTGAAGAAAACATGATAAGATAGATATATCATATTCTTGGATTGGTAGAATTAATACTGTCAAAATTTCCATACTTGAAAAAGCAATCTACAAATTTAATAAAATACCCTTCAAAATACCAATGTCATTCTTCACAAAGAGAGAAAGCCATCTTGAAATTCATATGGAAACATGAAAAGCCTACAAAAAGCCACAGAAATCCTCAACAACAACAACAATAACAACAAAACCAATACTAGACTTTAAATTATACTGCAAAGCAATAATAACAAACAGCTTGGTACAGACACAGAAACAGACCTGATGGGTACTGGAACATATTAGAAGACACATAAATCAACCCATTAAGCTAGTCAAGTGATTTTTTTAATAAAGGAGCCCAAAATACACACTGGAGAAAAGATACCTCTTCAACAATGGTTCTGGGAAACCTGGAGGAGACTAATATTGGATCCCTGTCTCTAACCTTAGACCAATATTAATTTAAAGTAGATCAAAGGCCGAAATGTAAAACTTGAAATACTATGGGATAAAGTAGTGGAAACACTAGAAAACTTACTGAGATAGACAGCAAGTTCCTCAATAAAACTCCAGGGTTCAGCAAATAGAAGAGAGCACTGACAAATATGATTGCATTAAGCTAGAAAGATTCTGCACAGCACTCACTAAGCTTAAAAGACTGTACAGAATGAAAAATATCTTTGCCAGCAATCCATCTGAGAAGGGCAAAATAACAAGAATATTCAAGGAGTTTAAAAACTTAAAGCATGAATCCAAGTATTCATGGCTCAAATCTGTAATCCTAGCTAAACAGAAGGCTGAGATCTGAGGATTATGGTCTGAAGCCAGCCTGGTCAAGAAAGCCCATGAGACTCCTATCTCCAACAAAATCAAAAAAGCCAGAAGTAGAGCTGTGACTCAAGTGGGAGCCCTCTCTCTAGCATTCAGTACAAAGCTCAGAGACAGCACATACATACAGACACACACACACACACACACACACACACACACACACACACACACCTCACAGAATCAATAAATCAAATCAATAAATGGACAAGGGAGCTAAACTAACATTTCTCAGAGGAAGAAACTGAAGAGCCAATAAATCATAAAGAGAAGCTCAACTTCCTTTCTCATAAGGGAAATGAAAATCAAAACAATATTGATATTCCACCTAACTTCAGTCAGAATGGCTATTATTTGGGATACTGACAACAACAAATTCTGGTGAGGATGAAGGTGAAGGAAAGTGATCCTAATAAACTATTGATTCGTATGTAAATTAATATAATCAGTATAGCGATTCCTCAAAAATTAAAAGTAGAACTACTCTTTGATTCAGTGATATCACTAATGAGCATTTATCCAAAAAAATTACAAGACAGGATCCAAGAAGAGAACCTGCACAGTCATGCTCATTGCAGCATAATTCACAATAGCCAAGTTATGGAAACTGTTGAGATGTCCTACAACTGATGAATGCATAAAATATTAGATAGATAAGATAGAGAGATATACCTACATGCATATATACACAAATGGAATTTTCTTCAGCCACTAGGAAGAATGAAATCATTCTATTTGCAGGAAAATAGATGGATCTAGAAAAAAATCATACCTTAGTATAGTAAGTCAGACCCAGAAAGACAGAGGGCACATGTTTGGCCTCATATTTCCATCTTAGACTCAATATACAACCTCCAATGTAAACAGACACAGAGGTAGGTGCATACACACACCATCAACTTGACTACAGTATATTCAGGAAACACTATGGTGTAAATCCTTTGAACAATTAACAGACAGTTCAACCAAATGAATATTAGGAAGATCAAAGCAAGTTTTAAATGGGAGGGATAGTAGGAAGAGGGTGAATCAATGGAAAAAAGAACAGTGGATAAATACAGTCATAATACTCAATGTATACCTGTGAAAAAGACAGTGCAAAAGTTGTTATCACTGGTGAGGAAAGGGATAGTTAAGAAGGGGATACTGTTTGAGAGGATAACTCTGATTAAGATGCACTGTACCCATATATGGGCATGTTGATTTGTAACCCTTTTTTACAACAATTTGAAGATAAAAGCCTAAAAGATAAAAGAAGATATTTGAGAAAATATAAAGGTTCTTTACCAATTTCATAAAATAAAATATCTGAATGTTAGCTTTAACATCTAAAACATTTTATATTCAATATGAAGTAGTTTACAACATGCTTAGTCAGACTCCAGACCTCCAAACAACAGCTTTTACTTCACTGTTGTGATCACAATATCATCTTTGCTGGCTGGACTAATGTTCTTACCATTAATTATGATTCAATGTCTTTACTTTGGACACAACTCTTAGCTGAATCAAAAAAAAAAGGTAGGCTTAAAAAAATCCTGTCTGGGCAGGGTGCTGGTGGCTCTTGCCTGTAATCCTAGCTACTCAGGAGGCTGAGATCAGAGGAACCCTGTTTAAAGCCAGCCAGGGCAAGAAAGCCCATGAGACTTTTATCTCCAATTAACCACCAGAAAACAGGAAGTGGCGCTGTGGCTCAAGTGCTAGAGTGCTCCTCTTGAGCTGAAGAGCTCAGGAACAGCACCCAGGCTCAGAGTTCAAGAAACAAAACCAACAAAAAGGGGAAAAAATAAATAATCCTCTCTTCTTGTTGTGCTACCACTTATATATTTGCAGAAACATTCACTTTATAATTACAAAAACAAATGCCAAAAAATTCAACAAGGTGAAGAAATAGGAATTTCTATACCCTAGTCTCATCATGGATACACAACTATCTGGTTGGGTATGGTGGTACATGCTTGTAATTCCAGTAGTGAGGAGGCAGAAGTAAGAGTACTGTAATTTTAGGCCTGCTTCAGCTACGTAGCAAGACATTTTCTCAAACGAACAAACAAAAAACCCCCAGAAAAACAACTAATGACTCAATGAAATCACTTTGTTGTACCTCTTGAATTTAGTCAGGACCTAAAAATTAAACAAATGTGCAATAAAGAAAATTCCACATTTAAAATGATATTTCATGACATTTTTAGTTGTCCTTATTTTAACCTTTTTTATGACAGTATGACATGATTTTGAGATGTATTGGCCTATTATCCATTCTCTTTTGTGACTAAGAAATACAATACATTTAACATAATTTGCATTACTCTAATCTGTCTGAGGGTTGTCTCAGGGACTGGTCGTTTTATCTCCTAATTCACAAATCTCCTAATTTCACACACCCAAAAGTGACACAGCACAGGTCTTAATCTAGAAGGAATGATGGGAAACAGTAAGGTGAGATTGTATCAAAAACAGAAACAAACAAAAAAAAACATTAAAAATGCTTACACAAATTTACAGAAAGATATTACCAACTAAGTATATATTAAAACAGCTAAAGGCTTTAGAAGTAAGGGTGAAATTTGGGGAAATATAAGATTTCTTTTGCCAGTCCTGGAGCTTGAGTCTGGACGCTGGCTCTTAGCCACTTTTACTCAAGGGTAGCATTCTACTACTTGAGCCATAGCACCACTTCCAGTTTTTGAGTGGTTAACTGGAGATAAGAGTCTCATGGAGACTTTTCTGCCTGGGTTAGCTTTGAGCAGTAATCTTCAGTTCTCAGCCTACTGAGAAACTAAGATTATAAGCATGAGCCTCCAGCACCAGGCAAATGTATGATATTTTAATGTAGCCATTTGTACAGGGAAATTAACAAATGCACACAATCTCAGAAAAGAGATATAAAAAGTTGCAAGATGATGGTTAGAATCCTGATGCATTTTGAATTCATGAATGAGAACAGTCTAGTAACACAGAAGAAAGAAAGAAGAGCATCATGAATCACAAAAAATGTAGCAGGACAACAGAAAAGCAGAAATAAATGGAAGCAACAGAAAAAAGGAATAAACAATAAAATAAGTCCACTCTGCTACAAACCATAAACTCAGGTTAGAGATTTGGTGAGACTGACTGCTCTGATGTGGAAGGCCTTAGTGAAGAAAGAAAAGAAATCATGCCATTCCTTCTTATATCAGAGCTACAGCAAGATTCTAGCTTCAGAAAGGGCCTATTGTTTGAGACCTCAAACTCTTAGCAAATCATGAACAAGTTCTCCCCCAAGGAAGTTTATAGAATGAAATAAAAATACCAGATCAGAGATTAATGAGATGGATACTGAATGAACCATACAAAGAACTATTAAAACAAATACTGGTTCTTAGGATACATAATAAACATGACTGACAAACCCTTCTCAAAACTAGCCAAGAGAAAGATGGGGAAGACAAATTAATAGTTAGGATGAGAAAATAAGTATCACAAAAAATACCACTAATGAATTTCAGAGGAAAATTAGGGAAAACTTCTAACAAACTGAAAATCTAGAAGAAATGGGCAAATGTGTAGAAGCATGTGAGCTATTAAAGATGAGCCAAGAGGATATAAGCTACCTGTATAAGTTTACTATAAGCAATGAAATTGAAGCAGTACTAGATTCATAACAAAGAAAGCTATGACTAGATGGATTTATAGCTGAATTTTACCAGATCATTAATAAAGAACGACCACCAATGTGCTTCAATATATAGGCCAGTCTTACCCTGCTAGGAAAACCAGATAAACAGACAACAAAACAAGAAAATTATTAATTATAATGAATGTAAGTACAAAATTCTTCAATAAAATATTTGCAAACTACATTCAAGAGCATACAAAAAAGATCATACACAATGATGAAACTTATTTTATTCCAGGAATGCAAGCATAGTTAAACCTATTTAAATATAATACAATATAGAAATAGAATAAAGCACAAAAATCATGCAATCCTGTCAATTGATGCAGAAGAAGCTTTGACATAATTCAACATGCCTTCATGACAAAATCCCTGAAGAAACAAAGAACAGATAAAACATATCATAACATAATAAATGTGGGCAAGGAATGTGGCTTAGTGGTAGAGTGCTTGCCCATCATGCCTTAAGCTCTGTGTTGAATTCCTTGGTGCCACATAAACACAAAAAATAAATAAATAAAATTTAAAAATGCAGAAGAAAATAATAAAGGCTATGTTTGGCAAGCCTATTACCTATATCTAACAATAACACTCTTGAGTTCATATCCAAAATAATGGAATTCAGTACGCAATAGAGATATCTGTACACTCATGTTTATTGCAGCTGTATTCACAATAGTCAAGTCATGGAAACAGATGAGATGCCTTACAACTGATATACATATACATATAAATATATATATGTATATATGCATATACATTGCAATATAAGTCAGCTATAAAGAAGAACATAATCGTTCCACTTGTAGGAAAACTGAAAAAAATGGAAAACACCATGTTAAGTGAAATAAGCCAGACTTAACAAATTTCATAGCTTTACTATAATATATCAAATCTAGGGAAAAAAACTCATGAATGTAGAAGAGGGGCTATTTGGGAAAAGTGACAGGTGACAAGAGAGGTTGCCAGAACATAGTAGACATGCATGAAAAAGTCATAATAGAGTAGATGAGTGGATCAAGAAAATGTGGTATATATACACAATGGAATTCTATGCCTCCATCAGAAAGAATGACATTGCCCCATTTGTTAGGAAATGGAAAGACTTGGAAAAAATTCTATTAAGTGAAGTAAGCCAGGCCCAAAGAAACATAGGTCCCATGGTTTCCCTTATTTGCAATAATTAGTATATGCCTGAGACAAGCAGAAATGGTCAGATAAGTTGATGTTCGGAGAAATGAACCCCAAGATAAAGACTCTGATGTTTTTTCTTTCTTGCTATTTTTTCTAATATATTTATAAGATATTTCTTTGTTGCTTTGTATGTCCCTCCCCCACGCTATAACTCCCGCTTTCACTATATTTGATATTAGTATAATTTGTGGAGGGGAAGTGAAAAAACAAATTGTTTAAATAGGGATACAGGTGGACCCATTGCAACAATGAAATGTACAAGACGTTATGTTGGAAAATGAATTTTACAACTTTGGCATGGGTGGGCCGGGTGGGGGGAAGATGGGAAGGGATGGGAAGGGGAACAAAGGAGGAGGCAACAATGCTTGATAAGAAATGTACTCATTACCTTGCTCATGTAATTGTACCCCCTCTGTACAGTATTTTCACAATAAAAAAATCAAAAAAAAGAAACCTATTACTGTTTTCAAGCATAAAAATAAAAATGAGAAACATCTAAGATAATGATTCTACAACTCAAAGAAGTTAGAAAAGTAAGCCATTTGGAGAAGAAATATAATGATTATTAGAGGAGAAACACATTCCAGTATTATACAGACAATAAAAAAGATGAAAATTCAGCTGGGTGCTGGTAGCTCATGCCTGAAATCCTAGCTACTCAGAAGGCTGAGAGCTGAGGATCATGGTTTGAAGCCAGCCCAAGCAGGTGAGTCTGTGAGACCCTTATCTCCACTAAAAACTGCCAAAAAGCCAAAAATGAAACTTTATCTCAAGTGGTAGAGCACTAACTTAGAGCACAAAACTCCAGGCCCAGAGTTCAAGCTCCAGAACCAGCAAATAAACAAACCAAGAAAAATAGTAAAAAGATAAAAATTCAACTGTTACACTTTTAAAGAGAAAACTCACAAAATTTTGATAAATTAAACATGAAAAAGATGACAAGATGAATTATAAATCAGAGGAAACATTGCATATAACATTGTAAAAATATTATAGAATACAACATGTCATTATGCTAATAGAAAACCATTGGTATAAAAGAAATGCAGTGCTAAAGTTTGTAACTATGAGTGCCTATATTAAGAAATCAGAGAAATGTCAAATAAATAAATAATCTCTTTGGTGAATTGCTCATACCTTTAAAGTCCATGAAAGATGAAAATCCAGTTAATTAACAAATTAAAATAATAACAGTACATCCTGTTTTTGTACTACTTGTCTTCCAAAATGCTTAAAATTTCTAGTTGTAAGTAGGTAAGCAATTCTCTTAAATTTATGGTTCTGAGAATATACAGCAGACCCTTGGTTTCCACGGGAACCATTTTTCCTATGGTTCCAAGGAGACCACTACTGAGAAAATCCCACAAATACTAAGGATGTGTGGAGTTCACTACTATACTGTGGATGCTTGATTTCGTTTTCCCCATAATGCCATTGCACTTATACCCACCTTATGTACATGCCATATTAAAAAAAAATCAATTCAATAGAAAGCCCACGGATTGGGAGAAGATCTTTACTAGTCATACAACGGACAAGGGTCTCATATCTAAAATATACTTGGAACTCAGAAAATTAAACCACCCAACAACAAATCCTCAAAGAAACAACTGCCCAATAAATAAGTGGGCGAAAGACTTAAAGAGAAGCTTCTCTGTGTGGTCTTGTTTGTAAACATTAGGGTAAATGCCCAAAAGTGGGATTGCTGGGTCATAGGGGAGCTCTATGTGAAGTCTTTTGAGGAACCTCCATACTGCTTTCCAAAGTGGTTGAACAAGTTTACATTCCCACCAACAATGAAGTAAGGTTCCTTTCTGTCCACATCCCCTCCAGCATCTGTTGTTGTTAGAGTTCTTGATTTTTGCCGTTCTAACTGGAGTGAGGTGATATCTCAATGTTGTTTTGATTTGCATTTCTTTTATGGCTAGGGATGTTGAACATTTCTTCATGTGTCTATTGGCCATCCTTCTTTCTTCTTCAGAGAAGTTTCTCTTTAAGTCTAAAGCTACCAGCACAACTATGTTTATTGCAGCATTATTTACCATAGCTAAGATATGGAACCAACCCAGATGCCCCTCAGTAGATGAATGGATCAAGAAAATGTGGTATATATACACAATGGAATTCTATGCCTCCATCAGAAAGAATGACATTGCCCCATTTGTTAGGAAATGGAAAAACTAGTAAAAAATTATATTAAGTGAAGTAAGCCAGGCCCAAAGAAACGTAGGTCCCATGGTTTCCCTTATTTGTAATATCTAGTATATGTATGAGTCAAGCGGAAAAGGTCAGATAATGTGATGTCAGGAAAATGAACCCTTAGATGTGTATTTTAATGTTTTTTTCTTTCATGCATGTGTTTCTAACACATTTATAAGATTATCTCTTTGTTGCTTTGTATGTCCCTCCCCCACAGTATAACCCCTGCTTTCACTATATTTGATGTCAGTATAACTTGTGGAGGAGATGGGGAAAAACCAGTTGTTTAAGGATACAGGTGGACCTGTTGCAACAATGAGAAGTACAAGTTGTCATGTCCAAAACGAGCTTTACAACGTTGGTGCGGGGGGGGGGGGGGGGGGGGGGGGCAGGGGGGGGAAGGGGGGGAAGGAGAAGGATTGGGATTAGGGGGGGAGGGGGGAGGCTGGGAAGGGATGTGAAGGGTAAACAAAGGAGGAGGCTGCAATGCTTGGTAAGAAATGTACGCATTATCCTGCCCATGTAACTGTAACTCCTCTGTACAGTATGTTCACAAATAAAATTAAATTAAATTAAAAAAAAAAAGATCTTGTCTTAAAATAAAAGTTTGTTTTAAAGGTCTGAGGCTACAGCACACATATGCTTGCCTACCTTGTGTGAGACCTTGGATTCCATCCCCAATACTGAAGGGAACAGAAAAAAAAAAGAAGCTTCTCTGAAGAAGAAAGAAGGATGGCCAATAGACACATGAAGAAATGTTCAACATCCCTAGCCATAAAAGAAATGCAAATCAAAACAACATTGAGATATCACCTCACTCCAGTTAGAACAGCAAAAATCAAGAACTCTAACAACAACAGATGCTGGAGGGGATGTGGACAGAAAGGAACCTTACTTCATTGTTGGTGGGAATGTAAACTTGTTCAACCACTTTGGAAAGCAGTATGGAGGTTCCTCAAAAGACTTCACATAGAACTCCCCTATGACCCAGAAATCCCACTTTTGGGCATTTACCCTAATGTTTACAAAAAAGACCACACTAAAGCTACCAGCACAACTATGTTTATTGCAGCATTATTTACCATAGCTGAGATATGGAACCAACCCAGATGCCCCTCAGTAGATGAATGGATCAAGAAAATGTGGTATATATACACAATGGAATTCTATGCCTCCATCAGAAAGAATGACATTGCCCCATTTGTTAGGAAATGGAAAGGCTTGGAAAAAATTATATTAAGTGAAGTAAGCCAGGCCCAAAGAAACATAGGTCCCATGGTTTCCCTTATTTGCAATATCTAGTATAGGTATGAGTCAAGCGGAAAAGGTCAGATAATGTGATGTTAGGAAAACGAACCCTTAAATATGTATTTTTATGTTTTTGTTTCTTTCATGCATGTGTTTCTAACGCATTTATAAGATTATTTCTTTGTTGCTTTGTATGTCCCTCCCCCACAGTGTAACCCCCCCGCTTTCACTATATTTGATGTCAGTATAACATGTGGAGGAGATGGGGACAAACAAGTCGTTTAAGGATTCAGGTGGACCTGTTGCAACAATGAGAAGTACAAAATGTCATGTCAAAACCAGCTTTACAATGTAGGTGTGGGGGGGGAGGGGGGGGTATGATTGGGTGGGGGGGGAGAGGGGAGGCTGGGAAGGGAGGTGAAGGGTAAACAAAGGAGGAGGCTGCAATGCTTGGTAAGAAATGTATGCATTATCCTGCCCATGTAATTGTAACCCCTCTGTACAGTATGTTCTCAAATAAAATAAAATTAAATTAAAAAAATGAATTCACTTAACCATTTAAATTAAGCACACTGTCTTTTACCTTGCTTTATAGGGGTCACCATTTGCTTTTTTTTCTTGCATATTTTCATAAAATTAAGGGCAGAGATACACTTACCAGATCACATAAATGATGAAATGCAGTACTGACTGACCTTCTCTGTATCCACTGTGTATTTCATGCTTAGCAATTTACTATTTTTGTTTGTGAAAAGTGGCACATGTTCAGTAGAAGTTGAGTAGCAGTAGGGGAAAAATGAATCAAATATCTACAGTCAATTCCAGAACAAGAAACTTAAGAGAATTGCTTGCTTACTTATAGTCCCACAGCTAAAAAATTTGCTAACATGACAATAGGTTCTGCTTTGTCCTGATCCTGGATGGTTGGTGATACTGTATCTTCATCAAAACCTTGGAGGCTATCCTCTGTGGATTACACTTCATCAGGTCATCTTGGTTTTACCCAATCTCAACTAACTAAAAGAAAGATAGGAAAAGTCATGTCCTACGGTTCTGTGGAGAAAAACAAAAACAAAACTGTTTACCCTACTGTATCTCAGTTTAAGCTGGCTTGATTTCTTTCTGGTGTGATATAACCAGGAATACATGGGCTTTCAATGCTTTAGGTAAGGGTGATTGCCGATATAAGTTCAGCAAATACTAAATGCTATTTCTTCTTCAATTATCCTGTGAAAATTGTGAGTTCTGAAATATTTACTTGGAATATAAAGGAAATCTGAACTAGTAGAGTTTCATTCACTTCCTAATTATGAGTTAATATGTACATACACATTTATTTATTTATTTACTTATGTTTTTGAGATAAGATCTCATTATGCAGTCCACAATGGCCACAAACTTGTTATACTTCTGCCTCAGCCTCCTGAGTTTTGGGATTACAAGTGTGCACTACAATACCTGGTTATGTGAGAAACTTTATGTGCCACGGAAGAAACAATGAACCTTGCTTGGTATCATTTCATGTTACAGCCTTCTTGTGAAGCGGATGTCATTATTCACATATAACATAGGGAAGTCAGACAAGCAGAAAGTTGCAGAGACTAAATTTGGATCCAATCCTGTTTAGGCTTTAGGTCCTATTCTAAATTATTTAAATTAAGCCATTTTTAAGTAACTTAAAATTCAAAAAGCTGTTGTTGTAACATAACACTTAAAATACTTTATAAAAGGTTAGAGAATATACACAAGTAACATTAGAGTTGAAATTAAATATAAACATGTTGTAGACCTAATTAAAAAACTAAAAATAATACTCTACTTTCTGAGACCTTACAGCCATTTATACAAAAATCAAAATAGTTGTACTGTACAGTAATTTGTAAAGAAAACTAAATGAATAATACATTCATGAGTTGGAATCTGGTTTCCATCATTTACTAATTGTAGATCGATGGGAAGTTTTTCTGTAAAAATAAAATGCCTAAAAAATAAGAAAGAAAAGAGCTTAAGTAAAATATCCATCTGTCCAAATCATTGTGAAGATTGAGATAGGCATTTAAATAGTACTTTGTGACACTTAGTGGGCACTTAGCCTATTATTATTATTATTGCTATTTTTGTTACTAGGGACCAAGCTAAAAGAATAAAGTACAAAGAAATGGTTGAATGAAAGGGTTTCTGTTTTGAGGATAACATAACACTAGTACCATTTGATGTCATTTTAAGCATTTTTTTTTAAACAGCAAACACAAATTAGTTAACCATTAGTAAGAAATGACTAGTAGTTGTGTACCTGTGGCTCATGGCTATAATCCTAGCTCCATGAGAGGTTGAGAATACAAGGCTAAAGATTCAAGGCCAAAACAGGCAGAAAAGTGAGAAAGGGAAGCTAGATGCATATTCCTGTGATCCCTGGGATGATGGAAAGCCTATATTAGGGCAAATCAGATTAAGTGTGCATCCAGGCACACCTGTCCTATCCTAAAAAATAATCAGTAAAAAAAAGGCCTTTTCTGCTTGTCCTACACATGTACTAGTTATTGCAAATAAGAGAAACCATGGAGTCTATGTTTCTTTGGGCCTGGTTTACTTCACTTAATAGAATTTTTTCCAAGTCTTTCCATTTCCTAACAAATGGGGCAATGTCATTCTTTCTGATGGAAGCATAGAATTCATATATATATATATATGCATATATATATATATATATGAATTATCTCTATATATATATCCCACATTTTCTTGATCCATTTATCTACTGAGGGGCATCTGGGTTGGGTCCATATCTTAGCTATGGTAAATAATGCTGTGAAAAGCATAGGTGTGATGGTAGCCTTATGATGGCCTTGTTTTTGATCATTTGGGTAAATGCCCAAAAGTGGGATTGCTAGGTCATAGGGGAGCTCTATGTGGAGTCTTCCGAGGAACCTCCACACTGCTTTCCAAAGTAGTTGAACAAGTTTACACTCCCACCAACAATGCAGTAGAGTTACCTTCTGGCCACATCCCCTCCTGCATCTGTTGTTATTAGTGTTCTTGAATTCAAACCAAAATGCTTAGTAATCATGAAGTACCACCAAATGATCAGTAATTATGAAGATTAAATTCTTTCCTTAAAGTTAGATGCCAAAATTCACTTCCTGTACTATGTCATTTCTTTACATTTTGAGGCAGGAACCTATAAGACGGACAAGGCCAGGAAAAAGTCTCCCTGATAAACTATAAATATTGTGGCTGAATAATAAGAATGTGTAGCCAATATCAAAGAAAAGTCATGCATTCTTGTCCTGTTATTTAAATTTTATAGAGCAGATTTTTTTCAGAGGGAAGATAGATGACCTGAACAAATGTTTTGAGGTAGGCTAATATCACACTGAAGAGATTATTTGAAACATATCAAACAATTGAATATGTCAAACAGTAAAGAAATAACACCTATTTTTTACACAGGACTAAAATCGCTTTAATTCCTACACTGTCTTTTCCCTATATGCGGTTTATGAAAGATTAATGGCCCACTTAACATTTAGTACAGCTTTTACTTCTAGAAAAAGCTGTTGGCTCAGTTACAGCAGGTTTTGACTTCTTAGCCATTGGCACCTAGGGAAAATGATTGACTTGCTTGGCTCTGTACCCAGGGATGGCACCATTCATCCTGTGACATCCCCAAACTGCAAGTAAAAACCATTACAGGAATAATCTATATTCAAGAGGATGAGCCTAGACAATTTAATCCTATTTTAGATATGGGAAATGCCATGCTTCCCATAAAGTTACCATTTCTTGAACAAAACCATTTTAAACATCAGGAAACGTTGCCATGTTATTAAAAACTACTATATCCATTTTTTTAAAAACCCTCATCATTTGTAAACCTGACAGAGAAAGCATAGGATTCCTCATGCAGTAGACTCTAAATCACTACTTCACAGTAAAAATCTCAAATCACTTCAAAATATGAGTTAAGTGATCCAAGTGATTCAGGTCTAAAGTGATAGTTTTTTTAAACAAACACAGCTTTGAAAAATCTTGACAAGTTAATATGCATATTACCTGGTAGTTGTTTTGGTTTTGTGATAACCTCAATTGGTTTGATGATGCAAAATGTGGAGAAAAATTATTCCGTGGGTTGGTATTACTGTACATTGTATTAGATGCTGTATGTAATAAGGTCCGAGGTGTCAAATGGTAGTCTCTGTTTTGAAACAGTACATTGTCTGAAAAATCTCTAATATTCAACATTTGTGAATTTGGCATATTTCTTCCTGGTCCAGGCAAAGTTGTACTTTGGTTCTCAGTTCGAAGGGAACTACCACTTTCATAATATCTTGAGTAGTTTGGAATCTGTGCTCCCATAGATGCCAACTCTTCTTCTCTGGCGTATTCATCCTCAGCATCTCCAGTCTCCATTGCAATGGATAAACAAGTTCCTTCTGCTGAGTTGGGCTTCTGTGTGGCAGTTCCTCCCAGAATTCTCTGGGGGTAATCACTGACAGCCAACGAAAATACTTCACGGATTTCCAAGTTTTGTGTTCTACAGAAAGGGTCTCTAATAGTTGATTTTTGCCCACATAAGTTATGTGATGCCACACTTGTGTTTTCAGGCTTATATGACCTTTGAATCCCAACTGGTTCAATTTTGCAAGGTCGATGACATACAGATGGTTTTGGAGGTCCTGACATTTCAGAAGCATGCACTGAAGAGCTTCCATAGTTTTTCTTTGTGTGATTGTATACCGAGTTTCCAGCATTTAACACACTTGTCTGTCTTGACAAAATAATTGTTTTTTCACCCAGGAGCAGTGAGGCATTTTTACAGTGTGCTACTTGTCTTTGAACAGGTATATGCAACTGAAACTCAGTATCATTTTTACTGGAGGCTTTCTGACTGGGAATGTTATGTGCTTCTGTAATTTGTGGGGTTGTATGTTTGGTTGTTCCTTGTTTACTTGATGAACTACTTGGGCTGTATATACCAGTTAAAATGACATCATTATTGGCAGAAGTCCAAGAGGATTGTTGGCTTGAGGGTCCAGCAATATTAACCACATTTCTGACTGTATTGTCTGGAGCTGTCAAAGAAGTAGCAGAAACAGTTCCTGTGCTTGCTCCTGATTCAGAATTCTTACTACTCATTTTTCTTCGCTTATTGCCAACCCACGTCTGAAAAGATTTAAAACAAGCATTATGAAAAAATTCACAAACCAAGAAAACTAATTTCTAAATGAAAATTATGTTCTTACTGGTCATTTAAACTAACTAAAAGGAAAAAATGATACAATACTTTTTACAGTGATTAAGGACTCACCTAATAAATATCTAGTTACTTTGATAACTGGAAGTATTACTGGTCCTCTCTGCCGCAAGCCCACTTAATTTAAATAGATAGATAGATTGATAGATAGATAGAGGATTTGTTGTTGGGGGATTTAATTTTTTGAGTTCCAAATATATTTTTAGATAGATAGATAGATAAATAGTTTATATGTAAATTATTGTTTTGTATTTATAATTCAAAACATTATTTGTTCAAAATACACTGAAAGAAGCTATGGAATTACCAAAAGGAAATCCCTTATACTATTAATGTTTGCCAATTAAAATAATAATTTTTTTAAAAAATTCAAACTGTTCATATCTTTTTTCCTAGAAAACAAATTTCTAGAAAATTATCCTAAAATGTATTCACAGATGTAGGCAAAATTATAGAAAGGTATTCTACATTGTATTCTGTATTCATGCATAAAGTAAAAAGTTGAAAGCAGTGTGTGAGCCACTGGTGTCCAACTTTAAAAGTAAGATTTTTTTTTGTTTTGTTTTTTTGTGTCGGTCATGGGACCTGAACTCTGGGACTGGGCACTGTCCCTCAGCTCTTCAGCTCAGTGCCACTTCTAGCTTTTTTGTCTGCTTATATGGTGCTGAGGAATCAAACCCAGGGCCTCATGCATGCAAGGCAAGCAATCTACCACTGAGTCACCTTCCCAGCCCCTAAAAGTAAGTTTTTCTTTTAACATAATTAGAAAGTACTCTTGGTTGGACATTGGTGGTTCACATCTGTAATCCTAGCTACGCAGGAGGCTGAGATCTGAAGATCACAATTCAAAACCATACTGGTGAGGAAAGTCCATGAGACTCTTATCTACAATTAACCAGCAAAAAGCCAGAAGTAGAACTGTGGCCCAAGTGGTAGAGAGCCCTACCCTGAGCACAAAAGCTCAGGAACAGTATCCAGGTCCTGATTTAACCCTCAGGATTAGTACCAAAAAGGAAAAGAAAAGAAAATATTCTTTGTATCATTAAAACAACTATACATTTGCATTTTTCTTTTTCTTTTCCAGGGCTGAGGACCGAACCCAGGGCCTTGTGCACACCGGGCGCCCTTCCTCTGGGCTAAACCCCCAGCCCCTACATTTGCAATTTTCAAGCTTAATGACTTCTGTATGGATATAGCATAACGGTTAATTTTAAAAGTATTAATAATTGTAAATTGTATTATAACACACTTCATTGTGCATGTATCATTGTGTTGGTTGTTAATTAAAATGCAATATGAGAAGGGAAATTGCAAGGGTCTGTTATTTCCCAAGTGCCTTCTGACATATGAGAATACTGGTTTCCTCACATCCCTACCAACTGTTTACATTTTTATCATCTTTACTAATCCAGGAGTTAATAAAAGCAAAGTATTGCTGTTGTGGTTGATTGTCTATGGTTACTATGTTACTTTCATAGAGTGGCTCATCCATTACCTATTTTTATATTGGGGTGTTTGTCTTTTTATGCTGATTTGTTAGAGCAATTTTCTCCTAAAGATAATAACAATTTGTCAGAAGGTGCAATTTTTTAATTTGTCATTAATGTATGGTAGTTATTTTCTTCTTTACACTTTCATCTACATACCAAATTGTATACAATGAATATATATTACTTCTGTAAACTTAAAAAGTTATTAATAAAAATAATATCAGTGCTTGGCATTTAGGATTTGATTATAAAATACATACTTTTATATAAGTAATTTATTATAATTATTCTAGGATTATTGTGCTGAATCATAGTTCTTCTAAAATTTGCAATAAGAAATGTTATATTCCATAATACAATTACAAAACTTCATAATTATTCCAAAATGCATATTGCATGAAAACTACCAGAAGTCATTAATCTGTTAAGATTAAACAAAATAAATGAATAAATAAAAACATTAAATAAACTAGTCTTACACAAACATGGTTCAGGGTAGCTTCTTCTCTGATGTGTTTTCAGAAAACTCATAAATTATGTAATTTTCAATGCTAATTTATATAAAGTATAAGTACATACATTGACATTATTGTAATACTGGAAATAAAAGTTAACATGCCAGTTACTAGTGGCTCACACCTGTAATTCTAGTTACTAAAGAGGCTGAGATCTGAGGGTCATGGTTCAAAATCAGCCAAGGCAGGAAAGCTTGTGAGACTCTTATCTCCAATAAACTACTCAGAAAAAGCCAGAAATGACACTGTGGCTCAAGTGGTAGAGCACTAGCCTTGAGCCAAAGAAGCATAGGGACAACACCTAGGCCATGAGTTCAAGCCCAAGGTCTAGCATTTAAAAAAGGTTGCAACAATGAGATATACAAGACACTATGTTGAAAAACAAACTTTATAATTTAGGTGGAGGGGGGGAGTGTAGTTGTGGAGGTATGGAGGTGGGAGGGAAGGGAGGGTAGGGGAAAAACAAAGGAGGAGGCAACCATGCTTGATAGAAAATGTATTCATTACCTTGCTCATGTAACTGTAACCCCTCTGTACAGTATTTTTACAATAAAAACATCTTTAACATATTTAAAAGAAGATTAACAGGTGCTGAATCTTTAATTCCTTTGGTAGCTATTATTTTTCTAACTATATAAATGAAGAGATTGAGTTTTCCAATCAAATAAAAATATCCTTGGAAAAAAATACTTGCCAATATATGACAGAACAAATTCAGTCAGTCTTATATAACCTCAAAACACATTCCTCTCCACTACACATGTAATGGCTGAACTCTTGAACTAGTTATGTCTGTTAGCCATTTTACTTTCATAACTATTTTTCCACTAAAAAAATATTCCAGAAACTGTGGTTGTTCCTTTTGTTTCACGTAACAACATAGGGGGATTTTTTTTCTAATACTTGGTTTGAACTCAGGGACTTACACTCATTCAGCTTGTTTGCTCAGTACTACCACTCTGATATTTGAGCCAGTCCTCTAGCCCATGTTTTCGCTGGTTGTTTTGGAAAGGTGTATCATGGGCTTTTTTGCCAGGCTCGTTTTGAACTATGATTCTTAAGATCTCAGCCTGTTGCATAGGTAGGCTTACAGCCATGAGTTACCACTACTCATTTCTTAGTGAGATTTTTAGAATCACTCCGATTTACTTTCATGAAATAGCAGAAGTGAGTTATAAGCAAAAAACAAAACATAACAAAACATGTAAGTCTAAATGTTATAAGAGACACAGGAGAAAAACTAACAGGTTTTGAGGTATATACTAAACATTTTTAAACAAATGTCTTTAGATAAATATAATTGCACAAAAGATTTTACAAGTATTTATAAATTTCGTGGGTATTCATAATATTTCCAGGTTATAGTTTTCAAGTAAAAATTGAGCCCATGATGTTTTGTGCATAATTTTATAAAAATACATAAGCTTTCAAACCAGATGTTGGTGCCTTATGCCTATAACCCTAGCTACTCAGGATTGAGATCTGAGAATTGTGGTTCAAAGCCAGTCTGGGCAGGAAAGTCTGTAAGATTCTTACTGTCAATTAATCATAACAAAGCAGGAAGTGGAGCTGTGGCTCAAGTAGTAGAGTGCTAACCTTGAGGAAAAAAGATCAAGGACAGTGACAGTGAGCGCACGTGCGCGCACGCATACACACACACGACTAATCATACTACATTGAAAATCGTGGCTTATTTAAATAATTTTATAGTTTATACATAAAATTTATAGCATATATACTTTAATAGATATTTATATTATGTATCATCAATAATTAAAATAAAATAGAATAATATTATGCACACATGAAACAGCTATCTAGCAGCCTAGCGACCTCATTTGTCCAGAACACAACACACATGTCACAAGATTTATGTGACAACTCTTAATAGCACAGCACCAAAGCTTAAAATCCACTTTCTTTGATTTTATAATTTGATGAAAGCTGGACTAGTACTTTACAATAAATTAGAAGCAACAAAATAGAAGGGGCATTTGGTGGTAGAGATTGTTAATGGCAGGGACCCTGGTAGCACTAAAATTAAGAAGGTTCACTGAACATTGCTCATTAAAAAGGAAAAATAGAAAGGAAAACATAAAATCAATGTAAGAAATCACTGAATAGCCATCTGTGTTCTTTAACAAATGGGAAAATAGATCCATATACCTTATCAAGTTGTAAGCATTATTATTTTATAGCACAATATCATAAATGGTTTCCATAATGAAAAACCTGAGTCAGAAGGGGTTCAATTATTTCCCATGTTCTCTAAGAAAGAAAAGCACAAAGTATATATTTAAGAAATGTTCACTATTAACGTGTTGAAAATAAAGAAAATTCATTGTTTGAGGAGGGGGTCTCAACAAATTAAATTTTAACTGGTGTTTTTCACATGTAATATCCAAAATTTACCTAGGCTTATCATATGTAAATGTTCCCCATTTTAAATGCCTCACTGATGAGAAGGGGAAAAAAAAGTCAAACAAAATGATATGAAAATTTGAGTTAAGGAACTAGTAAAGCTACACTGCACAGATTTAAAAAAAAAAACAGGAAAGGCCATCAAATCACCAATACTTGTGTACAAAATTCTCTTTTAGTTTTCTCTTAAAAATTCACTGTCTCATTAGGCACAGCTCACGTTTGTAATCTTAGCTACTCAGGAGGCTGAGATGTGAGGATCACCGTTGTAAGCCAGTCCTGGAAGGAGTTCATAAGAATCATATCTCTCATTAACTATCAAAAATGCTGGTAGTGGAGGTATCCTTCAGGAAGACTTCAGGAACAGTGCTCAGGCCTTGAGTTCAAGCCCCAGGACCAGCAAAGAAAAAAGTTACTGTCTCTAAATCTCTTTTCCTTTTTCTATACATTATTTATTTTCCTGCTCCCTACCCCATTATATTTGTTTGTGCTTCCATGTTTCAGTCTTTTCAGTTTTTTGCACATTGGGATCAAATACTTAAAATAGTAGGGCATGAGTTCTTTGGAGAATTGTAACATATTTTAATAAAATCATAAAGAATGTTCTTTTTCAAGTAGGTTACATTATGTTAGGAAAATATAGGGAGAAGGATTATTAAGTGGTAAGTTTATAAACAACTGCCTGTTTTCTAAATAAAAAGCAATCAAAATTGTCTTGAGATTCAAATATGGAAGCCTGAATTTCTGTAAAATTTACGTATTGCTAGAATGGAATTTTTATTTTCTTGAGATGAATCTGCTCTACACAAATCCCTATATTTTTGCAATATTTTACTTTTAATCCTTCATTCTAAAAATTTATATCTATCATCCTCATTGTTTTAGATTTTACATCATTTGAGGTATACATATATATACTTGCTTTCCAAAAATCCCAATATTCAGGCACAATCAAGGAAGTTATAAGGACAAAGGTTCTACGTTTCTGCCATAACAAATTAGGAATATGAAAGACAGTGCAACTGCCTGCGAAGGCATTTTACTTTAAGTCAAGAATAAGACAAAAGGGAAAAAACAATTAAAACAAGGAAAATTAAAATAGCAAAATGTTTGTACTATAAAATTTAATCTCATGGACTTGGAATATTTTATATTACTTTTTCTAAGGCAATTAAATATTTTCCTCTGTGGGTTGATAAAGGGAATTTCAAGTACTGCAGTTACAGTTACAAACAAGACATATTTCTAGTTCTTAAACAAATATGAGCATGACATTTGTTATCAACGAACAAGAAACATATTCTGGATATTTCCCCCCAGAATTAGTGTCTTAATTTCCTATTTGAAAGTTCAGCTCTCCTTTAGCCTTTAAGAAATACTTGGGAATTGGGCTTATTGAAAAATTTTTATTTCTAGGCTTTGATCGTACATAGAAAAGCAAAATAAAGTCAAACAGATATCTTTTCTTTTTTTCCAAATTAGCCTAACAATCTCCAAAGATAGGAAGTTGCTAATCTTTTGATCACTAGGGTTTCACATCTAGAGGAGCGGTACCATTTACACAAACATGAAAAGGCCCACACATTCAATAAAATTCATGACTAGTTTTGTTAGATTTATCTCTTGCCTCCTCTTTATTGCTTTTTCATTGCCTTTATGAAAGTGTAGTAGTTCTGAATTTTTTTTACAGCTAAGTAACTGTGGTTGTGATAATTTCCTCCCTTGGGATGTCTTATTCCTTCCTTGATACACATTAAGATGCATACATTTTATTTGGGAGGATAAAGTATTCACAAAACTTGATTAGATTTTTCTGAAAAGATAAAAACTAAAATAATAAATGCCCAAGGGAAAAAATCTAAATACAGCAACAACAAAAACAAACAAAAATCCACAAAACACAGAGATTTCTCTTGGAAAAACGCTTTTTTTAGCATCACTTGTGGAGGTTATATCTAGATTAATTGAAATTTTAAGGGAAGCATAAGAGCAACAATTAATCCTAAAGGTATTTGCTAGTTCAAAAAGCATAGATATTTAGAAGAAATATCCACTCTGTAAAGGTTTTGGTGTTTCCAACTATTTATAGGAACAAATATATAAAATAGTACTGTTAGGTCAGGGAAATGAAGCTGTTATAAAGTTAGGACTTTCAGGTCCTAAATGGCCTTTAGGCAATCATAACATGTAATACAAAGCTATACATTTGTGTAAGACCTCAATACTTACCCTGACTACACTGAAGTCCAGCTTAGTCTCCTGTGCACACTGTAATATGAGCTGAAAGCAATTTTTACTTTGATTTGTCATTCCATTTTCATAATAACGTTGTAAAATCCTTTGTTGCTCTACAGTAAATACAGAACGCAGATTCATCTAAAAATAAAAGAAGATACTCTGAAAATTGGAATAAAAATTTGGTGTGTGTAGAATGTGTATACTTTGGGCTTTTTGTTTTTGATACAGTTTCAGAGCTCTGAGCTGCAAGATTTTTTAAGTGAATTAATCTCCAGTAATGAGCAGTAATTTGTGTGCTAAAGACAGACAGCTTCTCAATGAAAAATATGCATAAAACACTACTGAATTTGTTAAAAATACCAACTTTACATATGAAAAAAGTAAAAACTAACAAGAAATGAAAAAAGGGGAAAGCTCTTATCTGGTTTGTGTCAGTGCATAGGAGAAAAAGGTTCTTTCCCTGAAATAAATATTTATAGCTAGTAAAGCCAGAGATGGTAGTAGCCATACAAGGTCAATTATCAACAGGGGCACTTACTGTTCTTTGTCAAGCAAAGCATCTGGCATATGTCTTACAGTCAGAAGCTGTGCTCTGAAACAAAAGGGTATTTTTTTCCCCTTTCTGCAATAAAGAGGTTATTTTATATATTAAAATAAAATGTCTCTTAAAGTACAAAAATAAACCAGAAGCTTTAATGTCTCAAAATGTCTTGCTTTAAGAATTATTTTTAAATGATTATTTTATTAACTATAATATGGAAATGAAAATTCAAAATCAGTGAATTCTACCAAAAATAAACCATGCCAAAACTACGTGTTGTTAAATTAAATTTATACCATCCTTATCAGAAAAGATAAATTAATTTTTTTTCTATCAATAGACAAAGTGTTTAACATCAAGGGGAAAAATTGTGAATCTCATAAATAAAGGTGACATCAAGCTATATATTAAAAGATGAACTAAATTTTTTTCAAAAGAACTCTTGCAATATGATTAAGGAAATTTAAGGTTCTTGTTAAAAGTTTTCATACTGAAAATATCATTTCTAAAAGTTGCAAAACAGAAAACTTTTTCTAAGTAATATTCCTCTTGGAAAGTATGAAAACATTCGCAACAAAACCACCATGAAACAAACCAAACAGAAAATTTCATAGTGTACAATGTATTGAAAAAAAAGTATGTCTGAAATGGAAATAAAAATATTAATTCCTTTCTTCTGGGTACTTGAAATAACAAGGATATCTAATAAGGCAATTTTTTGCCTGACTCTTTTTTGCTAATAAAGTATGTCGAACAAATGTGAAAGATCTGATTAGAAGAAATCAGATGTGGGAGAGGGTAAAGAAAAGATGAAATTGGAGTTTCTCCATTAAATATTCAGAAACAAAGAACTTCCTGAAGAGGGGTGGGTCATGAAGGCAATATACTAATGTACTAGGATAAAGTTCTTACCTGCAACCTGACCAAATATTCAAGGATGCTTGAAGCAGAGATAGGGATTGTATTCATCAAAGTAATTTTATTGTCATGGCTGCCATTTTACAGAGCAATTTGATGTACATTTCCCCAAATGGTTCTGTCACAAATACAGGAGATGGTCCAGAAAATGGAGGTAAAAATATCAGAAATACCTCTTCTGGTATGGATTTAGAAGCAAGGTTCTTTGGAATGGGTACTGAGGTGGGTAACGATCTTCAATCTATGAATACATAATTAGGGTCATGGCTGTGGTCTTCTCTACAGTGACAGACCTACTGAAAAGAGCCAAATGTAATGATGCCCCAGTAACATAGGAATGCCCTGTCATTGGTTGGCTACAACTTTTACTGATCCACGTATGATAAGAACTTACAAAGTACAGCAAAATTACAGTGGATTGTTCCTCACTAAAAGCCCACAGTCAAATGCAGGTAATACTGTACTAAGCTACTATTGTCCAAATCTATAACTTGGAAAATATGCAATGCTGAGACCTTTTAAGTTTAAATTCAGTAGCCTTCAGTAGAAAGGCCACTTTTCTCAAGATAGCTACAATTTTTCTTTCAAATTGCATGAAATTCATTCTTTTTCATTCATTCACAGCAACTACATTACCCCATTTAAGCAAGATAACTTGTTATTGTCCTCACGTACCCTACTTATCTTGGTCTAAGATATTAAATGACAGCACAGAACGTTTTTAACTATTTGGGAGAAACATAAGCAGAGAGTTTAAAAATATTCACTTTGAGTGTTGATTTCTTATTTATGTCATTGGTTCCATAAGAACAGGGCTCATTGGGCTGCAGTGGGAAAGCTAGTTGAATTAGGAGATTAAATGTTGAAGTAATAAGTAATTTAAGTATACTCCAAGATTTCTGAATCTAACCTCTATGTATCTTACCACCTACTCGGCACATGTCAGTTATAGGAATAAGATGACCTGTGTTCTGTGCTTAGCTCCACTGCTGACAACTTGATAAATCATTTAATTTCCTGAGCATCCATTTCCTAGCATGTAAAATGCTAGGTTATACAACTTTTCTTGCCTACCAATCTCAGTTTCCACAAAATAAGATGTGAACTCATTTTCTGTATTCATTCATTCATTCATTTTTGCCAGTCCTAGGGCTTGAACTCAAGTCTTAGGCTCTGTCCCTGAGCTTTTTTGCTCAGGGCTAAGGCTCTACCACTTGAGCTACAGCTACTTTTGGCTTTTGGCGGCTAACTAGAGATGAGACTCTCATAGACTAGCCTGCCTGGTCTGGCTTTGAACCATGATCCTCAGATGTCAGCCTCCCAAGTAGCTATAATCACAGGCATGAGCTACCAGCACCCATTAGTGAGCTCATATTTCTTAAATTGTAAAGCATGTAAAAATCATCATGCTTTATATTTAGTATAAGTAGGTATTGAGCTTCTCTGTCATTTTCAGGTATGTACCTTCCAAGGTTCCTCTCAGATTTAGGATTCAGTGTTTTAATGAGGACTTAGAGCAATTTAGAAAGACAAATTATGCTCAGCACATCTTATTCAAGAAAACAGAATTATGAAAAATATTTTAGATTTATTGTTTTGGAAGTACTAAAAACATACAGTTTGTGGGAGTGACTGCTTCCTTAGAGGCTCCTGATAACTAAAGCCATATTTTATGGGGAAATATTTCAGACACATTCAGATATAATGCTGCTCTTATTTATTAATGCCAGACCTAAGTCATTGCTTTAATGATGCCATAACTGATTAAATAATTTGAAATGTATCTCCAAATTACTAATACTCATTATCTAAAAGCTTGATTTTTAAAGTGGAATGGATTCATAAAATCATTACCAATTAAATTGTAACACATTCTTTCCAAAATAAAAATGTAAATTCCATGTGGGAGCTGGTGGGCCATATCTGTAATCCTACTTAGACTGGAGGCTGAGAACTGAGGATTTCCATTCAAAGCCAGCAAACATGGGAAAGCTCTGGACACTTATCTCCAGTTAAAAAGCAGAGTCACTAGTGGAGATATGGCTCAATTGGTAGAGCACTAGCTTTGAGAAAAAAACTCTGAGGGACAGCTACCAGGCTCCTCACCAACAAATAAATAGATAACTAAGTAAATCTGAATTTTGAAGTGAAACATTGATAATTTTGCTTACAAAGTGTGAAGCTGAGACATATAACACCTCATATATCTTTTTTTGGTTGGAGGGAGAGGGTAGTCCTGGGGCTACTCAGAGCCTGTGTGCTGTTCCTGAGCTTTCTTTGCTTAAGGCTAGCACTCTGAACACTTGAGCCATAGCCTTTTGGTGCTTAATTGGAGATAAGAGTCTAACAAACTTCCTTTCCAGAATGGCTTTGAACTGTGATCCTCATATCTCAGCCTCCTTAGTAGCTAGGATTACAGGAGTGAGCCACTGGAGACCATATATATATACATATATATGTATATATATACATATATATGTATATATATATGTATATAACTTTATCTTGGTAAACATGATTATTTTAACACCTTCATTTTTATTCATCATTATTATTCACTTTCATGTTTACATACAGTATTATTATATTTATATGGTATTTTTAAGTCAAAATTTTAGGAACAGCCAGGACTAGTGGCTCTCATCTGTAATCCTACTCAGTAGGCTGTGATCTGAGGATTGCAGTACAAAGGCAGACTGGATAAAAAAAATCCATGAGACTCATCTCCGATTAACCACCTAAAATCCAAGGGAGAATACAAGGCCTTATCCAATGCTAGCGCACGTGCACACGTGCACACACACACACACATCAGATCAATAATTTCAGAAGATGGGATGGTGTGAGGGGTGAATTAAAAGGGCAGCACAGGAAATTATTTTGGAACTATGAAACTATTTGGGTCTCAATTATGCTGATGCATTCATATTATATGTGTATACTGGTGTTTGTGTATTATGGTTATGCATTCATGATTATATGTGTATGAATGTATGTATGTAAGTATATATGGATTAAATAACAGTCTCATGCTCTCATTTTTGCCATGCATAGCTGGTACTCTACGATTTGAGCTATGCCTACAGCTTGTTACCTAGAGAGAAGAATCACCAAGATTTGTCTGTTCAGGCTGGCTTCAAACCATGATCCTCAGAAATCAGCCTCCTGAGTAAGTAGGGAATATGAGTTTGAGCCACTAGCTCAAACTATATCTTTTTATTTATTTATTTTTAATTTAATTTAATTTAATTTTTTTGTGAACATACTGTACAGAGGGGTTACAATTATATGGGCAGGATAATGCGTACATTTCTTATCAAGCATTGCAGCCTCCTCCTTTGTTTACCCTTCACATCCCTTCCCTACCTCACCCCTACCCCCCCACCCAATCCGCCCCCCCCCACCAACGTTGTAAAGCTCGTTTTCGACATGACCTTGTACTTCTCATTGTTGCAACAGGTCCACCTGTATCCTTAAACGATTTGTTTTTCCCCATCTCCTCCACAAGTTATACTGACATCAAATATAGTGAAAGCAGGGGTTATACTGTGGGAGAGGGACATACAAAGCAACAAAGAGATAATCTTATAAATGCCTTAGAACCAAATATATGAAATAAAAAAGCATTAAAATACATATCTAAGGGTTCATTTTCCTAACATCACATTATCTGACCTTTTGCGCTTGACTCATACATATACTAGATGTTGCAAATAAGGGAAACCATGGGACCTATGTTTCTTTGGGCCTGGCTTACTTCACTTAATATAATTTTTTCCAAGTTTTTCCATTTCCTAACAAATGGGGCAGTGTCATTCTTTCTGATGGAGGCATAGAATTCCATTGTGTATATATACCACATTCATCTACTGAGGGGCATCTGGGTTGGTTCTTTATCTTAGCTATGGTAAATAATGCTGCAATAAACATAGTTGTGCTGGTAGCTTTAGTGTGGTATTGTTTGTAAACATTTGGGTAAATGCCCAAAAGTGGGATTGCTGGGTCATAGGGGAGCTCTATGTGAAGTCTTTTGAGGAACCTCCATACTGCTTTCCAAAGTGGTTGAACAAGTTTACACTCCCACCAACAATGAAGTAAGGTTCCCTTCTGTCCACATCCCCTCCAGCATCTGTTGTTAGAGTTCTTGATTATAGCCATTCTAACTGGGGTGAGGTGATATCTCAATGTTGTTTTGATTTGCATTTCTTTTATGGCTAGGAAGGTTGAGCATTTCTTCATGTGTCTATTGGCCATCCTTCTTTCTTCTTCAGAGAAGTTTCTCTTCAAGTCTTTAGCCCACTTATTTATTGGGCAGTTGTTTCTTTGAGGATTTGTTGTTGGGGGATTTAATTTTTTGAGTTCCAAGTATATTTTAGATATGAGACCCTTGTCCGTTGTATGGCTAGTGAAGATCTCCCAATCTGTGGGCTTTCTATTGATCTTGTTAGCTATGTCCTTTGCCATGCAGAAGCTCTGCAATCCCATTTGTCCAACCTTTCTTTGATTTGTTGTGTTTCTGGGTCTCTATTCAGAAAATTTTGGCCGGACCAAGGAGACCTTGGGTTTCTCCTATTCCATCCTGTAATGCTTTCAGAGTGTCTGCTTTGACTTCGAGGTCTTTGATCCATTTGGAGTTCATTCTGGTGCAGGGTGATATATAAGGATCTAGCTTTAGTTTTCTACAAGTAGTTAACCAATTTTGCCAGCACCATTTACTGAAGAGGTTGTCTTTCTTCCATTCTATTGTTTTAGCTCCCTTATCGAAGATTAGGTGGCTATAGGTCTGTGGGTTCATTTCTGGATTTTCAATTCTATTCCACTGGTCCTGAGGTCTGTTCTTATGCTAATACCAAGCTGTTTTGATTACTATGGTTTTATAGTATCTTTTTATTTTTAATCTGTTATTTACAGGTAAAGTAGATTCCTTAATGAAGCACTGAGTTTAAAAATATGACAATGTAGAAGTGGCGCTGTGGCTCAAGCGGTAGAGCCTTGAGCTCAAGAGCTGAGGGACAGTGCCCAGGCCCAGAGTTCAGGCCCCATGACCGACCCCCCCCCAAAAAAGAAAAAAAATATGACAATATATCTTTTTTGAGGGGAGCAAAAGTACTGTGGCTTAAACTCAGAACTTCGTGCTTGCTCACTGGACTGGTACTCTAACACTTGAGCCATGCTTCTAGTTCTGCTTTTTGCTAATTAAAGAGAGAACATTTCTTCCACCTATATGCCTCTGTTTCTTTTTTTTTTTTTTGGGTCCGGTCGTGGGGCCTGAACTCTGGGCCTGGGCACTGTCCCTCAGCTCTTCAGCTCAAGGCTAGTGCTCTACCACTTGAGCCACAGCGCCACTTCCGGCTTTTTGCTTATATGGTGCTGAGGAATCGAACCCAGGGCCTTGAGCATGCAAGGCAAGCGCTCTACCACTGAGCCACCTTCCCAGCCCTATGCCTCTGTTTCTCAATCTCCTGATAGTTTAGAATTACAGATGTAGGCTGACCATGTGTTTAGACCACTTAAAGTTAAGTACTGATATTCTTGGTTTATATACAGTATTTTATGTCATTCTCTCTAATTGACCCTGCTGTTTTTTTCTATTCTTCATTTTTCAAACTTGTTTGGTTTATGTGATTAGATTTTGGTAATATGTTTTAATTTATTCACTTTGGGGTTAAATTTGTTTGTATCCTTTGAAAGTTATTGCTTTAGAGATTGTAATGTATATATATATACACATATATATACATATATATACCTAGCTTTTCCTTTTTACACACTATTTTACTATTTTACAATCACAGTTGCAACCACACAATAACATTATTGTGTCCCCGTTACGTTGTATTTGTCATATATTGTATGGTACTTACTTCCACATTTTAGAGTAGATTTAGTGAAAAATTCTTTCCATTTTTTTAATCTGGGAATGTCTTTATCTCATCATCATTACTGACATATTTTCAGTAGCTATCAGATTGTGATTTGACAATGCTTTTGTGTCTGCATTTAAATTTTTCCTACTGTCTCTGTTCTCCCTGAATTCTCATAAGAAATGTGTAACTATTCAAATCTTTGCTCTCCTATATTTGATTTTTTCCCTCTAGCTATTATCAAATTGTTTTCATCATTAGTTTTCAAAAGTTTGACTATGATGTGTTTGGATATGATTTTCTTAAGAGTTTATCTTGTTACTAGACCCAAGACCTTGTATCTATACAATTTTCACAACATTTTTTCCAGTGGGGTTGTCATCCATTATTTAGTTGAAATAAAATATTTTTCTGCATCATTTTTCTATACAATATTTTCTCTTATCTTTCTCAAAAATCAATGGCATGACTATAATAGTATTATATCTCCCCACAGGTCCTGAGGTTTTATTAATTTGCATGTCTTTTTTAATGGAATGAATTATTTATATTGATTTATCCAACACTTTATTGTTTCTTCTTGCTGTTATCACCAGTATGCTATTAAAACTACAAGGAAGTTTTAAAAATTATTAGATGATGAAATTTCAGTTCTATAATTTCCATTTGGTGCTATATTCTAGCTTCTCTTACTCTGCTGGAAACCTGTGATGCTTTACTCTTTTTCAGGGTATTTAGTTTCATGGAAGAGAGCATTGTTAAAACAACTGTTCTATATCTTTTTTTATATTCGAATCTACATGTCATGTTGTTGCTGGTACCTCTTGTTGAGTAAGTTTAGATTCCATCTTGAATTTTTGAATATTTGTTACAACCCTCTGGATAAAAGTGAATTCATATAGCAGTTTGTTTTACCTTTTGTAGGCAGGTTAGTTTAGTTTTCAAATCATTTGCTATAACATTTTTGGCTCTGTTCCCAAACTAGTGTCACTTAGATAAGTTATCTCAGTTAGTTCCATTTCTAATGCTTTTGTTCCATTGCTTTGGTTTTGTTGCAACTCTCTGGAATTCCTTGAATGCCACATTTAATAGTGTATTAGCCAAAACTATGCACTTTCCCCTAAGAGTTCATTTGGCTATTCCATTGTTTTAAAGCATAG
Organism: Dipodomys spectabilis; assembly: GCF_019054845.1. Taxonomy (NCBI): domain Eukaryota; kingdom Metazoa; phylum Chordata; class Mammalia; order Rodentia; family Heteromyidae; genus Dipodomys; species Dipodomys spectabilis. The sequence continues at coordinate 484,367 of NW_024871136.1, forward strand.
CTCTTCAACTAGAGCCATTTTAAAACAAAAATGATAAAGGAGGTTCATAGAGACAATAAAGACAAATACACACCCAAAAGTTTCTCCTGTACTCTTAGGACAGCACACTTCTACTACAGTTTTGTCTAGCAATGTACCACATGACACTTGAATGAATGTGATTCAACCTTGGGTCAATGCCATATGAGGAAGAAAAAAGCAGAAAACATTACTCACATATGGTCCCTTCTCTACATTCTAATCACCTTCCCAACCTGCCTGCTTTTATTCACTTCTAAGTTAGGAAGTTAGAAAGTTAATTGTAAAATTTTGTCTAGATATTTTAGCTGTAATCAACATTTTGGTTAAAACTGTATGCCTAGAGTTTAATTTTTAAAAACCCAGATCATATTAACTTCTATAAAATTTCATTCTAAAGCATATTAAATCTGTATTTAACTTTCATCTGATGGCTGATATTACTAGTCAAGAATGTGAAAAATAATCCCACATAATCGCTTTTTAAAATTTTTTGTATGTTTTATTGTAAAAATGCTGTACAGAGGGGTTACAGTTATATGAACAAGGTAATGAGTAAATTTCCTATTGAGCATTGTTGCCTCTTCCTTTGTTTTCCCCCTACGATTCCTTCCCTCCCACCTCCACAACTACCCTTCCCACCCTCACTGCAGAAGTTGTAAAGTTCTTTTTCAACATAGTGTTTTGTAAATCTCATTGTTACAATGGGTCAACCTGTATCCTTATTTAAACATTTTGTTTTTTCCCTTTCCCTCCCTGATTTGGAGAAATGTATATACTAGATGCAGGGCACAGACATCCAATACAGTGAAAGCAGGGGTTATACTGTGCAGAAGGAACATACAAAGAAACAAAAAAATCATGACATTATGAATTTGCTATACTTTAAATAAGTTATAGCTTAAAACATTTGAATTGAAAGAAAGTAATAACATTGTATTTCCAGGAATTGTCTCTTGGCATTTAAATTCTCATAACCATTACATTGCATGTTTATTATATAAATGTATGCTGTTGGTTGCCCAAATAATTTGGTGTGAAAGTATTTGAAATGTCTCCAGTAACTATTTCCAATTTCTAAGATATCTTGGGAAATGAGTGCTTTTAGAAACTTACAGTATACCTACCACTTTATTTGTCATGACTAATTTCTGGAACTATTTTTATTTTATGTTTTGTAATTATTTTAAACAGAAATACCCTTTAAAGTTATATATTTACTTTTTAAAGCAAAGAGTATAAAAGGAAATTAAACTCTCTTTTGTAAGACTGGGTAATCATTATAACGTAATTTATTAAATGGCCTTCTAATAATCATGTAAAGGTATTTATCCCTTCATTAAAGGGCATGTGGTTCTTGAATCTTCTTTTTATAATTTGTCTCTCACTCCCTGTTTTATCTGCTGTTATTTGTCATGCTGACAGTGGACTTGCCTTAGGCTATTCCCTTTCACTCTCCTCATTTTCTTAGTTGTGTTTTTTATTGATTTACCTCTTCTGATTAGGTTAAAGATAAGAAGTTTTATTTATCTGCTCATTTATTTTTAGCAAAAGCCTAAGAAGCACCTATGACTGTCATTTGGGCCACATTTTGTAAATTGGGTGACTTTTTCCCCTAAATTTGCTGGAGAGATTAAATATAAGTGAAAGAAATATACTTTGTGTGTAGTGAAGGTTTCTAGTAACTAAATGGCTATTTTATTTTGTACATTATGAACTAAATGGTCATAGAATAGGAAGTGTGAATAAAAATTGTCTTTCTGAGATGGACTGATACATACCAATAATCCAAGCACTTATGAAGCCAAAGCAAAAGTATAGTGAATTTGAGGTTATCCTGGGCCAGATTGTCTCAAAACCAAACCAAAACAAACAAAAAAAGACAAATAAACAAAAATAAGTTCTGGCTGTGAATTACAATTTATGGCTGTGATCTTTTCGTGAACAAACCAACTGCCACCTATTTTGCTTAATATTAAGGAAATAGGCAAATACAAATACTTGGTGAGATATTAAATTGTTCGTAACCATACAGAGGAAGTAGGGTTGGAATTGGGACAAGTACATGTACATGGCCAGTACATGGTTGTTTATTTTATAGAGGAATTGTTTTATCTTTATCTTGCTATGTAATGTAGGAAAATCTGCCTTGATCTATAATAGTCAATAAGGCAGAATGGATGGTATAGCAGGGAAGAGCTGCTTCTTTTACTTCATTTCATAAACCTTAAGCTCTTGAAAGACAAGAAGCTGCTCTCATCTTTTTATTCCTCAGCTTTTAGTATGATGCATGAGACAGAGAAAGTGCAATCTTTACTTGCATTGATTTGCAATCTTTACTTCCACATCTGTTTCTTGAAAGCTTATATAAGTTTGATATTACAGTTTGATCATCTCCAATCAGAAAAATCTTAAATTCTCCAAAAGTTCAAACTTTTGGAGTACCTATATGATACCCAAGTGGAAAATTCCATACCTCACCTCGTATAACAAGGTGTAGTCAAAATGTACGTACATTAAAAAAATTTTATAATCTGAACTACTCCAGAGGCTAAGAATTGAGAATCACAGTTCAAAGCCAGCCCAGGCAGACATATCTATAAGACTATTGTTTCCAATTAGCAAGCAAAACCATAAAACAGAAACATGGCTCAAGGAATAATGTCAACCAAGAGCACAAGCCTTAACCAAGTTCAAGGCAAAAAAAGAAAAAAAGTATAAAATTACCTTTAGGCTATGTGTATGAGGTATGTGTAAAAGATACTCTCCCTCATTCTTCATATTGGCAATTCCTGTCTTCTCCTGTCTGTACAGTCTTTTGTCAAAGATAAATCTTTTGTATTCATTGCATTCTTCATTGTCTTTATGGGTTTTTTTGTTTTTTTCATTTCCTGCTATCTCCTATTTGGGCTTAATTTGCTCTCTTAATTATACTTAAAGTGCTGCTGGAGTAAATACTTTTTCAAATGTCATACCTATTAACTATGTTCTAAACTATTTTCTATGTATTGATTTAACTGCATTCTGCAAATTTTAATATGCAATGATTTTATTTGCATCAAGTACAAAGTGCTTTCTAATTTGCTTTGTGATTTCCTCTTTGACCTATCAATAGCAAGCATATTGTTTTGTTCCCAACTATGTAGAGATTTTCCCCAATTTCTTTCATTTATTGAGTTTTACCCTGATTGTATTTTTATTAAAGAACATTCTTTCCGTGATTTCAATTCTTTTGTGTCAGTACTGGGGGCTTGAATTCAGGGCCTGTGAGCTGTTCTTTAGCTGTACTTCGTTCAATGCTAGCATCCCCCCATTTGAGCATTACACGTATGACTTTTTGCTGGCTAATAAAAGATAAAAGTCTCACAGACTTTCTCCCCAGGCTGGCATTGAACCTTAATCCTCAGATCTCAGCCTCCTGAGTAATTAGGATTACAGGTGTGACACTGGCACCAGGCTGATTAAAGGGTTTGTTTGTTTTTCTTAACTTGTCATAATTAAAACTTTTTTTTGTCAGATGTGGGGCTTGAACTCTGGGCCTGGGTACTGTCTCTCAGCTATTCAGCTCAAGGCAAGCGCTCTACCACTTGATCCACAGACCCACTTCCAGTTTTCTGGTAGTTTATGAGATATAAGAGTCACAGACTTTCCTGTCAGGCTGGCTTTGAACGGCAATCCTCAGATCTCAGCCTCCTGAGTAGCTAAGGTTACAGGCACGAACCACTGGCACCCAGCAATTAAAACTTTTTTTACCACCAAATATCCATCCATGTTGATCAATTTTTTATGTGTTTCTTAGAATAGACTCTTGTTTGGTGGAATAGTCAAGTTACTGTTCAAGTCTGAGAACAAGTACTGACTGATTTTGACTTTGCTTGTTTTAGCAGTTTCTAAGAGAAAGTCTTAAAACTACTGAATCTAACTGTATATCTGTTTGCTTCTTTTTTCCGTTTTATTATTTTTTTGCTATATTTGTATGTTTTAGAGTTCTCTTACTAGGTACGTAAATACTTAAGATTTTTATGTTCTCTTAACAAATCATCCCTTATTAACATGAAAGACCTTATTTATTGCTGATAATATTTCTTTCACTAAAACCTTCTTTATCTGATATTAATAGAATCTAGGTTTCTTTTGGCTAATGTTTCATGATATATTTTGTCTTTTTTTTTTTTTTTGGTTGGTTGTGGGGTCTAAACTGTTGGCCTAGGCACTGTCCCTCAGCTCTTCAACTCAAGACTAACACTCTACCACTTGAGCCATAGCACTACTGGCTTTTTCTGCTTATGTGGTGCTAGGAATCAAATCCAGGGCCTCATGCATACAAGACAAGCACTCAACTACTGAGTCACCTTCCCAGGCCCCCTGCCATTCATTCATTTTTAATCCATCGGTGTCTTCGTACTTAAAATGAGTTACTTGAAGGTATCATATATCTGACTTTAAGTCTAAGGTGACAATATCTGCCTTTCAGCTGGTGTGTTAGACAATTTTTCAATTAATGTAATTATCGATATGGTTGTGTTTAAGTCTATAGCCTATTTTTCATTTTTCTTTCTATTCTCTGTTCATTTTCATCTTTTCATGCCATTTGCAATATAAGTGGTTTTTATAATGCTATCTTATTTCTTTGTTGGTTTTTCACTTTGTTTTGCCATTTAATGATTTTTAATAGATAGGATCTCTACATACACTGCCATTATGAGTTTCTATATTACTATACATATAACAGAAGAATCTTTCAGGGTATATTTTAATTTCTTTCACTTGAATTTGTGTTGCTTTATTCCACATTTCCTCTTATGTATTTTTAAAAATTTTTATTTTATTGTAAAGATGCTGTACAGAGGGTTTACAATTACATAAGGTAGTGAGTACATTTCTTGTTGAGCATTGTTACCCCTTCTTCTCCCACTATCCCTTCCCTCCACAATCTTCCCCATTCTCCCCTCCAAAGTTTTTTGTTTGTGTGAAAATACCGTACAGAGGGGTTACAATTACATGGGCAAGGTAATGAGTGCATTTCTTATCAAGCATTGTTGCCTCCTCCTTTGTTTCCCCTTACCATCCCTTCCAATCTCCTCCCCCTTACCACCCCCCCAACACCCCCCTCCACCCCACCCCCTCTCACCACCCACGCCCCACCCCCACCCACCAGCCCCCTCCCCGCACCAAAGATGTATAGTTCATTTTCGACATAACATCTTGTACATCTCATTGGTGCAATGGATCTACCTGTATCCCTATTTAAACAATTTGTTTTTTCCCTTCCCCTCCACAAATTATACCAACATCAAATACAGTGAAAACAGGGGTTATACCGTGGGGGAGGGACATACAAAGCAACAAAGAGCTATCTTATATCCCCTCCGAAGTTTTAAAGTTCATTTTTAACATAATGTCTTGTGAATATCATTGTTGCAATGGGTCATCCTGTGTCCTTGTTTCAGCATTTTGTTATTCCCCTTCTCCTCCCCAAATTAGGTAAATGTATATACAAGATGCAGGGTACCAAAATCAAAATCATAGGGGGAAGAACATACAAAATGATGTATGTTTTAAAGTCTCCAATAAATGTTTGTTCTAAAACTTAGTTATCATCTAAATTTTTTAAATAAAAAGTACTCTCATGTTTACCAACAAATTTATTATTTCCATTGTTCTTATTGTTAACTAAGAGCATATTTCATTTTGCTATCATTTTCCTTCCTCAACAACTTTTGGTAGAGTACTCTTGATGGTAATATATTCTTTTCTTTTGTATAAGTAGGACCACCTTCATTTTATTTTTTTTCTATAGAATTTTAGGTTAACAGATTTCTTTTTCTTTCATTATTTTTTACTTATTTATTTTTAGTGCAGGTATTGGGGTGGGAACTCACATTCTTGCTATAAGCAAAAAAATCTGAGCTGGAGTACAAGGCCCTAAGATCAACCCTCAGTCAAGCATTTGCTGCTTAATTGGAGCTAGAATCTCTCAGGCCTTTCTGCCCACACTGGCTTTGGACAAAAGGTTTTGATTACAAGAATGAGTTACTGATGCCTGGCTTCTTTCAGTAATTTAAAGAAGTTGCTCTACTTTTTTCTTTTTCTTGGTTTTTCATTTATTTATTTAAATTTCCTTTAAGTAGTTGTATAAAGGGGTTTCAATCAGTATGTCAATGTAAGTGTGCAATGCATCTTGATCAATTTCACCCATTCCATCATTTTCCCTTTGCATTTATCCCAACCCTAGTCATCCTCTCAAATTACCTAGTTTTACTTCGCATATATACCCTGAGTACAAAAAGTGCATTTCCTACCCCATTTCCCCTTTTGCCTGCTTTACATATTTTTTTCTTTTTTTCCCTGGATTTCAGCAACTAATTCATAAAATGTCCTGGTGCCCTTTCATAATCTCTTCTATTTTTAGCATTCATTGACATTTTTGAATATAATATAGGCTCCTAGTCTTCATGAAACTTGGAATTTTAGGTAGATTAAAATTTTATATTAAAAAAATTTTTAATATTAACAATTAATTTTTAATTTTCATTATTTTTAAATACTTTAAAGGAGTAAAATTATTTTAAAATATTTTAAAATATTAAATTTAAACTATTATCTTAAAATATTAAATTTTAATAATTAAAAATTTTCCATTCTTTTCCCACCTTCTAGATCCAAACTATAAATTTTGCTCCACTTTTTTCCTAGTACAATAACTTAACTGTTGTTAAAAATGGATTGTGCAGGGGCTTGGAAGGTGGCTCAGTGGTAGAGTACTTGCCTTGCATGCATGAGGCCCTGGGTTCGATTTCTCAGCATCACATAAGCAAAAAGAAAAAAAGCCAGAAGTGGCGCTGTGGCTCAAGTGGTGGAGCACTAGCCTTGAGCTGAAGAGCTGAGGGACAGCGCCCAGGCCGAGTTCAGGCCCCATGACTGGACCCCCCCCCAAAAAAAAATTTTTTTAAATGGATTGTGCACTTGCTAGTTTATATACTACAACATTTCTAGAATTTCAGTGTAAATTACTAAAGAATAGCTGTTTTTATTTTTGTGGTTTCCTCTCTTTTCTTGTTGTTTGCCAGTAAACAATGAATTTTATGAATACAATATATCTTGATCAATTGAAATTGATCAATATTCTTTCACCATTCTCACTCATCCTGCCCCTCCTATCTCTTTCCCCACTCTTCTTAATTTTGTAGGATATATATTGGATTCTTTTTTTAAAAATAATTTATGGTAATCCCCTCCCTCATTATTCTCCTACTTCCCCTCCAATCCTCTCTCAAGTTGTAAAGTTCAATCCCAACATACTGTGAGTATTGCTGTTGCACTGGTTCACCCTTTGTCCTTGTCTCACCATTTTGTTGTTCCCCGTCCCTTCCCCTATTAAGATAAACATATATATATATATATATATATATATATACATATATGTATATATATGTATATATATATATATATATATATATATATATATATACAATACCCAGGGTGACAACAGGGGATAAACCATAGGGAAAAAAACCCACAAAAGCAAAAGGAAATCACATAGTGCATTAAAAACAACACCATCAAAGAAAAACCTCTGTGTCCATACCTTGGGGTTCATTTCACTTAGCATCATCTTATATGGTCATATATACAGAGCTATTGAGCTATTCTACTCATCTGTTAGGACTATACTAGACATATAATAATTATTACAAATGAAGGAAACCATGGGATCTATGTGTCTTTGGGTCTGGCTTATTTCACTTACTATGACTTTTTCCAAGTCTTTCCATTTATTTATGAATGGGGTGATGTCATTCTTTCTGAGGGAAGCATAGAATTCCATTGTGAAAATATACCACAGAAACTGTGATATACATATATATATATATATATATATATATATATATATATACATTGAATTCTTGACTGCATTCTCCCATTTTCGCCCTCTTCATTTATCTATCCCTTTCCCCTTGATCCCACCCCTTTTCAATACCTGTGTTACTGTCTTTTATTTTGCTGAACTTTGCTTTATTTGAAGTCTCCCTTGGATCTACCATATTCAAATATTTTGTTTTGTTTTGTGGGGTTTCCTTTGGGGGGGAAGGTCCTGAGGTTTGGACTCAGATTCTTGATGTTGTCCATGAGCTTTTCTGCTCAAGGTTAGTACCCAACTACTTTGAGACACATCTCTATTTCTAACCTTTGGGCAGTTAATTGAAAATAAATGTCTCACAGACTTTCCTACCCCAAGCTGGCTTTGAACTGCAATCCTCAGATCTCAACCGCTTCAGTAGCTAGAATTACAGATGTGAGCCATAGGCCCCCCAGCCTCCTTTTTTTAGTGTATAGAATGGAATAATATCAGTGTTTCATAACATTCTTTTCTAACAATTCTATATTTCTTTAAATTCTTATTGCTATCTCACTAAGCTATAAGGTATACAATTTTCTCTTTATACACTGGATAATTTTTCAGTTAACATTAATACATTTAAGTTTGTTCCTGGATATTGTCGTAGTCTTTAAATATGTGAAAGCTTTGTTTTGGAATAGTTTGTTACTTGAAAGTAGTTTGATTCCTTTGAGATTTGCATTCACTAGACAAATTTAAATTTTTAAATTGTCTTTATTTTAGAATTAGTTTGTTCCATTAATGGGACACCAGCCTTCTGTGGACACTCTTAAATACCTCATGAAATGTTAGATTACTTTTCAGCTTGGCTAATGGGGATATAAAATTTCCTGATTTTATGTTAACTTTGAGGATTATTTTGCCTGTGCAGTTGTTGGCTTTTTGTGTGTGTGGGTGTCTCAATTTTTTTCATGCCTTTAGGCTGAACAGTTTTCACCCAAAGACTTGAAAGCTCTCTAAAGATTTTGATGCCTTTCATTATGTTGTTTCTTTCTCTCTTTATGATGTTTGCTTCTCTATTACACTGTCCTTCAAAATCTGACATTGTTTCTCACATATTTATAAGGTGATTGTTTTGTTGCTTTGTATGTCCCTCCCACGGTATAACCCCTGTTTTCACTGTATTTGATGTTGCTATAATTAGGGGAGGAGAAGGGAAAAAACAAATTGTTTAAATAGGGTGGACCCATTGCAACAATGAGATATACAAGATACTATGTCAAAAAACGAACTTTAGAACTTTGAGGGGGGGGTGGGGGTAGTGTAGTCATGGAGATGGGAGGGTAGGGATGGTAGGAGAAAAACAAAAGAGGAGGCAACAATTCTTGGTAAGAAATGTACTCATTACCTTGCTCATGTAATTGTAACCCCTCTGTATGGTATTTTCACAATTAAAAAACTTATTAAATAAATAAAAAAAATTGTTTGATTATGAAAAGAAATCTGACCATTGTTCTTTCTGAACTCTGAAATCTGTCTCCTTTACTCAGAAAAAATCCTAGTGGATTGCTTTTTCCTGACTTAACATCTAGAAGTTCCCTAGGTAGTGAGTTGGAATGCTCATGGAACTCCTTCTGTTGATTTGCCTCCTTTCAATAATTTTCATTCATTGTTGCGTTGTCAAAAGTCTAAAATAATTATTTTCTCTAGTTTTTAGATATATAAGATGAAATAGTAAATCCAGTTGGTTTTACTACATCATGGATGTAAGCATAAGTTTTAGGTGACCTTTTGCAATGGTGGAGTGAGAATCAAGCTACCTTTGTACTTATTAAGGTTCATTACTTCCTAGTTTTGTAACCTTACCAGAGATAATTGACCTCCTGAACCTAAGTTTCCTCATCCAGAAAATGGTGCTATAAAATGCATCCTGTTCTCATGGTGACTTCTCTTAATTAAAATATTTGCTAAGCTATAATGTGGTTAGGTTCCAATTGAGAAAGGTTATTTTAACATACAACAATTTATTTCTACACCATTTGTGTATAGATTTCAAATGAAAAAGAAAGGAAGACTGGCCTATGTTTAGACCAGACCTTTCAGAATATTGACGAATGCTAAAGTTAATAATGGCCATGATGTCCACAAATGAGGGTGCTCTGCAGAAGTATTTGGTATGAATGTAAAAGGATATATTAAACTAGGTGCATTCTTCAATTAAAATGAGTTATTAAATAACACCTTATTTAACAAATGATTCAATAAATATACAGTAATGTTTTTGGGTTTTTTTGGTTTTGTTTTTGGGTCCAGTCGTGGGGTCTGAACTCTGGGCCTGGGCGCTGTCCCTCAGCTCTTCAGCTCAAGGCTAGCACTCTACCACTTGAGCCACAGCACCACTTTTGGCTTTTTTCTTTTTGTTTATGTGGTGATGAGGAATCGAACCAGGGCCTCATGCATGCAAGGCAAGCACTCTATCACTGAGCCACCTTCCCAGCCCAAATATACAGTAATGAATGGCTACTTCAAACAAAATGAAATTAGAACACGTAAAATAATTGCTGTTGTTAATCTGTTCTAAGAAGCTGTCACTTTATCATTCCCATTTAATGATTCACATAGTTACAAAATATTCTATTTACCTTATTTTACAATTGACTTGCCAGAATGGATAATGCAAGAAATAAATTACAGCATCTCCTAAACATAAAGTCTACTAACAGTCAACCAATCTATACTTAGACTATAAAAGGATAGTCATTATCTATTTATTGGGCTATAAATTACTGAAATACATTGCAAAGCTTTCTTTTTAGGTATACACTTGGCTTCTAACACTTGTGAAACAGGAAATAATTAAAAAAAACTACATGACTTTCTCAGGGCATAAAGAAATTGCACACTGACTGCGTTTAAACAAACATTAAAAATTTCTATGTAATAAATGTTCATGTTTTCCAACTACATCAGAGCTAAATATGGATTCAGAGTAACAACATAAATTATTTCTCAATGTAACATGAAAATATTTGTATCTAAGGGATATATACACACATTTTTAGCTACATCTATAATGCTACCATTTCAAAGATCTCAATTTTTTTCTTTCTTTTGTTTTTTGCTTTTTTTTTTTTTTTTTTTTTTAGTTGGTCATGGGCCTGAACTCTGGGCCTGGGCACTATCCCTCAGCTCTTCAGCTCAAGGCTAGTGCTCTACCACTTGAGCCACAGTACTACTTCCTGCTTTTTCTGCTTATGCGGTGTTGAGGAATTGAACCCAGGGCTTCATGCATGCTTCTACCACTGAGCCACCTTCCCAGCCCCTCAAAAATTTTTGTACCAAAGAAATAAATATCTTAGAGCTCAGAATGTTTCAATTATAATAATTTATTAACTTTTATTGACACTTGTCTTTATAATGTGTTAATGTTAAAATTAAAATATCTATAAACTATAAATACCTTCACATATATTCAGACTTAAAAATCATATTATTATAAAAGAGTACTAGATCACTTTCAAACAGATTATTAGTTGAGTGACAGAAATCTAAACAGAGCCTAAACTGCAAAAATAAATGAACTATTGTCCCTGTAATTTTTGTTCCACTTTCAAAAAATGTCATATATACACACCTATAAAGAACATAGGACAATGATCATGATTTTTAGCATCTCCTGATGAACTAAACAGTACCTTCACTCCTACATATTTGTTAACAAAATTGTTTCCTTTTAGATTTTTAGTCCTAAACAAATTGTACAAGTAAATCACTTTGACCTTTCACTAGTCTATAAGTTTTTGTGCTGCCAAGGCATTGATGCTAACATTGCACAACCTTACTTAAGAGTACAAATTAATGTCTTGAATATGTAGCCTGCATTGTAATTTACTATTGAGAGAAACTGTATGGAATTTATCATAGGCAAACCTTGAAAAAGTGATTATGAATTCATTATATCAAAAGAACCTTCTCTGTCCCTTAGCTTTTACTATTATGAGAATTTGTCCCTAATAGTTCTCTTTTTATCTTTTCCAATCATCTAAATAATTAAATCTCATCTCTTCTCATACTCTTTGCTCAGAAGGAATTTTCATTGGTGATTAAATTTAAAAAAAATAGTGTTATTTCTTCATTCACTCTAGATAGACATCCTTTTAGTGTTTACTGAGTTTTATTGGTACAATAGATGTAAAAAGTTGAGTAGTTTTGTGTAGACAGTTTTGTGTAGTAGTTTTGTGTAACATAATGGACTATCAGGTTTTTTATTCATCCTACTCTTGATTTTCTTTCTTTTTTTTGGGGGGGGGGTTCCGACCGTGGGACCTGAACTCTGGGCCTGGGCGTTGTCCTTCAGCTCTTCAGCTCAAAGCTAGCACTCTATCACTTGAGCCACAGTGCCACTTCTCCCTTTTTTCTTTTTGCTTATGTGGTGCTAAGGAATCGAACCCAGGGCCTCATGCATGCAAGGCAAGCGCTCTACCACTTAGCCACCTTTCCAACCCCTACTCTTGATTTTCTATCCATCTGTCTACAAAAATCCAGAAGAAAAAGTTTAAGTATATATGCTCCAGAGGGGTTAGAGGAAGATAACCTCAAAGCACACCATCTAGTGGTAAGTAGGTAACACTGTATAAACACACAAGTATATAATGTAGAAACAGTATGCAAAGAAACAGGTACATTTTATAAACTAAATGGTGAAAACATACATTTATCCCCTCAACAAAAAAAGAACTCATAAAATTTTAGGTATAAATCACTACAATCAGTATAGAAACAGCAGTTTTCCCCAAAAATTATAAATGGAACTATCATATAATCTAGTCATAGTATTATGGTGTATATATTCAAAGGAAATGACATCATCAGGTTGAAGAGGTATTTGCATTTCTGTGTTCATTGCCATGTTATTTACAATAGCCAAGACATAGTGGGATCAGCCTAAGGCTCTACTGATAAATGAAACAAATAAAAGAAATGTGATATACATATACGCAATGTCAGGTTCCACAACAAAGAAGAAAATCTCATTATTTGCAACAATATAAATGAAACTTTAAGATATTATGTTAAAATAAATAAGCTGGACATGGAGAAAAATAGTGCACAGTCTTGCTAAATGTAGAATCTAAACCAGTTGAACTTATAGAATCAAAGTGTACACTGGTGGTTAGCAAGAGTTGGGATTGGGTAGCCACTGGACAAAGAACTCAAAAGTGTTACACAGAAGGAATAATTTCAAAAGGTCTACTGTAAAGTATAGTCATATGCTAACTATACATAAAAGTAACAATAAATTGATTACTTGAAATTTGTTAAAAGTAAATTTTAAGTGTTATCACAAAAATGATAACTATGTAAAGTTATATGTATGTTAATTTTTGACTTAGCTATCTAACACATATATCACATGTATAGCCATGTATCATGACATCATGTTGGCCAGATTTAGTGGTACAAACCAATAGTCCTAGCACTCATTGGCTGAGGAAGTAGTATTACAAGTTCCAGGAGAGCCTGGGCTACATAGACAAATTTGTCTAAAAAATCATGTTGATCATACATTTATAATTATAAACACAGTTTTTATCAATTAAAATAATAAAAGTATATCCTCACAAACTCTTTTAATAGAATAAAATGCTTAAGTCTTTAAAATGTTCATAGAATACAAAGCCAAATCCAACTGCAATGGGTATATCTCCTTTATTCTTCCTTTGAAAGCAGTAAATACAAAAAAATCTTTCTTAAACCAACAAAATCTATCTTTCTGAGTCCCTGAGGTCCTCTGCCTTAGGATATTTAACTCTTACTCCATTAGATACCTACATCATAATACATCAGATGACTATGTGGTTATTTTTTAATATATAGTTGAATGAAAGACTGTGTATTGTAGTGTCCTCTTTTCAAAATTAGTGAAAGTAAAAACCCAAGTTAAAAAATTGTCATAAGAGATGCAAAGCTGATTCAATATATGCAATTACTAATTTTAGTATATGTGCTGCTGAAGCGAGCACAATATATGCAATTACTAAATGTAATTCAACACATCAGTAGAAGCAAGGACAAGAACCACATGATTACCGCCGTAGATGAAGAAAAAGCATTTGGCAAGATCCAACATCCTTTTATGATGAAAGCTCTGGAGAAACTAGAAACCCATGGAATATTCCTCAATATAATCAAGGCTGTATATGACAAGCCTACTGCCAGTGTAATACTTAATGATGAAAATATAAAGTCATTTCCTCTAAAATCAGGAACTAGACAAGACTGTCCTCTCTCTCCACTCCTCTTCAATATACTATTGGAATTCCTAGCTGGAGCACTAAGGCAAGAGGCAAACCTAAAGGGGATCCAAATATGAAAAGAAGAAGTAAAACTCTCCCTCTTTGCAGATGACATAATTCTCTATCTAGAGAATCCCATAGACTCCACTGTCAAGTTATTTGACCTGATCCAAACTGTGACAAAGTGGCAGGGCATAAAATCAATCCTCAAAAATCAGTAGTTTTTCCCTATACCAACAATGAGAAGACAGAGGCTGAAATTAGGAAAGCAACTCCATTTGCAATGTCCTCAAAAAAATAAAATACCTAGGTATCAACTTAACCAAACAATGAAAATTTCAAAAATCTGAAAAAGGAAATTAAAGCCATGTTCCTGGATTGAGAGGATTAACATCATGAAAATGGCAATACTGCCAAAGGCTATATACAAATTCAAAGCAATACCCAGCCAACTTCTTTGTGCAATGAAATAGAAGAAGCAATCCAAAAATTCATATCGAACAACAACAAAAAGACCCAGAATAGCAAAAACAATCCTTAGCAAGAAAAACAATGCTGGAGGAATTTCAATACCGAACCTCAAACTCTATTACAAAGCCATAGTACTCAAAACAGTTTGTTACTGAAAGAACAGGCCTGAGGACCAATGGAATAGATTCCAAGACCCAGAAATGAGCCCACAGATCTACAGCCACCTAATATTTGACAAAGAAGCAAAAAAATAGGATGGAAGAAAGACCGCCTCTTCAATAAATGATGTTGGCAGAATTGGATAAACACGTGTAGAAAACTAAAGTTAGATCCCTATATATCACCCTGCACCAAAATCAACTCCAAATGGATTTTACCTCGAGGTAAAAGCAGATACCTTGCAAATATTACTAGAAGGAATGGCAAAAACTCTAGGGCTCCTTGGCACAGGTCAAACTTTCTTAATAAAATCTATAAGAACAACAAATCAAAGAAAGGCTGGACAAATGGGTTGCATTAAACTGTAGAGCTTCTGTTTGGCAAAGGACATATATCAAAACCCCACAGCCTGGGAGATCTTAACCAGCCATACAACAGACAAAGGTCTCATATCTAAAATATACCTACAACTCAAGAAATTAAATTCTCCAAAAATAACCCCCCCCTAAAAAACAACCACCCTTATTAAAAAAGTGGGCTAAAGAGAGACCTCTCTGAAGAGGAAATACAAATGGCCAAGAGACGCATAAAGAATTGCTCAGCATCTCTGGCTATAAAAGAAATGCAAATGTAAACAGCATTGAGATTTTACCTTACACAAGTTAGAATAGCCATAATCAAGAAATCTAACAACAGATGCAGGGATGTGACCAAAGGGGAACACTACTACACTGCTGGTGGGAGTGCGAACTTGTTCAACCATTTGGGAAAGCAGTGTGGAGGTTCATCATCAAAAGACTACACATAGAGTTCCCCTATGACCCAGCAATCCCACTTCTTCGAATTTCCCATGACCACAAACGAGGCCACACTAAAGCCACCAGCATGACGATGTTCATCACACCATTATTTACCATAGCTAAGATATGGAACCAACTCATATGCCCCTCAGTAGATGAGTGGATCAAGAAAATGTGGTATATATACACAATGGAATTCTATGCCTCCATCAGAAAGAATGACATTGCCCCATTTGTTAGGAAATAGAAAGACTTGGAAAAAAAATATATTGAGTGAAGTAATCCAGACCCAAAGAAAAGTAGGTCTCATTCCCTCTTTTGTTAGAACTAGAATTTATATATGATATTCTTAACAGATTCTCAATAACCCAACTGCTTAGTGCATATATATAATGAAGCATATCAACATGAACTCTAACTTACTGAAACAAGAGGTTCTTATTATACCCTGTATGTAGTTCGTTCTTTTCTCTACTGTTTTATTTTTTCTTTATTTCTCTTAGTATTTTGTACCTTGTATTTTGTACATTATATAATGCAATACGTGGAAGGGAAAGGGAATCACGCAAAGAGCAGGACAACGGATGAACCACAGAAACATTGATAGTCACTTGACACTATGTTCGATATGAACATTACAACTTAGGGAGGGGGAAAAAAGGAGGGGTAAGTGGGAGATAAGGAGGGATGGGGTAACAATGATTAAAAACAAATGTACTTAATGCCTTACTTATGTAACTGTAACCCTCATGCTCATCACCTTTTCAATGAAGAGGGAAAAAAAGAAAATTGGCCAAATATTACAGATAAAGTGTTGTTTCTGGGTGATAGGTTTGGATATGTCTGGATACATCTCTTAATATATTATCAAATGTCAAACTAGATATTAATTTTAAAAATAGCTTTTAAAATTGTTTTGGAAAAATTTTCATAAAATATATCCTGAAATATGGTCTGAAATTATGTCCTTGGATTCTTAGGTATCTTCAGACTTAAGTTTGAGAGCTATTGCTTCATGTGAAGCCAAAATCAAAAGTACATGATATTGCCAAACAAAAAATATACTTTATTTGAAGAATAGGATTAACATTAACTGTTAATGGTTTTTGACACTGTATTTCTCTTGGCTATCCTTATCATGCATATGAGTCAAAGGAGTAGCAATTGTGCTGTTAATCAGGTATAGAAATTAATCATTTACAGATAATATTTTACTTAAGATAAACAAATAGCCACTTTTGAAACAAATAGCTACTTAGAAACTATAGTTTCACCTGTGAATTCTGAAACACATTACTTTAAAATATCCTACAGTGCTGAGAATTAGAATAGAGCCTATAGCAAAAGAAGTTTCTTCTCCAAGGCACCGTTCCCAAAGGCTGCCACTATGGAAATAACATAATATCAGACATTTGGCAATATATATACCTATTTATTGAGTATGTCTCACATACATAGCACCATTAATGTATTATGGTTTCAACATAAGTCTTACATCAATTCAAGGAGGTCAAAAATCTAAATGGACAAGGGAGTTTCTCAATGTTTATGACTCATTTAAAGTGCCACTGCAAGGTTAGAAAGTGGCTAATGAACAATTAGGATGACTCTAGTAAAAGCGTAATGAAGAAAGGCTTAACAATTCTAAGGAATTCACTTGTATTTGAGATTTAATTTAACTCAAGAAAGTGATAGAATCATAGAAATTTAAAGCTAGAAATACCTTTAAATATAATAAAGGGAAGGTCATTCCACAGTTCAATAAACTAAGACCAGAGGTTTTAACTCAAATTCATATTACAGTATCCTAAGTTATTTAATATTTAAATCACTTTTTACAATGTCTAGAATATTATAGAAAACAAACTAAATAAGTGCTTTTGAGGAGGATGTAAATGATTATCGAACTGTTAGTTTGCTAGCACTGCTGTCATAAAATACTAAATGAGTGACTAATAAAAACTTTTCCACCACTTCTGAAGGCTGGAGTCTTAATTGCTTATTAGTAGGGTTGGTTCTGTTTTTATCCTGAGAATAGAACCCTGGGCCTTGACTATGCTGGATAAGTGTCTATGACTGAATCCCTAGGTCCCTGGGTTGTTACATTTTGAGGACTGTGTGGGAAGAATTTGTTCTAGGCATCTGTTTTTGGTTTGTAGATGATCTACATACTATCATGGAATTCTTTCAATATTTGTGCTTTTACCCAAATATTCCCCTTTTATAAGAACATCAGTTATATTGGATTAGGAGTCCCCTTGGGTTCAGTATGACCTAATCTTAATTTAACTAATCACATCTGCATGACTTTATTTAGAAATAAGATTACATTCTGAGATGCTTATGGGTTAAGATTCTAACATCTGAATGGAAAGTGCAATTTAACCCATGACACTAATTAATCACCTCAGTAACAAGTTAACAAGATTAAGTGTTGACTTTCTTTATCAGCCTATAGGTTTCAATTCTGGTAATAAGCAGAATATTGAATCCCCAATATTAGACTTGAGAGAAAGGAAAGTCACTCTTGCATGACCACTGGAATTTTAAAATCTAGATTGTACAGAAAGGCATATTTCACTTTGTATCAGTACCTCTCAGATTTTAATGTGCATATAAACCATCCAGGGATTTCATTAAAATGCCGATTTGGGCCAGGCATTAGTGGATCATGCCTGTAATCCTGGCTACTCATTAGGCTGAGATCTGAAGATCATGGCCCAAGCAGGATAGTCCATGAGGCTTACCTCCAATAAACTACTCAGAAAATGCCAGAAGTGACTCTGTGGCTCAAGTGGTAGCCTTAAGCACAGAGAGGTCAGGGACAGCACCCAGGCCCTGAGTTCAAGCTCCAGAACAGGCAAAAATGCAGTTTTTGATTCATTTCTCTGGAATTGTGTCAGGAACTTTGCCATTTCTGAACATTTTTCAGATGATGCTTATGTTGGAATTCCATAGAATATACTTTAAATATCAGGAACTTAACATATACCAATACAGCAAACCCAGCCAGGAAAGTAAATTGGCTCTATATAAAAATAAAGAATTGAAAAAAAATGTTTTTCTCTTTATCATTTCTAGTTTAGAAAAATACTTCAAACTTGCCTTCAGCATCATTTTACCATTTACCACTACTGAAAGGAAGGCTAGAGATTCTTAATGGAATTCCTTAGTTACTACATTAGTCACTAATTTATATATTCACAAATAACTTGTAGTGGTTACACTGTTGTCTTAGAATGATGAAGTTGAGTCACGGTTGAGAATACTAATATCTAATGTAACATTTCCCACTAAAGGAGAGTATAGTATTTCTCCCACATTTGACAGTGCCCTAGGTGTCTTCCAATTGTAGATCTGTTGAGAAGATTTCAACATACAAAAAATTGTTGGTCCATAAAAGGGTAAAGCTATTTGGAAAATGGGTCTCAGGTAATTACTTTCTTTAATAGAACATCTATTCTATCCATAAAACACACAACAGGTAGATCAAGCTAACAAAATAAGAATGTATTAAAGCAATAAATTGTAGTACCAAGCATATAATTTTTTTAATTTATTATTTCATAAAACTCAATGAAGAGTTGGTTGGCTTGATGCTAGGAAAGAATAAAGGTCTATGTGCCTTGTGCCATGGAAGATATAGAGGGTTGATACAACAGTCCTTTTCCAACTAAACATCATTCTTTATATGTATAAAAATGTCGTACATAGTATAGGCTCAGAAAGAGAGTAGTCAGGTGTCAAATATGCAAACACACAAAGATTTTACTAAAAAATATGAGATCATGCCTACTTGAGTTCACTGACATAGAACCTACCACTCATCAAATATACAGAACATAGAATGGCATCAGCCTATAAATCTTCAGTCATACTAAGTGTTTGACCTTGCACAAATACCACGTTCAAAGGATTGCCTACATGGCAAAAATGCCTGCTGAAGGGCTGGGAAGGTGGCTCAGTGGTAGAGCATGCATGAGGCCCTGGGTTCGATTCTTCAGCACCACATAAGCAAAAAGAAAAAGCCGGAAGTGGCGCTGTGGCTCAAGTGGTAGAGCACTAGCCTTGAGCTGAAGAGCTGAGGGACAGCGCCCAGACCCAGAGTTCAGGCCCCACGACCGGACCCCCCCAAAAAAAAATGCCTGCTGAAGGCATGTATGCTATCTGTTTACATGGCTATTTTAAGAACCATAAGAGAAATTGTCTCCATTTCCAAGAGAAGATTGATTGAGGAGATATTTCCCTCACCTTTAGACTTTTTGGCAAATAATAGGTTTAAATATGCTAAGGATTAGCTTAATTGGACTTAAAATTTTCGTTATAACGTAATGGGAGACCAATAGGTAAGACAGTACTGTCTTCATGGATAGCATATATAAATTCAACTTAACTGTCATGGTGCAACCTGAAGTATCCAGCTTCAGTGTACCTACATCTGTGTCTCTTTCCAGGTAATTTTTCTACTAGCTGGCACAAAAAAAAATCACAGGAATCTGGGTTGGTTCCATATCTTGACTATGGTGAATAATGCTGCAATAAGCATAGTTGTGCTGGTAGCTTTAGTACGGCCTTGTTTGTGATCATTAGGTTAAATGCCCAAAAGTGGGATTGCTGGGTCATAAAGGAGCTCTGTGTGGATTCTTTTGAGGAGTCTCCATACTGCTTTCCAAAGAGGTTGAATAAGTTTACACTCCCACCAACAATGCAGTAGAGTTCCCTTTTGGCCACATCCCCTCCAGCATCTGTTTTTATTAGATTTCTTGATTATAGTCATTCTAACTGGGGTGAGGTGGAATCTCAATGTTGTTTCAATTTGCATTTTTTTTATGGCTAGAGAAGTTGAGCATTTCTTTTATGGCTAGAGAATTTGAGCATTTCTTCATGTGTTATTGGCCATTCTTATTTCTTCTTCAGAGAAGTCGCTCTTTAAGTCTTTAGCCCACTTATTAATGGGGTAGTTGTTTCTTTGAGGATTTGCTGCTTGGGGAAGGGATCAAGAAAATATGGTGCATATGTACAATGGAATTCTGTGCTTCCATAAGAAAGAATGCACCTCCCCATTTGTTAGGAAATGGAAAGACTTGGAAAAAATTATATTAAGTGAAGTAGGCCAGACCCAAAGAAATAAAGGTCCCATGGTTTCCTTTATTTGCAATACCTAGTATACATCTAGGATAATCTTACCAGATAAGCAGAAAAGATAAAAAAAACTATGTACATATGACCATATAAGATGATGCTAAGCAAAATGAACCCCAAGATATAGATACAAAGTTTTTTTCTTTGTTGCTGTTGTTTTTAATGTGCTATGTGATTTTTTTGTTTCTTTTGTGTGTTCTTCCCTCATGGTATAACCCCTGTTGTCACTGTATTTGATTCTGGTGTCCTGCATCTTGTATATACATTTTCTAGTTTGGGGAAGGAAGGGAAATGACAAAATGCTGAAACAAGGATACAGGTTGACCCACTGTAGCAATGAGATGTGCAAGACACTATGTGAAAATAAACTTTACAACTTGGGGGGAGGGTGGGGAGGGAGTAGTTGGGAAGGTGAGGAGGGAAGGGATAGTAGGGGAAAATCAAAGGAAGGGGTAATGATCCTCGATAGGAAATATACTCATTACCTTACTTATGTACTGTAACCCCTCTGTACAGTATCTTTATAATAAAAATATTAAAAAATAAAAAATCACAGGCAGATTTGAAATTATTGTAATGAAGAATTTGAAGACTAGAAACTAAGAGTAAGTAAGCTAACTCTCCAGCTCTCTGTGTAGGGGGGTATGTGTGGTATGTGTATGTGTTGTGTAGGGATCAAACCCAAGATCTCACAATACTAGGCAAGTGTTCTACTTCTGAGTTGTATGCCCAGGTCTAGACCTTTGTTTCTTTATTTACCTTCCTAAAATTATCAGTTTTTACTTTCACATTGCATACATAAATATAGTATACTCAATGTTAGTACATGACACCAAACACTTCAGTTTTAAGTGACTTCCCTTAAAATCGATACCAACAATTCAATTTTTTTTTTTTTTGGGTCCAGTCATGGAGCCTGAACTCTGGGCTTGGGCGCTGTCTCTCAGCTCTTCAGCTCAAGGCTAGTGCTCTACCACTTGAGCCACAGCACCACTTCCGGCTTTTGTCTTTTTGCTTATGTGGTGCTGAGGAATCGAACCCAGGGCCTCATGCATGCAAGGCAAGCGCTCTACCACTGAGCCACCTTCCCAGCCCCAACAATTCAATTTTTTATCCTATTGAGGATTACAATGTATTAAAATACCTTCCATATAATGCAATTGTAATCAGATAGAATTAAAACTATAAAAATACATATTAAAAATAGATAAAATAAATAAATGAAAATCCAAAGATACATATTATACCTAAAACTCTATTAGATTAAGACAGTGTATTATTGTTACAATTGAATGTATTTTAATTAATGTACTTTGAGTATATTTTAATAAAGTATTTAAAATAAATACAAGTACCAGTAGTTTTCTAGAAATAATACGATTCCTGATAAATATTAGTATACAAGTATACACAAACCTATAACTCACAATGAACTGGTAATCCAGAAATTTCTGCAAAAAATGCATTACAATACCATTCTTTTTTAAAATAATTTTTATTGTGAAAATACTGTACAGAGGGGTTACAGTTACATGAGCAAGGTAATGAGTACATTTCTTTCCAGCATTGTTTCCTCCTCCTTCGTTTTTCCCATACCATCCCATCCCTCCCACCTCCTCAACTACACCCCCACCCCTCACCCCCTCAACCCCCGCCTAAATTGTAAAGTTCATTTTTCAATAGAGAGTCTTGTATATCTCATTGTTGGAATGGATCAATCTGTATCCTTATTTAAACATTTTGTTTTTTCCCTCCCCCACCCCCTCCAAATTATACCAACATCAAATACAGGGGTTATACCATGGGGGAGGGACATACAAAGCAACAAAAAATCACATGGTGCCTTATAAATACGTTAGAAACAATAGCAAGGAAAACAAAAACCACCTGTGTCCCTATCTTGGGGTTCATTTTGCAAAACATCATCTTATCTTAGCTTTTCTGCTTGTCCCAGACATATACTAGTTATTGCAAATAAGGGAAACCATGGGACCTAAGCAATTTGGCAATGATTCAGACAGACTCATAATTGTTTCCTAACTTGAATTTGATACCTGTATAGTCCTGGAAAAGTCAACTATTTCATGCATCTGGCTTCTCGGGTGTAAAATGGGAAATAATATCATAAATTACCTCATAGGCATGTGGTGAGGGTCTAAATGTGCTGGGATTTAAATAGTATAATATATTTTATATATCATATATCATAAATGATTTATGTGATTTACAATATATGTGTCACATGACAAATTATATAACATATACATAATATAATATACCATATACATGCTATACTATATATAATACATTGTCTATGTCACAATACACATCATATGTTATAGAATATATTATATAGCATATAGTATATCTTTTATATATTATATTTATTTGTGAGAGTAATGCCTAATATTAATGCTGGCAAGATACTTCTCTGAGCTTCAGATTTCTCATATGTGAAATGAGGAGTCTGTGTAATCATTGAA
Source organism: Dipodomys spectabilis (assembly GCF_019054845.1). NCBI lineage: Eukaryota > Metazoa > Chordata > Mammalia > Rodentia > Heteromyidae > Dipodomys > Dipodomys spectabilis. The sequence goes on from NW_024871136.1 coordinate 507,576, forward strand.
AAGTTTCTTCCAGCTTACCTCCATAATAATCTATGTAATTTATTTTCAAATTTACAGGTTAAAGTAATTTTTGAACTACTTTTACTCCATATTCCCAAACTTGACATGATATTCAGGTGGTACCTCAAAGTAATCAGATGTCAATGAGAAATCTGTACAATGTCTCTAAATCATAATCACTCTATCACTCTAGTAAAATTTGAGCTACATTGAACAGTGCAGTTTGAAATCAAATAAATAGAAAAGTAGCAACAAATATAATAGTAATTATGGCAACCATTTGGATAATGAACTGCAATTCAAGAGATGTACAAATGTAAACTATTATGGATAGTCAAATAAGACAATTACAGGTATCATGAAATAAAAAGTGAGTACTTAGTACACTTAGAGAGAAGATATATGATGCAATGTCATCAAAGGGAAGTGTAGAATGAGAAACTATTTCCAAACAGTATCTTCCATTGAGAAAATTACAAATAAAGGTAATAGTCCCTTGATTTTGAGAAGACATGATCTATCAGGAAGCCATTCCCTAGATATTTATGCTCATAATGCTTTTTCCCTGTTATTCAGGTTTATCCACACATTGGGGGATCCCTTGCCTGTTGTCGTATGGATGTAGTTCTCTTTCTAACAATGTTATTCCTTTTCCAAGGAATTACTATCAAGAAAAAAAGCTTAAATACCTATTTTGATTATTGACCTGGGTGTTGTAGACAAGATGGAAAAGTGTATAGTATTGTCTTATCCTATCCCAGGAGACTAGCTAAGTCTAAGCAGGCCAGTCCACACACACCACAGAGCAAATAAGGCCACAGATAGGTGGCTATAAGAAGAGATACACATAAGAACTGGTATAAGAATTATAGGAGAGGTAATGTACATGACAGCTGAATGGATTCTAAAGGCACTTACGTAGAAATGTAACTTTTATAATTATATAGAAGTGAATATATGCTGGGATATCATAGGATGATAAGCAAAGTTATGGGGGTAGATGGTTCAGACAACCTTAAAGAGAGTTGTACTCTGAAGATCAGTAAAATAAGACTTTTACAGTTCAATAAAAATACATGGTATTCTGAAATATTTTAAATTCTGTTGGAATTTGGGTTGAAATTACAAAATAAGGAGCCAAGAACATTTTGGTTCACAGACCAGTATTTGGGGGGGGTGGTGGTGAAGGGATACGTTAAGAATTGAGGGCATAAGTGAGCACTGGCTAGGATAGTCTTTTAGTGACTGGTGGGGAAATAATGAAAGTTCAGATTCTAAATGGCGAATAATGTGAACGGAATTTCAAAATAAAATTTGCCAAAATCTCTTGGCTATAAGAAACAGGGAAAAATTTAGATTCTTCCATTAAATAGGACTCAACGAACAGATTATGAAGGGAACTAATAACACTAACTGCACAATTCCTCAAGAAGAGACGGCAAGAGTGTTCCTCATAAGCACTGAGTAACAAGTCCTCTCCCAACGTGAAGCAGGTGTTCAAGTCCCCTAAAATAGAATTTAACTTAAGTGGTTCTAGTTTAAACACAGAAGAAAAAGAACAGCACCAAACCTTAAGCAGAGACTAAAGATTTATGAGATAGGGCCAGTGTGGATTAGGGGAGAGAAGAAAGGAAATCTGCTTTCACTGATTCCCTACAGTGGATCTCATTCTGAGTATTTCTAAAGCGTTTTATGTTCGCAATTACTGAAAGTCACCTCAAATCAGAGCTCCTCCTAAAAGGCTGAAAGTTTGATTTATTTTAATAATTAATGTTCTTTTTTCTTTCCACCTGGTTTCTCATCTGAAAACTTTCTATCCCACAAATTCTTTCCATAATTTGTAATCAAAATGTCTGTAAATTTAGAATTTGCCTTCTCAACTTTGTCAGGCTCATTCTGGGTTGCTTATATTGCCATATTCAAAATAAATGGCAGATCCTCAGCCAAGCATTTCTAATATCCTAAGGCCAATTCAGCCCAGACAGTGCTCAGCCCCACCCCCCTCCAGATAAAGGTAAAGAGCGCCTGCGCAAACTCCAAGCCTTTTCTCTACGTGACACCGCCCCCTCCTCCCCAAGTTGCTAATGCGCAGACGCATCGCACTGGGTGCGTTTGAGTAGGGCTGTGAGAAATCTACTGTCCAGTGAAATCTAGAAGTGTTCGTAGAATTCAACCCTCTCCTTTCTTCAGAAGCAGAAGCACCACTGCCTATAACCACTGGCCCAAAGTGCGACCCAAACATAGCCCTGTGTCAGAGCAAGGTCCTGCGCTGTCTGGCAATACCCACTGTTTCTCTATTCTCAGCTGTTTGTAACCTCATGCTGCTGCCAACGTTTGCTAGAAGGGTAGAGACAGTTAGCTCCCTAGAAGCTACACAAATCTGTTGGCTGCCTCTTTAGGCCAAAGAACCTACAGCCTCCCCCCCACCCCCCCCCCCCCCATTGGGCACAGCTTTATCCCAATGCCTTTCACACCCTCCTTCCCCCTTCACACCCACCCAGCTTGGGCGCTTACCTCGTGTGTGATGTGGTCACGAAAGGGATCAAAGGATCCCAGATCAGGTCAGTGCTGGGGCAGGAGGATTCCGTGAGAATTTTCCGGGGTCTCCACTGCCGCCTCAGACAATGAAATCAGCGTGTCCGATCATCAATTCTCATCATGATCGTGACGTCACGAAAGACAGCGGCCAATGAGAGCCCGAGATCAGCTCCGGACAGTCCCTGGCCTCAGCCCAGAACCCAAGAGTGGGGAGGGGGAAGGAGAGATGGCTGCCTGCAGTAGGGCTGCCTCTGTCCCCCTACCCACCCCCGGACATATCAGTTATATCTATGACCAGGCCTCTACTATTCTCCATCTGGATAGTTGTAAACATTCAGCATCCTTGTGATTATAGTAGTTTCATGACAGACATTTGAGAGGTGCTGCCAGGTCACCAAACTTGAGATTCTCTTTCAGTGAAACTGTCTCACACTGCCCAGACCAAATGATTGAACAGTTAGTGTTCAGTTCACACAAACACACACACACGCGCGCACGCACACACACACAGAGTTTTGTTAAAAGATGATGCCTTCATGGAGCCTTTGAAAGTTTCAATTAGTAGTCATATGGTAGTCATATGTAAGTGGTTGTTCATGGTGAATGAGGGAAGAAATTATAAGCTCTCTTCACCTTACCTCAAGCTCTGTACTGTCAGAAATTACTTGATTACTATTACAGGAAAACATCTCAAACTGCATGTTACATCAGTCACATTCAATTGATATGCTCCCCAAATATGATGGATGTTATGAGAGATATAAAATTTATTGGTTCTCCTCTACTGTAAAACTTACAGCATCATTTAGACGATAAAATTAGTAGCCAGTAAACACTAAAATAAAACAATGTACATGATCATATGCTTAGTCAAGAATTACAGCAATGAACTGCATTGATTTATGACTGGGGATATCTGTAAGATAGAAAAGTTGGGAACGCATTCTATTGTAATTGAAATCTGACTGTTGGTTAAGAAAGGAAGCCAGAGTCTTAATAGAGAGGTAGTGATAGAGAAGCATAAAATATGTATGAAGTTAGTATGCCCATGATGAAACCAGCTTGACATATAAAGGGTATGTGTTGAGGGATACTTGCAAATAGGATAGAGTGATAATAAAGACCTTTCATAATAGGCAGAAAACTTCGATTTGGTTGAAAACCACCCATATCCCCAGGGCAAGGGGCCTTAATTCTCTTTCATTCAAACTCTACACGCAGTTAGGTGACTTCTGCAACTAAAAGTCAGTACATGTCCAGCTCCAGATGGTCAAATGTTTTCTTTTCTCATAAACTGAAAAATGGAAGTTTCTTACCATGCTCCTAAGTCCCTAATTAATGAGTTTACTGTCTTTTTGACCTCATCTCCTGCCACTAATTCATTTTTCAATTATGCCATCTTGTTTTCCATTTTTCAAACAAGTAAAGCTTATGTTCACATAATAGACCTTATACTATTGTGGCCTCTGAACTTTGTATGACTTACTGCTTTACTTGAGCATCTTTAAATACATGTTCCCTACGGGAAATTGTGATTCTCTTAAGATTTACTAATACCCCTGTTGCTGTTTTATTATTCTTCATAGCATTTACTGTCAAATGTACCAATTATTTTGTTATTGCAAATTCAGCCCCAAGAGGGCAGAGGTTGTTTGTCTATTTTGTGTGCTATCTGACATCTAGAAAGTCCTGGTTGCAAAATGCCCAAATCAGTAATTACTTCTTGAATGAATAACTTAAAGCACAATTTTCAAGTCATTAATTTGAAGTAAAATAAACTGGTTAGATAGCTATAACTGTAATCTATCTTCTAGGTGACTCGGGTCTAGATCAGGGCGTAAAGATCAGAAATAAATAGAAATGACAGAGACATTTCAAAGAAAGACCCATAAGGGTCAAAATGGAAATTTAAGAGATGATCTCCTGATGAAAAATTAACATCCTATAAGTATGAACTGTATACTTGAAATTAAGGTAATATGAGAGATGAGCAGAGTCCCTCCTCTTGAAATGTTTCTAGTCCAGCTGACAATACAAGATTTATTTATTTATTTATTAGATATTTTTATTGTGAAAATACAGTATAGAGGGGTTACAATTACATGGACAAGGTAATGAGTACATTTCTTACCAAGCATTGTTGCCTCCTCCTTTGTTTCCCTTTCCCATCCCTTCTCCACTCCCCCCCCCACCAAAGTTGTAAAATTCATTTTTTGACATAACGTCTTGTACATATTGTTGCAATGGGTCCACCTGTATCCCTTTTTAAACAAGTTGTTTTTTCCCCTTCCCCTCCCCTAATTATACCAACATCAAATACAGTGAAAACAGTGGTTATAACCTGGGGGAGGCACATACAAAACAACAAAGAAATCATCTTATAAATATGTTTGACCATAGCTAAGATATGGAACCAACCCAGATGCCCCTCAGTAGATGAATGGATCAAGAAAATCTCATACACACACACACACACACACACACACACACACACACACACACACACACACACACACACACAATGGAATTCTATGCCTCCATCAGAAAGAATGTCATTGCCCCATTTGTTAGGAAATGGAAAGACTTGGAAAAAATTATATTAAGTGAAGTAAGCCAGGCCCAAAGAAATATAGGTCTCATCTTTTTCCTTATTTGCAATTACTAGTATATGTCTAAGACAAGCAGAAACGGTCAGATAAGTTGATGTTAGGAGAAATGAACCCAAGATAAGACTTATTTAAAATAACAAGTTGCTTTTAGGAATTTTGCAGCTTATTCATAGCTCCATTCAAAGTTGTACACTAAAACATGATGAAAAAATTCAAATGGAGTGCTATCAGTTTAAGTACCCCCGTTTCAAAGAATAGAGAAAATAATTTTGGAATAAAAATATCAATGCTAAATGTACAGATTTGCAATCATTTCAATTATTCACAAAAGTTGTGATTTTATTATTTAGTAGATAAGGAGATGCCATCTGAAACTATGAGTATGGTGGCACAATGTCTTGTAATCCCAGAACTCAGAATGTTGAGGCAGGAGAACCAGTCTGGGCTACATTGTGAGTTCCAGGCCACTCTGATCAACATAGTGAGTCTCTGAATAAAAAAATGCCATTGGAGAAAATTTGTTCTTGTAATTTGGCCAGTAGGTAGGGAATATTTTTCCTTTGTAGGCCACTTAGATATTTATAGCATCATTTAAAGGGCATACAAAATTATCAATCCAGGCTGATGAGGACTGAGAACAGTGAACTAGATGAAAAGAAAAAGCATACGTGTATGTTTCCTTATGAGCCTATTGTATAGCTTCCAGGCTTGATATTTCTGAGCTCTAAAGAAAGACCCTCTGAATCATTACTCCACATGTAATGATCTTTAAAAAATTAATTTTTCTTTTTCAAATTAGTGTATATTAATTGTACTAAAAAGGTTTCATCATAAATATTGTCATACTTTATTGATTCTTTAATATTCTTTATAGAATTCTTGTGCATTTCATTTATTAATGTACCTAATTTTATAGAGTACATATTAACCAAATTTATCTGCCTCCAACATTTCTCACATGAAACCTATTTTGGCGCCTCACTGTGGTTTTTACAATGTGATATGCTACTGATTTTCCACTTAAACTAAGCCAGTAGATACCAGCATGCTTTCCCTAGACCACCAATAATCGTATCACCTGATAATTAGTTGGGAATGCACAACCTTCGTCTCCATCTATAGATTTAAGAACTCTGAGAAAGGTCTACCCATTAGTGTTTAAGCAAGCTCTTTAGTGGCTTCTGATGTCAGACTAAGATGGAAGACACCTGTTTTATCAAGCTGTTACTATAAGGTGGAATAATAAAGGCAATTTCATTCCACAAATACTTAGCTCCTATTATGTGCCAGTCACATAAAATTACAAACGCATTTTTTTCTAAAGTATTCTTAGGCTACTAGAGCATCCTTAAAGAAAAATGCAATGCAGTATGATAGTCCTTATATTGAATGAGTCTAGGAAAATTATGTCTTCAGCAGTGTAGTCTTTTGCTTCTAACATGACACAAATATTCCTGACATGGCAATGTTCTTCCTCCTACTCTTATTACAGACTCTCAAGATACACTGAGATACAAAAGCCTCAGTTATTCTAATTACCAGCTATGCAATAGCAAATGCCCTTTCCCCAGGGCCAAACATATTTTGTATATATCCAGAAAGAAATTTACTTCTCTTGAATGAATGGGCAAATTTATTTCTGTTTTTTTAAATTTTATATTAAAATTTATTTATACCATACTACTAGACATCTAAGTTTATACCTTTAATTAAAAAATAAGGGTTCAGCCAGGCGCTGGTTGCTCACGTCTGTAATCATAGCTACTCAGGAGGCTGAGATCTGAGGATCACGGTTCAAAGCCAGCCCGGGCAGGAGAGACCGTGAGACTCCTATCTCCAACAAACCACCAGAAAACCGGAAGTGGCGCTGTAGCTCAAGTGGTAGGGCGCTCGCCTAGAGCTGAAGAGCTGAGGGACAGAGCCCAGGCCCAGTTGAAGTCAAGCCCCATGACCGACCAAAAAAAATAAATAAATAAGGGCTCATAGATACTTTTGATAATATGTCATATCTTTTCTCCAGAAATATGCACATATAAATTAACTACCTATTATGGAAAGGAGAGTTAGGGGTTTTCTATGGGTCAGGTGTGAAGTGACTGGAATGGATAGATCCTAAGTGCAAAAATTTTTCTGATAAATGATTCATTATAGTATTACGTGGATTATTTGGTCATGAATGTATTAGTAGTTCAGAGAAGTTTTACGGAATGGAATAAATTACTTATTTAGCACTATGAAGTGTGACTCATCCCAAAATCAGTATCCTCTTTAATCCATGAATATATTAACAAGGTACTCATAATTGATCTGGAGGTTCATCTGTTCCTGAAGGGACTAAATGCTTTTAGGAGTTGAAGGAACTACTATTCTTCATTTTAAATTAAGGGAAATATATTTAGATTGCCTTTCACCAGAAAAAGAAAAATATATCTGCAGAAGTGTCCAGATACATAATTTGTCATTCACATATATACAAAAGAAACCAGAAGAAAAACACCAATTTTACTAAAGCAATATACAAGTTGCAGAAAGGGTCACAGAAGGAAAGGCAGAAAAGGACTCCTCACTTCTCTCTTCATCTGCCTCCTCCTCCTCCCACTTCCCCTCCCTTCCTCCTCATTCTCATCCTCTGCCACTCTCCCTCTTCCACTCTCCCTCCTTTCTCCCTATCTTCCCTCTTCCACTTCCCTCCAATTCTCCCCCTCCTTCTCCCTCTCCTTCCTCTTTCTCCATCTTCCTCTTCTTCTTCCTCCTCCCTCTCCCTCTACCCCCTCTCCTTCTGCAGTACTGAGGATCAAATCACTGGTTCTGAGTGTGATAGGCAGTCACTTGATTGCCCTCAGCCCTTTTTTTTGGAGAAAGTGTCTGTGTAGTCCAGGATGTCCTAGAACTCTATCCCCCTGGCTCCAATTCTTGAGTACTGGGATTGTAGGGCTGTGTAACCATATCCTACTAAACGTGAACTTTCAAAAGTTCAGAATAATTTGACAAACTTTAGGAAAACCACTCTGAAGTAAAAAATATAAGCAATGAAATAGGAATTTTCGGAATAAAGTGAATAAGAAAATCATATCTTATTTTTACTCAATTTTTCCATCAGTTTTTAAGGATGAAGAAAGGAAGCATCAAGTGAATTACCTAAGGACAATGGATCAGTAATTTACTAAATAATATACTTTTGAGCAAATAGCATTGATGATCATTTAAAAATGAGTCTTAATAAACTCATTTTCAGTACCGTTTAATAGATGAAAGTTGAAAAGCCATGGTTTGGCATGGCAAGTTAAGAATTCAAGGAGTGGATTTAAGTAAAAATAGGACCAATCAGTTGAAGCCATGTGAACAAAGTAGGTACACTACCACTATGGAGTAGGCAAAAGTCAGAAACAGTAGGGTAGTTGGGAGGAATCTATAGCAGTTCATATATTTAGCAAAAGTCAGGGTAAACATGATTCTGTTTCCAAAGTTGTTCAGCCTAGAAATTAAAAACTCTGTTAAAGAACACAAGCTTCAATAAGTAGACAAATTTCCAGAAAAACAGCATTAGGGTCTAAACAGGTAGGCAAAAAGCCAGACAGAACTAATTACAAAGGTCAGTCCAAAAAGAATAATTCCAGAGACAAGATAAACTCAAGATATATCAGTCAAGAATGTGAATGGTCAGAAGTCAAGGTAAATAAAAAAATGCCAAAGTCATACATGCTTAAACCACAGAGCATGTGTTGATAAAAGGAAGGATATTAAGGCCAATTAGATTCTGATAAATGAGAGAGATGTTCAGACTTTGGTTGGAGCTTTAATAATCCTAGTGTGGCCCAGATGGGCCTTGGAGGTGGGAGTAAGAAATTGAGAACACCTGGTTGTGATCAAGTGCATCTGAGTAGAAAAACACTTCTGGCAGATTCCAACAATAAATCCCAGAGGAAAATATGAAGTACTTTGAGTATCTCATGAATGTTCATAATATCTTTCAAACTTAAATTAATATTATTGTTTCCACTAGAGTAGGTTTTCTACCTGACACATTGGAAAATTATTTGGTAATGAAATTTTTGTGAATCGTTTTGGAATTTTATATTCTTCTACTGGTTGTATTACAAAACCTGTGTGAAAATATTATATGATCATTTATAAACTTGTCTTATAAAATTTATTTTAATTACTATTTTTCTTTCAAGAAAAAGCCCTAATTTGTCTTAGAATATTGGTTAAAGTTTTGTTGTCAAGATACACAACATATTGTTACTATTTAATTCTGCTTTATGTTCCCAAATATATTTGGGGGCACATGAGAAGAAGAGGACCTATAGTCATCTAGTTTCAGCCTTGGGGCAATATACTTCAATATTTTCCCAATTGGTATAATACATGTGAGTCTTTAGTAGATTTTTAAAAAAATCTAAATTTATACTTCTAGTAATACAGAGTTTTAGGTAAGATTCAGTAATTAATATGACAAGGGCCAGTCTTTAAAATTTACCATATAAGTTAATGTAGCCTGTAGTTAGGCTGTTGATATTCATGGTAACTTACCTCCACCATTTTTAAAAATTTTGTAGACAAGGATTTAGTATTAAGATACTAATGCAATTACAAAATTACACTCGTTTGTATTTATTTTTAATGTGCTAGTGTTGGGCTTTGCACTCAGTGTCTTGCAAACACTCTACATTTGAGTCATACTTCTAGTTTCTTTTAAATTTTAGATTATTTTTCAGATAAGGCCTCAAATTTTGGCCCATGTCATAATTTTCCTACATATACATATTATGTACCTGGGATTATAGGTAAAAGTCATTACACCCAGCTTTTTAAAACCTGAAAAATATGCTATTTTCATTAAGTATCATCATTCTGCTATACATTTTAAGTAATAAGGAAGGTCTTTAATATTCTTTTTTCCAGTGCTGGGTATTGAACCTATGTACTCACTACACAAATCAAATGTACTGAGGCAAGTGTAGACACTGAGGTATAGCCTCAAATATGCAGCTCTTTTTTCTTTTTTTTTTTTTTAACATTTTTAATTGTGAAAATACTGTACAGAGGGGTTACAATTACATGGGCAACATAATGTGTACATTTCTTATCAAGCATTGTAGCCTCCTCCTTTGTTTCCCCTTCCCATCCCATCCTCTCCCCATCCCCTGCCACCCAACCCTCCTCCCTCCCCTACCAAAGTTGAAAAGTTCCTTTTCAACATAACGACTTGGACCTCTCATTGTTGCAATGGATCCACCTGTATCCCTATTTAAACAATTTGTTTTTCCCCTTCCCCTCCACAAATTATAACAACATCAAATACAGTGAAAGCAGGGGTTATACCGTGGGGGAGGGTCATACAAAGCAACAAAGAAATAATCTTATAAATGTGTTAGAAACAATCGCATGAAAGAAAAATTAAACATTTGAACACATCTCTTAGGGTTCATTTCCCTAACATCAAATTAACTGACCTTTTCTGCTTGACTCAGACATATACTAGATATTGCAAATAAGGGAAACCATGGGACCTATGTTTCTTTGGGCCTGGCTTACTTCACTTAATATAATTTTTCCAAGTCTTTCCATTTTCTAACAAATGGGGCAATGTCATTCTTTCTGATGGAGGCATAGAATTCCATTGTGTATATATACCACATTTTCTTGATCCATTAATCTACTGAGGGGCATCTGGGTTGGTTCCATATCTTAGCTATGGTAAATAAAGCTGCAGTAAACATAGTCATGCTGGTAGACCTCAGGACCAATGGAACAGAATTGAAAACCCAGAAGTGAACCTACAGACCTACAGCCATCTAATCTTCGATAAGGGAGCTAAAAAAATAGAATGGAATAAAGACAGACTCTTCAGTAAATGGTGCTGGCAAAATTGGTTAACTTTTAGAAAACTAAAGCTAAAATCTTATATATCACCCTGCACCAGAATTAGCTCCAAATGGATCAAAGACCTGGGAGTCAAAGCAGACACTCTGAAAACATTACAGGATGGAATAGGAGAAACCCTAGGTCTCCTTGGCACAGGCCAAAATTTTCTTTTTTTTAATTTCTTATATTTCTATTTTTTTTATTGTGAACATATTGTACAAAGGGGTTACAATTACGTGGGCAGGATAATGAGTACATTTCTTATCAAGCATTGCAGTCTCTTCCTTTGTTTACCTTCACATCCCTTCCCAGCCTCCCCCCGCCCCCCCCACTCAACCCTCCCCCACCACCACGAAAGTTGTAAAGTTCGTTTTCGACATGACAACTTGTACTTCTCATTGTTGCAACGGGTCCACCTGTATCCTTAAACGACTTGTTTTTCCCCTTCTCCTCCACAAATTATACCGACATCAAATATAGTGAAAGCAGGGGTTATACTATGGGGGAGGGACATACAAAGCAACAAAGAAATAATCTTATAAATGTGTTAGAAACAAATGCATGAAAGAAAAAAATATTTAAATACATATCTAAGGGTTCATTTTCCTAACATCACAATTTTCTTAATAGAGACCCAGAAACACAACAGATCAAAGAAAGGTTGGACAAATGGGATTGCATGAAACTGCAGAGCTTCTGCATGGCAAAGGACATAGCTAGCAAGATCAAAAGAAAGCCCACGGATTGGGAGAAGATCTTCATTAGCCATACAAGGGTCTCATATCTAAAATATACCTGGAACTCAAAAAATTAAATCCCCCTACAACAAATCTTCAAAGAAACAACTGCCCAATAAATAAGTGGGCTAAAGACTTAAAGAGAAACTTCTCTGAAGAGGAAAGAATGATAGCCAATAGACACATGAAGAAACGCTCAATCTCTCTAGCCATAACAGAAATGCAAATCAAAACAACATTGAGATACCACCTCACTCCAGTTAGAATGGCTATAATCAAGAACTCTAATAACAACAGATGCTGGAGGGGATGTGGACAGAAGGGAACCTTACTGCATTGTTGGTGGGAGTGTAAACTTGTTCAACCACTTTGGAAAGCAGTATGGAGTTTCCTCAAAAGACTCCACATAAACCTCCCCTATGACCCAGCAATCCCACTTTTGGGCATTTACCCAAATGTTCACAAACAAGACCACACTAAAGCAACTCTTTTTTCTACCTCCAAAAGTGTGATAGCCAAATCCAAAGAGATTTGATATTTGTAGAAGTATATTAAATATTATTCTTCCTTGGAATATGAGGGTAAGAATAGAAATAGTGGGAGTAGTGTGCTGAAGACTTCCAGCACTTGCACAGGAACATTAATCATGTGCATCTCTTCCCAACTACATATCCAGTAATGGCACATTGGTAGTTAAAAATCAGCCAGGAAATCCAGTGCCAGTGTCTCTCGCCTGTAAACTTAACTACTTAGTAGGTGAGATCAGAGAATCTCAGTTCAAAGCCAGCTCAGGCAGCAAATCCCTTGAGACTCATCTTCAATTAAGCACCAAAAAAGTTTGAATTGGAACTGTGGCTCAAGTAGGTAGAACACTAGCCTTGAGCAAAAAACTTTAGGGTCAACACCCAGGCCCTGAGTTCAAGTGTCAGGACTGGCACCCAAACACACACACACACACACACACACACACACACACACACACACACACACACACACACCAGCCATGTTTGGGGTAGTAACATGAAAATCAACAAATGGTACAAATAAGGGCTTTCCCTTTATCAGCATGCTAGTTCTTAAACATTTACTAACACACTAAGTGCATAGGAAAACAGAAAATGAGGACAGAGTATAGTGTTTGAAGTTAACTGGGAAAGATGAGTTAACCTTAATTTGTTTACTATTGAATTCCCCTTGGTATATCCCTATTGTCACTGTACTTGATTTTGGTACCCTGCATCTTACATATACATTTGTCTATTCGGGGGAGGGGAAAGGGAATAACAAAATGCTGAAAAAAGGACACAGGATGACCCATTGCAACAATGATACCCACAAGATATATTGGAAACGAACTTTACAACTTTATGTGGGTGGGAGGAATGTGGGAGGTGGGGGAAGGAAGGGATAGTGGGACAACAAGGGAATAGAACATCAAATCCAATCAATTTCTCACAAGTGGAGCCATTGCAACAATGAGATGTACAAGACGTTTTGTCGAAAAATGAACTGTATACCAACAGCAAATACAATGAAAGCCGGGGTTATACCATGGGGAAGGGATATAGAAAGCAACAAAGAAATCATCTTATAAATGTTGGTATAATTTGTGGAGGGGAAGGGCAAAAACAAACCGTTTAAATAGGGATACAAATGGACCCAGTGAAACAATGAGATGTACAAGTCGTTATGTTGAAAAACGAACTTTACAACTTTGGCTGGGCCGGGGCAGGTGTGTGTGTGGGGGGGGGGGGGGGGAGATGAGAAGGGATGGGAAGGGGAAAAAAGGGAGGCAACAATGCTTGATAAGAAATGTACTCATTACCTTGCTCATGTAATTGTAACCCCTCTGTACCATATTTTCACAATAAAAAAGAATAATCCAACCAATCAATAGGCAAATAAATTTAATAGATCATTCTCAAAAGAATGCTTAATAAATATCTGAAAAAATATTCAACATCCTTAATGTAAAGAAAATGCAAATAGAAACAATGTTGAAATTCCATCTCATCCAACTCAGGATAGCTACTATCAAGCAAACAATTAACAAATACTGGTGAGGCCCTAGGAAAAATAATCTTTATACACAGTTGGTGGGAATGTAAATTACTGTATGAACTATGGAAGTGAGTATAGAAGCTTTAAAAATCAAAATAATTAAAAACTAGATCTGCAATTTTAAAGAATGACTGGATTACTTGCAAATTATCCATTTTCAAAGTTCACATTCTATATATGAAGACTTTGTATACATTGCTATCTGAATCACATCATATATTAAAAGATGATACTTAGACGTTACAACTTTATAAAGAATAATACCATAGCCTGAAAAAAGAGGAAATTCAAAAATATTAGCACTTTATATGTCAAAGAATTTATGTCTCATATGCCAAAGATCATAGGTCACATATATCAAAGAACTTGGAGAAGATAAAGACTATTTATGTGAAGTAATAAATAAAGTTCCAAATCCACAAAGATATACAAAGAAAGGATGTATTGGGAGGGATTAAAAACCGTATCAGGTATGCTATTGCTGTGATGTGACAAATAAGCCAAAGGTCATGAAGTTAGTAATTTCATAAGAGTTGTTCACCTTAGTAATGTAAAATTTCATAACTATGGGTTAGGACTAAGTTTAGTTATACATGCTGCTTAGAGGAATTAAATGCTTATGCTTATCCACCACCACAGTACCACCTACTCACCCACTGCATTATACACCCTAGGAAGAGAAATAATGATAATGATTAAGACAAACAAAGTTGAGTACCCAAAGACATACAATTAGGCATGTAAGTAGTTTCATAGTGTGGAGCTTTTATCAAATTAAATAAAGGAAATGTAAAGAGCACTGGGATGGTACACTATTTCTCTTCCTAAGAGGTAGATTTGGTAAGACAGGCGTGGGAAACATTACGCCAAAGTAAACCTCAGGGAAAAGCTAAGGTGGGCAGATTGAATTTTTTCTGCCAAAGCTAGAGTGTAGCTCCGTGGCGGATTGCTTGCCTACCACATAGAAAGCTCCAAGGTTTGTTTCCAAGCAACACAAAAACATGCATGTGCATGTGCACATGCATGCACACACACACATATATCGCAGAATAAGGGCTGAGGTAAAGGAACACACACACACACACACACACACACACACACACATCTGTTGCAAGGAGAGGGCTGAGGCAAAGGGAGGTACAGTAGAGGGACTCCAAGATTCTATTTACTCTGAGCACTGGGATGAATGAACAAGACCACGAGGTTAATGTATGGCTTGGCTTGGCTTGGCTCATTGGAGCATACTTTCTACAAATATAATTTGAATATTGCAGACAAAAATTTAATGTATATTTGTGAAAATGAAACTAAAAATATTGAGGGATGAGTCAGGTTTAGAGAGATGAGGGGAATGACCAAAGGCAGTAACACTGATCAAAATGCATTATACTCATAATCTGACATGGTGGATTAAATTTATCCTTTCTACTACTTAAGGATAATTAAAAATAAATAAATTATTAATAAATTAAAATAATTTGGATACTCATTGAATACTAATTTGTGCAACTTTAGTTTTCGGAATTATGGTCATAAATATGAAATTTGTCTCACTATAGTATCTAGAAGTGTTGGAGAAATAGTACCATCCTTTTAAATGCACAACTGTGTTCTATTTGGCAATATAAAGCACATATTTTCTTAAAAAATTAAATTCTGGATCAAGTATATGTTTCAAAACTCTTTAGAGGTAACAAAGAAATGATAAAGTAGTTAGTATTTACCAGGAAAAATTAAAGTGAGAGAAACTCTAGAGATGTCAGAAGAGCATAGGAGTTGCTTTGGCCCTGAGAATATTTGGAAGTCTTTGAAAAATCAAATTGTGTTACTTGCTATCGAACTATAGATAACTAGAAGTGCACTAATTTTTGTGCCACTCTTGGGCCTTGAATTTGGGGTCTGGGCACTGTCTCTAAGCTTTTTGTTCAAGGTTTTTGCTCTAACACCTGAGCTACAAATCCACTTTCAGCTTTTTGGGTGCTAAATTGGAGATGAGTCTCATGGACTTTCCTGCTTGGGCTGGCTTTGAACCATGATCCTCAGATCTCAGCCTCTTGAGTAGCTAGGATTACAAGTGTAACCCACTGGTGCCTGGCTCAAATAAACTATTTTTGTAACCCCAAAATAACTTGCCTGAATCATGCAGAAAGCCTGAGCTGTGAATTTAGTTGAACATGATAACACATTCATAGGTCCCCTAGTCACCCATTTATAGAAAACAACTCTCTGGATGAAGTCAACTTTATTCTCATAATTATTAAAGAATAAACAATGGTATATAGACATCAAGTATATGAAGAACCTAAGTACCAGTAGGAAAAACTCAGTAGGAACAATAACAGATACAAAACAGGTTCAGCTAATACGATTGTCAGAAATATACTGTAAAGCAAATATGATTCTAGGTTCAGAGAATTCAAAGAGAATTGTCACAATTTTAGAGGAAATTAAATTGGTCAAGCATTTCTGAGAAAAGCATATTTAACACAATATACAAAAGCAAAAATAACTAATAAAAGTTCAAACATATTAAAATGAAATGGTTTTCAAATAGTTATAATACTCAGTACATATGTAGAGATGGAACAAGGAAACTTGGGATGGATGGGATTTGAAAAGATGGAGGAGAACAATGGAATGTGTGACAGTGATAAAGTTGCTTTATACTCGTAAATTGACATGTTGAATAGAAACCTTTGTATACCTTATTAAATATAATAAGTAAATTCAAAATATAAAGAAGGGAATTAGAAATAACTGAAAGAATTTATACACCAGAATAGAACATACGACAGAAGATAATAAGTATGCTGTTATCACAGAAAAATTTAAATGTTGAATGTATTCAAGAGACATAGGAAGAATGGAAAATAAAATGATAAAACCTATCATGAGGTTAAAGTTACAGAAGAAGGAAAAAGGATGAAGATGAAATATTATGGAGATATGACTATAAATTTTCAATGACAGTAGAGAACACTAAAGATTCAAAAATCTTAATGGATCAAAAATGGAAATAAAAGAAATCCACATATAGACATAGAAAAGTCTTAGGGTTGGGAGTGTGACTCAAATGGTAAAATGCCTGCCTGGCAAGCAAAATGCCCTGAGTTCAAATTCCAATAACACAAAAAAGAGAGAGTGTCTGCTTTCACTTCAAGGTCTTTGATCCATTTGGAGTTGATTCTGGTGCAGGGTGATATATAGGGATCTAATTTTACTGTTCTACAGGTGTTTAACCAATTTTGCAACACCATTTACTGAAGAGGCTGTCTTTCTTCCATTCTATTTTGTTGGCTGCCTTATCAAAGATTAGGTGGCCATAGGTCTGCGGGCTCATTTCTGGGTCTTCCATTCTTTTCCACTGGTCTTCAGGTCAGTTCTTGTACCAGCACCAAACTATTTTGATTACTATGGCTTTGTAGTGGTGATTGAAGTCTGGTATTGATATTCCTCCACCACTGTTCTTTCTGCTAAGGATTGTTTTTGCTATTCGGGGTCTTTTTATTGTTCCATATGAATTTTTGGATTGCTTCTTCTATTTGACTGAAGAATGAGGTTGGGATATTGATGGGTATTGCACTGAATTTGTAGATAACCTTTGGCAGTATTGCCATTTTCACGATGTTAATCCTCCCTATCCAGGAGCATAGGAGGTTTTTTTCACTAACACTTCATCACAGAGGTCCTTCACTTCTTTAGTTAGTTCCTAGGTGTTTTATTTTTTGTGGGGCTATTAC
Source organism: Dipodomys spectabilis (assembly GCF_019054845.1). Lineage (NCBI taxonomy): Eukaryota > Metazoa > Chordata > Mammalia > Rodentia > Heteromyidae > Dipodomys > Dipodomys spectabilis. The sequence goes on from NW_024871136.1 coordinate 525,129, forward strand.
AAAAGGAGCTGCTTTCCTGATTTCAGCTGCTTTCTTCTCATTATTGGCATACAGGGAAGCCATTGATTTTTGAGGGTTAATTTTATGTCCTGCTACTTTGCCAAAGTTTTGAATCAGCTTGAGAAACTTGGGAGCAGAGTCCATGGGTTCTTTAAATACAAGATCATGTTATTTGCAAATAGAGTTTTACTTCATCTTTCCCTTTTGGATCTCCTTTATGTTTGCATCTTGTCTTATTGCTCTAGCCAGGAATTCGAATACTAATTTGAAGAGGAGTGGAGTAGGAGAAACTCTAGGCTCCTTGGAACAGGCTAAATTTTTCTTAATAAAGACCCAGAAACAAAACAAATCAGAGAAAGTTTGGACACATGGGATTGCATGAAACTGCAGAGATTCTGCATAGCAAAGGACAAAGTTAATAAGATCAATAAAAAGCCTGCAGACTGAGAGAAATTCTTCACTAGCTATAAAACAGACAAGAGCCTCATATCCAAAATATATTAGAACTTAAAAAATGAAATCCTCCAAAAACAAATCCTCAAAGAAACAACTGCCCCACTCATAAGTGGGCTAAAACTTAAAGAGAAGCTTCTCTGAAGAAGAAATAAGAATGGCCAATAGATACATGAAGAAATGCTCAACATCTCTGGCCATAAAAGAAATGCAAATCAAAACAACATTGAGATTCCACCTCACCCCAGTTAGAATGGCTATAATAAAGAAATCTAATCACAGTAGATGATGGGGGAGGGGTGGCCAAAAGGGAGCCCTACTCCATTGTTGATTGGAGTGTAAACTTGTTCAACCACTTTGGAAAGCAGTATGGAGGTTCCTAAAAAGACTACACATAGAGCTGCCCTATGACCCAGCAATCCTACTTCACGGCATTTACCCAAATGATCACAAACAAGATCACACTAAAGCCACCAGCACAACTATGTTTATCGCAGCATTATTCACCATAGGTAAGATATGGAACCAACCCAGATGCCCCTCAGTAGATGAATGGATTAAGAAAATTATATATATATATATGTATATATATATACACACACACACACACACACACACACACAATGGAATTCTATGTTTCCACCAGAAAGAATGACACCACCCCTGTTGTTAGGAAATGAAAAGAATTTGAAAAAAATTATATTAAGTGAAGTAAGCCAGAGCCAAATAAATATAGGTCCTGTGGTTTCCCTCATTTGCAATAATTAGTATACTTCAAAGAAAATTTTATCTGACGAGCAGAAAAGCTCAAAAGCTCTGTACATATGACCATATAAGATGATGCTATGTGAATATATTGAATAGAATATATTGAAGGAAGAGGTCTTCCTTCAATATATTGAAGGAAGGTCTTTCTTGTGTTATTTTTAATGTTCTATGCGATTTTTTTTGTTTCCTTTGTATGTTCTTCCCCCTATGGTATATACCCTGTTGTCACTGTACTTGATTTTGGAACCCTGCATTTTTAGGGGGGGGTGAGAAGGAGTGATTGAAGTAGGGGAGGAAAGGGATAGTGGGAGAACAACAAGGGAAGGGGTATCAATGCTTGACAAGAAATGTACTCATTGCCATATTCATTTAACTGTAACTAACCCCTCCATACAGCATCTTTACAATAAAATAAAAAAGAAAACAAAACAGCAACTATGACAAAAAAGAAAGAATAAAAAAGCAAAACCAAATAGAGCCTTACAGAAAAAGAATAGCTTTAATAATAGTCTACAAAGAGGCTTTATCTTCAAAGGAGCGGTAAGTAGACAGACATCTAAACTCCTGCTGGCAGCAATGGAAGTCAAAAGACAAAAGAATTAATTTGCTTATTGTTTTATAAGTACCATGCGCTAATCGATTGCACCACTGGAGCTCCTGCTTATTGTTTTGAACAAAGAAAATTCTACCAACTGAAATTCTACATTCTCTGAGAATATCTATTAACTAATTATCTTTTATGAAAATGTTTTTAAACAAAATTAAGATGGAAACAACACTCAAAAATAATGAAAAGCTAGAAAATATGTGGGTAAATCTAAGCAAAAGTTTAGGAGGTCAAACAATAATCATCCTTTTCTGTAGTATTCAACTTTTTTAAACAATATTTTTTCTTAAAAATGGACTAAGTTTTACAGAGATAATGGACAGAGTACAGAAATTTTTCAGTTGGGACAAAATAAGATATATCTGAAAGACATTTTTACTATAATTATCCAGCAATACAAACAAACACTGCATAATTTTGCTTATATGTAGAATCTTAAAATGGCAAACTAATAAAAGTAAGGAATTTCATGTTTGGGAGATGCAGTTTGGGAGTTGTTTAAATAATTTAAATTTTAAGTGAGAATGGAAGAATAAGTATGGTATTATATTCCTAAAAATTGCTAAGGAATAGTTGCTTTCTTACCACAAAAAGTGAGGTAACAGATGAATTAATTAACTAGATTTAGCCACACCATAGTGTTCACGTTTGAAATCAATGTGTTGTACATTATAAAAATATTCAATTTTAACCAGACATCAGTGGTTCATACATGTAATCCTAGCTCTCAGGAAACTGAGATCTGAAGATGACATTTTGAAGCAAACTCAGTGAAGGAAAGACCATGAGACTCTTATCACCCATTTATCACAAGAAAACTGTAAGTTGAGCTGTGGTTCAAAGTGGTAGATCATAACCCTTGAACACAAGAGCTCACCTAAGTTCAAGCCCCACAACCAACAAAAAATAAAATCAATTTTAAACTTCCAATTAAAAAAGTAAATACCAGGAAAGGGAAAGCCCCCCATATTTTTCAGTACTGGGGATTGACCCAATGATATTGTGAATTCTAGGCAAGTACTCTTATCACTTGACCTATGCTGTTCAGCAGTTATTGTTATTTTAAAAAATTAGTCTGTTCAATTAAAGTATCATAGCTATGCCATAAAAATTAGACTTCAATGTTATTAAAATATTACAGTGGATAAAAAGCCAATGTATAGTGATAATATTCTAAGATAATGTGAAAAAAGCCCCAATGTTATGCATCTAATGGCATAGCCTTAATATACACAAAACAAATATTGACAAATGAATAAATCCATTTCATTAACTTATAATACAAGTATTACTAAAGAAGTAAACAGAAATGTGAATAAGATGATTCATAGTTCAGATACAATATTTCCAGTAAAAAATCAGAATAAATACTCTTGTATAACAATTTATTCTTAAAAAAATACCATGTTAGCTTTGGAAACCAAATGGAAAAAACTCTAGCTAAGGCACCTCTTCCACTTGTAGTTTTCTAAGTAAATCGTGATTGGAAGAAACTACAACACTGGTCATGTTCTGGATTGAAAGTCTCCTTCCAGTATTTTCCTCTAATATGTGTCACCCTTTATTTTTTTCACTAGTTCATATTCATATTCACTGTGCAGAGGGATTTCACTATATTTCTAATATATATATATATATATATATATATATATATATATATATATATATATTGCGTTTTGATAAGATTATCCCTTTCCATTGCTCTTTTCTAAGCTTCAGTTGCCACTATTTTTCAAGAGTTTTCAATGGGTTTCTTTATGTCATCTTCTTATGTACAAACAACGTTTTCTAAACTTACTCTCCCTCATCATAATCTTTCCCTCTCCTATGTCCCTTTAGCCTCCCCAAAGCATGAAAATTACAATTATTGTGTGAATGTGTATATATATACAATTATTGTATAAACACATACATATTTTAAATATTTTAACTATTTTAAATATAACTTTCACTTTCCTGAACTCTGATTATTTTGCTTAACATGATGATATCCACTTCTATCTTCTTGCTAATTACATAATTTCATTCTCTATAAGTGAATAATACCTGATTGTGTTAATAGTCCACAATATGTTTTTCACTCTGTTTGACTGTTGTAAATAACACTATATACTGTGATAAACATGTGTGTGTAAGTGTCTGTATTTATCCTGTCTTCCAATCCTTTAGTTAAAAGTTCCCAAGCATGGTATAGTAGCAAAATATGTAGGTCTATTTTTAATGTTTGGAAGAACTTCCAGATTTATTTTCATAATAGTTATATATTTACACAGTGTATAAAGGACTAGATTTCCCCAAATACTTGTAGTTTGTGTTCTTGATTATGGTACTCTGTGGAATTTCAGTGCATAGTCCTTAAGGGGGGAAAAAAAGACCTGAGCTTTTCAGTCAAAATCGACACATAAATTATTAGAATTAATAAATAACCTTAGTAGATCATTATTTTAAAAACCTATGATAGCGGGGCACAAGTAGCCTACACCTGTAATCTAGGCTAATCAGGAAGCTGAGATCTGAGGATCATGATTCAAAGTCAGCCCAGTCAGGGAGGTTCCCATGAGATTCATCTCCAATTAACTCTGTGAGTCTCTTATCTCCAAAGAATAACTAGAAAACTGAAAGTAGCACTGTGGCTCAAGCGGTAGAATGCTTGCCTTGAGTTGAAGAGTGCAGGGACAGCACCCAAGCCCACAGTTCAAGCCCCATGACCGACAAAAAAAATATCAAAACAAAAAACCCTATGATTATTTTATATAGCAACACCAAATATTGGAATTAATGTTAAAATGTCCTTGCATGCACACAACCACACAACATACAATCATATACACATACAAGAATAAATCTTCGGAGCATCTATAGAACATTCCTGTTATCCTAGCTACTCAAAAGGCTAGATCTGATGGGTAACAGTCCAAAGACAGCCTAAGCAGGAAAGTCCATGACACTAATAACCAATTAACCAACAAAACCTGGAGGGGGAGATGTAACTCAAGTGCTAGAGAGCTAACCTAAAGTGAAAAGGCCTTATGAAAAAAAAGAGCACCAAGCCATGAGTTAAACACCAAGTATCAGCACACACACACACACACACACACACACACACACACACACTCACAAGGAATAAATCTAATGTAAAATATGTAAGCCCTCCTTTTGCTGGAAAAGTTATGTTTTTGAGACATTAAAATGCAAAATACTAATTTATTATGTCTAAATACTGAAAAACATTAATTTAAATGTATCATTACTTTTTGAATTGGTCTAAAAATGCAATGTAGTTATAGAATTTTTTCATGCTTTTAGGAAATTAAGAAGCTGATTTTTGAATGTTCCATGGTAGTAAAGGTGGACAGGAATAGTGAAGACATTTTGAAGAAGAAATGGAAGACATTGTTCTGCCAGTCATCACAATCTATTTTAAAATTATGGTAACTAAAACCTAGAGTAGTAATTGTGCCTGGATTGATACATAAACCAGAAAAATAGAAAACAGAAAAGAAACAGTTCTATAATTTCATGGAAATGGCATCCATGACAGAAGTGACTACATATTAGTGTCTATTCAGAAATATTCCTGAGGCATGAGATATCAATTTGGGAAAAAAAGCCAAAGTCTGACTCATACCACACTAAAATATCTACTTGCAGGAGGAAAAAGAATAACCTTGTCAAAGACAATATAAGTATTTCTTTCTGATGTCAAGATAGAGAAGATCCTTTTAACAAAGGCAAAAAACTTGTAGGATGCAGTGAAAGATGCTTAGAAGGAAATTTATCACTATAAGTGAAGGCAGTAAAAGGAAAAATGATTTTACAATCAACAACTTATCTTTATTCCTTCATATCTTCAGGAAGAATGAAAGATAAAGAACATCAAGGCAACTTATGCCTCACTCACAAACATACACAAAGATGGAGACAGAGACTCAAGTTATCAAATCAGAGGTGAAAGAATATAAGTACTGTTTAATTTATAGAAAAAAAATAATTACAAAAGACCACTATGAGCATTTTTATACCAACACATTGGGCAATATATAGGAAATGAATAATCTATCAACAGTAACTCAAAAGCAATGGAATTATAACTAGTAAGGGGATTGAATCAGTCATTAAAACTTCCCAATAAAGAAAGCCCAGAACAGATGGCATCACTGGTGAAATCTACCAGATATTTAAAAAGAATGAAAAGAAATCCTTCTCAAACTCTTCCAAAACAATGGGGAGGTGCTTCAATGAAATTGAAATAGAAAGTTCACTACTGAACTCTTTCTATGAAGCCATCATAACCCTCATCCCAAAACCAGGCAGGGACTCATCAAAGAAAGAGAACTATAGACCTATTTCTTTGATGAACATCCATGCAAAAGTTCTCAATAAGATTTTGGCAAAATGACTTCAACAATTCATACAAAAAATCATAAACCACGATCAAACAGGATTCATTACAGGGATGCAAAGCTGATTCAATATACGCAAATCAATTATTATAATTCATCACATCAACAAGAGCAAGGATAAAAACTCCATGGTTATCTCAATAGATGCAGAAAAAGCATTTGACGAGATTCAAACCCCTTTATAATGAAGGCTCTGGAAAAATTAGGAATCCATGGAACATTCCTCAATACAATAAAGGCTATATATGACAAACCTACAGCCAGCATTATACTCAATGGTGAAAAACTAAAGCCATTTCTTCTAAACTCAGGAATGAGACAAGGATGTCCACTCTCTCCACTTCAATTTAGTATTAGAATGCCTAGCTAGAGCAATAAGACAAGATGCAAACATAAAAGGGATCTAAATAGGGAAAGATGAAGTAAAACTCTCCCTCTTTGCAGATGACACGATCTTGTATTTAAAGAATCCCACGGTTTCCACACCCAAATTACTCAAGCTGATTCAAAACTTTGGCAAAGTAGCAGGGTATAAAATTAACCCTCAAAAATCAATGGCTTTTCGGTATGCCAACAATGTAAAGAGCACAATGGAAATCAGGCAAACAACTCCTTTTGTAATAGCCCCATAAAAAAAATACCTAGGAATTAACTAAACTAAAGAAGTGAAGGACCTCTATGATGAAAATTTTAAAACCTGAAGAAGGAAATCAAAGCAGAACTTAGAAAGTAGAAAAACCCCATGCTCCTGGATTGGAAGGATCAACATTGCAAAAAATGGCAATACTTCCCAAGGCTATCTACAAATTCAATGCGATACCTATCAATATTCCAACCTCATCCTTCAAGGAAATAGAAGAGGCAATCCAAAAATTCTTATGGAACAATAAAAGACCCCCCAATAGCAAAAATGATCCTTAACAGAAACAACAGTGCTGGAGGAATATCAATACCAAATTTCAAACTCTACACAAAGCCATAGTAATCAAAATAGCTTGGTTTTGGCACAGGAAGAGACCTCAAGACCAATGGAATAGAATTGAAAACCCAGAAATGAACCCACAGACCTATAGCCACCTAATCTTCGATAAGAGAGCTACAAAAAATAGAATGGAAAAAAGACAGCATCTTTAGTAAATGGTGCTGGTAAAATTAATCACCTGTAGAAAACTACAGCTAGATCTTTATATATTACCCTGGACCAGAATCAACTCCAAATGGATCAAAGACCTTGGAGTCAAAGTAGTCACCCTGAAAACATTACAGGAAGGAAGAGGAGAAACCCTAGGTCTCCTTGGCTCAGGCCGAAATTTTCTTAATAGAGACCCAGAAACACAACAAATCAAACAAAGGTTGGACAAATGGGATTGCATGAAACTGCAGAGCTTCTGCATAGCAAAGGACTTAGCTACCAAGATTAATAGAAAGCCCACGGATTGGGAGAAGATCTTCACTAGTCATACAATGGACAAGTGTCTCATATCTAAAATATACTTAGAACTCAAAAAATTATATCCCCCAACAACAAATCCTTTAAGAAACAACTGCCTGATAAATAAGTGGGGTAAAGACTTAAAGAGAAACTTCTCCAAAGAGGAAATAAGAATGAATGGCCAATAGACACATGAAGAAATGCTCAACCTCGGGGCTGGGAAGGTGGCTCAGTGGTAGAGCACTTGCCTTGCATGCATGAGGCCTTGGGTTCGATTCCTCAGCACCACATAAGCAAAAAGAAAAAAGTCGGAAGTGGCTCTGTGGCTCACGCTAGCCTTGAGCTGAAGAGCTGAGGTACAGAGCCCAGGCCCAGAGTTCAGGCCCCACGACCGGACCCCCCTCCTCCCCCCCCCCCCCACCCCGCAAAAAAAAGAAAATGCTCAACCTCTCTAGCCATAAAAGAAATGCAAATCAAAACAACATTGAGATACCACCTCACCCCAGTTAGAATGGCTATAATCAAGAACTCTAATAACAACGGATGCTGGAGGGGATGTGGCCAGAAGAGAACCCTACTGCATTTTTGGTGGGAGTGTAAACTTGTTCAGCCACTTTGGATAGTAGTATGGAGGTTCCTCAAAAGACTCCACATAGAGCTCCCCTATGACCCAGCAATCCCACTTTTGGGCATTTACCCAAATGATCACAAACAAGACCATACTAAAGCTACCAGCACAACTATGTTTATTGCAACATTATTTACTATAGCTAAGCTATGGAATCAACCCAGATATATATATATATATATATATATGTTTTATATATATATATATTATATATATCTATAACCTTTTCTTGATCCATTCAATATATATATATATATATAATATATTATAGATAATGGAATTCTATGCCTTCATCAGAAAGAATGCCATTGCCCCATTTATTAGGAAATGGAAAGACTTGGAAAAATTATATTAAGTGAAGTATTCCAGGCCCAAAGAAACATAGGTCTCATGGTTTACCTTATTTGCAATAACTAGTACATATCTGGGACAAGTAGAAAAGGTCAAAAGCTATGTACCTATGACCAGGTAAGATGAAGTTAAGTGAAATGAACCCCAAGATAGGGGCACAAGTGGTTTTTTTTTTCTTTTTTGCTATTGCTTCTAACGTATTTATAAGGTACTATGTGATTTTTTTTTTATTGCTTTGTATGTTCCTCCCCCACGGTATAACCCCTGTTTTCACTGTATTTGATGTCGGTATAATTTGGGGAGGGGAAGAAGAAAAACAAAATGTTTAAATAGGGATACAGGTTGACCTATTGTAACAATGAGATGTACAAGACACTGTGTTGAAAAATGAACTTTACAATTTAGGTGGGGCGGGGAGTGTAGTTGTGGAGGTGGGAGGGAAGGCGTGATAGGAGAAAAACAAAAGAGGAGGCAACAATGCTTGATAAGAATGTACTCATTACCTTGCTCATATAACTGCAACCCCTGTGTACAGTATTTTCACAATAAAAAACTTACTAAAAAAAGAATAGGGAGGTGGCAATTATTAACTAACTCATTGTATTGCCAGACAAAAATCATATAATAATAAGAAAACTTTGTATGGATAGTTTTACAAAATTGATATTTTTTGTGAAAAGTGCTTCAAAGAAATTTAGCAAACTAAATTAAACATCTTATTAAAAAGAGTGAATGACATGATCAAGTGGGATTAACATAATATATGGTGATATAACATAATACATGGTCTTACTCAAATTAAGGGGGAAAATTGAGTCCTCTTACCTGATGCAGAAAAAAATCCTTTCATAAAGTCTAACACCCTTTCCTGACAAAACAACATTCAATATGCTAATAATATAAGAAAATTTCTTCAAGATGATACAGGCTATCCACATATGACAAACCCACAGCTAGCAGCATAATGCAGAAGACTGAAAACTTTCCCCTAAGAGCAAGGAATAAGACAAGGAATCACACTTTTGAAACCTCTATTCCATAGAATTTTGGAAGTTTTAACCAGAGAAATTATGCAAGAAAAGGCAACAAAGGACCTACAATTTGGAAAGTAAGGAGATACTCATTTGTAGAGGACATAATCTTGTGTTGAAAATGCTACACATTTTCCCCAAACTGTTCGGTCTAATTAAAAAAAAGAAACTTCATCAAAGTCGTGGAAATAACAAAAGACTAAATCTGTTGAATGCCTATGTACCAACAATAAACATTTCATAAAAACAAATTATGAAAATAATTCAATTTATGGTAGCACTGATAGCAATAAAATATTTATGAAGAAATTTAGCCAAGAAAAGAAAGTGCTTGTACATTAAAAATGACCAAAAATGTAATATGTATATCTACCTATCTACTATCTATCTATCTATCATCTATGAATGAGATATAATATTATTTAGACTTAAAAAGAAAAGAAGATTTGATATATAGTACAAGATTGCACCTTGTTATACTGTAACAAATATTGTATAATTACACTTATGCTAGTCAAATTTGTACAGTTGCAAAATATAATAAAACTTACCATGGGCTATGTTAGAGGAGGAATAGAATAGGGAAGCATTTTTTAATGTGTGTAGAATTTCTGCCTGGGATGATGAAAAACTTCTAATAAAACTTTGGTTACTATTAACGAAATTGTGAATATAATGCCACCAAAATTTATATGTAAAATGTAAAAGTGGTAAAATGTTAAATTTTGTGATATGTACTGTATAGCATCCTAAAATTGAATTCATGATTACTATTTGGTATATCATATGATTACTATTTGGTATATCATATCATGTCTTAAGGAGCTTACTAGATTACCATAACTTTTCTCAAAAATATTATATTTAACAAAAGCAAGAAAAATTATAACGTGAGAATATATGTAATGTTTGATATTTAATACTAATTTCCATTTATCATAATTTCTAAACATTCTACACGTCTGAACAATACTGTGAACTGAGTTTTCATAGAACATCAACTCAAATAAGCCTATTATGAATTCTATAAAAATTAAGGAATGTACATAAAAACATTAATGTAATACCAGACCATATCCATAATACTTTCAAAAATAGAAGTCTGACAATGACATTTGATAGAGAAGATGTAAGGCAACAAGAACTCTCCTACATTAATGGCAGGAAAGTGAACCAATACAGATACTTAATATCAAATTCTGACAGCATTAAAAAATCAGGGTGAATAACTTCAATGGTACAAATGATTCTTCCTTAACTTCAAAGATCTATGTGAGAATGTAATATTATTGCCAATGATTTTGTGTTCCTAATGTATTTTATTATTTAAAAGTGACAAGGTATCATATGAATATTTTATTTCAAATCATATTTCAAAGTTATTCAAACGTAATTTCTCTGGAGGAAAAGAAGATAGATATATATTTTCCAAAAACCTTTCAGCTCTCATCTCAAATTCAGTCATTAGAAGTAAAGCCAGCATAGTTTCTCAAACCTCAAAGTATCGATAACTTTTCAAGATAAGTGATTTTCTATTTCCCTTGCAGTTTCACACATAGCACTTAAATGATTAACAATATACTAATGTAATACAGGTTTGTTGGCACAAACTTGTAATCCCAGTACTTGGGAGAGCTGAAACAAGAGGTTCACAATTTTGACACTGGTCTGGACTACATAGTGTGTTTCAGGCTATGGTGGTACATTTAGCATGATCCAGCAAAAGAATTAAACCATTAAAGAAAATTAAAGACATGTGAGTTGTGTATTAGATAATATGTCAAGTAAAATGAACCTCTTTTGAATGAATCAAGAAATCATTCATAGAACTAAATCCCTGGCTAAGACAGCTACTACAGCCCATAGATTTTCTTGAGTCTTCAAGGTTTAATTACTTGCTATTTCCAAATCCAAATATCCAGACAAAATACTAACATTTTATTTGTAAATCTTCTAACAAAGCCTATATTAATTTAAGTTCTCAAGACTCTTGTGCCTTAATATCTGGCTAAGTTCTTTTATATTATGTTTATTTATTTATTTTTTATTTAATATACATTTTTAATCAGAGGGAACCTTATTGAGAGATTTCTGTACACATGCCCAATACACTGAATAAATTTACCATCTCTGCCTCATTCTCATTGCTTCTCTCCCTTCTTCCCTCAAAATATTGGTTTGTAGCCCAAGAACCTGTATACATAAGAATATGTGTCAAATTCACAAATACAATTCCCCTCATAGGAGAATTATATATAGTATACAACATGTATATCATATTATATATTATTATATAAATAGAAATTATAGAAATACAGACAAATAATATATAATTAATTCCTTTATAGGGGAATGATATGAGGTCATGCCTGTGGCTATATATATAATATTTATAATATTATATGCCACATATTTATTACATATATTACATATATTATATTGTGTATATGTATCTATACATACATATATTATATGTAATTATATATTCCATATATGGAATGTAATATAATTATATACTAGGTATTTCTATAATTTCTATATTTCTATAATTATATATAATTCTCTCATAGGGGAATGGTATGAGGTCATGTCTATGGCTTCAGTCTGTACCACTAGGGTGCATAGGCCCCATCTATTATTAGGACCAGAAGCAAAAATTGAAAGTATCAATTCATAATTTAGGAGCTAAACTGTCACAATAAAATGTACAAAAGGAAGTTGAAAAATGAGTAAATGTTGGTCAAATGGTTCAAGCTTTCACTTATAAGCTGAATGAGTTCAGGGGATTTAATGTATTCCATGTTGATGGTAGTTAGATGGCTCAGGGGTAGAGTGCTTGCCTTGCATGCATGAGGCCCTGGGTTCGATTCCTCAGCACCACATAAGCAGAAAAAGCTGGAAGTGGCACTGTGGCTCAAGTGGTGGAGTGCTAGTTTTGAGCTGAAGAGCTGAGGAACAGCGTATAGGCTCAGAGTTCAGGCCTCATGACTGACAAAAATAAATAAATAAATTTTTTAAAAAAGCTCAAGGACAATGCCTAAGCCCTGGATGAAGCCTAGGACAGCAAACAGACAAACTAGCTGAATGTGTTGCTTATTTGGACGGATGAGCCAGTTTGAGCTGTTACATGGCAAACAAATAAATAAATAAATGTTAATGGGGTTGGGAATTTAAAAAAAGATGTCTTATTTTATGTGATACAAGAGAGTAGATGTTACGCAACTTTACTACACACAAAAATTGTACCTGTGGGTGGTTACTTTTGTATTCATTTGTTTGTCATTAGTACATGATGTGTGTGTAAGTGTGTTTAATTACACAATGCACATATTCACTACAAAGGATCTTTGTCAATTACATAATTGAGTATTGAAACATTTGAGATTCCATCTTGTCCTAGTTAGAAAAGTAAATACCAAGAATACCAACAACAGCAAATACTGGTGAGGATGCAGGGAAGCAGGAACCCTTATGCCATGGGAATATTATCTAGTGTAGTAATTTTGCATACTTTTCAAAAATTAAGAATGCATCATCTAACCTTTATATATACTAGCAATCAGAAGTTTGAGATTTGGAAGACTGTGGTTCAACATCAGCCCAGGTAGAAAAGCCTGCAAGACTCCATTTCCAGTTAATCAGCAAAAAGGCAGGCTGGAAGCATGGCTTAAGTGGTGGAGTGCCAACCATGAGAAAGCAAGAGAACACAGGCCCTGGGTCCAAGCCCTGGTCCTGGAAGAAAAATTTAAAAACAGAACTTCTATGCACACCAATAACACCACTTTAAGATAAATAAGGAGCAATTTCAGCTTACCATAGGAATATCAACAAATCCTTGCTTATCATGTTATTCTCAATCATCAATTTTTTTTGAATCTGAATTATACTGATATTATATATTACAAAATTTCATTTGAAATACAATGAAAGTTTCAGTGCAATATGGCCTTTAATTGCTGTAAATTGCTCAATTGTGTATACCACAATTTAAAGATTCCCAGCTGCTGGACATGTTGGTTTTCTTAAATCTTGTGATAATTTATATTCTGCAATGAATATCTTTATTTGTAATGCCTGCTCAAATATTTGATTATTTTAAACAAGTAAGCTCTGAGTAGCAGAGTCAAAGGTTATGTACATTTTTAAATCTTTGAATACATATTGATAAATTTCTCTTGAAATATTACCATTCTACAATATAACCTGTAGGAAACTTTTTATCATCTCACCTTTTCCAATGTTGAATATTATGAGAAGTATCTTCACTGATATATAGTGCAAATTTATTCATTTTAATTTTTATTATAATGTATAGGTTCCAATTTTATACTTAACTTTTACATTTATTTGGGTTTATGATACAGAGGAATCAAAACTCTTGCACAAATAATTGTCATAAGACTATTACTTTTCCCCATATATACTTTAACACTTCAATTTTTTTACACTTGTAACTTCATAATTTTTTTTGGTTTTATAGTTTTCTTCTAATCTTACATTAACTTTGTGAAGCTGGCATTGCATTCCTTTATTATGCCTCCATCAGAAAGAATGACATTGCACCATTTGTTAAGAAATGGAAAGACTTGGAAAAAATTATATTAAGTGAAGTAAGCCACATAGGTCCCATGGTTTCCCTTATTTGCAATAAGTAGTATATGTCTGAGACAAGCAAAACTGGTCAGATAAGTTGCTGTTAAGCGAAATGAACCCCAAGATAAGGACTCAAATGTTTTTTTTCTTTCTTGCTATTGATTCTAATATATTCATAAGATATTTATTTGTTGCTTTGTATGTCCCTCCCCCACGGTATAGCCCCTGTTTTCACTGTATTTGATGTTGGTATAAATTGTGGAAGGGAAGGGGAAAAAAACAAATTGTTTATGGAGGGGGTAACAATGTTCAAGAGGAAGTGTACTCATAACCTCACTCATGTAACTGCAACCCTCTGTATAGTAGCTTTACAATAAAAAAAATAAATAAATAAAAATTAAAAAAAACAACAACAAATTGTTTAAATAGGGATACAGGTGGACCCGTTGCAACAATGAGATGTACAAGATGGCTATGTCGAAAAACGAACTTTACCACTTTGGCAGGGGGGGTAGTGGGGAGCGGGAGGGGGTGGGGGGGAAGATGGGAAGGGATGGGAAGGGGCAACAAAGGAGGAGGCAACAATGCTTGATAAGAAATGTACTTATTACCTTGCTCATGTAATTGTAACCCCTCTGTATGGTATTTTCACAATTAAAAAAAAAAAAGAATTAAACAAGGGTGTTGGAGATGTCAACTGTCTCATGTTAAACCAGATAGCCAATACATGACACAGTCCAGACTGGAAACCAAGTGGTGTGACTGAAATGAAAATTACCTTTTTCTTTCTTCCTTTCTTCTTTTCTTTATTGCCGGTCCTGGAGCTTGAACTCAAGACTGGATGCTGTCTCTTAATTTCTTTGTGCTTAAGACAAGCATGCTATACCACTTGAGCCATAGTGCCACATCTGGCTTTTTTCTGAGTAATTTATTAGAGATAAGAGTCTCACGGACTTTTATGCCCAGGCTGGCTTTGAACTGCAGTCCTCAGATCTCAGCCTCCTGAGTAGTTAAGATTACATGTGTGAGCCACCATCACTTGGTGCCAAACTATTTTGCTTCACCATTAGCAAAAAGGATGAAATTCTTAGACAAATATTTCTAATACACTGTTTCAGACTATTTACAATTTTATAGTTTTATTCATATCCTCTACATAGTTTGATAATGTAAATCATTAAAATGAGCTGGGCTAAAGAGGCTCATGGTTGAAATTCTAGCTAATGAGGAGACTAACATCTGAGTATCACAGCTCAAAGCCAGCCCAAGCACGAACATTCATGAAAGTCTTATCTCCAATTAACCATCAAAAAGCTGGAAGTGGAGCTGTGGCTCAAGTGCTAGAGTGCTAGCTTTTAGCAAAAACAGCTCAGAGACAATGCCCAGAGTCCTGAGTTTAAGCCCCGGGACTAAAAGACAAAACACACACACACACACACACACACACACACACACACACACACACAATTAAAATGTATTTTTTATTTACTAGTCTTGGTATATGTAGCACAACATATACAGTACACTATGTTATTGGGATTTTGATATGTATGACATTGAATTTGTAAAATTATTTGGACAGTATTGGCATTTTCATGATATTCTTTCAATCCAGGAGCATGGAAGGTTTTTCCATATCCTTAAATCTGCTTCAATTTCTTTTTTCAATATTTTAAAGTTTTCACAATAGTGATCCTTCACATGTTTCATTAATTCCTAAGTATTTTAAGCTATTATAAATGCAGTTGCTTTCCAGATTTCAGTCTCATTCTTCTCATTGTTGGCAAACAGAAAGGTTACTGATTTTTGTGGGATGACTTTGTACCCTGCTACTTTACCAAAGTTTTGGGCCAGCTCAAGTAACTTGGGGAGGAATCCTTGGAGTTCTTTAAATACAAGACCATGTTGTCTGCAAAGAGAAATGGTTTTACTTCTTTCCCTATTTGGATCCCATTTATGTTTTCCTCTTGCCTTACTGCTCTTGCTAGGAATTCCAGTACTATATTGAAGAGGAGAGGAGAGAGTGACATCCTTGTCTCATTCCTAATTTTAGAAATATAACACAGAGTGAGACCAAAGGAAGATATTCTTAGGAGAGAATCACAAAGGTGAAATAGCTATGGACATCTGGTCATATAAAATAATACATATGGAAATTAACTCCAGGAAATGGAAGCAAGAGGGTTTTTTCTTCGTTGTTTTTGTTTTCCTTTTGTCTTGTTTGTTTATCTGTCTTTGGGAAGGTAAGGGAGGCACAGATATGACAAAGGGTGAACAAATGCAGCAGTGGTACTCACTAGACACTATGCTGAAAATGAACTAAACAACTTGTGGGTGGAAATGGCAGGGAAAAACTGTGAAAGACAAGGGAAGGGGTGACACTGTTCAAAAAGAGATGTACTCTTTATCTGATTTATGTAACTGTAACCCCTCTGCACATCACCTTTACAATAACAATTTGTAAAAGTTGAAGAGTACTTTAAGGTTTTATATATATACATATATGTATATATAATGCACAATCTTCAGTTCTTAATAAAGAAATATCAATTTACAAATATTTTATTATTGTTAAATTGTACAAAGAGTTAACATTCAACAAATCAGTTTATGAGTACAATGCTTCTTGAAGAACGGTTGATTTTAAAGGTATTCTTTTGACTTTAGACCTTTTTTAGTCAATTTTACCTTTATTAAACACTGACATTTTACTGTCCAGCTAATAAAAAAGATACCCTTTACATTGGCACTGTTTCTAGTACTTCATGTACACACATTTAAATGGCCATTGGTTTAGAGAAGAGGATGCTAGAGAAGGATATTATCCAGTTGTGTGTTGTGTAGCTTAGTGTCATCTGAAATGGCTCCTAGTCATTTTGTGGTTTTGGTCACTAATGTAGAGTTCACAAGAGATTAATCTCTCAATCAAGATATTTTTATTTTATGAAATAATACTTTTTGTCTAAGATGTGTAGAACTGGCATCTAAGGAAGTATATTTGTGATGGTTTTTTTCTGGGCTGATTCAAAATAACACTGCTATCATTACAAAACTTATTGCCATGCTCATTGATGAACAAAGGTCTGCCAAAGAAAATTCAATTTCCAATTCCTCCCTGCTCTCCTAGCAGTATGACACTTTCTCTTAGGTCCTCATTTACACATGAGGGCAACATATCCAGACTTAAATTCTTATATAAAAGACAGTGAGGTTTTTCACAGTTACTAATATTTCTCCTTGCTAATTCCCCTTTCCACTCCCCTAGAAGGCAAGGAAGCATTTCATTACACCCACTACCACCTCCAGCATAATTCTGCCAGCGATTTTATTTAATATAAGGTCTCTCTAGGGGTTTATATTTCAACCCTGTACACATCTGCAAACAACGCAGAAGATTAACTCAAAAGTTAGAATATAAGTAACTTTTACATGCAAAAACAGTTCGGAGTTATAGATTTAATTTTATTGTTCAAATGAAATCAATTAGAGGGCGGTGAAGGCTTTGTGGTGCACACAATCTCAACTCCTCAGGATGAGAATATCAGTAGGATACAGATTTGAGACCAGCCTGCACAAAAAGTTAATGTGATTCCCATCTCAACAAATAAACTGGGTTTTGTAGCATATATCTTTAACCCAGCTATGTGGTAAGCATAGATTTCATATCTCTATCTCTTTCTTTGTGCCCAAATATGTTACTGAAATTGTTGTCTTTACAGAGACCTTAAATCACCATTTATTCTTTTTTTTATTATTTTGGCCACTCCTGGGGCTTAAACTCAGTGCCTGGGCACTGTCCCCTAGCTTCTTTTGATCTCAAGGCTAGCACTCTACCACTTGAACTACAGTGACACTTCTGGATTTTCTGTTTCGTACTGACAAATTCAACTGTTTATTCTTTACTTGCCCACATTTAAGTAGTTAACAAGTCCTTTTGATCTTTCTTTTGTAATCTTTCTTACGTATCTGTCAATTTCTTTAAAATTGTGCTAACATTAGCCCCAGCATACTTATTCACATCTGTATTCCTAGAGATGGGGAAGACTGTGGTTCAAAGGCAGCCTGGACAAAAATTCAAGACACTCCATATCAACAAATATAAAATTATGCATGCTGTTATGTGCTTGTCGTCCAAGCTATATAGGAAGCATAAAGAGGTGAACTGAAGTCCCGTCCTACCAGGGCAAAAATATACTCTATTTGAAAAAATAACAAAAACAACAAAGGCAGGGCCCTGACTCAAGTGGTAGAGCATCTGCTTAGCAAGCATGAGGTAATAAATTCAAACCCTAGTACTTCAATTTAAAGAAATGTTCATTTTACTGTAATTTAGATCATCAGTATTTCTCACCTGTACTATTGCAATGCTTAAAAAACTGTTTTCCGTACAATTAATTTTTCAGCATTACAATAAAGTATTCACACTGCTTGTAGAAAAAAATAAACCTACCTGAAAATGGCTCCATTTAGAGTACTCAGATACTCATTTCTTTATTACCTACAGTACAAAAGCCCACACTTTAATTCTCAATGCTTTCAGCATTGAGAGTGTTCCAAAGTCTGTTCTTAGTCCACTGTCTAGTTTTCCTGTTTATGTTCTCCCTTTGAACTCCCACACATCTTGTATTAAGCTATATCATACATCACATTAAAATTAAATAATAGCTCACCTTCTGTGAAAGCTTACCAAGCCCTTTACTGCAGAAGTGTTGCCTTATGTAGTTTGTTCCTCTTCTATTGTGCTCTCATAGCATCTCATATTTCTGATAATGTGTTTGGGAATTTAAGTTCTTTGGTCATCAGCACAGTGAACTCTGTCACAATCCATTTTCTGTGAAATCCTACTTTTGATATTTGAGATAGTCCAACACACAAAGATTAAGTCCTATAGAGTATATAAGCTATATCCTTATTATAAGTTAGAGTTTCAGCAAGCTATTTATCCGAAGGAAATTAAAATCCTCGAAGATATCTTTACAGAGTTATAATTAATCTTTTATTCTAGGTTCCATATATAAAGACATGTGAAGAAAATTTGCATTCTCAGGTATATCATTTTCACATTTGCTTTGTAATAGTTTGTGCATATGCATTTCTTCCTCACAAGCTTGCAAATTCATGTAGGACAGAAAATATATCTTGTTTGTCTCATCATATACTGAAGTTTTTTTTATAGTGAAAAATATTGTATAACTACCTTTAAAAATTTTTAAAGAATATTAAAATAATTCAATGAATAATTATTAACATCAAATCAGATGTTTTTCACATACACATATGCACACATTAAATACTGTTTATCTTTCAAGAAACATGTCTACTCAGTAAAAAAAAATGCACACATAAAATACAGGTTTAATCCAAATGGGAATGATGGATGGATTGCTCCGTGTTTGGATTGCCCATTCCCTTCCATTAACCAAGTTAATATAAAAGGAAGGATTCGGAGCCCTTATCTGTTGCATCCTGCTATTGCCCTTTAAAGAAACTGTCCATCCACAATTTAAAGTTTTAGGAGGAATTCATATTCTCTTCCTCAAAAAATGATTTTAAATATTTCTCTTATAGGATCATTTACTGCACTATTTCATGACCATTTTGTACATTTTGCCAGTTTCTCTCATCAGTTCTAAAGAATATTTGGGGAATTTTGTTTTATTCTCTGTGTCTTTGTATTATTGATCACAAGCAAATAACATAGGAAAGGCTGCTGGAAATCATACTTTCACAATATATATTTATATGTAGTATTATATTAGTTTCTGCCAAATTTTGAAGCAGTAATTCGCTAAGCTTAACCTAAATATTGTACACATGAATGCCAACCCATCCATAAGATAGAAATGCTAATTTTCTAGGCTTTTTATATAATTAAGCCACCTCAAGTTAAATGTTTCTCTTAAAATAATGCTTGCAAAAATGAAGTACTGGTATTGGAGGTATAACTCAAGTGGTAGAGCACTAGTCAATGAGTGAAAGTGTCAGATACAAAGTTCTATCCCCAGTATCACAAAAATTGTGAAGTAACAAAGGAAGAAAAAAGAGTTATAAATGCCCGAAATTTTAAATAAAATTTTTATTTACCCTGAGAGTTAAGGTCTGAATATACAGCTCAGTGGCAAAGTGCTTGCTTCACATATGTGAGTCTTGGGTTCCAAGCTAGGCACAACAGGAAAACAAAGTCAAAGAAGGGCATAACGAGGTTTGAAAGTGTAGGGGAGAAAGAGCGAGAGAGACAGAGACTGAGACAGAGACAAAGAGAATTATAGCATTGATAGAATGATGAAAATCACCAAAATACTCAATAAAGAGGCAAAAAAGGAAAGGGAGAATGGAAATATGGTGGAGGGGTGAATTTGTTCAAAATATACTGAGTATATTTATGAAAATATCGCAATGAAATCCCTCATATTAAAAATAGATGTTTACTATATAAAAATAAAGTAAATCATGAAATCTGGTAATTCAATAGGGTATTTTAGAAGTATACTCATTTGAACAGAAATAGTTATGCTATTAAAATTTGGTTTATATGATAATTAGTCACAACGCTATAAGTTACAATTCATCATAAAATGTAATTGTGTGAGGCACCAGTAGTTCATGTCTGTAATCCTAGTTACTCAGGAGGCTGAGATTTGAGGAATGTAGTTAGTTGGAAGCCAGCCCAGGCAGAAAAGTCCCCATGAGACTTTTATCTCCAATAAACCACTCAGACAAATGGAAGTAGTGCTGTGACTCAAAATGGTGGAGCACCAGCCTGGATCACAATGAGGCTCAGGGATAGGGCCTAGGTCCTGAGTTCAAGCCTCACCACCTACACACACACACACACACACACACACACACACACACACACACACACACACGCAAATGTAATCATGAAGTACATACATGATGACTTTTTTATTATATAGTACCTGATAATACTTTCTCTTTTTACAGTATGAATTGAAAACGCTTTATAGCAGGATTTATGTGAAGAAGCATTTTATATCAACTATATGAGAGTAAATATTTTGGTTTAAGTGTGTGAGGCGCAAATCAATTTATTTTTTTTCTCAGAGAATTGGAAAGTAAAAACAGTAGCACAATGAAAGTCTTACAAATAATCTGTTTTTCTGTATTTGTCTTCCAAGGCCTGAAAATTTGCCTTTTCATTTGAAGCCTTAACTTAATCGCCTTTCCTGACATTCTACAGCTCACACTGATTTCTGCCTTTCCCGGACTCCTACTGCATTGAGAATTGGCACTACACAATTTCGCACTTAATTGTTATAATAGTTTCATGAGTCAGTATTCTCAACTAGATTGTAAGCTCCTTAACTGTAGAAATCATGCCTTACATTTCTCTTGCCTGGCAGAAAATTGGATAATTGTTGATTAATAAATGCAGCCAGCAATTTTCTCCCTTTTGAATGTTTCCACTCCTTTCTTATGGAGTTGCTTAAGAAAGGTCAGCCTCTTACAAAAGAAATTGCCTATGCGTTCAACATTATCTTGTAGTGTTAAAACTGAGATAATCAGCAGCTCCAGGACATCAAGGTGTATTGCACATACAGTCTGAGTTTTCTAGACTGTATAGTATATGCCTTCAGAAAAAGACTTTCTGGTTTAAAAACAGATATTCTGTACGGAAAATTCATTCTGCAACATGTATCAAGTAACTCTGATGGACTAGGCATTGTTTAAGGAACAAAATGGATGCAAATGTCCTGTCATGGATAAGAAAGATAATTTATTCTTAGTACTGTGTACTGTCTACTTTACATAATATAATTTAATTCTCAGCCATACTTGAAGAAATGTTCCATAACCTCATTTTAAACATAAGCAAATGGAAGTTCAGAAGGGTTAGGAGTCTGTCTAAGGTCATAGCATCCAAATTTCATAGAAAAGATTTAAACCCACATTCATTTTCCAGGTCTGATCTTACAGTTTTCTCAGAGTGCAACCACAAAAAAAAAAAAAACTCTTGGAATGTAATGTGATAAGTGGTATGATAGAAATATGTACCTCTTATTAGTAAACTATATGCATGTACTGAAAGGTCATCTTGTATTTCATAAATATATGTGCTCATGCACCAATTAGAAATAAATATTCACCATAAATAAACACACTTTTAAGTATATGTAAATTAAGAAAAGGAATTCTAAATGTCATGGAAAAAAAGCAAGGAACCAATGAATAACAGTGCCTTGGAAGAAAATGATAAACATTCTTCCACAATCAACCCATTTCTAAGCTCTCAGAGTGTTGTGGTCCTTAAGTTATAATCACATTTATTGTTATCTATTTGATTGTCTCTCCTGATAAACTTTATGTCTTCAGACACTAATATTTTGTCAGTACTATGGATTGAACTCAGGACTTCATATTTGCTAGGCCGGCACTCTACCACTTGAAACACTTTCGATCACTTTTGGCATTGGTTATTTTTGAAGTAGGGTCTTGCTTTATTCTTTGGATGGGGTGAAAGAGGACTACAATCCTCCCATTTGTGCTTCCCTTGTTGCTGGGGATAACAGGCCAGCCACTGGTCAACATGAAGCCTCAAGAACTTCTCTCTGCTAATGGCTGGCTTCAAGCAGAATACAATCCCTCAATCTCCTCCCTCCTCGATCATAGTTAAGACACAGGTTTCAGACACCACACTAGACTTCCGGTTTAGCTAGTGTCCTAAATTTTCTTCCCACACACCTAAAATAGTTTCCAGTACATAGGAGAAACATAATAGATAATTAAAACATAATTGGATGAATGATTGCTATGAGATTTGGGTTGTACACTGAATGCTGAGTTCAAGAATGACTCATGGGTGGAAAAGAAGATATAAGCTGAACAATGAAGCTCTTTAATGTTTGGATGAGATCAATTAATTTTTTTAAAAGCTTCCAACTGTGTATCATTAGTAGCTAAGGATTATTCTCACCTGTCAAAAAAACTTATTCTAGAAAAGATAGAAGTCATATACAAGGTTTTGGTTAGCTCTAAATAAGATTTTGAAGCAAATATGTAACAATTAATTGGTAGCTTTCCCAGGAGTTGAGAAGAATGCTTTATCAAGTATCTCCAGACCAGTGTGCTATATTTACATGACTGGCAGTGGACATAAAACATTTAACAATGCATTTTAAAGATGACACCTGATTCATTTCAAATAACTTGCTTCCAAGAGGAAATTTGGAGCATCGAGGTACGAAATAATGAAATGATAATAAAGATTATGATAAAACTTTTAGATCTTTCCTCTTTCTTTTGCTTTTTGTTCTTTCCTTCTTTCTGTTTCTCTTTTTTCTTTCCCTCTTCCCTTCTTCCCTTCTTTCCTTCCTTCCTTTCTTCTTTCTTTCTTTCTTTCTTTCTTTCTTTCTTTCTTTCTTTCTTTCTTTCTTTCTTTCTTTCTTTCTTTCTTTCTTTCTTTCTTTCTTTCTTTCTTTCTTTCTTTCTTTCTTTCTTTCCCTTTTCCTGGGATTTAAATTCATGATGGCTAGACAGGTACTTAAGTAATACTAACACCCTTTGAAAACTTTTTTTAAAAATATGTATTTCAATTAAAATTTGGGAGAGTGTTATTTGTTGTTTCACATCCCATTTAGATTATTTTACAATGTTATATATTATAAATAATTCTGTCACCCATCTTGGTGGCTAGAGGATGTGACAATAATCCTACAGGCCCAAAATTGCTCTTGAGGACTTTATACAATCATGAAATCTCTTTCAAAGCTTTATGTTATAAATCAGAGATAATTAGAATACCTCCAAATTAATTTACTAGAAGCCCTTATGGAAAGTACCACTATTTTTTGTTTTGTTTTGTTTTTTCAAATATCTGTTAACCCCAGACTGAAAAGTCCCAGAAAAGGGAATAAATCTTTCAAAAGATTACCTAGAAAAAAACACACTTGTAATTTCTGTGACATATTGAGCACATAGAATGAGTAAATGAAACCTATAGTATTGGAAACTTTCATGGAAGAAAGTACTGATGATTTCTAAAAATATCCAGTAGCTTCTTTGTGCATCATCTCGCAGAAGTAAATGTATTGAGGATTATGAGAAATAGAACTAATTTAAATTCATGAGGAAAACCTGCTTCTTAATTGCTAATAAGAAAACACTAGTAGGAAAAGCATGCATATTGTTCCAAGAAAGCCTAAGTGCATGTGCATAGAGACATATGATTTTATAAACTATTTAAAAGAGCATATTATCCAGGAAGATGCCATGAGTACAAATGGGAATGTAATAGAAAATATCATCAAGAAAATTGAATATGCTTTGCCAATGACTTTTTGCAGATGAAAGAATATTTCCAAACAGGATTTCTGAATTTAGATTGTTTTCTTTGTAATTTCTAATGAATTTTTGCCATTATTTTCTTCCACATCCATACTACTAATATTGGCTCCCCTTCAATAAACATTCAGTGAGTGGTTACCATACAAAATATGTAGGGTGAGGAAGAGATCATAAAAGCATGAATTAAACATGGTCCCAAGTATCTAAGAGACTATAATAGGCAAGGGCAAGGCAGGCATATTATTTACTTATATTCACATAAAAATAAAAATTATGCTTTAAACCACATTTTGCATAATATATCTGCTACTGTTAAAATGTGACTTTTCTTGATGTGATTCTGATGTGTTTCCTAACAGTTACCTGGGTATTGAGAGGAAGCGGGAAGGAAATGAAAAGTTTATGTTTTTATAACCCTTGACACTTAAACCTTCATACTCTTAGCTCAGGGTAATAATGTGTCTAGGTAGCAACCACATTCATGAAACTTGAAAAGAACTGTGAGGCAACATATTAAAAGTGGAAAATAATACATTACCAAATGCATACATTCTAAGGATTCACATTGGATAAACACAAATAGCTTTCAAAACCCATAAGGTTCATCTCCTTTTTTTTTTTTTTTTTGTTAGCTGCATTTGTTTTTTCGTTTTTTCTTTTTTCTCTTCTTTTTTTTTCTCTTTTTTTTTAATTGTGAAAGTACTGTACAGAGAGGTTACAATTACATGGGCAAAGTAAAGAGTACATTTCTTATCAAGCATTGTTGCCTCCTCCTTTGTTTCCCCTTCCCATCCCTTCCATTCTCCCCCCTCTCCCACCCCTTTCTCCCCCCTCCCTCTTCTACCCCCATCCACTCCCACGCCAAAGTTGTAAAGTTCGTTTTTTGACGTTTTGTACATCTCATTGTTGCAATGGGTCCACCTGTGTCTCTATTTAAACAATTTGTTTTTTCCCTTCCCCTCCACAAATTATATCAACATCAAATACAGTGAAAGCAGGGGTTATACCATGGGGGAGGGACATACATACTAAAGCTACCAGTACAACTATGTTTATTGCAGCATTATTTACCATAGCTAAGATATGAACCAATCCAGATGCCCTTCAGTAGATGAATGGATCAAGAAAATGTGCTATATACACACAATGGAATTCTATGCCTCCACCAGAAAGAATGACATTGCCCCATTTGTTAGGAAATGGAAAGACTTGGAAAATATTCTATTAAGTGAAGTAAGCCAGGCCCAAAGAAACACAGGTCCCATGGTTTCCCTTATTTGCAATTACTAGTATATGTCTGAAACAAACAGAATTGGTCAGATAAGTTGATGTTAAGCGAAATGAACCCCAAGATAAGGACTCAAATATTTTTTTTCTTTCTTGCAATTGTTTCATCTCCTTTTAAAAAGCAGTTGTAATAGTAATTCACAACATTGTCTAACATTGATGAGAAAGTGAGCCCTCTTAATCTTCTTTACAGTGCAGAATTATTTGCTCCCAAAAGCCTTTTTTATTATAGTGATTATTTTTTCTTTAATGAGCTACTGCAGCCCTCACTGTGTGTATCAGCCATTTAGTGCCTGAGCATAGCTTCCAGTTTTGTGTTTTAAACATTTTACTAGTGTCAGTTTCTATATAGACTGTAATAAATTGTTGGCATATGTTGCTCTTTAAAATATGTCTTTGATGGTATAGCTCTCAGAGTAGTGTAGATTATATGATAGATGTTTACTAGATATTGATTCTCAGATTGAAGCTTTTTCTGACCTATTTATCAAGGAGGCATGTTAACAGCTAATTAAAATGTGACTGCAATGATTGGGTGAATTGTTGCTGCCTTTGGTCTACTCAGATACTTTTATTAGCAATAAGATGTGAAGTTGCTAGTTAAGGATCACTAAGCACAAACATTGTTATAAGTAAAATTTCAAAAAGATTGTGGGGATCTTCAACAATAATAGAATCACTTAATTTAATATTGTAATCCAGACAACTCTAAGGAAGGTAGATGGGAAAAGTAATGACTTTATAATATTCACGATACAGCAGAGCTATGGGACAATGAGCCCTAACCTCTGGTTTAGCTGGTTATATGTTACCAATGAAGCATCATGTAATGAAACTATTTGTAGTTCTCATTATAAATAAAAATAAAAATTGGGTAGATTATTCTTTAAAAGAATGACTGCACTTCAAAGATAGTCAAGGGTTGTATTTTGAAATATCCATTTCTCTTTTGTCTCTGATATAGTCCACACCAGATTAGGATGCTGCATTTTTGGTGTTTTACATATTTAAATGGATGTGGAAACAGGGCTACAGCACAAATACTTTCTACTTCTGCTCTATAGCTCTGCCTGTTTTAACCTTAGCTTTTTTAAAGGAAGTGGATCGTATAGAGTGTGCTCATTCAGATTTCCTCAAAGGTAGAATGATTAAAATGATTTAACAGAAATAATTTTTCTTCTGAAAGTTTTGACTCCCTCCCCAGATTAGAGTACTTATGGGCTGTATCATGCTTGACTTTGTTAATAAGTAAAATAAACATTAGATCAGTCTTTAAAGAGGAAAAACAAACACATTTTCTATTTATGCTAAAAAAAATACTTCTCTTGAAGCACTGTGAAAAAAATTGGCAATATTTTTGAAGTAATAAAATTAATCTGAGTTAATGTGGCTGTTATTTTTGTACCCTTAGATAAAAATGCTAATCCATTATTGAGAAAAATTTGGCCACAAGGAAAGAATATTAATTAAATTATGCTTAGTCTTAGCCAGAACTTTCACATTAACTAGTTTCCCTAAAACCTTGAAAATTTTTGTAAATTGCCATACTTCTTGATTGCCTAATGTTCTTTTGCTAATACAAGAGAAAGAAAGAAGTCATAAATCCAAGTTGGTTCTTTAGACAAGTTGCAACTTATTACACTGAAATGCCACTGTAAAGCCACTTGAAAATTAGAGTGTGGTTTCAGCCAAGCAAGAAAATAATGTTAGTCAAAATATGTCAAATCTTACTATAGTCAAATGCTTTTAAACATCTATAAAACTCTAAACTTGTGCATTTAATTTTTACTTTATAATGGTATATATGTGGTGATAAAACCCATAATTAGAATAAAAAATATTAACATATTTGAATGAAAAAGAATTGTTATATTTGAAAGTCATAGAGTTATACCATCTGTTTTAACTCCTATCTAACTACATAGGCACAGCTCAGGCATTTGCTTTTTATTTAACCAATAAGAAATATAAAATTCAAGTTTCTTAAAAGTCCTTGACATAAATTCCTGTTCCTCAAATCAGAGTATTGTTATCCATTTCCTTCTTGCAGCCAAGAAAGAAAAATTTCAAGGATGCATGGGAGTTTAAGAAAAATAGTGATTTACTGTAATTTATATGAAGTCTTCCATAGCTTTTAGAGCAGCCAACTCTTTCTCTAAGTCATCATAGGGTCTTGAGATAGCAAATTATTAAAGTGTTTTTCTGGGCTGATACATAGCATAGCTGCTTGCTGGATTAAAAATTGACATACATTAACAGCATTAGTGTATATAATTGTGATTATTCCATAGATACAGTATACTTTGACTAAGTTCACACTCGTGATTATATTGAAATTGTTATGCTCCCTCTTTCTCTTCATCTTATCTTACAGTGACAAGTTTCATTATACTGTCTCTCTATATACATGTATTCATATGTCAGTAGTCTTCATTTTTCAGTATGATGCTGAGTATTGTTTTATGTTTAGTAATATTTTAGGTTTAGTGGTCTGGATAGTTCCTCTAAGCTTCTGAATAGGTAATAAGAGCTATGATATTTTTGATATCTCTTTATTGAGAAAACTGCTAATTACTTAGTTCTCTCATGTGGTATCTGTAAAGAACTTTCTGTCATTGAAACAGGAAGAAAGAAGGGCAACTAGGATTGACATAAAAGACTTGCCAGGTTCACATACCAATTCTTTCATTTACCTAGTTAATGTTTAGTTTTTGAGAATTTATTATGTGACAGGTTCTGTTCTAGACACTAAAGATACAGACAACATCCCTTCAATGCATAGATTACTAAAAGTAGAAGGAAAAACAAGTAAATCAAAAAATAGATATTGGTTGAGGGCTGAAGGGGCTCCTCATACAGAGTATATAAATAAAGCATGTTTGAGGAGGCAGTATTTCAGCTGAGACAGGATTTACAAGAAGGCACCAATTATATGGAAGACCTCAGGGACAGATTATTTTATCAAGTAGTAATAACAAATTTTGCATCAAAGCATAGAAAAACGTCATTGTGCAGAGAACATAGTGAGTACACAGGAGAATAAGTTAAAAGGGCATATATCTAGGACATAATGGTAAGGGGTAGGGATTTTTTCCAGGTTCAATGGAAACAGAGGTGTTTTGTTTTGTTTTTTTTGGTCTGGTCATGGGGCCTAACTCTGGGCTTGGGTGCTGACCCTCAGCTCTTCAGCTCAAGGCTCTACCACTTGAGCCACAGCACCACTTCTGGCTTTTTTTTTCTGCTTATGTGGTGCTGAGGAATCGAACCCAGGGCCTCATCCATGCAAGGCAAGCACTCTACCACTGAGCCACCGTCCCAGCCCGAAACAGAGAGTTGTAATTTGAGCAATAAATGGACCTACCTCACACTTTAACATACTCTTGCTAATAAGTATTCCATGTTGGCCATATCAAGATTGAATTGGATAGTTGCATTTGGGGTTTAGATATCAGAGGAGAGACAGACTGGACATGTAAACTTGGTAGTCATGAAAGTACAAATGGTATTTAAAGTCATGAAATTGCATTAGCTCCTCTAAAAAATTATATAGATATAATTCATTTATAAAGTCTTATTTTATTCTACCACATTAGTTGTTACAGCCCTCCTTTTCACTGGATTTCCAATCCCCTGGTTTCTGGTTCATTCACATAGGAATTTCACTAAGTATCACCTTGATAACAAACATACCTTTCCTAAATTTGTTCACTGAGTTTATGCAACTACCGTGAATTATGACTTATCTAGATCTAGCTAGGAGAATACTGAGTTGTAGGCTCACTCTGATGCTTTCAAACAACTATCTGTCAATGCTTTCCCTACATACAGCTATCTTCTTTACATTTAAAGTTAGCTGTAGAAGCTCTACCATAGGGTTTCCAGTTACAATGCAATATGGCAGAAGAGATTGTGTAACTTTGCTGAATGAAACCATAAATAAATGATTGAACTCAAGGTTATATCCAATAGGCAGTCACATGGTACAGTAAGTCTCTTGATTGCTAGGTTTGCCTAGTAACAACAGCATTATTTTAGTTATCAGGGCTTGATAATTACTAGGAGCTCTAGAATATATGAAAAATCATCCAGAAGGAGGTGATGTACAAGTTTTTTTATACTCATATGGGGAGATGTCACAATAAGCTCTACCTTGTAAACTACTTTATATTAATAAAACATCCTGCAGAAAAGGGGAACAATACAGTCATAATTCAGTAAAATCTATGTAGAAATGAACTATGCAATTTGTGGATAGGAATGGGGGGGAAACTAGGAAAAAGCAAAGAAAGGGGTGACATTGTCCACAGAGAATTGTAGTCATCACCCGATTCATGGACTGGTAACCCCTCTGTACAACAGCTTAATAATAATAAAATTATATTAACATAATCATAATTCCAATGTTTTATCATCTAATACATTTTGATTTGCTTCATATAATATGAATTATATGTTAATGTAAACTGTAAACTATGTGCATTGTGGAAACAATTTGCCATACACACTACCAACAATTTTTCCATATTACTAAGGCTTCATTGTTTCCACAAAAAGTCCAAAATTGCCACAAATCAATGCTGTTTGCTTTTTCTCCTTCCAATGACCCATCTTATCAGGCAACTTAGAAGTGGCATTTCAAGTCCATTAGCTGAATATATAATAGCAAGGAAAGAAAGAATCCCCAAGTACAAAAATATTTTGTCAATAAATGCCTAGTTATAACATAACATTTTTTACTTATGTGTAAACAGATTATAGGTATTTTAAACCATTGGGCACGAGTCCCACTACTTCATCTTATTAAATAAGAATAACAAGTGATATTGAATTAGTTGATTCACTTTGGTAAATTAGGTTAAGACTATTATATATGCATCAATGAACAAACATTTGGAAACATTTAGGGGAAATTATTGAAATGTACCATCATGGCTATTCCACAGGAAGTTCTCCTTTCAAGTAGACAAACACTTTGCAGGAAACTGAAAGTATTTTTAGAGATAATGTCGATCAAATCATAAAACGTTAGAGCTGAAAGGATCACGGAACTTTCCCCTAAGAGAGAAAGAGCCTTCTCCAAGGTAACCGACATTTAAAATAGAAGACAAGATATAGTTTATATAGCTCTGTACTTTGCACTATTCCTACTACCTTATATTGTCTCTACAGCAAGAAATAAAATAAATTACTCTTTGGGATGAGCTTGTCAGGACTCAGTTTTTAGAAACAACTAGGAGTTTTAATTTCTTGGTTGCTGACAACAAACGCCTGGGTGCTCAATCCTAATTAACCACAATTGATCAACAGATGGCATTTTGGCTTGCTGTACTTATGGTGAACCTTAGTTACTGAAAGATGAGCAAATGGTATAGCAGTTTGTAATTTAAGTTGTCAATTATACATTTAGACATGGTGTAGATGATTTCTTAAAGGACATAAGATTTGTCGATGTTTTCTTTTTGAACATTTTATTTTTTGTTACTTTGATATTGTTTGGTTTAAATATCATTATGAATTCATGGATTCTAATGTATTTTGTGTTCAAATTCCCTCAACTTCATCAGTAGAGAGATTAACTTGACTTTTAGCTTTTTGCTTTGGTATGATTCTGCTGGTTTGAAAAGGTAGGTCAAAAGCAAAGGAGAGATTTTTCTGTAAAGTAATAAGGTGTCATTGTACTAAATTCCCATTATGAGTGTATATCTGAATTCCAAATTTGATGTTATTAATTATTAAAGTGTGATAGGACACTTTTCCAACTCTGTCAAAAATATGCAATCCTTTAGTAACAGTACATTCTAAGACATAACACATGCTAGCTTTACATTTGTAAAGCACATTGTTAAGGGAAAGACATTATTTGAGTGAGACCAAGTGAGAAAAATTGTACTGAATTTCTTAAGTAAGAGTTTCTTAACAGTAACTCCAATTTTTAAGTTAACAGTAACGTCAAAAACTCCCATACATAGAAGAATTAAGAAAGTCTTCCTTGATTTTTAACTGTAGCCATTTCTTGGCAATTGCCTATCTGCTTAGGACTTGAGGATATCTTTAAATATCTCAAAAGGACATAATTATTCCTATTTGGTTCATTTTATAGTGTTATTAGCATAATATTCTATAGATATTGAAAAGAATAGTTAATTATTATCATCTTCATTTATGTGTGTAACAGAGTTCTTTATAATTCACAAAGTAATTTACAGATATTCTGATTCAAGTAGCATCTAATTCAATTACTTTTCTATCACATAGTCTTCTAACACATCTTCTGTGCTCCACACAAAGCTTTGCAAAGTGAGACAAATAGACTAATAATTTATATTCACAGATGAGGAAACTTGAAGTTCACAGAAACTATGACTTTCCAAAACTACATGCACTGTGGCAGGGCTAAAGATAATTTTTTATTTATAACCATAGATCAGTCCCTAGACTTCACTTTACAATACTAACTTCAGTAATTCTTAATAAATCCCTTTTCATGAATTCCTGACACTTGAGATTTAACTTGTCAAGAAAGAAACTCAGTTCATCCCCCAAACACCACTCTGGATTTTACCACCACTGACACCATCATTTATCTTATCTTCTAGACTGACAACCTTAAAATTATTTTTGATTCCTTGCTTTTACTGTTCCTGTCTGCCGTGTCTAATCTAAATCTTGATGAGTCTTTATCCACATATATTTATCAAAGTGACCATTTTTCCACTGGGATCATATTCTTCTCATATATTCAACTAGGGGATAAAACTTAGGTTCTTTGAATCTCCCACTAGCTGTAACACTTTCAAATTAAAAAAATACATGAATATTAATCATTATGTCTATTGGCATACTTATTTCCATTATTCCTTAATTAAATAAACTCATTCAGTTATAACATTTGAGATAGGATATAAATTTCACTCATTAGAGGCAAGGAAGGGAAATGAAAGGTTTGAGTTTTAATGTATATTTATACCACATAGTACACCTCTATTTTTTGCAAGTATGAATATTGTCATAATTTGAAAAATACTAAAAACAAACACATAGCTTTAAGAAATATTTATCAAAAATCTTGAAAGCTTTGAGGTATATATTGACATATCTAAACAAGAGAGATATAGCCTTAGTATTCACAAACAAGAAAATGGTGGTAAATTCTCAGCAGAAGTAAAATAGGGATTAATGACATACTCCAGCAGTGTTTCTCATCATGTGGTCTGGAAACGACTTCTATAAGAACCATGCAAACACTTAAAATGTGATACTTCCCAGGTGACCTCTTAAATTTCCTGTATAATAAAATCTGTGAGTGTGGTTCAGTGTTTCCTATTTTAACAAGCACCTCCAGATTATTTTTCTGCACACTATATTTCTGAGAAATCCACTTCTATAGTGTGGACTAGCCTTAAATGTTCTTCTTTTAGCATATGATTGTTTTCTACAATGAATATGATTAACAAAAACATTTAAAGTCACTTTAGACAATTCAAGCAAATGTATGAATTAAGGTGCTAAATTAATAGAAATCAACGTATTAATCTTAATATGGGTGGATTAATGAATGTTTTTGATTGTAATGAGTCAAAAGTACATGATGCCAATTGACTAACAGAGAAATATTTCAGAAATGGGACACAGTCTCTGTTAAGAAAGATATGGAGATAAGAAGTAAAGAAAATACGATCAGAGGATTAATAGAGTAAATCTGTCCAGGGAAGAGAGTTACATTTCAAAGAATTGAGATGAGTTTAACAAGAACATTATTTACCAAACCAAGGACTTTTGATATGATTCAGAGATTAATCATTGATTGTCATTGATCAAAGATGGATGAAGCTAGGCAAATAAATCTTTGGGGAAGGTTGTTTTGGTAGTATTATTAGGACTAGAGAAAAAAGTGGAAAGATCAGAGGCTTACAAGTTAGCACACATATTTAATTAGGTTCTAAGCTACATTGATGGCTGAGAAAATTGAATTGAATAAAGGCTTGGGAATATTAAATAATAATTTTTGAGGCTTTGGTTGAGCTCTAATCTTTTTTGTCTTAATCGATATGGTGTTTAATGATTTTTTTAAATTGAAGAATAATGCTTTCTGTTTTAAGGTGGCTCTTTTAGTTATATGTTCATATGGCTGCCATGTTTAAGGACTGATGCCTTTGTTATATTTAATTTAAGTACTAGAAATGGTTCAGTAGCAGCCATTTATTCTCTTTAAATCCAAGACACCCAAATGTTTTTATTCACCTTGTCTGTTTTTTGAGCGTTGAATCAATAGTATCACAAGTAGTAATATCTCAGAGGTTTGAGGTATAGAGTTACTGAGATCATTGGTTCATTCCAGTACTGAGAATGGCGATGGTGATTTTGTAGCTCTGCTATTTCATTTTGCTCTTTATTTCTTTGTAAAGAACTTGAAGCCCAGAGATATTCAGGGCATAGCACATACAGTTCTGACTCCCAGTCTTAGTACCTATCCTACATCATTCAGTCTTTTAATTTCATTGTATAATTTTGACTCTGGTCAACAATTTTGATTATCACAATATTTATCTTTGAAAAGATTCCTCATTTGTTGATCTGGCAAGTGTCCTTCCATAAGCATACTTAATTGTTAATACGGATGAACTTTTATTATTTTTCTCCCCTTAGAAGTTTCTATCTGTACTTCAAAGTCCTCTGGCTCCACTGTTTCAGTTTTAGCCTAAGCTTCTCCCACAACTAAATGATACTTTCGATAGACTTCAGCCTTAAAAGAGATGGGAAAAGACATTGTATTTTATAGTTTTGTGTATGAAACAATGCAGTAGACCCACTAGCAAGTTGACATTTTCCTCATATTCAGATGGCTAGGGATAAATGTATGAGGCAAATGCCATAAGCAGATTTGAAATGTTGGCAGTTTAGCTAAATTTACCCAGGGAAGAAAATTGGAAGCTGTTGTTGCAGTAGAGCTCATTTGTTGCCATAAATAGTGTTTCTCTTGGAATAAAGGAAGGAGAAATACAGAGGGAAACACAGAAATTCCCTTCTTCTCTTGGGGCATAAGTGTAAAATTATAATTAAATTTCTGGCAGAGAAAATAGTTGTTGTAGCACATTTTTTAAAAACCTGATGTTGAACAAAGGCAGTCAAAAGCACTTTATGGATTTATGCTTTGCCAAATCTAAGTCCAAGTTATTAAATAGAGTGTTCACCTTTTAGCAGTATGAATACTATATCCATGTCCAAGCTAATAGTTTGGTTCTCTTTCCTACATATTTTCCCATGATGACTGAGCATCCCATAGCAGAGGAAGGGTAAGTCTATCTGCAAGTGTAGTAACTGAATGTTTTAGGGGAAAAAGCAGCTCTACTTGTGTTTCCATCTTACCATCACTTTGCTGTCTCTCTTATACATATGTACACACATACACATGTGCACATTCACATGCACAAACATAGACACAAATACAGATGGTAATAGAGCTTGAACTCGGAGCTTGTGTGCTCTCATTTAGCTTTTTCACTCCAGGCTTGTGTTCACTAGAGTCACAACTCCACTTTCATCTTTTTGATGTTTCATTGTTGATAAGAGAGTCACAGACTTTCCTGGTCAGGCTGGCTTTGAACCACAATCCTCACATCTGAGTCTCCTGAGTAGCTTAATTACAGATGTGAGCTACTGGAATACTACTGAAACCTATATTTTTGACAAGAAAACTTGCTAGAAAACTACCTGAATCATGTATATGGACATCATGTATATGAACATCATGTATATGAACATCAGTTCATCATAAATGAACTGATCTAGCAAGATTCATTCTGGATTCCACATTTGCCTTCCATCATGTCCACTCGCATTTAGCAATCATTTTCCCGTCCAGATAGACCTTGTATCACACAGTCTCAGCCATCTCATCGTACTTCAGCTCAGAGAAGATCTTGTAAACATTACTGATGGGACTACTGAAATAACTGCATCAGCCCAACCCATTACATTACTTTGAACAAACTAATTTTGTCCTTGTTAACCTATCCATCTAGAAACTGTTATTCCCAGAACAGCAAATCTGGCATTAGATGCCTTGTGAAATTGAACTCCACTATTTTGTATCAAATATTTTCAATGTACTAAGCAATGTACTGACATTGTGTGCTTGGATGTGTGGAAAGAGGGAACATAGGAGGGGAGAATGGTTGTTCAAGGACAAAAGTAAAAAACTCCTCTCTATTTTTGATATGCTTCTTATCTTCGGAGGGAGGAAAATACATTTGAGCTTCACAGGCTTTAGAAAATTAACAATGAACAAGTAGAGCAAATAGAAGAATAATGTCACTTATAGCTGTACTTTAGATCCAGCAGATGGTAATGTAAATTACAGATATTTTCCTATTTAATTTCAGGTCAAAAGAACAAAGACTTATAACAATAACTTTCCCTATATTTCCTTAAACAATATCTTCAAACATATTCTAGACATTCGAAACCCTTTTACTGGTATTAAAGTGTCACATCAATTTTATATCAGATAAATGTAAAGTCAGAACAATTCAGACGGCCTTGATTCTGAACTCCCTTGGTGTTTGTGGTTAGAGCAAAGAAGCCAAGAAACCTTAGCCACAAAACATTTTCTATGAAAATAATAGGTGCACAAGACCTAAAAACTTTATTTTCTCTCTATCATTCCCCATACCCACACCATACCCACATGTACCTTTCATGAAAAGTCAGTAATAATGCTTCTATGCAATAGAATTCAGTTGACAAAATGGTAAATGAGACTTAAGAAACTACCAGCGTCTTATGATTGTGAGATTGAAACATACAAATCCAAGCCTTGTGGAAATCAGCTTTGTGTTTTTAAACAAATCACTAATTGCTCTATGCCTTATTTACTTGTAAGATAAATATGGGCACTGGACTATATAAGCTCCTAGGTATCTTAAAATTCTCAGAATCTATTCTTCTACAGTTAAAGGAGTTAGGTAACAGAAACCAAGGGATGTTCGATTCCTTCTGAAATCAGTGTGATAGTT
This sequence comes from Dipodomys spectabilis, assembly GCF_019054845.1. NCBI lineage: Eukaryota > Metazoa > Chordata > Mammalia > Rodentia > Heteromyidae > Dipodomys > Dipodomys spectabilis. The sequence goes on from NW_024871136.1 coordinate 562,002, forward strand.
TACTTTCTTATACCTCCTCTTTATTGATACTCATAAAAGCCCAAAGTCTTATCTCCAATTAATCACAAAAAAAGTTGGAAGTGGTGCTGTGGCTTGAATGGTAGAGTGCTATCCTTGAGCAAAAGGAATCCAGGGACAGTGCCCACACCCAGAGATCAAGCGCCGGGACTCAAAAAACATACACACACACCCAAAAATAACAACCAGATAGATCAGATGTTACCACCTTCACTTTTAACAAATTTCACCTCAGAATACTTGGGGATCTTTTTTTTGACTAGGGCCACTTTGTAAATGGCACAGTAGTGATTCAATGTTAAAGCTCTGTGAGCCTGATCTTCCTACTAGACCATACAATTAGTTGCTTACTCATAAGGTAAGTACTTCTAAGAGGTAGAGAAATCAGATTTAATTTCATGTAGATGACATTTGGTATTTAGTTAGATAGAGACCAGACCTCTTTTGAGTGCCAGACCCATATTGCAAGCGCTTACTCAAGATCTCATATGTGCTTGAAATTCATCATTTCCAAGGCTGAAATGAGGAACATTTCGCTGCTACTTCCAAAAACTAAAAGAAATGAAAGGCACTTGAAGGGAAATATTTCATGCTTGAAATGTGCCTTATTCGTTGCACAAGCCAGCGATTTAAGTGCCACCTTTCATTTCCTCCCATTTCCTCCATCACTTCCCTTATCCAATCCATCACTAACTCTTGTAGATTTTGCCATATAATTCTACGTTTATCCAGTTCTACTCCAAATATATGCCACAGTGTTACCATAATAACCTTCTTGAAATAGAAAGATACTCTCTTAATATATCCCTAAGCTATTTGGCTTCTACTCAGCAGCCATAATAAATATCTTCTTTTTTATTATATATTTTAATGCTACATAGTTAATATAACTGAATGACATAAGAACTTTGGTGAGTTTCCACATGTATACATACACATTGTACCATTTCCACTACCCAGGTAGAAATATACTCATCACTTCCAAAAATCTTCCTGCATTCCTTTGTGGGGTTTTTATTGTTCTTTTGCTACAAGAATATTTAACGTAGCCAGGCGATGGTGGCTCACACCTGTAATCCTAGAGGCCCAGAGTTCAAGCCCCAAGACTGGCAGAAAAAAAAAGAATATTTGGGCTGGGAAGGTGGCTCAGTGGTAGAGCGCTTGCCTTGCATGCTCGAGGCCCTGGGTTCGATTCCTCAGCACCACATAAGCAAAATGAAAAAAGCCGGAAGTGGTGCTGTGGCTCAAGTGGTAGAGCGCTAGCTTTGAGCTGAAGAGCTGAGGGACAGTGCCCAGGCCCAGAGTTCAGGCCCCACGACAGGACCCCCCCACCCCAAAAAAAGAATATTTAACATGAAGTCAAGCCCTTAAATAAATTTTCAAATGCCCAATATGGCATTATTAGATACAGGCACAAAGTTGTACAGCAAATCTCTAGAACATTCATAACTTAAACTTTATACCCATTGAACAAGTCTTCATTTCTTCCCTCTCCTCAACCCCTAACAACTCTCTTTCTATTTACTGCTTCTTTGAATTTTGGACTATTTAAATTTCTTTAACCATTTGTCTATTGTTAGATACTGACATTGCAACCATATCTTGATCTTATGAATGATGCTGCAATACGCATATATATGGATATATACGGACAGATATATTTACCCAGTAATGATGTCATTTGCTTTGAACATATTTTCAAAAGAAGGATTTCTGGATCACAGGATAGCTCTATTGAACACACACACACACACACACACACACACACACACACACACACACACTTATTTGTTTTTTATTTACTGCCAATACCAAGGCTTGAACTCACTTGACTTGTTCCTTTAGTTTTTTCTCTTTCGCCTGGTGCTCTACTACCTAAGCCACACCTCCGGTCAGGTTTTTTTTGCTGATTGAGATGGAGTTACACGGACTTTTCTGCCATAGCTGATTGTGAACTATTATCCTCTGAACTCAGCCTCCTGAGTAGTTAATATGACAGGGATCAGCCAATTGTGTCTGACTTCTATTTTCAATATCTTTGGAAAACTCCATACAGGATATTTTCATTTCAGTGCACAAGTGTTCTCTTTTCTTCACAATATTGCCAATGTTTGTAACTTTTTCTACAATTCTTTTTCATCATATCAAGAATGAAAATTTTCAATTGTCCCTCAGTGCATATTGTGTACAGAATGTTTTATTTAAGAGTCACAAACTGATGCTCAATTGGAAAGAATGACAAAACAGATTTTATTGTTAATGATAAGTTTTACATCCTGCTCCTTAATTCTGTTTCCCTTTCTTTCTATGTCTGTATCTTCCTACATAAAATGAATTTATGTTAATACAATACTTAAAATATTATTATATATAATTGTAAAATAGATAATCTGTAGTTACATAATATTTATTATATAAATGGTGAGTAGAAATAGAGTTGGGCATCTAAAGAAATGTTGTTTTTTCTGAAATTTATTACAAGCTCTAGTGATCTGCCATACAATTACATATAATTGAGCTTATAATATTAACATTATTAATTATGTAATAATTAATGTTTATAATAAAACTCGTTGAAGTGATTCTATTTTCATAGTCTACAAAAAAAAGGTGATATTATAGTGCTCATGGGAATATCTTCTGAATTAAGTTTTACCTGAATAAGGACATAATCTTATCTGAAAATCTACTGTTGAATATATCTGCATGAATTATTTTTAGTATGGCCTACTGTAGTTGGCTTCCTCTTACAGGTTATCTTTAATTTTATGTCTGTTTTATTATTTAGTAAAATAGTAATTATCTCCTGTCAAAATTTGGATTATTAGAGCATTTAAAGATTTTTTGCCTTAAATTTTCTTTATATTAACTAGTAAGTTTGTTAATGGAAATCCCTTTGTACAACTATTTAAAGGTAATAAAGGTATTTAAAATTCTTGTTTTCCACAGAGTTCATTATAATTAAGCTAAAATATTTTACAGATCTCAATAAATGGTTTGCTTCTGAAAACCTCTTTATGTGTTAGTCAAATAAATAACAATAGTTATAAACTTCATGCAGTGCTTTGTTACCCAGAAAAAAACTCTGATGATTTTCATTGTGGAACATATATCCACTTACTTTCTGGACACATATACTGAAGAGGAGCTATGACTTTTTATTCAGTTTTATGGATTTCCAATTTACTAGGAACAGTGGTTAGATGGAAGCTTATTAACAGTAGTTAAAGCACTGTGCATTACCCTACTCATTAATTCTTAAGTAGTTAGCATTAAAATGGATTAAATTATAGAGTAAGAAATATATTTTACTTCAGTGTAAAATTATTAGAATGTTACACAAAGTGAACTATATAAACTATCATTAATGTCCTGTCTGTCAGCATTTCACTATTTTTTTTTTTTGCTTTTAAATGTAATGGTTCCACATTATGCATAACATCATCATCCTCATAGACACGCAAAAAGTTTTTCAGGCCATCAGCATTCTTTCAAGCTTTAATAGCTTTAATACAAGCAGAAATCATCTAGAATTTATGCCATAACGCCCAATCTGAAATATATTCTTTTCCTTGTCTGTTAACAACCTCCAATTGTCTTACAAAGAAATAAAGTCTCTGATAAGTCATTCTAACCTCTTTTCCTGTAGATTCAATCTTTGGGTTTTTCTCACACCTTTTAGAGATGTCCTGCCTCATTAACATTATATGCTTTCTTAACATCTATGTTTGACCATCATTAAGAGAACTGTTATTTTTTCTATCAAAGAAAATAAAACCAAAGGTAGGCAGCTCAGAATTGCTATCATCACTCATTTCATCATTTTCATGTGCTATTTGAGGCTTAAATTCTGTTTTTCCAGTTCAATATTCCTTCATTTTACCACAATAGTTGCTGTGGCTCCAGCTAGCTCACCGTTGTATAGAGCTAGAAATGACCCTTGACAGTCCTAAGAATACTTTCTTTTGTTTCCATTAAAACCATGTTTTATTTACTGTTTCTAATGCCAGAGAATCCTTCCATTAAGGTGAAGCTGATTGGCAAGAGAAGGAATGATCCAGTAGGATTATGGGGGTCGTGGGGAAAGAAGTTGAAGAGAGAGTACTGGAGTTGTTACTGGAGCCACCATTTCTTTTGCTACAGCTTTGGACAAAGAGCCTACGATTCTTGAATCCTACTTTTTCCCAGGACTCTTGAAACCAGAGGTCTTGTTCAATGGTGAGATGGCCTGCCCCATATGAATACTAAATGCACCACTGTGGTTATCAAACATTCTCATAAGGATCAAGAAACAAACAACCTTGGGTTTTAAGTGCTGTTCAGCTTTTACAATATGTGCACTTGAGCTGGGTTGATCATGTGAAGAGATGTGGAGTATCAAGTATATCTCATAATTGTCTTTCCCCATGAAATAATATTATGCTCAAATAACAGAACTAAGTTTTTCTTAAGTCCTCACCTGGCTTTTGAATTTGAACACTGTAATCCCTCACCAAAATGCATGGATCTAGCTAGGAAACTCTATTTGGAAGAATGAAGATGACATAAAATAAAGCTTCCACCTCAGAAAAGATTCTCTGGAAAATAAAAGGTATCTTCAGTGTAGTGGGTCTTTGAGGATACGGAAAACATGTCTTGCTCCCCTTCTAGGGGACAGCATGTAACTGAATGGGCGAATGAAAAACAAAACAGAAGAAAATAACTTGACATGGGACTGATGCATGTTGTGCTCTATCTTGCCAAAAGTCATATGTTACACAATCCCTGAAATAGACTATATTAGGAGAGGATTGATTGGGTCATAAGTCTGGAACCCTCATAAATAAGACTAGTATACTAGAAAAATAGATGCATGGGAGCATGGGAGAACACAGAAGGTATCATCTACAAGGTTCATTCTTCATCAGACTCCAAATCTATTGAGGCCTTGGTTTGGGACCTTCCAGCCATCAGAATTTTAAGAGAAATTTATTTTGTTCATAAATTATTCAGTGTATATTATCACTATCAGAACAGAGTAGACAGTGTATCTGAATGAAGAAGACACAAGTGTCCTTATCTGTAGAGCCAGCACAGGCACCAAAATCTTAATGTAGCAATAGTTGATCTGTGTGTTTTGACCCAGATTTAGTCCTGAATCAGCCGTATAAAGGCTCTTGTATACTTAAGTAAGGTAGGGATAAGAGAGGGGGGGAGGAAAGAGAGAGAGAGAGACAGAGACAGAGACAGAGACAGAGACAGACAGACAGACAGACAGATCTGATAGAACTCTGGAGTAGAAACAAGAAATGAAGTATGTCCTGGCAGATGCCAACTCTAATAAATGAGTACTATACCTATCACTTATGCTAAGTATCATGTAGCCTCTCTGGTTTGAAAAATGAGATGTACCCAGCAGGATTATGTTTGAACCACTGATTACCAGCTTCTAGTGCTGTTTTTGAGAAGTGATAGAAACTAGAATATGAGGTCTACATGAAGTAAGTCAGCTGTAGTTTATCTGGAAGGTTATATCAAGACTCTAGGTTGCTTTTCTCTGTTTACATTTCCTATTCACCATGAAGTAAGTAGCCTCTGCCACATACCCTGTCACCATACTGTTCTGCCTCATCCGAGGCCTAAAGTCACGAAGCTAACCTAAGTGACCATGGACTAAATCCTCTGAAACCATGAGCCAAAAATAAATCCTTCCTCCCCTTTAGTATTTCTCTCAGGTATTTGGTCACATGACAAAGAAGTAACTCTTGTAATCATTACCCTAGCCTGGAACTCAGACTCAAGATCAAGAAAGCATGAATAAGTACAGGTCAAGTTTGCACCACAACACTTTCTCATAGTAGAAGATAAATACAGTTAAAAAATAACTTTAATGATATTGATTTTTTGAGACAAAATTTCACAATTTAGCTCAGCTGGATTTCTGGATCCTGCCAAGTGCTAGTATAGGTATAACAGATGTCCACTACTTTTTAAACACATGGCTTTGAACTAAAATATATGAGTTCAATACAGTGAACACAAACTGACCATTATATGCTGTGCTTATTTGATTACTGGCTTTCTACTTGTGAAATTGTTAACTCCATATGAATAGCCACTGTAACTGTTTACCAACATGTCCCAAATATACGAGTCATTTTGAGTAATAGGCTTTTTCAAAAGAAATACACTATTTGTTTCCTAGAGCTGCAGTAGCAATGTACTACAAACTGGGTGTTCTCAAACCACAGAAATGTGTTCCTTCATGGATTCAAAGACTAGGAGTCTAAAAGCAAAGTGTCAGAGAGACAAAATTAAAACTAAAACCTATAGGAAAATCTTTCATTGCCTATTTCCAACTTCAGATGAATTGCCAAAATGGTTGGTATTTTGACTTGTAGGTGAAGAACTCTTTCATCACCATTTGCCATTCATTCACTGTGTCTTTGTGCTTTCTTATGACGACCATAGTCATGTTGGAATAGAGCCCATCGTACTTCTGAAATGACCCTATTTCCAAAGTTTGCATTTTGAGATAGTGTGGGAAAAGACTTCAACACATGTTTTTAGGAAGGCTGGTACAATTCAACCACAAAATACCTACATACCATACATGTTTCTTTGTGCCATTAGCTGATAGGCTTTTTGTTTGTAAATTCTTATCTCCATTAATTCTCAGATACAATATTATTTTAATGGTACATAGGAGAGAATGGAGACTCAATAAGGTGATTTTACTCTCTCAAGGCCATTCACTAATAAGGAGTGAATTTGGGTATGTCTAACTCCAAGGTAACCTGCTGTCTCTCACAAATCCAAAGACTTGGTGAAACTTTTATTTTTCTGTTTCCTTTCCATGAACAAAGAGATGAAAATCAAACATCAAAATGTACACATTTTTATTTTATTGGTATCTCACTTATGGAAAACCTACTATGTTACATGTTAACTAGGAAAAATGATACTAGCTTTTATATTTTCTTCTGTTTTCAAAGAATATCTACAAATACCTTTAAATTAATCCATCAATAAACACTTGGTTCCTTAATAATTTGGAACCAATAGTAAAATGTAGGTTAACTTACCCAGACAAATAAAACTTCATTTGTCATAGACAGTCAATGCAGAATATATCTTTCTAGTATCATCATGCCTGATTGAATAGAATGATCCTTTTCTTTCTGGAGAGAATTATAGTCTTTACTTCTAGATTATTGAGTTTAGAAGTTGGTTGTCTGCTTGGTAAATGGCTATGTAGCAGTGTCAGTATGGTATGAAGCTCATAACTATCCTCAAGTAGAATCATAACACTTAAATCAAAACACTTAAAGACTTAGAGCTGTCCTTGTGATACAAATATATCTGGGGAGGGAAACTTTTTCCTATTTACTGACATAAATGAAGAAGCAGACATGGGGCCAAGGGAAAAAGGACAAGCAACATTATTGAGAAAATCTCAGATAGATGTGTAGAACGACTAGTTCTTTAGCTACCATATGAAATTGTAATTCATACGTTAAATATGCTATGAAAACTACTATAAAAGCAGACCAAGAATGAATGTGCCAACAAAGCATCTTCAGTATTTCTGAAAGTCTTAACCTCCAGCCCCTTAACACATTACCAGATGATTTATGCTTGTCTTCTCTATTTTTTTCTGAAGTGAAACATCTTCTTTCAGTAGATTCAGTAGGTATATGGCATCCTCCCACTGTCGGCCAACATACATTAAGGCCTATTTACACAATGTTCTTACTTTATCTTTTCACCCTATTATAGAGTTCTCTGCAAAGCTTTCGTACTGCAAATGGTTTGATAAAGTAAAGAAGACTGATGATGATATATCATCTCACCTAGGCAGATCAGTTAATCAATTAAGAAGGCACTTTGCTAAAAATAACAGATCTTACTACAGGGGATTAAAGAGATATGTCTAGAAGTAAGCAATCTATTGACTGATATAGCTCAATGATACATTTAGAAATCTAGATTTTTTTCTGGACTTGTTGGTTTATACCTGTAATCCCAGCTATTAGGGAGGTATGAGACTAGACTGTGAGAAAAGTTAGCAAGACCCCACTCTCAATCAGTGAGCCTGGCATCCTGAAATTTTGCTTGTGACTCCAGATACATAGGGGTTAATAGGTATGAGTAATCTCCTACTTACATATCTCTGTGGGTGAGACCAGAGGTATGAACTACCACGCCAAGTTGTTGGTTGAGATGGAGTCTTGCTAACTTTTTTCCCAGGCTGATCTTTCACTGTGATTCTCCTGATCTCTACTTCTCAATTAGCTGGTTTATACATATGAAAACAGAGTAATAAAACACATCAAAGTTTTTTAAAAGAACTGAATGCCATTGGCTCATGTGTGTAATCCTACCTACTTAAGAGGCCTTGCAACAGATGACAGGTTCAAAGCCAGACTGGCAGAAAGTTTATGAGATGCCTTCTCCAGAACAAAACAAAACAAAACCCAGAATAAAGTAGAGCTGGAGGTATAGCTTAAGTGATGGAGTGAGCACTTGCCAATCAGACTGAGCCAGAGCAAGGTTCTGAGTTTAAGTCCCAGTAATGTTTAAAAAAAAAAAGAAGAAGAAATAAAAGATTATTTAAAAGAATGAGATAGAGAGCAAGGCTCTTAGTTTAAGTTCTACTACTGTAAAAAAAAGATTGCTAAAAAGAATGGGATACAGGAAAAGATTAAAAGAGATGTTTGACTAAAGCATATTATAGGCATGTATGGAGGGAGGAAGGAATGAGAAGAGGAAAGAAAAAGAAAAATCCAATAGCAGAATTCCAAGCTTCAAGGAAGGGACTGTGGGGAGACATTTTACAGAATAAGGGGTCTGTTTTGAGACTCCTTAAATAATTTATATGAATAGAAGCCTGCTTTATTAAAATAGAAAGATATTCAAATGTTTTTTTCTTTCATGTGATTGTTTCTAACACATTTATAAGATTATTTCTTTGTTGCTTTGTATGTCCCTCCCCGACGGTATAACCCCTGCTTGCACTGTATTTGATGTCAGTATAATTTGTGGAGGGGAAGGGAAAAAAACAAATTGTTTAAATAGGGATACAGGTTAACCCATTGCAACAATGAGATGTACAAGTCGTTATGTCAAAAACGAACTTTACAACTTTGGTGGGGGCGGGGAGGAGGATTGGGTTGGGGTAGGGGGAAGATGGGAAAGGATGGGAAGGGGAAACAACGGAGGAGGCTACAATGCTTGAGCATTGGTAAGAAATGTATGCATTATCCTGCCCATGTAATTGTAACCCCTCTGTACAGTATGTTCTCAAATAAAATAAAATAAAATTTAAAAAAAAAAAAGAAATGTACTCATTATCTTGCCCATGTAATTGTAACCCCTCTGTACAGTATTTTCACAATAAAATAAAATAAAATAGAAAGATATTCCAATTGCAAAATGCCTACTTGTTTCTACATTTCATATGTATTTTTATTTCACTTAATTTTCATAGCAACCCTATGAGATAGGAAGACATAGTCTAATTACAACTTCATCTAAGAAGTGCTAATAATAACACATACTGTGCCATGGGAACGCAGAGGAAGAATGCATGCAATTCAGATATGAGCCTTGTATAAGTAGAGACTGTATGTATCTGTTTTCAAGATTATCTTAGTTATGATATGAGAAAAAGGACAGGTGTTGAAATTAGATTTTTGCTGGTAACCTAATAAAAATAATCTTAAGTTTATACTAGGTTTGAATCCTGCTTTTGCTTTTGAAACTTTATATTATATCTCTCCATTACAAGCAAATTTGTTCCTATTTTTCCTGCAATGTCATCAAGTATACAAAGAGAAAATTTGTCTTGATAGAATTGCTCATTCTGTCAATGACAATATCATAAGAACTATATTTCTTTCTCAACAAGTTCCCTAATTCATTTATTTTACTGTGTCTTTTTGTTTGGCCAGTTGTTTGGTTGTCTGCAGCATGGTCATCACTGCTATTGCTTTTCTCTCACAAGAAAAATACTGTTTGTAAAGACAGCACAAGGATGTTTTATGTGCCTTGCTAAACAACTAAAAGCAACTGTGAAGTTCCATAATGCATCTGAAAATCTGTTTGCTTTTCAAAGGACACCAGGTGCTCAAAGCTGCACATGAAGGCTGCCATTGTTAAAAATACAAAGAACTCAATGAACATATGGACATTTTGTTTATATGGCCTTAAAAAGATTTCTTCAGTCTTAGACATGCTTGTTAAGTAGTGCCTGTTCATCATCAGAGAAAGCAGCCTTTTTACCAACACCTAGCCAACAGCTAGCAAAATGCAAACTATCCTCATTAAATACTGAAAGCATATAGAAGCCTGGCTTTGTAGACAGAATATCCAGCATTGTACTGATTCATATTTATACGGCCATAACAATGTTTCTCTCTCTACCCCAGATACTTACGCATCTCAGTCATTACATCTGGTTTTGTTACATTTGACTTTTCAGAAAATGAGTTTGTAATTCTAAGAAGCAAAGAATTTTTTTCTTGATAGTGGAAGCTACCACAGCTGCCACTATCTTTTTAAAATACTTCAAGATACCTGAATCAAGTATTTGCTTATATCAATTTGTATATTTATTAAGTTGAAGAAAGATGTACTTTGTTTCCCTTCTTTTTAAAATTTTGTCATTTTTCTAAATAAACGAGAATTATGATTGAAGTTAGAGAAATGGGATGAAGAAGAAAACCTAATGGTATCTTGAAAGTTGCGATGTAAATTCTGTTTACCAAGAAGCAGGGGAAAAGATGAAGACAGTGTTTAAGGTAATAGTTAATTGAAATTCTAAGCTTGTCCAAAGCCTTAAGCAATCTTTTGATGCTTGATTAGTATACATATATGCTCTATTTTTTCTCTGAAAATAGATTATACATTGTTACTGGTGTCTTCTCCACAGGGTATTTTGATTTTCAACAGTGTAAATTGACTATCTTTTGAGACATAAATATGTACATTTCTAGGACATAAACAGACGTCTGTTTCATATTGGTTTTTGGACTAAACTGTTATGTGCCATTGAGAGATGGTTCATTGTTATGAACCATCATTTCCTGTGGATTTAATTTAGAATCTAAATTCCTGAGAATATGGACCTTATCATCTGTACCTTTGAAACTATGTTCGTTGTGATGTCACAAGCCTTATCCTTGCAAATGTCTAGGTAATGTGTGAATTTGATCTGATTGCACTGGGGAAAATAGGCTTCTTCATAATTCTGTCTTCTAGTCTGGCTCTGACTCTAATTCTAATCAGCTCCTGAGCTGATTCTTCTTGCATCCATGGCTACCCAGAGTCACTGACTCTGGCACCTATTAGGAAGTCTCTAAGAGGTATAAAAGTAAGACATGCAGCTGACTATTATTAAGTCTGATCTGGTTGCCAGAGAATTTATAAGGAAGAACACAACCCCCATTCATCACAGAAACTCTGTCAATTTACAAGAGCTCATAACCTATGGATTTAAAGAAGCAGACAAAATAGAAATAATCAGGATTGAATATCAACAATGCTTCATCTAAATTGTTTGTTTTACCTTGAGGAATTAGTTTGACTCTGTTTAAATAACACAATATGGTTCTCTTCAATCTCTTATAAATTACAGGTTGAATCTATATATCAAAACATATGTTATATTTCCCCAGAGCATGTGCCTTATTTTTCAATACATAAGATATAATAAATATGTATTGCTATAACAGAAAACTCCTTTATTCTTTTCCATAACTGATATTTTACATCACATTTTTCTAATTACAAAAGTAAATACAAACCAAATACAGAAGACTAGTTACAGCACAAAAGAATGCAGTGACTAAAAATCATCTGCAATACTACTATTCAGATATAATTGTTAATGCTTTTACATGTATCTATAAATCAGTTAGATTTATAAGAATGATTATATGTCTACTCCAAAGCAGAATCATATTTTACTCATTTTGAAGTCTTTATATACTATAAAATATATTGCAAAAACCTATGACATCCATCATATATATGTCAGATATATGTGCATATATATAGTATATATACACTATATGTATATATATATATATATAGTATATATATATACACTACATATAGCACAAGAGAGGCATGTATATGTGTATAATAATGTTCAGACTTTGGATTAAACTGTATTTCAGGATCAAACTATAATTATATATTTTTGTCCATATGCCTTCATATTAACTCAATAATGGATTGTGACTATTTTCCCATGTCAGTTAATATTCTGCCACACTATGATTTTAATCAAAATATGCCTTAACTCTGTATGGATCTACTATAATTTACTTAATTCATCGTTGTCTAATATTTTATTTTTAATTTATCATGATTATAAGTAATATCAGTTTTGAGTAAATGACACATACTGTATTCCTAGCACAGTTATAGGCAGAAGGATTTGGATTTCAAGAACAATCTGTGCTACTCGGTGAGACTCTCAAAAAATCCGAGAGCTAGAGGCATGACGCAGTGGTAACATACTTACTAACATATACAAGGCCCTGGATTTATTCTCCAGGAGGAGCAATAAATAGTATCATCATGAAAATCTTTGTAGATTAAATTTTGAATAGCTTTCCAATTATTTCCTTAGCTTAAATTGCTAGATGATATAGACATTAAGAATTTTAACTTTTTGTGACCTAATGATAGCATGACTTATTTATTGTAACATGTTTAGATTTTTCTATAGAAGGACATCCATCAGATTTCACTTGAAAACCAGCTTACATGTATCCAAACATTTATCTTCTGGCTACTCTATTTTGCACATGATTAAATATCTGCCTATAACTGCATTTATTTCTGTCTGGACATTATTTTGTGGTAAAGCAGTTTTGCAAACCTTTATTTTTTTTGTTGTTAAATTCACGACATTTCCCAGAAGCTTCAGCTGAACACAGATATTACCAAATGAAAATGGAAAAAAGCAAAGCACCAAGTGATTTTCCATCAGTAAAGCTGAACTCTTTTAGAGTGTATGTACCCTGACCATGTTTCATAAATGAAAGTGTAGTGGGTGCAAAATGGTAAGGGCCATTAAAAAGTCTATATCTCGTATCTACTTTGTAGAAGGTATTATGCTAATTACCTTGCATTTGCATGTACACACAGGGTTGGTACAGAGTCATATGCAGCTAGGCAGAGGCTCTGCTTTTAAGGACTGCTGGGAATTAGTTGCTGCTAAATAGAATATTCAATAAAAAGGCTACATGAGAGATGTAGTAAAGCCATCTCATCAAACAAAAACAAATCTAGATGAGCAAATTAAAGCTAAAACTAGGCTTTTGTTGATCAGAATCAAAGTCTATTCTAAACCTGTATTTTAACTTCAGTATCCTTCACATAATATAAATTAGACTCTCCCACGCTGTTATAAAATAAAAGCAAACATTTTACATTGCTATATAAATATAGCAAATTGCTAAATAAATATAGCAAATTGCTAAATCTGCCTTAACTCTAATATTCCATGGTAAAACAAAAATTTTGTAGAAGAAAAAATGTGCATAAAAAGCAGACAATTTTACAATTAAAGGTAAGACAGTCAGTTGAATTCCTGGAAATCGTTTGTGCTATGATTTACTGAACTTTACATAAAGTTTTTGATTGCCTATCCTGCGATTGTCACTCTGATAGACTCTGAAGCGAAAAACAATTAAGATGATGTTTCTGACCTGATAGAATGGTGGAAAGCATTGCATTTTAGCCAATGGAAAATAACATTCAGAATTAAGTTATATTGAGTGCTTGAAATTTATATCAAGTTTCTTGAAGAACAACAAACAGAAATTGACTCTTGAAAAAATTAACCATGAAAGGGGTGTTCATATACTTGGAATCCATTGAGACCACAGAAGTGAACTTGCAGGTTTCATAGGTTTCACTGATTTAATCACAGACACTGGAAACTGACACAGGAGTTCATGCCATTCCAGAGTCCAGTAATTGGTTATAGTTGTTGCTACTGTCACTGACCATCACCAAAATTATTTCTGGATGACCCCTATGTCCTTATATTATTAGCTTCCATTCAAAGTCTACAGAGAATGATTCTGATTGGCAAAGGCTCAGTATTTTCACATCCTATTTTCAATAGTGTCGGGGAAAGAAAATAACTGGTATTTTCAGCTTTTATGGTAGGAGATAAGTGAAGCCTCACAAAGTAAAGATTGCCAAGACACAAAAAGATAATCAAGGTGCTTAGGCAAGTGATTTGTGATTTTCTACTTTATTTTGTAAGGAATGATTGTCATCTGGAGGTGTCACATTATGCTAGATTAAGCTGGAAAATAAACCTCAAATCCCAATGGTCTATAAACAACATGGGTTTCTATCTCTCTCAACCTACCTGTCAGTTATGGTCAGCGGGGTGGAGAAATCATTTTGCTCACATTGTTCTCACCCAGAGACCCAGATTGGAAAAGATTTCAGCACTGATTATACTATCATCTCAGAATGGGACTGTAGGATTTATTATGTGAGAGGAAGACAGAGTAAATTTTACATCTTGATAATACGATATTTCACTTTAGAAAAAAAATAGGGAAGGGAAGCTGTAATTACTTTTGTAACCATGTCTAAGTTCATATATCCCTAAACAGAAAATGCACTAAATTTGGAGGGAATCACAACTTTTATCAGTACACTTACGTTTTCAGAAATTTTGAACACAGTTTAAATAAGTTAATAGTAAGTCATATAACTTAAATTTGAATATTTTCTGATATATTGTTATAATAACTATCAACTGCATTGCCTACTGCTGTCATATTATTATTGTTGTTATTATTATTCATAATAATAATGTTTTGCTAGTCCTGGGGCTTGAACTCAGGACCTGGGCACTGTCCCTGAGCTTCTTATGCTAAAGGGTAGCACTCTACTACTTGAGCCACAGAGCCACTCCTGGTGCTGGCATTATGTAGTACTGATGATTCGAACCAGGCTTCATGCATGCTAGGCAAGCACTGTACCACTAAGCCACATTCCCAACTACTGTCATTTTAATTCTTACAGTGCTTTGATTTAAATCATTGTCTCAATTGAATAGATTAGGAAACAAAGGTAGAGAGAAGTTTAATTATTTGTTCAGGGTTATACAGCTAGTACCTTATAGATTTCAAAACTAATGTTTTGACTACTGCATTGCGCCACCTCAATTTGCCCTATTTTATAGCACATGATGTACAGTCACTAACTACTTTGAATGAATGTAACTGACTATCCTAAGTTGATCATTTCAATCTATCCTTAGAATTGTAAGGAAATTTAGAGATCTGAAGAGGAGAGGAGCTTATAGAGCTTGCTTTTTGTTTAGATTCAAACTGAAGAAGAAAATAAACCTGGTTTAGAATAGCCCATCAGTAAAAGGATACCTGAATTTTTCTCATAGCTATTATAAGTGGATTCAAATAAAAAAATATTGTAAAATGGTGCAAAAAATGAATAAGCTTCATCTGTTGACACAGCTTTTGTAGAATCTTTACTCACATTTTAAATGTTTGTTTTTCAATAATAGAATAGTTTCTGTCATAGCTCAAGTTGCTCTAGTAAAGTGCCAGACTATGGCTTAAACAACAAACATTTGTCTCATATCCTGAAAGCTGTGAGTTTCACAATCTGAATGTGTACAGCTGATTTCATGTGCTCATCCTGTGTTTAGATGTCTGCTTTTTTCTGTATTATGATGTATAGGAGAGGGAACAATTACCTACTTCCATTTTTGTAAGGATACTAATATTATCATGAAAGTTTCACCCTCCTGACTTCATGTAATCTTCATCATCTTCCAAAAGTCCCTGCATACACTATCCAATTAGATAATGAGTGTTTCAATTTGAAGAACAGAAGATACAAATATTCAGCCCATCTCAGCCTTTGTTTAGTAATTTTCAATCTTGTTGGTAAGGATGAGGTACCATTACTTCAAGTTAAAAGATAATTAAATGGGGATCTTAATTACAGCATATTCAATGTGCATACTTACTTAAAAAATATTATTTCAATAAATCACTAGCTATGCTTTTCTCCAGCACATGAAAGGCTTTAAGGAAGATTTTCTTCCCATAACTTTTATGATAGTTTGAAATTAAGAAACAGGGAGGAAAAAATTGTTAGTAGCTAAATTAAGGTTATAAATGTGTCCTTCTTCTATACAAATAATAAAAATTGTGACAATATTTGTATATATTGGAGAGATTCATTTTCATTAATAGTTATACAATTAATGCTGATAAGTTGCTTACATTCTTTTCAGAGGTTTTGTGTGAATGATTTCAGCTATCATCATTGGAGCTTTGATATAAATTATGTACCTAGTGAGACTGCACAAAATTAAATTAGTAGATAAAAAACTTCACATGCTATAACTGCAGTAACCTATTTTATGTATTTATTTAAATTAGCTCTAAGAAACCACAAAACCAAAAGCAGTCTCATGAAACATGGTGACTAAATGTAATGTGGTAACACAGTTGAGTTCTTGGAACAGAAAAAACTTAAGAATGAAGAAAATATGAATAAAATATTACTTTAAGTATCAATAATATATCAATATTTCAATATTGTTTCTTTGTCAAATGTTCTATAATAATAATGATAATGCTGGCCATAAGATGCTATCTGAAATAATCTTTTAACATTTCTTTAGTTTAAAACTAGGCTAAGGGAGAAGATCTTTACTAGCCATACAACGGACAAGGGTCTCATATCTAAAATATACTTGGAACTCAAAAAATTAAACCACCCAACAACAAATCCTCAAAGAAACAACTGCCCAATAAGTAAGTGGGCGAAAGACTTAAAGAGAAGCTTCTCTGAAGAAGAAAGAAGGATGGCCAATAGACACATGAAGAAATGTTCAACATCCCTAGCCATAAAAGAAATGCAAATCAAAACAACATTGAGATATCACCTCACTCCAGTTAGAACGGCAAAAATCAAGAACTCTAACAACAACAGATGCTGGAGGGGATGTGGACAGAAAGGAACCTTACTTCATTGTTGGTGGGAATGTAAACTTGTTCAACCACTTTGGAAAGCAGTATGGATGTTCCTCAAAAGACTCCACATAGAGCTCCCCAATGACCCAGCAATCCCACTTTTGGGCATTTACCCAAATGATCACAAACAAGGCCACACTAAAGCTACCAGCACAACTATGTTTATTGCAGCATTATTTACCATAGCTAAGATATGGAACCAACCCAGATGCCCCTCAGTAGATGAATGGATCAAGAAGATGTGGTATATATACACAATGGAATTCTATGCCTCCATCAGAAAGAATGACATTTCCCCATTTGTTAGGAAATGGAAAGGCTTGGAAAAAATTATATTAAGTGAAGTAAGCCAGGCCCAAAGAAACATAGGTCCCATGGTTTCCCTTATTTGCAATATCTAGTATAGGTATGAGTCAAGCGGAAAAAGTCAGAGAATGTGATGTTAGGAAAACGAACCCTCAAATATGTATTTTAATGTTTTTGTTTCTTTCATGCATGTGTTTCTAACGCATTCATAAGATTATTTCTTTATGGCTTTGTATGTCCCTCCCCCACAGTGTAACCCCCGCTTTCACTATATTTGATGTCAGTATAACATGTGGAGGAGATGGGGACAAACAAGTCGTTTAAGGATTCAGGTGGACCTGTTGCAACAATGAGAAGTACAAAATGTCATGTCAAAACCAGCTTTACAATGTCGGTGTGTGTGGGGGGAGGGGGGGTATGATTGGGTGGGGGGGAGGGGGGAGGGTGGGAAGGGAGGTGAAGGGTAAACAAAGGAGGAGGCTGCAATGCTTGGTAAGAAATGTATGCATTATCCTGCCCATGTAATTGTAACCCCTCTGTACAGTATGTTCTCAAATAAAATAAAATAAAATTAAAAAAAAAAACTAGGCTAAAATTTTAATATATTTTATTTAATTTAAATTTTTTATTAATATAAATTAATTGTTCTAATTAGCTTCATTGTGAAATTTACAATCAACTCTTGGAAAAGGAATTAATATCTAAACAATTTTAAAACTCAAAAATAAACAACAAATTAAAAAATATTACAATTAATAAATGAGTAATCATATTGAACAGACAGTTCTCCGAAGTATGTCATTAATATATGAATAAATGCTCAAGATTTCTAGTTATATATAAACTGCTGATGTAATTTAAAATGAATCCTAAGATATGTATTCAACTGTTTTTTTTTTCTTTCATGCGATTGTTTCTAACACATTTATAAGATTATTTCTTTGTTGCTTTGGATATCCTTCCCCCACAGTATAACCCCTGCTTTCACTGTATTTGATATCGGCATAATTTGTGGAGGGGAAGGGGAAAAACAAATCGTTTAAACAGGCATACAAGTGGACTCATTGCAACAATGAGATATAAAAGTCATTATGTCGAAAAATGAACTTTACAACTTTGGTGCGGGGGAGGGAGGGTAGGGGGGAGGATTAGGTGGGGGGGCGGGGGGGGGGGAGGCTGGGAAGGGATGGGAAGGGGAAACAAAGGAGGAGGCTACAATGCTTGATAAGAAATGTACTCATTATCTTGTCCATGTAATTGTAACCCCTCTGTACAGTATTTTCACAATAAAAAATAAAGAAAGAAAGAAAGAAAAAAGAAAAATATTTTAGGCTGGAGTAGAAGAGTCCTTTTGGTAAATATTATTCAATGATTAAAGTTTAGTGGTATGCTTGGAAGAGTCATATTCAAAATTTATTAATTACATTGATGGAAAGAGTATAAGATTCCAATGGAATTTCATTAAGTCTGTGTGCAAATTGGGATAGGTAAGATTATCATATTGGAGTATTGTTAATGTATATGTTCAGACAATGATAACACAAGTGATTGAGAGACAATATACTAGAATGAAGAATAGAGGGAAAAGTAGGACAACAGTATTGAAAAGCATCAGAGTTAGCATAATCCAGCTTTACCATTGGAGTGAGACATACTTTTGGTCATTTGCTGATTCTACTAATCAACTTTTTGGAATTTTGGAAGAAATCAAAACTTCCTAAATCTCAGTTTTTCGATTGCAAAATGAATATAATATTGAACTTTCTAATGAGGAAGGTTTATTGAGGCAATTCAAGGAAAATTTTTAAAAACTACTTGCCACATGGAAAATACTAAAAACGTTCAGCATTTTTCAAGTATAGGAAAATATATTTTGGTTGTTGACTGCTTTTGTCAGAATTAGAATGATTACCCTTTATTTACTTTCAGACACTGGGATTGTTAATCAATTTCCCTATTTTAGAAGTAAAACTATACCCTTTTGTCGCTGTGATTTATATTTATTTATTACCATAATAAAATCCATTTTATTATTAACTATTATTTAATGTATTGCTAAATATATTTTACTATTCAAAATATTTTAATTAAACATACTATTAAATATGTTCTGGTTAGCATACATTTTATTATTAAATATTATTTGATAATTAAATTTTTATTATTCTCATTGGCCATCTATATTTCTTCTTTTGTGAAATGATTTTTTTCTTTGAGTTTTTTAATGATTGTCCCCTGTTTTATTATTCATATAAAAAGTATTCTCTCTCTCTGACATCATATAGTTTGCAATTTTTTTCCCAAGTTTATCTTTTGCCTTTTGGCTTTGCTACTAGGTTATTTTTAGGGGTGTGTTAGAAGTCTTATTTTCTTGCAAAATTTGTTCTAAAGTAAAAGAATCTTCAGTTCTTGCAGTCAGAATGGGCTTTAGTTCTGATAGCTCAACCACCTATTCTTCTCTATACCAAATACAAATCCTGAAAATTTCCTTTAATAACTTTATTGAGAAGTGATCATCTATGCTCTGCTTGAATACTTCCAATTATGAAGTTTCCTTACCCCATTAGATTGAATATATCAAACTTTGACAGTTTTAGTTATAAAGTTTTTTATAATATTGAACTAAAATCTATCAGTTTACAATTTCCATCTGTTGCTTTGGACCTTCTAAAAAGATAAACATAAAACAATTCTATTTTTCCACATGGCAGCCTTTCAAATACTTTAAGGTAGATTTCATTCTTCTCATTTTTCTTTTCTCCAAACTAAGGATAGGTATTACTATAGGATAAACTTCTTGACAGTTTACTGTTGAGTATGATTGTGATAAGGTAAGAAATTTAATTTTTTTATTTTAATATGACAGTTTGAGCAAAAGACAATTCATGGATTAAGTAGCTATCAGAACTAAAAGAAGTTCAGAGAGTTCCCTCAAATTTTGTTTTCAAAATGAAATAAAAATCAGGTCAGTGATTATCTTTGTGAATCTTTGGTTTAATTCACTAAAGTTTTCCAGATAGGAAGATAATGTGGACAAATTAAATTTGGCCCGGTGTTTTAAAACTTATGCTGCTTTGTATGTCCATCCCCACGGTATAACCCTTGCTTTCATTGTATTTGATGTTAGTATAATTTGTGGAGGGGAAGGGAAAAAACAAATTGTTTAAATAGGGATGCAGATGGACCCATTGCAACAATGAGATGTACAAGTCGTTATGTCAAAAAACGAACTTTACAACTTTGGCTGGGGGGGGGGGTGGGATGGGAAGGAACAAGAAGGGGAAACAAAGGAGGACGCTACAATGCTTGATAAGAAATGTACTCATTACCTTGCCCATGTAATTGTAACCCCTCTGTACGGTATTATCACAATTTTTAAAAATGTATGTTTCCCTTTATTTGAATAATTATGATGCTATGCATGTCAGTATGCCATCATATGGGAAAGGTTGTGTGTGTGTGTGTGTGTGTGTGTGTTTGTGTGAGAGAGAGAGAGAGAGAGAGAGAGAGAGAGAGAGAGAGAGAGTCCTGGGGCTTGAACTCAGGGCCTAAGTGCTGTCCCTGAGCTTTTGTGCTCAAGGCTTGGCTAGCGATCTACCACTCTGAGCCACAGCTCCATTTCTGACTTTTTGATAGATAGTTGGAAATAATCTTACAGACTTTTTTGTCAGCATAGCTTTGAATGGAGATCCTCAGATCTCAGCCTTCTGAGTAGCTAGGATTATAGGTATGAGCCAGAGGTGCCCATCAGCTTTTCAGAAAAGTTTTAAGAGCAAGTATGTCACACTGAAAAGTTATAATCAATAAGGCATTAAAAAATTGGCAAGAGATGGGCATGCCTTTAAGCTTGTCAGATAGTCACAATATTTTTCTTGTTTTCTAGGATGCTTTATGTTTACATATCTGAAAGTTAATAGCAAGGTGAAAGTTACTTCAAAGAAATTAAACTAACAAAAGTTTATGTACGTGCAAAATCTTTGAAATATATATTCTAGGGTACAAGACATAATAAGTAACTTTCAAGTTTAGTCAGAAATGAGCTAATTCTAATTATCATTTTGATTTTTCATAATGTAATTCTGTATTAGGCCAGAAATGACTGTATTATTGTAACAACGACTTTTCTTTGTACATATTCAAACAATGTGTAAATATGAAAAGAATGCATTTAAAAAATAAATCATGCTACTGAGAAACAACCATTATTAATATTTGGTAGAATCATTTCTGACACAAATAAGTTTATATGCTGTTTAAAGAAAGCATGGATCTGCCAAGCACTGGTGGCTCATCCCTTTAATCTTAATTACTCAGCAGGCTGAGATCTGAGAATCACATTTGGGAGCCAGACCCAGCAGGAAAGTCCATGAGACTCTTATCTCCAATTAACTACCAGAAAACTGGAAGTGGGATTGTGACTCAAAGTGGTAAACTTCTAGCTTTGAGTAACTCAGAGATAGCACCCAGGCTTTGAGTTCAAGCCCCCAAACAAACAAAACACAAACAAATGGAAGAAAGCATCATTCTATTGATAGGTTGACACTGTATCAGTGGCTTGTTGTTATGTAACAACTGCAAAATGCTAGTCGTGTTAAACAAGAAGATTGCAGGTATCTCTGTTGATTTTGTTTCTTCTATTTCATTATGGTATCTAGGTTGACAGAAGAGTAACTGTACAGATAAGTTTTCATGGACATGGCAGAAGCCCAAAAGAACCAAGACAAAACTGTAGATAGATTTCAAGTCTTTGGTTGAAATAAGCATCTTCTCTGCTAGCATCATATTAGCCAAGCATTCATGACTAAATCAGATTTAAAGATTAGAGAATTGCACTTAACTGATCAAGAGCAAAGGTATGAACATGTAATTCAATTTATTCAAAGTGAACAAAGGAGTACAAAATTTTAATCTATCACATACGTTTGAATGAACTAATCCAATGGCAGAATCACTTATAGCTTAATTGTCAATTCCATTTAAAAGTGAAAACATGGGCTGGGAAGGTGGCTCAGTGGTAGAGCGCTTACCTTACATGCATGAGGCCCTAGGTTCGATTCCTCAGCACCACATAAGCAAAAAGAAAAAAGTAGGAAATGGTGCTGTGGCTCAAGTGGTAGAGCGCTAGCCTTGAGCTGAAGAGCTGAGGGACAGCGCCCAGGCCCAGAGTTCAGGCCCCATGACTGGACCCCCCTCCCAAAAAAAGTAAAAACATTAAATTAAGTGTCCCTTAAATTTAACAGACAAAACAGAACCTACATTAAAGAATTGTTTAACTTCAAGTAAGTGTTTTACCTACCATTATAAGATTACTAATTGTTTTAAAATTTTAATAAAAATCATTACGAAAATATTCATGTTGGAATAATTATTTTCATAAATTGTATTTCAAATTTTGAAATTTATTTCAAATCTATAATGAAATTTCCAAGTCTGTTATTCCCTAACTGCTATGAAAGATGAAGAATTAACATCCTCATATTTTCTTTCTGTTCTTCCTCATATCTTCATTTTGTATTGTTTATTTCATCACATCAGTGCCAGAACATTTCTATTCTGTAATTAAGATTCTCAGATTAATAACAGTTATATAATTAAAGTTATTTAATGCTTGCTTACTATGTTTTTCACCTGCCCTTCTATTTTCTTCCTTAGGTCTTTCAATTTGTTTGTGCCCAAGTCCTGGGGCTTGAAATCAAGCTCTGGGCTTGTCCCTCAGCGTTTTCTTTTCCAGGCTAGCGTTCTACCACTTGAGCCCCAACTCCATTTCTGGCTTTCTGGTTTGGAGATTAATCTTATGGGCTTACTTTTTACATGCTTGAGCCACTAGTGCCCAGCTACGTCTTTAATTTTTTTTTAAATAATCTGCTGGGCATTGGCAGCTCACATCTGTAATCCTAGCTACTGAATAGACTGAGATCTGAGGATGGTGATTGGAAGCCAGTCCACACTCTTCCGTTGACGGACACTCATCAGTTGACAGACATGAGTGTGTGTGCGCATGTGTTTTAGTACGGGTGCTTAAACTCAGGACTCTGCTCTCACTCAGCATTCTTGCTCATAGCTTACACTCTCCCACTTGAGCCATACATTGCAGTCTAGCATTGTTCTTGTTAATTGGAGACAAAAGTTTCGTGCCTTTGCCTGTTCGGGTTGACTTTGAACCACGATTCACTGATCTTAAACTTCTGAGTAGCTAAGATTGCAAGTATGAGACACTAAAAGCCTGTTCTATTTTTATTTTTTTGAGAAGCCTCCATACCATTTTTTCATATTGACTATGATTACTTTCCTACATCAGTGTGCAAGATTTTTCTCTAATCCACAACCTTGTCATATTATTTTTTGACTTTTTGATAATAGCTATTTAATAATATCTCATTGTGGTTATCATTGATATTTCTCTAATATTGATGTTGATTACTTTCTCATAAACCTGCTAATCATTTGCACACTTTTTGAGAAGTATTCAGACATTTCTCCTTCATTTTTTAAGAAAAGTAAGAATTTAATACGAATTTACCAAAGCAGTAAGTAGGAAAAGTAAAGAAATTTATTAGGACGCCATTTAAGGGAAAATGTCAGGCAGGCAAGCACAATGAAAATGTCACTGCTGCTGTGACTTCTGCTACTGCATTAACTCATTTTAAGATTAGATTATGTGATTTTCTCATTGTTGAATTTTTAACTCCTCTTTTCTTCATATGTTAAGAAAAGGATCATAGGTGTTGTTTCCTGATTTGTAAAATTCTACAATGATTCATCATTTTTGCTCACTCTGAAAGATAACTTGATTTCTTGTTATTGGGCATCACATTATCTTTCCCAAAGAGTTTTGGTAATTCTGCCCTCATGACTTCTAATACCAGGAATCATTTGAAGGAAATCTGAAGTCAGGAAAATAACTTTACCAAGAAATGTCTGGGCATTGGCAAGTCTTAATCACTATTTATCTAGGGATATTTATTTTCTGGCCCAGAATAAATCTGAATTCCCGAGAGTCATAAATTTAATACATAGCCTGTAAAATTTAGAAAACTGAGGAGAGTAGTAGGGTTGGAAGGAATGGGTGAGAATGATGAAATGTGTAACAATCACAATGCATTGTATTCATAAAGTGATTTGGTAAATGGTAAGTCCTTCATACAACTATTTAAAAGTAATCAAAATATTAGTGAAATTTGTTATCAAAGTCCATTCCAAAAGTGAAGAACGTGAAACAATACAAACTAATAACGAAAATACTGGTCTTTTGCCTCCCAATTGCTCTACAAAGTCCTGTGCTACAAAAGTAATCACATTCAAATCTCTATGGTTTTTCAGTTATCCTCAGATTAGAACAACCTTTTCCCCCCATCCTTACTTCAAAATTTCCTTGGTCTTATGTTTCATTCAGAAAACAGTTTTAGTAGGGGAAAAGCAAAGGAGGGGGTAACAATACTTGATAGGAAATATACTTGTTACATTACTCATGTAACTGTAACCCCTCTGTACAGTGTCTTTACAATAAAAAATATTTAAGGAAAAAAGAAAACAGTTTTAGTTCAGTTTCATTTGCAGAATTAGGCGGTTTTATCTGATTGTTTAGTGTTGAAGATTGATTTTTAGTCAACTTTTGAAAATATGAAACCAAACTAGAATCAACTGCAAAAATATGTTTTCAATCAGGCCTCTGCTTCCTACAGGAAAAGAGCCTGCTTCTCTTATACTTCTTGTCATTATATTAACCCTTGTGTACAGTTTTCTAATTAGAATAATATCATAGGACAATTTTGAAATATAGTATTCACTCTAAGGAATTTTTAATACAGGCAACAGGTACCTAGAATAAAAAAAATTGTAATTGAATAATGGTCTCTTTTCTCTAATCAGTACTAGAAAATTTGTTAAATTTAATTTGTGTTAAAAATTAACTCCTAAAAAGATTGTTAGCTAAAAATCATATAAAACATGAAAACTTAAACTTTACTACTACTAATCAGCATCTCCCAATGTTAATATTTTCAATTTTCTTTCCATGTTGTTTTTGGTGATTTAAAGCTATATGTCACAGATTTGATTTGTAAACAACAAACTGGAAATTTAATGTATCACACAAAATGCAGCATTTAGCTGGATATCTGAGAGACTTTAGATACCAAAAGTAAGATATGAAAATCTCATTGATAGTAAAACTAATTTGTACAATAATTAATATATATTAATAATTGAAATAAAAATTTAAAAAATACCAAATGAAAAGAATTTTCCTTTGAGTAAATTGCCTTATTTTTCTAGGAAAGAGATGAGTTTGTATAAATTGGGAAACATTCTCTAATTTGTTCACATATTTCAATGGAGTTAAAAAGTCAGCAAAATCTTAAAAAATTGTAAAGGGCTCATGTTATAAAGTTAGTTGTATGATACCCGTGTGTGTGTGTGTGTGTGTGTGTGTGTGTGTGTGTGTGTGTGTGTGTGTGTGTGAGAAAACATCTTTTTGTATATCAATGTACTCTTCTCTCTTTTACAAAGAGGAAAAAATGTGCTATTTGCCTGAAACTAGAAATTTCTTTTCTTCTTATTTTGCTTGTTACTTTTCCTTCACTTTGAAACTTCAAAGATTAATAGATTAAACATTATTCTGTTATTTCGTATATACTGAAACAAGTAAGTTAAATATGACATGCCCCTTTATTTAACATATCATTGAATTATATTTTATTGACAATTTTGTAGTATGGTGTTTTGTGTACTTATATATCCTTGTATATCTAATTGCACAGAATTAGCTATAAATTACGAAAGTTATAGCAAATTTATGCTCCTAAGAATAAGTCTTAGAAAGAAATAAAACTCTCCCTCTTTGCAGATGACATGATCTTGTATTTAAAGAATCCCATAGACTCCACTCCCAAATTACTCAAGCTGATTCGAAACTTTGGCAAAGTAGCAGGTTATAAAATTAACCCCCCAAAATCAATGCCTTTTCTGTATGCCAACAATGAGAAAAGTGTGGCTGAAATTAGGAAAGCAACTCCATTTGTAATAGCCCCACAAAAAATAAAATACCTAGGAATTAACTTAACTAAAGAAGTGAAGGACCTCTATGATGAAAACTTTAAAATCTTGAAAAAGGAAATCAACACAGAACTTAAAAAATGGCAAAACTTCCCATGCTCCTGGATTGGAAAGATTAACATCGTGAAAATGGCAATACTTCCAAAGGCTATCTACAAATTCAACGCAATACCTATCAAAATACCACCCTCATTCTTCAAGGAAATAGAAGAGGCAATCCAAAAATTCATATGGAACAATAAAAGACCCCAAATAGCAAAAACGCTCCTCAACGGAAAGAACACTGCTGAAGGAATATCAATACCAAATTTCAAACTCTACTATAAAGCCATAGTAATCAAAACAGCTTGGTATTGGCATAAGAACAGACCTCAGGACCAATGGAATAGAATTGAAAACCCAGAAATGAACCTACAGACCTATAGCCATCTAATCTTCGATAAGGGAGCTAAAACAATAGAATGGAAGAAAGACAGCCTCTTCAATAAATGCTGCTGGCAAAATTGGTTAACTACATGTAGAAAACTAAAGCTAGATCCTTATATATCAACCTGCACCAGAATCAACTCCAAATGGATCAAAGACCTTGAACTCAAAGCAGACACTCTGAAAACATTACAGGATGGAATAGGAGAAACCCTGGGTCTCCTTGGCTCAGGCCGAAATTTTCTGAATAGAGACCCGGAAACACAACAAATCAAAGAAAGGTTGGACAAATGGGATTGTATAAGGTTGCAGAGCTTCTGCAGGGCAAATGACATAGCTAGCAAGATCAATAGAAAGCCCACGGATTGGGAGAAGATCTTTACTAGCCATACAACGGACAAGGGTCTCATATCTAAAATATACTTGGAACTCAAAAAATTAAAGCACCCAACAACAAATCCTCAAAAAAACAACTGCCCAATAAGTAAGTGGGTGAAAGACTTAAAGAGAAGCTTCTCTGAAGAAGAAAGAAGGATGGCCAATAGACACATGAAGAAATGTTCAACATCCCTAGCCATAAAAGAAATGCAAATCAAAACAACATTGAGATATCACCTCACTCCAGTTAGAACGGCAAAAATCAAGAACTCTAACAACAACAGATGCTGGAGGGGATGTGGACAGAAAGGAACCTTACTTCATTGTTGGTGGGAATGTAAACTTGTTCAACCACTTTGGAAAGCAGTATGGATGTTCCTCAAAAGACTCCACATAGAGCTCCCCAATGACCCAGCAATCCCACTTTTGGGCATTTACCCAAATGATCACAAACAAGGCCACACTAAAGCTACCAGCACAACTATGTTTATTGCAGCATTATTTACCATAGCTAAGATATGGAACCAACCCAGATGCCCCTCAGTAGATGAATGGATCAAGAAGATGTGGTATATATACACAATGGAATTCTATGCCTCCATCAGAAAGAATGACATTTCCCCATTTGTTAGGAAATGGAAAGGCTTGGAAAAAATTATATTAAGTGAAGTAAGCCAGGCCCAAAGAAACATAGGTCCCATGGTTTCCCTTATTTGCAATATCTAGTATAGGTATGAGTCAAGCGGAAAAAGTCAGAGAATGTGATGTTAGGAAAATGAACCCTCAAATATGTATTTTAATGTTTCTGTTTCTTTCATGCATGTGTTTCTAATGCATTTATAAGATTATTTCTTTGTTGCTTTGTATGTCCCTCCCCCACAGTGTAACCCCCGCTTTCACTATATTTGATGTCAGTATAACATGTGGAGGAGACGGGGACAAACAAGTCGTTTAAGGATTCAGGTGGACCTGTTGCAACAATGAGAAGTACAAAATGTCATGTCAAAACCAGCCTTACAATGTCGGTGGGGGGGGGGGGAGGGAGGGTATGATTGGGTGGGGGGGAGGGAGGAGGCTGGGAAGGGAGGTGAAGGGTAAACAAAGGAGGAGGCTGCAATGCTTGGTAAGAAATGTATGCATTATCCTGCCCATGTAATTGTAACCCCTCTGTACAGTATGTTCTCAAATAAAATAAAATAAAATTAAAAAAAAAAAAGAAATGCAAATCAAAACAACATTGAGATATCACCTCACTCCAGTTAGAACGGCAAAAATCAAGAACTCTAACAACAACAGATGCTGGAGGGGATGTGGACAGAAAGGAACCTTACTTCATTGTTGGTGGGAATGTAAACTTGTGCAACCACTTTGGAAAGCAGTATGGAGGTTCCTCAAAAGACTTCACATAGAACTCCCCTATGACCCAACAATCCCACTTTTGGGCATTTACCCTAATGTTTACAAAAAAGACCACACTAAAGCTACCAGCACAACTATGTTTATTGCAGCATTATTTACCATAGCTGAGATATGGAACCAACCCAGATGCCCCTCAGTAGATGAATGGATCAAGAAAATGTGGTATATATACACAATGGAATTCTATGCCTCCATCAGAAAGAATGACATTGCCCCATTTGTTAGGAAATGGAAAGGCTTGGAAAAAATTATATTAAGTGAAGTAAGCCAGGCCCAAAGAAACATAGGTCCCATGGTTTCCCTTATTTGCAATATCTAGTATAGGTATGAGTCAAGGGGAAAAAGTCAGAGAATGTGATGTTAGGAAAACGAACCCTCAAATATGTATTTTAATGTTTTTGTTTCTTTCATGCATGTGTTTCTAACGCATTTATAAGATTATTTCTTTGTTGCTCTGTATGTCCCTCCCCCACAGTGTAACCCCTGCTTTCACTATATTTGATGTCAGTATAACATGTGGAGGAGATGGGGACAAACAAGTCGTTTAAGGATTCAGGTGGACCTGTTGCAACAATGAGAAGTACAAAATGTCATGTCAAAACCAGCTTTACAATGTCGGTGTGGGGGGGGACGGAGGGGGGGTATGATTGGGTGGGGTGGAGGGGGGAGGCTGGGAAGGGAGGTGAAGGGTAAACAAAGGAGGAGGCTGCATTATAATGTATGCATTATCCTGCCCATGTAATTTTAACCCCTCTGTACAGTATGTTCTCAAATAAAATAAAATAAAATTTAAAAAAAAAAAAGAATAAGTCTTAGAGAAATTTGAAGGGACATTGCAACACATACAAAGGAAATGAGAAAAATTAAGATGCTCATTGTATAAGTATTTTCATTTTCCTATATTATCTCTTCTCTGATGCTGCAATGAGCAATACAATTAACTTATTCAACAACAATTCTCTTCCTGATGGTCTTTTGTTGAAGGGCGTTCATAGGTTTTTTTATACTGTCAATTTCATGACAAGCCACTTCGAGTATTTATTCATTTAATGTGATGGATTCCTGCATAATTTCTTCTCCATTTTCCATACTTTCTGTTTTGGAATGTCTATCAGTTGGATATTAGAAATCTTAGGCTAATTTAATTTTTATATTTTCTACAATATTCTCTACCTCTACATGTTCATCATACTTTCTGAAAAATTTCATCAACATGTTTTCACATTTTTATGTGTATTTTTTATAAAGTCTTATATAGCTATGTATAGAAAAATGTAAGACCCACTGTAACATCTAAGAACCACAAAAAGGCCTTGAACTCCAAATCTAATCAAATATACCGACCTAACACTATAACTGAAATAGGAGAGATAATGACGTGTATTTAAGCCACTTGAGGATCAATTCAGTCAAATTCAAAGTATAGATAATTTCTTAAAATAAAAGTCTCAGTTTCAGCAACCAGAATATGATAAAGGAAAAGACTTGATCTACTACAAATTTAAAGAAATATGTGAGGCTGAAGATATGGCTCAGTAGTTGAGCACTTAGGAAGACCCTAGGCTGACACCCAGGACAAGAAACTTATAGTATATACATACATATGTATATGTGTATTTAGAGAGAATCTTTAAAAACTGCATGAAAAATAAAGTTAGAGGCAAATTAACAGCAGTGATATTTCTTTTTTTTCTTTTTGTCGTTCATGGGGCTTAAACTCTGGGCCTGAGCACTGTCCCTCAGCTCTTCAGCTTAAGGCTAGTGCTCTACCACTTGAGCTACAGTGCCACTTCCCGTTTTCTGATGGTTTATTGGAGATAAGAGTTTCATGGAGTTTCCTGCCCGGGCTTGGCTTTGAACCATGATCCTCAAATCTCAGCCTCCTGAGTAGGTAGGATTACAGGAGTGAGCCACCGGGACCCAGCTGTGATCATTCATTTTACTTTTCATCATCTAATTTCTTACCCAAAGAAAACTGACAAAAGGAGCGATGCAGTGAAAAGGGGGAAGGACCAATTGCCAGATAAAACACTTAAAGCCTGTGGAAATTCTATGACTTGCTCTGACACTACTTACCTTTTAAACACAGAAAACTGAAGGCCAACATACCCAAGGTGAAGTAAAGAAACCAACCTGTTGGAATGATCACAATGAACTAGAGAAATTATCGAGTTTCCCAGACTTCTCTTTCTCACCATATCATTCAGAAGAAAATATTCTTATTTAAATATGAAGAAATAAACAATTTGCATTGGACACACACACATAGATTTTGAAAAATAGTACGAGTAAAGAATATAAGCCAATGTTGAAAGAATATTCAGTTCCATATAAATTGTCTCCCCAAATAACTCAAGAATTCAGAAAAAAATAGTTATCTGTTTATAAACCATAGACTTTGGAAGTTCCTCTAAAGACAGATTTACAAATATATAAAATTGTTTAATAAATAAAAAGTTAGATGAAAGATGGAAGCTTCCAAGCTCAGGAAAACTTGGTAACGTTTACGGAAATTTCTGGGACTGAGAAGCCTGCCTTCCATTTCTAGATACTTCCCACACACTGAATCCAATTGGGTGATACTTAGCAGTTTTGTTGCCTGGTCTGTGATTTGTTATTTCAGTCACTTACTATTTGAAGTTAGAGATTATTTTTCTTGTTTAAAAAATTTTGTTGATAGATTTTGAAAGAATAGAATAAAATGGCCTTTATTCTTTCATCTTATACAGACAGATAAGGTAGCAAATATTTTTCAAATATGTGGGTGTTTTTGAAAAGTAATATACTACCTATCTATATAGAGGCGAGGCACCTGAGACCCATTGAAATTAATGATTTGGTCAAGCACATAGTTGCATGAATGATTAAAACAGTGGTCCTTTATTAAAATGCTATGGCATTTTAAATTAGAATGTCATATAATTTGCAACATTCTGAGGAGAAGTTGGCACAGTACCTGTAGCTACTGGCGTTGTAAGCATTGGCCTCTGTCCACATGTGTAAAATAGAATAAAAAAGAACACAAAAAATTGGCAAAATTATATTGCATGAAGAATTTTTGTAAAATGTATAGTTTTAGCTGCACTTGTCACAAAAATATAGCTACATTAATTTGTTTCACTGGTGTAAATAATTTTACTATGTGTATGTATCCATATCACCATGTTATAAACCTAAAATATACACAATAAAATTTACTGCAAAAAGTATGACCACAGGGCTAGGAAGGTGGCTCAGTGGTAGAACGCTTGCCTTGCATGCATGAGGCCCTGGGTTCGATTCCTCAGCACCACATAAGCAGAAAAAAAGCCGGAAGTGGCACTGTGGCTCAAGTGGTAGAGTGCTAGCCTTGAGCTGAAGAGCTGAGGGACAGAACCCTGGCCCAGAGTTCAGGCCCCATGACCGGACCAAAAATAAAACAAGTATGACCACATAGTATTGTGATAGAGTATATCACAGTTAATAAGGTAGAAAAGAAGATAAAACCTACAGAAACACTGCCTAAAGATGAATTCTGATTGTCCTAGATGTATACTAGTTATTGCAAATAAGGGAAACCACAGGATATATGACCATATTAAATGATAAGCGAAATGAACCCCAAGATAGGGACACAACTGTTTTTTTCTTGCTTGCTATTTTTTAACGTATTTAAAATGTACTATGTGATGTTTTTGCTTCTTTTGTATGTGCTTCCCCCACAGTATAACCCCTGTTTTCACTGTATTTGATGTCGGTACCCTTTATCTCATATATACATTTTTCTAATTTGGGGAGAGGAAGGGCAATAACAAAATCCTTAAATAAGAATACAGGTTTATCCATTGTAACAATGAGATGTATAAGACCTTATGTTGAAAATGAACTGTGCAACTTGGGGGGAGGGAGGGGAGGAGTTGGGGAAGTGGGGAGGGAAAGGATGGTGGGGGTTAAACAGAGGCAGAGGTAACAATGCTCCATAGGAAATGTGCTCATTACCTTACTCATGTAACTGTAACCCCTCTGTAACTACTTTTACAATAAAAACATAAAGAGATGACTTCTGGGCTCTAAAACCTTCAAAATGGATTTTTATCCATGATAACATGAGTGCTAACAAACGAAATTAGAGGAGTACATGAAAGCTGGGGTAAAGCAACCTAACTGTTCCTAGAACTCAGGCATTCACAGTTTAGAGGCAGATATAGCCACAAACCCAAAACACTGCTTGAACCTAATTTTCATAATTTGTATGGAGTTAGAAGACACATTCTTCAAGAGGAGTATGGTAAGAGATTTACTTCACTCTCAATTTCTTATACATAAAGGTAAATGTTAGGATCCACATATAACTTGCTAGAAGAGAAGAGTGATGAGGTCAGTTATTTTAGAGTCATGTTACATGAATGTCTCCGAACATTTGTTGAAAGGTATGTTTTTAGATACTAGTGTTTTAAGAATTAGCTGGAGGGCTGGGAAAGTGGCTCAACGGTAGAGTGCTTGCCTTGCATACATGAAACCTTGGGTTCGATTCTTCAGCACCATATAAACAGAAAAACCTGGAAGTGGCACTGCGGCTTAAGTGGTAAAGCACTAGTCTTGAGCTGAAGAGCTCAGGGACAGCTCCCAAGCCCAGAATTCAAGCATCATGACTGACCAAAAAAAAAAAAAAAGGCTGGAAAATTCTGGGGACAAGTAAAGTTTCCAGAGTGGGAATAATACAGATTTCAGTTTTTGAGTAAGCTTCCAATGGCTTATCAACAAGTGTTTTGAAATAGTTATACAGTGATCCTATGTCTTAGAAAGAAAGCTACTGGAAAGTACTCTTCAGAATTAGTGTTGCAACACAAATCAGATTCATTGCATCAGTGTTCTAAGGAAATGTTCCCAGAGGGAAATAAAAGAAGAAAACATCCTAGAGAATCTCATTGATAGAGCATGTTAGGAAACATCAGTCTGGTTGGTGGAATTGATTTTACTATTTTATTATTGTCAAAAGACTTTCCAAAAGCCTCTGGGTGGAAGGGTTCCTGAAACATGGGCCTCAAAAGAGAAAATAAGTACATATTCTTGTTTTTTCAGATAAATGCGCCCTTGAATAAGGCTAGGAATGACAGAATTCAAGTGCTCAATTAATATCTATGTATTATATTGTGTGAACTATGATAGGTTCTAGAATATCTATTCTGAACATAGTCTATATTCCTGGCAAAGTTCTAAGACAATTTTTTGACCCAGATGAGTATAGCATTCAATTAAGTTTGATGACAGTCTGAAATAGAAACTTTTATACAGCATTTTAACATCGATCAATTTTTTGTTCAATTAAAAATCATTCTTGAAACACTGTCACGTTGTCTTTAGTAATACTGTGTCCCTTTAACATGAAAATATTACCTCTAATAAGCCAAGAAGAGTCAAACTTTAGGACAGTTCCCATTATTCTTAAGGTAAACTAGCATAGGAAGGAAAGTCAACCTGGAAAAGGAAATCAGAGTATTCCTAAAGGAAGAGGGAACAAATGCTTCAGTACCATGAATACACTGGTTTACAATGTCTTTTTTGGTGCGATTCTGGGGTTTAAACTTGGGGCCTGGGCACTTTCTCTTAGCTTTTGCACTCAAGGCTTGTGTGCTACCACTTCAGCCTCTTCTATTTTGGATTTTTTGGTAGGTTTTTTTTTTTTTTTGAGATAAGAATTTCACAGACTTTCCTTCCTGGACTGGATTCTGAACTGGCTGAGCCTATGATTACAAGCTTGAGATACTGGCATCCAGCTACAGTGTCTTTTTAATAAAGAAATTTCTTAAATTTCCTTTCATATTTAAAGTGTCCAAGAAATTTGTCCATTTGTTATGTTCACTGAAGCTCTTGCAATAGATAACTAAGTTTAACTTGGTATAGTCTGTGAAGTTTGACATCTAAGAGAATACATTTTTTCCATGTTTTTATTGGCATCAGTTAGTTATAGGAAGGCATTTTTTTATATATCCATATATATGCATACAATGTTCTTTGATTAGACTCACCCCATCATTCTCTCTCAACTTCACCCCAAATCATCTCAATATTTCAAAATATGCTATTCTTTTAAGAAAAAACACAATTTCTTACCTTATATTTGGATTGTTTTGTTTCATCACTATAATCAAAAACATATAGGTAAGATCAGTCCTTTTTTCTACCAAAATTATGGAAATTTAACTCATACATATTACATATTCTCAAAATACATTACATACATATTTTTTGTACATTATGGCAGGTGCCCAAAGGCAGAACTATAATATGAATAAAATGGGTGTCTATATCTAGTAGAAAAGATAAAATATGTACCTTAAGCATCTTCTATGAGATAAAAAGTGAAATAAGATACTGAAATTGTGAATTATGAGAGAACTTGTTGGCTATTTTCTGTGTGATAGGAAATGTGTCTATTTTATTGAATCCTAACATTACAAATATATGATATAGCTATTATACTCAATGTGAGTTTCTGAGACTGGACAGGTGAAGTTACCCGAAACCACCTGTTTAGTAAATTTCAAAGCTCAGTTTCACAGCAGAGCATAAGCTCATTAACCCAGTTCTTTTATATGTATTGTCTCTGGACATTTATGTTTGTGCTAGCCTTGTGGTAATCTATTAATCTGATATTCTTCTTTTCCTCCTTTCCCTACCTTACGCTTCCACATTTCTCTATTAGAATTATCTTCCAGTAAGAAGTAACATGCATTGTGAGCTTTAGAATGATGCTGAATGGAGTTATGAGCTGAGCACTTTAGCTGGTCCTGTGATCTTGAGTTCAGTTAGAAAATGGTAGATCTCATTGGAAGGAAGTTTTTGCTCTTAGCCTTACATAATGGTTAAGAAATAAAAATACATTGATGCTGGCAAAAATGTTAGGGCTAGAGAATGTATTGCTTTGGCAACTGACTTTACAGTGAAGGGAGAAAATGAAGAAAAAGGGATGAGTTTAAAACATACTTTCATCACCTGGAGCTTAGGCGCAATGTATTATCCATCCTAATATAAGTTGCTGATATTTATGTATGAATTTGTATAAATGGTGTGTATCTTTATATATATATATATAGTTGTAATATAGATAGATAGATAGATCTATATAGAGAGTGTGTGTGTGTGATATTTTGTTGTCAATGTCATCTGGAGGATAGGAATAATAATTTAGTTTACTGTTACATTTCTATCAACATCAAAGCTGGTAAAATAGGCAACAAGAACATTAATCAAAATGGATCTCTTTTCCTTAGAAAACTAAAGTGTGGTGATCCAGTAGGACTGAATAGGAACAAAGGTTGTGGAAACAGGAATGCAATAGTAGAACTTGACCAAGATGACTAAGGGGAGTAATTTGGGAGGTTCCAGTAAGGTCTGCTTCTAGTCACCTGTGTCTACTAGTAAAATGTTTCTTAGACTAACTGAGCAACCTAGAATGGTGTCTGCCATGAAAAGCAGTATTTGTTAGGAAAATCCATCAATATCTGACTGGAGGAAGGCACCTTAGTAAGGGAAAAGACAATATAGATAACAGAAGAGAAGAAACAGAGACGAGCACCGCTGATTTCCTTAGTTTAATAAGGAACTATTTGGAAATTACTAACATATATTGATTATTGGCAAGCTTGAGATCTGGCCCCTAGAAAAAAGTGCAGCTTATGCTCCACGTTCAAAAATACTGATTTTCCAGCAAATGTGTATATAATAATATCAGAATTTATACCAGTATCAGAATTTATGAATTACTTTACAGCTTTTTGTGTCTTCTACCCAGGGCATATTCTTTTCTTTCTCCATAATAAAGAAAAACAAATCAGAAAATTCCTTACAAAGACAGAGTTACTTAGTGTAAAAGAAGAAAAAATAATGTATGGAAGGATAGTTAATTTTGTTAGAGAAAACTTGTTCATATTATAGCCTAAACTATCATTTCCTAGGGGTCAGGATGCTTTATCTATCTATGAGAGTAATTCTATTTAAGGACAGAGCTGGAGACATACTAACATTGCTTCCCCAGGTTTACCTTTCTTGATGTGCTAAATAGACTCTTCAGTTCTTACTCTGACATATGCCATTTTCAAATAGGCGTTTTGTCTTTTTTTAGTTTTTGATGCCTACCCTAATCTCGTGTCAGAAATATGCACCTAACATCTTCTGAGAAGGTTTCTGGAGGACAGCAATCACTTATAAAGTGAGCATAAATAAGAGAACAAGAATTTAGTGTCCTTTCCTTGATCCCTTACTTGCCTCACTTTTCTTCAAATGCCCATAAAGTACAAGACTACCAGTAATTGCTGCTAAATTTCATCAGCTGTTGCTCTGTAAACTCTACCAATCACTAGTATCTTAGTATCTTCTCTGATTTGGTAGACTATCATTTTGACCTTGAGTTAAGTTCTGGCCTATTATCATGTAGTAGATGTTTCTTGTTAACCTTCAGTGATACTGACAACACATACAGGTTCCTTATTTGAAAAATTACTGACTGCTGAAATCTCTCCAGTTGTGATCTTTCTTAATGTCTGGACAGTAAGCTGTCAAATAATTTGATGGAGAACCATACATTTAACTAAATAAACTTTGTTATA
This sequence comes from Dipodomys spectabilis, assembly GCF_019054845.1. Lineage (NCBI taxonomy): Eukaryota > Metazoa > Chordata > Mammalia > Rodentia > Heteromyidae > Dipodomys > Dipodomys spectabilis. The sequence continues at coordinate 599,221 of NW_024871136.1, forward strand.
TTATTGTAATATTGGTAATTTATAAGTATGACAGTTTCCAGGCATTTACTCTAAGAAGAAGAAGAATATACTGAAGAATAAATCAACTTGGCTAGCTCACCTTTACTGAGCACTTTTATTTACAAAAAGATCCTCTCAGTTGATTAGAAGATGTTAAGGAATTATTATAAATGTTGTTAGATAGTGGAGTGTTGACTATGTATTTTAAAGAACAAATCATTTATCAGAAAAAGCCACATACTACAGCGTTATGGAAGTAATCACATGTCTAAGGTTTGCTGTAAAATACACTGGGGAAAAGTTAAATGTAGTCAGGTGGAGTTTGGGTGAATAAATGAAACAAGGTTAATAAAATGTAAAAAGCTGTAAGTAGGGGATGGATATTTGGGGATTTATTAGGTATCTCTATTTTTATATAAATGTAAAATCTTCCATTATAAAAAGATCCCTTTAATTTCTAAAGTATTTAAACAATTGGTGATTACTTATACACATACATATGTACATGTGTTTAGAAGTGAATACATACATTTGTATAGATATAAAAGCACATCAAAAAAAGAGAAATTGGCAAAAAAAGCTCATTATTTGACATCCTTTTGGCATGATGGAGACAGCATGAGCTAGATCTGGTTGCTGGTTACTGATAAACTATGTGTCCCAGGAGTAGATTGCTTAATCTCCTTAGATTTAGAAAACTACAAAAATGTAAATGTTTATTATTGCATCAGTAAAATATAATTTAACATACAATATGTGTCTGCCAATCTACTGAAAGTCCTATGGAATCATTGGAGACTCCAAAGATAAATACACATTTACATGGAGTACTTGATCACTGCATGGTTGAATCAGATATTTTCACATACAATTTCACAAAAAAATTCTTCACATTTAAATTACTGAATTTAGCAAATGTCAGGCAGATTTTTTTTTACCATCTCATACTGGTTCTTGAGTTTGTGTAAAAACAACTGCTATCATTTTGTGTATGTAAGGTTCAGAAAGGTAAAGCAGCCTGGTTAAATTTATACAGAAAATAGATGTAAATACTGTGCCTTATTTAGCCATTTACTTATATTTTATCATTTTCTTATTTATACTACTGTATTAAATCATTAACTTACCTCAATTGTCTTCTTGACAAGCTAAGAAGGGAAAAACAAAATACCAAAACTTCCAGTGGTAAACTGAAAAAAAAAAAACAAAAATATTTCATTAAAAATACTTGTTTACACTAAATTTTATCCTTTTATTTCTTTTTTTTTGGGGGGCGTGAGGGTCCGGTCATGGGGCCTGAACTCTGGGCCTGGGCGCTGTCCCTCAGCTCTTCAGCTCAAGGCTAGTGCTCTATCACTTGAGCAACAATGCCACTTCCAAATTTTTCTGCTTATGTGGTGCTGAGAAATTGAACCCAGGGTTCCATGCATGCAAGGCAAGCACTCTACTACTGAGCCACTTTCCCAACCTCTTTAAATTTTATTCTTAAAACAGTTTTCCATTCCTTCTTCAATGTAAATGGTTTGTTCATGTTATACCACATCTCAATGAAATCAGGACTAGGAGAAATATAATTCACTTTGGGGACTACTTACCTTGAAATTAACACACACACACACACACACACACACACACACACACACACACACACACACACACACACACACACTTCCTCATGGGGAAAGATACTAGCTCAAGTCCATTTGTCAAACATAACCCTAAACTTTCTCAAGTAAAAGTTACAGAATATTTACTGATTTGACTAAATGGAGAAAAAGCTTCACCAAGAGTTTCTCTAGATAGTAACAGGTCCAAGAGTTTCTCTAGATAGTGACAGGTCCCAAAAAGGTTCCAATGTTTTTTCATCCTATTAGCCTGGTAAAGAAGGGCAAATAGCTAGAAATACCTGAGACTAGATACTAAAACAAAATTAAGAAAGATTCCTATGACAGGAAGTCATGCAATTATTTTCTGCTCTATTCATGGGGGAATGAGAATTGTATGTTTAACAATAGTAGGGTAGGAGAGGTAGTATGGTGAATAGACAAAATAATAGCTATGATTGAACTATGATAATTTCTATCAGACTTATTCTCAAAATAATACAAATAAAAATAGAACTCGGTGAAATACAACCTCCTCTTGTTTACTTGTTCCTTATCTAATGAGCTAAGCCATGGAAGGGGATAGGATGATATATAGGTACTCATATAGGATTTAATTATGAGAAAGCAATGCCAGTACTTATCTTTGTGCTTGTGATAATTACTATGGAAATGAAGGACTACTCTACAGGAAAACCTTTGTGTGTGCACGTGTGCACACATAATCATGGAATATTAAAAACCAAAAAGACATTTAAGAACATTTAATCCAATCTCATTTCACAGATGAAGAAATTGAAACACAAAGACTTGTAATGACTTGACTAAAGTCATATAGCCAAGGAGTATTAGATGATTAGAATTTAGCTTCCCTAAAATGTGAGACTTCTAAGGTTGACAAACAATATTGAATAGGGATGAATTGTAGGCTTGAAGTCAGAATGCCCAATTTGCATACTAGATCTCCTTTTTCTCAGCCATGCTACCTTACATAAATTATAAATCTTTCTGGACCTTGGTTGACTTTTTTCTTAAAATAGACAAAACAGAGGCACATCATCACCTCATTGCTAGAAAATAGATGACTAATGTGCTTTCTAAGCTAGAAACAAATCAATAATGCTTTTTATCATTATTGCCAGCTAAAGGGTTTTTGTAAACATGCTATACACTATCACCTTAGAAAAGTTCAAGTAAGTTTTCTGAATCATTGCTGGATCCATAGAAGGCAAAATCTTTGTGGACTAAACAAGAAGTACAGATGAAGGAGTGTTATCAATGTGGATAAAATTAAGTAATATGTACATGCATAATTCTTAATTGAAAACTTGTAAACATCCATGCAATCTATAGGCATATGTTCCATTATTTATAGCCTTACTCCTGAGAAAATTAAGACAGCAATTGTTAATTTCACCAAGAAAAGCAAAATTGGTCTTCAGTGAGCTCATCCACTAAGCAGAAGCCACCAGATTCCAGTAAGGAGTTCATGATAGAGTAGGATAGGGGAAAGGAAAGACAAAATTTGTTTCAGTATGAGGATGGAAATAAAACCTACTACTCAGGCTAGTGGTTTCCATGGAAACAAGCCAATAATTACAAATGTACAAAGTACACAAAATACTTTCCTTTAGAGGAGTCTAAAGCTCCCTCCTGCAGCTAGAAATATGGACCAGAGTCATGTTACTGTTACGAACCTAAGTTATGTTACTGTTAGTTAAAAACATTTAAAAACAGAGCAGGAAACGACGACAATCTATTGCTCTCAGTTTTTTAGAGTGACATATTTCAGCAATGGAAAATTCTAGCTGAACTCTTCAAGTTATTGGCCAAGTTAGGGATGTAATATAGACATTCTAGGGTATTTTGTTATTGCCGTTTGTTGCTATTGCTGTTGTTAGTGTTACACAAAGTCTTTATTTATTTTTTGCCAGTTCTGGCACTTGAACTCAAGGCCTGAGCACTGTCCCTGAGCTTCTTATGCTTAAGGCTTGCACTCTACCACTTAAGCCACAGCACCATTTCTGGCTTTGTCTGTTTATGTGGTTCTAAGGAACCAAACCCAGGGCTTCACGCATGTTACACAAGAACTCTACCACTAAGTCACATTCCCAGCCACAAATCCTTTAATTTCTTAAAATAAGAACTGATACTTATTCAGTTTTTACTCTTTGAACTTTTTACTGGTACTATAAACTGAATATACTACCCTTACCTGCTTTGTAGAGTTGTAGTGATGAATACAGAATATATGTATTACACAAGGGTAATGCTTGGCACAAAATAAGTGTTCATGAAAGGTTAACTTCCCTCCTCATTAAAATCAGATGTTTACAATTGTATCTTCATTATTCTCTCATTATTTGAATTATCATTGTCTGTGGAGTCAGGATATGAGCTTGTTTTTGGTAATAAGACATGAGCTTTTTACATTTTTATACAAGGATTTTTTTTTTGTTTTTACAGAAATGCATTAACTAAATAAAATTCATCGAGAAAGTAAATGGTGAAGTTTGAACTCAAATTAAGATTTTTTTCTCTTTTATTTAGGCGTTTCAAATATTGCAGTCAATGAATGGAAGGCTCTCAATTTTACCTTTTCGTTCATTCATTATATTATTCATCAATTATTTATATACCATCCTTGTTCAGGGTATTAAATATCATAGGAAATTGTTCAATAAATATGAGAATACACTTGCATGAGATGAATAAATTCTAGAGAACTACTGCATACAGTTAACAACACTGTATCATGAAATTGAAAATGTGTTAGAAGTGTAGATCTCATATTAAGAGTTCTTACTACAAGAAAAGCAGTGTTTGACAAGGAAATTTTGCAGGATGGTATATATGTCTATTAAGTTAATTACAGGATCCATGAGTATTTGCATGTATGCAAACTCATCAAATTTTACACATTGAATATATATATGGTTTGTTTTGCATTGCTTATATCTCAAATATGTAAAAAAGGGAGTCTAAGGCTTCACAAGTATTTAGAGACCTATATTACATTATTGGGTTGTACTCATATTTAATATACTTGATTATTGCTACTCAATCCATATTAATCTGTTTTATCCAAAGACTCTGTCAAAGACCCTACTCAACTTTAGATATAGTTGTCTACAATATTTACTAATCTGAGCTCAAAGTTCAGATTACTTTAGTAGATGTTGAGATTTGGAGGCAGAGTTGAATTTTAGTCCAGGCTGTTACTTTCTAGCTATGTGATCTTAGACATGCTGCTTTTGACTTAAGTTCTCAAGCTTGTTCTTGGGAAATAATTTTATTGTATGAGGCAACACTGTAACAATATATAATAATAAAATACAACATTATAATAGCACACCTATATTCCTGTTGTGATTAAGCATTATAATAATACAACTAAAGGCTGTTGTAAGGATTAAACATACATGAATTTCTTTTCAAGTTGTATGGCATATAGGAAGTGCTGGTATTACTCTCTGTCAAATGGGTATAGTATCTCATAAGTTGTATGGGAAATGTAAATCACATGAAATATAGAAATTTTCTGGCATAAGGCTGGATCTCTTCCAACTGCTTATCTTTCTTCCATTATTTTCTAGATCTGCCTTCCTTTCCTTCTCCCCCAATTCCCCTCAAATCAGAAAACCCAACATTATCCATTCCTCACATCTCCCATCACTCTCTGGTAACTTCCAGGTTGGTGTCCATTCTGTGGTGAACAAAATCCTCTCAAAGTTTTAAGTTTTCCAATAGATTTTGCAAAGGCCTCTGCTGAAACAGAGGCCAATTAAAATGTTTACTCTTTGCAAAACCCTAGGCATTAACTTGTTGAGGAAAAATAAATAAGCCTCTGAACTACTCAGTCTTCTGTTTAGTTTCTTTCAAGAGAAACACTTTCCACTGTGTCTTGGTTTGATATAAATGAACCTAGATAACAGCACTGATCCTTTCCATTTAGCACACTGTTTAGCTGTTCACCATTGAGTTCTGGCATCCACTAACTGTACAGTAATGGAGACACAAATGCTGTCATAGAATTAGTAGCCTGCTCCATTTCTGTTTGTTTTTTACTATTTCGAATGCTATAACTCTGCCATTCTAATTTCTGAGACTGAGTTTCTTTAGCTTTGAAATGATGGTCTGTTGACTATATGATCAGTATAGTATGGGGATTTTTCCTTATTTTATTGATCTGACAGGGAGAGTACTACACATTTGTGAAGATATTTTACCCTTTTAACAAAAGAGCTTCTTCATACACAATCTTTAGGTTCAAGACTGTTGAACACAGCATATAGAGGTTAAATGACTTGCTTATGGCCATACAGCAAAACAGCTACAGAACCAAGATGAGGACCCAGATCTCCTGACTCCTAATCCAGTGTAACCACACAGAAAGATGAATTACTCTAATATGGCTGTGTGCTGGAAGAAACTCCACTTAAAAATCTTATCACCTGTAACTTCATTACTCTTAAGGTGATTTATCTTCATTAGTTTTAAGAGGATAAAGCTGTCAGTTTCTTGAAATATTTTTTTCCTGTGTACAAAACTTTCTATATACTACAGAAACTAATAATCTTCATCTGGTCACCATTATACTGGTGACCTCAAGAACTGAGTGACCATCTCTGGGAAGTTACTTAATAATATAGATGCTGTGAAGATATTTTTCCTCACCTATTTGATGCAAGTTGACTATGGAGTGTCTTGAATGTGCCACAGATTCATGCATGTCCAAAAGTACCTACTTTTAACACTATTTAACTGGATTTAGTAATTTGGAAGTCTGATCTATTATAATAATGCTTGGAACCAAGAAAGAAGTAAAAAAAAAAATAAGTGATCTGAGAGACAAAAATGATCACTAAAAGCCAGTGCTTTGATTATTTCTCTCCAATTCTAAGGAGTTTGAACATATGGTGTTCAAATCTTCAGAAAATTACAAGTGAGAAGAAGGGCTGCAAAAGGCAAGTACATTGACAGCTAAATTGACAGATGACAGTCTGACCGAGATGGAGAAAAGACAGAAAAGCAATATAGCCTGGAAACAAAAATTCACAAAGAATTGCAATCTCAGGTCATTTAGCATAGGGGGAATTGGGCCCCCAGGGGCATTATTGTAAAATAACATTGTACACTGTTCAGATTCCAAATGAGATCTCTAATTAAAACATTAGCCAAAAAAGAAAAGGTTAAAGATTATAGCTTTTGTTTTTTGCTTTAAAGACAGGGACAATGTGAATCCTTATACATGATAGCATTCTCATATACTAAATTTTAATTTGCATTAAACATGAATGGAAAGACACTCATGAATTATATTCTTTATATTGTTTCTTTAAATTTAAATAGAAATTCACCTCATCCAAAATGAAGGTAAAATTATTTTTCAGGAAAAATGGTAAATAAAGTTTAGCTATCTGGAAAGTCATTCTAATTGGAAAGACCCATTCCAGAAGATTCTTTCTAGTTGACGTTTACTGCAGTTATATAGAAAATTAGTCAGCATGAGTGATTTTTCTCTAACTTGGCCATCACAGACAGAAAATTGCCTACACTGTACACTGATATATCTCCTAATGTGGCCCTCGATTAATGCCTTTCTGGGCATAGGAATGTCGCAGAGCACTTTAAGCAATGAGGTAACAAACGCTGAGCTGGCTGCAAATCCCTTTGAGCAAAAGAGAATGTTTGGGATGGAAACTGCAAAGGTGTAAAATACACACCAGCACATTCCTAGAAGCAATGTTTCCTTCCAAAATTGAATGCATACCTTGGAAATATACAGAGGAATTAAAAAAATGATACCTGTTTTCTTTCTCAAAAAAAATACCCTGATGTATCACACAACCCATTTATTCTTTAATCTCATAAAAACGGATTTAAGAATGTGTCAGTATATCTAGTGAGGTTCATATATCTACCTGTGGCCAATGATGAGAAGAGAGTTACTCGGTCAGTGTTTGTTTATGCATTGATTAGTGTACTTCATAGTTACTTTGGGAGAGAAATGAAAAGTTGCATCCAAGGCCAATATGCAATAAAGAGATTTTTTAACACTGGCAAGAGAGTGATTCTTCAAATTGCGTATTTTATACTTCCTTTCTCCAAATTATGAATCTAATATGCTGAAGTTCAACCTAGGGTCATAGCCTAAGTCCATACAATTTTTCTGAATTATAAATGTAGCTATAAAAATAGCCAGTTTTTCTAGCAGTATAATGGACACCAATGAAATGATTATATTTATATGTTTTCTTAATTTAAATAACACCGTATTTTAACAAAGATGAAATGACTAGCAAGTTACAGTTCTGTTATTTTTCCCTATATCAAATAATAATTATGAAATTCAGAAATGCTGAATTTTGAGCCAGAAGCCCCTAAGCCTAAATTGTTCCAATGGATCTATTTTTTAAAATATTTCTGAGAGTCTAATAAGTAGATCTTAGAATAAAAACTAGCACAAATTAGAGTAGCTTTTATTTATAGTATTTATGCTCTTGGTGGAGAATGTTATACCACAGGGGACGTATGATAGGTAACTAATGGGGTTAATTGAATTCATTAGTGGTTTGGTACAGAATTAATTAAAGCACACACACACACACACAAACACACACACACTATCATGGCTGATTGTGAGTCTACATTCTAAATTTGTACAGCAGTCCCTTCTCTGATATGCTCTGAGAGAGAAGAAAGCACTCCTCTTCTTCCCTCCCCTCTCCTCTTTTCTCCTTTCCTTTCCTCTATGCTCTTCTTGCCTGTCCTCTCTTCTTTAGTAGCACTGAGAAAGTATTATCACAGAAACTGTTAGGCAAGCAAGACACCACAGCATATCTTGGAGGAAAGGTGATGTTTTTTCTATATTTTGATAGCCTTCTCTGCTTTAAATACAATTTTCTGATTTTGCTTCTTGGTGTGAATGATAGATCCTATTCGTCGTTAGTCACTTGTAAGTTCACTTTGAATGTATCCATATGTGCTGTAATACAGTAGTTTCCCTTAAGCCTGATTAAACGGGGCTGATTGAGCTTCACAGCAAGCATGCCGCCGGTGTCTGCTTAGCAGTAAGTGCTGTTAGAATTGAATGCTTCAGTACACAAACACAGGCAAGTCTATATACTTCTTTATGCTCGGGATAATATACTGGTTTTATGTTTGTGTGGCTCTTAATCTCTCAGATTACATGCTTTTTTTCTTCTTTAAAAAGAAATGATGTCGTGTGGTTGGAAATCATGCATGTATTTAGCACTTGTGGAGAGTTTTTGGTCAGGATCCTGAGAATGCTGATGCAGTCTGGAATAGATGATTTTCTTAATGTCAGTGACCCTAGTTAATTGCCACGCTTCTCTTCCCAGTTAGCGTGTATTTATTTTGAAAATGCTCGTGTTTTAGGATAATCACTATTACAGTGGAAGCTACAGATTTTGCTTAGTGTAATGATTGTCATAGAAAATGACAGAGGCTGTTTTTCTGCAAGTACGTTATCACTAGGGGAATTCCTCAGGAAAACTTACAATTATCTGTGTATCTGTAACTCTGACTATGTGTGTAGGAAGATTTAAAATGTGTGTTTCTTACACCTAAGCGCATTAATGGCATGGTTTTTAAGATGAGTAAATTGTTCAGTTCCTTAATGGACATGAATGAAATCAGTATCTAAAAGTAAGAGGCAAAAATGTTATTGGAGAAAATTCTGTTTTCTTCTGTATTGATTTTACACTATTCCAATGTAATTAAAATTATATTATTTATTTTTGTTGTGGAAAGTCAAGTTGTTTGATTTTGGGGATGATGCAGAAATGGATTGTGTACAGACCTGTTACACTAGGAATTTTTTTAAAGATATTTACTCTTACGAAAATAAAAGAATTCAGCTGAGTCAGGGTATTGTAATTTATCACCATTCATGATATATGGCAAAATCTCAGTCATTTCAATGTTATTTTTTCTCATTTGATGAACTGTGAATTCAGAAATAGATAATGCTGATATCACTAGTCAACTTTCTAGAAAAATGAATATTTTTCCAGAGCAATTTAAGAATACTAGATTGAAGAGAGTCATAATATTTAATGTATATATGTGAAATTGGTACTAGGAAAAATGAGGGACTGGGTAGGATTGGGAGATATGGAGAGAATGATATAGTGACACTGATCATGATATATTGTACTCATAAGCTAACATGTAGAATTGAAACGCCTTTGTACAACTGCTTAGAGATCATAAAAAATAAATTAAAAGAATACTAGAAAAGCTAATTCTCAGGTATTTTATCCAAGATGATTTCTGATTTGACCAATTACATGACAGATATGTGTGCATGAATAACCAGACAGAAACAAGCCTCTGTCAAAAGATGAGAGGTGTCAAATGCCAAAAAGTTGGCAATATACCTCATTTTCAAAATTGTGTACAGGGATGAAGAAAAAGAGAATTTATGATCACAGTAAAAGATGAGTCAAAGCTTAGAGTGATGAAATTCAGTTGACAAATTATATCACACTTGTTGCCACTTTTAAAAAATGCATTGATACCTTTGGAGCAAATTTAATTAAGTTTTGGCTAATGCATTTGTCTGCTATTGGAACTACCTATATTTCCCTGTGAACATTTAGTTTGCCAACTCCACATAATAAAACATTGTTTTCTTAACACGCAATTAGTCTTTTCATCTTATTATTTTTCAGTTGTAAATTATCTAAATATAAATAACAGGAAAAACAATTGGAAATCTAGGACTCTTGGGATTTCCACCAATGTAACATGTCCACTTCAAGCCACTAACTAAACAAAATTATTTGAGACCATCTTACTGTATTACCTGGTATATTTATAAATATGAGTGAAAGAAAATACACTGCCAGTACATTGTTACTAAATTTATATTCCTTTTTCTGAGACCATACCTATCTCAGGACTACTGGATCTAAATGTAACTCAAGATGTATATTCCTACTTAAAAAAGATATCAAAATGTAATTTCAAATTATCTATGTTTTAGGTTGGTAAGACTAGTGTGCATTTTCATTCCAAGCAAACAATGCATTAAGGATTAAGCTGTATCATGGTGCTTTAGTTTTTCATTTAGCAGAAGGACAATTAGTTTAGAAGTAACTTTCCTGTCATTTTCCTGATTAGTGCCTCTCTACTACCTGCATTTGAACGATGGCTATTTCATTACTAATCAAGATGAAGCAGTAGAATATTCCTGTTATTCAAGTGATACCTCCTGTATCCATAGAAAATTCCTGGGGCTCACTCTGTGGCTGAGATTTACCTTAAAAAATATTCAATACAAAGACTAATTAGAAACGCTTGGTTGTTGTACCCTAACATATTCTCAATGCTCCTTTGAGGAAATGTGTTTATTTAAGGAGCTGCAAAATTCAGTTACTTCCAGAATGTCATAGGTTTAAAACAAGAAATGCAATTCTGGGTTTAAGGCTGGTGAACTCTGGCATTCAGTCAGAAATTTGATTTTAAAAAGTCAAGTCATTCTAATCCTGAAGTTAGCAGGGTTTCTGTTCCTTGTTTCTGTCAGTACAATTATAATTTAGGTGTATACATGATTTGAAGATTAAAATTAACTAACAAGTCAGGTCCATATATCCTTGTGTATATGTAATTAGAATTTTCAAATGAAAATCCTAATTTTCCTTTCAAGTGATGTGGAACATTTCAGTAGGGAGGTCTGATCCAAACATTTTAGCATACCACATCCTGTACTATTGCTAATGCACAGTAATAACTGAACAAAACACCAGGTATTTATTAAGTGTTTACCATGTGCCAGGTACATGAGGAAAAGTTGAATAAAACTGCATGGGTTATATTCTTTTCAATTGCCAATTAATTGTTTAAATAAAGGCTGAAGCTAAATGTTAAGCCCATTTAGAAAATGCATTTAATTTGAGAAACATTGGCTATATGTGGTCAAGGTAATTTTTGCATACTGATTATAATGTCGCTATCATAAAAGAAAATGGATTTAATAAGTAGTTACAGGGTTTAAAATGTTGCTAACAACAGTCAGCACAGGTTAGGGATTAATTATACAGTTTCTGGATTATCAAAATTATTCCTTTTTTTTTCTTTCTCCTGTGTTTGGGGGTTTTGTTTTGTTTCTTTTTTCTTCCCTGAAGCTTAGACAGTAACTGTGACACTTTATACATTATATATTTTTTTCACCCAGTAATCACCATGGGGAAAGATTTGATGGGACAATTTGGAATAGAGGTCTGAGAACATTTGGTAGTTAATTTCAATTATCCATGTTATCTTTGCTCACTGGTACCATGGCTAATTAGAAATTGACTATAAAATCAAAATATGAACTAAGCTTATTAATCACATCAGAGAAAGCATTAATATTTTGTTTTAATTTCAAAATCACTAGGCCATTCATAAATGCATGCAAAAGCAAAAGCAGATAGCATGGGGGACTTTTGGTACTATATAAAGCCCTGAGTTTTTGCAATTAACCTAAATATTTGAAATGTACAAGGTGTTTGAAGATTAATTAGTAGCTGGGGAAGGTTAGAAGAACACAAATAAAATAGACATTAACATTTAAGATGAAGTCCCTGGCACACAGAGTGAAGAAATTATTAGGTAAGCTTCTAGATGTCATTAATGGTACTTACCCTGCTGATCTGTAAACCAGTTTTAGATATGTATAAGATTATGTGGGACTGCCACCAGCAGGTAGGCTTGAATCCTTTTTAACTTTTTTATAAATTATAAGTAAACATCAAAAATGAAAAAAGAAAATACTAGCTGCTTACATCTATTGTGAATTTGCAGATGAAAATAAAATAGAAATATGTAAGAAACATGTGAGAAAAGAAAATACCAAATGTTTAGCAATCAGATATAAAGAAACACCACTAATGGGGATGACATGTCAGCTGATGGTGGGAGATTATTCTCTTTTAAGCGAGTCAAACTATGCTTTATTGCCTGGGGCCAGTGGCTCACGCCTGTAATCCTAGCTACTCAGGAGGCTGAGATCTGAGGATTACGGTTCAAAGTCAGCACAGGCAGAAAAGTCCAAGAGACTCTGATCTCCAATAAACCACTAGAAAATCGGAAGTGGTGCTCAAGAGGTAGAGAACTCGGCTTGAGCTGAAGAGCACTGGGACAGCGCCCAGGCCCAGAGTTTAAGACCCACGACCGACAAAAACAAAACAAAACAAAAAACTACGGTTTATTGACTAGAGATAACTCTTAAAATAAATTACAGTTTTTGTCCAGATGACCGGAGAGTTTAAACTTATATAGGTAACAAAAACATGTGTACTTAACCAAAAGTTAATATAGTATAAAACCACTTTTGATTGAGGTATGATGAATTTAACCTCCTAATTGCATATTATATTAAGCTTATGTGAGAAAGGGAGAGGACAATGAGAATATTGGTATGAAAGAAAAGTAATGGTAATCCACATGCAGTTATATGGCATTTAGCTGTTTGTTTTGACCATCTATTTAATTTCCATTGAAAAAGATGTTGTTCTTTGCTGCTTGTAGCTTCCACAGATGCTTCTAGAGGCTGTAATTTTAATACACTGAAAGAACATAAATTATGTAGGTTTTTAAGTGTGTTAGATTTTATGCATATGTCAATTATGCATTGCAGTTACAGAAAACAGAATTAATTTGTCAGAGTTTATGTTAGACATGAAAATTCTGGAGTCCTTACGGAGACAGTACTGATAGTTGATGGGAATGGGGAAAGGCGAGGGGTAGTGCACACAGATGGAATTTTTCCACTGCTTTCACAATATTTAACTGTGAGACATTCCAAATACTTGTGGATATCATGAATGAACATATTCGTCATGACATTATAAGGAAAGAACATGTTTTCTTAGAGTCTGATCAGTGCTAGTGGGGATTTCATTGCTCTCTGCATGGTTAGCCTTTGTGAAAATTCACTTGATATTTCTAAACAGCTGACTCATTTCTAAATATATTATTTTATTTTTATTGTGAAAATACCATATAGAGGGGTTACAATTACATAATCAAGGTAATGAGTACATTTCTTATCAAGCATTGTTGCCTCCGCCTTTGTTTCCCCTTCCAATCCCTTCCCATTCCCCCCCCCCCCACCTCACTTTCCCCCACCCCCACGCCAAGGTTGCAAAGTTTGTTTTTTGACATAACATCTTATACATCTCATTTATTTTATTTATTATATTATTCATTGTATATTATTCATTGTTTTCTTTGGTCTTTTATGCTAGGAATTGAATTCAAGATTCCACACACATGCTAGGAAAATGCACTAGCAGTGAGTTATACCGCCAGCTTTTAGTAGCTTATGATAGCCCAAATCACTGTAATTCCTCCAGGCACAACCATTCTGGTAATTAGCCAAAAGGTTTGCCAATCTAATAAATACATACATAATAAAATAAAGGCCCAATTTCTCTCTTCTGTAAGAAGTCCCTTTTGTGACAGATAAAAATAATCCAATTACTCAGACTATAAACTTACTTGATGACAGTAGGTTAAATAAAATGGAGCTTTTCCTTGAACTACACTCAATGCAGTTACAAATCTAGCTAGCTATTCAGTGTGTGGAGTCAGATAAAAGAGATAAAAAGAAAAGAAATTTTCTTATGGCTATAAAAGGATAGACAAGAAGTCTTCTGAAATTGTTCATTAGTTTAATAATTGAATAGTTTAATGTAAATGTTTCATATTTAATGATAAATTTTTACTTTTATTTTGGTGTGATTCAGGAAATTGCTTGCATTAGAAAAACAGAAAAGAATGACCAGATATTCCTATTTTTAATGGTGTTTAGATTTAGTACTTTTACTAATGTTTGTATGCCAAATGGGTCTTCAACACTTTTTGGTAATATGATTTTCTATCTGGTATATGAATGATTTCTTTCTGTGATTTTAAAATTCTGTTTACTTGTGAGCAGTTCATAATTATAAAAACTATTTTGATGTTCTCTATAATTTGTGAGAGGTAAAGAAAACCATCTGTATATTGTTCCATTTAAATACACAGTATTTCCTTTTAATACCACCAATATTAATAAACTAACCTTCCTTAGCTAATCCTGTGACCAGGGCTAAAAAGAAAGTTTTATATAATGCTATGCTATTGTTTGAGGTAGTTTAATTGAAAAAACATTACAAAGTATAATTTCTAATATAGACTAGATTATTCTGTCTAATTTTAAACATACATTTAAAAATTGTGGTTAATTTGCTTAAGTAGCAATATTGATATGCATCTTTGGGGTTTCAGGGACCAATATTTATTTTCAAACTTTTGGCCAACTTCTAACCAAATCAACTTGAGAAAGAGACCATACCCAACAACATGGGAGTCAAGAAATCTTACCAAATATCTGCAATAACTTATGTTTAAAATTTGTGCATGAAGTATTACTTATATTACTTCCTTTAAATCTGGAACAATTTTGTGTATTAGACCTCTTATTAGCGTTTAAATAACTCTTGGGCAGAAATACTTTAAAGCAAATCATTAGCAGCTGAGAGTTTATTGGACATTCATTTCCTTGATTAAATCACATCTAGATTAGAAGGTAGACTGAATTGTTAAAGGAATTTGAAAGGTTAGGTGACTGTGTTTAGGCAGGAGGTTACCAGCCAAGGAGGACAAATATGTTAAATGTCACCTTTGCATCACTGCTGTTTGTAACTAAATCCAGACATTGCCCTTTCCCTGGAGTCAGAATTTTAAAATCAGATCTTTCTCTCAGTCTATACTAAAATTTTGACCCTAAGAATTTTAAATAACCTTTTTAAAATTCAGTTTCGTGATGTGTTTTTCTTTTCTTTCTGGTTATTTTTGAGGCTTGTTGTGAATTTTATATAAACAACACTGATAATAATAAAATAAGCACAAAGATATATGAATATAAAGAAATAAATGTAAAATGCCTCAACTTATGTGAAAAAGCTGTGAGTGAAGACAGTGGTATTAATTTAGAGCACTTCAAAAACTACAAGTTAATTATGCCTTTTTTCTTGTTATGTTCAATTGATTACATTAAAAATCCAACACTAGAATTCTTTTTCACAGCAAGCATGATTTATAGTATTGGTTCACAGGAACAATATACAAAGATGGAATCCCTGAATTTTTCCTTAGGTAAATAATCAGTAAAACTGAACAGTATTTCATAGTAGATCACTTGGAATGTAAAGCATTAATTTTCTAATAGAAATGTGAACTCGATCTTTATTAACATAGTTATATTGTGTTATTATTTAAAAACATATATTAAAAAGAAAATCTCAGTTCTTATTTTTCCCCTTAGAGAACATAGAGGTAATTTCGAAGAAAAACTGACATGAGGAAAAATATCCAAGATATTATACATCAGACTCATTTCATTTATAGAGGTAAAATAACCATTATAGATTATTTCACTAAATCCTCTTATTTAACCGTTGAGATTTATGAGGCCATAGTATCTAAGCTTCTTGAATACTAGTGTGTGTATCCTTTAATATAGCATTTAGCTATTCTAATTTATATTTGATGTATTGAATGCACTTTAAATTTTATTTTCTTATTCTAATTTGTCTCATCCTATTAATTTTTATTAAATTATAAAACCAAATGGATGTTTTAAAGAATGAACTACAGTGAAACAACTTTGGTTCTGGCTGTTCAGGAGCTTGTGTTTGGCTCATCTTAAATGGCTGCCTGACTTCTGATGCTTATGAATGTGTATCTCTGGTTCTAAATGGAAAGACCTTTCATCTTTCTTCAATATATAGACCTCTTTCGAATTTTTCAGTTTTAATTAACAAATAAAATACATATATAATGTAAGATTTTAAGGAGTGTATACATGTTGAAATAGTTAAATCTAGCTAATTAATATATGAATTCTTGGGAGAAGAAAAGACAAATGTCATTAGAAATATTAACTAGTTAATTTTGTACATTGATTGTAGACATTGATAAACACAGTTCTATATAACTTAAAGATAAAACATTGATTATGTATGTACATGTTTTTAATTCAATAACACTAATTCTTGGTATTATGTATTCAGCAATTAAGTTTGGACAAAACAATATTCCATCACTTGTAACTATTGACATTCATTTAATCAACACATGTTATACCTAAACCTTTTTTAAAAAAAATTTGCCTTGGAACACAAATACATAAAAATATTTGGACATTTTTCAGATCCCCTTTCAGGATTTAGAGTATTGTGCAAATGGCTATGAAGAATTGTAAGGATGTTTATATGTTGCAAATTACTTTTGTGATAATTTGCAGCATTTAATGCTTTTAGCAGGAATATATGAAAATTTTACCACATGATGCATATGTGTAGGTATAGTGTTTATCCATTAAAAGCAAAAATAAGCAAATGAGAAAAACAAACCCCATTATTTCATAGTTTTAATGTTAGCAACATTGATGATAGTGGTGATTTTATTTTTTATTTTCTTTAGCTTTTTTCTAGTTCACTGAACATTTTAATTTTTTTTGTCAGTCATGAGACTTGAACTCTGGGCCTGGGAGGTGTCTCAGCTCTTCAGTTCAAGGCTAGCACTCTACCACTTAAGCCACAGCATCACTTCTGGTTTTTCTGGTGGTTAATGGGAAATGAGTCTCATGGATTTTCCTGCTCTGGCTGGCTTTAAACTGCAATCCTTAGATCTCAGCCTCCTGTGTAGCTAGGAATACCTGTGAGAGGCCCCGGTGCCTGACACATTTTAATTTTTATTCTGAGTGTTTATTGTTATTTCATGTTTTCAAATTTTTAAATAATTATCTCTAAGTAGTTATACATAAAAGATGCTATGCAACAAAGAAATTAATTAAAACAATGCACCTTGATCAGTGTTTCCCCCTTTGACCCACCCCTTTCCTAACTTTTCTTAATTTTGTGGTATATAGAATGAGTTCTTGACTGCATTATACTCCCTCTCTCCCTACATGAGTTTACCCCTGTCCCCTTGGCCCTCTCATAGATGTAGCCATTTCTTGGTTTTACTGAGCTTTATCACTAAATATTTTTCTACTTGGAATCAGAATATTTTCCCATTACTACAAAAATATTTTACATAGGGATGATATTAAGCTATTATATTTATTGTATTTTTTTACTAATATGTCATTTAACTTAATATTATATAAAACATTATTATATATGGGTTTCTAAAAACCCTTATATGATAAGGGCAGGAAAAGTCTGTGAAATTGTCACCTCCAAATAACCACCCAGAAAACCGGAAGTGGTTCTGTGGCTCAAGTGGTAGAGTGCAAGCCTTGAGCTGAAGAGCCAAGGGACAGCGTCCAGGCCCAGAGTTCAAGCCCCACAACCAACAATAAATAAATAAATGACATAGATCTTAGAAAAACTATTTAGTATCTATTGTTGAGAATGTTATTTGTTGATGAGCTTAATTTTTTAATGCTTTAAAATTTTTGTTAGTATAAATTAATTGCACAAAGGGCTTTCATTGTGATATTTACATATAATTTGATCAAATTCACCCTCTGCATTACTTTTTGACAATCTTTACCCTTTCCCCTCCTTTGCCTTCCTCTTCCTTTTTAACAGTTTTAGTAGGTTTCATTATGCAACTTATTTATATATAAACATATTTATATATATACATTTCAGCTAGACACATAGACAAATATAAAATGTACTTCTATCATACACATACACACATAACTCTCTCATTTTCACCTCTGCCTGCCACTGGATTTCCTCTAAACTTAGCTATTTTTAATTATGTAAAATCGTTTTATAGAAATTTATTGAATGGTCCTTTCTTTTCCCACTATTTGCAGTTCCATAAAAATAGCCTATTTTATGTACTTTAGAAAATTACTAATATTGCATTATTCTTTTAAAATTCCATTCCACTTAGTTTATCCCAAAATGTTACCCATGGTTGCTTTCTCTAGGTGTACATAATTCATGTTCTGAAGTATACATGTTGCAATGTTCCCAAGTACTATAGCTTATTTTAAGCACCTTCGAGTTTCCATACTGTTTACAGTCTAGAGAACACATACTTGGTGCAACAGTAAGTATTCAGTATGCCACAGTAGCTAGAGGTGTAAGTTCTTGACTTGGACCCTTTAAGTTCAAATATTCTCCCCCCCATATATTGCTTTATTACATGAATTTCTGTAAAGGATGAGGATGTTGCTCAGTGTTGAAACACTTGTTTAGCAAACATGATGACCTAGGTTCAGTTCCCAGTACTGCATAAAGAAAGGGAAAACTATTTTCTCTAAGCATGTATCTTTCTCTGTGAAATAGAGCTAAATAACCAGGCCTACTTTCTTGAAATGTTGTGAGAAAATTAAATGGATAAAAGCATGTATTTATTTATTTATTTGTCGATCATGGGGCTAGAACTCTGGGCCTGGGTGCTGTCCCTGAGCTCTTCAGCTGAAGGCGAGTGCTCTACCACTTGAGTCACAGCATCACTTCTGGTTTTCTGGTGGTTAATTGGATGTGAGAATCTCAAGGACTTTGCACCGCGATCCTCAGATCTTAGCCTCCTGAGTAGCTAGGATTACAGGCCTGAGCCACCTGCATCCAGCTAGCATGCAAAATTTTTAAGCTCTAAATTGCTGTTCTTGCTATCTGTATATTGCAATATCAAGTTTGAGGAGCTTCAAGGATATGGTGGGGGGCTAATATGTATTAGAGGTTTAGAAGCTGATTAGAAGCAACACCATCCTGGAGATAACATTGCAGTGGTAGACACCATAACCTTCCTTTTCCCATGGTGTCATGACAAAAGAAATTAAGGCACAAGGGTAGGAAAAGTGTCAGAAAGGTATTTACTAGGGAGAACATATTTACTCTATAGTTTTATTAGAAAAAGTAAACAAACAAGGGGAAATGATTTTGATTGTGATGTGTTTCCAAGGTTAACAAATGAAGCAAAAATCATAGCATGCGATATTCCAGGAACCATGCAATTCAAATCTTTCATTTTTTTTCTTTTACAGATATAGACATTTGGCACAGAGAAGTTAAGTGACTTACTCAAGGTTACTGAGGAAGTTATATGCTAAGCTTGGAGTATGAGCTCTGGACTTCTGAAATAGAGTCAAATGTTGCTTAAATTACCTCCCTATCTGTACCTTAATTTGCAAGTAGTGATAAAATACATAAAATAGTTACCTAATCCTTAAAAGATCTCAAAAATTTCTGTCCTTCTTAGGGTAGATTATCATTTCTGTTTTATATTACAGTACATACACTGGAAGACTGTAGGCCATTCTGTCTGGAAATTGTAATAATTTTTTATCCTAAAAGTCACAGCATTAATAATTTACTGGATCAAACAACGATAATAATTTAGAATTTAAAGTACAAAATGGAATAGGCTTCAATGGACTGTTTGGATAAACAGATATTAACTCCTGTTTGGATTTACATTTATGTAAAGGTAGTTATTTCAAGTTGCTGTTGATTGACTACAGTGATTATATTCAGGGTAGTTGGAGGAAAGAAATGTTCCCAAATAACTACTTATATGTAAACATTCCTTTCACAAATGCAACTTATTTCTCATTATTATTATTCCTTGAGCTCTATATTCTTAACAGGTAATTCAAAGACAGAAATTCAAATACAGTATATTAATTCAGTTGGTAAACTGACCAACTGGATTACATCGATTCTTTGTCAGATCAATTAAAGTTAGGATAAATGGTTTTCCTCAGCATGTAATTCCCTGATTTCAACCTGACTCATAAATGAGGAATGGTTCAAGAGGGAACAGAGATATCAGTGATGTTAGTGGATCTTATTAGTATTCCAATCACATAGGCCTCCTGTGACTCCTTTCATTTTTTTTTCTGATCATTAAATCAGTGACTTGCTTTGTGTTCTTATAGCATGGTGAACTACTCAGTTTTTATATTTTTAAATAGTGATTTAAATTGTGGATACTATGACAAATATATAATCTTCCACGTGTGTTGAACTCAGGAGTCCTTGAGTCTAAAGTTACTCCTCAAACCCTGTCTATTTTGACCTCAGTAGGAAACAATATTCTGTAATTTTAATAATTGACATAGAGCAGTGTGTCTGTCATTACTGAGGTCACAATTGTAGATTTGACTCAATAGCAAAATAAGACTCAGGAGTAATTTAATATCTTTGATAGGAGGAGGGAAGAGAGAGTGAGAAAAAGGAGAAAGTAGGAAAGAGAGAAAGAGAGGTGAGAGAATGAATGAATAAAGGAACAGTATGTAAGCATATTATTAAGTGCACAGATACTTTTCTTTATGTTTTCACCATGGTTTCTTACTCTCCAGTTAGAAAAAAATGTGATATTTACTGTTGCAGTTAAAAATAGTTCTGGAATGCTTAAGAATGTGTGCTAGAGTCCTATGCTTTTGTCAGCTGTGCCCCTGCCATGAACTCAGGCATGATACTCATGAGGACCTTGTACCAAAAGTGTAGTCAGAATTAAATAAGTGATGTGAGTTCTAAGCCACTATTCTCATTCCTTCTTTTTCACTTATTCCTTTAATTTATCTTTCTTGATGGAAAATTGAAATGGTCTTGTTATTTGCTAATATTAGCACTGTAGCCAGCTACATTGTCAAGCTCTCTAAGAAGGCTGTTATTTTTCTGCCAAGCACCACTACTGTAAAATGTTAAATTTTTATACAAACTATAGATCAGGTTGTCAGTATAAAAACCAGACCATGTAGAGAAGCCTGCTCTTATCTGTGCTTGTCTCTTCCCTAATGAAGTTCATTATAGTCTTCTGTTTGATGGAAAAGTTTCAGTGTTGAACACTCCTTTCTAAATGTCCCTTCTAAGTTTCCTCTTTGTATAAAGATAAAAATATTATGGGTATTTCTGCCTTGCTTTTTTTAACCTGAAAGAAATTTTTCTAATGCTTAAGCAAGAATAAACAACTACTTTAAAAGAGGAAAAGAGATCATATTTTATATGTGTACAATTTTTTTTAAGTTCAGGACCAGCACTCTAACCCAGTACCTGACACCAACTGAGCCACACCTCCAACCCCTATGCGTATAATTTCTAAGGAATAATTAGTTTACCTTATATGTATTCTAAGAAACACATACATTATTTCATGTGATCCACAAGCAGGACTGTGTGGTGATATTGGTTCTGGTTTTTAGATGATGAGACCGCACAACAGGAATAACACTGGCTGATTTTTGAGTAAATATGGAAAGTGGAGTAATTCAGAACAGAGAAATAGACAAATATGGGAAGGTTCATTTATCTGAGTCAGATGCCAATGGATATGAAGCTCCTAGTATTTTCCTCAAACTAATTTAGGAATCTTGAATGTAGTAAATCAACACAGTTAAGTATGCATTAACAATCAATCTGGGAAAAATAATAGTGACATGGAAGATTTCAAATCTATCCATTCAGAATCAGTGCACAACATAAATACTATCTACAGCGTCTTATTTGAAGAAGACAAATCAGTTTTTTGTGTACTGAATCAGCACTAGTTATAATTTACACGTTATATTTCATTTTTAAAATTTTAATTTAAGCTTTTATTTTTCCCAGTTTTTGCACACATAATTCAAAAAGAAAAAATTGTATATATTTACATTTTGCATGAGTTTAATTGATGTTTATACCAAGGATTTTTAAATTAATCTAATTAATATCATCTCATATAATTTTTATGGTGATAATATTAGCAAGACAATCTGTTTTCTTAGTAATTTTTAAATAACACAATACATTGTTTTTAACTTTAGTATACATCTTATAAATAGGTCTCCAGAATTTAATCCTCCTGTCTAACTAAAAATTTTACTTTTTGACTAATGTCTTTCCGTTCCCTCTTCCCCACTTCCATACCCCCTGAAGCTTGTTCTTTGCTTTTATAAAATAAAAATTTTAAGATTCCATGTATAAGTGAGACACGTTGTATTGGTCTATATCTGGTGTATTTTCATTAAGCTTATTGTCCTCTAAATTCACCTATGTTGTCACTAATGACAAAATTACCCGACAAAATTACCATCTTTAATGGGCTAAATAGCATTCTACTCTGTGTATACACTACATTTGTTTATCCATTCATCTCTTGATGTAAACCTCAATTGGTTTTATATCATGACTATTACAAACAATGTTTCAATGAATATACAAGTATAGCTATTTCTTAGACATATCAAACTTGTTTCTTTTAGATATATACAGAGATGTTGGATTGCTATATCATATGGTATTTCTAAGTTTAATTTTTGAAGAATTTCCCTACTTTTTTCCATTATGGGTATAGTAACTAACACTCTACCACCAGTGTGCAAATTGTCCCTTTACCTACATCCCTTTCAGTACTTATTTACGTTAATAGATTGAGTTGATACCTCATTCTGATTTTAAATTGATTTCCCCTAATGATTAGTGATGCTAAACAATTTTATATATCCGCTGGCTATTTTTATGCTCTCATTTGAAAACTATCTTTTCTGTTCTTTTTCCCAAATTTTAAGTGATTTTTTAAAATTTTATATCCCTTGCTTATGTATTTTTAGATAGTAACTCCTTATCAGATATATGGTTTTCAAATATATTCTCCCATTCATAGATTGCTTTTTTGTTTGTTGATTATTCCTACTGCTGTAAAGAGGGTTTTTAGTGTTACACAGACATTCTATTTTTGCACAACTTATATAAAAAAGCTTTCCCCTATGTGTTTTGGTAGATTTACAGTTTTACTTTTTACATTTCCATTTTTAATCTGCTTTGAGTTGATTTTTCTGTGTGGTATGACATATGGGTCCAATTTCACTGTTTTGCATGTGGAAATTTTTCAGCTTTCCTCACACCCTTTCTTGAGGAGACTGTCTTTTCACCATTGTGTATTCTTAGAAATGTTGTTGAAAATCAATTGAATATAAATTTGTAGGGTTATTTTTGAACTTGCAATTTTGTTCCATTGGTTGAAACAGCCATTTTTGTGATATTTCCATGTTATTTTGATTACTATAGATTTGTAGTGTATTTTTTAAATCAGTTAGTATGATGCTCCAGTTAGTTATGTTCTGAATTCACATTATTGATCAGGAATAATGTACTCTTTAAGATGGGCAAAAAATACTATGCTTGAGATTCTAAATATTATCCACTTTCTCAATAGTAGTTGCTTAATATTTCTGAACTTATGCTCTTGCAGAACCAGAAATACTGATAATACAGTAAATTTATCTTTATGTATACCAGCTTTTGTCATGGTGAGAACACTTATTGTCCAATGACATTGAATCATGAAAAACTTGAGACATTCCTGTACAAATACATGTGATAATATGTTTAAAGGATTTGAATTGTTGAAATAATGAAAATACTCAGCAAAGATATATTATTACCATCCGTGCATCCTTAGTGTTTACTATTTTGACATAGGCTTCTCTCTGTTTACTGTTTTGCAATGTTTTTCTTTGTTTCTGTTTATTTATTTATTTTTTTATTGTGAAAATACCGTACAGAGGGGTTACAATTACATGGGCAAAGTAATGAGTACATTTCTTATCAAGCATTGTTGCCTCCTCCTTTGTTTCCCCTTCCCATCTCTTCCCTTCCCCCCCAGCCCCTCATACCTGATCCTCCCCGCCCCCCACCGACCAAAGTTGTAAAGTTCCTTTTTGAACATAACATCTTGTACATCGCATTGTCGCAATGGGACCACCTGTATCCTTATTTGAAAGATTTGTTTTATCCCTTCTCCTCCACAAATTATACCAACATCAAATACAGTGAAAGCAGGGGTTATACCATGGGGGAGGGACATACAAAGCAACAAAGAAATCATCTTATAAATATGTTAAAAACAATCACATGAAAGAAAAAAACATTTGTTTTCAAATGAAATATTATTTAGTTTGCTTGATAGTGCAACAGATTTACTCAGGAACTAGGAAATTTTTTTTGGCAGTCTTGGGAACTGAACTTAACACCTGATCCTTGTCCCTGAGCTCTTTTTGGCTGTACCACTTTGAGCCATAGCATCAATTCTGGCTTTCTGGTGGTTAACTGGAGATAAGAAATGTACTCATTATCTTGCCCATGTAATTGTAACCCCTCTGTACAGTATTTTCATAATAAAAAAAATTAAGTTAGGAGGAAATCAACAACATACCTAATAAAGAAATGAAGGTACTGCAAGATGGCTTTACCCACCTTAGCACACTTTAAGTATGCATTTTCAACCTTTCTCCTCCAAATTGCTTATACATACCTACTGAATGGAAATATAAAGTTGATTCAAGGTTAAAAAAAAAAGAATCTCATCGACTTTCCTGCCCAGGCTGACTTTGAACTGTGAGCTTCAGGTCTCAGCCTCCTGAGTAGCTAACATTACACACAAGAGCAAACTTGTAGCTTTCTTTTGATGAGATTTTTCTGAGAATTTTTAAAAACAAAAATCATATGGATGACAACTTGTGGCTTTCCCTCTGGCCAAACAATGAACGCCAAGGACAAGTCTTTGCCCAACCTCCCACCTCCCCACACCAAAGGTTTTATAAGCGTTGTATTTTTCTTGTATCTTTTCCTCCTAGAGTCTTATCACACTGATAAGCCCTAGTCTCTTGGCTAAAGAATTTCTAAACTACCAGTGAGGTGCTAATGAGTGCAAATGAAGTTTAATCCTTTATCCTTCCAAACCTTCAGATTTAGACATTATCCCCAAAGAGACAGTGGAAATGACACCCTTTTATGACAGGCTAGGGAATTTTACTCTCCTGTAATATTGTATATGGATGCTTATTGCTTGCAAATTCTCTGTACATTTTGGTAGATAACTTTAAAAATAAACTGTTAATGTGATAGGGTAGAAGTGGGATGGGAGATACAGTTAATTTAAACTTACTGATTTAAAAGTATGAAATATTTCCACTTAGCCAAATAGTAATAAAATTTAGAATTAGTAGAATAAAGGCATTCTGGAGAATGGTTCTCACTTTATGTAAATAAGCAATTTACATATTCCTTATTGATATGTAAACATCTACTTAGTGCCTTACTAAGATTTCCAATTCAGGTCTTTCTTCCTGGCAGATAGTTCATTTCTACTACATTAGGATTTTCACAAAAGGTTTGATTCATTTTCCCTTCTTTCTGTATATTTTTTATCCCACTGATCTCAATTCTCTTTAACCCTATGCTTGTTTTCACATCTCCCATATTTGTCTCCTTGTATTCTCATCTACGTATCTAATTCTTCTTTGTCTGCCTTATTGGAATTTTGAACTCAGGGCCTGGAGCTTGATAGCTTGGCATGATACCACTGAGACATACCTGCATCACTGCTTGTCACTAGTTAATTTTACAATAGGGTTTCACTGCCCACCCAGATGTACCTCTGAGCCATGCAAAATCTGTCTATTTAGATTTCCTATTTCTGGGTTCACAGCCTTGAACCACTACATTCAACTATGAGTTGAGAAAGGGTCTTGTGAACTTTTTTGTCCTGACTAACCTCAAACTCTGATAGTCCTGTTCTCAGTCTTCCAAGTAGCTTGGATTATATGTATGAATAAATAAGTTTTTTGTGTACAAGGAACTGGATGGCTTAGATTTAAATTTTGAACCTCACAAGTACTAGCTTATTTTTGTGAACTTGAACTGGATATTTAACATGCTTCTTTTCATTTTCTTTTTTTTTCAAAATGCAAGCTTTTGCTTTCATTTTTTTTATTCTATGCATGGTTCTAAAGATTTGCTCTGTTTCTATTTTTATACAAGAGTGTGTGTGTACATAAACCTCACGTATGTGTACTACAAAGTCCTAGCTACCTAACATCCATGTTAAATGAATTAATCTGGGTGATGAAATCTGAGAAGTTTACTTTTGTTTGTCTAACTTTTGTTTAACTTCCTAGAAATAGCGACACCATTTATAAATAAATACGTTGGATTTAAGTCATTTAAAGGATTTCAAAACCATGTAGGGTGGCATAGGCCTATAATGCAAGCATTCTAGATACTGAGGCTAATACAGATGGATCTGGAATTGAAGGGCAGCCTGAAATCTATATAGGGAAATGCTGTTCCAAAAAAAAAGCAGAAAAAGGAGTTTCAGGTATATTGATTCTTTTTTAAACAGAGTTCATTGAATTCTGAATCTACTTTTCTGCAAAAATTCAAGATCATCATCAACATTATTTTACTTCATTATAAATACAAATGGAGTCCAATGATTACAAATACACTAAAGTCTGCTTTTAAGCTGTGTGAAGCAGGTCAATTATGCATGCCTTTTACTCATTTTTACAGTTTCCTGATTCTGTCAAGTATGATTTTTTTGTTACTTTCAAGTTAGCCTGTTACTGTCAATTTCTCCATTCATACAATGGGTTTGTTCAATTTAGATGAGACTGAACAAGAAAATGACTTAAAACAGTCCCTGTTATATTTAAATATTCAACAAATATTACCGGATTATTACCATTTTCTCACCATTTTCTTTTAAGTACAGCAATGATACAACCTGAAATGATATTTAAATTTTTATTGAGTCTTGCGCTCTCAGTCTCAACCAAGATGGCTACATTGCCTCTAACAATCACTCCCCATCAGCCTGTCCAGTTAGGCTAACTCTTATCCACCTCTGCTGTAAAAGAGGGAGTTCCTTTCTTCCTGATTAAGCTTTCTTCCTTTTTTTTGGCAATCTAACAGTTTCCTTTATTGTATCTCTGATTTCTCCTCTCCACTAGTTCAAATCTATAATTATTTTAAAGGATTACTTCTCTCTCTCTCTCTCTCTTTTTTTTTTGTCAGTCATAGGGCTTGAACTCTGGTCCTGGGCACTGTCCCTCAGTTCTTCAGCTCAAGGCAAGCACTCTACTACTTGAGCCACAGCACCACTTCCGGTTTTCTGGTGGTTTATTGGATATAAGAGTCTCACAGACTTTGCCTGCCCAGGCTAGCTTTGAACTGCAATCCTCAGATCTCAGCCTCCTGAGTAGCTAGGATTACAGGCATGAGTCACCGGTGCCTGGCTTCTTTCTCTTAACTATTCTTTCAGCTCTATTGATTATTCAATTTTTAGTCTTATCTCTGGTTTTTATATCATCATGTAACCCGTTAGAAATAGTTGTGTGTCATGAATTTTGCAGAAATATTCTGAACTTATGTTTGATAATTACAAGCTGTGTAATGTTAAATACGTTAGCATCTCAGCTAGTTTTTTAATCTAGAAAATAAGAATCAAAATAACTATACAATAGACTGTTGGAAGAACAGAAAATCATATTTTCCTAATTGCTTAATCTAGATAAGGTTCTGTTTCTTTACTTGTGCTAGTTATGTAGGAGTTTTTAGTCACATCCTGGTACATTTTCATTTTAAATACTAAATAAATGTAAGCACAATTTCTGGCATGGAATATGTACTCAATAATTGTGACTATTTGCTGTTGTTATTAGTGTTTCAAATCTGGACTCTATGTCTATTATTCCAAGTTCACCAGGGACCTCTGATCAATGTAGTCAGTCTTTTCCTACTTGAAGAAAAGATACTATCACTTTGAATCTTTATTCCTCCCTTTATTTTCCAGAATTCCTTGGCTATTTCATCCAAATACTAGTTGATTCAAGTAGGATTTTCCTGGTTCACTTATGCAATTACTGAAAGTTCTCTGTGTGCTTCTACTTATATATGTGTGTGTTTGTGTGTTGCTAATTGAGTTTTCTTCTTTCTGTAAGAAACAACTTATCAAGGAGTTTTAGTTGGAGAAAGTAGAGTTAATAGGTTAATTCAGTTGATACTAATAGGTAGTGAGATGAAAATACATGCAGAATAGGAAATTGTGGGAACATTTGCACAAAGCAATAGTTTAATTCCAGTAAGTGAAAGGTATCATAAAACAGTGATTAAAGAGCTGTGTGTGTGTGTGTGTGTGTGTGTGTGTGTGTGTGTGTGTGTCTGTTGGATGATTAACAACAATAGAGACTAAGGGCCAAGCAAGTAGTTCTTGGAACAGTAGAATTAGTGCTAGAATAGTGTACCATGCAGAAAGCCAGATCTTATGATTGTCCTATACAATGAATTGTCCATTGTTCTCTGAAAGAGAAGTTGAAATAATTGTAACAAATTGTAAAATTTATTCTTATTTCTGTTTGAGGAGTGGTAAAGAAAACACAGAAATCTCAGTTTAAAAATTTTGTTTCAAGTCTAAGTCCTTTTTCTTAGCTCACACTGCTGCACTTGGGCAAATAATTGAACCTTGCAGAGCTTCAGCTTTCCTATCTGCTGATGGATATAACAGTTGCCCCTCCTAACCACTTGTAAAACTTAGCAAAGAGGCTCAAATAAAATAATCTATGTAGAGATACTCTGCAGCTCACATGGCATCACACAGATGTAGAAGATGATTTGTAAGATACTTGTTACATATTCCCTCCCATGGAGCTGCCATGTGACTGGATGTTACTACAGCACAGCAAATAACGTCAGAGGGAGCAATGACCAGTAGATGGATTAAAGCTGTTGCTTAGGGGAGTAGGTTAGATTTGGGAAGCATTTCTCAGAGAGCAGATCTGGTGGTAAGCTCTCTTACTTATGAGAGTCAGTGCTGTTTGAATTTCATCTTTAATGTGACAACCTGCTGCTTCTTCATACGTGAGTCACTTTTTATTATAAATTTATAGTTGAATTGTGGTAAGCAACTGTGTCTGACTTGTACGGTAGATCAATGAAGAAAATAAGAAAGAAAAGTGAAGTGTTTTTGTAGCTTTTGCTTTTACCAGCTAATATTGAAAAGATAAAGAATAGAATTTAGGAGTTAGAACTACAGTTAAAAGATTAAGAATATGTTTTATTTAGGTTTTCAGAAGGCTACTTATGAATTTGTAATGTGGAGAATTGTTTATTGGAAAGATTCAATTTAGGGTTAAATATTTGAGATATGAGATTTTTAACTGATATTTTTCAGCTTTACTGAGGCACAATTGAAAATAAAATTATGAATATATACTTAAAGTGTGTAATATGATGCTTTGAAATACATACATGCACATATATACATAATAATGAAATGATTACCATAATCAAGATAATTAAAATATCTAGCATCTCACATAGATACCTTTCTATTTTGTGGTGAGAATACTTAAAATCCATGTTTGATTCTTTACTGTGAGTAAATTTCAAATAAACAATACATTAGTAACTACAGTCCCCATGTTTTCACAGAAATTTTAAAGAGAATCTTTTTGGTTTATATAAACCAGAGGTCTATCTTGTCTGAGGTACTTGAGTCTTGCACAGAAGGAAATGGAAATATGAATTAATTGTGATGACATAGTTAAATTTGATTTATGATTTCATTTATGTCTTAGTAAAATATGTAAATATGCTGCAGCACTTTTACTGTGTTTCTGTGTGGTAGGATTTTGAGTGTGAAATAGAAGAGACATAGAAAACCTGGGGTGGGGGGTGCAAGGTAGTGTTGTTGATATATTCTCAAAATGTACACAAAAAGCTTGAAGAGGTATAAATTTCTATGCTAATACATGGTATGGTTGTTATTATGGAGATTTGCAAGTATAATCCCACCAGCAATACAAGATTCACCAACACTATGCATGAAGTTTTAATATTAATGAAAATGAGTTACTGATTTATATTAAAGTTTTGGCTAATAGTTTTTTTTTATCAAGTCATGTACTTAAATAGCTGCTATATTCAATGAAATATATCAGTGGCAATATATTCATGTAATTTTTTTTCTTGTTTGGGGCAAATGGCATATCATCTGTTGATGGAAATGAAAAAAGGCATGTAATAAACCCTTTAAAGTCTGTGACTTGATATTTTAAACTCTTCTACTTTGAAAACCCTTTGAAATCTGTGATGTAATTTCATATCCCTGCTGCATATCCAAAGCTCTTTTCCTTAAAATTACAGGATTTAGGTAGTCTTGTATGTCGATAGTTTTTTATCTTAAATTTGTTTTCTTTCTTATAATATTTTAAGGGACAAATGGAAAGGGGTTGGAGGAGTTATTAAAGCTTACCCATTGTTCTTTGTTACCACTCAGCACATAAAGCTAGTGCTAAATCACAAATATTTTAGAGGTATATAGGCAACAATTATTAACCAATTAGCACAGATTAGTTTATCAGTTTAACTTGCATGATAGTGAAACCCTGGGGAATAACAACAAGTGAAATATTATGCCCAGCTCAAAAGAAAAATAGTCCACTAATTAACAAGATTTTCACAATTTTCACAACTCTAATCTAGCTTCTATGAACACAGAGGCTTTTGAATGTTATACTCAAGTCAAGACTAGAGTCATTTTTGCTGTGAGCATCCCAAAGTTATGTCAATAATAATAATAACAACTGCAATATGCATTTGTATAATGGATATGTATAGAATGAACAAACTGTAGAAAAGATGCTATTATATAGGTAATAAAGGTAGCCATGATGAAAGTTTGTATAAATAAGTGTGAACCAGCATCTTTTTCCTTGCTTGTTAACTTATTATAAATAATTTAATTTGGTCTCAAGTGATTCATATACATTCACACTGATTCATGTATGTTCATGCTTGTAAAATGCTGTTTATCTATTGCTTCTGCTTCTGTCTACTCAACATCACTTGCTTTCCTTTGTCATCATTTGCGTTTGGATATTTTTTTGTTGTTTTGCTTTGTTTTGTTTCCCCAAACCCTTCTTGTGTGTAGATCCTACATGACAGAAAACTACGTCGGACTTAGAAGATGTTTCTCTATTTGCCTGAGGTGCTGTTTAAATATGGTAAGTATGAGATTTTGAGGGGGCATTGCTCTGGGTTACATACATCTGGGCTTTTTTTTCTAGGTCTAGTGGTAAATCACTGTGTGACATGGAATAAGTCTCTTCTGTGCAGGCCTCAGTTTACTTATCTGTAAAATAAGGGAATTAAATAAAAATAGTTTCAGGTTTATTTCAGGTACATTTAGCTCAAATATTTTTCTGGTGGATTGTGGGTCATTTTTCAGGACCTGAAGTCCTTGAAAGAAATGTTTCCCAGGGAATAGGGATATTTATGTAAATTTTTATGTATTTTATGAATTTTTAGGCATTTCCATTGGAAAGGAGGTATATTAAAATACTTGTTTGCCCATGGTGGTACAATGTGTAGTGAGTACAGGTTTTTAAAAAGTTGGTGCTCGAAAAAGAGTTTTCAGAAAAGATTTTGAGGAGACCTGTGAGAAACACAAAAGAAAAATTTGTTTTTGTTTTTGTTTTTTCAACCCAGATTTATAAAGTCACAAGAGATGCAGTGTCCTGGTGATTTCTTTTGTTCAAATGGAGGGGAAAAAATGAGATATATTACGAACACGAGCTACTAGCACATATCTACTTGTAACAGTTATTATCTAAACGCATAACTGATAATCTAAAGAACAAGAAAATCTAGTTCCAACCCTCTGCTACTCCCCTGATCCCAACTCATATTTGCTTTGGAGTTTTATAACCGATCAAGATTAAGACAGGCAAAGGGAATGTCTCCACAAACGTTCGCCAGGCGTCTTCATTTTGGCAGCGCTTTTAATTTGGAAATTCATGATCACCTGTTGCTTCCCGCTGAATTTTTGTTTTCTCTCCCTGAATGAATTAATCGTCTTGGCGTGTGTGTGTGTGTGTGTGTGTGTGTGTGTGTGTGTGTGTGTGAATATTGGGAGAATCTTTACAAGCAGGCCACAAATTTTGGGACATTTTTTCAGAGAAACCTAACTTTTTGCCCCTCAAATAGCTTTAAAGTGTGAGGAAAGGGAAAGAGCAGTTTCCTCAGCAACCTCCTCCCCCCACCTCCTGGCACCCGAGTGCGCCACTTATCTGCAGGACCTCAACCACCCCACCACACTCCACCCCCCCCCCCACCCCACCCAGTGAGGGTCTCTTGTAAATTACGTCACCAGAGCCCGCGGTTCTGTGGCACGCGCTTGCTGGTCCCCGAGCGGGCGAGCCTCGAGCCGCCGCGAAACGTGACGCGAGTGTGTGGCCGTTGAGATTCAATAGCCAGCTTGGTAGTTGAGGGGCTCGGTGTCCCCAAAGCCTTTGGCTTGATGGATCGAAGGAATAGGTAAGTAATGGGGTGGCTTTCTTTAGTCCTTGGGGTGGCTATTCGGGGGAGCGCAGGGTAGCAGTCATGGCTAAGTGAGGAAGATTTGAAATCAATCTCACCGCCGCTGTCAACCGTCTGCGGAAGGGTTGGAATGGCGTGGAGACATGGGGACGGTCGCGGCTCGCCGTGGAAACGGGGGAGGGGGATAGGGAGTGCCACCCCTCGGCACTTGCTCCCCTGGCCTTAGGTGATCGGACTG
The DNA here is from genome assembly GCF_019054845.1 of Dipodomys spectabilis. NCBI lineage: Eukaryota > Metazoa > Chordata > Mammalia > Rodentia > Heteromyidae > Dipodomys > Dipodomys spectabilis. Next base: position 632,175 of record NW_024871136.1, read on the forward strand.
TTGAGGCTTCTCAGCTTCACCTTTGGATAAATGGAGGTCCCACCACACGAATGGGGAGAACTTGCAGTGGGGACGGAGCTGGGAAACGGTGGGAATAGAAGCGGAGCCAAAGACGGGAGGTGGGAGCTCAGCAGTGGCGCAGCTCAGGCGCGTGACCTAAAGATTCGGTTAGCGGACCGACGGTTTGGCTGACGGTTGCGTTGGGACTTCGGACGAAGGCCCCTTGCCTTAATCAGAGATAGTATGACATTGAAAACTACTGGGAAAATAGGAGATGAAGGGAACAAGAGTTTTAAGAGAAGTAGATTTGAGATAGACGCGTGGAAAATATTTTCCCACTGAGTTTTAGATTTCGGAAACCGGGACCCCGGTGTGTGTGGGGAGCATTTCTGTGCCGCCCATTCTGACCACTTTGTTTTAATGTTTTCTTCCATGTTTCATAGGCCTTTTGACGGTAACTCTTACGTTTAAAAATTCCTGTTCAATTGATTTACCTTTTGATTTTCCCTCTCGATATTATTTATATAATAGTTTTATAGAAATAATCAACAGTCTGATTGACTAATATATTAAATTATTGTTTTAACAGTCTATTAAGATTGATATGGTTAGTACACTACCTATTGTGTTGTTTTCAAAGCCCTTTAGACCCGATGGAAAATGTGAACAATTACTGATCCTCCAGTTTCCAGTTTAGCACACAGTACAAGCCAATATACCCAATCTTTTCTACATAACCCAAGGTTAATTAGCTCTTTTCAATGGTAATTAACATAGATAAGTACTCTAAGATCTCCAAGAGGAAATTTTTTTTCCACGATCTTAGGACATTTGCTTTTAGATAAGTAGATATTATTATATTAGTTTATTTTAAGAATGTTTTGCAATATTATGTTTCCCTTCTTTCTCTATGTCCCCACCTTAACAAAAATTTACTAAACGTTATTTAGTAAGTGTTGTGTATTTAACCACTCATATGGATTTGCAAGAGGAGAAAATAGGCCACAATCCTCTTCTCATCTAGAATTGAAAGAAGATGCAATGGAAGCCCCAAACACCAAAACAAAAACATTTAGATAAATTAGACAAATATTCTACATTTTAAATAAAAGAAAAATAGACAAAATGATCCCCACTGCTTTTCAAAAACCTTATTTTAAACATTTGTACATGATACCATATTCACAAACTTCCATGATTCACAAACAATAAGCAGGTACTCCCTAATTTTTCAAAGTACTTAAATGAAACATTTCTTTTTAATTTTAACAAACTTATTAAATGATAGAACTTTGATAAGTATTTGATTTACTAACTTTATTTTGATTTTTTTCACAGTAACTGGGAGAAGTCTTCAGTAGTTCACCATTGAAGCCAACAGAAACATTCTTCCTCTTACCTCCGATTCTACTCCTTCTGTACAGCCTTCACTGGTAGGCGCCTTTATTCTTTTATCATTCATTTTAAGACAACAGAAAATCACACAGTGAACATCATGATGGTTTCATACTGTCCTATCTCCTACTAGACATTACTTTTAGTCTAAGATTATCCACAATGCCTATGATGCTAATACTTAGTTAGAAATGCTAAAACAATGATGACAATGTAATGACAATTTTTTTTGTGTGTGTGCTGGTACTGGGGCTTGAATTTAAGGCCTGGGCACTGTCCTTGAGCTTGTATTGTTCAAAGCTAGAGCTCTAGCACTTGAGCCACAGGTCCACTGATACCTCTTTTGGTAGTTATTGGAGATAAAAGTCTCACAAACTTTCTAACCACAATCCTCAGGTCTCAGTTTTGTAAATAGCTAAAATTATAGGTGTGAGCCACCAGTGCCGAATTTCACAATGCATTTTTAATAAATAAAAATTAAGTAAATCGATTTTGAACACCCAGTTCTCACTAGGCACATTTAACTATTAGCTCTATATGATTAATTGTTACCTTATGAGCAATGTAACTATAGAATATTCCACCATTACAGAATGTTCTATTGGATAACACTACTGTAAAAAGCCCTTCCACTTTTCACTTTAAAAAGAGATTCAGATTCAAACTCAGTTTTCTTGAAGAACAACGCATGGAGAAACACAAAATAGCCCTCAATAATTCAAGAAGTGACTGTGTGATACAAAGTTTGAGTAAATTTGGTTAAGTGGAGAGGGAAAAACAGGACAGTACCATTCATCTAATTTGGTCCTGCTCATTTGGCTGGGGAAATGATAGCTATATCAAGTTTTCAGTAGTACAGAAGTTTGTACTTGGAACTTCACATTTGTTACACAAGTGCTCTACTGCTTTAACTGTGCCATTAGCCCTTTTCGCTGCTTATTTTTCAGATAGGATCTCTATTTTTGGCCTGTCTAGCCTGGACTACAATCCTCCTAATTATTCCTCCACCTGTAACTGGGAGAGGCTGACTCTCCTACTGAGCCCAGCTTAAAAAAACAAAAAACAGGTGAATTAATTTAATGATATATTGTATTTAACCAATACATTATTTTAATAAGTAATCAATATAAAATTTATTTTGTGATATTTCATTTTGCACACTCATACTTGACATTTTTTAAAGGAAAGCATTTGACTGTGATTTTAGGCAATTTGTTTGGCATGAATAATGATCTTTATCTTATAAAGCAGTTCTAAATACAATGATAAAATGTAATTAAAGCCAGGTGCCCATGACTCACACCTAGTTAATCTACTCTCAGGAGGATGATATTTGAAAAACAGGGAGAAGCTAGAAGTGGAGCTCTGGTAAAGGTGGCAAAGCTCAGGGACATTTCCCAGGCCCCAAGTTCAAGCCTCAGGAATGACAAAACAAAGTAGATAAAAATTATTCAAGGGGGAAATGATTCAAAAAACATATGTGTAGGGGCTGGGAAGGTGGCCCAGTGGTAGAGCACTTGCCTTGCATGCATGAGGCCCTGGGTTCGATTCCTCAGCACCACATAAGCAGAAAAAAAAGCCGGAAGTGACGCTGTGGCTCAAGTGGTAGAGCACTAGCCTTGAGCTGAAGAGCTGAGGGACAGTGCCCAGGCCCAGAGTTCAGACCCACAACTGGACCCCCCCCCCAAAAAAAAAATAAAACATGTGTATTCTTAATTTTTAAATTTTCATCATTATATCATTTTGTGTATCTTTCTTAATGTGGTTTTTAATAGTTAAGTAATAAAGTGTGAGCTTTACAAGATGAAACAAATAGGAGCTTTCCAATTATCAAGATTAATAATAGTTCATAACTTTGAAATGAATATTTTAAATTTTAGAAAGTTTAATTCTCAATTTTTTTCTTACAAAACACTTCTGATATAGGTAAGAAGATTTTTTTTCAAGGCTCTTTTCTGTTTAGTCTTCTTTGGCTTACATAAGAGGTCATCTGCTCTTCACATTTTAGTTTAGCATGAACTTCTTAACATTTCCTTTGAATAATACTTGTCTTAATAGCTTTTCACATTTTTTGCAAATTGTCTTAAATCTTTTTTGTATATATTTTTATTGTAAACACTGTACGGAGGGGTTACAGTTATGATTAAGGTAATGAGTACATTTCCTATCGAGCATTGTTACCTCTTCCTTTTTGATCCTTCTTAGTAGATACACAATTCCCATAGGATCTGATTGTGATTGATTTATAAATAAAATTTTACATTTTACTATAAGGTGCCCAATTAATAGTTCAATTATTAATTAATATCATACTATTTTCTTCCAATATCCCATACCTTATATCATACGCTAATACAATTCAATCTATATAGAACCATAATAGCTGAACCTGATTAAGTTATATTATTTCATTCTTAGGTACTCAGTTAATCTAAGACTTAAACATTAATTGCTGGAAGATTTTCTCGTATCAATTTTCAAGATGTCGCATTTGCTACGTTATGTTCAACCTAATCCAACTGCGACATCTTCTGTCCTTGAAGTTCGTTTTTGGGTAGAAGGTAAGATGTTCTAAAACATGCTTAGGTACCCAGGGTTCATAGAATATTTATACATAAAAGCAATATTATTTTTTAGTCTTTTGTAAAAGATATTTTATGAGTAAAAGTTTCCATTGAAATCTCTAACTTTAAGCGTACAATTTTCTTTTGTGATAAAACACATTATAACAATAAAAACTTCCTATATTAATATTATAATTAATGTGCTAATTAAAGGTGGATTTAATATATTGAGGTGCTATTTAGGGGTTAAAAATTATATTATTATCTGATTATTATGAGCAAGCAAATAACATAATGATGACAGTAAATAAACACAGTAAAATACATTTACATTCTTATTTTGGATAGAACCAGTGCTCACTGAAAATTATAGTTGTTTAAAATAATAGGTGCAAAAAATAAAAGTTTAAATCCAACTAATTTGATTAATTTTATTATTAATTAAAAAGTTATTGCAATTGAGTAATACTTAACCTTTAAGATAAGGTATTCACATTGACAGATGCCTAGCAAATAGTGTTTTCTGATAGGAGGAGAGATCTGAACACTACCTCAAATTCTATTTATCTATTTTCCTGAGGCCAGAGATGAGGCCCAGGGCTTTGCATTTGGCACATAAGCATTCAACTACTGATTTATAACTCCAGCTCCTGGTGTTTAAGCAGGGATTTGCTATTGAGTTTATGCTAGCATTGCACTCAGTATGGAGCTCAGATGTACCAAGAACTTACCACTTTCCTCATTCCACCTCCTTAATGCTGGGATTCCTGATGGCTTAATGCTGGAATTGCAGATGAGTATGATCTTAATCAGCCTATCACTTTTTTACTAGCTTTTTTTTTCTTGTCTCTGTGTCAGTCCTAGAGCTTGAACTCAGAGCCTGGGTGCTGTTTTGCTTAAGGCTAGTACTCTACATAACTCTACTTCTGGCTTTTGGTGGCTAATTGGAGATAAAAGTCTCACAGACTTTCCTGCCCAGTCTGGCTTTGAATCTTGATCTTCAGATCTCAGCCTCATGAATAACTAGGATTACAGGCAGGAGCCAGTGACATAGTTTTTGTTTTTAACTAGCTTTATATCAAAGAATACTTTGGCAAAGTTTGACAATCCTTGCTATTTTTACTTATAGAAACTTTTTTTAGAGATAATAAACTACTATAAAAATAATTAACAACTATAAATCCTTGTATTGTTGCAGTATTTTGTTTACATAGTGACGGGTAAACTTGCCCTGGCATATTCTGCTTTGTCAAATAAATTGAATTAGGCAATATATAAATAACATAATATTATAATTATATTCTTTTTAAGTTTTAATTCTCGAGGTAGAAAAGAGCTTTGGTGAATAACATTTTTCTAGCATTATGTTGATATAGTAGTTTCCTAGCATACCAATATGTTTAAGAATTATTGCTAGTTTCAGTGTATCAATTTATTTCAATGCTTAATCGTTTTAAATGAAGACAAACTTCAATTTTATTTATTTAAATTTTATTTCCAATTATCATCATTTTTAATGTTAGGACAATTTAAAAACCTGAATCCAATGTCACTCCTTCAGAGAATAAAATCTTGCTTCCAGTTTTTTAAATGAAGTTCTAAAATTTCTCAATTGCTTTTGTTGTTTTTTCTTCTGTGAATTACTTCCTTTTAGCATTCAGACTTGCATTTGTAAACTACTGAAAACATTACTAATGAAGAAATGTCTAATCTGAGTTTTCATAACAACACCTTGTGCTTACTTATTATATTTGTGCATGTATTTATGTGTGTATATTTATGAGTGGATATTTTATTATTTTTCTTATAAATATATAAATTATTTGAAGATAAACTATAACGTTATTCATCTTTGTGTAAGGAAGCATGCATTTCAAATCATCACAAAGACTATATGTTTAATAAATATTATTATTATTATTGACAAAATTATGTGTAGTATTTCCCTTCTCAATTTTTCTTATAAAATTACTCTTAGAACTTCAGATATTCAAGTTGTCAATCTTAGCTAATTATATGGGCATATTATGATAGTAATTGTCAAGAAATTTTTCGAATAAGCAAGCCATAAGTTGAATGCATCTAACCTCAGTGATTTTAATTTTATGACAAAATACAATACTAAAGGCCTTTTCTTTACTTTTCCTTACTGGTCTAAGAGTTATAGTAAACTATGAAATGATTTTTCTATTACTTGAAGAGAAAAACATTAGATGATGATGCCATTTGACTTACAGAACACTGTCCCCTCAGTTAATTTACAGGGAAAAAGCCACAGTACTCTAGCAATATTTAATTAAACATGCCTCAGGAAGTAACTTTTTTTTTTAGCATATCCAAGATTAATTAAATAGGTAAGTATGAGATTGTTACTAATGTAGAACTATGTACAGAAGTTTGGTGCAGTTTGAGACTCAATGTACTTTTGAAAACTCCTTGGACACTGAGATTACTAGTGTTTAGAAAAACAAAATTTCATCTTTTATTTTTTAAATAAAGTGATTTTCTAAATTTTCATAAGCAGATACAGTGATAACACTCACTATATATATGTGAAAATGGAAGTAATTAATGTTAGGGCGACAGGTGGAGATGGAATAAATGAGGGGAGAATGATGGAAGAGGTAAAACTAATCAAGATTAATCATATACATAAATGGATATGTCAAATTGAAACACCTGTGTATGCTTACTTGTAAAAAAACATAATAATAATAAATTAGTACATATAACATTCTGAAGCACTTGAAAGAATGTAGACTTGGAATTGGAAACAGAAGTTCTGGGCTTGATCTTATCACTAAAGACCATTTAACACTTAGGATTCAGATTCTTTTTTTTTTTTTTTTAGAATTCTCCATTCTAACAATTTTGCTGATTCCCTACTTATGTTCTTTTTTTTTTATTGTGAAAATACTGTACAGAGGAATTACAATTACATGGGCAAGGTAATGAGTACATTTCTTATCAAGCATTGTAGCCTCCTCCTTTGTTTCCCCTTCCAATCCCTTCCCATCCTCCCCCTGCCCCCCACCAATCCTCCCCCCCGCCCCCCCCCCCCACGTCCCCGCAGGAAAGTTGAAAAGTTTGTTTTCGACTTAAGGACTTGTACATCTCATTGTTGCAATGGGTCCACCGGATTCAGATTCTTTATCTTTCAAATAAACATATATACATATATGTTTTTAAGAGGTCTATTGTAATAGAAAGTAAATATTAATCATGATTAGCTTATTTTAGGGTGTTTAAAGTAAAAAGTGTGAGATATGTTTTTATTATTTTATTTGATAAATCAAACAATTATTATCGTGGTGGTGTAAAGTCTGACATAGAAAATTACATTCTCAGCAACAACATATTGTTACTCTTTATGTACATTATTGACTCTTGCAGATTTGAAAAATTGTTATTTTTATATATAGGCTTTAATAACATAAAACCAAGTAGGTATACTTTTGTTTAGAAAGCACTAATTAGAATATTATTTTTATTTTAAAAATATTCATTGGTCTGGAAAGATTTAAATTCTTTAGCATACAAAATAGGATATTAGGAAATATTATAACAATGGGCACTTAAATACATTTTTTGCCTCTGATATATTCCTAGTGTCAAATTATAGACTATTATTACCTAGCAGTTTATAAGTATCAGTGACCTCTTAACCATGTAAGGACACAAATCCTAACATCTTTAAAATCTAATGAGAACTGCAAACTTTTTTGTTCAGTTTTGTTACTTTGATTTATTTTCCTCAATTGCCATACAAATATCAATATCCTCTTCATTTTCCAGTAACCATTTTTTATTCTATGATATATTCTCTTTATCCATATAGGAAACCTGTACAAATACTACTAAAATAATGTACAGTTTTCTCTAATTTTTTAAGTACTAATTTGGATTTAACAGTATAAGTGATGTTTTAGTATTCCTTATTTACACAACAACACTTCATGAAGGCCCTTCTTTTGATATCTTTAATTCCTTCTTTTACGTGGCCACATAATGTTCTCTGATGAGACTGTACCATTCAGCCAATTTAAATACCAAGTAATTGATTTATAGTTTATAACAATTTTGCAGATTTATGGGAAGAATTTAGGTGTACTAGTTTTGAATCTTTATTATATTTTAGCAGATGTGATTTTTTTCCCACCAAAACTTGTAGCACTTCAAGTTCTACCTCAAATTTGACAATATACAATGGATTCTATAACATCTTTAAATCAGTTTGATGTAAAACAAGAATTCATTATTTACTTTCAATCTACCTAAACGTCGATTAACATGAACATCTTTCCATATATTTGTTGACTATTTTGATTTTTGTTTATAAGCTATCCTTTTATAACCTTTGCCCATGCAAAGCAAGCCAGACTTTTTAAATCTATATAAAACAGAGTATATATATATATATATATATATATATATATATATATATACACACATATATACATATATATATAAAATATTATATACTATTATATAATATACCTTCTCCAATACTTCTAAACTTACTGTTTACATTTAGGGTAACTAAGAAGTCAATTGAAACTGAGGAGCTGTATTTGAATTGCATGTATAAAACAGAGATAAAAATCTAGGTTGTTTGAGTTTCCTGGAGTCCATATATCTGCAATATTTTTTAAATTTTGTTTTTGTGTTGTTCCTGAGCTTTTTGAGCTCAGTGCTACTAGCATTCTGCCATTTGAGCTACAGCTCCACTTCTGGCCTCAAACCCTGATCCTCAGATCTCAGCATCCATAATAGCAAGAATTACAGGTGTAAGTCACCAGCACCCCACTTATCAGCAGTATTTTGCAAGTGATGTTTCCTACTCTAGTTTCAAATAATGTGTCAATTTTTAATTTTTTTCTATCAATTCTATTTAGATTGTTTGAAAACTTATTGCTTTGAGTAGTTAGTTGTAATGTGGTCATATTCATAATAATTTCTCTCACACAATTTTGTTTCTTTTAACAACTATTTTCTCTGAAGTATAACTTAGGCTGATCAAATAACTGGTAATTTTTCAATAGAAAACTTGATTTTATAAAGCTTATGTACTCCCCAACCTATGCTGTGCCCAACAAGCCTAAACTTCTGAGATTCTGACAAAATGGAGATAGTTATCTTCATTTATTTTTCATAATGATCTGTTTGTAAGAAGACTAAGAATAACCAATATGAAATTTTAAAATTGAGTAGTGAACCACAAATAAGATGAATCACGCTTATTTTAACCCAATTGATGCATATAATATATAAAACACATTTCTTCCTGAGTCATGAAATGAAACAATGATTTTGTTTGTCTTAAATAGGATTTTTTTTTTTTTTTGGTCCACCGTGAGGCTTGAACTCTGGCCCTGGGCTCTGACCCTCAGCTCTTCAGCTCAAGGCGAGTGTTCTACCACTTAAGCCACAGCACCACTTCCAGTTTTCTGGTGGTTAATTGGAGATAAGAGTCACAGAGTTTCCTGCCAAGGCTGGCTTTGAACCATGATCCTCAGATCTCAGCCTCCTGATTAGCTAGGATTCCATGCATGAGTCACTGGTGCCTGGCTTAAATAGAATATTTTTAATATAAAACATATAGTTATTTTGAAATTCTACACATTTTTTTTGTGTGATGGTATTGAACTCAGAGCTTTTTGCTCATGACTGCTACTCTATTTATTACTTGAGGCACACCTCCACTTGCAGTTTTTGCTTGTTAATTGGAAGTAAGACTTTCATAGATTTGTCTACCAGGGCTGGCTTCAAACGAGATAATCATATTTCAGCCTCCTGTGTAGTTAGGATTATAAGCATGAGCTTCTGGCACCAGCATTATTTTTTAATTTTTTATTGTAAAAATACTGTACAGAGGGGTTATAGTTACATGAGTAAGGTAATGACATTTCCTATCAAGCATTGTTACTTCTTCCTTTGTTTTTCCCCTACCATCCCTTCCCTCCCCACCTCCCCAATTCCTATCCCCACCCCTAGAAGTTGTAAAGTTGGTTTTCAACCTAGTGTCTTGTACATTGTTACAATGGGTCAACCTGTGTCCTTATTTCAGCATTTTGTTATTTCCCTTCCCCTCTCAAATTAAAAAAAAAAATGTATATACAAGAGTCAGGGCATCGGAATCAAGTATAGTGAAAACAGTTATACCATGGTGGAATAACATACAAAAGAAACAAAAAAAATCACAGGGTACATTATAAATATCTTAAAAACAACAGCAAGAAAGATGAAACCACTTGTGTCTCTTTCTTGGGGTTCATTTCGAACCAACATTATTTTATATTTTGTATTATTTTATGTTTATGTTATATGATGCCATTACTTAAATAAAATGGTAATAGATCTGCATGACAGTTGCAATAATACTTGTAGTAGAACCAATTGAATAGGTAATATGTGTGAAAAATACATTATTATAATATTTCATTTCAGCTTCTGATATACACTTTATGTATGAATTCTATAAACTGTCATACATTCTTGTAAACATATTTTTTTTGCTAGTGTTGGGACTTCAACTCAGGCCTGGGCACTGCCTCTGAGCTTTTTGTTTCAAGGCTAGCATTCTACTACTTGTGCCACAGCTCCACTTCAGGCTTTTTGGTGGTCAATAGGACATGAGAATCCCAAGTACTTTCCTGCCTGGACTGGATTTGAACCCTGATCCTCGGATCTCAGCCCACAAAGTGACTAAGGTTACAAGCATAAGCCAATGGCACCTGACTACTCTGGTAATTCCCAGGTTCTGTCTTTCTTAGCCTACTAATTATTTCTTTTTTATAAAAACTTTTCTCTAGTAGTGATTTGTTTGCCATAAACATTTCCAAACTATCCAAGTCCAATGCCAAAAGCACTGGTACATTACTATAACCGTATTACTTCTACCATTGGATTATTGCTGTCATTACTCTATTTTATTTTGCTACAACATGAAATACAATTTGCTTTTTGATACTTTTGAAAAATATTATCTATCCAATCAACTAAGAATAATTAAAATAACTTTCTTTTGCCAGACCCGTGGGTTGAACTCAGGGCCTGGGCACTGTCCCTGAGCTTCTTTGTGCTCAAGGCTAGCACTCTACCACTTGAGCCACAGTGCTACTTTCAGCTTTTTTTGAGTAGTTTATTGGAGATAAGAGTTTCATGGACTTTTCTGCCCATGCTGGTTTTGAATCCTCAGATCCTCAAATCTCAGCCTCTTGAGTAGCTGAGATTACAGGTGTGAGCCAGTGGCATACAACTTAAAATAACTTTTTACCCATAAATTTTCCTTTTCCTAATCCTGTTCCTTTATGTAGTTCAGATTTGTTACCTACATGATTTTTCTTGTCTATGAAGAACATTTTTTTAACATTACTTCTGAGATAGATATCTGATATTATCACATCATTTTAGATAAAATCTATGTCTTTTGAATTCTTACAGTCTTTCAAATACTAATTTTACCCTTTCCTGTCTTACTTTTCTCTGTAGTACTCCAATTGTGAAAAATTACACGTTTTGTTATTTTCCCATTCTTTGGATATTCCATTCTACATTTTCCTTTTCTAACCTTCCCCACTCCTTTTTTAGTTTTGATAATTCCTATTTTTTTTTTTTGGTCCGTTGTGGGGACTGAACTCTGGGCCTGGGCACTGTCTCTCAGCTCTTCAGCTCTGCTTGAGTCATAGTGCCACTTCTGGCTTTTTCTGCTTATGCGGTGCTGAGGAATCGAACTCAGGGCCTCATGCATGCAAGGCAAGCACTTTACCACAGAGCCACCTTCCCAGCCCCCGTAGTTTCTATTTTTATATCCTCATAATCAGATATTCTTTCCCCTCTGATGTATTTAGTGTATTATTGAGCTCATCGTTTTTCATTTAGAATAGTATTTATTTATTTTTTTCAATTTTGCCAGTATTTGGGCTTGAACTCAGGGTTTGAGCTCTGTCCCTGAGATTTTTGCTCAGGGCTAGTGCTCTACCGCTTGAGCCATAGCACTACTTCTGACTATTTTGATAGTTTATTGTCAATAAGGGTCTCAAATAGTTTCCTGCCTAGGCTCGCTTTGATCTCAGCCTCCAGAGCAGCAAGAAATATAGGAGGAAGCCACTTTGTCTCTTTGGCTGGCTAGCAGTATGTTTCAGGACTCTATATCTGCTAAACAAATGCTTTAGCACTTAAACCATGCCCTCTAGCCCTTTTGTCTGCTTATATTTGAAATAGGAGCTCACTTTTTACCTGGGCTAGCCTGGACAATCATTCTCATATTTCATTTCTTACCATAGCTGTGCTGACAATCACATGAAACCATGCCCAATGGATTTTTGTGAGTTTTTTTTTTTCTGATCAGATGGAATCTTGCAAACTTTTGTCTAGTCTGGTTGGGAAGTTCTATCCTCTCCGCCTGAGTTTCCCAAGTAACTAGGATGAGAGGTGTACACCACCATGCTCAGATAGGATCTCATTAATTTTTGCCCAACCTGGCACAGAGTGACTATACTTTGGATCTCACCCTCCTGAGTAGCTAAGATTATAGTGCCATTGTACCTGACTTTGATACAGTTGTTGTTTTGCCAGTCCTGGGATTTGAACTCAGGGCCTGGGTGCTGTCCCTAAGCTGCTTCTACTCAAGGTTAGTGTTCTACCACTTGAGCCACAGTTCCACTGCTGGAGTTTTTGGTGGTTTATTGCAGATAAGAGTCTCACAGACTTTCCTTCCCAGGCTGGCTTTGAACCGCAGTGCTCAGATCGCAGCTTCCTGAGTAGTTAAGATTACAGGCATTAGACACCAGCCCTTGGTTCTAGCAGTGTTTTTAACTGAAATATTTGTTTCTGTTTCTTTTGAAAATTTCTGTGTCTATATTATTCATCAGTTCTTGTGTGTTTAATTTTCATCAGAACATTTAATGTTTTCATCAGCACATTTAAGATTTTCATCACAGTTGTTTTAAATTTACAATCCCATAATTTAACAACTATGTCATCTCTGACTCTCCTTTTTAGTCCTGTTCTCTCTCTCTTCAATTTGATTTATTAGTATATTTGTAGTTATAGTAAAGAACTGCACATGATTTTTCTGGGTAAACAATGTATGGTAAATAGGTACAGGTAAGGTTTGGAGGAAAGAGAAGTACATTCTGTAGTCCTGTGATTAGGCCTTATGTTTTCATAATCCTGTGTCCCTTTGTTATGACCTTCAGAAATCTTTTCAGTTTTTCTCCTTCTTATTTGGGACTGCCTGGGTATTGAGAACTGATTTTTGGTATTTATTGTCTCCTATACAGAACACTGAATAGTATGAAGCTGAGTAGTTTCATGATATTAGAGTCTGAAAAATGTCTAACAGGCTAGTATCTTCTTTTGTTTTCTGTAGAAATAGCAGAATATTTCAAATTATTTTATTTATAAGCAGCAGAACTTCATTTGGCCCACAGTTTTGGAGATTAGTACAAGTGCATGGCACCATTATCTGGAAGGGCCTTCATTTTACCTCATTCTGTGGTCAAAGGTTGGAGGGCAAGTGAGCAGATCAGCCAGAGAGAGAAAAAGAGCTAAACAACCTTTTATAAAGAGGCTTCTCCTGTACTAACTAATCCTTTCTTTTGATGATAGCTCTGATCCATTCATAAAGATAGAACCATCTCCTCACAATGATAATTAAATTTCAGTATGAGCTTTAGAGGGGACAATCAAATTATAAGCTCTAGTAAATTTGGTTCTCTGTCTTCCTCCTTTCTTCCTTCCCTCTTTTTCTCCCTCCTTCTTTCCCTATCTCCCTCCCTCCTTTTCTCCCTCATCCTGCTCTCCTTCTCTCCAGCTTTTCTCCAGTGGGAGGTCTTATAATCAGGGCTGTGCCTCTTAAGGATGTTGGCAGGCCTTTGTCTTTTTATTCCACTTCCATCAGTTTTGCTCTGATACATGTTCCCTTCTAAGATGTGTTACCTTGCCATAGGCTCAGCAAATGTAAGGCAAACCAGTTGTGGGCTAAAGATACCAATATTGTGAGCCAAAAATAATTTTTTTCTGCTTATAAGTTGGTTTTATGAGCTATTATGAGATATTTCTTACAGTAATACACAACACCCTGCCCCTCCACCCCCTTCCAGACTACTATAGCAGATGACCAGCAGATGAGCTAGGAGCTTCATAGGGATGAAAGAAGCAGATCAAGTAATTTACAGACTTTAAGAGGTTGTCATTGTCATTTGGTCAGCTTTCTAATTCACAGGTAGTTTGAAATGAAAAGCTATATTCTTCCTAATCACTTTTTATTTAGTAAGTTCATACTGTAATAGTTCAATAGAAATTCCTTTTAGTCCATTCTAGCATTATTTTAAATCATGGTACAATGTATGCTTTCCACATGTTGGTAGTAGTAACAAAAAGAAGAATGAAATACTTAGAAAACTTTTAGAATCAAGTTGAGTTTTATTTGTCTTCTAGATTGAATTCTGCAGAAGATAATCAGCATTTATAAAGACCTTTATAGCCATCCAAGATGGAATATTGAAATTGTAGGACCAGGAGGGAAAGGCATATTGAATAGTAATTGGAAAACAATTTTCATATACTACCCTACATTTGGAGAAACAAATGTTTAAAGAGTGAACAATGTTAAGACTAAATTTTATAGAAAGAGTATCTAGTACAATTTTCTGCCATTAAGAACTAAGAAAACGTGTTTTAAGCTTTGTATTTAAAATACAAATCCATTCAGCTTCTCAGATTGCTTGATGAAACCTTAACATTTAGTGAGCAAAAACGTTTTTTCTCCACAAAGAATGTGAATTTCTTTTATGTGGATAGTGACATTTCTGAATGGAGGAAAAATATGCCTCAATGAATACCACAACTAGAGATATTTCTAGTAACAGTTTTTTAGTTCTGTTTGAGGATGGTAGTTACCTTGTTGTGACATGAATAAATAACGGGAACAATTTAAATAATGGAAGGTTTGTTTTGGCTTACGGTTTCACAAGGTTCAATGCCTCATATACTTTGGACTCATATACTTTGGACAAAATATTGTGGTGGCAGGAGAATGTGGCATCAAAGATTTATTTGCTTCATAGAAGATAGGAAGCAGAAGAAACAGGTTGGAGCCAAGGATAATCTACCCTCATGCACTATCCTTCTAGTAATCTGCTTCCTCCAGTTAAATCTTCTGAAGTTTCTAGAACTTCCCAAGAAAGTGCCACTAGCTGGGGATCAAACACTGAAACCCCAGCCTGTGGGAAATATTTAATGTTTCAACCATAGCATGTGGAAGAAATTTCTATATAATGGTGAAAGGGAATCTTTGGGAACATTCGTGGATATAGTACATAATACATTGTACAAAATAAATGTGTTTTTATCCTTTAAGTATTTTTTCTAACTTTTTTTTTGGGGGGGGGGTCCGGTCAAGGGGCCAGAACTCTGGGCCTGGGTGCTGTCCCTCAGCTCTTTAGCTCAAGGCTAGCACTCTACCACTTGAGCCACAGCGCCACTTCCAGCTTTTTTCTTTTTGCTTATGTGGTGTTGAGGAATCGAACCCAGGGCCTCAGGCATGCAAGGCAAGTGCTCTACCACTGAGCCACCTTCCCAGCCCACCTTTAAGTATTTTTAAATGTAAATGCGCAAAATTCAATGGTTTCAGTCTAACTATATTTTTTATTTTTTTAAATTTTATTTTACTGTAATGGTGCTATTCAGAGGGGTTACATTTACATAAGTAAGTAATGAGTACATTTCTTATAACTATATTTTGATTATAGATTTCTAGCAGGGTCTATTTATTCTCCAAATAAAAATATCTGATCTTAAGAATCAAATAGAAAAGAGGTCATGCATTCATAATGTTATGGAAGTTAGGCTTCTACCATAAAGAAAAATTAACTCCTTATCATATCTTTCCCTTGGTGGAGGAAAACAAATATTTGGTGAATATAAATGAAAGAAAACCTTTTTAATAAGTGTCAGTAATAATCATAAATAACTACCTCTCCATTTGCTACCCTTCTTACTCAGTTGTCTCCCTTAATGCTGAAGTTTGAGGAGAAAGGAGTCAGTATACCTTGGCATGTGAATGTACAGATCATTTACCTATTCTGAACTTCAAATTTTGCATTGTTAATAATAATATGCAATTTTTTTCATTAGCAGTATATTTTCAAGAATCAGAGATGGTTACAAAGTGTATGGAAACTCTTTGTGTGTGCTTGTGTGAAATAATAATTATAATATTTTCAGTCTTTCAGAATATATTTGCTTATTAATGTGTGGGTGTATTTAAATTTTAAATCAAAAAATTAATGTAATTATATTATTATTACGGTGTTATACAGAGGGTTTACCTCTTCATAAGTCAAGTAATGAATGCATTTCTTTTTTGGAAAATGTCACCCCTTCCTTTACTTTTCCCCTCCTGTCTCTGCCGATAAGTTGCATAGTTCATTTTCTACATAGTGTATATTCAATACTACAATTGCATTTGTTCACTCTTCCTCTCTTTCTTTCTGTTCCCCTTTTACTGCCCCTGCTAATACAAAAGAAAGGAAAAACAAACAACAACAACACCTCCTCCCAAAAGAACAAAAATAAGTTTCCATTTCCTGGAATTTGTTTTGATAATAGTATTTTAAATGTCCAGAGGACATATACCTTTGAGTTCTTCCTTTAAGTGTATCCTCCTTTAGTCTGTGTGTGAATGTCTTGAGTACTATATGTAGCTATCATGTCCAGTTGTACTTCCAAATGTGTGAGAAAACATATGCCATTTGTCTCTCGGAGCTTGGCTTACCTCACTTAACAGGATTTGTTCTAGGTCTATCCATTTCCCTGCAAATGACATATTTTTCTTTCTAGTGGATGAATACAATTCCATTGTGTATATGTACCACATTTTTTGATCTGCTCATCTATTGTAGGGAATCTGGTCTTTTCCCATAACTTGGCTTTTGTGAATAGTATAGCAATTAACATGGATGGGCAAGTGTCTTTATTATATTCTCACTTGTAACGTTCAGAGTAGATGCCCAAGAGTTAAACTATGTTTTAAATTTAAATTTTTCTGGTGGTCAGTAATTTTCTTGTTATAAATTTGTCTCATTTCACTATACTTTTCTTCCATATCTCTGTTAACACCTTTCTTCCTTGTCTTTTGAAAAACCTTTCTAGAGGAATCAGAAACCAAAACAAAATTACAGATGAAGTTAGATAAGAAATGAGAACTGCCAAGCACAGGTGGCTCACGCCTGTAATCCTAGCTACTCGGGAGGCTGAGATCTGAGGATCAAGGTTCAAAGCCAGCCCAGGCAGGAAAGTCCATGAGACTCTCATCTCCAATAAACCACTAGAAAACCGAAAGTGGTGCTGTGGCTTAAGCAGGAGAGCACTTGCCTTGAGCTGAAGAGCTGAGGGATAGTTCCCAAGCTACGAGTTCAAGCCCCACGACCGACAAAAAAAAAGAAGAAAAAAAGAAATGAGAACGGTATCTAAGTATATTTGAGTTGCTAGATTTTAGTTTAGTCTGTTGTTTTGGTTTTTAAATCAACTTTATGTGCATTGAAAAATATTGTTTGAAGCAACATATGCAGTAAGGTGCAAAAATGTTCTGGATTTAAGTGTGTAGCTCAATTAATTTTTGCATGTACATATATGCTTCAAATAATAGTGTGCAAGATTTATAACATGCAAAAACATTTCCAATTATGCCACTTTGCAGTCTTTATTGCCCCAGAGATAACTAACATTTTGCCTTAGTTCCCTAGGGCTACTATACCATAGTACTATGCACCATTTATAACAACAGATAATTGTTAATGCCAGTTAACAAAACTAAGGTATCTAAAAATCAAAGTATTTTTCAGTTCGGTTTTTGATAAAGGTTATCATCTGATGTTGAAGAGAGTTGTATGGTGAGAGTGGGAGGAGAAAACAAGTATTTCCTTGCCTTAAAAAAATTTTTGTAGTAGGGTTTGAAGTCAGACCTTCATGCTTTTGAGGCAGGCACGCTACAACTTAAGCCATCCCCCCATACATTTTTGCCTTGGTTATTTTCTGAAATAGAGCCTTGCTTTGGCAATCAGAATATTTACACTTCTCACTGTAGTTGGGATGATATGTGTGCCTCATCATGCCAAAATTTTTATATTAGGGATAAGGTCTTGAGAACTTTTTTTCTGTGCTTATCCTAGAACCATAATCCCAGCAATCTCAGCCTCCCATTTATTTGGAATGACAAGCATGCACCACTAAGCCCAGCATTTTTTTCCCTTTGAGATGAGGGTCTCACAAATTTTCTTTTCTGGGATATCTTGAAATGTACTCCTCTCAGTTTCTTCCTCCAGACTAGCTAGGATTACAGATTCGAGACACTGGCTCCTGTCTATTTTGTCTCTTCTTTTTTGTTTGTGTGGTACTGGGGCTTGAACTCATGGCCTATATTCTCACTCAGCTTTTTTTGCTCATGGCTAGCACTCTGCCACTGGAGTCACACCCCATTTGGGGCTTTTTTTTCTGTGTATTGGAGATATGAATCCCATCCTTAGATTTGTCTGCCTGAGCTGGCTTTGAACTGAGATCAACCAATTTTATCCATCTGAGTAGCTAGGATTATAAGTATGAGCCACCAGCATCTGGATTTTGTCTTTTCTTATAATGGCACTCACCCCACTGTGAGGACCCTACCCTCATATCATCTATGCTTAATTTCGTTCCAAAGGCAACATTTCCAAATTCCAATGCACAGGATATTAAATCTTCAGCATATGAATTTGAGTGGAGACACACATTCTTAGTTCTATTGCCACTAAAATACTTGTATTTCTTTTTGGACAATGAAATTATAGAGTATTCTTTTAGAGTATCTGATTTATTTCATTCAACAGTATATTTATGATTTTTTTCAGCAGTATTGTTTGCCTTGGGGATCTGTTCTGTTTCTCTCTCTTTTTGGGGGAGAGGGTCGGTAATGGGACTTGAACTCTGGGCTTGGGCGCTGTCCTTGCGCTCTTTAGCTCAAGGCGAGTGCTCTACCGCTTGAGCCACAGTGCCATTTCTGGTTTTCTAGTGGTTTATTGGAGATACGAGTCTCACAGACTTTCCTGCCCGGCTGGCTTTGAACTGCGATCCTCAGATCTCAGCCTCCTGAGTAGCTAGGATTACAGATGTGAACCACCAGTGCTCAGCTTCACATTTTTATGTACATGTCCAAGTTTGTATATAAGTAGGGCTACTTTATTGATAATAATAAAAGTAGAGCTACTTTAATGATAATAATAAAATAAAAGTAGAGCTACTTTAATGATAATAATAAAAGAACATGCTATGAATATCATTTTACAATTTTCACCAATATATTTCCTTGTTTTTGAGGGAAATATAGTAAAATTTAGGACTGTTTAGTCATAGGGGTGACAAATACTTGGTCTTAGTATAAAACAGTGGTTCAAAGAGGTTGTAACTTTGTGTGTGTATGTGTGTGTGTGTGTGTGTGTGTGTGTGCGCCTCCAACCTTGCTCCAGTCCTGGGATTTGAACTTAATGCCTGGATGCTGTCCCTCAGATATTTTGCTCAAGGCTAGCACTCTACAGTTTGAGTCACAGATCCACTTCCTGAATAACAGCAGAATTTAAAATGTAATGTTACAATCTTTGCCTTTAAAATTGAGCTTTTTTTCATTTTTTTCATAGAATTACTAGTACACTATTTTTTAAAATTGTGCTGGTCATAGGGCTAGAACTTAGAGCTTGGGTGATAGTGCTCCATCACTTGTGCCACAGCTCCACTTCTGTCTTTTCTGGTGATTAACTGGAGATTAGAGTCTCATGGACTTTCTTGCTTAGGCTGGTTTTGAACTGTGATCTCAGCTTCCTAAATAGCTAGGATTAGCACTAGTGCTGGGCTTCAAATTTTTTTTTAAATCTGTATCCTTATTTGTTTCTATGGATTTTTTTTTTTACATTTTTTATCTCATTCTCCTTCCACCCCCCCCCCCCCCCCCGGTTGTCCTTTATTTTTACTGGTCCTGAGACTTGACTCAGTGACTGGACTCCGTCTCTGAGATTCTTTTGCTAAAGGCTATCATTCTACCACTTGAGCTACAAATCCACTTCTGGCTTTTTTGTAGTTTATTGGAGATGAGTCTCATGGACTTTCCTGCTCCTTTTCGTTTTGAACCATGATCCTCAGATCTCAGATTCCTTAGTAGCTAGGATTACATGTGTGAACCACATGGACTTTCCTGCTCCTTTTCATTTTGAACCATGATCCTCAGATCTCAGATTCCTTAGTATCTAGGATTACATGTGTGAACCACTGTTCTCAGATTCTCATTCTCTTTTTATGGGTGGCATTTGGATTTGAACTCAGAACTTTGCACTTACTAAGCACATGTTTGACTATGTGAGCCATACTCCTAGCCCTTTTTATTAATTATTATTATTTTTTTGTCTGTTGTGAGGCTTGGACTCAGGGCCTGGGCGCTGTCCCTAAGCCTCCTTGTGCCTTTCAAGGATAGTGTTCTACCACTTTCAGCTACAGCACCACTTCTGGCTTTTGAGTGGTTAATTGGAGATAAGAATTTCACAGGGACTTTTCTGCCCAGGATGTCTTTGAACTGCAATACTCAGATCTTAGCCTCTTGAGTAGCTAAGATTACAGACATGAGAGCCACTTGCACCCAATTTAATTATTTTTAAAATAGGATCTCATATTTATACTCAGGCTGGCTTGCCTCAAGATCTTATTTTCACTTCCTGCATAGGTGGAAAAAGAGGTGTGTGTAAGTAGGCCCACTTTTCATTGCTTGAGATGAGCTCTTGTGAACATTTTTTACCTAAATTGACCTTGAACCTAACTCCTGATCTCCACCTCCTGAGTAGCTAGATTACAGGCATGAGCCATAATAAGTGGCTTATTTTTTTTCTGTTTAAAACGTCTTTTCCCCTACTGGTCCGTGTACTCTTGTTTTGATGATTATTGTAGAAATTTAACTTGGTAAATAGCTGATTTTTATGAAGTACTGAACTGAAAAATTAAAAATAACACTTGAAACTTCAGGGTTTCTTTTTTAGCTTCAGTCAGCCTTTCCTTAATTTAGAAGCTGCTTTTTGTCCATTACTTTTAGTAATGACTTAAATTTGACATTTTAATTTCATACAGAGATAAATATACCTATATGTCTATATAGTTCCTACAAAAATATTCAAAAGAGCCCATATTTGTTCCATATTTTAATCATGCCTTTCTTTTAATCTCAGATCAGATTTCTGTCATCGTCTTATTTTTCTTTTTTTTTTTTTAAATTTTATTTTATTTTATTTGAGAACATACTGTACAGAGGGGTTACAATTACATGGGCAGGATAATGCGTACATTTCTTACCAAGCATTGCAGCCTCCTCCTTTGTTTACCCTTCACCTCCCTTCCCAGCCTCCACCCTCCCCTGCACCCAATCATACCCCCCCTTCCCCCCCACACACCGACATTGTAAAGCTGGTTTTGACATGACATTTTGTACTTCTCATTGTTGCAACAGGTCCACCTGAATCCTTAAACGACTTGTTTGTCCCCATCTCCTCCACATGTTATACTGACATCAAATATAGTGAAAGCGGGGGAGGGACATACAAAGCAACAAAGAAATAATCTTATAAATGCGTTAGAAACACATGCATGAAAGAAACAAAAACATTAAAATACATATTTAAGGGTTCGTTTTCCTAACATCACATTATCTGAACTTTTCCACTTGACTCATACATATACTAGATATTGCAAATAAGGGAAACCATGGGGCCTATGGTTCTTTGGGCCTGGCTTACTTCACTTAATATATTTTTTTCCAAGCCTTTCCATTTCCTAACAAATGAGGAAATGTCATTCTTTCTGATGGAGGCATAGAATTCCATTGTGTATATATACCACATTTTCTTGATCCATTCATCTACTGAGGGGCATCTGGGTTGGTTCCATATCTTAGCTATGGTAAATAATGCTGCAATAAACATAGTTGTGCTGGTAGCTTTAGTGTGGTCTTGTTTGTAAACATTAGGGTAAATGCCCAAAAGTGGGATTGCTGGGTCATAGGGGAGTTCTATGTGAAGTCTTTTGAGGAACCTCCATACTGCTTTCCAAAGTGGTTGAACAAGTTTACATTCCCACCAACAATGAAGTAAGGTTCCTTTCTGTCCACATCCCCTCCAGCATCTGTTGTTGTTAGAGTTCTTGATTTTTGCTGTTCTAACTGGAGTGAGGTGATATCTCAATGTTGTTTTGATTTGCATTTCTTTTATGGCTAGGGATGTTGAACATTTCTTCATGTGTCTATTGGCCATCCTTCTTTCTTCTTCAGAGAAGCTTCTCTTTAAGTCTTTCGCCCACTTACTTATTGGGCAGTTGTTTCTTTGAGGATTTGTTGTTGGGTGGTTTAATTTTTTGAGTTCCAAGTATATTTTAGATATGAGACCCTTGTCCGTTGTATGGCTAGTAAAGTTCTTCTCCCAATCCGTGGGCTTTCTATTGATCTTGCTAGCTGTGTCATTTGCCCTGCAGAAGCTCTGCAACCTTATGCAATCCCATTTGTCCAACCTTTCTTTGATTTGTTGTGTTTCCGGGTCTCTATTCAGAAAATTTCGGCCTGCGCCAAGAAGACCCAGGGTTTCTCCTATTCCATCCTGTAATGTTTTCAGAGTGTCTGCTTTGAGTTCAAGGTCTTTGATCCATTTGGAGTTGATTCTGGTGCAGGGTGATATATAAGGATCTAGCTTTAGTTTTCTACATGTAGTTAACCAGTTTTGCCAGCACCATTTACTGAAGAGGCTGTCTGTCTTCCATTCTATTGTTTTAGCTCCCTTATCGAAGATTAGATGGCTATAGGTCTGTGGGTTCATTTCTGGGTTTTCAATTCTATTCCATTGGTCCTGAGGTCTGTTCTTATGCCAATACCAAGCTGTTTTGATTACTATGGCTTTAAAGTAGAGTTTGAAATTTGGTATTGATATTCCTCCCGCAGTGTTCTTTCCATTCAGGAGCGTTTTTGCTATTCGGGTTCTTTTATTGTTCCATATGAATTTTTGGATTGCCTCTTCTATTTCCTTGAAGAATGAGGGTGGAATTTTGATAGGTATTGCGTTCAATTTGTAGATAGCCTTGGGAAGTATTGCCATTTTCACAATGTTAATCTTTCCAATCCAGGAGCATGGGAGGTTTTGCCACTTTTTAAGTTCTGTGTTGATTTCCTTTTTCAAGATTTTAAAGTTTTCATCATAGAGGTCCTTCACTTCTTTAGTTAAGTTAATTCCTAGGTATTTTATTTTTTGTGGGGCTATTACAAATGGAGTTGCTTTCCTAATTTCAGCCACACTTCTCATTGTTGGCATACAGAAAAGCCATTGATTTTTGGGGGTTAATTTTATAACCTGCTACTTTGCCAAAGTTTTGAATCAGCTTGAGTAATTTGGGAGTGGAGTCTATGGGATTCTTTAAATACAAGATCATGTCATCTGCAAAGAGGGAGAGTTTTATTTCTTCTTTCCCTATTTGGATCCCCTTTATGTCTGCATCTTGTCTTATTGCTGTAGCTAGGCATTCTAATACTAGATTGAAGAGAAGTGGAGAGAGTGGGCATCCTTGTCTTGTTCCTGAGTTAAGAGGAAATGGCTTTAGTTTTTCACCATTGAGTATAATGCTGGCTGTAGGTTTGTCATATACCGCCTTTATTGTAGTGAGGAATGTTCCATGGATTCCTAATTTTTCCAAAAACTTCATCATAAAGGGGTGTTGGATCTTGCCGAATGCTTTTTCTGCATCTATTGAGATAACCATGTGGTTCATATTCTTGCTCCTGTTTATGTGATGAATAATATTAATTGATTTGCGTATATTGAACCAGCTTTGCATCCCTGAAATGAATCCTGTTTGATCGTGGTGTATGATTTTTTTGGATGAATTGTTGAAGTCGGTTGGCCAAAATTTTGTTGAGAAGTTTTGCATCAATGTTCATCAAAGAAATGGGTCTATAGTTCTCTTTCTTTGATGAGTCCCTGCCTGGTTTTGGGATGAGGGTTATGATGGCTTCATAGAATGTGTTCGGTAGTGAGCTTTCTCTTTCAATTTCATTGAAGAGTTGGAGGAGAATTGGTGTGAGCTCTGCTTTGAAGGCCTTGTAAAATTCCGCTGTAAAACCATCTGGTCCTGGACTTTTCTTAGCTGGGAGGTCTCTTATTGCTGTTTCTATTTCAATGCTTGATATGGGCCTGTTAAGATAGTTTAACTCATCTTGGTTTAGCTTTGGCATATCAATATTTGCTAGGAAGAGGTCCATTTCTGTCAAGTTCTCAAACTTATTAGCATAAAGTTTTGAGAAGTATTCCCTTATAATGTTCTGAATGTTGGTTGTTTCCGTGGTGATGTTTCCATTCTCATCTCTGAGTTTATTAATTTGGGTGTGTTCTCTTCTTTTTCTGATAAGATTTGCTAAGGGTCTGTCAATTTTGTTAAGTTTTTCGAAGAACCAACTCTTTGTTTTGTTGATTCTTTCTATAGTTTTTTTGGATTCTAATTTATTTAATTCTGATTTAATTTTGATTATTTCTTTCCGTCTACTGGATTGGGGTTTATCTTGCTGCTCTTTTTCAAGGAGGTTTAGATGTGTCATTAAATTGTTAGTTTCTGATCTCTCCAATTTGTTGATGTAGGAGCTCAGAGCTATAAACTTGCCTCTGAGTACTGCCTTTGCTGTGTCCCAGAGGAGCTGGTATTTTGTGTGTTCATTTTTGTTGAATAGCATGAACATTTGAATTTCCTTTCTAATCTCTTCCATGACCCACTCATGATTCAGCAGTGTGTTGTTCAGCCTCCATGTGATACCGGACATTCTTTGGTGGCTTTTGGTGTTGAGTTCTAATTTTATTCCCTTGTGGTCCGAGAGAATGCAAGGTATAACTTCAGTGTTTCTGAATTTAGACAAGTTTGCTTTGTGGCCTAAAATGTGGTCTATTTTAGAAAACGTTCCATGTGCTGCTGAGAAAAACGTATATTCTGATGCTGCTGGGTGAAATGTTCGGTAAATGTCTGTTAAGTCTAGTTGATTTATGCAGCTGTTTAGATCTGTGGTTTCTCTGTTGAGTTTTTGCCGAGTTGATCCATCTAGTAGGGAGAGTGGAGTGTTAAAATCCCCAACAATTAATGTCTTTGGATCTATATGGGATTTGAGGGAAAGTAGTGTTTCTTTGATAAATTTGGGTGCTGCATTGTTTGGCGAATAGATATTTAGAATTGTAATATCCTCCTGAAGGAGAGATCCTTTAATTAGTATGTAGCGACCTTCTTTATCTCTTCTCACGAATTTTAATTTGAAGTCTATTTTATCTGATATTAGGATTGCAACTCCCGCCTGTTTATGGGGTCCGTTTGCTTGGTAGGTTTTGTTCCAGCCTTTAACATTGAAAATGTGTTTGTTTTTACGGGCAAGATGTGACTCCTGCAGGCAGCAGATAGAAGGGTCTTGTTTTTTAATCCAACTAGACAGTCTATGTCGCTTAATTGGAGAGTTCAGTCCGTTAACGTTAAGAGATAGGACTGAGAGGTATTTGGGAGTTCCTGCCATGTTATCTATCTTCTTGGGCCCTGCGAAAACTGGGTTCTTCCTATGGTTCTTGGATTCTCAGTTTGGGTGCAGTTTCTTGGCCTTTATTGTGGTCTTGTTGGTTTTCTATGTGTAGGACATCTTTAAGAATCTTTTGTAGGGCTGGTTTGGTGGAGATGTATTGTTTCAATTTTTCTTTGCTATGGAAGGTTTTTATTTGGCCTTCAGTTATGAAGGAGAGTTTAGCTGGGTACAGTATTCTTGGTTGATAGTTGTTTGTTTTTAGGGCATGGCATACATCATTCCAGGCTCTTCTTGCTTTTATCGTGTCTGCTGAGAAATCTGAGGTGATTCTAATTGGTTTCCCTTTATAGGTGATTACCCTTTTCTCCTTGACAGCTTTAAGGATCTTTTCCTTGTTCTGAGTTGATCCTGTGTGGATTATAATGTGGCGGTGGGATGTTCTATTCCGGTCTGGTCTATTTGGGGTTCTGAAGGCTTCTTGTATCTGAATAGGCCTATCTTTTTGCATGTTTGGGAAGTTCTCTGCTAGGATCCTGTTAAACAAATTTCCTAGACCATTAACTTCTGTTTCTAGGTGCTCCTCTACACCCATTATCCTTAGATTAGGCCTTCTGATGGTGTCTTCCAGGTGTTGGATAGATCTATCATATTTCTTGGACTTGTCTTGGATGGTTGTATGTTCTTTCTCTATAATATCTAGGCTGTCTTCAATCCCTGAGATTCGATCTTCTGCATGGTCTAACCTGCTGTCAAGACTCTCTACTTTGTTTTTTATCTCTTTTCCTTCTAATTGGTCAGCTTTGATGCCTTCAAGTTCTTTGTTGAAGCTCTGTTTTAGGTCTTGTATGAATTTCTTTACTTCCTTAATTTGGTGTTCAGTGTTTGTCCTCAAATCACTTAGTTGATTGGTTATGGTTTCTTTAGACTCCCATTCCTTCTGTTGGGTTCCATTCAGCATTGCCTTTGTGGTCTCCCTGACTTCCTTCAGCTCTTTGTTAATGGATTCCATGAATGGCTTTAGTGATCTTTGTGTGTTCTCTACCTGGTCTCTCAATTCCTGTATTACTCTTTGATTAGCTTCCTCCCGTTCGTGGGATTCCTGCAGTTCTCCTTGAGTGTTCTCAGCCTGCTCACGCCATTCCTCCCTTTCTCTTTGAGTATTCTCAAGTTGTTCACGCAAATCCTGTATCAGTTTTTGAGTAGCTTCCTCACGCTTATGATATTCCTGTATAAACTTCTGGGATGCCTCCTCTCTCTCCCTATCACACTCATACAGAGTCCTTTGTAGGTTGTCAAACTTCTTATTTATCGTGTTTGCCAGCAGTGTTTGTAGAGCTATTTGGGAACTCTCCTCTGGATTATTCATTATCTGTTCTAACCCCTGATTATCAAGATTGGGAATTGAGATACCCGAATTTGCCATTTTTCTTGTGTTTTTCCGGCTTACTCTGCCCATTTGAGATGAAGATAGCACCAGTTTTGTGCTAGAACACTATCTTAAGGCAACCATCAACCAAAGTTTGCATTTGTACAGTCAATAGTCTACAGATACAATCTAGTTCAACAGATACATCTATTCAACATCAAACAACTATATGTTAAAGGACTTCGAACCGCAGAGAAGAATTTGGAAAACCAGAAATTATTAGGGTTAGGGAGAGATGTGGGTAAAAAATAGGAATAGATTGGTGTGGGGAGGCACAGGGAGAGTTAACTATGTCCTAGTCAAAATGCAGGAAATAGGTTGGGTAGGATGCAAGTAGAGAGAGAGAGAGAAAGAAGAAAGGGAAAGGGGAATGAAAAGAGACCAGAAAAAAAAATAGAAACGTAAAAATTAATATTATTATAGAGATTAAAAGACCATCTAATTAGAGAGGAATGTGAATATATTGAGAGAAAGGGAGGGACATAGAGGAGATGTGAAAAACTTTAAAAAAATGCTTAAAATATTATATAGGTATAAAGAGGTAGTACTGCTATTAATGAATTTAAGTCTCAGAGGTTTTGAATTGAGTAATAAATTTGTGGATTAAGTGTGTACACAATGGGGGATAGGGTCTACTAGTTAACTACGGGTTTATCTGAGGATGTGCAGGGCAAGAGTTAAGTCACATAAAGAAGAACAAAAGAGAGGAAAAGGTAGAAAGGATAGGAAAGTGAGAAGAAAAGATCAGAAGTTCAGTAGAGCTAGACAAAAAACAAAAAGATAATTAAGAAATAAAGAAAAAGAGAAAGAAGACAAGAAAGGAAAACGCACATTCACGTATTCCTAAAATAAAAATTATAAGAGGAGAAAAAAAAAAGTTACTGGAAAACAATTATTTTTTCAGAAGAGGCAAAAATTAAAGATTAATAAAAGTTTTAGAAAAGGAAAAATTTTTTTTATATATATAAGGTAACAAAAAAAAAGAAAAAGAAAAGAAGAAGAAAAAAAAAAGTTCTTTGATTTTTTTTTGGAGGGGGAGGGGTGGGAAGAAGCCTGTATCTCCCTTTTGTCTGTAACCAGCCTCTTGTTGGAGTCTCTGGTCAGCTTGAGGTCCTGTGGCTTGATTGGTTTCTTAAGTCAGTTTGTTGGAACAGGCAGAAAAATGCTCTGCTTTACCCAAGATTTTGAGATCCCCCTCCCAGGTTAGTTTACTGGGAGGGTGATCTGCTTTGAGAATCACAAAAGAGGGGGATGCAGTGATGAGGCTAGGTTCTGGGTAGAGTTGAGGCCTTTCAACAAACAGTAGCTTTTCCCTGGGGCTATTTTGTGAAAAAACTCACAGCGCCCACCCTGGAGCCATTCTCAGGGTTTCTGTTTTTCAATTGATTGTGGAGGCTGCTAGAGGGAGGGGCAGCCTCTGGCTCTGGTTACCCAGTGAGGAGAGCCACTCCAATGGCTGGCGCCTGAGCTGGGTGACT
Organism: Dipodomys spectabilis; assembly: GCF_019054845.1. Lineage (NCBI taxonomy): Eukaryota > Metazoa > Chordata > Mammalia > Rodentia > Heteromyidae > Dipodomys > Dipodomys spectabilis. Next base: position 660,633 of record NW_024871136.1, read on the forward strand.
TTTCCCTGGATGGAACTGAGTCTGTGAGGTCACTTCGCCGTTAAGTTCTTGTGACCTGCTAAATGACTCGTTTTATTCCAAGGCCTGAGCTGGAGCTAGCAGCTCCTCCGAGCTTTGTCGGTATCCAAGATGGAGATCACCGGTGCTGGGGGGGGAGGGGTGGCCTTCCCTCCTCTGCTCCCTGAGAAGGAGTGAGGACGTCGGGCTTCTACTCACGCTGAGTCTTGGATCCTGGGTCGTCTCCGGTCTGCAAACTGCAGGATGAAGATGTCCGCTCCTTGTCGGTTCTTGCTGGTGTTGAGTAGAATCCGCTCGTCCGCTGCATCTGGCTCCTTCGTCCCGGACTCTCTGTGTCTCAGGTATGACTCCGCGGCGGTGGTTGCCGCCACGGCCCTGCCGCCGCAGCGGCAGCTGCTGGCAAGCACTCAGATGTGTCTCCTTGGCTTCCCCTCTCTTGACTAACTCTCTGTCCTGTGATGGCACACTTGGTGTGATTCTCTGGCTTAGGACTGTTCACTGGAACTCTAAAACTGCTTTCTATGCAAGAGCTTGTTCAGATTCAAGCTTCTCCTCCGCCATCTTCCTGGAACTCCTCCCGTCTTATTTTTCTTGAGGTTCATCCTCTGGAAATTCCCTTAGTGAAGGCCTGGAGACTATCACTTTGGAAATTTCCCATATCCTATCAATGTTGCTTCCCTTAGATTCAACTTGGAGGACATAATGGGGTTCCACAATTAACTCTCTAATATGGTATCTTTGTGTAAGTCCACTTGATAGGGATTCAGATGTTGCCATTCCTTCTGGGTAGAGACCACTGATAAATTGCCAGATAATGACTTTTATAAAATGACAATTTTCTGTGGTTCATGTGAAATGATTGGCAAGTCTAAAATCCATATGATTCTGGTCTCTTCTACCCCTTAACTGAATCTTTCAGATGAAGTTTAGTGTATGGCTACTCTGAGAATTAATTCATGATTGCAGAGTCTCCTTTTTTTAAATCTCACATGAATAGGACTATCTCTGAAGAATCTGGACTGGTAGACACACTATAGTTTCCTCATAACGCTGTAGTTCTCTATTTAAGAGTTCTCATATATATATGTATATGTATATATGTGTGTATATATATATATATATATATATATATATATATATATATATATATGAAGGTAAGGGGCAACCTTTATTATTATGTAGTAGTTACTGTCTTCATCAAGTTACAATAAATCATTTCTTTTCAATCATGGTTTCTAGCATTTCATTGAAACCTGACCTGGAGTTACAGCTGAAATATCCAGGAATATCTGCATCACATGAGAAAAGCACCACTTTTTGAAATAAATAAATAAATATGCTAACATTAACTTTCTTGGGCTTCTAATGTCTAGCACCAGAGCTCATAAAACCATGTTGTCCTCTAATCAAGTCCTGACTATTCCTTTCCCAGGTAATTCATCTTGAGAACTTTAGGATGTCATTTTTGCCTATCACAGTAAATGCATTATAGTTCGTAAATAAACTTTCTTTATTGTAAGCTTAGTCACATTTTCAAGGAAATAAATATATCTTGGAAAAGTGGTGGCAGAATCTATAGTTCATTTAAAAATATTTCACATATAATTCACATAATATACACACATGTAACAAAGATATATTAGAAAATCTATTCATCATTGATAAACGTAAGCATATAATGAATGGGTACTTAATTATTAAGCTATTTAGTTTCAAGCAGTAGAATGCCCTATCCTAGGTAAAAGCCATTTTAATTTTATGGCAATGCTCATTTCTTATGGATATAGTGGCCTTTTGACAACATTTCTGAGATATAAGTGCTCTCAGAAGATGCTGAGTCTGTTTTGCTACAACAGTTAATAAAAATTAGCCATGCGTATCTATAATTCTACTTCTGTAATTGCAGTTGATTTCTCTTGTGTAAATTCTCTATTCATTCTAGTTTTTCCTTTGTCTCCTCCAACAAATCAGTTTTTGAAAATTACTGATCAAGGAATTAAGGAAAGAAGCCAGGCGCTGGTGGCTCTTTCCTGAAATCCTAGCTACTTAGGAGGCTGAGATCTGAGGATCACAGTTCGAAGCCAATCCGGGCAAGAAAGTCCGTGAGACTCTTATTTGCCCTGAAACTGGCAAAAAAGAAAAAAGACATTGAGGAAAGATATCATAGAACTTGATAGCTACTGCTAATCTGTGTCCCCATATTGTTCACATATTGGAACCCTAAGTGACACTGTAACTGCCTTTAGAGAGAGGTCTTTTGGAGATAATTAACTTTAAATGAGTTTGCCAAGATGTGGTCCTAATTAGGTAGGCTAATAAGAGTGAATCTGGTCTTGCTGGCGCAAGTCTGTAATCCTAGCTACTCAGGAGGCTGAGGTCTGAGGATTGTAGTTCAAAGCCAGCCAAGGAAATAAGTCTGTGAGAATCTTATTTCCAATTAAGCACACTAATAAAGCAAAAAACGGAGTTGTAGCTAGCCTTGAGCAAAACAAATCTTAGGTACAGCACTTGGCCCTAAATTCAAGGCTCAGGAATGGCACAAGTACACACACACACACACACACACACACACACACACACACACACACACACACACACACACACACACACACACACACACACACACACACACAATAAGAGTGAAAGAGACCAAAACTTATGTTCTCTCTTTTCAGTAAGGACCCAGCCAGAAGCTACCATTTATTATAGTAAGATTATGATCAGATATAGTTTACATTATTTTAGGCTCTATTACTATTTTAAGAAATTATCAAAAGACTATCTGGATCTAAAAGACACTGAAAAATGCCTTTGGAATCATCTCAAAGGATACATATCTAGTCCAATCTCATATTACCAATAGCAGCTATCATCTTATATGGTATTTTTATTTCCATAATATACTGAAATGCCTACTGTGTCTTTGATGTGGAACACATTTCAGTTATAGTAATTATATCACACTTGCTGAGACAACAAAATGTATTCAGATGTTTTGTTTTCTTTATTATTATTATCTCTAAGTAGCTGTAAAAATGGAGGTTAAGTACAAATTTTCTTTTTTTTTATTTAGAGAATACTTTATTAGTTTCTAATCAAACCCACATAGATAAGGCCTTACATATTTAATACAGTGTGTTTACCCCTGTACAAATGGAAAAAATTAAGTTTAACATTTCTAGACCAATATGGCTATTGATTTCTGTACAATGCCAACTCAACACAGTAAACTGGGATACTTTTTCCAAAGTTGACAGCATAGCTAAAGTTTCCAAAAATTCAAATTATATATATGTATATATATTTATATTTATATAAAAAGACCAATAATAGCACTATGTTATGCATCAATAGCAGCAACAGCTTTTCCAGGTTCTGCAGTCATCTGAACAAAATTAGACATCCAGCACATCCATTAATAAAAAGAAAAAAAAGATAAAAAACAAAACCCCAGAAAAATGTGAAGTTCTATTACTGTTGTGGTACCTGGCACCATTTTTTTAATTAACTTCTCAATCATCATCTGGAAAGAAAAAAATTCTTTAGTAACATCATTAAAAACAGCTCTGATAAAGCACAGTCACTACTACTTATCATAAAGCAGGTACAAGGTATTTATATTCACAGAGGGATGATACAGTACTGTCCTATGTCTATAATACTAGAGGATAGAATTAAAAAGGCATTATTGAGACTTGATTCTACTTTTCCAGCAGAGGGCCAAGAGATGGTAATTCAAATTTTCAATTTATGAATACAATGCATGTTGATTTTTGTCAGCCCTTCCATCATTTTTCTTCTCCCCATTTTTCACAACCTCATTCATCCCCTGAAGTTACCTGGTTCCTTTTCAACATTGTAGAGATTACTACAGATAAATTAATTATAAAATAATATTGTGCAAAGTACATATTTAAAAAGCTATTTATAAAGTATTATGATTTTTAAATTTCACTTTATTGCATTGCATCTGTGGCTAACAATCTATTTGAATAAGTATGAAGTTAAAATCCACTCCTAATATTATTTCCATTAGTGAGAAATGAGAGCTATAAATCAGAAAATTAGAGAGGATGTAGCAGTTCTCCATTATGGATCATTTGATATTAGCCATAACTTAGAGAAAGTAACCAATCTGAAACCACTTAAAGTCAGAGATTACTCTTGTGGCATGCTTAGTTATAAACCAAGATGTTATGAAAACCACAGTACTTTATATAATAGAGTATCAGACAGTATTGTATATACTGAGGAAGTTCAATAGGAGTTGACCATAACTAACACTGGACAAGTAATGTGTTTGGTTCATACTGTTATACGTGCTAATAAATCATAAACAGCTATTTTAACTTGCCTCATCTAAAATAAGTATCAGAATAATTTGAAGTAAAGATAACTTTACAATATTGGGTACTCTTTAAAACATGCATTACTATTGAAAAATGATGGGCACCTACATATAAATCCTTAGAAAACCCTCTAGTGAAGGAGGAAGGTTGGATGAAGAGTTTGGTGAAGGAGCATAGTAGCAACAGTGAAAGAGTGTTGTATTAATGGGGCGAAAAAATTATGTCTTTAAAACTAGGCTTAAATAGAAAATTCCATTCTGAAGAATCATAGACCTGATTTTTCTGGGGACCGCTGGAGACTAAATATGAAATATTTCCCAAATTAATGATTCAGATTAGAAAGCCATGTAGTATAATGTAGTATAATTGAAGGGAGTATCTAGAAAGTCAAACAAAAGTAATATAAAAAATATTTGGTTGTAAGCATTCCTTTTGGCATTCAGATGATAAACACCTAATAAGTTCTGAATAAGTTATGAACTCCAAAGAGGACTGATTCATTCTGGTACTCACTTTAAAGTACAAATTGAGAAAGGAAGTGGGTGAGATGGCAGGAGTGTGGAGGAATTATTTTAGATATGAGCTCCTTTTCCTAATAAATAAGTGATGCTCACATCTCTTAATAATATGTACTTGCTGAACTTCATGAAGATTATTTTTGTGGTGGTGGGAGATATCAATTTTGCATACCTTTTAACTTTCAGAAGCTTTTGATACTTATTTAAATTTACTCTAATAAGATATATGCTGCAACATGTAACAGTTATGATACTTCATAAATATTGAGCAGCTAGCTAGGTGCTTGTGGCTCACACCTCTAGTTTTAGCTACTTGGGAGGCTAAAAATAAGAGGATCAAAACTTTAGACCATCCCTGGCAGAAAAAAATGGCAAGATTCCCTTCTTAACCCATAGCTGAGAGTGATGTTTTACACATGTCCTACTAGCTTCAAGAGAGTCTGAGTTTGGGAGGATTATGGTTCCAGTCCAGCTGAATAAACACATGAGACTCTATTTCATTCAAAGAAGCTGGGCATAATGAGGCACACCTAACATCCCAGCTATAGTAGAAGCCTAAAGTTGGTGGATATAGTTCAGGTGTGTGCCTGGGCAGGAAGCAAGACCTTATTTAAAAAACAATGTGTACCAAAAAGGGCTGAAGATGTGACTCAGCAGTGTGGTTCAAATCTATGAGTGTAAACTCCCCTACTGCCAAAAAGAGATTTAACAATAAATTTTAGAATGTAATTAATGACAGCTCATTTTTATTACAAAAAAAGGCTATTTATAAACAGTACCCAGAATTTGCATTTATTTATTTTTAAAAATTTAATTGTAAAGCTGATGTACAGAGGGATTATAATTCCATAGGTTAGGTAATGAGTTCATTTCCTTTTGAAGAGTGTCACCCCCTTCATTCTCTCCTAGTTTTCCCCCTCTGGTCTCCTCTCCCTGAAAAGTTTTATAGTTCATTTTCAACATAGTATCTAGTGTGTATCAGTGCTGAGCTGGTTCACCCTTTGACCCACTTTTTCTGTGCTTTCCCTTTCCCCTCCCCAAACATGAGCTTATTATATACAAGGCAAAGGGTACCTTCCCAAGCAGATAAACTTATATACAAGACAAAAGGCACAGAAATACAAAAAACAGTAAAGAAAGAAAGAAAGAAAAAAGAACTTCAAACTTACAATGAAAAACTTCATTTCCATTTCTTGGAGTTGATTTCAATAAATGTCATTTTATAGGATTGTATGCAGATAGCTATTGAGCCCTTGTGATCTTCTTCTAAGAGTATCTTCCTTTGTTCTCACCATACAAATGTTTGGAGTGCCATTTAATTAATTATGTCCAGATGTGCTATTTGTCTTTTACTCTTCATTGAGTTTACTTGTAGATTTCTAGACACATTCTTTCTAGTTACCATGGATGAGGGGAAACATGCAGCCTATGTTTCTTTGGGTCTGGCATACTACACTCAGTAAAGTTTTTCCAAGTCTTTCTGTGTCCTTTAGAATGGGGCAATGTCCTTCTTTCTGATGAAGCATAGAATTCCATTTTGTATATATACCAAATTTTCTTGATCCATTCATCCCTTGAGGTGCTTCTGGGTTGATTACCTATCTTAGCTATGGTAAATAATGCTGCATGGTTGTGCTGATGGCTTTCTTGTGGCCTGTTTTCGATCATTTGGATAAATTCCCAGGAATGGGATTGGTGAATCATAGTGAAGGTCCATGTCTAGTATTTTGAGGAACCTCCATACTGCTTTCTATAATGGTTTAACAAATTTGCACTACCACCAACAGTGTAATAGGGTTCCCTTTTGCCACATCACCACCAGCATCTGTTAATGTTTGTTTTCTGGATAATGGCCACTCTAACTTGGGTGAGGTGGTATCTCAACGTTGTTTTGATTTGCATTTTTTTTATGGCCAGAGATGTTGAATATCTCTTCATGTGTCTATTGGTCATTCTTATTTCTTCTTCAGAGAAGTTTCCATTTAAGTCTTTAGCCCACTTATTAATGGAGTTGTTGTGTCTTTGAGGATTTGGGGGGGAGGTTATTTTTTTTAACTCTAAGTATAATATAGATATGAAGCCCTTGTCTGATGCATAGCTAATAAAGATCTTCCAATCTGCGGGCTTTCTATTTATCTTGCTTGTTATGTCCTTTGCCATGCAGAAACATTTCACTTTGATGCAATCCTATTTATTCAGTCTATCTTTTATTTGTTGTGATTCTGGATCATGCCAAAGAGCCCTAGGGTGTTTCCCTTCTCCCTTCATGTAATATTTTCAGGGTATCCATTTGGAATTGATTCTGGTGCAGGGTGTTACAATTCTGCCAGCCAATTCTGCCAGCACCATTGGTTGAAGAGACTGTCTTTTTTCCATCCTGTGTTTTTGCCTCCCTTATCAAATATTAGGTGGCTATAGGTCTGTGGGTTCATTTCTGGGTCTTTTATTCTATTCCATTGGTCTTCAGGCCTATGCCTGTCCCAGTACCAAGCTGTTATTTTTTATTATTTCAGCTTTGCAATAGAGTTTGAAGTTTGGTATGATATTCCTCCATTACTGTTCTTCAAAATGATAATTTTTGCTATTTGGATTTTTCTTTTTTGTGTGTTACAGTCTTTTTTATAATTTTTATTGTGATTAAGTGATTACATAAGCTTCACAAATTTCACAGTATTGTGAGATAGTGGTACAGTCACAAATACATTCTAACCTTCATGTGGCAAATTGTCATTATAGTGGTCTATAAAGTTTGTGAATTCTTTCATATGGGTGGTATGTACATTTCTTTCCTTTTACTTAGTGTTACCTGTTCCCTCTTTCCCTCTCATTCCCTCCCTCCCATCACTGCCCTTGAGTTGCTTAGTTTGTTTTCATCAATGTCCAGTGTAACTGATGGACCCCTCTGTTGTATGTTTTCCCATTTCCCTCTGATTCTGTGTCCTCCTCCTCCTAGCTTCCCTCAGATATGTGCATATATATACCCTATATGTGATCAACAACATGGGGTCATTTGGTAATGAAACGACAACATGAGTGGAGGTCCTTTGTTTCTCGAGTCCTGTTTACTTTGACATATCTCCTTGCATTTTGTATTTAACATCCACATATCAGGGAGACCATATGCCATTTGTCTCTTTGGTCTTGGCTTACCTCACTCAAAATATTTTTTTTTCTAGTTCCATCCATTTCCCTGTGAATGCTATTATTTTGTCCTATCCAATGGCTACACAATAGTCCATTGCATATAAGCACAACAATTTTTGGATCCATTTATCTGTAGTGTGGCATATGGGTTGTTTCCATATCTTGGCTATTGTGAACAGTGCTGCAATGAATATGGAGGTGCATGTGTCCTTGTATCCTGGTTCCTGTTGCTCAGGGTAGATGCCTAGGAGTGGTATGGCTGGGTCATAGGAAGGTCTATATTTAGCTTTCTGAGGTACCTCCAGACTGCTTTGCAAAGTGGTTGTATTAATGTACAGTCCCACCAGCAGTACAATAGGGTTCCTCTTTATGTGCATCCCCTCCAGCATTTGTTGTTGGCTGAATTTAGGAAGTGGGCTATTCTGACTGGAGTAAGGTAGTATCTCAGAGTTGTTTTTATTTGCTTTTCTTTTACAGCCAGGGATGATGAACATTTCCTCATGTGTTTCTTTGCCATTTTTATCTCTTCTTCTGAGAAGTCTCTCTTTAGTTCCCTTGCCCATTTAGTAATTGGTTTGTTAGGTTTGGGAGCGATTATTTTCTTGAGTTCCCTGTATATAATGGATATTAGGCGCTAGTCTGATATATTGCTGGTAAATACTTTTTCCCTGTCTCTCTAGTTTGGCTATCTTTAGCTGCACAGAAACTTTTTAAGGTTGTCCTATTTATTGAGTCTCTCTCCAATTTGTTGTGACCCTGGGACTCTGTTCAGGAAGTTCCTGCCTGTGCCTATAAGTTTGGGTGTCTCTCCTACTATGTCCTGTGGTAGTTTCAGAGGTTCAGGTTTGATGTTAAAGTCTTTAATCCATTTTGAGTTGATGTTAGTGCATAGTGACAGGTTGGGGTCCACTTTTAGTTTTTGCATGTGGCCTCCCAGTTTTCCCAGCACCAGTAGTTGAAGAGGCTGTGCTTCTTCCACTGTATATCTTTGGCTCCTTTGTCAAATATCAGCTGACTGTAAGTATGTGGTTTTATTTCTGGGTCTTCTAATCCCTTCCATTGGTCTTCAGGTTTGTTTTTGTGCCGATACCTAGCTGTCTTTGTCATTATGGCTGTATAGTAGAGCTTGAAATCTGGTACGGTGATCCCTCCCGTGTTGTTTCTTTTGCCTAGAATTGCTTTGACTATTCTAGATCTTTTGTTGTTCTATATGAAGTTTTGGATTGTTTTCTCTATTTCAGTAAAGTATGTCACTGGACATTTGGGGTTTTCTGTTATCCCATATGAACTTTTGAAAAATGCTGTTGGTATTTTGATGGATATTGAATTTAGTTTGTAGATACCCTTGGGTGGTATTGCCATTTTTTGTTTTACCACTTTCTTCCAATCCAGAAACATGGGAGGCTTTAAATTCCTTTGTAAGGTTTTCAAAAATTTTCATCATAAGGTCCTTTACATCTTTGGTTACTTCATTTTTTGAGGCTATTACAAATTGAGTTGTGTTCCTAATTTCAGCCTTGCTCTTCTCATTGTTGACATACAGAAAAGCTTTGGATTTTTGCGGGTTAATTTTACCCTGCTACTTTTCCAAAGTTTTGGATGAACTCAAGTAACTTGAGTGAGGAGCCTATAGGGTTCTTTAAATACAGGATCATGTCATCTGCAAAGAGGGATAGTTTTGGTTCTTATTTCCCATTATGTTTGTCTCTTGCCTTATTGCTCTGGCCAGGAATTCCAATACAATATTGAAGAGGAGTGGAGAGAGTGGGCATCCTTGTCACATTCCTGATTTTAGAGGAAATGGCTTTAACTTGTCACCATTAAGTATAATGCTTGCTGTTGGTTTTTCACATTTATTTTTATCAATAGATTTATTAAGCTATCTTTAAATCTACATTTAATTTTCTTATTTTGGAAATTCAACTGACTTTAGAGCATTCATCACTCAACTTAAATAATTGTTACTATGTAAGTAAAATAGCTCATCAGCAACCCTATCTCCCATCTTGAATAAACCCAAGTGCCCCATTAAGCTGGGAGTAAAGAAGAAAGTCTACCAGAGCTGAAACCTTTTGAGTACTCACTTGATCCTCAAAACCTTTTACATTTGGGAGCAATTTAGATTTCAAGTTTTTGTATTAAACATGTTCAGATGGATTAAAAATTAATATTGCAAAATGTAAAAATTCCCAAAATTCAAAATACTTCTCATCATAAACATTAAGATATAGATTATAAACCTGTATCTGTAAAAGATGGATGCTAAATATTAAAATTATCATATTATTCTATTTAAGATCACTGGTAATTGCTTTGTGTGTGTGTGTGTAAGTGTGTGTGTGTGTGTGTGTGTGTGTGTGTGTGTGTGTGTGTGTGTGTGTGTGTATTTTATTTTTGCCCATCCTGGGGCTTGAACTCAAGACCTGGGCTCTGTCCCTGAGCCTCTTTATGCTCAAGGGTAGTGTTGTACCACTTGATCTTCGGTGCCACTTCCAGCATTTTCTGAGCAGTTTATTGGAGATAAGGGTCTCACAGAATTTCCTTCCTGGCTGTATTCAAACCACAATTCTTTAAAAAATTTCTTACCACTCAATTTCTTTATTTTTCCATTTTAATTTATTGTTATTGAAGAAACTGTATTGTATCCTTGTAGAATCTTTTAGCATGTTCATTTTTCCTATATTCAGGTTGCATAGAAGATAGATTGTAAGCCTATAATTTTGAAAAGCTTTAGCTTTTGTCTTTATTCTAAGATCCAAGCAAGATATCTTTTCTGGACATCAAATTGTCATATTCATAATTCTTGAAAACCCAAACTTTTATTAAATTAATTATGCAGACTAAATCTTCAATTAGATCATCTGAGGGGAAATACTGTAAGAAATAGGCCATCTTGGATCAGTTATTTATTCTTCTGAGCTTGTTCTACAACATATAAAATGAGGATAATGTAGTATTTAGTAGAGATTGAGATACTATCAACTATACAGCTACCTAATAAAGTGTTTTATTACAAAAAGAGATATATGCATTTATGCATGAATTCTGCTTCCAAATTTTCCCCTTAACTAAGAGCTAATATGTATATATTCTATATAAAGGAAGACAAGCTGGCATACATCCTATAGACTTGCTTAACTCATTAATGCATCTATAGCAGTGTGACCTTTTCTTTCCACACAGTTTATTTCGTTTGCCCTGGTGATCAGACATTTTTTAGTACAAAGGAAATTAAGGCTGAGAATATTAACTGAATTTCTAAGGTAACGCAATAGAACTGAGATCAGGACACAGGCCTTATGATCCAAAATTTTCTATTCTTTGCATTTAAGTGATAAAATGAGATTGTATAGGTGAGAACACAATACCCAACTTTTTTAGGAAAAATCTCATATGCATGCTAATGTCATACATATTGGATTTGAACAGAGATAAACAAGATATTTGTGATTTTGTGGAAGGATAAGAAACAGAGACAAAAGTAGTATCAGGCCGGGTGCCTGTGGCTCATGCCAGTAATCCTAGCTATTCATGAAGATCATGGTTCAAAGCCACTCCGGGCAGAAAAGTCCATGAGCCTCTTATCTCCAATAAACCATTAGAAAACCGGAAGTGGCACTGTGGCTCAAGAATAGAGCGCTCGCCTTGAGCTGAAAAGTGCAGGGACAGTGTCCAGGCCCAGAGTTCAAGCCCCACAACCAACAAAAAGGAAAAGAAAAAAGAAAAAAGTCATATCGGCCAGCTCTGTTAAAATGACATCAGGCAGTATTATGCTTTTTCTGATTCTGATTACTCAAAATACTGTAACAATCATTAAACAAATTTGTCAACACATGGAGTTTTGCTTACAAGCTGTTAAAATATTTTACACAATGTTTGCCAAGTGCTAACTTGTATGTCTGTATTTCTTGCTATAGAACTTGACAAATTGGTAAGGAGCAAAAATGGTAAATCATAGTAATGTTAAATAGGGAAAAGTCAAGGCTTACATAGAGGACTGAGGGAAATGTGAATTTTGAAATGTCCGATATCATTTGTTTGTAGACTGATACAATTTTAGGGCATAATTAATGATATTGACAGAAAATGTTGTTAACTCATTAATAACCTGAAAATGACAAATGAGTGGCATAGTAGAATGCAGAAACATTGGAATGGAAATTATACTTATCAGCTAGGTAAGAGCTTTGTGCATTGGGACAAAGATTAAAAATGAAAAATATAAGCTATATTTTCAGATAATGGAGATAATTGCTTGCTTCAATTAATCTAGAACTGCTAGTTGTAAGGCATCATTTTGCTTTTATATTATTTTTTATTGTAAAAATACTGTACAGAGGGGGACTTTTATATTATATTATACTAAGATATTATTAGTAAGTATTTTCTTTCCAAACAATTGTTGTCAGAGACTGCAGTAAGTATGCATAGCCAGCCTTGATTTTGCCCACATTTTTGCCAGTATTGAGTTTATTTGTATTAGAGGTTTTGCTTCCATGTCCCGGGAGAGCAATCTTTTTACTTTTCGTTAATTGCTTCTAGATTGAGTCATTTTATTTTAAGTGGTTATGTCAATGTAGTATGGATCACAACCCCTTTATCTCTGTGGAAATTTTTTCCAGTCACTGAAAAGGATGTAATTTATTGAACTGGGAGAACACTAGTTTCCATTTAAAGACCATACATCTGAGTGAACTATTTTTCATAGACCAGCAGTTGAAATAGATTGTAAATAATAAACATAGCATTGGTGTAAAGATGGGTGACTAGCAAAACAGATTCTTAGAATGTCACAGAATTCCTAGAGGTATTTAAGTTCAACCTAGTAATTTTAAAGATGAAATACTAAGGCTTGGATGGTTCAGGTACATTCTCAGATTGTTATTGGTAGAGCTTAATTTAAAATTGAGATTTCTGACTTCTAGTACCTTATAAACTACATCAATTCTGATTTTTTAATGACTTTTGATTATTAGTGTATGAAATAAGGCAAATATCAGGTCTTTTAAAATAATTTTTCTAGAATAAAACATAATTTCATATGCTTTCATTTAGTATAAAATTATTTTTTTCCAAACAGAATAAATGTTTCTTAAACTTTTAAAGTAGCCATGCATATAATCCTAGCTACTCAGGAGTCTGAGATCTGAGGATCACAGTTCAAAGCCAGCCTTGGCAGAAAAGTCCATGAGACTCTTATCTACAATTAATCACCAAAAAACCCAGAAGTGGCACTGATGCGCAAGTGGTAAAGTTCTAGCCTTGAGCAAAAGGAGCCTAGGGATAGCACCCCAACCCAGAGTGCAAGCCCCACAACCAGGAAAAAAAATTAAGTAGAACTAAAGTTTGAGCCTGCAATCTTGTTTAAAGGAATTGAAATTTATATGTTGAAAACATATTTGTACTCCCATGCTTACTGTAGTACTATTCACAATACCCAGGTTATAGGATCTATGTAAATGCTCATCAGTGAGAGAATGGGTAATGAAAATGCAATATTTGTACACAGGGAATAGTATTCCACCAGAAAACATGTAATCTTGCCATTTTCAATAGCATAGATGGATCAGAGAGGCATGTTAAATGAGTTAAGTTAGATACAGAAAAGCAACTATATAATCTAACTCAAATGATAAATTTAAATATGTTTTCCTCCTTGAAGTTGAGAATAGAATGCTAGTTACTAAAGGGTGGAGAGAGCAGGTGGATAGAAAAGATGGAGAGATATTTATGAATAAGTAGTTATAATTAGATAGGAGTAAGAAACATGTTTCTATTACATACTAGGGTGAATACAATAGTAAAAGGTACTGTGAATTTCAAAATGCCAGAAGGATTTTGAACATTAAAAAATGAATTTAAATGAACCTTAATTTAATTTTTAAGTGGAGGGATATACAGAAAATTAGAGTAAATCACTGAAAATTATAATGAGAATGTAGTGGGGAGGTGCAGTGAGACCACTCAGTCTGAAGTGAAAATGTAAAAGATTGTATTGAGTGAAAAGTGTTAACGTGCCAGGATTGCACCTGGAGTCAGGATCCCAGGAAACAGCCCGGAGTGCCAGCCCACATCAGCTTTTAAGCATTTTGGGCTAGGGTGGGGAAAGGGAGAGATTGGGTGCTGGTTTTAGCCAATGATTTTTACAAGAAATTTGCACCTTAAGTTTAAATTTCCCACTAAGGTTTTGCTGGGGGGGAGCAGGGGAATAGAACAAAGGATGGTGATGGTTCAGCTGGGTTAGGCCTCTCATTGTTCAGAAAACAGCAGAAGCAAAGTTAGAGAGTTACAATTACAGTTACTAGCTAACATAGCTAGTTACCAGGGAAGTCTTATCCACCGCACACTTACATTTATATCTTAAAATCATTATCCATTTTATACAATCCAAGTCAAATATTATATTCTATCTTTACTTCCTCTACCATATCCAGAAAGACTCTGTAAGAGAGATTTTGAAAAAACAGTCTTTCTGAGTCTGATTTATTTTAATGAACATGATGCTCTTCAGCCCCGAACATTTTCTTACTGTGATATGATGCCATTTTTTTATGGCTGAATAAATAATGATATATATATATATATATATATATATATATATAGAGAGAGAGAGAGAGAGAGAGAGAGAGAGAGAGAGAGAGAGAGAGCTCATTTTCTTTTGTTAAAGCAATATGATTAGTATCTGTCAGTTTTCAGATAATGTGCTAGGTCTAGCCATAAATATTATAGAGTTACTAAGTATGAGTCTGGTCAGTTATGAAGACTGGTGATAATAAAAGTAGGCCATACCTCTTTCCTCTTTCCTTTTTTTACTCTTTCTCTCAAGTACTTTTCAGAAAGGGAATAAATTCAATTTTGTATTGTTAGCTTATTCTGGACTTTAAAACTGAGAAGTTCACCAGGTGAGATGGAAAAGAACACTGAAGGGTATTTTAGGAAGCCTATTCAGTATTTCATCAGTGATTATTTGAGCTTCTGTGTGGTAACAGGAAAGATATGGTAGACAATGAAGAATTTCTGCCTTCATAGATATTAGGTACTCTTATGAATGACATAACTAAATATAAATGTGTGAAATTATAAACTTGATATGCTTATTAATCACAAATTATATAAAATACAGATTACTGAATTATATGATGTAAAATAGGTAGAAAATATACAAATTATATAATGTTATGAAACAGCATAGCAATGATATAATTTAGATTGGAGTTGAATTATCTGGCAAAAGTTACACTTGTACAGAACAATAAAAGTTGAAAATGAGTTAGCTGGGTAAAAGAAAGGAGAATGTTGGAGAATAGTATTTCTACATCAATAAAATAGTGTATTTAAATGCTCCTACAAAGAGTGGTTTCGTGATTGTCAGTAAACAATAACAAATGGTAGTGCAATTGAAATTTCTCAGAATTTGTAATACTTTTTATTGAAATGGTAGTATTTCAGTGTTGAGAGGTCTGAAACCTCGGTATTCTTCAATTAAATGTACCTAAAAGCATGAGGTATTAGGATAAAAAAATTGCTTCTTAAAGTTAGAGTCAGTATGTTTAAGTACATTGTAAGATTTAATTCTTTTTTAAAATTTTATTTTATTGTAAAGATGCTGTATAAAGGGGTTACCGTTATATCATTAAGGCAATGAGTACATTTCTTGTTAAGCATTGTTACCCCTTCCCTTGTTGTTCTCCCACTATCCCTTCCCTTCCCTTCCCCACCTACCTTACTCCGCCCCCCAACCCCCCCCCCCCCAAAGTTGTAGTTTGTTTCCAGTATACTGTCCTGTCATTGGTGCAATGGGTCATCCTGTGCCCTTGTTTCAACGTTTTGTTATTCCCCTTCCCCTTCCCCAATTAGACAAATGTATATATAAGATGCAGGGTACCAAAATCAAATACAGTGACAATAGGGGATATACCATAGGTGGCAAAATGAACAAAGGAAACAAAAAAAATCACATGCTACATTTAAAACAACAACAACAAAGAAAGACCTCTTGTGTCCATATCTTGGGGTTCGTTTCACTTAACATCATCTTATATGGTCTTTAGTGCACGGATGCTTTTGATATTTGAGAAAGAGTCTTCAATTAAGTGATGTAACATTTAGTTATTTGGCAAAAAGTGAAGTTTAAAAAATTTTAGTTACACAATCTCTCTTGCCTACTAAAACTGTCGAAGAACTCTAGTTTATGTGATTATATCTAAAACTACTTAGCATATTTCCAAAATGTAAAAAAATAAATAAAAGATGCTTATAACCTTATAATAAATGATGGTGTTATAATGGTCCCATGTTTAACATGAATCCAGAAAATAACTGTTTTCCAAAGTGAAAAATAGAAAAGTAATACAGTCTTCCATTTTTGTAAATCCATTTAATGTGCATCTTGGTATAAGATAACTGGATTCTCATTTTTGCATCTATATTCAGGATGTTTCAAAATCTTGTTTGAAGGATGTGTTGAAATCTGATCACACAGAAAGGTAGCCACTCAAAGAAAAACCTCAAAAGCTTCTTGATAGGATGTCAGGGAAAACTTGGGTTCTTCAAAGAACATTTTGAAATCTCTTTGCTTACAGAGATTTTACTGCATTGTAGTTTACATTATCAAAAGATAGAAAACATAAAAATATTCTGCAACAAGCCGGGCACAGGTGGCTCATGCCTGTAATCCTAGCTACTCAAGAGGCTGAGATCTGAGGATCATGGTTCAAAGCCAGCCCAGGCAAAACCGGAAGTGGTGCTGTGGCTCAAGCCACAGAGTGTTCATCTTGAGCTGAAGAGCCCAGAGTTCAATCCCCACGACTGACAAAAAAAAAATAATAATTCTGCAATAGGGCCTGATTAAATAGGCATTGTATTTATTTGGGATAGATTATTATGAAGTCATGATCCTTTTAATAATAATTGTATAAATAAATATGATAATATATTTATTAAATTTCACATGTATTATGATTTAACTTATATTGAATACATGTATGTAAATCATTAAAAATATCAGTTGCTATTTCTGGTAAGGAGTTATAAGGTGCTTCTAATATTTTTATTCTTTGTATTTTAAAATGTATGCAATAGGTATAGAATTTTTATCAGAATATAATTTTGTCCAAATATTTAGGTACCATACATATGAGTGTTAAGCATGTAGTATTAATTCTAACATCTATGCTTTCACCAATCTCTTTATTACAATTCAGTTGCATGCTTGGTTTAATTGTGGTAGATTTTTAGGGTCATAGGACAGTGATTGCTTTCCCATACCTTACTGTGTTTTTTGATTCATATGTTTATCCTATATAGGTGTAGATTCTGGCATGGGAGGAGCCAGAGATGCTACAGTTCTGATGAGATCACAAGTGATAGTGATGTTTGTACAGTAATATTTGAGTGGAAAAGTGTTCCTTTATATAAATATTATGGGTTCCTATTTATCTATGTAGCTGTCTATTTATATATTTGTATTTATAGTACCAATGAGTAGTATTTGAACTCTGGGGTTTCCCTTCCTAGGCAGGAACTCTTGGCTATGCCCCAAGCCTTTTACAACTTTTTTACCTTTTGAGTAGGTTCCTACATGTATTCTGAGGAGAACTTGAATCAGGGTCCATCCTATATCAGCCTTCTAAAAAGCTAGAATTACAGGCATGAGCCACCATGTCTAGCTTGTATGTCTTGTTTTCAATGATACCAACCTGTTATAGAACATTTGAATAGAACAAATTATTTTTGTGAAAAGTAGAATTCTCATTCAGATTTATTAATTTTTACTTTTAGAATGTTTAACCACCAATACTTTAAATTATACTAGTCACCTGTTATACTTTCCTGAATTGGAAAATATTATTACTATATGATCTAAGTAGAATTTTCAGAATTAATTTCAAAATTTCAAAATTTAACCAAACGTAGGTGTGTGTGTGTGTGTGTGTGTGTGTGTGTGTGTGTGTGTGTGTGTATGTGTGCATGCCTACGTGCTATCTCTGACCTTTTTTTAGCTTTACCACTTAAGCTACAGATCTACTTCTGGATTTTTTTGTTGCTTAATTGTAAACAAGAATCTCATAGACTTTCCTGCTTGGGCTAGCTTTGAACTGTGTGTGATCCTCAAATCTCAGCTTTCTGAGTAGATAAGGTTACAGGTGTGGGCCACTGGCACCAGCTAGTTTGTGTGTGTGTGTGTGTGTGTGTGTGTGTGTGTGTGTGTGTGTGTGTGTGTGTGTGTGTGTGTCTATACTTATTTGCCATAGTACATAGAACAAATGAGACAATATTGGTATATATTTAAAATGTTAGAATGTCTTAAGATTCAAGATTTCCCAAATTCATCAAATATAATTTAAAAACTGTAACAATTTCTACTAGAAACTAAAGAAAGAATGAGAATAATTGAGAGCTAATGTAGAATATCGTTACAACAAATAGGACATGATAATTAAATGTATATTTAGAATACATATATATTCATGTCTTGTTAATGTCACTAAACAGGACAGCTCTTCTTTAATGGTAATAAATCAACATAAAGTTTGAGGAATTAAATTATAGGCACTCATGTATTCTGAGCTCATTTAGTGAACATAAATAAGAATGTCGAAATTAAGATAATTGGATATATTGTCACTGGGACATAGTAGACAAATGGGAAGGTGATCAATTAAAGTGTTTGGAGTCATTCTGCTATGAGTGAAAGGGGAGATTAGGACCAAATTGGAAAACTAGTAATGTTTCATATAATCTGTAATGAGAAGTATCATTTGTCACAAAATATGTGTATTAGAGAACGGGAACTACTGAATGGCTCTTCTAAAATCAATAATATGAAAGTAATTCGTTTGCTTCATAAAAATAAGGATTTAAGAATGTCTCTTCTAAAATCAATAATATGAAAGTAATTTGTTTGCTTCATAAAAATAAGGTTTTAAGAAAGGGAGAAACTTGACCTTTCTACTCAGGTTTAATTTGCTGAAAATCCTAGTTGCAATCTTAGTCCTCAAACTGAATAAAGGTAATGAAGATGTAAGGGGTATGGATAAACTTACAAATGGGAAATTAAATAAAGATGAACAAAATTTCTTTGTTTAGCTCCTCAGATTACTTAGAGTAGTATTTATGGAAGTATACACAGATGCATGTATTGGTTTTGATGGTTGTGGAACCTGAGAGAAATGTTATATTCAGAGATTGGGTACGCTTCATGGCTTTTGATTTGATCTTGGTAGAAAAGAGGTCCTGTAACAGCAAGTATTTTTCACAGTATCCAGAAATAAGTTAAATGATATTTTTAATTCTTTGAATCTGCAACAGATTAGATGGAATTGTAGCTCTATTAAAATCAATTTTTGTAACTCAGTTTAGTCTAATATAATTTATTTCAATTTCAATCACTGTTTAACATGTAATTGGTAAAATGTATTTAGGTTGGAATAAAAGTCTCTTCCACCAAAGAAGATAAAAATTCTTAGCTCAGCAACAGTTTAATAAACTTGAATTACTAATGTATAATTCTCAGCTCAATGGAAAGTTTTATTTTACTCTAAGTGGCAGTCAGCTCACAAGATAGCAGAAATACACACAAAAGAGCAATATATATTCTAATTATTAGTCCTTTCTTAGATACATATTTATGAATATACTCCTCAAATCTATGGTTTTTATTTTTATCCTCTTGATAATTTTTTCTTTGGTCTTAGACAGGTACTCAAACTCAGTACCTGACAATTTTTTTCTCACTGGCTAGTGCTCTACCAACTGAGCTGTACCTCCAACCGTGTGTGTGTGTGTGTGTGTGTGTGTGTGTGTGTGTGTGTGTGTATGTGTGTGTGTTGTGTGTGTGCTGGTCCTGAGGATTAAACTCCTGGTCACTGTCCTTGAGCATTTTTGCTTAAGGTTAGTGCTCTACCACTTCAGCCAGAGCTCTACTTTTGACTTTTTTATGATTAATTAAAGAGTCTCATGGACTTTCCTGCCTGGGCTGGCTTTGAACCATGATCCTCCAATCTCAGCCTCCTGAGTAGCTAGGATTATAAGTGTGAGCCACCGACACCCAGCTTGAAGAGAAGTTTTTATGTTTGATGAAGTTCAATTTGCAACTTTGTTTCCTCTTTTTTTCTTTTTTATTGGTCATGGGGTTTGATTTTAGGGCCTGGGTGGTGTTCCTGAGCTTTTCTGCACAAGGTTAGCACTCTACCACTTTGAGCTGCAGCTCCACTTTGAGTTTTCTGGTGGTTAATTGGAGATAAGAGTTTCATAGACTTTCCTGTCAGAGCTGGCTTCAAATTCTCAGATCTTGGCCACTTGAGTACCTACGATTACAGGTGTGAGCCACCGTCACCCGGATATGTTTCTCTTCATATTAAGTAGACTTGGCAATTTAACGTTATCAGATTTTTCAGTACAATTGTTTTCCCCTAGAGTTTTAGGGTAAAACCACCATAAAAATAGAATAAAGAGATGAAGTCATTTATTGACAACTGAATCT
Source organism: Dipodomys spectabilis (assembly GCF_019054845.1). Classification (NCBI taxonomy): domain Eukaryota; kingdom Metazoa; phylum Chordata; class Mammalia; order Rodentia; family Heteromyidae; genus Dipodomys; species Dipodomys spectabilis. The sequence continues at coordinate 681,146 of NW_024871136.1, forward strand.
GGAAATAATATATTTAATTATTGGGTTAATATACAGCTGTTTTGTTAGTGTTCTGAGCAAGCAAGAAGGAATATCCATGTACTTTAAATTTTATAATATATATTTACGTTTTTAATGTAAAAATAGTGTACAGAGGGGTTACAGTTACATGAGTAAGGTAATGAGTATATTTCCTATTGAGCATTGTTACCTCTTCCTTTGTTTTTCCCCTACTACCCCTTCTCTCCCCACCTTCTCAACTCCCCTCCCCCCAAGTTGTAAAGTTTGTTTTCAACATAATGGCTTGTACATCTCATTGTTACAATGGGTCCACCTGTATCCTTGTTTCAGCATTTTGTTATTTTCCTTTCCTTCCCCAAATTAGAAAAATGTATATACAAGATGCAGGGCACCAAAATCAAATACAGTGACAACAGGGGTTATACCGTGAAGGAAGAACACACAAAAGAAACAAAAAAATCATATAGTACATTATAAATATGTTTTAAAAATGTGCTAGGAAGGTGGCTCAGTGATAGAGTGCTTGCCTTGCATGCTCGAGGCCCTGGGTTCGATTCCTCAGCACCATATAAGCAAAAAGAAAAAAGCCGGAAGTGGCACTGTGGCTCAATTGGTAGAGCACTAGCCTTGAGCTGAAAAGTTGAGGAACAGCACCTAGGCCCAGAGTTCAAGCCCCACGACCGGACCCAAAAAAAAAAAAAAAAACAGTAGCAAGAAAGATAAAACCCAAGTGTGTCATTATCTTGGGGTTCATTTCACTTATCATCTTGTATGGTCATATGTACATAGCTTTTGACCTTTTCTGCTTATCTGAGACATATACTAGTTATTGCAAATAAGGGAACCCATACGACCTATGTTCCTTTGGGCCTAACTTACTTCACTTAATATAATTATTTCCAAGTCTTTCCATTTCCTAACAAATGGGGCAATACCATTGCATCTGATGGAGGCATAGAATCATATATATATATATATACATATATATATATATATATATATGTATATATATATATATACATATATATATATGTATATATATATATATATATACACATATATATATTATATATGTGTGTGTATCACATTTTCTTGATTCAAGTTCAAGTAGGTAATAAAGTGTACTTATGATTTAAGCAAGGTCTATCTAATTCTAGAGCAAGCAATTTTAACCAACATTCTATGTTTTCTTCCAATATTTATTGAGCATTTACTACATGAAAAAGCACTATTCTAAATGTTTTAAATGGGTTCATGGGATATTACATTGCTCTTTATTCTCCTGACTTATCGCAATCACATGCCCAAAATAACTTCATTGATCAAGTTCTGAATTTTTGGTAAGTTGAACACCTTAACTGTCTGTCCTTAGCTCTGTACTAGAGATGATTAAGTTTGGACAGGCAATGACTAGTTGTAATTTTAAAAATGACAGAACATGCCTCTTCTGTATTGTGGTAATAACCAAGCCAAGTCTCTCAATAGCTCCTAGATGTTAAAATAGCTGTTAGATATAAATAATATCACCTTAGTTTTTTCTGTCGGTTGTGGGGCATGAACTCTGGGCCTGGGTACAGTCCCTCAACTCTTCAGCTCAAGGCGAATGCTCTACCACTTGAGCCACAGTGCCACATCCTCATCTTAGTTTTAAGGTATATTTTGTTTCTACTGAGAGATTAATGCTAAGAAACTCAGGATTTCTCAATTGTTTTCATCTCCTCTAAGAAATTATTGTATGGGAAGTATTTCCCTTGTGTTTCTAACAGCTCTCTCCTCGTGAATTAACATCCTTAAAGTCTGTGATGAAGGGGACAGTTTAATATCTTCAAGTCATTATTAATCTACAATTAGATTATTTATCTCATGTTCTGGCTCTGCTCTTGATGTAAGACTTTGTCACATACCATTTAAATCTTCCAGGAATGAGCTTTTCTGTTACATGAAACAGTCCAGTGTCTCTGACTGCCAGAGTAACAGGAAACCCTCTAGAGTATGACAGAGTAGGTTCCTCCCTATAATTCGGACTACGTCTATTGTTCTTATTATCTCTGTACTACATCTATTTTGTACAGGATATTTTCTCATTATGTCACCTCAGACATATCTCTTTCACTTCTGAACTCATAGCACTTACTGAATGCACTTTTCATATATGACATAAAAACCGTTTTTGAAATGTTTTTTGCACTATTGTCTTTATATTGATGAATTAACTTAAAAGCCTAAATGATAGAGACCATCTTACTCCTTTCCTTACACAGACTATAAAATAATGTAAAGCACACTTTAAGGTTCTGATACCAATGGTGATTTATTTTTAGAGAAATGCACATTTATTCTGCTGTAAGATTTCCTGAGTATGTTAAAGAATGCAATTCCTTACTCATAATGGAAGAAGGACCAAAGGGAAAAAGTGAGGAGGAAGGGTTAATGTATATATGGAGTACGAAGATGACTTGTTTCTTGGAATTTAAACAACTTTCATTTTTTTGTATTACTTCCTTTATTTTTTAATTTATTTTCATTTCTTGTTGGTTGTGGGTCTTGAACTCGACCTGGGTGCTGTCTCTGAGCTCTTCAGCTCAAAGAGAGCACTCTTCCATTTGAGCCACAGTGCCACTTTTGGTTTTCTGGTGGTTAATTGGAGATAAGAGTCTCACGGTCCTTCCTGCCCGGGCTGGCTTTGAATCCCGATCTTTCATTCATGAATAAAAGGAAAATGATGTATTTAAATTTCCAAAGTTTGTGGTAGTGATTTTCCATGAAGTTTATAAGGAATCTAAATGATGAACTTGAATGACATTAAAAAGGAATCTAGACCTAAAAAAATATGCCATGATGTAAAAGAAAGACTGATTTCTTTAAGTGTGAGAGGAAACCAATGGCTGGGGAGAGTAAAGAGTGATAGCAGCTGCATATTATAGAAGTATATTTATATATAAGAAATATATTATCTCTCTATATATGTATATAAAAACAGCATAATGAACCCCACTAAATTCTCTTTAAAAGGAAAAAACAATGGAAATAAAAAAGAATATATAGAAAATAAATTTGATCAAAGTACTTTCTATGCATGTTTATGAATAACACAAATGAAGCCTCTATGCAATAAGTTTATGTTAATAATAAATTTAAGAAAAGGATGAATACAGTTAAACCTATGGAGAAATATTTGGTAAGCAGGTATATAAACACCACTTACATTATAATACAATGTAAACAAGACTTAGGTTAGGTGTGAGATGGTTTCTAGAGACCCCAAAAGGAAGATATCTACAAATCTAGAATTGTGAATTTTAGTTGTTTTGGGGCTAAATTTGTCCAAATACATAGCAAGCATTGCTTGTTTACTTTTGAATTCTTTTTGTTATTATCTTTAGTCATACAAAGGAATTGCAATTTAACAAAATAAATTATGAATATTATCTCGATCAGTGTTACCCTTTTCAACATTCTCAAACATCCCTGCCATACTCACTCACCCCTTCATTCTCTCTTCTTAATTTTGTAGGATATGCATTGGATTCTTGACTTTATCTCTCCCTCTTCTCTTTATTTATTTACTCCTTTCCCATTGAAGGCCCTCCCTCCTCTTTTCAACTACTCACTTCCTAGTGTTTTATTTTGCTGAACTTTGATTTTAGCTTCCTCAGGAATTAGACTATTTGTGATGTCCCCTGTATCTAACATATTCAGTTAATACATTTGTATACATTTGTATACCCGAAGTATTTACTTTGAAGTGTATAAGCAAAATATAGCTTCAATATATAAGGGATAATATGCATCCATTGTCTCTCTGGGCCTGACATACATCACTTAACAAACTTTTGACCACCTAATGACATGAATAATCTTCGTATAAGTACCTGGTAGCAGAGTAGTAATTGGGACAGAGTCATAATTAAGGTAGAGGGAATGCTTTTGAAGAGTGTCACTTTGAATATTTCACCAAATTGTATAAGGTTAGAAGATTATTTTGACCAGTTAATGTGAAGCAAAACCAAGAATGAGCCATGCACTGAAGGTATGTACTTTCATGGCTTTAGCACTACATTTTATTATATATTTTTATTATAAAAATACTGTACAGAGGGGTTACAGTTAAATAAGTAAGGTAATCAGTACATTTCTATTGAGCATTCACGCCTCCTCTTTTGTTTTTCTCCTACCATCCCTTCCCAACCTCCCCAACTACCCAGATCCCCTTCCAATCCTCACACTCCCCCTGCTTCCCTGCCAAAGTTGTAAAGTTCATTTTCAACACAGTGTCTTGTACATTTCATTGTTACAATGGGTCAACTTGTATCCCTTTTTAAGAATTTTGTTTTATCCCTCCCCCACCCCAAACTAGAGAAGTGTATACACAAGATGCAGGGCATCAACATCAAATACAGTGAAAATGGGTTATACTGTGGGAGAAGAACATACAAAGAAACAAAACAATCACATGGTACATTATAAATAAGTTAGGAAAAATAGCAAGAAAGGAAAAAACACTTATGCCCTATCTTGGGGTTCAGTTAGTTTAACATTATCTTATCTGGTCAGATGTACATAACTTTTGACCTTTGCTGCTTGTCCCAGACATGTACTAGTTATTGCAAATAACGGAAACCATAGGACCTATGTTTCTTTGGGACTGGCTTACTTCTCATAATATAATTTGTCCAAGTCTTTCCATTTCCTAACAAATGGATGATGACATTCTTTCTGATGGAAGCATAGAATTCCATTGGAAATATATATATATATATATACATATATATATATATATGTATGTATGTATGTATGTATATCACATTTTCTTGATCCATTCATCTACTGAGGGGCATCTGGGTTGGTTCCATATCTTACCTATGGTAAATAATCCTGCAATAAACATAGTTGTGCTGGTAGCATTAGTATGGTCTTATTTGTGATCATTTGAGTAAATGCCTAAAAGTGGGATTGCTGGGTCATAGGAAAGCTCTATGTGAAGTTTTTGTTTGTGTGTTTCTTTCTTTTTTAAGGAAACTCCATACTGCTTTCCAAAGTGATTGAACAAGTTTACATTCTCACCAACAATGGAGTAGGGTTGCTTTTGTCCACATCCCCTCTAGCATCTGTTGTTAGATTTCTCAATTATGTCAATTCTAACTGGGGTGAGGTGGAATCTCAATGTTCTTTTGATTTGCAATTCTTTTATAGCTAGAGAGGTTGCGCCTTTCTTCATGTGTCTATTGGCCATTCTTATTTCGTCTTCAGAGAAGTTTCTCTTTAAAGTCTTTAGCCCACTATTTATTGGGCAGTTGTTTCTTTGAGGATTACTAGTTGGGGGAATTTAGTTTTTTGAGTTCTAAATATATTTTAGATATGAGACCCTTGTCTGTTGTATGGCTAGTGAAGATCTTCTCTCAATTTGTGGGCTTTCTATTGATCCTGCTAGCTATGTCCTTTGCCATGCAGAAACTCTGCAGTTTCATGCAATCCCATTTGTCCAATCTTTCTTTGATTTGTTGTGTTTCTGGGTCTTTATTGAGAAAATTTTGGCCTGTGCTTAGGAAACGTAGGGTTTCTCTGATTCCTTCCTGTAATGTTTTCAGGGTGTCTGCTTTGATTTCGAGGTCTTTGATACATTTGCAATTGATTCTGGTGCAGGGTAATATATAAGGATCTAGCTTTAGTTTTCTACAGGTGTTTATCCAATTTTGCCAGCACCATTTACTGAAAAGTCTGTCGGTATTCCATTCTATTTTTTTAGCTCCCTTATCGAAGATCAGGTGGTTATAGTTTTGTGGGTTCATTTCTTAGTCTTCAATTGTATTCCATTGGTCCTCAGGTCTGTTCGTGTGCCAGTACCAAGCTATTTTAATTACTATGGTTTTGTAGTAAAATTTGAAATTTGGTATTGATATTCCTCAAGTACTGTTCTTTCTGCTAAGGATCTTGTTTTTTGCTATTTGGGGTCTTTTATTGTTCCATATGAATTTTTGGATTGCATCTCCTATTTCATTCAAGTATGAGGTTGGAATATTGATAGGTATCTCATTGAATTTGTAGATAACCTTTGGAACTATTGCCATTTTCACGATGTTGGTCCTCCCAATCCAGAAGCATGAGAGGTTTTTCCATTTCTTAAGTTCTGCTTTAATTTCCTTTTTCAGGTTTCTAAAGTTTTCATCATAGATGTCCTTCACTTCTTTAGTTAAGTTAACTCATAGGTATTTTTTTGTGGCACTATTAAAAAATGATTTGTTTTACTGATTTCAGCTATGTTCTTCCCATTGTTGGTGTACAGGAAAGTCACTGATTTTTGAGGGTTAATTTTATACCCTGCTACTTTGCCAAAGTTTTGAATTAGCTCAAGTAATTTGGGAGTGGAATCCATGGGATTCTTTAAAAACAAAATCATGCCACATACAAAGAGGGAGAGTTTTACTTCATCTTCCTTGTGTATCCCCTTCATGTTTACATCATGTCTTATTGATCTAGCGAGCCATTGTAATACAAAATTGAAGAGAAATGGAGAGAGTGGAAATGGCTTTAGCTTTTTGCTATTAAGAATATTGCTGGCTGTAGGTTTGTCATATTCAGCCTTGATTTTATTGAGGAATGTTTCATGGATTCCTAGTTTTTCCAGAGCCTTCATCATAATAAAGGGTTGTTGGATCTTGTCAAATGCATTTTCTGTATCTATTGAGATAATCATGTGCTTCTTATTGTTGTTCTTGTTGAGATGAATAATTTGCATATATTGAACTACCTTTGCATCCCTGAAATGAATACTGTTTGATTGTGGTATATTATTTTTTGGATGAATTGTTGAAGTCAGTTGGCCCAAATTTTGTTGAGTAGTTTTGCATTGATGTTCATCAAAGAAATGGGTCTATAGTTCTCTTTCTTTAATGAGTCCCTGCCTGGTTTGGGATGAGAGTTATGATGGCTTCATAGAAAGAGTTCAGTAGTGAACTTTCTCTTTCAATTCATTGAAGAGTTGAAGGAGTATTGGTATAAGTTCTGCATTGAATGCCTTGTAGAATTCAGCTGTAAATCCATCCAGTCCTGGGCTTTTCTTAGATAGGAGGTCTATTTTTGCTATTTCTATTTCAATGATTGATATGAGTCTGTTACATTGGTTTAATTCATCTTGGTTTAGTTTTGGCATGTTGATATTTGCTAGGAAATTGTCCATTTCATCCAGACTCTCAAACTTATTAGCATAAATGTTTGAGAAGTATTCCCTTATAATGTTCTTGATCTTGGTTGTTTCTGTGGTGATGTTTCCATTCTCATCTCTGAGTTTGTTTATTTTAGTGTGTTCTCTTATTTTTCTGATAAGATTTGCTAAGGATCTGTCAATTTTTTTTAATTTTTTCAAAGAACTAACTCTTTGTTTTGTTAATTCTTTCTATGTTTTTTTATACTAATTCATTTAATTCTGATTTAATTTTACTTAAATTGTATTGGGGTTTAGCTTCCTGCTCTTTTTCAAGGAGGTTCAGATGTCTCATTAAATTGTTGGTTTCAGATCTCTCCAATTTGTGATGTAGGAACTGAGAGCTATAAACTTGCCTCTGAGTACTTCCTTTGCTGTGTCCCAGAGGAGCTGGTAACTTTTGTGTTCATTTTCGTTGAATATCATGAACATTTGAATTTCCTTTCTAATGTCTCCTCTGACCCAGTGTTGATTCAACAGTATGTTGTTCAGCCTCCATGTGTTACCGGACATTCTTTGATGGCTTTTGGTATTGAGATCTAATTTTATGCCCTTTTGGTCTGAGAGAATGAAGGGCATAATTACAATGTTTCTGAATTTGGACAAATTTGCTTTGTGACTTAAAATGTGGTCTGTTTTTGAGCATGTTCTGTGTGCTTCTGGGAACAACATATACTCTGATGCTGCTGGGTGAAATATTCGGTAGGTGTCTATTAAGTCTCGTTGATCTATGCATTTTTTAGATCTGAAGTTTCTCTGTTGAATTTTTGCCAAGTTGATCTATCCTGTGGTGAAAGTGGTTTGTTAAAGTCCCCAACAATTAATGTCTGTGGATCTATGTGAGATTTGAAGGAAAGTAGTGTTTCTTGGATAAATTTGGTTGCTCTATTGTTTGTTGAATAGATATTAAGAATTGTAATATCCTCCTGGAGAGAACCCTTAATTAGTATGTAGCGACCTTCTTTATCTCTTCTTGCTAATTTTAATATGAAGTCTATTATATATGATATTAGGATTGCAACTTCTGCCTGCTTATAGGGGCAGTTTCTTTGGTAAATTTTATTCCAGCCTTTCACTTTCAGAGTATGTTTGTTTTTATGGGCAATGTGTGTCTCCTGAAGGGAGCAGATAGTAGTATCTTGCTTTTTAATCCAACTAGACTATGTTGCTTAATTGGAGAGTTAAATCTATCAATTCTGAGAATTAGGACCTAGAGGTGTTTGGTAGTTCCTGCAAGTTATCCACCTTCTTGTGGGCTGTGACTACTGGGTTCTTCCTATGGTTCTTGGATTTTTCCATTTGGGTTTGGTTTCTTGGCCTTTATTGTGGCCTTGTTGGTTTTCTATGTGTAGGACATCTTTAAGTATCTTTTGCAGGGATAGTTTTGTGGAGATATATGGTTTAAGTTTTTCTTTGCCATGTAATACTTTTACTTGGCCTTCAGTTATGAAGGAGAGTTTAGCTGGGTGCAGTATTCTTGGTTGATAGTTGTTTGTCTTTAAGGCCTGGCATACATCATTCCAGGCTCTTCTTGCTTTAATTGTCTCTGCTGAGAAATCTGAGGTGATTCTCATTGGTTTCCCTTTATAGGTGATTGATCTTTTCTCATTGACAACTTTAAGAATCCTTTGCTTTGTCTGAACTGATACTGTGTGGATTATAATGTGATGGTGGAATGTCCTGTTCTGGTCTGGTCTATTTGGGGTTATAAAAGCTTCTTGTATCTGAATAGGCCTATTTTTTTGCATATTTGGGAAGTTCTCTACTAGGATCCTGTTAAATAAATTTCCTAGACGATTAACTTCTATCTCTAGGTTCTCTCTCCTCTACAAGCATTATCCTCAGATTAGGCCTTCTGATGATGTCTTCTAAATTTTGAATAGATCTACCATATTTCTTGAATTTGTCTTCAATAGTTGTCTCTTCTTTATAATTTCTAGGCTGTCTTTAATTTCAGAGATTCGATCTTCTACATGGTCTAACCTACTGTGAGGACTTTCTACTGTTTTTTATGTCCTTTCCTTCTAATTGGTCTGCTTTGGTGGCTTCAAATTCTTTGTTGAAGCTTTGTGTTAGATCTTTTATGGACTTGTTTACTTCCTTAATTTGGTTTTCAGTGTTCATTCTCATATCCCTTAGTTGATTGGTTATGCTTACATTGGACTCCCTTTCCTTCTGATGGGCTCCATTGAGTCTTCCCTTTGTGGCCTCCCTGAATTCCTTCAGTTGTCTGTTTGTGGATTCCATGAATACCTCCATTGATCTTTGTCTATTCTCATCTCACTTATGCAATCACTGTATTAATCTTTGATTAGCCTCCTCATGCTCACAGAATTCTTGTGTTAATCTTTAGTTAACCTCATCTCACTCCCTATCAAGCTCACACAGAGTCATGTGCAGGCTTTCAATCTTTTCATTCAGAATGTTTACCAGTAGTGTTTGTAGAGCATTTTGGGAACTCTCCTCTGGATTATTCATTTACTGCTCTGTCACCTGATTATCATGATTGGTTTTTGAGATACCTGGACTTGCCATTTTTCTTGTGTTTCTCCAGCTTGTCCTGCCCATTTGATATGAAAGCAAAACCAATTTCACGCTAGATCACTTTTAAGGCAAGCATCAACCAGAATCCTGTAGTTGCACAGATTAATTGATGCAGTCAAAATGAGTACAGGTACAATCTAATTGAACAGATTCAATCTAATTCAACATCAAACAACTATGGATTAATGGACTAAGAATATCAAAGAGGGAGTCAGCAGACCAGAAATTAATAGGTTTAGGGAGAATTGCAGGGAGAAAATAAGATTAGAGGAATGTGGAGAGGTTAAAAAAAAAAAAAAAAAAAAGAGGGAATTTAACCAAGTCCTAATTTCAGAGAAGAAGTGGATTAAAGGAAAGGAGGAGAAGGATAAAGAAACAAGAAAAAAAATGAAAAAATTTAAATTTAAAACATGTAACACTTAAAAATTATATAAGCATAAAGATATACTCCTGATAGAAGAAAAGGATAGAAGGATAGGAGGAGAGAGATAAAAAGGAAAAAGGAAAATAAAAAATAAAAATTTTAAAAATTATATAAGTATAAAGGAATTATACTAGTATTAAAGGAGTTAAGGCTAAGAGTTTGTGACTTGAGTAATCAATTTCTGAATTAAGTTTGCACACAATGAAGTTCTAATAATTGACGATGAGTATATATCTGGACATGAGCAAAACAGCCATTAACTCACGCAAAAAAGAAAAAAAAAAGGACCAAAAGACAAAAGAGTAAAAAGTTTTAAAAAACACATGCACCTAAAATAAAAATTTTTTAAAAAACTAAAAAATGGTTTTAGGGGCTGGGAAGGTGGCTCAGTGGTACAGCGCTTGCCTTGCATGCTCGAGGCCCCAGGTTCCATTCCTCAGCACCACATAGGCAAAAAAAAAAAAGCCAGAAGTGGCACTGTGGCTCAAGTGGTAGAGCACTAGCCTTGAGCTGAAGAGCTGAGGGACAGCGCCCAGGGCCAGAGTTCAGGCCCCACGACTGGACCCCCCCCCCAAAAAAAAATTTGTTTTAATAAAATTAGGTAGAAAAATTCCTTGTTTTTTGGGGGGGGGTGTGGAGGGGATCTTGTATCTCCCCAGTGTCCATAACCAGTCTCTTGGTGAATTCTCTGGTTTGCTTGTGATGTTTGGTTTTCCTGTGGCTTTGTTTCTTAAGTCAGTTTGTTTGAGCAGGCAGAAAAAAAGCTCTCCTTACCAAGGACTTTATGATCCTCCTCCCAGGCTAGTTCAGTGGGAGGGAGATCTGCTTTGAGTATCACAAAAGAGGGAGATGGCTGTTTCCTCTAGCTCAGAGTTGCTGTGATGAGGCTAGTTTTCAGGTAGGGTTGAAGCCTATCAACAATCAGTAGCTTTTCCCTGAGGAGGTAGCTCCTGTGACACTCACAGAGCCAAGCTTGGAGCCATTCTCAAGATTTATGTTTACTGAGTGTCTATTGTTTTTCTTTTACCCCTCCTTCTACTTGGTCTGCTACTGAGGCTGCAGTGGAGAGAGGTAGCCTCTGGCTCTGTTTACCCAATGAAGTAAGTCACTCCTCTGTGGGCTGAGATTCCTCTGCCTGGGAAGGGCAACTTTCCTCTGGGTAGAACTGAGCTAGGCATGTCAGGTTCCTGTGACCTGTTGAATGTCTTCTTCCAAGGCCTGAATTGTGGGCTAGCTGCTTGCTTTGGCTGGGTTTTTGTCAGTATCAAAGATGGAGTTCTTGGAAATGGCACTCTGGCTCAAGTGGTAGAGCATTCGCCTTGAGCTGAAGAGCTGAGGGACAGCACCCAAGCCCAGAGTTCAAGCCCCATGACTGACAAAAAAAAAAAGAATTAGAAAATCTGAATAAACAAAGGTGGAGTTCTTTTCTGGTGGTGGGGGAGGGGCTACCTTCCCACTGCTGCTCTGTGAGGAGTGAAGATATCTTGGGGTGTACCCACGCCAAACCCTTGGTTTCTGGACCATCCATGGTCTACGACTGTCTGTGGTCAGCAGGATGAAGATTTCTACTGTTTGTTAGTTCTTTTTTTTTTTTTGTCAGTCGTGGGTCTTGAACTCTGGGCCTGGGCACTGTCCTTCAACTCTTCAGCTCAAGGCGAGTGCTCTACCACTTGAGCTATAGCGCTACTTCTGGTTTTCTGGTGGTTTATTGGAGATAGAAGTCTCACGGTTTTTCCTGCCCGGGCTGGCTTTGAACCGCGATTCTCAGGTCTCAGTGTTTATCAGTCTTGCTGGCAGTGGATAGAATCTGCTCTCACATTACCTCTGGCACCTTTGTCCTGGGGCTCTCTCTTGATATGGCATCCTGGCAGCAGCCACTGCTACCACCAGGACACTGGCAAGTGCTCAGATCTGTCTCCTTAACCAAGGTGCCTGGATTTTTCCTCTCTGACCAAACTCTACTATGATGGCATGCTTTGTGTGCCTCTCTAGCCTAGGACTTTTCACTGGATCACTAAAACTGCTTTCTACGTGAGAGCTTGTTTAGCCACCAGCTTCTCCTCCACCATCTTCCTTGGGACCCAGCACTACATTTAACTAATTTACTTTATTGTTATTATAGAGGTGATGTACAGAGGGATTACAATTACATGAATCAGGTAATGAGTACATTTCCTCTTGTACAGTGTTTTCTGTTCCCTCATTCTCTCCTAGTCCCTTCCTTCAATCTCCACCCATTAGTTGTAGAGTTCATTTTCATCAATGTCCAGTGAGCTTCACAACTGCACTTTTTCACCCCTTGCCCCTCAAATTCTGCACCCTTCCCCCAGCCCTTCCAAAGATGTACTCTTGAATACACCATACATAAGGTAAATAAGACAAAAATCACCAAAACTAAAAATTAAACAGCAGAAAGGGGAAAGAGAAGTCTTTTGTTTCCATATCTTGGAATTTGTTTCAGTATGTATATTATTTTACATGAATATGAAGAGGCATTTAAGCATTGCACTGTTGTGTTCCTCTCCTAAGAGTATCTTCTTTTGGTCTGACTAAGTCCTCTATAGTTTATCATAGCCCAGTGTATTTTAGTTCTAATTTCTTCAGTATTAGAGAGAACATGAAACATTTGTCTTTTTTTTGCCAGTTGTGGGACTTGAACTCAGGGCCCGTACACTGTCCCTGAGCTTCTTTTGCTCAAGACTAGCACTCTACCACTTGAAAGTCACAGCATCACTTCTTGCTTTTTCTGTTTATGTGGTACTGAGGAATCAAATCCAAGGCTTCATGCATGCTAGGCAAGCAATCTCCCACTAAGCCACATCCCCAGCTCCATTGTTTTATTTCTAATGGCTATATAAAATTCCATCGTGTATAGATACCATATTTTTTTGGATTCACTCATCTATTGTGGGGCATCTGGTCTATTTCCATATCTTGGTATTGTGAATAATGCTGAAATGAACATGGTTGTGTCCTTATATCCTAGCTTATGATATTAAGGGTAGGTGCCTATGAGTGGTGTGGCTGAGTCATAGGGAAGGTCTATGTTTAATTTATTGAAGAACCTCCAGACTGCTGTGTAGAGTGGTTGTACTAGCTTACATTACTACCAATAGTGTAGAAGAGTTCCTTTTTCTCCCCATCCCTGCCAACATTTATTGTTTCAACATTTGTTGAATTCACAATATTGGCCAATCTAACTGGGATGAGATGGAATCTCAGAGTTGTTTTGATTTATATTTTCTTTATGGCCAGGAATGATGAGCATTTCTTCATGTGCTTCTTTACCACTCATACCTCTTCTGAGAAGACTCCCCTTAGATCCCTTGCCCATTTAGTGATTGGTTTATTTGGTTTGGGAGAGGTTAGTTTCTTGAGCTCCTTGCATATGTTGGATATTAGGTCTTTGTCTGATATACTGCTGGTAAAGGTCTTTTCTCCATTTGCTGACTGTCTTTCAAGTTTAGTAACTAGGTTCTAAGCTGTGCAGAAACTTTTTTGTTGTCAGTCGTGGGGCCTGATCTCTGTGCCTGGGCAATGTTCCTCAGCTCTTCAGCTCAAGGCTAGTGCTCTACCATTGAGCCACAGTGCTCAATGTGGTGCTGAGGAATCGAACCCAGGGCCTCATACATGCAAGGCAAACACTCTACCACTGAGCCACCTTCCCAGCCCATTAAATTGTTTTTCTAAACATCTCTGATCCTTGGTAAAGCATAAAAATAGCTCAGTAATTTCTTGATTAAATAATGCTTTATTTTTCTTTTTCTGAAAAATTGACAGTAATGAATTAGTAAATGAATAGACAAGCTGGTCTATTACCTAGAAAACGCTGTCAGACCATTTTATTCTAATATGCCAATTACCTTGTAACATCCAATTTATCAGTTTGTTGGTATGTGTAAGATTACAAATATACATTAAAACTTTATTATAAAGTATCCCTGGGTGCCAGTAGCTTACAACTTAAATGCTAGTTATTTAGGAAGCTAAGATCTGAGGATTGCAGTTCAACTCCAGCTTGGATAGGAAAGTCTCTGAGACTCTTAATCTCTAATTAACCACCCCCAAAAAGCTGAAAGTGGATCTGTGAATCAAGTGGTAGAGCCCTTGTCTTGATCACAGATGCTCAGCAAGCAGGGCCTGAGTTTAAAACCCAAGACTGGCAAACACACATGCACACACACACACACACACACACACACACAACATATCAATATGCTTTGCTGAAAGCCACTTTAAAATGATAGGAGTACAAATGCTATAAACAAATGATCAATATTCTGTAGAGTTTAATGATTATATCAGAAGAAGACAGTGAGGCCTTATTTCTAAGTAGTTCTGTTTCAGGCTTATTACTTTGAAGCTATACATGTAAGAACAGCAAAAAAATAATAATGCTTTCATAAAACAGCATTTTCTTTTGCAGTATCCCCATATTGTGTTACCACAACTTCTTGCACACGGTATCAGCTGGCCAATATGTAATCAGCAAAAGTAGATGTTTAGGCACAGTGGCCAGCTTTTCCTCACATGACTAAAAAATAGGTATTTGTTGATTATTTAAGGTAATATTTAGGGAGGACAGGTGGGTATTTTTCTGTACTGGAACTGGTCGTACACTTTGCTGAAGTATTAAAAATGAAGTATTTTTCTTTAAACTACCCCCAATCCATTTTAGATCTGTTTATAAAAGGGTCATGGAGAATAAAAAGACACACATGTGTTCATACAGTTTATACAGATGCACAGATATAATCATGATATAAACTTATCCCAAAGTAGTTATTCAGTTAGCCAAAGTAACAAAAGTAGTACATACATGACAAATACTGGAAATTAAGTTTCATTTTCTACTCCTGATTTATGAACTATTTAAAATTCTGAGAATATTTAAGTTCCAATGCTCAAAAATATACTATTTGAAATTTAAAATTTTTAATATATTTCTATTTGTTTCCCAATAAACTGAACAAGTTCTGGGAACCTCTAAATCTTAAATTTTAAAACAATGTATTTTTGCTTGTTTTCATTAAATAATAATTCTTCCATTGCTATACTTTCATATTCTCAGTACAAATTTATCTTTGACTTACAATAACCAATTCTCATCATTTAAAAATTTCTAGATGTTTCTTATGTTTATCCTTTCACATTTATTTTTCTATTCTCTTTCCGTTTTGTGGTATTTTTGCAATATTAATGCAAAGTTATGTTGTATAGTTTTGACTTAAATCTCTTTTATGACTATTAGTATGGGAAAAGAATGATTCTGAGAAGAATATGTGGCATGCTCTATTTTCTTTAGAGAAAACAAAGCTCTCTAAAATGTCATGAAGAAACATTTGCTTCCTTGAAGTGGCCATGTTTGTTTGACAACCCTTTGTTTAGAATATAGAATGAAGCACTTAGGAAATCATACAAGGGAAACTTGCAACCCCTTTTCAGAGTAGTAGTTAACAGATGACCAGGTTTACAGCTAATATGTCAAAATTTATTAAAAACACCAATTCATCTTTCATAAAGCTACTCTAAGATGGCAGAAGTAAACAGATGATAAAATTATATGTAGTTACCCTAGATCTAATAGAATTGGTTTGGTTGTATCAGAAGAAAATAGAAAGATGTGGGCTTATAATGAATTATGTTTAGATATATGCATTATATTCCACAAATATTACAGGATGAGAGGATATATATTTAGAGAATATACAGTACCATAACTTAATCAACTGGAATTCTATTTAATTCCATCAAATCCATCATTTACAATTAAGCCTTTTCTTTTTTCTTTTTAAATTTTTATTTATTTTTTATTGTGAAAATACTGTACAGAGGGGTTACAATTACATGGGCAAGATAATGAGTACATTTCTTATCAAGCATTGTAGCCTCCTCCTTTGTTTCCCCTTCCCATCCCTTCCCATTCTTCCCCCGTCCCCCCACCCTATCCTCCCCGCCCCCCCCAAGCCTTTTCTTTTTAATAGGGAATAATCATTTTTGCTTTTAAAAAGAAGCACAATGCCCTTGGCTTCATTATATTAGAAGCAAACCCTCTCTTCCTCTGAGTGCTTGACATATAAAAAGGAGAAAATTGATATAATTGATATATATATATATATATATATATATATGAACAGATAGTAAAAATAATAATATAACCTTTACTTTGATTTGATCTT
Source organism: Dipodomys spectabilis (assembly GCF_019054845.1). NCBI lineage: Eukaryota > Metazoa > Chordata > Mammalia > Rodentia > Heteromyidae > Dipodomys > Dipodomys spectabilis. Next base: position 697,494 of record NW_024871136.1, read on the forward strand.
AGCAGGGGCTATAATGGCAACTTCAGCTGTCTAACATCTGAACAATCTACATAAAGAGACACAGGCATTTTGGTCAGGCATCTGATTAGAGAAATGTTTTTATGGGATGTTAAAATAAAACCTTTTGAGTCAATTATCAGTATAATAATGATTCATCAAGAGATATGTTGTGAGGGCATAAAAGAACATCATGAAGAAAAGGAAGAGAATAAATACAGTCTTCTAAGTAGCTGCTTGTTTCTACTTAGTTGCTTCAAAACAATCTGCCTTTGGTAGTGCATCCTTCTCCAGCTTCATACTTAAGTTGTTTCTAGAGGACATTTTGACCTGGTTCAGATGCGTATTTCTTATGGGTATGGAGTTGGCAGTAAACAACCTTGAGAGATTTAGTAATGAAGGCAATACACATACAAGAGATATCTTGAGAAATTATTTGTATTGAAGAGTTTTTTTTGAAAATTCACTTTTACTTTTTACTATTTAAAAAGTTCTAGTTGTAGTAAAGTATTATCTATATGCAGCTTGTTGAAGAGAACATTATTAAAGTTTGGAGTATAAGAATGTGTATAAAATTGAAACTTATATTTAGTCTGGAAATTATAAAGAGAGCACATAACTTTTAAGGTGATATGATAGGGAGGACTGCTGATTTACAAAGAACTACAAAGACCAGAGTCTAAAGTTATGCTCAAGACAGTCCTGAAGGAAGTAGATATACGCCTCAAGTGGTGAAGTGGCAACCTTGAGCAAAAAAGCCAAATGAGTGTGCAAGGCCTTGAGTTCAAGTCCTAGACTGGCACTGACACAAAAGAAAAAGGAAGGAAAGGAAAGGAGAGGAGAGGAGAGAGGAGGATAGATAGGAGCGGAGAGGAGGGGAGAGGAGGCGGGAGGGGAGGGGAGGGAGGAGGAGAGAAATATCAATACCAAACTTCTAACTTACTACAAATCTGTAGTAATATAAACAGTTTTGTACTGGCACAAGAACAAGCCTGAGGACCAATGGACTAAAACTGAAGACCCAGAAACAAACCCGCCTAATCTTTGATAAGGGAACCTAAAAGAAACAAGCTAGAAGAAAGCCTCTTCAACAAATGATGCTGGCATAATTGGCTAAACATATGTAGAAAACTGAAGTTAGAGCTTTATATATCACCTTACACCAGAGTTGATTTCAAATGGAATTTACCTCGAGGTAAAAACAGATACCATGAAAATACTACAGTAAGAAATAGGGGAAATACTGGGACTCCTTGACAAAGATTCCTTAATAAAGACCCAGAAACACAACAAATGAAAGAAAGGTTGGATAAACGGGGTTGCATTAAACTGCCGAGATTCTGTATGGCAAAGGAAATAGTGAGCAAAATAAATAGAAAACCCACAGTTTGGGAGAAGATCTTCACTAGCCATATAACAGACAAGGGCTTCATATCTAAAATATACTTAGAGCTCAAAAAGTTAAATCTCCCCAAAACAAATTTGCAAAGAAACAACCACCTCATTAACAAGTGGGGTAAAGACTTAAAAACAGACTTCTCCCTATAATCCTGCAATCCCACTCTTGGGCAATTACACTAATGACCACAAACAAGGCCATACTAAAGCTACCAGCATAACTATGTTTGTTGCAACATTTTTTACCAGAGCTAAGATATGGAACCAAACCAGATGCCCCTCCATAGATGAATGGATTAAGAAGATGTAGTATATATACACAGAGTTCTATGCTTTGATCAGAAAGAATAACATTGCCCCAATTGTAAGGAAATGGAAAGTCATGGAAAAATAGGTTGTATTGTTTCCTTAATTTTGAAATAACTAAGTGCATAGGACCATATATAATTAAGTGTATCAACATGAACTCCAAGAATTGGAAATAAGAGGTTCTTATTATTCCCTATATGCAATTATTTCTTCCTTTTTTCTGTTTTAGTTTTCTGTACCGTTTGTCTTGTATGTAAGTTTATCTGATCCATGGACACAAAAGGGAATCACAGAAACAGTAGGACAAACAATGACCAAATGCAACAAGGATATTTACTTGACACTATGCTGGAAATGAGCTATATAACTTGGAGGGAATGGAGTAAGGAGGGATAAGCAGGAGAAAATGAGGGAGAGGGTAACATTGTTTAAAAAAAATGTACTCATTACCTTACTTATGTAACTGTATCCCCTCTGTTCATCACATTTGCAATAAAGATATAAAAATCTTTATTAATTCAATATAGTTATAGGTAAATTCTGGTTTCAAACTATGGTGGTCCTGGGTTATCTGTATATTTTTCATCTTTGATATTATATTTTACTGCTTTGTTAATGTGTGTGTGTGTGTGTGTGTGTGTGTGTGTGTGTGTGTGTGTGTTTGTATGTCAGTCAGTCTGTCTGTCTGTGTTTGCCAGTCCTGGGTCTGGAACTCAGGGTTTGGGCACTATCTCTAAACGTTTTTACTCAAGGCCAGTGCTCTACCACTTGGGCCACAGTTCCACTTATTTTTTTGTAGTAAATTGGAAATAAGCCTGAGCAATAGTTATATCTCAGCCTCCTGAGTAGCTATGATTACAAGTGTGAGCCACCAAGCCTGCCTGTTTTCATTCATTTGTTTTTTGTCAGTTGTGAGGCTTGAACTCAGGGCCTGGGAGTTGTCTCTGAGCCTCTTTGTACTCAGGGCTAGTGTTGTACCACTTGAGCCACAGCAGCACTTCCGGCTTTTTCTGAGTAGTTGATTGGAGCAAAGAGTATCACGAACTTTTCTGCTCAGGCTGGCTTTGAACCATGATCCTCAGACCTCAGCTTCCTGAGTAGCTAAGATTACAGGTGTGAGCCACTGGCTCCTGCCTGTTTTTTTTTTCATTTGGATTTTTGTTTTTTTTTTCTTTTTAGTTTTTTAATAATATGCTCTCTCTGACCAAAAATGCGCGTTTCTAGATATTCATTTCTAGATAATATGTTTGTGGTTGCATTATTTTTACTTTTTCAAAACAACATATTTTTCTTTATTTTGCTTTTTTCCACTTTCTCTATTTTTGAGCTTTAAAATATATTTTACTCCTACCTGAATGAAAAATAGCCATGCCCTTTGGCTCTAACATGATGAATTAAAATGCCAGACCAATTTGTACATGACATTTATTGTTTGTTTTACTTTTGAAACTTTAATTTTACAAGAATTTTAGTTTCGTAACAAAATTGAGAGGAAGGTACAGAACTTTATAGCTCTGTCTCTATAAAGTTATAGATCTTTCATTGTCAGCATTCTTTTCCAGAGGTTGCATTTGTTACAACTGATTAACACTGATACATAATTGCCAAACTTCATAATTTACCACATGGTTCACTGTTGTCCTATATATTCTATGGGAAAAAATTCATATTAACTTGTATCTATCATTGTAACATTATACAGAGCATTTTCATTCTCCTAAAAATATACTGTGCCATACCTATTAATTCTTTCTTCCCACCTCAAAACCATAGAAACTGCTAATCTTTGAATTTCTCTAGTTTTTTCCTTTAACGAATGTAGTATTACAGATTGATTATTTAAATTTAGTACTGTGCATTTATTATTTATCCATGTCTTTTCATGTCCTGACAGCACATTTTTAAATTCATAGTAATAAACCATTGTCTGGTTGTACCACAATTTATCCATTCATCTACTGCATTTTAGCTTGTCATTTCCAAGTTTTGGCAATTCTGAAGAAAGCAGCTATGAGTATTTTCATGCAGGATTTTAGGTTGGACATATACATATATTAAAGTGGATAAATACCAAAAAGCATCATTTATCCACATCTTTACCAGCATTTAATGTTGGCAGTGTTCTGAACTTTGGTCATTTCAGTAGAGGTATAATCATTCTTCAATGTTCTTTATAGTTTGCATTTTACTGATGATATAAGTATGATATGGAATATCCTATCACATGCTTAATTGCCATCTATACACATTTGTCAAGATATTTGACAGTGCTTTACACCGATCTGTCCGCATTGATCATTGATCATTCAGCCATTTATCATAGTTCATATATTCCTGCTCCCATATTGGCTCTTCTAGAGATTTCAGCTTGCGTGTATCCTCCACTAAATTATGATTTTCTGTATTCTCCCATTGATTTCTCTAATTTTGGAGATGGCAGGATTTTGTCCTCTAGTTATAGTTTTTGATAGATCTAAAAGTTATTGACTCTTCAGTTTGTTCAGCTTTTACTTATTATTAGGACAGACCTGCATCTTCCAAGCTTCTTACATGCTGGAACAGAAAACATGAGTCACATTTGCTTTCTTTAATGCCAAATTTCCCTTTAAAACTGTACATATTTTCTATTGTTGCAATGATTTTTAAAGAGTTAATCTTTAAATAGGGTTGCTATACACTACAGATAGCTAACAAAAGTTACTCACTCACTTAATATAATCAGTTTAGAGATAGGAGATACAATGCTTAATTCTAAATATAGCCATATAGCAAATAGAGAAGATTTGAAGTGCTCTCCTTTTTTAAGGGACTCTAATATTATTTCACAAAAAGTAAAAATGTGGACAAAACACTACAAGAAACTAGAAGTAAATATTTTAGTATATTTGTAGTTCATTGCATTGTAATAGTTAAAATTTACATTCCAATTTTGATCTCTGGTATATGTTTAAAGTGTGTATTCAATTGGCAAACAGGTATATATTAAATATATAATCATGTTCAATTCTAGGTGCTAAGAGGAGTACTGAAAAATGCATCACAACCCTTAGTCACAATATGTGAGTTTACTTGACAAAGCATACAGAAAATAAAACTATAGCTAACTAATAATTGCTAAGATATATATATATATATATATATCATATAGATATATATGACCAATGCTAATTGCAATATCAGCAAATAAAAATAGCTGCTGCCTACACAGTACTGCTAGGTAGCTTGTACAACATTTTTATGTTAATTAGAAAATGCTTTCTCTGTGTAGAAAATTAGAAATATGGCTCTTCCTCTTGAGTACTCAGGGCCCTTGGAAATACTGCCTAGAGAACTTACTATGCATGTCTTTAGATGAAAAAAAATGGTACACTTTCTTCTGAGGGAATATATCCTTACATCATGGTTCTTCTCTTTGCCAGCAGAGTATACCTGGATTTTTAATACCTTTTTCCTCACTCATACAATTATGGCTGTAAATGTACACTTTGTTTCTTATTATTTTAGAGTACTAATTTTAAGATTTCTTTTCTTTTTTTTTTTTTCGTCGTGGGGCTTGAACTCTGGCCTTGGGCGCTATCCCTGTGCTCTTCAGCTCAAGGTGAGCTTGCTACCGCTTGAGCCACAGCGCCACTTCTGGTTTTCTAGTGGTTTATTGGAGATAAGAGTCTCACGGACTTTTCTGCCCCGGCTGGCTTTGAACTGTGATCCTCAGATCTCAGCTTCCTCAGTAGCTAGGATTACAGGCATGAGCCATCGGCGCCCAGCTGGAGTGCTAATTTTAGAATGCTTTATTTTCTATTTATCATCTTCACTTAAAGATCAATGGACAAATAATTGTAACAAAACCAAAAAGGCAAAAATTATTAAGAGGTTTCTTGGTTAATGAATAGATAGAAACCTTCGGCCTAAATGGATTAGAATGTTATTTGTGCCTATTATTAGAATCAGGTTAGATAGAAATTAAGGATCTTTGCCCTATCTATATTCAGGATACTTTATAGAAAGAAAATTTTCTTTTTTTTTTTTTTCAGGTAAGGGGTAGGTTTATTCATCGTTCCGGCTGGCACCAGGCCATCTTGTTCCTCCACGTGGTGGGGAAAGGCCTGGGAAAGAGAGCTTGGAGAGCTGGGAAAGAGAGAGAGCTGGGAAAGAGAGAGAAAAGAGCTAGAAAAGAGAGAAAAGAGCTAGAAAAGAGAGCTAGGAAAGAGAAGAGAGCTGGGAAAGAGAAGAGAAGGAAAGAGCTAGCAAAGAGCAGAGAGAGAGCTAGAAAAGGGCTAGAAAAGAGAGCGTCTGGGAAAGGTGGGAAAGCTATGAGCTCATATCACTGACAGGAACATATAAATTCTACTAAAATCAATAGAGTAAATTATTAGCATTTGACACTAAAACTGGGATAATGAATTTCCTTTCTAGGTACAGTATTTTATGGGCTGGTCAAACTGCAGTGAAAGTTTGTCCTTTTCCATTGAAAACATCATGATAGGCATCTCAATTCTTCCTACTGCACTTTAGGAAAATACAGTGGGCAATTTTCTTATAGAATTCCAAGATTCTATAGTAACAGTGAATTGGACAGAAATTGTTGGTCTAAGTGGCTCATAGCAAAGATAATGTATGTAGGTGAAATTTCATGTTGCCAACTTGAGACCAGTGAAACTTTCATAGCTTAAGAAAGTTTTATTTCACTACTATCACATTCAAAGAACCATTGTAATTCATGTATGTAAGGTGGGCAATTGTTAATTTTCGATGGACTCCCTAGTCTAGTATTTCTCATATTAGTTTGAGTTTTTTTGGGGGGGTGGGAATAGCACCATATAGGTGAAATTTTATCTCCTGCCTTCACTGGGGGCAATAAAGGCTACCTAATGTGTAACACAAAAAGTCCAATAATATACAATGTTTACTTGGATCTGAAACGATGTCTGATGGTACCTTGTTCTTGCCGTTAGATTATCAGTGATTATCTTGGCTTCCTTGAAATAGTGAAATAGTCCTCTATTTTTTAAGGATAGTCTTTTATTTGTCCCTGAGCATTTTCTGGCATTGATATAGTATCAAAAACAATATGGTAAGTTTTCAGACTATTTTATTTTTATTGGCTTATTAATACAGTAAATGGTGTGCACTGATAGCAGTGGAACATTTATTCTAATTCAGATAAACTCATGACTTTTATTGAACTAGAGCTTGGTAGTTCTTAGGTTAGAAATATGATTTTAGACTGCTAAAATCTTGACCTTTTCTTTGTTGACCTTTGGTTCCTTTCATCAAACTGTATTTTTAGGACAAACTATCTATAGCTACAATCATGTGTCTCAATGGGGATATTATGAAGTGGACTGAGCAAAGCTGTGAAATACAGATCTTTCTTTTGAGGGATTGTCCAGAACAATTTAGGATGTTAAGTATGTCTGGTTCCTGACTATAAAATACCACTAATGTTATTCAGTTACTATGATTTAAAAAAGGTACCTCTAAAATTCCTACATTACACAGGCAAAAGTGGGGATGCCTCTCTCTGGTTGAAATCTACTTAGTCAGTGACTCAGTATTAATTTCATACATTGATATTATTCAAAATATTTAAAAGTAATACCATCCCCCAAACTTGTAAATCAATGTTGTTAATAGGAGTTGTTGGGGCTAAGTGATATGGAACAAACATAGAAAATCTTAATAGATGTGGGTATATATACTTTTTAAATTATTTTGAAAATCACAAATGTTCAAAGGTATAGCTTGGTGTTTGATTTTAATGCTCATTCTTGGTAGAAATTTGAATATTACCAGTATGTTTATGAGAGAGTGTATTAAAATAAAGGCAGTTTTAAAATCTGGAACACTGTAAATCAAATATTGAGAAGGGGATTTCTGCCTTTACTTAACAATTCCACTTTATAGTGTATGCTGACTGACTGTGGAATTTTAATCAATTCTTCACATTAAATGTATCCTTGAATATTTGTAATGGATTTTATTTGACATTGGGCTTACTCTCTTAATCTCAGTTTACCAAAGACTTTATGCTAATAGCTGGAAATATGTTTATCATACCAACTTTACAAATCATGTCATTCATGGCTCAAATGGCCACATACATAAATGAAGAGCAAAACATGTCTTGATTTTGTTCAATTTCAGTTATCTAAATATGAAATATACTATCAGCAGATAACAATACTAGAACCTGTTCCAGGTACACATTCTTTTTATGACCTATGTCATTCTCAGGGAGTTTTAGCAAATTTTTTTTTTTTTTCAAATCTGAAGCAAGCTAGCATGTTGCAGTAATTTTCATTTACTGTATTGAAAATTCACATATTCAACCATCAAAATAAAACAGCTTATTTTATTATATCACTGTTCATCACAAATATTTTATTTTTATATTCTTGATAGTATATTGCAAATATCTACTGTAGTTGATTAAACAAATTATGGAACCTGTTACATGTGAAATATTCGAGACAAACAACAAGTTACTGCAAATATCCCATTTTCACCTTTATAATTTAATATTTTCAATAGGAGTAAAGGAAACTAAAAATTGTTCCTTATAAGTGATTAAATTTCTAGCTAGTCTGAGCAAATTTTCAAGTACATAATTGTAATTATTAACCTATAATAACATATATAACAATCTATTGGATTTTTGTATATCCATATATGTAATTTTCTAGTCAATTGTTAGCATAAAAGCTTACATTGTCATTAATCTTTTTATCATTTTAATCACTATAATGAAATATGTGTTTTGAAAAATGTGAAGTATCAAAGATTATTCTCAAATTTTAACTTGTAAATTTCTTAGTTTTACACATATTTTATGATGTTTCTGCTATATTTTAGACATATATATGCTATGTAATCTTCTGAACTAAAGGTATTAATACTAATGTATTCATAAAATATTAATAAACATATGGATTAATGAACATATTAATATTATTGACACAAATGAACATATTAATTAATAAACATAATAATATTTAATGTAGTAATAAACTTAAAACTAGATAGAGATATGTAACTCTTGACTCTAGGTAAGTACTGCACATCTATCTGAATAATACTAGTGGTTAATTTGTAGCATTGGTCACAGAAGTTTCCTTTATAATGGAACCCAAAAGGAAGAAATGAAAATCTAAGTATCTATACTTATAGAAATTAAATTATCCCGTGTTACTTCATTGTTTATGCTTAAGATTCTATTCTTAAAAAACAACTTATTTATGAATAATCAAGAGGAATCCTGCTCTGAATGTGCAACAATATAGAATCAAAAATATTAAAATAAATATAGCATTATGACTGTAAAAAGCATATTGTAATGAAAATGATCCTAATGCCATAAACTAATAGAGGTCACTAAAATTCCTTCCTTTAATAAATAGGTAAAAACATAAGCATGATTTTAATTAGTGTATCAGTGAAATGGAATGTATATTTGGAAATATTTGACAAATTTTAGGAAATAGTTTATATCTTCCCCATAATATCTTATTTATAACTTTCAATAAGTAAATTATTTAAAGATACTATGACTGTAAACATTAGCTAAACTTAATTATTTTTAAGAAGCAAATAAAAGAATCTATATTAATCAGCTTATATTCCTAGTTCCCAGAATATTTTCTGCACTCATATTCTCAAAACATTCAAAGTAAAATTGCAAAGTGTAAGATTAATTTTATACTCTTTACATTATACTCCTATTTAGTATGGTTAATTAAAGATACGACAACAGCATTTCACTAAAATATATACTTGAGAAGTTTTTTTGGTTTTGATCAGAATTGTGAAGAAGTTTGTTCAACACATTATATCCTCTCTCAAAAAATCACATATATTAGCTATGTCTGTTCTTTCCATTTTAACATTTAAAGACACAATATTTTATTTTTTTATTTGTAAGATGCTTTTTTGAACTGTTATAAAATTGCATGTACTTGGCTTGTACTTGAGTTCTGGTAGATCCAGGGTCTAGTTCATCTGCACAATATGATCTTTACAGTATATATACATTGTACAGCTTTGTATGTAATACATATGTTAAATAGGTATGTAAAGTCTTAGTTTGTATGAATCCAAACATCAAAGCAGTCATAAATAAAAAGGTCCATTTTATTTCAATTCAATTTCTTGATCATGTCTTAGATATGATTATAATGGATTATAAATGGTCTTTCATTTATAATATTTTGAATATAAAAATTTATCCATGAGAGAGAAATTCTGTTCATAAGTGCAATTAGATTACAAATGAAAGCAGATATATAATCCATTATAATCATATCTTTTGCAAGAAAATATTTCCCCTGACATCTCTATTACTTTTCTTTCTTTATCAGGATTGGATCATAGTTTTCTGCCATATGGAGAACTTTTTGAAAGGGGAAAAATCGATGGAGAGAAATTGCTAGACATCACCAGGAAAAAACTTATTGAACTTGGCATATCTCATACTGAACACCAGGACATAGTATTACAAGCAGTTGCTAGTATTAGTAAAAAGGTAAGTAGAATGATGTCTTTATGTATAGTATCCGAAGTAAATAAGAGTTTTTCACTGTTCTAGTACACAGCTATCTATGACTGCTGTGATCTTTGATTACTGTGCTTAAGACTTCTGGTGAGGACAAGGTGTCCCATCACTTGCTATAAATGCAAAGATATTCTGTCTAAAGTCACTTTTTGCAAGATATAAAAATCAGTGATGAGGACCCGGAAGAATTATTGAGGAAGTGGTGCTGTGGCTCAACTGGTAGAGTGCTAGCCTTGAACTGAAGAGCTCAGGGACGGCATCCAGGCCCCGAGTTCAAGCCTCAAGACCGACAAAAAAAATCATATATTGCCAGGCTCCCGTGGCTCACACCTGTAATCCTAGCTACTCAGGAGGCTGAGATATGAGGATCACGGTTCAAAGCCAGCCTGGACAGGAAGGTCCATGAGACTCTTATCTCCAACAAACCACAAGAAAACAAGAAGTGGCACTGTGGCTCAAGTGGTAGAGCGCTCATCTTGAGCTGAAGAGTGCAGGGATAGCGCCCAAGCCCAGAGTTCAAGCCCCACGACCGACAAAAAAAAAAAGATACAGATTTCTATGGAATAGAGAGGATTTCTGTAACTACTGATGATTAAAAGAAAAAGAATGGAGTGGGTGCTGATGGCTCAAGCCTGTAATTCTAGCGACTCAGAAGCATGAGATCTGAAGATCACGGTTTGAAGCCAGCTGAGGGAGAAAAGTCCCCATGAGAAAAGTCCTCAATAATTCTTTAGGGTCCTCATCACTGATTTTTATATCTTGCAAAAAGTGACTTTAGATAGAATACCACTCAAACTGGAAGTAGCCTTATGGCTAAAGTGGTAGAGAACTACCCTTGAGCACAAAGAGGCTCAGGGACAGCACCCAGGCCCAGAGCTCAAGCCCTATAACCAATCAAAAATAAATAAAGAACGCTATTATATAATTTTCAAGGCTATTCATTACATTTCAGTCAGGTGTTTCAGCACCTAGAAATAGAATTGTCATTTTATATAATAACCAAGTCGTGTGGAAACTTAATAAATGTGACATAAGTACACACCTAGATTATTCAATAAATATAAAATATTTGGAGTTTTTATTATTGAGAGTTGCAATAATGCCAGATGTAGCCATCCATTCAACAAATATTTTCTGAGGACCTTTAATTATTAAAGTAATTTAAGCAATGCCATATTGCTGTGTATAATTTTGATTCTGTGCATTTTTATTTGACATACTTAAAAACAGCCGATTTCTTTAATACATCCTAAAAACTTGATTTTTAATAGATTTTAAAATATTCTAACATGGTATATCATTTTAAAGTGAGCTTAATTCCTGTTTTATCTATTTAGATGAGTTTGATCCCCATACAGAATACCTACTCTTTTAAAAACTATGCCACATTCTTATTTTTGTTATTTTACTTCATATTCGGCTTAGACTTTACAAGAGTTTGACAATGTATGTTTTAATTGTACTTTATGTCTTGTTCAGTTATATATTTAATTGAGAATATTTTCTAGTGAACACCATAAAAATTGTTGTACATTGCCTGAATGAAATAAAGCTTTTAATCATAGAGGGATAAGTTGGCAAACATACTTAACACTATTTTTTCTTCATGAAAAATTTATAGTGAAAACTTTTAATTACATCAAGAATTCAAATATTTGTTTCCAACTGAGTAGAATGCAATTTAAAAATATGTAATGGGGAATATGAGAGCAGAATTGATTTTTCTCCAGTAATCAACCATTCTCTAAAATATCTTGGTATTGAAATTTAGCAAATTCCATAGAAAATATCATAAACTAACCTTTGTAATTTGTCTACCATGTTAAACAACCTGAGCTGTGTATATGTTTCAAAGTAGTTAGTTTTAAGAAAGATGAAAATAGAATTACAAAACACATTGTTTCTTCTGTAAATTTTATTAAGGTATCTTGAAGACTTAAAAATATCTGTATTTTCTAACAGTGTTTTGACTGTATCTTTTGTAAGGTTTTACTAAAGATACTTTGAGTGAATTGTCAAGGTTATAGGTTATATTTTCATGAATCTAAAATGTTATCATTGGAAAAATACACTATCCTTGGTCAAAGTGCCATTTTTACATTTACCACTAAAAAAAAATGTACCAATTAACTTCTCAATCTTTTACTAAAAAAGCATGCTTTATTAAGAAATTGTGTACTGATTTTGGAGATTTTAGAATACAAAACAATCTGCATTTTTAATCAATGGTATTTGCTATTCTGAAAGTCTATATATTCCCTAAGGTATAGTTTTGGATAATATTTTGAAAGCTTCAATTATGAAGGCGCACATATCCCTATAGGTCATAAAGAGATGAGGTTTTATATGGCTGGTTGAGCAATGACTTGTGGTAAGACTATTTCTGACTCTTAATTCTGAATATGAGCCAAGTATATCATAAAAGTATATCATATATTAACTAGACATCTGGGGCTCTCAGAATTACATAGTTAAAATCACAGATGAAAAATGATCAAGAGAACATGAGCTGGGCATAACCAAACAGAAAAAATAAGCAAAGTATATATTTGAATAACAACTAATTTTGTAGAGGACCGTGTGTGTGTGTGTGTGTGTGTGTGTGTGTGTGTGTGTGCGCACGCGCGCGTGCGTGCGCGCATGGGTGCACGTACTGATCCTGGGGCGTAAACTAGAGGACTGGGCACTACCCCTGAGCAGTTGTGCTCAAGACTAATGTTCTATCACTTGAGCCATAATTCTACTTCTGGCATTCTTTTTGTGGTTAATTGGAGATAAGAGTCTCACAGACTTTCCTACATGGGCTGGCTTTGAACCGCGGTGTTCATCTCTCAGCCTCCTGAGTAGCTAGGATTATAGGATTGAGAATCATTTTGTATTAAGGAGTTATTTGTGCTTTCAAGTAAGGGTGAAATTTAAAAAGTGAGAGAATATCCACCAATATTTAGAGACTCTTATTGTATTGCTTGGCATATATTTAATTGATAAAGATACATCAGTGTTTCTTTACTATCAAAGGGAAAGTGGATTCATGGAACACGCAAGAAGATGCTAAAAGAAACCTAAAGTTTCCTAGTAGACTCTGTATTAAAATTTTATGAGCTGAAATGTGGTTTTATGTTGTTGAGATTTGGGGATAGTGTTTAGAGATTAAAAACTCTACCAAGCATTACTAAATATCTTCAGAGAGTAGGTAAGTGTTTCTCATGGAGAGAATACTTTAATGGAGAGAGTTAGGGAGCTGAAGTTGGAGATTGAAGAAATACTCTTAATACTATTAGGAAACAGGTGATAAGGGAGTGTCTCAATTGTATTCTGATTTGTACAACACTGCAGAAAAAGAAATCAATGTTAGGTGACTAGAGACATGTCTTAATTGGTAGTGTGCCAGCTGTGAGGAAATGAGCTAAATAATTGCAGGACCTAAGTTCAAACTCCAGTACCATCAAAAAAAAAGACTATTTCAGCATTTTGTTATTTCCCTTCTCCACCCCAAATTAGAAATATATACATATACATATACATATACATACAAGATGCAGGACACCAGAATCAATTACAGTGACAACAGGGGTTGTACCATGGGGGAATACAAAGAAACAAAAAAAATCATATAGTACATTATAAGTACATTAAAAAGTACAGCAACAAAGATAAAAACTCTTGTGTCCCTATCTTGGGGTACATTACAGGAAGACCCATTGTAACAATGAGTTCTAAAAGGCAGTATGTTGAAAAAGAACTTTACAACGTTGTGGGGTATGGGGGTAGGAGAGGGGAGGGAGGAGTTGGGGAGATGGGGAGGAAAGGAATGATAAGGGAAAAATAAAGGAGGGTGTAACAATGCTCGATAGAAAATGGACTCATTACCTTACTCATGTATCTGTAACTCCTCTGTATAGTATCTTTACAATAAAAATATATATTAAGAAAAAAAGAATAAAAAATATTAATTGGCCCCTAGAAATGTAATGGCCTATGACAAAAAAGACTAAAAAATATGTATGAAGATATTAGTGGCTCATGCCTGTGATCCTAGCAACTCAAGAGGCTGAGATTTGAGTATCATGGTTTGAATAGTCCACAAAACACTGTCTCCAAAACTAGCAGAAAGATGAGCTGAGGTGTGGCTAAAGTAGGAGAGTGACAGCTATGGGAAAGCAAGTCAAGCAAGTGTGGAGCCCTGGGTTAAAGCTTAAGTTTTGGCAGAGAAAGAGAAAGAGACAAAGGCAGACAAAGAGAATGACAGACAGAAAGACTGAAACTGAAGAGGAATATTAGTAATACTAATGTTTAATGAATAAAAATTTTATTACATATAATTGAATTTTAAATTCTGTAATGATAATTACTGAAATGTGTGATAAGCTAATGTCATTATAAGTAGCAATTCCACACTGAAAATAACTTCAACTTTTATATGTTTTCTTACTATCACAGAACCTCACAATTACTGCTAGTGCCATGAGAGAGCTTATACAACTTTGCATATTTGCCATTGGTTATGTAGTCTATTAAAATTAGTGGCTTAAAAATATTCAGAGATGTTTTTGAAAGCCAGAAAATGAAATGAAGAAAATCATATTTTAAAACATCCATATTATAATATAAACCAGTACTTTTCCTTCATTATAGATAATTTAGTGTATGTCAGTATTCTTATCTGAGTTTTCCCTCAAACCCAGCTAATGCTTAAATATGAGGCAGATTCCATCATTCAGTACTAGGGAAACTAGGTTGTGAGTTCTTTTTTTTGGGGGGGGGGTGGTCCGGTAGTGGGGCTTGAACTCTGGGCCTGAGCACTGTCCCTCAGCTCTTCAGCTCAAGGCTAGCGCTCTACCACTTGAGCCACAGTGCCACTTCCAGCTTTTTTCTTTTTGCTTATGTGGTGCTGAGGAATCAAACACAGGGCCTCATGTATGCAAGGCAAGCGCTCTACCAATGAGCCACGTTCCCAGCCCCAAGTTGTGAGTTCTTTTATCCAGATTTTCAGTACATAAAAATGTCATAAGGTATGGTTGCTAATTAACTTTACAAATACTTTATTGTCTATGAGAAATTCCAAAAACAAGAAAAAAAATTATTCATTTGCATGTGGCAATACTGATCAATTTTTCTTATCTCATATAATTTTAAGTTTCCAATAGAGCATTAGAACATTAAGAGCATTTTATAATACATTTCTCGAAATAATAAGGATGTAAAAAAGAACTATTTTCATGATAGAACTATTTCATAAAGCACACAAAAATATTCAGACAGCCTAGCAGTATCTTAAGTAGGTTAAGGGTATTGTTCTCCACTGTGTGAAATGTAGAGATTACTATGCAGCTTTCTTTAAAAATATATCCAGTTGCCTTAGTCCCACATTGCTGTAACAAATGGCTGTAAATCATAACTATGTTAGAAGAATGGAATGTGATTTAAATGATGACAAAGCAGATGGTTTACTGTTCTGAAACTGGAAGGAAACATCAGTAACTGACTTGTATGGTTTTAAGATTCAACTCATCTAAGTTAATTTAGCTGTGCTGAACTTTTTTGAATTACTAGAAAAATATTAAAGGCTTTATTTCTCATCTCAGGAATGAAATTGCTTTGACATGTGCAGATTTTTCATTAAGATATCTTCTGTTCGCTTTTCTTATTCAGTATAATGGAGTTAGATCTCAATAGCTCCAAACAGGTTTAATAGGGAAAAAAAAACCTCTATGTTAGTTTGTTACTTAAAGAGCAATGTGATAATGAGTGGCTAATTTTGAGGAAATAGTATTATATTGAATGAACTAGATCTTTCCATGTGGTGGGATAGAGAAGTACATATATTTGAAAATAAGTGTGTGGCAATATAGTAAGAATAGAGATGAGCATTATAGTTTAAAATTGCTAATGAAGTACACAGTCTCACCATGCTTTCTGTAATACTATATTCATTAATAATATATTTGTTAATTTCATGTTCTAAAACATTATTTGTTATTTTCACCAGGTTCTTTTCCTTTTTGTGGCATTGTTATATTAAAATTGAATCTGAAATAATTGATTGTATACTTAGACCTCACCAAAATAACTTTTGTCCATATCTTTTAATCATTTTATTTTAAATGAACAGTAACTGTATGAAATATTGGATTTCAATGTGACATATTCATATATTCTTATTACCTATTTTGAGTATATAAATTTCCCTATATAATTTGTATTATATGTTGCTATTAGTACATATTTGCAATTAAAGTTCATCTTCCAGTAAACTTTCTATTCTTCAATTTTTCATTAAAAAATCTTGATATAATTTTACCATACCAATTGTAATTTGTTTTTGGTATTTTCTCTATATTTCACTTTTAGCCTTACCAACTAAAATTAAAATTCAATATAATGATTAAATATGTATAACAGCAAAACCCATGACTAACTTTTTAACTAAATGTATTTCCACATGGCCCACTGTATGGTAAATGAATAGTAAATTAATTCTATAATTTTACTATATAATTTACTCTTTATACAGTGTACAATAGAGAAAAATTCCTTAAGTTCATTTATAGTTATTTAAAGTCCAGAATTTGTAGCTGGTCAATTTTATAGACTCTGAGGTAAGTTACAGTTGTGATGGTGGACTTGAACTATTTGGACAGCTGCTAGAAATGTCATTCTATTAATAGCAAGACATGTGTCTGACTATGCCTACCATTCCCTTCCCTCACTACAAATTGCTAACTATAAGATGACATGGTCACTCTCCTAAAGCTTCTGTCACTTCTAAATAGTTATTTTTAAGTCAATATTTGAAACAATAAAAGCTGTTCTTATAATGATTTTCTTTTCTGAGAGATGAAATTGCCAAGGGTTCAAGTCTCCAGATTCAGGTGAATTTTAATCTTGATTTGGGAGTAGAAAATAAAAATATATACATATTATTTCAGAAGCAGAATCATTTTAAAGAAGAGAGATATCTATACTTGAAGTAGAAAAAAATTAATCATAATGTTATTTTACAAATTCTGTCATAAATATTTTATAATATACAGGAATATTTGTTGGATGTAAATATAATCATAAGAATTTATATCTTGTTAAGTGTGCTAGTAGTATTAATTAGTGTATTTAAACTTTATTCCCAAGGAAACAGAACCGAAATGCACAGTAAATAACTTAACCATGTACTTATCTTTGTACTTTAGCATCTTCTTTCAAGATTATGTTTATTGTTCCTTGGATTTGTTTCCTTAATAAGCTTTGTTTTTTTTTTCCTTTAGAGAAAAGTTGGCGAGGAAGATATGGAAAGAGAAGACCAGGTAAGAAAACAATGGTAGCAGGAATAAAATATAATCTACTGAACATTAAAGAAAAGCATGCTCATGACAGTAAGAACCTAAGTATGATGACCCAGTTGATCATCATACTTATAATTTTATAGTTCAAAATATAGTTAATAAGATGTGTCAGCGTCCCAACTGTTAACAGCTGCCTATAATGTGGGGAAAAAAGTGAATCAAATGCGATCCTTTCCTTTACTACATCAAATATCCAGATGGAAACATCTGGATGACTAATTGGTATATGTTGCATGAAGACTAGCCAATATTGTTTCTGTTTACAGATACAATACATCATGTCTATTGTTCTTAAGCTTTTGCTTCTCTTGGTAGTTGTACACATTATTACCTCCCTTGTCTTTTGTACTATTTAATCTAAGTTGTATGCATGTGTGTATGTGTGTGTGTGTTAAAGTACATAAGTTTATTTCAGTTATTTCTAGACATACCTGTAGCATAGTATTTTGTATGTTAGCTACACATAAAACTGTTTCTAAGTAGTGGAATTTCTTTCCATTTTTATGTTCTGTATATGCCTGTTTATTAAATAATTTATCATTAATTTTCCATTGTACTAAGGATGTGTTTTGTAAGTGAAGATGTATTTGGATATATTTAATCAAAGAGTTATCAACATTCATTTCAGTCCCAATACTTAATACAAAGATCCAAGAATCATGTAAAAAGTCTTAGAGATCATATGTAAATTTCCCTGTAGGTATGTTACCCTTAATATAGATTACTTACATGTATGAGTTCACAATTTTTAGGATTAAAGATATGTCATTGTCATCGTTGATGGGATTATAATAGATGTGTAAATGCTCATTTAGAAAATAGGAAGCTCCATCACTGATATCAAGATCTATATCTCAAATTTAGATTATGAACTTTCTCTTTTGAACTGTTAAGAATTGATATAAACTTTCTCCTGAAATTTGATAGCCTATGAAATTCTCTCCTTTCCTGATTTTAGTCACTTTAACCCACTGTTTTTATGTATTATTTAGTTTCTATAATGTCTTCTATTGGCGAACACAAATAAGGGTTGTCAAATTCACAGGTCTCATCTGAAATTTTGCCCAAATGCCAATATGAACTAATTTTACTCAGAGCTATAATGTTATTTTTCCACAGTTCTTCTGTTCTTTTATATCCTTCTTGTTGCTGTTTATTGTTTCTTTATTTACTTTTAATTCAGAATGCTATTGGAAACAAATGAAATTTGTTGGGTATATGAGAAACTCAAAGAAATAGGGTTTCTGTAAATTCTTCAACAGACAAGTTCAGAATGCGGGCCTTGGAGTCAGACTGCCTGGGTTTACGTTTCATGTAACATTTACCAACTATGATGACCTTGTGTACAAGTGTGTCTCAGAGCTTATACAACATTACCTGTAAATGGAGACAGCAATGTTAAAATAGTGTATTATCTGTGACAATGTTAAGATTTTTTTTTTGGTTGGTCGTGGGGCTTGAACTTTGGGCCTGGGTGCTGTCCGTCAGCTCTTCAGCTCAAGGCAAGCGCTCTACCACTTGAGCCACAGTGCCACTTCCCGTTTTATTTTTATTATATTTATTTATTTATTTATTTTTGTCGGTCATGGGCCTGAACTCTGTGCCTGGGCACTGCCCCTCAGCTCTTCAGTTCAAGGCTAGAGCTCTACCACTTGAGCCACAGGGCCACTTCTGGCTTTTTCTGCTTATGTGGTGCTCAAGAATATAACCCCGGGCCTCATGCATGCAAGGCAAGCACTCTACCACTGAGCCACCTTCCCAGGCCCCACTTCTGATTTTCTGAGTGGTTTATTAGAGGTAAAAGACTTACTGAATTTCCTGGCTGGGCTGTCTTTGAACTGCAATGAGCCTCAGATCTCAGCCTCCAGAGTATCTAGGCTTACAAGCGTGAGCCATCAGCTCCTGGTAATGTTAAGAATTTTTGTGCATAGTGTTTGATAAATATTACCTAACATTGCTATTTCTCCCTCTTCAATTCCTTTCCTTTCTTTTACACTGTCTTATGTCCTTCTCCCTTTATCCTTTCTTCTTTGTTCACCTTGTCTTTACTACTAGTGTTATTATTATTATTGAAAGGTTGTTACTTCATGGTCTTCTGGCTCTCTGCTCAAATTTGACCTTCACAGTTCAGCTAGAGTAACCTTTCCTTAGCATCATCCTCTTCATACAATTCCCTTGGTCAAAAATCTAAGAGATCATAATCAGATTTCTAAATTTATTATTAAAAGCTACTCATGGATTTAATGCCTATCCTTAATGCTAGTTTCCAATACCCTTTTCAGCATTCTTGACTTTCCTATTTTATTTTAAGCAATCAAATCCTCTAGCTATTGCTGGTTAAAAACAGCAGCTGTTAGGAATGCAAAGGAAAAACAGCCAGCCATCTTGAAAAGATATGCTAGTGATAACAAAAGTAATAATATCAACAGCTTACATTCATTTATAACGTTATCATCTATAAAGCAGTCATATATAAATATATAAAGTATATCTATATATACTTTATCAAATTTTATATATATATATAATATATATATATATTATATATATATTTATATATATTATATATATATATTATATATATATATATAGTGTGTGTGTGTGTGTGTGTGTGTGTGTGTGTGTGTGTGTGTGTGTGTAATTTCCACCTTACAAATGCTTTTGGGCTCCTTGCTACCAGATGGTTTTTATTTTTTCACCTGGACAAGGAACAAGCATTTTCTGGAAGAACCAGCAAACATGCATAATATACACATTTTAAAGATATTATTTTAAACCACAAAGAGTACTTTTTTGTGTGTGTGGTCGGTCATGGGGCCTGAACTCTGGGCCTGGGCACTGTCCCTCAGCTGTTCAGCTCAAGGCTAGTGCTCTACCAGTGGGCTACAGCGCCACTTCCGGCTTTTTCTGCTTATGTGGTGCTGAGGAATCGAACCCAGGGCCTCATGCATGCAAGCCACGCACTCTATGACTAAGCCACCTTCCAAGCCTGCAAGGAGTACTTTTTCAAAGAAAATTCTAAAAACTGTCTTCAAAGACACAGATTAGCCAGGTGCCAGGGACTCATGCCTGTAATCCTAGCTACTTAGGAGGCTGAAATCTCATCTCCAATTAACCACCAAAAAGCTGCAAGTAGAGCTATGGGGACAAGTAGTAGAGTGCTAGCCTTGAACAAAATCTCAAGTACAGCACCGAGGCCCTAAATTCAAGACCCATGTGCACGTGGACGCATGCGCGCCCCCCCCCCCCCCCACACACACGCCACAAGCAGATCAGTAAATTAAGAACAGTCAAATGCCTAGGGGAACACTAAGACTAAGACTCTTCAGCCAATAGTTCATAAGGAGAATAATCTAGAGTAAAAAGAAGAGCAAATTGACTGAGTTGGAAAGCATAATGTGTGTTTTGGAGGATATATATATGTATATACAGTTTT
The DNA here is from genome assembly GCF_019054845.1 of Dipodomys spectabilis. Lineage (NCBI taxonomy): Eukaryota > Metazoa > Chordata > Mammalia > Rodentia > Heteromyidae > Dipodomys > Dipodomys spectabilis. The sequence continues at coordinate 718,522 of NW_024871136.1, forward strand.
AACTGGAAAATCAGAGTGGATAAATGTAATTCTTTGGATCCCCAGGAAAGGAAGTTGCAAAGTCAACTTCTAATATTGCATCTTAACTCCTTGACACATGAGGTCAAATGAACCTTTGCTGGTTTTGAGATTCCTTTTACTTCATGCTTTGTTTATTGCCACGTTTCATAGAGAAAATAAAACACTATTACCTTTCTCTTTGCTATATAGCAAAGGTTTTACCTTTCCTATATGTTGAATATTGAATATTGTACTTATATTGTATAATATATAATATATTGTACTTATTCATTTGTAGGTTTGATTAATCATAGTAAGTGAAAGTAGATACAGCAGTATACTGGGATTTTTGAAAAAGGCATGTGATATCTATCTATCTATCTATCTATAATGTGATGTATATATAAACATGTGATATATATTCACACATTTATATATTCATTTGTGGCACATTTTATGACATTATATGTTACCAATATTAACTATACAGAACATAACTTATAAATAATAGTGAAATATATATCATTCTTTCCTGGAGGTGGTACTAGACTTTGAATTCAGGGCTTCAATGCTTACAAGGGCAGGTGTTTTATCACTAACACCATGGTTTCAATCCTTTTTACTTAGTTTTTTTTTTCAGAAAAGGTCTCATTAAAAAAGAAAATTTATTGTAAAAATGCTGTACAGAAGGGTTGCAGTTACATGAGTATGATAATAAGTACGTTTCCTATAGAGCATTATCCTTTGTTTTTCCCCTACTATCTCTTCCCTCCCCACCTCCCCAACTCCTTGCCCCCAAAGTTGTAGAGTTTGTTTTCAGTAGTGTCTTGTATGTTTCATTGTTACAGTGGGTCAACCTGTATCCTTGTTTCAGCACTTCGTTATTTCCCTCCCCTCCCCAAATTACAAAAATATACATACAAGATACAAGGCACTAGAATCAAATACAGTGACAACAGGGGTCTTGTGTTTTTTTGTTTTTTCTTTATCGGTCCTGGATAACAATTCTCCTACCTTTTCCTTTCATTTATTTGGGATTACAAATTTACATTGTTTTATTTAGATGGAGCATCACTAGCAGTTTGTGTAGATTGTTTCCAACACTAAGAAATAGTCATTTATGTGTCTAAACTTTTTTGCAGAAACTGAATAGGAAAAAGTCTCACTGCATACTCTTTCTATTCTTTGAGAGTAATTCTTTTTGTTTGTTTGTTTGTTTTTTTGTTTTGTCGATTGTGGGGGCTTGAGCTCTGGGCCTGGGCGCTGTCCCTCAGCTCTTCAGCTCAAGGCTAGCATTCTACCCTTGAGTGGTTTATTGGAGATAAGAGTCTCATGGACTTTTCTGCCTGGGCTGGCATTAACCACAATCCTCAGATCTCAGTCTCCTGAGTAGCTAGGATTACAGGTGTGAGCCACTGATGCCAGGCTCATTGAGAGTAATTCTAAGTCTTAAACGTTGAAAAACAGGAATAGTTAGAAAAGTAAATACATGGGATGAGAGATTGTATTCCTCTATAACTCCACTTAACTCTGAAAAACACGAAAATTCTTTTTGCTTTACCAAAACTAGTATAGGTTTTTGTTTGTTTTGTAGTATGGATGATTGGCCTTAAACCCTTGTGCTTTCTAGGTGAGCACTTGAGCCATACCCAGAGTTCTTTCACTTTTGGTTTATATCTCAGGTCTGGCCTTGAACTACAGTTCTCATACTTCCACTTCTAGAATAGGAAGACAACTGGTGTTCACCACCATACCTGGCTCTGTTTTGAGATAGGCTGTCACTAACTTTTACCCAGGATGGCCTTAAATCATGATCCTCTTGTCTCAATCACCAGAGTAGCTGTGAGTTTCCAGGACTAAAGTCATGTGCCAAGACAACCTGACTTCTTTCAAATTAATTTATTATCATATATTAATTGTATCAAGGTGTTTATTTGTGGCATTTTTATATATGAGTGTATTATGCTTTAGCAAATTGATCTGCTCCGTTATTCTTTCTTCTCTCTCAATCGTCCAGTTCCCCTTTATTTTATAGTTTTTAGTGGGTTTCATTATGCTATTTCCATATACATATAGTGTACTTCAATCATATTCACTCCCTTAATGCTCGCCTTTCTCATTTCCTCTTCTTCCTGTTTTGCACAAATAGTTCCCATTTGTATTTATGTCATATGATTTATTTTTAAGGTCTAGATTCTGTTTATGAGAGAATATGTGAGGTTTGTCTTTCTGGACTTGGTTTATCTCACTCAATATCTAACTTCTGACATTTAATGGCACTAATATTTTAAGGTCTAGAAGGATAATAGCATTTCTAAGTAAAATATTTGCTCCTAAGTAGCTCTTCTCCATTAATTCCTCCCCATAGACATGGGTACTTTGCATTAATTCTGCCTTTCAAATAATGTCTTATTGAAGACACAGCTATACTTTTGGGACATAACTAATCACTTCTAAGTATTGCATTTTTTATGAAGTATAGTGTAATAGTCAAATGCTTAGATGTCAGTATCAGATCAAATGGAATGTATTTTTTCTAGGAACCAATTTTTATGACATTGGGCAATACTAATTATCATTTTAGTCTATTTTAAGTCAGATACAGTCCTAAGCAGTTTAGTTATTTTATTTGCTTTTGATCATATTTTCTGCACTTGTAAAATAAATATAATCAGTTTGTCATTACAGGTATAATAAAGATTAAATGAATTAATGTAAAGCTAAGTGCCTGACTCAAAAAACACAGTGTTAGTTATTATTGTAGTAATGGTTATCATTATTCCACTTCTATTTCCTTCCCTTTTCAAATTTGCTAGATGTTAAAATTATTTCTAAATTATTCTAACACATAAAATAGAGGTGGTGCTGACCACATATTGTTTGTTAGCTGATCTTGAAAAATAAAGCATCCTTTAAGAAAATAAAGTTGTAACTTATCACTTGTTCTATGGCTGTTTTATAGGTACTTTATTTGCATAATATGGCACATATATGCATATATGTGCATAATATGGATTATACTAAAACCTTAGTAGCCATTTTAGTGACTTCTAATTTTTTTGGAGATAAGGTAAACTGTTAGGAGATGATCTCTGAAAGTTAATTTATCCATTAAGATTGTGTAATATTCCTTTGTTTCTTATTCTGTTTATTCCTTGATCCATGGAGTATATGATTATCTTTATTACATAATTCAAAACTGAAAGAATTTCCCTGTTATGATAGCTGACATGAATTGTAGCTGATACATCAGACATTTTAATATATCTCATAATTTCTAACTCTTAAATATTTTCAAATTTGAATTTTAATAACATGATAGTTTTATTTTCACCATTCAAAGAAAACATATAAAATTAATCAAAAGCCCTTTGAGTCATTCTTGTGTTGTTTCTCATGAAGTATATGCCATCCTGTCATTTTCTCTCATTCACTTCTTATCCCATAGTTCTAGCTTAGGCAATGGATGCTTGGAGCTATTTAAAATGAATATACAGGATCTTCTACTTACAATTGATTGGTTTAGGATGTTTTGACATTAGTTTAGTGCAAAGCTATATACATTGAGTAGTAATCTTATATATTTTTATATTTTAATTTTCCTTTGACTCATATCTGATGCAATGCATTATCATAGGGCTAAATAGCAGTATCATGAACACTTTCCAGATGGCCATGTGATGATGTAGGGAAGCAACTGACATTCTCTACTCCTGTTGAATATTTCATACAATTTATTGTTGTCTCATGTATGTGTTCTATAATTTTTAAAGTAAACTAGTTTAAGCTATCATTCTCAGTGGAATAAGAATGTCAAATTCATTTTTTTTGGTCATGGAGCCTGAAATCTGGGCCTGGGCACTGTACCTCAGCTTTTCAGTTCAAGGCCAATGATCTACCACTTGAGCCACAGCATCACTTCCAGCTTTTTCTGCTTATGTGGTACTGAGGAATTGAACCCAGGGCCTCATGCATGCAAGGCAAACACTCTACCATTGAGCCATCTTAACAGCCCTCAAATTCTTTTTTGACTGATGACTTTTAAAATATGAGCTTATCAGGACTTAACTTCATTGTAAAATGAGAAACATCTATATAATCTTCCAGTTCTGGAAACTTGATTCCTTTTCCATGAAATTCCTATATGAGCAGACATTAACTCAATTGCTTTCTTCAAGCTCCCAATATCATTTTTCCATGAGCAGGAGAACAGGAAGTAATCAAACCATATCTCTTAAAACATGCTGCTATATCCAGGCCTTGGTGGCTGATGCTACACATGAGACTGCGATCTTAGGATCATAGTATAAAACCAATCTAGGCAGAAAAGTCCCTGAGATTCTTATCCCCAATTAACCACCAAAAAGCTGTGAGTGGAGGTGTGGCAGAAGTGGCAGAGACTTAACCTTGAGTGAAAAAGATAAGGAACAGCCCAGACTTCAAGCCCTAGAAATCCTCCTTCCCAGATAAAGCATTTGAACACTTACCCCCTGTAATATATGACACTGTATATTGTAAACTCTGAAAATAAGCACTTAACACGCAAAGTTACAAAGCTTAAAATTTATTTCTAATATGTTGTCATACTTGTTTGTTTTAACTGGTCCTCAATACAGTTATTCCCATAATTATTGTTGCTTACAATTAATTCATTCTCTCGTTTCTTTCTTTCCTTCCTTCTTTCTTTCTTTCTTTCCTTCCTTCTTTCTTTCTTTCCTTCTTTCTTTCCCTTCCTTCCTCCCTCCCTCCCTCCCTTCCCTTCCTCCCTTCCTTTCCTCCCTTCTTTTCCTTCCTTCCTTCCCTTCCCTTCCCTTCTTTCCTTTCCTTTCCTTCCTTCCTCTTTCTTTCTTTCTTTCTTTGTTTGTTTCTCTTTCTCTTCTCTCTCATTTCTTTTTTTGTTCTTATTTCTCTCTCTCTTTGTACTTAGCAATACTATAGTTTGAACTCAGGACTTCATGATTGCTAGATAAGTGCTCAACAACTTGAGCCATGCCTCCAGCCTTTTTGATTCAGTTAATTTTAGAAAGGGCCTACATTTTTGCCTGGACTAACCTCAGACTTCAATCCTACTACCTACATCTCCCATGTAGCTAGAATTACAAGGATGTACTACTATGCTGCATATATTCTTTGAATTTGCTATCATAAACTATTTTTATCTTGTTGCCCTTTATTTTTAATTATTTTATTATCTTTAAGTAGTTGTACAAAGGAATTGCTATTAGTTCATAAATACAGTGCACCTTGATAAATGTCACCTCTTTGAACATTCTCACCCATCTCTGCCAACCCATTACTTTTCTCACTTTTATTAATTTTGTAGGATATACTTTGAATTCTTGACTGCGTTTTACTGCCTTCCCCTCTTCATTCGTCTACACCTTATCTGATGACTCCACCTCTCCCCTTTCAAGTATCCATTTCCTGGTATTCATTTTGTTGAATTCTGATTTTGCCTTTCTAAGGAGTTACACTTTGAATCTACGATAGTTCAGTTGATGCCTTTGTATACACTTGCAAATAATCCAATGTATTTACTTTTGAGTTTATAAACTAATTCTAATTTATGCATGTGAAGGAAAACATATATCTTCTGTCTCTCTGGGCCTGACTTACCTCATTTAACATAAATATAAGGCTCTGATTGAGATTTTCTTCTTTTTAGATTCATATTGTCACAAAGCTTGTTAAGAATTGTAAGGTCTAACTTTTAGAATTTATTGCTTCATGTAATTTATTTCTCATATGGATAAAATAAACCTATATTTTACTTTCTCCATGCCAATGATGAAAATATTATTTGTGCCATATTATTGTTTAATAAGTAGGTAGTTTTGTTATGCTTGTTTTATCTAGGAATAGAAATGTCATTGAATCTAAGACAATCTAGCACTTGATAACAAGATTGTCATGCTAGCTTATGATATTTGTGAAGGCTACAATGCCCTTATATAACATATTTTTAATATCTCCTATCATCTATTTTATTAAGTTCATAATGTATCTCTGGAGGAACAATTAGTAAACACTTTTAAATTAAGCTTTATCATATTCTCTGAACAGCATAGAATTTTTATGTGACATATTAAAACTATTTCTGAAAGATACACTTAACTAAAAACCTAGTAGAATGTATTATTCCTTTTGATTTTAATCATGTTATTTTAAGTAAGATTGACTATTCATATACATATTCCTATCTGTGGTACACTGTGGAAATAACATCGTAAATGACTTCTACACAATTAGGGGACTAAATGGATAAATGCAGTAATCAAATCAAGCTTTGTTTTTAAAGACTAAACTATGCTGAACATGATCTTATTGTTCATTAAGTTCATGTTCAGAGACAGCTAGCCATTTCACAAGTTGGTCTATATACTATGAAATTGGTATGATTTTAATAATCTTCCCTAACATTCATAACTTTTATATTCCTTTATGCAGGAAAAAAGAAATCTATTCTTTATAAGGCCTCGAATCATTTGAAAAGTGATTAGAAATAAATTGGTATATGTGGCCTTTAGCTTGAAAACTATGATCTCCATGGTTCACTGCACATTTCCTTAAAAAAAACTTTATTTCTGTTAAGCTCAATCACTTTTTTGAAAATACACTATTATTTAGCAAGTATGTTTTTCTTTGTCAATTCTGACATTTCACAAAGGCAGCCAGGCTTGAGGTCCATAACTTAATATGTTAAATGAATTTAATTCAGGTAGAATCATCTGGCTAAGCAATTCATCTTTGAAATAGAAGTCTAAACAGACATATAATGATAACATTTTTAAGAATGTTTTTTTGTTTTAATTTATTTTATTTTATTTTATTTTTTTGTGAACACACTGTACAGAGGGGTTACAATTACATGGGCAGGATAATGCTTACATTTCTTATCAAGCATTGCAACCTCCTCCTTTGTTTACCCTTCACATCCCTTCCCAGCCCCAGCCTCCCCCGCATCCCCCCACCCAATCCTCCCCGCCTCCCCCCCATCCCCCCCCCCCACCAACATTGTAAAGCTCCTTTTCGACATGACAACTTGTACTTCTCATTGTTGCAACAGGTCCACCTGTATCCTTAAACGACATGTTTTTCCCCATCTCCTCTACAAGTTATACTGACATCAAATATAGTGAAAGCAGGGGTTATACTGTGGGGGAGGGACATACAAAGCAACAAAGAGATAATCTTATAAATACGTTAGAAACAAATGCATGAAAGAAAAAAAACATTAAAATACGTATCTAAGGGTTCATTTTCCTAACATCACATTATCTGACCTTTTCTGCTTGACTCATACATATACTAGATATTGCAAATAAGGGAAACCATGGGACCTATGTTTCTTTGGGCCTGGCTTACTTCACTTAATATAATTTTTCCAAGTCTTTCCATTTCCTAACAAATGGGGCAATGTCATTCTTTCTGATGGAGGCATAGAATTCCATTGTGTATATATACCACATTTTCTTGATCCATTCATCTACTGAGGGGCATCTGGGTTGGTTCCATATCTTAGCTATGGTAAATAATGCTGCAATAAACATAGTTGTGTTGGTAGCTTTAGTGTGGTCTTGTTTGTAAACATTTGGGTAAATGCCCAAAAGTGGGATTGCTGGGTCATAGGGGAGCTCTATGTGAAGTCTTTTGAGGAACCTCCATACTGCTTTCCAAAGTGGTTGAACAAGTTTACATTCCCACCAGCAATGAAAGAATGTTTTTAACTTTTGCTGCTGCTCTTCCCCCTTCTCTTCTTAATATTCATTTTTGTTGCATCTTTCTCTCTCACACACAGACACATTTATGCACACTAACTTATCTGATGACTTGGTTGGGTTGCTATAATAAAATTTTGTTTATAACCTAAGAGCATATTACTTATAAACTATAGAAATATATTTATCACAATTCTAGAGACTGAGAAGACCAAGACCAAGGTAACACCACGAATAGTTCACTCTTTTCCTACTGTTTCTGTGATTCCTCTTCCCTTCCTCAAATCAGATAAATTTATACACAAGACAAAGTGTTCCAAAATCAGAAGCAGTGACCACAGGGAATAAAACAGAGGGAAAAATAGAAAGAAAAAAGAAATAGCTGCAAAGAAGATAGAAAGAAAGAAAGAAAGGAAGGAAGGAAGGGAGGGAGGGAAGGAGGGAGGGAGGGAGGGAGGGAGGGAGGGAGGGAGGGAGGGAGGGAAGGAAAAAAAAGAAAGAAAGAAAGAAAGAAAGAAAGAAAACAAGCCACAAAAACCTTCTTGTTTCCCTATCTTGGGGTTCATTTGATTAACATCATTTTATATGGTCATAGGTACATAGTTATTGGGCTATTGTGATTTCTTGTAGGAATATCCAGACATATAGTAATTATTACAAATGAGAGAAACCATGGAGCGTATGTTTCTTTGAGTCTGGCTTACTTCACTTAATATAATTTTTTCCAAGTCTTCCAATTTCCTCATGAATGGGACGATGTCATTCTTTCTGATGGAAGCATATAATTCCATTGTGTGCATTTAAAAAACACCTATATTATAAACCTTAGACTCTTCTATTAAAACACCTAAATATTAACTATGTAGATATCATCAAACAAATGATGAACTCCATCCCTCCCACTTATTTGAAGTGTGGGCTAGTTTTATTTTTCCCCTGAATATACATTTTCATATATATGTGAAAATATATATATGCTACATTCTGTCTAGTGCTATTCAGTTACCACACTTCTGACAATAAACATTATGGCAGCACATTAAAAAACCTATCAACTACAAAACTTTTAGTGTTGTTAAGTCCATTATACCATTGTTCACATCTGCTTCTAATAGCAATCATCAGGAATCACATGCAGCACTGAACTATTTTCAGACCATTGATCAAGATGCATTGTACTCATAAATTGTCATATTGAGTTGAAACCCCTTTGCACAATTACTTATTAATATTAAAAATGTAAGCATACTTCAACACAGAACTTCATGAGTGGATTTTGAAATTTTAGCAGTTTTTGGAATTTAATTTTTGAAACTAATAATATTAGTACAAAAGGAAATGTTGTCAATATTAAAGATATATCCCCCTCAGCATAATTATTAATGACTAAACTCAACCATTCAGATTTATTGTATTAACATTATAGTAGTAAATTTCCATGTGCTGACCTCAAGTAACTCAAATTATAATACCAAAAATCACTCTAGTTTCTTATACTATCTTTGAAAAATATAATCTTTGAAGAATACCTTTGATAAATTTTCTACTTTCAATACAGAACAGAAATTTTTAGATATACAAATTATTCCTTTATAGTGACTATGCCTTCTTTTAAATAGAAGTGCATTAACTGTAGAAATTCTATACTTTCAGACATTTTATTTATCTTTATGGCTAGAAAAATCATCTTGTTTTCTTGTTTCTATCCCTTTCCTCTTCATCTTTAATTAAATGTTCAGCTCTTAGTTGCTATTATTGTTTATTGAATGTGTTGATGTCTTAAAAACTCCTAAATAAAAGAATTTCTGTGTATGGTTGCAGACTCCCTTATATTTAAGATATTCCTATTTCTTCAATATTACTCTATGCTGAATAGATATGCTTAACATTCACCTTCTCTCTTATCCCAATTCTTCTCTGTTTGCTTCTTATAATGCACTCATTTTTTGTGATTTTCCTCATTACACAAATTTACTCTGTAGCACATATTTTGCCTCCTATCATTTTCCTCGAAGTACCACTCTCACTCCCACCTTGAGCCCTACATAGAGTATATGATTAACTGCTACAAACACTTATGTTTCCTGAGTACTATTTGGTTGATCTTGACTTACTTTAATATATCTATACTAGAAGGCTGAGTGTTTTTGTTGAGAATTGAAGAATGTTGTTTCCTATATATGAGTGTCTTTATTAATTCTAGGGTTAGTAAAATAGTGCAGTATAAAATAACCTAGGGCCAGGGCCTTCTTAGACTTAACTATTTCATGCAAAACACTATACAGTGTGTTTAGGCAATGCTGTACTTTAGTTTAAATGTCTTCTAAAGAATAAAAAATAGATATACATTTAAGAATGGAATGGAGCATTGTACTCTTAAAGAGCCTTCTTAGCTAACAAAGCAAAAATACCAGAGGGATTTTTCCTTGGACTCATTGCTATTAAATATATTCATTAAAGTCTTGACTAAACTATGATGAATAGACTCATCAATTACTAAGATAATATTAAACTGTAATAGATTGCAATTTGACCACTGGTAATTGTGCTGAATATAGAATTACTGTGCAAATGATCCCTATTAAATATATATTTAACTTTTCTTTGGCATGTCACTATGGGCTTCTGCAGAGAATAATGGGAAACATTTAAGAACTCATTGTATAAATAAGAAAATATTTATTAGAAAAAGACCTTTTCTTAGTTTCTGCCAGTCCTGTTAAGAAAAAGAAAAACAAATAAATTACAAGTAATAACATTTTATATGAAAGTGATGTATGAAGTAGGAAGTAAATGTAGACAAAATAAAAATGGCAGTTAGGCATTTTTGAAGTTAATAGATGTGTAAAAACTTTGATCTTTCAAGTAATCTATGCTAGAAAAAGGTAGAAAATGAATGTTTATGTAAACATTTTATGTTTCAGTTTTTATTATTTTTAAATAGTTGTACAAAGGAGTTACCCATTCAACACATCAGTTCATGAATACAGTGCTTCTTGATAAATGTTATGCTTTCATCATACTCCCGAATCTCTCCTAATCCTACCTCTCTCCTCAGATTTTTTAATTTTGTAGGCTATGAATTAAATTATATGACTCTATTCTCTCCACCCTTCCTTTCCTCATTCATCTATCCTCCTGTCATTGACCCCACCCCTCATGTTCCAAGTATCTGTTTCCTGGTATTCATTTTGTTGTATTGTGAGTTGCCTTTCTAAGGAATTGCACCATTTTAGTATCTTGCCTAAAATATCATATTCTGTTAATACATTTGTATACACTTGCATACAACTCTGAAGTATTTGCTAGCACATTTATAAGTTAGTTCCAACTTGGTTCTAGAAATTTTTAATCATAAAGTTTTGTGTTGTCTTCTTTAGGTTATGTAATTACTGTTGGCACATTTTTCATGTTGTGGTACAAAATAATTCTGTCTATCTATATAACAATTTAGAAATTAGTTTTATCATTAACCCATTTTGTCCTCAACTATTATCAAGGGGTTTTTGTGTTTAACTCTGTTATGTCTTAGATTTCCATAAGGATCTCCCATCCTGTGAATATGATAATTACATCTTGAGTATTTTGGCAATAATTTTAGTAAATTGTGGAGACTAGACTTGTATTCAGATTTCAGACTTTAAGTCCATTATTGGAAGAGAGGATCTTCTATATTACTACTTCCACCCGCAGAAACGATTGATTTGGTTTATTTTGGCACTACTGCAATTTGAACTCAGGGCCTTGTGCTTGCAAGGAAGGTGCTCTATCATCTTAGCCATATCCCCAGTCTTTTGCTTTCGTTATTTTTTGAAAAGATTACCACATTTATGCACAGCCAGCCTGGACTTCAATTCATACCACCACATCCCAGCCTTCTATTGGTTAATGTAGAGTCTCATGAACCTATCAATCATGAGTCACTGTGTTCAGCCATTGATTTGATTGTTAAAAATTGTATTGCTTTTCTAACAGGGTATCAGTAGATCACACTTATAATTCTAGCTACTTGGGTGGCTAAGATCTGGATGATCATGCCAAACTGAACAGAGACTCCATATCAGCAGAAGAAGATATGCATAGTGGTAAATGCCTGTCATCCCAGCTATAACAGGAAACTTAAAACAGGAAACCCAAAACAGGCAGAAAGTGAAACCCTATCTCAAAAATAATCAATACAAAATAGGCTGTAGGCATGAAAATTATCTGCTTAACAAGTGTGAGACCCTGTGGTCAAATTTCAGTGCCAACAACAATAGCAACAGAAAAGTGCTATTGCTCTGGAAACCACAACCATTAGAGATGTATTCTTTTCTTTCTAAAAGATTATGAAATTATATTAGATGATCATTAATCCAGATAGAAATTTTTAGTCAATCTTCAATTTATCAGTACCATAGAGAGATTTTGATTTTAATTCTTTGAAGAATATAATCCTATCTAATGCTATTTGCATATCAGTAAAAGTCAAAATAGTATTTTCTTCATTAATAATACTCTTTATTCTACTGGATCATAGAAATGAACTACTCTCCATTCTTAGATTTCATTTTTATGTAACCTTGGTTGGTTTTTGGTAAATCACCAAGTAGTTGGATGATTCTCCCCAGTAAGTAATTGAAAAATTAAACAGAAGTTGTAAAAAAACAAAACAAAACAAAACATTTATTTCCTTTTAGCTCATACATTCATAAAGTCAGAGACAATCACTAGCTCTTGTTTATGGTTCCAGATATCAATAAGAAAATCTTTATTCTTAATTTACCCATAATTAATCTCTGAAATAAAAAATGTCCTTATAAAATCATAGAACCCATTTAAAGAAAATTGTTTGTTCCTGGCACTGATGGCTCACGTTTGTAATCTTAGCTACTAAGGAGATGAGCATGGCTATTAAGTCAGCCTGAGTAGGAAAGTCCCAGACTCTCATTTCCGATTGAACACAGAAAAGCCAGAAATGGTGCTGTGGCGCAAGTGGTAAAGTGCTAGCCCTTGAGGAAAAAAATTTAAAAATTAAAAAAAAAAAAACACCAGAGACAGTGTCTAGGCAAGATCAAGCCCCAGGACCAGTACAAGAAAGAAAAAAATTATTATATCTATTCTATTTTTAATGTATTTTTTTGTTGGTCGTGGGGTTTGAACTCTGGGCCTGGGTCCTGTCCCTGCTCTCTTCAGCTCAGGGTAAGCGCTCTACCACTTGAACCACAGCACCACTTCCAGTTTTCTGGTGGTTTATTGGAGATAAGAATCTCATGGCTTTCCTGCCTGGGCTAGCTTTGAACTGCAATCCTCAGATCTCAACCTCCTGAGTAGCTAGGATTCCAGGTGTGAGCCACCAGAGCCTGGCTCTATTCTATTTTTAATATCCCAAATTCATAATACATTTTTCAGAAATTGTTGAGAAGAGTCCCATGTTTCTAAATACAAAACATTATATATATATAAGCTTCTCTATATGGACCATTAGTCCCTAAATGGATCTCTTCTATTCTTTAATTGCAACTCTTCAAACTTCAGTAACCTTTAGATGTTACTCCTGCTCCATACAGTTTGGGGAAATGATGTTGCAATATTCAGCACCCATACTCAAGTCCATTAGCCACATCAAGAATGACTAAAGGGAGCGAGTTGGTGCATAAAGAGGCTAAATAATAAGCACAGTCATTTCCATTATTGTTATCAGTTCTTTAAAGTTCTGTACTCAAATCAGTAAAGGCCATACTTCAATCAAATGTAGTAAACTGTTAAGCTGAAAACAAAATATTTCATTTGATGAGTCATAATAAAATTAAAAGTTTATAGCTCAAATTTTAAGGGAAACATGGGGAGTTATCTTCTTTGGCTCTTATATTCTTAAGATCCTAAATGGATTGAAGCAGATAGATACCACTTTGGTTCATGAAGCCTCTGATTTCACAGAAATTTTAGGACAGGGTAACACTTGAGAAACACCTGTTGGGTGCCTTCATGACCTTATTGCAATTTATAAATAATAATGTCAATTTTATTATCACTCTAATATATGCAACTTGAAATTTAAAAAATACCTGTGTCTTAAATTTTATTTTTATTTTTTGTGAATTTCAAATAATTGTCCAAGGGTTTTACTATTTAGCATGCTCAATTAAGTGTTCAATGCTGCTTCATGAGAGTCATCTCTTCCATCACTGTTATCATTTGCTGTTAGTTATCTAGACTAAAATAATTACTATTTTGGTACTATTAGGTTTCCATTTGCAAACCCTAAACATTGTCAAATTATAAGGCACTTAACCTAGGTTGTTTTAGAAATACTGAAAAAAGTTTACTCACAGAGAAAAAGAGAAGATATATCTAAATTATACTCTATAAAGGGGGTTTATTAAATAACAAAAATTAAACCAGTAGTTATCAATTGTTTAATTTGAATATTTTCTAAAACTGCAATAAAATTTCCAATACATATTTTAGGTATTAAAGAATCTAAATGTTTAATTTTTAATTTTTTTACTACAAAGAGACTAGACATCATTAAGAATGTAGTGCCTATGAATTTCTAAAATGCCATGATTCATTATGTTACATACCAATTATATAGAAAATAATTACTTATATTTTATAACATTTGATATATTTAAAAATTCTGAGTAGTTTAAGAAGGTATTAAGGATCCACATTCTAAATATAAAAACAACTGAAGTGCTGATACATTTAAATGATTTGAACAAATGCAGATCTCAGACCACACTTGGATGTCTTTCTGTTTCATCCCACGGACAATAGTGTCGAATATATCAGAAAATTCCCATTTCCCTTCTCCTTTTATTGGTAGCTACATTTAATAATGTATTACAAAGGGTATTAGATATCAGAAATTCCTGTTCAAGGATAAACTCTATGTGACTTTGCGAAAGCAATCACATAAGTCGGCAATTGAAAAAAAATCCTTAAGACTATAAACTCAAGAAATACATTACCCATGCATTCATTAAAATTAATGGGCTTGTATTTTTACTTGGCCAATAGAAAAATAAGATAGAAGAGCTCAAGAATAGGGAAGTTATATATAAACTCTCACAATAACTTGAGTGCCAGTGTCTTATGCTTATAATCCTAGCTATTCAAGAGACTCAGAATTGAGGATAATGGTTCAAAACCAGACCATATAGGAAAGTCCAGGAGATTCTTATCTCCACTTAATCATCAAAAAAGCCTGAAATGGAGCTGTAACTCAAATGGTAGAGAACTGACCTTCAGCAAAAAAGCTTAGGAACAGCTTGCAACCATTCTCCACCTACTGCCACAACCAAAAACCATAAAACAAAGCCTCACAATAAGCCATGAACATGGTAAACCATAGACTTTGTCAAAGTAACTTGATAATAAAGTTATCATATGATTTTTTTAAAGATCTTGAAAGAAAAATTATATACCAAATTAATTTATTTTATATAATAAATACAATAATAATATAATAAAAATGTTATATCAGCAAAAGCTGAAGAATCATAGGAAGCAGAAGTTAAAAGGAAATTCCTTTTAAAGCTTACAGCTTGAAAACTGGCATTGATAATTTCATCTTGGTATCTATAATTTTCTAATAATATTCCCAACTACACATCTTGTCTGCCATTAAGCATAAAGTAAGCTCATTCACTTGATGGAAACACTACCCAAACAGGAATGCAGAAGACAATTTTTTTATTGTCACAGTGATGTACATAGGGGTTATAGTTACATAAGTAAGGAGGTAATAAGTACATTTCTTGTCAAACCTGTTACCCCTTCCCTCATTTTATAATTAGATTTGTTATATTTGGATTGAAATGCTAAAAGAAAACATTTTATTTATGTATTTATTTTTGGGTCAGGTCATGGGGCCTGAACTCTGGGCCTGGGCGCTGTCCCTCAGCTCTTCAGCTCAAGACTAGCATTCTACCACTTGAGCTACAGCGCCACTTTCGGCTTTTTTCTTTTTTGCTCATGTGGTGCTGAGGAATTGAACCCAGGGCCTCATGCATGCAAGGCAAGCACTCTACCACTGAGCCACCTTCCTAGCCCTGAGAAAACATTTTAACACATTGCCTAATAGATTCCGTGTAAAGCAAATAATGTCATTGAGATGTGCCCTTGATTCTCTGGTATGATAATAACCACAAAAATGTGCACCTTTACATAATTTATTAGGCCTACATCAAAATAATCTTAAAAGTATTTAAGTAGAAAAATATCTCTACACCTAAGACTTTGAATGACTAAAATGGAAAGATTTTTTTTGAAAGGTTTATTCAGTAGTTGGTAAATCATTGATTAACTCCTTGCCCATTACATAGGGAAACTAGAAAGAGTTATAGTCCATTACTGCAACTAGATGTCGTCATTTCTGATACCTAGCTGATGAACCCAGGTTTAAAAAAAAGTAGTATGATGGATGAATTGTTTTCATACTTGTGGACACAAAAAGAAAATAGAAATGTTTAGTCAAGCTTTAGATGTACATCTAACTATCAGAATGCAGTAATTTTACAGCTCGTCTATATTTAAATTATCAACATTTGGAAGGAGTATTCATAATTTCCATGCCTTAAGATAATTGAAAGTATAAAAAGATAAAAATGTATAAAACAATAAAAGATAAATGAAATTATCTTCTTTCTTGATATGTATACCTATACAAAATCTTGTCCAATGTATAAAGTAGTACAGGCTTTTCCACTGAATGATAAAAGCTCTAAAAAAGAGATGAGATGGATGTATTAAGTAAATATCAGGCTTAATGAGCTTACATTTAGTTAAGTATTATAAAATCACTCACATCAGTGTTCCCATAGATAAACATTATTCTATTCATGCCCTTTATGCCACAACCCCTATGAGTGATATAAGGTGTAACAGAAAAAGTATATAAGGAATGGAATACAGTTGATGATAATTTTACATCCCTAATAAACAATATTGATGTTGACTCTCTTCCATATTTATAGTTTGTTAGAAATTACTGCTTCATTTCTGCCTCCCAAACTTCCACTTTAATTTCAGAGTGACAAAAAGATGTCTACCAGATTTGGAAAGCAAAGTGAACATCTTGAGCATGCTATTGACCATATTCTTGTCTTGATATCGGAAAGAAGAAGGGCGCGTAGTCTACATGGCACTTTTGAACAACCACCTCATAACATTTTTATAGCTGCTCTCGAAGTGATTAATGTGGTCAAGATGATACTAAGCATTCTGGAAAGGTAATTCTTAATATCTGATACTTAACATCCTAAGATAGCACTATAGTTCCCTCTTTCTTCTTGGAAATTTTAAGTGTGAGTTTATCTTACTTCCATACTTCATTTTAGTGATATTCTGAATATCTCTCTAGGGTATGCAACATAGTTACCTTTCTTTCAATGAAAAGAAATTTATCTTATGAATTTGACAGAAAAACATTCATTTTACAAAAGTAGAATTTTTCTTCTTTTTTGTATTATTTTGAAATATTAGGTTTTGCTATAAAATACAATGGTACATTGAAACAGCACTTATCTATCTATAATATATTAGGAATACAGAGATACCACACTAAAGTTCTAAATTACTGCATATGAACTTTATTGCTGAAACAAAAAATTTTTGTTGTATTTTGATAAAATTAGGGATTCCTATTTCTAAAACTCTGTGCTACCAAATGATTTCCATAACCTTCTCTTGCTTTCATAGCAACATTTATAAAACATTAATATTTGGATTTCTTTTTTTGGGGGGGTCCGGTTGTGGGGCCTGAACTCTGGGCGCTATCCCTCAGCTCTTCAGTTCAAGGCTAGCGCTCGACCACTTGAGCCACAGCGCCATTTCCGGCTTTTTTTTTTTTTGCTTATGTGGTGCTGAGGAATCAAACCCAGGGCCTCGAGCATGCAAGGCAAGCGCTCTACCACTGAGCCACCTTCCCAGCCCAATATTTGGATTTCTTAACTGCTGTATTGACCAAACTGTAGTCAACACTTAGTTCACACACAAATCAATCCACTTATAGATATTTATTCCTACGGCCTTTGCTCCTGATAAGTAGTATATCTTAAAGGTAAGAGATGTTATGTAGTGAAAAAAAATAAATTTAGAAGTCAAAACTTTTCCCCACACTTTTTTGTTACCTGATATTTAAATGACCCATCATCACCTTTTTGCTGCAATTAACAATTTTTTCACATGAAGAACGAAGAAGCTAATTACCCACTTTTTTCAAAGAAATTTCTGTCAGACGAAATTTAACAGATTCATCAATTCTGTTTTCATTTGACGTCCTTACAAACAACTATCTGGTGACCAGTGAAATTCTCAAACCAAAGTCAGAAAACAAGTATTTTGGATTTTTAAAACAAACTGAACTTAAGGAACAGAATGAGGAGAAGAATAGTGAGCCAAGGTAGCCACAGGATGGAGTAGCAAAATTAGAAGTTACCCACATGTACATAATCTTCTTAACTAATAGTAAATATTCTCATTTTATCAAAGTAGTCTTATTGCAAAATTCACATGATCATGTAATATTGTTTCATTAAATTCCTCAATTTAAGACCGTTTTTGCCTTTGTCAATGAAACATAAGATCAAAGAAAGCTCTATTTTATAGTAAGTAGTCCCTAGGACAGTCAATTCCTCTTTCAGAATATGATGACTGATAAAAATTGATTTCAGGTATCATGACAATTCATCTTCACATCTTCATTTTTTTAGCTGATGAATTTCACTTTGAGTTTTTCATAGCCCTTGATTAAGAACTAGCAACTACTAATAAGAGCTATTCAAATTCAATCGCCTTTTTATTAAAGTGAGGACACACTAAGCATCTAAAATATCTCTAGACACCAAAAAATGCTAATGAATTGGAGCATCAAAAATTGTTTTGTGCTAGGCAATTTGTTACAAAACATCTTAGTATTTTTAGATTTCTTTGCTTTTAATCACTTATGATACCCCAAATACCTCCTTTGGAAAGTTCATATGCTTTGCAAATTTTATCCATTACTCATCAGCTTATGAGAAAATAGCATGAATTTAAACTATAATTATCACTGAACCAAATTAAACTTCCTGTACAACTATTACACTGTCTCTTATCAGATATCTGGTTAGAGGGTCAACTAGAGGAATTACTCCTGTTCTCTTGATTACAGTCATAGGAAAGTAATTTCTATGGATTATTGAAGATCACCCTCATCATTTTTTCTAAAAACCACAAGAGAAAGATGCTGTTAAGATACAAATTTTTCATTATTGGTTTGAATATTGAATTCTTCTTAAATTGCTATTCAAACTACAATATGACTTGGTTCATCCTTCCTTAATCAAATATATTATTTAAAATTAAAAATTGCTTCAGCTTTTTGCAAAAGAAGCATATAAATTTGGTGAGTCATATTGGTAAGACAGACAATAATAATAATGATCTTTGAGAATAAAAGATGAGTACAATTCAATATGTCATTATATATTAAAGTGAAAAAATTAGCTGGGCGCCGGTGGCTCAAGCCTGTAATCCTAGCTACTCAGGAGACTGAGATCTGAGAATCATAGTTCAAAGCCAGCCCAGGCAGGAGAAAAGTCCATGAGACTCTTATGTCCAATAAACCACTAGAAAACCAGAAGTGGTGCTGTGGACCAAGCAGTATAGCACTTGCCTTGAGCTGAAGAGCCCAGGGAAATTGCCCAGTCCCAGAGTTCAATCCCCACGACCAACAAAAGAAAAAAAATGAAAAAATTGGTTAACTGGCTTATTTTAGGAAGATTTTCATCTTTTTTATATATTTGTAAAATGTGAAGCCTTTATAGTTACCTGAAAATTTTTAACTTACCTACAGTGCCTAAAGGATTGATTTTATAAGCACTCTAAGCTTACATATATGTGATAGAACTTCCTTTTAGTGCTGCATATTAGTGACAGAATATTTCATTTGTTGTAGAAATTATGAGCTTTTTAAAAATTATTTTAATACTAAGTGGAAACCTTATGATGTATTGACAAGGATTGTTTTCCTCATTTTTAGATTTCCAATAGCTATTTAAATTGTGACCAAATTACTAATTTGAGGTAGAAAAATATTATGACTAAATTCATTGAGAGTAATATATTATTTGAAGACCATTTGTCTAAACATTATTACACAAGATCCTAATTGGAAAGCAACATAAATGGAGCTTATTTTGTGATGAAATTCAAAGGCAGCATAGGATGAAGAGGAGTAGCCTTTTTCTAGGTTCTCATTTTTATCAATGTAAATATTTTATCACATATTTAGAAATAAATGAGAAGACAAAACTGGCCCAAGGAACTTTACCTACCAATTTCATGAACTGAACAATTATAGTTTTCTATATGGGTCTTGGCAACTACTTTATCAGAAAAACTATAGGCCTAGTTATATTTTTATTTACTTCTTTTAAATTACCTTAATGATAGTTTTAAATAAAGAGGCAATAAATATTTGCACATGCCATATGCTTTGGAAATAGGTCTCCAAAAATGGTACATTACTGCAAATACCAGAGATTCCCATGTCTTATGAATTTAGGGAGACTTGCAAATTTCTTTATCTAATGTTATTAAAAATAGAAAATTTCCATTGTGAAAGTTAATGTAGACTCCTATAATTGTAGTGCATGATAATCTGTTTCACAAATGATCTTTTTAAATTATAATTTTATTATCTTTAGTTGTACAAAGGGATTATTATTCACAAATGAACTTATTCATTTTTATCAATTTTTTTATTATATTTAATTAGCCATAGAAAAGGTTATCTTTTTGTGCTGCTGGGTATTGAAAACAGGCCTTTGCCCCTGTTAGGCAAATGCTCTTACCCTCAGCAACATTGTAGCCCTAAATTTTCTTAATGTACAGATGAAGTAACCAATCATTCTCCAATAAAGATCCATAGATTTTTATCTCATTCAGGTTTGGACTTTTCATTATAGGTAATTCATAGAAGAAAGGCTAAGAGACATAAATAATAAGTTCCAAATATTTCATTACACTACAGTGTCTTATTGCTTATTTGTGGCTAAATTAATAATAGATTTAGCTATTTTAAGAAATAATCTAGTTGTGTATTATATGGATGATTAATACTTGACTCTTTTCATTTTTATTCATTTTTCCAATCATACATATAGTAAGAAAGTTAAGTGACATCTAAAGTAATAAAAATTAAATAATACACAAAAGGTCCATTTAACCATCTACTTTTTACAGTAATTTAAAAGCAAGAATTATTTGTAAATTCTGCCCTTACTATCTTGCATACCTTATTGAAGACATAAAAATATTATAGTTACAGTTAGTTTTGGTACTTTTGATAGACTATCATAATGTCTAGAACCCTTGTAGATTTAATTTTTAGATTGTAACTCTCGATATCCAAAAGCATAAAGATAAGATATTCCGAGAAACTTAGATTGATGGAATCTCTTTGTCATCTTTCCCTGGCAGGCCTCCATTTGATTGCATGTCAGAGTTTTCAAGTCTGAAAAATCATCTCATTAAACATATCACATTACTGACTCATTTCTCTGAACAGGTAAGACATGGTTTTGTTGTGCTGTTCTCCATATATCTTCATTTCATTTACTCATACAAGTCCAGTTAAACTTATCTTCAGGAACTCCTGTACAACCTGTCATTTCTTTACCATTCAAATGTCTACACTGAAACGCAGGGAGATACTTTGTTAGAAACAGAATATTTGAGAAACCTCCATACTGCTTTCCAAAGTGGTTGAACAAGTTTACACTCCCACCAACAATGCAGTAAGATTCCCTTTTGACCACATCCCCTCCAGCATCTGTTGTTATTACATTTCTTGATTATAGTCGTTTTAACTGGGATGAGGTGGAATCTCAATGTTCTTTTGATTTGCATTTCCTTTGTGGCTAGAGAAGTTAAGCATTTTTTCATGTGTCTATTGGCCTTTCTTATTTTCTCTTCAGAGAAGTCTCTAAGTCTTTAGCACATTTATTAATCAGGCGGTTGTTTCATTGAGGATTTGTTGTTTGGGAATATAATTTTTTGAGTTCTAAGTATAATTTAGATATGAGACCCTTGTCCCTTGTAGAGCTAGCTCCCCTATGACCCAGCAGTCCTACTTTTGGGCATTTACCCAAATGATCACAAACAAAGCCATACTAAAGCTAGCAACACAACTATGTTTACTGCAGCATTATTCACCATAGCTAAGATATGGAACCAAACCAGATGCCCCTCAGTAGATGAATGGATCAAGAAAATGTGGTGTATATACACCACATGGAATTCTATGCCTCCATCAGAAAGAATGACGTTGCACCATTTGTTAGGAAATGGAAAGACTTGGAAAAAATTATATTAAGTGAAGTAAGCCAGGCCCAAAGAAACATATGTCCCATGATTTCCCTTATTTGCAATAAATAGTATATGTCTAGGACAAGCAGAAAAGGTCAAAAGCTATGTACATATGACATATAATGTGATGCTAAGCGAAATGAACCCCAAGATAGGGACCCAAAAGGTTTTACCTTTCTTGCTGTTCTTTTCAATGTATTTATAATGTACTATGTGATTTTTTTGTTTCTTTTTTATGTTCTTTCCCCATGGTATAACCCTATTTCACTGTATTGGATTCTGGTGCCCTGCATCTTGTTTATAATTTTTTAATTTGGGGAGGGGAAGGGAAATAACAAAATGCTGAAATAAGGATTTAGGTTGACCCATGTAACAATGAGATGTACAAGACACTATGTCGAAAACAAACTTTACTGCTTCGGAGGGGGGAGGGAGGAGTTGGAGAAGTGGGGAGGGAAGGGATGGTAGGGGAAAATCCAAGGAGGAGGTAGCAATGCTTGATTGGAAATATGCTTATTACCGTACTCACGTAACTGTAACCCCTCTATACAGTACCTTTACAATAAAAATATATATTAAAAAAGAAACAATATTTGTATAGTAAATCAAATGGAGTTGTCACCTCAGATCTCTTTCCTATTCAACTCTAAATGTAAATAGTACTTCATTTTTCTAAATTTAAGTATTAAGCTGATCAGGACGTTTTAAATGGCCCTTACTTTCTAGTAAACATTGTCTAGCCATGAAAAACTTTCAGTGTCCTTTTAAGCTCATAGCATTGTTTCTTTTTTAATTAAATACATTTTTTATTGTAAAAATACTGTACAGAGGGGTTACAGTTACATGAGCAAGGTAATGAGTACATTTCCTATCAAGCATTGTTACCTCCTTCTTTGTTTTCCCCTACCATCCTTTCCCTTCCCACCTCCACAACTACACTCACCCCCTCTTTTTCCTCCTCAACTAAATTGTAGAGTTCATTTTTTAACATTGTATTTCTATTTTATGTGACATATTATTATTAATATGTTTTGCTCATTCCTAAATATGTCATGATTATTTAATTCTCTACTAGGCTTTAAAAAAAACTTACTACTTGCTCCATATAGACTTTACTACAATGATTGCTTCTCTTACTAATTGATCTGCATTTTAAGGGTTAATTTGATTACTCATTCATTCATTTGTTCAACTTTCCATTCACTGACTCATCTCTCCACCAATGTGTCTAACAGACTGGGAGACACTGAGTTTATATGTTCTTATTTTTAGAATCTGTCATATGATGCTAAAAGTTGTTTTAATTTCACAATTGTTTCTGGTTTTGCCTTGAACACATATATGTGCTAGGCTTCATGGAAATACCAATGAATGACAGATATCTTTCCTTCAAAATTTAGTAGAATAATGAGATATTTAAGCAATGTTAATTTTAGTGTGTATATAATGCCTTAAAATTAAACTAAGTCCTCTTAGTCTATACCCTATCCTACATAACCTTCTAATAACAGTTAATAAAATGTTTGTAAAAATATATGATGTAGTAAATATTTGGAGATAAAATATTCATAAGGTTATATGCTTATAATCCCAGGTACATGATGGTTGAGGCAGGAGGTTTATTTGGATTACTTGAAAGCAGGAGCAAAGACCAACTGGAGAGCACCATGAAAATCCTTCCTTACGTTTACTCTCAATATATATACATATATATGTATATATATGTATCTAAAATAGATACATATATATGTGTATATTCATATATGTAGATGTACATATGTATATATGTGTATGCATGTATACATATATGTTTATTCATGTGTATATGTGTGTATGTGCATGTATATGTGTATATGCATATATGTATTCACATAGGTGTGTGTATGTATAGATGTGTATATATATGAATATGTATGTGTGTACATGTATGTATACATACATATATACATGTATATACACATATATGCATGTGTATGTATATATAATGATTGTTCAATATATCAGAAAGTCTTGAAATAGTATTTATTGTCCCCAAACTTTGCTTTTTGTTTTGATAGCATTCTCCCCCTACACTCTTATTAGATTGTAACATTTGTATGAGTCTTGTTTTATACATAGACTATTTAATAAGGTTTTTATTTAAATATGTATATATACTTTTCCTGTATTACTTCTTTTATTTGTTTTCTGTACACTAGGATATAACTGGACTTAAACGAAAATAATTTTTATTTTTATTTGTTTATTTATTTTTTATTCATTTTTGGTCCGTCATGGGGCTTGATATCTGGGCCTGGGCACTGTCCATGAGCTCTTCAGCTCAAGGCTTGTGCTCTACCACTTGAGCTACAGTGCCACTTCTGGGTTTTGGTGGTTTATTAGAGATAAATCTCATGGACTTTCTTGCCTGGGCTCAAATCTCAGCCTCCTGAGTAGCTAGGATTACCGGCTTGAACCACCTGCACCCAGCTACAATAGTAATTTTTTTCAAATAAGTTTTTTATTATAAAAATACTGTATAGAGGGGTTACAGTTACATGAGCAAGGTCATGAATAAAATTCCTATCAAGCATTGTTACCTTCTCCTTTGTTTTTCCCCTACCTTTCCTTCCCTCTGACCTCCATAACTGCACTCCTTCCTCCCCCCACCCCAGTTTCCACCTCAAGTGAAAAGTT
The DNA here is from genome assembly GCF_019054845.1 of Dipodomys spectabilis. Classification (NCBI taxonomy): domain Eukaryota; kingdom Metazoa; phylum Chordata; class Mammalia; order Rodentia; family Heteromyidae; genus Dipodomys; species Dipodomys spectabilis. The sequence goes on from NW_024871136.1 coordinate 743,256, forward strand.
CATTTTTCAATTTAATGTCTTGTACATCTCATTGTTACAATGGGTCAACTTATATCTCTATTTAAAATTTTTGTTTTTCCCCTTCCCCTCCCCAAGCTAGAAAAGTGTATATACAAGATGCATGGCACTGATACCAAATACAGTGAAAACAGGAGTCATACCATGGAGGAGGAACACACAAAGAAACAAAAAAAAAATCACATAGTACATAAGAAACACTTGTGTCCCTATCTTAGGATTCATTTAGCTTAACATCATCTTATCTGGTCATATGTACATACTTTTTAAACTTTTCTGCTTGTCCCAGACATATACCAGTTATTGCAAATAAGGGAAAATCTATGTTTCTTTGGGTCTGTCTTACTTCACTTAACATAATTTTTTCCAAGTCTTTCCATTTCCTGGCAAATGGGGTAAAATATCATTCTTTCTGATGGAGGCATAGAATTTCATTGTATATATACACCACGTTTTCTTTATCCTTGCCCCTACTGAGGGGCATCTGAGTTGGTTCCATATCTTAGCTATGGTAAATAATGCTGCAATAAACATAATTGTTCTAGTAGTTTTCGTATGGTCTTGTTTGTGACCATTTGGGTAAATGCCCAAAAGTGGGATTGCTGGGTCATAGGGGAGCTCTATATGGAGTCTTTTCAGGAACCTCCACACTGCTTTCCAAAATGGTGGAAAAAGTTTACACTCCCACCAACAATGCAATAGGGTTCCATTTTGGCCACATCCCCTCCAGCATCTGTTGTTATTAGAGTTCTTGATTATAGCCAATCTAACTGGGGTGGGGTGGTATCTCAATGTTCTCTTGATTGGCATTTCTTTTTTTTTTTTTTTGGTCTGGTCGTGGGGCCTGAACTCTGGGCTTGGGCGTTGTCCCTCAGCTCTTCAGCTCAAAGCTAGCGCTCTTCCACTTGAGCCACAGCCACTTCTGTTTTTTTTTTATTTTTTGCTTATGTGGTGCTGAGGAATTGAACCCAGGGCCTCATGCATGCAAGGCAAGTGCTCTACCACTGAGCCACCTTCCCAGCCCTTGCATTTCTTTTATGGCTAGAGAGGTTGAACATTTCTTCATATGTCTATGGGCCATTCTTATTTCTTCTTTAGAGAAGTTTCTCTTTAAGTCTTTACCCCACTTATTTATCGGGCAATTGTTTCTTTGATGATTTGTTGTTAGGGGATTTAGTTTTTTGAGTTCCAAATATACTTTAGATATGAGATCCTTATCTATCATATGGCTAGTGAAGATCTTCTTCCAATCCGTGGGCTTTCAATTGATCTCACTAGCTATGTCCATTGCCATGCAGAAACTCTGCAGCTTCATGCAATCTCATTTGTCCAACCTTTCTTTGATTTGTTGTGTTTCTGGTTCTCTATTGAGAAAATTTTGGCCTGTGCCTAGGAGACCTAGGGTTTCTCGTATTCCTTCATGTAATGTTTTCAGGGTGGCTGCTTTGACTCCAAGGTCTTTGATTCTGGTGCAGGGTGACCCAACTATCGTTTTCTCCTGGTATTTAACCAATTTTGCCAGCATCATTTACTGAAGAGACTGTCTTTCTTCCATTCTATTTTTTTAACTCCCTTATCAAAGATTAGGTCTGTGGATTCATTTCTGCATTCTCAATTGTATTCCATTGGTCCTCAGGTCTGTTCTTGTGCCAGTACCAAGCTGTTTGGATTGCTATGGCTTTGTAGTAGAGTTTGAAATTTGATATTGATATGACTCCAGCACTATTCTTTCTGTTAAGGATCGTTTTTGCTATTTGGGTTCTTCTATTGTTCCATGTGAATTTTTGGATTGCTTCTTCTATTTCCCCGAAGAATGAGATTGGAATATTGATCAGTATCACATTGAGTTTGTAGATAGCCTTGGGAAGTATTGCCATTTTCACGATGTTGATCCTTCGGATCCAGGATCATGAGAGGTTTTTCCACTTTCTAAGTTCTGCTTTGATTTCCTTGTTCAGGTTTTTAAAGTTTTCATCATAGAGGTCCTTCACTGCTTTAGTTAATTCCTAGGTATTTTATTTTTTGTGGGGCTATTACAAAGGGAGTTGCTTTCTTGATTTCAGCCGCACTCTTCTCATTGTTGGCATAAAGAAAAACCATTGATTTTTGAGGGTTAATTTTATATCCTGCTACTTTGCTAAAGTTTAGAATCAGCTAGAGTAATTTGGGAGTGGAGTCTGTGGATTCCTTAAATACAAGATCATATCATCTGCAAAGAGGGAGAGTTTTATTTCATCTTTCCCTATTTAGATCTCCTTTCTGTTTGCATTTTGTCTTATTGTATTGTCACCACCACCAAGAATATGGATACCATAGCAGGAACTACCAAACACCTCTCAATCCTAACTCTCAATATTAATGGACTTAACTCTCCAATTAAGTGACATAGACTGTCTAGTTGGATTAAAAAGCAAGATCCTTCTATATTCTGCCTTCAGGAGTCACACCTTGCCCATAAAAATAAACACATGCTGAAAGTGAAAGGCTGGATTAAATTTACCAAGCAAACAGCCCCCATAAGCAGACTGGAGTTGCAATCCTAATATCAGATAAAGTAGACTTCAAATTAAAATTAGTGACAAGAGATAAAGAAGGTCGCTACATACTAATTAAGGGTTCTCTCCTTTAAGAAGCTATTACAATTCTTAATATCTATTCACCAAACAATAAAGCACCCAAATTTATCCATGAAACACTACTTTCCCTCAAATCTCACATAGATCCTAATATATTAATTGTTGGGGACTTTAACACACTAGTATCTTCACTAGATATATCAACCTGGCAAAAACTCAACAGAGATACCACAGATCTAAAACCTGCATAGATCAACTAGATTTAAAAGACATCTACCGAATATTTCACCCAACATCATTAGAATACATGTTCTTCTCAACAGCACATAGAACATTTTCCAAAATAGACCACATTCTAGGTTATAAAGAAACCTTGTCCAAAATCAGAAACATTGAACTGCATTCTCTCAGGCCACAAGGGAATAAAATTAGAACTCAACACCAAAAGCCATCATAGAAAGTCCTGTAACACATGAAGGCTGGACAACACACTGTTGAATCACCTCTGGGTCATGGAAGACATTAGAAAGGAAATTCAAATGTTCATGATATTCAACAAAAATGAGCACACAAACTACTAGCTCTCTGGGACACAGCAAAGTCAGTACTCAGAGGCAAGTTCATAGCTCTGAGTTCCTACATCAACAAATTGGAGAGATCTGAAACCAAAATTTTAATAAGACATCTGGACCTCCTTGAAAAAGAGCAGCAAGCTAAACCCCAATCCAGTAGACAGAAGGAAATAATTGAAATTAAATCAGAATTAGAATAAAAAAAAACATAGAACGAATCAAGAAAACAAAGAGTTGGTTCTTCAAAAAAATTAACAAAATTGCCAGACCCTTAGCAAATCTTATCAGAAAAAGAAAAGAACACACTCAAATAAATTAAGACATGAGAATGGAAACATCACCACGGAAACAACCAAGATTCAGAACATTATAAGGGAATACTTCTCAAACTTTTATGCTTAGAAGTTTGAGAATCTGGAAGAAATGGACGATTTCCTAGCAAATATCGACTTGCCAAAACTAAACAAGGATGAGTTAAACCAACTTAACAGATCCATATCAAGCATCAAATAGAAACAGCAATAAGAGACCTCCTATCTGAGAAAAGCCCAGGACCGGATGGATTTATAGCTGAATTCTACAAGGCCTTCAAAGCAGAACTCCCACCAATATTCCTCTAACTCTTCAATGAATTTGAAGGAGAAAGTTCACTACTGAACTCATTTATGAAGCCATCATAACCCTCATCCCAAAACCAGGCAGGGACTTGTCAAAGAAAGAGAACTATAGACCCATTTCTTTGATGAACATTGATGCAAAACTTCTCAACAAAATTTTGGCCAACCATCTTCAACAATTCATCCAAAAATCATACACCACAATCAAACAGGATTCATTTCAGGGATGCAAAGCTGGTTCAATATACACAAATCAATTAATATAATTGATCACATCAACAAGAGCAAGGATAAGAACCACATGGTTCTTATAGATGCAGAAAAAGTATTTGACAAGATCCAACCCCCCTTTATGCTGAAGGCTCTGGAAAAACTAAGAATCCGGGGAACATTCCTCAATACAATAAAGGCTGTATATGACAAACCTACAGCCAGCATTCTCCTTAATGGTGAAAAGCTAAAGCCATTTCCTCTAAACTCAGGAACGAGACAAGGATGTCCATTCTCTCCACTTCTCTTCAATTAATATTAGAATGCCTAGATTCAGCAATAAGACAAGATGCAATAGTAATTTTTAAAACACCAAAATCTTGGTAGTTAAAATACACCAAAACTTTTCTGTAAGTGACCCTATTGTATATATTTTAGAATTAATAAGCCAAGAGGCAAAAATTGTAGACATTACATAAGAAAAATATTTTTTATAATTTTATTGATAAACTAAAATGTCATAGTGAAATCCCTACCACTCATATCAAACAAAAGTATGGTTGTTTTAATTGAGCATGTAAAAACTGGAAAGTTCTAGAATTCTATTAGATTTTCCTTCTAGATATTTGTTTTAGCATGAAATTATATTATGCATTAATCACTTCAAATTAAACTATATTTGGAAGCTTATTACTTGCACAATTACATAGATTTTGGAGCACTTTAATTTTGTTTGCATTTACATCAAACTATGAAAACTATTGCTGGGGCTATAATTTAAACATATAGGCCCGGTGCTGGTGGCTCACGCCTGTAATCATAGCTATTCAGGAGGCTGAGATCTGAGGATCATGATTCAAAGCCAGCCCAGGCAGGAAAGTCCATGAAACTCTTATCTCCAATAAACCACCAGAAAACCGGAAGTGGCATTGTAGCTCAAGTGGTAGAGGGACAGCACTCAGGCCCAGAGTTCAAGCCCCACGACCAACCAAAAAAAACCAACATATAAAATGTATCTGCTGTAAATTTACATGAGGATGGATTTTTTCCTTACTTGCTTTAAATTTTAACACATGAGATATGTCTAAAGCATCTTGACTTTACTGGTGATTTAAACTATTAATTTTTGTTATAAAAGTATTCTATTTTTTTATAAAAATATTCATTTGCTTTGCACTATTAGGCTAAATTCATTAAGAAATTTTTTGACATCTGCAAAAAGCTAATTTCCAGTCATTCAATGAGCAATTACCAATTGGAGATAATTTTTTTTTCATTCAGAAAGTGTCAGTTATGGCCCAGAGTATAAAGTCAGAATAAAATTTTGTACTTATTAAAATGGAATTCAGATGTTAGGATTGTGTGTGTGTGTGTGTGTGTGTGTGTGTGTGTGTGTGTGTTATCCACACACACGCACACACGTGCCTGTGCCAGCTTGAACTCAGGACCTGGACACTGTACCAGGTGAGCCACATCTCCACTTCCAGCTTTCTTACTGTTGTTAGTTGGAGAGTAGAACGTCACAGACTTTCAGGATGGCTTTGAACCATGATCCTCAGATTTCAGCCTCCTGAATAGCTAAGCTTAGAGATGTGAGCCACCAGTATCCAGAACAAATCGTTTTCTTTAAATGGATTCCATAATTCTGTAGATAAGTGAAAGAATATTTTTTATTCCTGTCCAGAGAGTGATTCTTGTTAAATTAATACTAAACATTTTCTTTCTGCTGAGTAACTAGGGTTACAGTAATGAGCTGCTAGCACCTGCTTAGGCTTCTTTTACCTAACAAAATTTTATAAACGCGATGCTGAATCACGAGAACAACTAAAAGTCATTGGGAAAATAACACATTGTAGATCCAATTATTTCCTATGGAGTGTCTACTAATGAATAACATTATAAAAGCATGGGCCTTAAAAATATATTTTCCAAAGCTTTGTAGATTTAGCTAAGTCATTTTTACCACACTTGTTTTTATCAAATGGTTTTGATTAGCAGATTGCACAAAGAGATTTTATTATGATATTTCCATACATGCTTAAAATGTATTTTGGCCGTACTAACACCATCACTTGTGCTTACCCTTCCCTCTCTTTGTTTTGGGTTTCACTGTATGAAATTCATGCATGTATCTACTGTACTTGGAAAATATTCATGCCTCCATCAACTTTTCTTCTTACCCTTTCTAATGATGCCCCCGAATACTCTGTAAGCAGGTACCTTTTTACAGTCAAATCACATATACATGATAAGATTTTGTATGAGAAAAAACTGTGATATCTGTCTTTCTAGGTCTTGCTTATTTTCCTTCACAATGATCTCCAGGCTTATCCATTTTCCTACAAATAATAGAATTTTAATATTTTTGGTTAAATGATATTGCATTAATTGATAACCCATGCTAGTTCATAGCATGGCTATCATAAATAGTACTTCAATTAAAATGGCTGAGCATGTGTGTCTATTATATACTTACTTGTATTTATTTGAGTGTATTTCCATGAGTGATATTATGGAATTATATGATACTTCAACTATCAGATTTTTGAAGAACTTTAATTTCCATAGTGGCTGCCATAACCTTACATTCACACAGAAGAGTGTAAATAGGTTCCTTTCCCTACATCCTCTCTAGCATTTGGTATTGTTTTGTTTCCTTCATAATGCCTTCTCTATCCAGTATGATGAAAGCTCAATGTAGTTTTTCTTGCATTATATTTATGGCTAAGGATATTGAACTTCTATGGACCATTTCTATTTCTGTGTTGAGAACTTTATGTTAAATTGTTTTCCCATTTATAAATTGAGTTATTCTAGTACTTAAAACTTATTGCTCCATATATGTTTTAGAAATTAGTTCATTTTAATAGCTAAAAAAGTGTTTCCCCTATTCTATAGGTTGACTCTTCAATTTGGTAATTGTTTGCTCTGGAGTGATGAAGGTTTTAAAATGATATAAGCGCGTTGATATAATTGTAAATTCTTTCTCTATTTCATGAGCTATTGGAATCTTATCAGAAAGTTTTTCCCAGAGTCTATCTTCATCTGTTTTCCTCTAGTACATTCAGAGTTTCAGATCTCACATTAAAGTCTTTGACTCATTTTGAAAGTTTTATATAGGTTGATAGATACCAATTTAAGGATCAGATTTCTACATGTTTTCCTAACATTATTTATTAAAGACTTTCTTTCCTCCAATATATGCTTTTGACAACTTTGTCAAAGATCATGTGCCTGTTGCTATGTGAGTTCAGTGTTTTTTGTTGGTTTGGGGCCTGAACTTTGGGCCTGGGAACTGTCCCTCAGCTCTTCAGTTCAAGGCTAGCTCTATACCACTTGAACCACAGCACCACTTCCAGCTTTTTCTGCCTATGTGGTGCTGAGGAATCAAACCCAGGGCCTCATGCATGAAAGGCAAGCACTCTACCACTGAGCCACCTTCCCAGTCGCATGAGTTTACTCTTGATGCTTCTATTCCATTCTCCTTGTCTATAATGTCTCTTTTTGTACCAGCAACTTCTTTTTTTCCCAAATACTATATTTTAAAAATATTATAAAGGTGATATACAGAGGGGTTACAGTTACATAAGGCAGGTATTGAGTACATTTCTTTTTGAACAGTGTTTTCTCCTAGATTTTTCCCTTCTCCCCTCCCCTGCCATTGTATAGTTCATTTCCAACACAGTGTCTAGTGAGTATCATTGCTGAATTAGTTCAATCTTTGTCCCACCATCTCTGTGCTTCCCCTTCCCCTCCTCAAATAATATCTCTGTATTACTAGTTAGTTTTTGTATGTAATACCTCCACCATTTTGCTCAGGATTGCTTTGGTTATTCAGGTAATTTTAATTCCATAATTTTAATTCCATAATTTAATCACTTTTATTTTTTATCATTTTCATGAGATTGAAATGAATCTGTAGATCACTTTTAGTAACACAGCCACTTCTACAATATTAATTCTAATAGTCTATGAACATGGGAAAGCTTCCCATGTTCTTGGACCTTCTTCAGTTTCTTGTTGTTTTGTTTCATTTTAGTTTTCATCATAGATGATTATTCCTAGTGGGAATTTTTGAAGGTGTTGTGAATATGAGTGACTTCCTGTATTTCTATATTTTAATTATAGGAGTATATCATCTATAATCAAGGATAATTTGTGTGTCATTGTACTCATCGCTTTTCCTGTTTTCTCCAAAAATTCTAGCAATTATCGGGTATGAGTAGAACAATTATGACACCCATGTCTCATTTATTTTAGAAGAAAATTTCCATTCTGGCCCACTCAGTATGATGATGGGTATATATTTGTCATATATATTTTATGTTGCAATTTATTTCTTTCATTTCTAGTTCTTTGGGGGAAGGACTTTTTATCAAGATGGTACCTTGAATTTTGTCAATGGCTTTTTCTGAATCTATTGAGACAATTATGTGATGTTTGTCCTTCATTCTATTGATGTGTTACATTGTTTATTAATTTGCTTATGATCAACATCATTTTTAACACATCAGAACTGATTCCACTTCTGGTCATATTAACTTGTTTTTTGTTTCTCAATTTGAGAATCTTCTTGCCTATTGTTCCATACAGACTACTCAAAGTTTAATTCTTCATGTATATCAGACTATGCTTTGACTCATTGAAAAACACTAGCAACTGAACAGTTTTTTTTATCATCTCTTAACTCATCATAAATCAAGAAAAAGTATGTGAAAAGATTGCTCTTGCTTTCTAATTGACTATTGACATTTCTTCCAGTGTCCTCAACTTGTTGATTAACTCTTTTGTCTAAAGGTCAATTATTTTAAACATTTGCAAACATATTTCTTTCACTGATGTAATAAAGACAATTAGTTCTCCATAAAAAATAATATTTTATGCCTGTAATCCTAGCTACTCAGGAGGCTGAGAGCTGAGGATAGTGGTTCCAAACCAGCCTGAGCAGAAAGATGCATGAGACTCCTATCTCCAATACACTACTCAGAAAAAGCCGGAAGTGGCTCTGTGACTTAAGTGGTAGAGTGCTATCGTTGAGTGCAAAGAGGCCCAGGGTCAGCTCCCAGGACCCAAATTCAAGCCCCAGGACTGGCCAAAATAATAATAGTTCTTATTAATTACAAATGAGCCAATTGGAAACTCATTGGTAGACTCATTTTTATTTTTGTTTGTTTGGGTTTGTTTATTTTTGAGATTCTCTTATGATTAGGTATTGCTTTAAAATTTCTAACTAATGATGATTTTTTCCAGTGAATTTAGATTATTTTGATGAGGTCTAAGTCTGGTAATGCCAATATGTATTGCTTTAGCACAGCTGTAAGGTCATTCTATAATAATGTTTTGCCACTTAATTTGATAACAAATGCTATAAATTTCTTAAAAGTGTAACTTACAAAGTGCACTTTTCTTGACATGAAAGTATCCATCACTAGAAAGAATAAAAGAAAATAGCAGTAAATTTTTGCACTAATATTCCAACTGAAATGTTGTCAATTTCTTTTTTTATTGTGAAAATACTGTACAGAGGGGTTACAATTACATGGACAAGATAATGAGTACATTTCTTATCAAGCTTTGTAGCCTCCTCCTTTGTTTCTCCTTCCCATCCCTTCCCATCCTCATCCTCGCCCCCCCCCATGCAATCCTCCTCCCTCCCCCCACCAAAGTTGTAAAGTTCGTTTTCGACATAACAACTTGTACATCTCATTGTTGCAATGGGTCCACCTGTATCCCTATTTAAACGATTTGTTTTTTCCCTTCCCCTCCACAAATTATACCGACATCAAATACAGTGAAAGCAGGGGTTACAGAGATCATTTCTATAGTTTGTTGTCAATTTCTAAGATCATCACTGTGGTTTGTAAAGTGTCAAGCAGAAGTATAAAAACAAGAGGAAAGTTTCTATTGTTATTACTCATAATTGCAAATGTAGCATGAAAACTACAAGACATATATAAAATTATCATGATTGTCTCATAACAACACCTTATTTGGTAAATTGATATTTGAATTTCATATAATCTTTACTTGTCAAGATATTATTTTTTATTGTTTAAACGCTTCACAAATGTAAAAAAGAAAAAGGAAAAGGAAGAAAGAAACCATTCTTACCATGTAAGCTATACAAAACAGGTGTTGGACCAGATTTGGCTGCAGGATTTAGTTTGTTAACCCTAATTAAAAAAAAATTATTGTCAAGGTGATGTACGGAGGAGTTTCAATTACATAAGTAAGGTAATGATTACATTTCTTGTCTAACTTGTTACACCTTCCCTTATTTTTCTGCCTCTTTGCCTCCCCACCTCAACCCCCCCAAGTTGTACAGATCATTTCCAACATATTGTTTTGTGAGTATCACTGTTGCATAGGTTCCCCCTTTTTCCTTTGTCTCACCATTTTGTTGTTCCCCTTCCTTTCCCTAGTTCAGACAAATGCATATACAATACCCAGGGTACCAAAATCAAATGCACTAACAACAAAGGATAAACCATAGGAAGAAAAAACACAAAAAGAAAAAATAAATCACATAGTATATTGAGAACAACAAAAATAACAAAGAAAAACCTCTTGTGTCCGTGTCTTGGAGTTCATTTTGCTTAGCATCATCTTATATAGTCATTTGTATATAACTATGGAGCTATTCTGCTCATCTGCTAAGATTATCCTAGATCTATACTAAATATTACAATTAAGGGAGACCATTGGCATTATGTTTCTTGGAAAAAATCATATTAAGTGAAATAAGCCAGACCCTAAATTTAAAGTGACAAATGTTTACTTCTTGATCTTGTGATACATATTAGAAATTCTTTTTTTTGTGAACAAACTGTACAGAGGGGTTACAAGTACATGGGCAGGATAATGCGTACATTTCTTATCAAGCATTGCTGCCTCCTCCTTTGTTTACCCTTCACATCCCTTCCCAGCCTCCTCCCTCCCAATCCTCCTCCCCTCCCCCCCCCACCAACATTGTAAAGCTCCTTTTCGACATGACAACTTGTACTTCTCATTGTTGCAACAGGACCACCTGTATCCTTAAACGACTTGTTTTTCCCCATCTCCTCTACAAGTTATACTGACATCAAATATAGTGAAAGCAGGGATTATACTGTGGGGGAGGGACATACAAAGCAACAAAGAGATAATCTTATAAATGCGTTAGAAACAAATGCATGAAAGAAAAAATCATTAAAATACATATCTAAGGGTTCATTTTCCTAACATCACATTATCTGACCTTTTCTGCTTGACTCATACATATACTAGATATTGCAAATAAGGGAAACCATGGGACCTATGTTTCTTTGGGCCTGGCTTACTTCACTTAATATAATTTTTCCAAGTCTTTCCATTTCCTAACAAATGGGACAATGTCATTCTTTCTGATGGAGGCATAGAATTCCATTGTTTATATATACCACATTTTTGTGATGCATTCATCTACTGAGGGGCATCTGGGTTGGTTCCATACATATTAGAAATTCTTTTTTTTTTAAATTTAATTTTATTTTGTTTTTGAACATACTGTACAGAGGAGTTACAGTTACATGGGCAGGATAATGCGTACATTTCTTACCAAGCATTGCAGCCTCCTCCTTTGTTTACCCTTCACATCCCTTCCCAGCTTCCCCCCTCCCCCCCTAATCCCAATCCTTCTCCTTCCCCCCCCTTCCCCCCCTTCCCCCCCCCCCCCCCCCCCGCACCAACGTTGTAAAGCTCGTTTTGGACATGACAACTTGTACTTCTCATTGTTGCAACAGGTCCACCTGTATCCTTAAACAACTGGTTTTTCCCCATCTCCTCCACAAGTTATACTGACATCAAATATAGTGAAAGCAGGGGTTATACTGTGGGGGAGGGACATACAAAGCAACAAAGAGATAATCTTATAAATGTGTTAGAAACACATGCATGAAAGAAAAAAACATTAAAATACACATCTAAGGGTTCAATTTCCTGACATCACATTATCTGACCTTTTGCGCTTGACTCATACATATACTAGATATTACAAATAAGGGAAACCATGAGACCTACGTTTCTTTGGGCCTGGCTTACTTCACTTAATATAATTTTTTCCAAATTTTTCCATTTCCTAACAAATGGGGCAATGTCATTCTTTCTGATGGAGGCATAGAATTCCATTGTGTATATATACCACATTTTCTTGATCCATTCATCTACTGAGGGGCATCTGGGTTGGTTCCATATCTTAGCTATGGTAAATAATGCTGCAATAAACATAGTTGTGCTGGTAGCTTTAGTGTGGTCTTGTTTGTAAACATTAGGGTAAATGCCCAAAAGTGGGATTGCTGGGTCATAGGGGAGCTCTATGTGAAGTCTTTTGAGGAACCTCCATACTGCTTTCCAAAGTGGTTGAACAAGTTTACATTCCCATCAACAATGAAGTAAGGTTCCTTTCTGTCCACATGCCCTCCAGTATCTGTTGTTGTTAGAGTTCTTGATTTTTGCCGTTCTAACTGGAGTGAGGTGATATCTCAATGTTGTTTTGATTTGCATTTCTTTTATGGCTAGGGATGTTGAACATTTCTTCATGTGTCTATTGGCCATCCTTCTTTCTTCTTCAGAGAAGCTTCTCTTTAAGTCTTTTGCCCACTTATTTATTGGGCAGTTGTTTCTTTGAGGATTTGTTGTTGGGTGGTTTAAGTTTTTGAGTTCCAAGTATATTTTAGATATGAGACCCTTGTCCGTTGTATGGCTAGTAAAGATCTTCTCCCAATCCGTGGGCTTTCTATTGATCTTGCTAGCTATGTCATTTGCCCTGCAGAAGCTCTGAAACTTTATGCAATCCCATTTGTCCAACCTTTCTTTGATTTGTTGTGTTTCCGGGTCTCTATTCAGAAAATTTCGGCCTGAGCCAAGGAGACCTAGGGTTTCTCCTATTCCATCCTATAATGTTTTCAGCGTGTCTGCTTTGAGTTCAAGGTCTTTGATCCATTTGGAGTTGATTCTGGTGCAGGGTGATATATAAGGTTCTAGCTTAAGTTTTCTACATGTAGTTAACCAATTTTGCCAGCACCATTTACTGAAGAGGTTGTCTTTCTTCCATTCTATTGTTTTAGCTCCCTTATCAAAGATTAGATGGCTATAGGTCTGTAGGTTCATTTCTGGGTTTTCAATTCTATTCCATTGGTCCTGAGGTCTGTTCTTATGCCAATACCAAGCTGTTTTGATTACTATGGCTTTATAGTAGAGTTTGAAGTTTGGTATTGATATTCCTCCAGCAGTGTTCTTTCCATTCAGGAGCGTTTTTGCTATTCGGGGTCTTTTATTGTTCCATATGAATTTTTGGATTGCCTCTTCTATTTCCTTGAAGAATGAGGGTGGAATTTGGATAGGTATTGCGTTGAATTTGTAGATAGCCTTGGGAAATATTGCCATTTTCACGATGTTAATCTTTCCAATCCAGGAGCATGGGAGGTTTTGCCATTTTTTAAGTTCTGTGTTGATTTCCTTTTTCAAGATTTTAAAGTTTTCATCATAGAGGTCCTTCACTTCTTTAGTTAAGTTAATTCCTAGGTATTTTATTTTTTGTGGGGCTATTACAAATGGAGTTGCTTTCCTAATTTCAGCCACACTTTTCTCATTGTTGGCATACAGAGAAGCCATTGATTTTGGGGGGTTAATTTTATAACCTGCTACTTTGCCAAAGTTTTGAATCAGCTTGAGTAATTTGGGAGTGGAGTCTATGGGATTCTTTAAATACAAGATCATGTCATCTGCAAAGAGGGAGAGTTTTAATTCTTTTTTCCCTATTTAGATCCCCTTTATGTCTGCATCTTGTCTTATTGCTGTAGCTAGGCATTCTAATACTAGATTGAAGAGAAGTGGAGAGAGTGGGCATCCTTGTCTTGTTCCTGAGTTAAGAGGAAATGGCTTTAGTTTTTCACCATTGAGTATAATGCTGGCTGTAGGTTTGTCATATACAGCCTTTATTGTAGTGAGGAATGTTCCATGGATTCCTAATTTTTCCAAAACCTTCATCATAAAGTGGTGTTGGATCTTGTCGAATGCCTTTTCTGCATCTATTGAGATAACCATGTGGTTCTTATTCTTGCTCCTGTTGATGTGATGAATAATATTAATTGATTTGCGTATATTGAACCAGCTCTGCATCCCTGAAATGAATCCTGTTTGATCATGGTGTATGATTTTTTGGATGAATTGTTGAAGTCGATTGGCCAAAATTTTGGTGAGAAGTTTTGCATCAATGTTCATCAAAGAAATGGGTCTATAGTTCTCTTTCTTTGATGAGTCCCTGCCTGGTTTTGGGATGAGGGTTATGATGGCTTCATAGAGTGTGTTCGGTAGTGAGCTTTCTCTTTCAATTTCATTGAAGAGTTGGAGGAGTATTGGTGTGAGCTCTGCTTTGAAGGCCTTGTAAAATTCCGCTGTAAAACCATCTGGTCCTGGACTTTTCTTAGCTGGGAGGTCTCTTATTGCTGTTTCTATTTCAATGCTTGATATGGGCCTGTTAAGCTGGTTTAACTCATCTTGGTTTAGTTTTGGCATGTCAATATTTGCTAGGAAAAGGTCCATTTCTGTCAAGTTCTCAAACTTATTAGCATAAAGTTTTGAGAAGTATTCCCTTATAATGTTCTGAATCTTGGTTGTTTCCGTGGTGATGTTTCCATTCTTATCTCTGAGTTTATTAATTTGGGTGTGTTCTCTTCTTTTTCTGATAAGATTTGCTAAGGGTAGAAGTTCTTTAGCAGAGGTATTCTCATTGTAATTATCTGAAGACCTATCAGAATGTGTGCTCACACAGTCCAAGGTAAGAAAAAGAATGGAATTACATACTCAAGCCTTAAGCCTTTGGAAGCAAGTAATACTCCTGTTCACATTTCATTACCTATAGCACGTAGCATAACTTCTCTAATTCTAAATGGTTAAGGGAAATGTGGAAGTGCAGTCTTGCCATTTGTACCAATAAAGGAGAAAATGGTACATTTCTAATTTTGTTGTTGCTGTTTTCAGGATTAGGCCATTGAAATAACATCTAAGCTAACTTTGATTCTTTCCTGTTCTGCCCTACTCCATGTTTTTTATTACTAAAATTACTGGGTGAACAAATGCAGCAAGGGTACTCACTAGACAGTATGTTGAAAATGAACTATACAACTTGTGGGTAGAGATAGGAAGAAAAAAACTAAGACAGTGAGAAAGTAGTGACACTGTCCAAAAATATATGTACTTTTTATTTGACTTACATAATTGTTCCCACTCTGTATATTACTTTTATAATAACAATAAAAATAAAAAACATAATAATAAGCACATGTTACTAAAATAGAAAAAATTATTGAACATTAATGGTCTTTAAAATTCTGAGATGGATTTTTGGCCAAATTACTTGCCAGCTCCAACAGCCTTCATGCTTCTTGCTTTGATGGTATGAGGAGCAACTGTCTGTATCATGTGATCAACAGCAAAACAGCCCAGAGGAGTATAGTCAGAGAAATTCTCAATACACATTCTACTCTAATTTAGCCATCATATTCTATAAGATTAATTTTTTGAAAGCTTCATAGAGCTTTCAAGTCTAAAGTACTGCTTGATGACAATATGATCTTACAGAAATGTGGCCTATGGGAAATTTCAAGCTATTTTCATAATTTTTCCCTTATAAAACCTGTTTATAAAAAGCTATAATACCTAGAAAATCATATAGTCCTGAAATTCAGAATTGTGGAGAAACAAATAAGATTGTAAAATATAATTTTGTCAAACTAGTTTTTCTCAAATGTAGAAGACTAATACATTTTTGCTGTAATTAATGGAGCATTACTAAGTGCCATTAAAACATAGAAGTAATTCTTTCTCCAGAAGATTGAGGATCATTCATTTAATTTTAGGAGGCATGTAGGATGGAGAAGTAATACTGCTACTTCTTTTGAGAATCCATACATTTTAAGTCAGTTTTCTAAAAGCTATCACAGTTAAAATGATCCTCAATTTGTCTGGCAGCATGGAATGTTATATACAATAATCCATTAAAGGAGAAACACATTTTATTTTATTTATTTATTTATTTTATTGTGAAAATACTGTACAGAGGGGTTACAATTACAGGGGCAAGATAATGAGTACATTTCTTAACAAACATTATAGCCTCCTCCTTTGTTTCCCCTTCCCATCCCTTCCCATCTTCCCCCAGGCACCCCACCCAATCCTGCCCACCTCCCCCCCCCCCCCGCCCCCCTCCCGCCCCGCACCAAAGTTGTAAAGTTCGTTTTCGACATAACGACTTGTACATCTCATTGTTGCAATGGGTCCAAGGCAAGCGCTCTACCAATGAGCCACCTTCCCAGCCCCTGTTTCTAACACATTTATAAGATTACTTCTTTGTTGCTTTGTATGTCCCTCCCCCACAGTATACCCCCTGCTTTCACTGTATTTGATGTTGGTATAATTTGTGGAGGGGAAGTGGAAAAAACAAATCATTTAAATAGAGAAACATTTTAATGACAACTGAAATGAATATATCTATTTCCATTAAGTGAGCAGCTCAAACTAATTGAATGCACACAATAAAAAGTAATCAAATATTTTCAATACCAATGTGTGTAAGAAACATATAGAGCAGATGTAGTTTTGTGAATAATATACCGGTTTTCATAACCATTTCTCAAATGTAAAAATTTAATATTGATACCCTAAAGCTGTATTTCTCATCAACATCACCTGGGAACTTGTTAGAAATGCACGTTGTCTGGCGTTGCCTAAGACCAAGTGAATAAAAACTAGGTAAGAGGCCCAGCAGACCCTCTAGATGATACTTCATATGACTTACAGCATCATTTTAATTCACCTAGAAGAAATTCCTTTAACATATCTTGTAGCTTTGATTTAGTGGGTTTTTTGTTGTTGTTTTTCTGCAAATGTTTTGCTTTTTTTCTTGTTTTTGAAGAATTTTTTTTCCAAATATAGACTTGTAGGTTTGCATCTTTTTCCAGATTTTAAATATTTCATTTCACTGCTTTCAGGTCTCCCTGGATTTTCTTGAGTAATAAATTGATTATCTTATTCAGAAATTCCTTGTACTCATGAGTACCTTATTCCTTGCTGCATTTTCAATACCTTTTATCTTTGACTTTTGACAGTTTGATTAAAGTATGTTTCTTGTGAATATCTTTATCTTACTTTGAGTTTATTGAGCTCACTTAATGGGTAGATTTATATCTTTCTTGTATCTTTCTCCTATCTTTCATCACACTGGAGCAGTTTTTAAACATTATTTGTAGCGCTTTCTTGTCTTAACCACAAACACATGCTCTCTTCTTATTGGGCTCTTATGAAAATTTTCATGTACTTGGCGGTATCTCAGAACTCTCTTTTTGCATATTTTTCAATTTGTTCTTAAATTCTCATTCTGGGGAATGACTTCACTAGTGCTGCACTGATGGGGCTCCAGGAGACGTGTTTGTAGATATTTATAGTATATCTATCATAGGATACTTCTATGATCTGGTGAACAGCCTAACATTTAATATTCTGACATGTCCAGATGCCCTTTCAACAGAAAATTTCATACAAAACAGATACCCTCTAACTCTTATTTCATTTGCTTTTATAAGAATAAAAGTATTCCTTAGAATCAAAATCTACTCTCTAGGAAATTCCTGATTGGGAAGGAAGTCAGGTTCAAGTATGTTGGCTATGTAAGACACAAAAGGGAAAATGACAAAACACAAGAAAAAAAAATAGGTTTATTACTTAACCAGACCAAGAAAGGAAAAGGTAACATGTCTTGGTGTATTAGTGGGAAGAATATGAAAGACATAGATGCTCAACCAGCAAGTTGAAAATCATAGCAAGAACAAAGGATATTTGCAACAAAGCTTTCATTAGATTACATGGTGATGTTATCCAAACAGATTTCTTGCAAAGAGTTGTTATTTGTGGTTTGGATCAAACAGGCCTGAGTTCTAAAGGGTTACACTATGACTGAGAGATTATCCCATTGACATAGCTGCCTAGTTCACGTGGGTGGAGTATGGGGGCTATTGGGAAGAGTCATATTATGTCTTTCTAGCTGTGTCATAGGGATGTGTTCACCAAGAGGAAGTTATTTAATTTTTTTGTAGGTCATAAGGCTTGAACTCAGGTCCTGGGCACTGTTCCTGAGGTCTTTTGCTCAAGGCTAGCATTCTACCACTTGAGCCACATCACCACTTCCAGTTTTTGAGTGGTTAATTGGAGATAAGAGTCTCATGGGGACTTTTCTGCTTGGGCTGGCTTTGAACTATGATCTCAGATCTTAGCCTCCTGAGTAGCTAGGATTACAGGCATGAGCTACCAATGCCTGGTCAGTTACTGTGAAGAAGCAATTCAGAAATGCAAAGAAGTAGAAACTAATTAAGGGTAACTTCCTTGTGACAAGTCATTATATTCAAAATAATGCCAGAACAATAGAAAATTATAAGTCATTACAGTGCTATTCCATGTGTTTTCTTTTCCTTTGTAATCCTCAGACTGGATAATTGATTGATTCTTCTACTTGTTCAAGTTGAACTCGACTAATTAAATTAAATTTAATTTTCATAACAATTATCTTACTTTTCATCCTAAGATTTATATTTGGTTCCCTTTGAAATTTCTATTTTATTATGCAATAATTTTTGTACATAATTTTCCTGATCTTCTTTAGCACTATGCTAATATGTCCAAATCTGTAAGCAGATCTAACAAAGTTGTGATAAAGTCTATGTCTAATAATTTCAATGTCTGTGAATTTTATTAATAGATTTTATTAATAGCTTTTATGTTTTTATTGTAAAGATACTGTACAGAGGGGTTACAGTTTCATGAGTAAGGTAATGAATACATTTCCTATCGAGCATTGTTACCTCCTCCTTTGTTTTTCCCCTACTATCCTATCCCTCCCCACTTATTCCTCCCACTCCCCATAGTTGCAAAGTTCATTTTCAACATAGTGTCTTGTACATCTCATTTTTACAATGTATTCTTGTTTTAGAATTTTGTTATTTCCCTACCCCTCACCAAATTAGAAAAATGTACAAACAAGATGCAGGGCACAGGAATCAAATACAGTGACAACGGGGGTTATACCATAGGGAGAAGATCATATAAAAGAAACAAAAAAAATCACTTAGTACATTAAAAACAACACAACAAAGAAAGACCTCTTCTGTCCCTATCTTGGGGTTCATTTCACTTAGCATAACCTTATAGGGTCATATGTACATAGCTTTTGACCTTTTCTGCTTGTCTGGTAAGATTATCCTAGACGAATACAAGTTAATGCAGATAAGGGAAACCATGGGAACTATGTTTCTTTGGGTCTGGCTTACTTCACTTAATATAATTTTTTCCGTCTTTCCATTTCCTAGCAAATGGGGTGGTGTCATTCTTTCTGATGGAGGCATAGAACTGTGCTATGTTCTATTCAGCCAATGTTTTTAGATTCCCTAAATGCCAAGGGCTTAAAATAGAATATACAACTTTTAAGATTGTTCAGATGTTTTCCTGCTGAGATTCTCTTTCAACATATAGCCAGATTTGTACAAAATAGAAAAATCAGCTTGAGATGAAACATTAGAAAATTCTCAAGTCATTTCTTAGCATATGTCTTAATCTGGATATGCGTATGTCTTTCATTTTCTACTTATATTTTATTGTGTTTTCTTTTTTTTCTTTTTTTATTGTAAAGATACTTACATAGGGGTTACAGTTACATGAGTAAGGTAGTGAGTACATTTCCTATAGAGCATTATTACCCCTTCCTTTGTGTTTCCCCTACCATCCCTTCTCTCTCCACCTCCCCAACTCCTCCCTCTCCTGCAAGTTGTAAAGTAAAAAAATACACAAATGGGTTTCAATTTAATATGTCTATTGATTTGTACAATGTGTCTTGGTCAGAGTCACCCCTTACAGTACTATCATCCCTACTAATCTTCTTAAGTTTCTTAGTCCAGTTTTTGTGTATGCACATTGAGTATTATGACAGCATTAGTAGCTAGGGTTAAGGCATGAGCCATTGACAACCAATTCCAAGTTATATATTTATGATAAACATTGTGTTCAATATTTAATAACATACTTAACGTTTTTATCACTGGGCGCTGTTGGCTCATGCCTGTAATCCTAGCTACTCAGGAGGCTGAGATCTGAAGATTGCAGTCCAAAGCCAGCCCAGGCAGGAAAGTCCGTGAGACTCTTATCACAAGAAAACCGGAAGTGGCACTATGGCTCAAGTGGTAGAGTGCTTCCCTTGAGCTGAAGAGCTGAGGGACAGTCCCCAGGCTCACAGTTCAAGCCCCATGACTGTCAAAAAAAAGAACATTTTTATCAATGTAGTAGCCTGAAATAATGATGAAATATTCTAGTCTATACAAACACATAAAAAGGTCAGAGAAAAGCCAGCATTGGTGGCTCATGCCTGTAATCCTAGCTACTAAGGAGGCTGAGATTTGAGGGTTGGAGTTCAAATTCAGCCCCACCAGGAAAGTCCATGAGACTCTTACCTCCAATTAACCACCAGAAAATCTAAGTGGTGCTGTGGCTCAAAGTGGTAGAGCACTAGCCTTGAGCAAAAAGGTCAGGGGCAGTGCCCATGCTCTGAGTTCAAGACCTCAACTAACCCAAAAAAAATGTCAGAGAAAGTTTACCAAAAATCATACATACATATATATGTGTATATATATATATGTATATATATATATATATATATATATATATATGCTCTGAATTAGGGAAGATAAATTCACACATGCCATATAACACAGTGGACCATAAGGGAGACTGCTAAAAAATGCTTAAGAATGCAGTATCTCATGTGCATCTGACATGAATATTAATCTTAGGTATTTTACCTCACAAATTATAAGAATCAAGTCCTCATTTGGTGAACTCAGAAACCCTACATGAGGTAAACAATCACAAAGGACATTTATGTTCATGGTAATTAGGCTAATTGGTGAAACTGGAAATATGTTCAATAGGCTAAGCCAAATTTTCAAAGACAATCTTTTTTCACTCATATGTAGAATCTAGAGCTAATGTTAATAATAATATGCTACTACCATGTACTTGAACCTCCTGAAGGTTGAGCTAAATAAACTTCTCTGTAAAAAGTATAAAAGGGGTGACATCTATCAAGATGCATTGTATTCATAAACTGATTTGTTGAATAGTAATCCCTCCATACAACTACTTAAAGATAATTTTTAAAATCCTAGAAATGAGAAAAATATATGAGGATGGTCCCCTGTAGGCTTAGAAAAGCCCAAATATACATATACTCTGTAAACTCATTCCAGTCTCACATAAGCTATTCTCCTGCTGAAATGGGGTATGTTACAGATGAGCTCTCAAAAGAAGCTAATTAAAATGGAAAGAATGAGCCTTAAGTAAACATTTTTTTGTCAGGCTTAAACTCAGGGTCTGGGTGCTGTCCTTGAGCTGCTTTGTACTCAAGGCTAGAAATCTACCACAGCCACTTCCTGATTTTTCTGAGTAGTTTGAGATGAGAGTCTGCATGCACTGTCTTGCCTAGGCTGTCTCTGAACTGCGATCCTCAGATCTCAGCCTACTGAGTAGCTAGGATTACAGATGTGAGCCACCAGCACCACAAACAGACACATACAATCCATGTCTATGTGTAAGATACTTCTAAATTTGGTGAAGAACTTTTGGGAGATAACTAAATTATTTTTATCAAGCTTAAGCATTAAAAGTGATTATAATATGCTTTGTAGGAGAAATATTTTATTCATAAAATATTTCATATATTTATTGGAGCTAATAGAAAATGTTGGTGCAAATACATTCTAATATATACTAAAAAAAACCTAGAAAGAGACCCTGGTGTTGCTGCCTCACACCTGTAATCCTAACTACTCAAGATGCTGAGATCTGAAATTGTGGTTCAAAGCCAGCATGGGTAAGAAAATTCCATGAGCCTTGTTTCCAATTAACCAACAAAGACCCAAAAGTGACTCAAGTGGAGTCTCAGCCTTTTTTTTGGCAAAAAAATGCCAAACAGAGAGCAAGAGGCACTGAGTTCAAGCCCAAGTACTGTTGTGAGATACAGAGAGAGACAGACAGAGATAGGTAATTGCTGGCCTATGCCAGGGAGGAACACTTCATGGATTTCCTTGATTTTTTAAAGAGTTGCATCTAAATATAAATAATGAAAGTTGGAAATAATGACAGATGGAAAATACATATCATATAAAACTGTATCGAGGTGTTATCTTAAATGAGTGACTGAAATAAGTCAGAAACAAAAGAATGCATAGTCATATTTTTATTTATATGAAGTTCAAACTACAGCAACAAAAATAATTATGAGATAATTCAGATTGTTTCCAAGATAGATGTGAAGCTTGAGGACATTTCTGAGGTGTTTTAAATGTTTCACATTCTTATTTATGCTGTGATTCCGCAGTCATTTCTGTGTGTAAAAATACTACTACCCTATGTATTTGTGCTTGTTGCATTTCTCTGTTATTAGAAAATAAATTCTTTTTTTCTGGTTATAAAACGTCATTCTTTTTTTATTGTGAAAATACTGTACAGAAGGGTTACAATTACATGGGCAAGATAATGAGTACATTTCTTATCAAGCATTGTAACCTCCTCCTTTGTTTCCCCTTCCCATCCCTTCCCATCCTCCCCCGACCCCCCCAGAAAATAAATTCTTTAAAAGTAGATATGAGCTGGATGCCTGTGGCTCATGCCTGTAATCCTAGCTACTCAGGAGGCTGAAATCTGAGGATCTTGGTTCAAGGACAAGAAAGTCCATGAGACTCTTATCTCCAAATAACCACCAGAAAACAGGAAGTGGTGTTGTGGCTCGAGTGGTAAAGCACTAGCCTTGAGCTTAAGAACTGAGGGAGAGTGCCAAGGCCCAGAGTTCAAGCCCCACAACAACAGCAACAATAACAACAACAAAAAGAGTAGATATGAGCAGGCACCAGAAGTGGAGCTGTTGCAGAAAGTGGTAGATCACGAGCCTTGAGCAAAAAAGCTCAGGGACAGCACCCATGCCCTGAGTAAAAGCCCCATGATTCACAAAACAGAAAAAAGTAGTTATGGTGAGTTGTGAAGTAATTAAAATGTTTATTTTCATAAGTTTTGTCAGTTGAAGAAGACTTGTTTTGGCAATTAACAATAGGATTAAAATATTGGACAATGACAACACAAATTAGGGAAACAAATGAAAGTACTAAGGGTTTTTTTGTTTTTGTTGTTCTTTTATTTGTTGGTCGAAGGTTTGAACTCAGGGCCTAGCATTTTTCACGAGCTTTTTTTCTCAAGGCTCATAGTCTACCACTTTGAGCACCAGCTCTACTTCCAGTTTCCTAGGTAAGAGTCTCATGGACTGCTTAAGCTGGCCTTGAACATGATCCTCAGATCTGAACCTCCTGAGTAGTTAGGATTATAGGCTTGAGCCACCATCACCTAGCACAAGTTTTTAAATCATTTTCCCAATCAGAGAAGAATATTGGTATTGATTTAATATATCTGACATGCACTTCAAAACTTTAACATGAATGGTACATAAATAGAAATGGGCACATAATTTGAATGTGTAATACTGTAACCAATAACAAGGAATCAAAGAGAATGAGAAAAATGTGACTTAGTAGTATGTAATGAAGAGGCCTGAGTTCCTAGAAAAATCATTGTACATAAAATATATTAAAAATGATAGAATAACTCCAAGTTGATTGGAATACAGTAAGCCATCCATCAAAAGCAGAGATACTCAGATTGAATATTCCTGTAGATTATGAAGAATGCCTTCCTAAAATTTAGAAATAGATTATTTGAAACAGTGACATTAGCACTTCTTATATTCTCTCAAGGAAACTAATAATATATTTTATACACTAACATTTTTCTTTTTTCTTGCAGACTGATCTTAGTCATGAGATGGAATCTGATATAATAGATGTGGTAAGTGTCCATCTAAGTTTTTCTTCTAAAATAAATTTATTGTGCAGCATATTCATCTTTGGAGTACAAAATTACCATTACTTTTTAGTATAAAAGTAAAGATTATAGTGAATTTAAAGACTATATTCTGATTTACTCTTCTGTGGCACACAAATGAAATTGGATAAAAATGGAAAAATTTAAGCTTTTTATGGAAGGTAATATTTTAGAATGAGATAAAACTGAGCACAATTAAGATGATATACTATATAGTGGAAATGTAAGCAGAATTATATTCTGAAACTAAAACTAATTTATTTATACTGTTAGTACAAGCTTACACTTACCCCCCAAAACAGAAAATACAAATCTTCTATAGCATTTACTATGTGCAGACATTTTATAGGTAATTTTTATGTTGATTCATTTTATAATCCCTTATTTTCCCACAACCACTGACATAACTTTGCTTTCTGTATCTTTCTGTATTTTACCATTATAAAATATTTTACAGCTGGCTCCATTAAATTTCATCATCACTTATGGACTCTTTTACACATCTAATTCCTTCACTCAACAAATATTTACTGAATACACATTATATACCAGATATTGTGAATAGATGAAAGTGTGCTCATTGCATTTGAATCAACACATAAATAAGTGAAGTACAGAGTATGTCACATGATGATAGATGCTATAGAAATAAATGAAGAAATAGGAACTAGTGCTTGCTGGTCCAGGGTTGAGTGCAAAAGGTTTCAATAAAATGATGAATTGAACAAATATGTAAAGAAGGTGAGTGATGAAACCTTGTGCACATGGCTGTATATAGGATGGATAAAAGGACAAAACCCCAAGTTCTTTGTCCTGAGTTGTATCATAAGGTTTTGTAGATGAGGAGGAAATGCACTTGTTTTTAATCATCATTGACAAATGTCACTATATTGGTCTGGAATAAAAAAAAATCCCAAAGAAGTTGCTGTGCATGCATCATAGTTTCTTAAAGCTTAAAACCAGTATATGTATGACAATGACATTTTGTGGCCAATAATTGGTATTTAAATGTTTATGTAATTTACATTATGTAACCTCTGCCATCCTGTGTGGCTTACCTAAATGTTATCATTTGATTATTTTAATCTACAAAGTATTTTCTTCCTTTTCAAGCCTCGCTCTTAGAAGTTAATAAATATTCTATCTTTCTAACTGGAATAAATGTTAGTGAAATATGCATCATGAACCTGGTTACAAAAACAGTGGATTGTAACAACCTTATAGATTTTATGACTTGGAACATGAAATAGGCAAATGAAAAAAGTGATGATTGATGTTTATCTTTTGAGTCTAGGAACCTGTTAATACAGGTAGGATTCCAGTGAAACAGAACAGCAATGTGCTTATTAGTTTACAAAAGCTACATTGATGGTGTTTTACTTAAAGATATTATTTACCATAGCCCTTACCACATTCCAGGATTTACTCTAATTACTCTTTATACATTAACATATTTAATACTCACAAATATTCTATGACATGGTTATAATTAGTTTGATTTTATAGATGGAAGTTCAGAGGCACAGAAAGATTACTTATAGTTTCTCCAGTTTTATTGTTAGTTATTGATGAAATTGAGACTGGCTTCAGAGTTAGTGCCTTAGCTATGATGATACTCTATGTTCTGTCCGTTTGACAATCCTTCTCATTAGATTCTGATAACCTGTGAAGATTAGCCCAGTTCTTAGTTTGACATTTTCTATATTGTTCCAAATTAATTGATGTAATATTCTTCCATACGTGGTCTGGCATTAGGATGAAGCAAACAAAATAAAAGAGAATAAAAAGTTATTATACAATGTAGACATTTTTTGAGAGTTGAAAAGTAAGAAGGCATTGGACAATCCAAAGTCACAGCGATTTACTGCTGTTTTCCAATGAGTTCTATTGTTTTAGCTCTTACATTTAGCTTTATAATCCACTTTGAGTTAATTCTTGCAATGATGAGAGATAGTTTCTGAGTTCATTCTTTATGGAAACTTGTATTATGGTATTGTAAAGGTGATGTTCAGTGTGGTTACAATTATGTAAGTCAGATAAAGACTACATTTTTTTAAAAATGTCACCCCTTCCCTCCCTGTGTCCCAGTTTTCCCTTCTTGTCCTCACCCACAAGTTTTATAGTTCATTTTCAACATAGTGGCTAGTATCACTGCTGCATTTCCTTACCTTTTGTCCAACATTTCTGTGCTCCCGGTTGCCTTCCCAAAGACAGATAAATGGACAAACAAATCAAAAGAAAACAAAAACAGCAGCAACAACAAACAGTCACTTAGTTTTCATTTCCTGAAGTTCATTTATATTATTCATAATTATTTTATATAATTATATTATATATAATTATATAAATATATTATTATATTTATATAATTATATTATTCATAAATATTATTTTATGTCATCAGATGCAGATAGCTATTGCACCTTTGTGTGGCTATCCAATCATCACAGCATCATTTGCTGAAAACTATGCTTTCCTTTTTGAAATGTATAGACATCCTCATTGAAAGGTCAGCGGACTGTAGTTTACCAATTCACAATTCTCTTCTGTTGATCAATGTGTCTGTTGTTATGAAAGCCTTATACTGACTTTATTACTTCAGCATTCAAGTAAGTTTTATTTTATTTTATTTTTTGCATGTCTTTATTGTAAAGGTAATGAACAGGGGTTACAGTTATGAAAGTAATGTAATGAGTAAATTTCTTTTTGAACACTGTTATCCACTTCCTCATTTTCTTTAAGTTTTAAAATCATGAAGCGTAAATCCTCCAATTCTATTCTTTATCAAGAAAAATTTTCCTAGCATTTTCTATTGTCCCTAGCATTTTCACGAGTTTATTATTTTAAAAATATGTTTGATGACAACTAAAAATTTTATATATTTATGAAACATAATGTGTATGTTTTATGGAACTACTAAAGTAAAACAAGATATACATTGCCACCATATGAATTTTAAAATTAACTTATCTTCTGTAACAGTGCCACTTGTGATTGCGCTAAATCTGTTTTAAAAAAAGTTAGTGCCCTTTAAAAATACTAAATCTCTCAATTAATGATCACTGGATATATTTCCATAACAATCTATCTATCTGTCTATATTCCTTTCCTTAATTTTATTCTTGATTACTGCACAATATCTGATACTATTGTAGATTATTATTTTAATTTAATATATTACACTAGTTATATACAGGGGAGTTTCATTGTTAAATTTCCACACATGTTTACAATATGTTTCAATCGATTTCATCCCCTCTATTGTTCTTCCATTTTCCCTTCCCTCTTCTTTCATAGAACAATTTTAACAGATTTCTTTGTTCAATTTTCATTTATAAACAATCTATTTCAACTATATTCATCCTCTTTCAAAATACATTTCAAAATCATCACCAATTTTTCCCTTCCTTTTCCCTGTCTCCATCTATCGACTCTCTTAGATTCATATCCTGTGTTTATCCATATATAGTTATGTAAATGAATATATATTGGGTTATGCATTGCTAGTGTATAGAAGTATGATTTTATATTTTTATCTTTGTCCTAAAACATATTTTGAAATAATTTCTTTCAATAATTTTTATTGATTGCTGATTTTTACATATGAAAACATTACCTAACAATATAGACTATTTTACTTCTTTTCCTATCGGAATGCCTTTCATTTATATTTCATTCCCTACTAATATGGCTAGAACAGCTAATACACAATGTTTAATAGAAGTGACTGAGTGTCATTGTTTTTTTATTCTAATCTTAGTGGGGAAAGCATTCAGTCTTCCAACATTAATTATGATATTAGCTACAAGGATTGTGTGTGTGTGTATCTGTGTGTCTGTGTGTGCCAGTCCTGGAGCTTGAACTCAGGTTCTGAGTGCTGTCCCTGAACTTTTTTTTTTTTTTTTGGGGGGGGGGTCTGGTCGTGGGGCCTGAACTCTGGGCCTGGGCGCAGTCCCTCAGCATTTCAGCTCAAGGCTAGCACACTACCACTTGAGCCATAGCACCACTTCCAGCTTTTTTTCCCCTGCTTATGTGGTGCTGAGGAATCGAACCCAGGGCCTCATGCATGCAAGGCAAGCACTCTACCACTGAGCCACCTTCCCATCCCCTGTCCCTGAACTTTTTTGCTCAAGGCTAGTGCTCTACTACTTGAGCCACAGCTCTACTTTGGCTGTTTTGGTAGTTTCTTAGTGGAGAGAAGCGTCTCATGGACTTTCCTTCCCAGACTTGTTTCAAACTGCAATCCTCAGATCTCAGCCTCCTGAGTAGCTAGAATAGTTTCGAGGTTTTTTTTTTTAATGCTGTATTTTATACTCATGTAGTTTCCTTGTATTCCTAGTTGGCTGATTAATTTTATTAGGAGGGTAATATATTTTATCTATTCTCTTTATTCAGATAAGCAAGTCTTCTTTGTTATTTAGAAATATAGTATTCAACATTGATATTTGGCTGTTAAACTTATTGTTCCTGAAGTAAATCTCACTTTGCCAGAGTGTGTAATCTTTTAAATGTTGCTCAATTTGTTTTAATAATTAACTTAGGGTGTAGAAATTATATAACTATGTATGTATTTAAAATAGTACCTTGGTATGTAGCTGAGCTACATAACTCACTATATAGCCTCAGCCTCCCAAGTTCTGGGGTTACAGAGGCACACATTACACCAGGTTCAAAATTTATATTTTATAACAGAATATTTTTAATCATACGGTTAGGTGTTTATGAGTATGTGTTTATTACAGAATATAAATGAATTTTTTTAGTGTCATACATTCTTAATTCAAATGTACTTATGTGCAACAAAATAAAATCTAAAAGAAGTGGGTTAAAATAAGATTTATATACTGCATGTATCTGACTAGAACAGTCATCCTGAAATATATCTACTACATATTTAATATATTATCGTATGTGCTCACAACTTTCTTCAATATTTCCTTTCCTATTTATATTAGATAATCACACTTTATCATCAATTTATTATTTCTCTTAAATATACTTGCATTCTCTCATTGGTGAGGAAAGTAACAGAAATAAGTTTTGATCACAAAATTATAGTGATCAAAAGAACATGATATTAGCATATATACAAACACTTACATCAACAAGTAGACAGTGTAGAGTGCCTAGAAGTAACCATACACATGTACAGCCTGATGATTTCAGAGGAAAAAAATTACCAAAAACAGAATTGGAAGACAACATTTTCAATAAACTTTGACTTTAATTGGATATTTGTATGTAGAAGAATGAAACCACAGCCTTTCCTCAGTTTACAAAAATAAAATGAAAATGAATTAAAAACCTGAAACTGTGAAACTACTAGAAGGAAATATAGGGGAAAAAATTTAAGTCATTGGAATGGGAAAGAATTTTTAGATAAGATTTTGGTCAAAATGAACGAGTAAATAAATAAAAAGAAATAACTGGGATAACAATTTTATTTTTTAAATTTAGTTAATATTTAAGGTTACCAACTGGGAAAATAAATAGCTTCACAAAACTTTTATGAATTTTAAAATATAAAATGTAAAATATAAAAAATAGGGAAGTATTTTTAGTTCTTGCCTGCCTGCCTTTCTTCCCTCCTTCCTTCCCTCCTTCCTTCCCTTCCTTCCTTCCTTCCCTCCTTCCTTCCTCCCTCCCTCCCTCCCTCCCTCCCTCCCTCCCTCCCTCCTTCCTTCCTTCCCTCCCTCCCTCCCTCCCTCCCTCCCTTCCTCCTCTCCTTACCTCCTTCCCTCCTTTCCTTTCTTGTGACAGTCCTGGGACCTGAACTTGGGTCTAGGGTCTGTCCCTGACCTTGCTCAAGACTAGCACTCTTCCACTTGAGCCACAACTCCACTTACAGATTTTTGGGTAATTTAGTGGAGAAAAGAGTATCACAGACTTTCCTGCATGGGCTGGCTTCGAACCACGATCTCAGCCTTCTGAGTAACTAGGTTATAGACATGAGCCATTGACACCTGGCTTGATGTTAGTCTTGATAATCAAAAAAAGAATTTTTCACAATTGTTAGTAATATACTAACTTGAAACCTCTATAAGGCTGCACTAATTTTCAATGTTTCAACACTTGATGGGGCCCTAATATTTTATTTTTCATCAGTCTATTGTAGGTGTATTTTCACAATTTTAACACTAGAGGGAGAACACAGCCTATTTTTGTGCCCAAATTGCATTAGTATTTTGTTTAACACAAATGAAGGAATACCTTAAAAAGGCAGTCAATCCCTGCAAGCCTCTCCCTGTATTTCAAGGCAGTGCAGACACCTTGCCTTCTGTCACCAACTTGTAGTTAGGCACTCTAGAATTCTTCTTAACTGTAAGATCACTGTGGAGGGAACACCAGTCCAATGTCAGGCTCCTATGCTACACCTGTAGTCACGAATTCTTCCATGCTATATCACTCTCAGGAATATTCTAGTATTAATGAGCAATTCTTAAACTATCTGTTTTAAATTCCTGTCATTCTTTTTGTTTTTGTCGGTCATGGGGCTTGAACTCTGGGCCTGAGCACTGTCTCAGCAGTTCAGTGCAAGGCTAGTGCTCTACCACTTGAGCCACAGCATCACTTATGGTTTTCTGGTGGTTTACTGAAGATAAGAGTTTCACGGCTTTTCTAGCCCAGGCTGGCTTTGAATCGTGATCCTCAGATCTCAGCCTCCTAAGTAGCTAGGATTACAGGCATGAGCCACCGGTACTCGGCCATGACATTCACTTTTTAAAGGCTAAATTCCACTTATCAGAGAAAACAGGTACCTTTCTCAGCCGGACTTATTTTGAGAGATCATCTGTGAGTTGTTTCTTGAATGGGAAATTGACTAGATTTCCTATAAATATTATGAACCATGTTTTGAGTTACGATTTTAGCATGAGGAATTTAACTTTACTTTGTATATAGAATAGGAAATTCAAATTCATGTTAGTGCCTATTATTACACTGAAAAAGAGGGAAAGTTTAGGATTATGTAGATGCTGGGAAAATTGGCCTTTTATTTTCTTTGGTAAATTGGTACTTCAGTAATATAAATGAGTTTATATCAGTTGTAAACTGGTTTTTGATGGCATCCTTGTGTTCCTATGAACTTGAATCTTAAATTGTGACATATAAAGAGTATACAGAAAAAATATGCCCAAGTTTAATCATGGCACTTAAAGAAGGTTATAACATAACATGATTTAGTAGTAAATAAGTTATTTTCCTCACATCTTGAGAATGTTTCCTGTTGTTTTGTTTGGCTAACAAAAGTAATGCACATCTGTTTTGAAAAATTCAGATGATATAGAAATGCAAAAAATAAAAATAGTCCCTATTCATCTCTATTCCCCACAATAATGCTTTAGAAGGAACCATTGTTAATTGTTGTTACGTTTTGGAAGTTTTTTATATTAATTAAAAATTATATATATGTATATTTATGTGTGTGTGTCATGTATGTGATTTTGAGGGAAATTGTGATCATACTATACCATCACTTGCTACCATGAGACTCATATATAGGAAAATAGTTGTTACTATAGAACAAATGAACACATCTGTTATATCACATAAGTACCTATTTTTACTCTCCTATAGCTAAAACAATAGACAAACTGTGAATAGTACTGTAATGAACTTGGGAATATGATATGTTTACAAGGTGATGATTTAAGTTCATTTGGGTATATATCCAGGAAGGTGATTTTTTTTTTGGGTCCGGTTGTGGGGCCTGAACTCTGGGCCTGGGCGCTGTCCCTCAGCTCTTCAGCTCAAGGCTAGCGCTCTACCACTTGAGCCACAGCGCCACTTCCGGCTTTTTTCTTTTTGCTTATGTGGTGCTGAGAAATCGAACCCAGGGCCTCAGGCATGCAAGGCAAACGCTCTACCACTGAGCCACCTTCCCAGCCCAGGAAGGTGATTTTTGTCCCATGTGGTGCTTCTGTTTTTAATTTCTTTTGAACATCATACAGTTCTGCATAATACTTGCATACAATACATTCTCATCAACACTTTTGTCGTGTGTGTGTGTGGGAGGGGGGGTGTCCTGGAGCTTGTACTCAAGACCTGGGTGCTGTCCCTGAGCCTCTTTGTGTTCAAGGCTAGCTCTCTTCTACTTGAGCCACAAAGTCACTTCCAGCTTTTTCTGAATAGTTTGAGTCTCATGGACTTTTCTGCCCAGGCTGGCTTTGAATCATGATCCTTAGATCTCAG
This sequence comes from Dipodomys spectabilis, assembly GCF_019054845.1. Taxonomy (NCBI): domain Eukaryota; kingdom Metazoa; phylum Chordata; class Mammalia; order Rodentia; family Heteromyidae; genus Dipodomys; species Dipodomys spectabilis. Next base: position 775,422 of record NW_024871136.1, read on the forward strand.
CCTCTTGAGTAGCTAGGATTGCAGGTGTGAGCCACTGGTGCCTAGCTATCTCTTATTTTTGATAAGGGCTATTCTAACATAGGTGTAAGGTAGAAACTAACAGTGGTTTCCATCATTATTAGTACTATTAAGCAAGTTTTCATGTACCAGCTGTCAATTTATGTCAAATTTGGTTTGTTTATTAAATTGTATGTTTCTATTTGTTCATTCATTCATTCATTCACTCATGTAATTTTTTAGACTGTGTTGGTCTTGACCTCAAATCCTAGGCTGAGAGCCACACTTCCAGATTCTGCTTTTTGTTGCTTACTTAGAAGTAAGAATTTTGTGGATTTTCTGCTTGCTCGCTCCACCCAGTGATCCTCAGTTCTCAGCCTCCTGAGTAGCTAGAATTATAGGTGTGTGCCACTGACAATTGGGTTGAGCTGTATGTTTCTTATGGAGTTGTATGAGTTATTTGCTTTGTTTGTTTTTATTTGTGATTTAGCACTAAGGAATAAATTAAGTAGCTTGAGCTTTATAGGCAGGCCCTCCTTTGCAACCCATCTTTGTATTAATTTTTTTTTAGGTAGATACTCTCTTTATACCCCAACCAGCTTGTGCAGCAATCCTTTTACTTGTGCTTCTTAGGGTCACTGGAGATGTCAGATTCCACTGTCACTCAGCCATTGGATCATTGGATCTTCCCAAAATAGGTGGGAAACAGATACATATCACTATGCCCAGGCATGTGTTGAGAAAGAGTGTCTACAATATTTTTGCCTGGCTAGCCCTGATCCTTTCCTTTCAAATAATTAAGATTACAGCTTAAGCCACCTCTCCTGACCACTCTGTATCTTGAATGCTAATCCCTTATCAGATGCATGGTTTTCTTTTTTTGTCCAATCTAGAGATTATCTTTTTATTGTATTGTTTCTTTTGCTGTACACAAGCTTTTTGATTTGCTGTATTACCATTCGTTTATTTTTGCTTTTGTAACCTGAGCTTTTGGTTTAGAATCCAATAAATTACTGCCAAACCTCATGTCCAGGTGTTTTACCTGTTTTCCTCTAGAGTTTCTGTGGTTTCAGATCTTATGCTTTTGGACATTTTTCCCATTGTAAGATTGTTTCTGAATATGGTATAATTTAAGGGTTCATATTTACTTTTTATGCATAAATTCAGTTTTGCTTCCATGACTTATTTACAAGACTAACATTTTCCCTATTGAGTCTTTTTGCTGACTTTGTTGTTAATTAGTTGATCATTTATATTTCGGTTTATTTCTGGCCACTACATTTAGTTCTCTATTCCAATATTATAGTCTTTCAATTACTATAGATTTATAGTGTAATTTTAAGTCAAGAAATGTAGTGCCACCAACTGTGGCTATTCAGTCTTTGGGGATTCCATCAAAAATATACTAAGAATTTTTTTTTCTATTGCTCTTAAGGGTATTCCTGAGATACTGATAGGAATTGTATTGAATATGAAGACCTTTTCAATAGCATAGATATTTAACAATATTAAGACTTCTGATTCATAAACATAGGATATTCTTTACTTCATCGTATTACTTTATTTTATCAACACTGTATGTTTCCCAGTATATATTTCTAAATATCTTTTTGATATCATGAATAAAACTTTCTTGACCAAGATTATTATTTTTATTAAAATAACACTAATTTTTGTGTTGATTTTGTTTTTTAATTCTGCTGAATTCATTCATTGATTAATACTCATCAATAAAACTAGGTTCATAAATAACAAACCATCAAATATCTATGTAGTTCTGAATCAGGCACTAGATAGATGGTGTGCTTCTCTTCTATTCCATTCCATAGAGTTCTTTTTCAGTGAGTATATTTATCGTTTTGAAAATAATTACCCTGAATCACTATTTTGTCTTCACAATATATGTTGTGTTATAGCTACACAAAGATGTAAAAGCATTTTTGCTTTCTAGTATTTCTATATTCCCTGAAAGTTATGTTTCTAAGATCCATTCATTATAATTTACATGGCTGAAGCTTTGTCAGTGACATTAATTTATACTATTGCATTGTGTGACCATTTCATAGTTAGTTATATAATTCTCTTACTATATGCATATGTGTAATTTCTACTTTTTTTTTTGTAATTTCTACTTTTTAAAAAATATTTTATGGGTGGCCAACATCAACAGTGTTCTTGTGGGATACATTTGTCTCATGAGATTTATAGCATTAAAGTCTAAGGATAAAGTTGTTGGGTTATATAGTGTAAAAATGTTCAGCCATATAAAATAAATAATTCTGTATCTTTCAAAGTTAGTGTAAGACATCAAGCTACCTTTTCTCCTATTCTTCATATTGCCAGACCCCTCAATTTTTGCCAGTCTAGTCATGTAAAGTAATATATAATTATGCACTTAATTTGTATTTTCCTTATTGTTTTAATATGTTTTTGTTGTTGTAGAGGTGATATACAAAGGGTTTACAGTTACATGAGTCAGGTAATGAATACATTGCTTTCTGAACAGTATCACTTCTTCCCTTAATTTCTCCTGATTTTTCCCTCCCTGTGCCCCTCCATCACAAGTTGTATTTTCTTTTTTTCTCCTTAATATGTTTTTTTTATTGTAAAGATACTGTACAGAGGGGTTACAGTTACATTGGCTACGTAATGAGTCCATTTCCTATCGAACATTGTTACATTCTCCTTGTCTCATTCCTGAATTTAGATGAAATGGCTTTAGCTTTTTGCCATTAAGTATAATGCTGGCTGTAGGTTTGTCATACACAGCCTTTATTATATTGAGGAATGTTCCAAGAATTCCTAGTTTTTCCAGAGCTTTCATCATAAAGGTGTTTAGATCTTGTCAAATGTTTTTTTCTGCATTATTGAGATAACCATGTGGTTCTTATCCCTGCTCTTGTTAATGTGATGAATTATATTAATTGATTTGCATATTTTAAACCAGCTTTGGATCCCTGAAATGAATCCTGTTAGATCATGGTGTATGATTTTTTTGATGAGTTGTTGAAATTTATTGTCCAAAATTTTATTGAGAAGTTTTGCATTGATGTTCATCAAAAAAATGGGCCTATATTTCTCTTTCTTTGATGAGTCCTTGACTGGTTTTGGGATGAGGGTTATGAAGGCTTCATAGAAGGAGTTTGGTAGTGAACTTTAACTTTCAAATTCATCAAAAAGTTGGAGGAGTATTGGTGTCAGTTCTGCTTTGAAGGCCTTGTAGAATTCAGCTGTAAATCCATCTGGTCATGGGCTTTGCTTGGGTAGGGGGTCTCTTATTGCTGTTTCTATTTTGATGCTTAATATGGGTATATTACATTGGTGTAACTCATCATAATTTAGTTTAGCATGTCAACATTTTTAGAAATTCCTTCATTTCTTCCAGATTCTCAAACTTATTAGCATAAAGGTTTGAGAAGTATTCCCTTATAATGTTCTGAGTTTTGTTTGTTTGTGTGGTGATGTTACCATTCTTATCTCTGACTTTGTTTATATGGGTATGTTCTCTTCTTTTTCTAATTAGATTTGCTATGGATCTTTCAATTTTGTTAACTTTTTCGATGAACCAACTATTTGTTTTGTTGATTCTTTCTGGTTTTTTTTACTCTAATATAGTTAATTTTTATTTAATTTTGATTATTTCTTTCCATCTACGGGATTGGGGTTTAGCTTGTTGCTCTTTTTCAAGGAGCTTCAGCATCCTTGTTAAAATGATGGCTTCAGATATCTCCAACTTGTTGATGTAGGAACTCAGAACTGTAAAATTGCCTCTGAGTACTGCCTTTGCTGTGTCCCAGAGGAGCTGGTGATTTGTGTGTTCACTTTTGTTAATTATCATGAATATTTGAATTTCCCTTCTAATCTTTTCTATGATCCACTGGTGGTTCAACAGTGTGTTGTTCAGCCTCCATATGTTACAGGATTTTCTTTGGTGGCTTTTGGTGTTGAATTCTAATTTTATTCCCTTGTGGTCTGAGAGAATTCAGGACATAATTTCAGTGTTTCTGAATTTGGAAAAAATTGCTTTGTGGCCTAGAATATGGTCTATTTTGGAGAATGTTCCATGTACTGTTGAGGAGAACATGTATTCTGATGCTGCTGGTTGAAATATTTGGTAGATGCCTGTTAAGTCTAGTTGATCTATGCAGTTGTTTAGGTCTGAGGTTTCTCTGTTGAGTTCTTGCTGGGTTGACCTATCCAGCAGGGATAGTGTTGGATCTATATGTAATTTTAGGGAAACTAGTGTTTCTTGGATAAATTTGGTTGCTCCGTTATTTGGTAGATAGATGTTTAGAATTGTAATATCTTCCTGAAGGAGAGATCCCTTAATTAGTATGTAGCAACCTTTATCTCACTAATTTTAATTTGAAGTCTATTTTATCTGATATTAGGATTGCAACTCCTGCCTGCTTATGGGGGCTGTTTGCTTGGTAGATTTTATTCCAACCTTTCACTTTCAGAATATGTTTGTTTTTGTGGGCAAAGTTTGTCTCTTGAAGGCAGCAGATAGAAGGATCTTGCTTTTTAATCTAACTAGACAATCTATCTCGCTTAATTGGAGAGTTAAGTCTATTAATACTGAGAGTTAGGACTGAGAGGTGTTTGGTAGTTCCTGCCATGGTATCCACCTTCTTGGGGACTGTGCCAACTGTGTTCTTTCTGTTTCTTGGATTCTCAGGGGTCTGTTTCTTGGCCTTTATTGTGCTCTTGTTGGTTTTCTATATGTAGGACATCTTTAAGCATCTTTTGTAGGGCTGGTTTTGTGGAGATATATTGTTTTAGTTTTTCTTTGCTATGGAAGGTTTTTATTTGACCTTCCATTATGAAGGAGAGTTTAGCTGGGTACAGTACTCTTGGTTGATAGTTGTTTGTCTTTAGGGCCTGGCATATATCATTCCAGGCTCTTCTTGTTTTCCCTGTCTCTGCTGAGAAATCTGAAGTTATTCTGATTGGTTTCCCTTTATAGGTGATTGGTCTTATCTCCTTGACAGCTTTAAGAATCCTTTCCTTGCTCTGAATTGATCCTGTGTGGATTATGTGACAGTGGGATATCCTGTTCTGGTCTGGTCTATTTGGGTTCTAAAAGCATCTTGTATATGAATAGGCTTATTTGTTTGCATGTTTTGGAAGTTCCTTACTAGAATCCTGTTAAATAAATTTCCTAGACTATTAACTTCTTTCTCTAGGTGCTCCTCTATACCCATTATCCTCAAATTAGGCCTTCTAATGGTGTCTTCTAGGTATTGAATAAATCTATCATATTTCTTGGATTTGTCTTGAATAGTTGTCTGTTCTTTCTCTATAATATCTAGGCTGTCTTCTGTCCGAGATTTGATCTTCTACATGATCTAACCTACTGTCAAAACTTTCTACTTTGTTTTTTATTTCCTGTCCTTCTAATTGATCAGATTTGATGGCTTCAAATTCTTTGTTGGAGCTTTGTTTTAGATTTTGTATGGATGTCTTTACTTCCTTAATTTGGTTTTCAGTGTTCATTCTCAAATCTCTTAGTTGATTAGTTATGTTTTCATTGGACTCTCTTTCCTTCTGTTGGGCTTCATTCAGCATTCCCTTTGTGGCCACCCTGGATTCCTCCAGCTGTCTGTCTGTGGATTCGGTTAATGCCTCCATTAATCTTCTCTATTCTCATCCCAGTCACGCAATTCCTGAATTGATCTTATATTAGCCTCATCATACTTGTGATATTCCTGTATTAATCTTTATTTAGCCTTATCATGCTCATGATATCCCTGTATTAATCTTTGGTTAGCCTCTTCATGCTCGCAATATTCCTGTATTAATCTTTGGTTAGCCTAATCACACTCACACATTTCCCTATCATGCTCACATTGAGACCTTTGCCAGGCTTTCAAATTTTTCATTCAGCTTATTTACCAGTAGTGCTTGTAGAGCATTTTTGAAACTCTCCTCCTGGTAATTCATAGACTGCTCTGTTGCTTGATTGTCATGAACGGGAGTTGAAATACCTAGACTTGCCATTTTTCTTGTGTTTTGCTTTTTCTGCCCATTTGGGTATGATAGCCAAACTGATTCTGAGCTAGAACACTATTTTAAAGCAAGCATCAACCAGAGCCCTGTAGCTGCACAGATTGTTTGATCCAGTCAAAATGGGTACAGATATAATGTAGTTCAATAGATACAATCTAGTTCAACAACAAACAACTAGGGATCAATGGACTAAGAAAGATCAAGGAAGGGATGAGCAGACCAGAAATTAATAGGTTTAGGAAGAATTGTGAGGAGAAAATAAGATTGGAAGAATTTAAGAAGGGAAGATGAGAGTGATTCAGAGAAATGGCAGGGATAGAAGGAAAGGAGAAGAGAGATAAAAAGGAAAGATAAAAAATAAACAATTTTAAAAGGAACACTTACAAATTTATATAAGTATAAAGAAATAATTCTATAATTAATGGAGTTAAAGGCTGAGAGTTTGTGATTTGAGCAATATCTGAATTCGGTATGCACACAATGAAGGATAAGGTCTAATAATTAAAGATAGGTATATATCTGGGGATGAACAGGACAGCAATTAAACAAAGCAAAAAAGTACCAAAAGGGAAAAGAGTATAAAGAGGATATATAAAAAATAATAAAAAAAGAAACAACCAAAAAACAAAAATCAAAAAAAATAAAATGAAAAAAATAGACAACAGTTTTAAAATAAGTATAAAAAGTCTTAAAAAGTTTTTGGGGGGTGGGCAGGGGCGGATCTTGTGTCTCCCGTGTGTCTGTAACTAGTCTCTTGATGGTGGAGTCTCTGGTTTGCTTGTGGTGTTTGGATGTCCTGTGGCTTAGTTGGTTTCTCAAATCAGTTTGTTTGGGTAGGCTGAAGGAAGCTCTGCCTTACCTGGGAGCTTATGTCACCTTCCCAGGCTAGTTCAGTGGGAGGACCATCTACTTTGATTATCACAAAAGAGCGAGGTGGCTGTTTCCTCTAGCTTGGAGTTGCTGTGTGGGGTGCTAGTTTGTAGGTAGGGCTGTGGCCCATCAGTGATCAGTAGCTTTACCCTGATGGGCAAACTCCTAAGAGACTCAATCAGCCCAGTCTGGAGCCAATCTCAGGATTTATGTGTAACCAGTTTCCAATTGCTTAAGGGCTGGAGTTGCTTCCTATGCTGCAGATGCATAGGGTAGCCTCTGGCTCTGTTCACCCACCCACAGGGAGCTGCTTCCACTTGGGAAGGCATCCCTCCCCAGGTATGGAGCTGAGCCCTGGGCAGATCAGATCCTTTGACCTGTTAAATGGCTCCTAATATCTTCTTCTGAGGCTTCAGTTATGCTAGCTGCTCTACCTGGGCCTGTGTCAGTATCAAAGATGGAGTTTTTCTCTCCTGCTGTAGATGGGTTACCTGTGAGAAGGAGTGAGGATGTCTTGGGCATACTCACAGGTTTTCTTTGGTTTCCGGGCCACGGTCTGTGACTGTTTGTGGTGAGCGAATGAAGATTTCCATTCCTTGTCGGTTCTTGCTGCTGGTGAATAGAATCTGCTTGCTCACTGCCTCTGGCATCTCTGTCCTAGGATTTCACTGAGGATATGGCCACCCGTGGCAGCAGCTGCTGCAGCTGTTGCTGAGAATCCTGGTGCTTGAATCTATGTCCTTCACTAAGCTGCCTGAGTTTTTCCTCTCTGGCCAAACTTTCTGTACTATGTTAACATACTTGGTGTGACTCTCTAGCCTTGAATTTTCCACTAGAATACTAATACTGGTTTCTATGGGAGAGCTTGCTTAGCCCCCAGCTGCTCCTCTGCTATCTTCCTCCCTCCAAGCAAAAGTTGTATTTTCAACATAGTGTTTAGTGAGTATAACTGCTACATTTGTTCACCCTTTGTCCCACCATTTCTGTGATTCCCCCTTACCCTCCCCAAAACAGATAAACTTAAATACAAAACAAAAGATACAGAAATATAAACAGTCACAAAGGAGAGGAAGTAAAAAAGAAAAAGCAAACTAACAAAAACCCTGTTTCCCTTTCTTAGAGTTCATTTCAATAAACATTTTATATAAATATATGCACATAGCTATTGAACCTAAGAATATCTTCCTTTGGTCTTACTGTGTGAATGTTTAGAATCCTGTATAATTTATCATTTCCAAGTGTATTTTTTTTCTTTTACCACCTAGTGTATTTACTTGTACATTTATAGGCACAACTCAGTTATAACAAATGAGGGAAATCATGCAAACTATGTTTCTTTGGCTCTGGCTTACTTTGCTTAATATAATTTTTCCCAAGTGGTTCAAGTTGTAGACCAACAGACTTTAATGAAAGGGGAAACCAAGCAAGAGACTGACAGCCTGTGTTTAAGCCTCAGTACTGGCACAAACACACACACACAGTTTTACTTCACAGTTAGCAGTATTTCAAGGATTTTTATCTTTTACTATTTAACACTATTAAAGTAGTTTATTAGGGTTAAGCTTTTAAAGTCATGCATTAGAAGTTGTCAGGAAATCATATTCATGACACAAAGGATAAACCACAAAGTTTGAAGTGAATATAAAATTACTGTTTCTTTTTGGTAAAGAGAACCATAATTATAGACTAGTAGAATCTATAACAATAAAATAAGCTACTACCAGAAATTTTATATGTTCTTCCTACCAATATGTCTCAAACTTTCATGATTATGTAGACTGTTAATATTTTAAATATAATTTAATAGTCCACATGAAGAATCTGAAAAAAAATTCAAAAATATAGCATTATAGTCAAGGGTACTATCTTTGGAACCAGACTCATGGCATTCACAACTTTTCTCAGCTACTTAATAGCTTTTAAATAATTAACCAATGTGTGCCTCCGTTAACTCATACATAAAATAGGCATAATGATAGAGGTTTACTTAATAGGATTTGTTGTTTTACTATATGTAAAGCTGACCTGGTGAATGAACAAAAATATATATTAATATTTACATATAGAAATATAATATAAATTACATGTAATGCTGTACTGGTGTATGTATAAAAGGGGAGAGAAATAGTCAAATGAAGAGGGGGAAATGCAATCAAGAATTGTATATGCAGCACAAAACTAAGTAAGGGAAAGAGTGGGTCAAATTGGGGTGAAAATGTTGAAGCATTAACACAGATCAAGGTGCATCTTGATCAATGTTTCCCTTTCAAAAATCTCACCCACCCTTCCCAAGCCACCCCTTCCCTCACTTTTCATAAGTTTCAGGATATGTCTTGATTTTTTTGCCATTTACCAGAGCAGCTTATGCCTATAATGCACCTTGACATTTACATAGAAAAAAAAACATCTGAGGGAAAGATAAGATGAAGCTATGTTTTATGATATCTACCAATACTACCTAACTATAGGGTCATACTGGACTGAAGGTTTTTCTAAAAAATTACATTGTTTGAACTCTCCCCTGCAAATGTAATACTTAGATTAATACATTTGTGTACACTTGCATACAACTTGCATATGTCTAATTGTGCCTATATACGTAATTCTAACTTCAAAGTATGAAAGAAAACATGCATCCTTTGTCTCTCTGCATATGGTTTAATTCATTTAACATAATTTTTCAGGTCCAACCATTTCTTTACAAATGATGTAATATCATTCTTAATGGATAAATAAAATTCCATTTTCTATATATACCACATTTTCTTGATCCTGTCACTCATTGATGGATATCTGGGCTGTTTCCATACCTTGACAGTGGTAACTAGTTCATCAATGAGCATGGTTATGCAAGTGGGCTTACTATATCCTGATTTGTACTCTTTTGGAGAAATGTCCAAGAGTGGTATTGCTGGATCAGAAAGAAGTTCTGTGTGTAGTTTTCCAAGGAATCTCCAAACTGCTTTCAAGAGTAGTTAAATAAGTTTACATTCCACCAGCAGTGTTGTTAGGGTTTCTTTCCGCCCACATCTGTATCAGCATCTGGTGTTTATATTCTTGATGATGGTAGTTTTAACTGAGTGAGATGGAATTTCAGTGTTGTTTTGATTTGCATTTCATTTATGGTCAGGGATGTTGATCATTTTTTATGTGTCTATTGGCCATTTTTACTTCTGAGAAATTTCTATTTAGCTCATTTGAACATTTGTTAATTGACTTGTTCATTCTTTGAGGGTTTAGCTTCTCTTTGTATATTCTGGATATTAGACCTTTCTCTGATGTATAGCTAGCAAAGATTTCTCATTCTGTTGGTCTTTTTAGATTTGCTAAGTGGAAACTTCTTGGTTTGATGCCATCGTAAAAGCCTTGCTTTATTCATTTGTCAATTCTCTCTCCAATTTGCTGGGCCCTTGGAACTTTAGTCAGAAAGTACCTGACTGTGCCAAGCAGTTCTAATGTTTTATCTACTCTTTTCAGTAGTAGTTTCTGGTCTTACATTGAGGTCTTTGATATTAGTACAGGGATCCAATATCCATTTTCTGTATGTGGATATCCAGTTTTCCCAATGCCATTGGTTGTTTTTGGCTACCCTATCAAATTACATGGCTTCATGCCTGTAGGTTTACTTCTGCGTCATCTATGCTGTCCCATTGGTCCTCTGGCATGTTTTCTGTTTGTTCTTATCTCTGTGGTTGAAATTAGAGAAATATTTTTTCAGAAAATATTGTTGGATAGTTGGTGTGCAAAAATGCTAAAATTGCCTTAATCTTAAGACTTTCCAAATAAACTCAATTGGATTCTGAAGACTGGAAATAGCTATAAAGTACCTATTCAATGGAAGAACATGAAGTCCACGATAACCATTCTGGTTGGTTTAACAATTAAGAAAATAGCTGGCCAGAGCTCAATTACCCTTAGAAATGAATTAACTTCATGCATTGAATATTAATGAGTATCCACTATGTTCCAAACACTTTATTAACAATAGAACTACAAAAAGATAAAGATAGGTCATTGGTTTGAATCTAGATCATTGGCTTAAGAACATTGGTTTCTGATCTACATGTTACTTAAGGTAATGGAAAACGCAGACATTTCTCTATTCTGTTCTTTTTTTTTTTAAGTGAACCTATATATGTCTGTATAACCTATGCCATATTTATTTCTTTTTCTTTTTTTCATTGTGAAAATACCGTACAGAGGGGTTACAATTACATGGGCAAGATAATGAGTACATTTCTTATCAAGCATTGTTGCTTCCTCCTTGGTTTCCTCTTCCCATCCCTTCCCATCTCCCCCCCTTACTCCCCCCAAACCAAAGTTGTAATGTTCGTTTTTCGACATAACGATTTGTACATTTCATTGTTGCAATGGATCCAGCTGTATCCCAATTTAAACGATTATAACTTTATATTTATGGATTGTACATACAAATCAAGTATTTACTAAGAATATAATGCACATTTGTTTACCACTATGAGCATGGGTATAATATCTTCAAGTTGTTTTGAGTATATAGGCTGTTCTTCTGTTTAACTATACCTCACTATCACTGTATTTTTAAATGACCCTTTTACCTAAAGCCAACATTAAATTTATTCTTTCTATTCTATTTTATTCTTTCTTATTCTTTTTCATTAAAACACCTCAAGTATAGCTTTTATGTCATGACATTCAGCAACAATGAATATTTATTTAGTCTAAATAGGTTGAAATTGTGCTAAGTAATAAAGATCTCTTAAGATTTACTGAAGATAGGCAGATTGCCTATTGGGTCATTATAATTATTTTTAAAGTTTCATTTCTTAATGTAAATATTGTCAATTACATATCAGCATTGAGTTAACAACTAATGTGAGTCTTACAAATCTTTTGTTTTGTTTTGTTTTCTTCTTTAATAGTGCAAGGGTGTGACTAAAATCTGTCATTACATAATGGCTCTGCCACCTGATCTTCCGGAACGACATACACAAATTCCAGCATTTTTTACTCCTGGGGAGAGACCTCCTAGGGTGCAAGTGGTAAGCAAATTTAAATAAAAATTTAAAGTTAATATGGGGATTTCATAAAAAATTTATAACCAGTGATCGTTCAAGGTATTGTTGCTTTTAATGTTTCCCACTATATGCAGTATACAAAATAATAAAATGACATCTTTTTTCCAACAAACTCAATAATCCCCAATGAATGCATCATATACTGTCTATTTATATAACACTGTATATTTAATCCCTTAAGCATTATTGAATTTAAACGGCTGCAAATTTTGAGGTATTGAAGGTAAAGTTGATATAATTACCTTTAATAAGCAGTGTATTTTGAAGGATTTTAATATAGTCCTAAAATTCCAACCATTGTGAAAATTTATGATTGATTACTTGTATCTTAATGTTATGTAAGAGGAATTCTACTAAATGAAATTCTACACTTTTTCTAATATTCAGCTTTAACTCTTATTTCTGCTAAAATTTTTCAATGAAATATGATTTTCTTTAAGTGGTGAATATTCGTATTATATGTTCTCTATATTTCCACTGTTTCAGTCATTTCTTTAGTCATATTATTAAAATCAATTCTCCGATTTGGAAGTATTAACTTTTCAGCATAGACAAATGCAGAAAATTTATAAAAGCACTTAAATTTTTATTAATAATATTTGTGTATTTCCTTCCATCTGTCTTCTGTTCATATTTTAATATATTTTAACATATACATAGATGCACAATTTGATAATATGAATGAAATGCAAACTGCCTGATATTACTTTATTGTAGACATTCAAGTTAATTTGAATTATTGTATTGTAATTATGAATATTTCTATGGTGCATGTAATTGTGCAAATTCATACATAAAGAATTTTTCTGGATTTGTTTATAAGTGGGTCATCATTGTCCCAAGGGTTATGAACACCTTTAACTTCTTTAATACATACTAAAAAATGTTTTCCTAAAGAGCTATGTCAATTTATACTTATTTGTAGCAAATATGTATAACCAATTAACGATGTTTTACTACTTTAAAAAATAGAATTACCTAAGCAAAATTGGTAATGATAATAATATAATAATCTTTATAATTTTTGTTTTCCTCTACTATAATTATGTTAAATATTTTCCTTGCATTTAGTTCCGTTTGGCTTGATTGCTTGTTCATAACCCTTGTCCACTTAACCTTCATGCCTTAATGATAAATTATGTGCATTATTCTATTATTAATATAATAGATACCAAATTTATCATAATAGTTTTCATAGTACACAGGAATAAGAAAGTTTTGAGGTTGGAAATACAAAGATTAATTTACTGAGAAATCAGCTTGCATTTTTTAAACTGCGATATTAGTCCAATCATAATATGATTACATGTCTTTATATTCATGTCAGTTTCCAGAACATATTATAAGTAATTTAGTTATAGTTTGCATCCCCCTCATCAAAAATTGGAATAACTTTGATTTCCTCCAAGAAAATGAATGGTTTTATATGGAAAGTTTTCAAGCTATGATTCAAAGCAACCCTTTAAATATCACACTATTTTCAAAATCATTTTCATGTGTGGTCAAGTCTGTACAGTTATCTATGCTTGCATAAGTAAAATCATTACAGTTGCATGAAACACTTACCTTGACCATAAATAATTTGAAGTAGAGATGACAGTGTTGTTTGGGTAAGCTGGGTGCTAGTGGCTCACGCCTGTAATGCTAGCTAATGAGGAGGCTGAGATCTGAGCATCATGGTTAGAACCTAGCCAAGACAGGAAAGTCTGTGATACTCCTATCTCCAATTAATCACAGAAAAAAACCAGAAGCGGTGTTGTGGCTCAAAGTGGTAGAGTGCTAACTTTGAGCAAAACAGAACCCAGAGGCAACACCCAGGCCCAGAGTTCAAGCCCCATGAATGGCAAAAAAAAAAAAGTTTGAGTTGAAGTGATTAATTAATGACCTGATTAAAAAAGAATGGATCTTTTAAATAAACGTTATCTTATATTTTGGTTGAATTAAGAATGCCATGTAGCCTGTGTGCAAAATGAAAATGACATTACATGCTGATGGTGATTTAAAATAATGATGAATATTTTGACTCAGTCACATGGAGTCATATAGAAACTTAACATCATAAAATTACCCAAATCCAAAACATGTTAGGAAATACATTTCATAAATTTAGAAGCAAAGAAATTTGAATATAAATTGATGTGTGAACTAATTTTCATTAAATTCTCACTTTACCACTGATTGCCCAGATGTGAACTTGAACAAACAATTCTTCCTCTTTAATCCTTAGTTTTCTCATATGCAAAATGCAGAAATGAATGACCACAGAAGCCATTTCTGGCTCTATGAATCAAATATGACTTAACAGTTCCAAATCTTATTCCTTTCCCTATTGACCTCTCAAATAAATCATTAAGTAGTGCGTATATTCGACCTACAGTTAATTTCCAACATGAAAATGGATTGAGTGTTACTGATTTTCATCAAAACATTTGTTTTGTAGTATATAGGTTCTATACTGTGAGCAATGAGAGTGGTAGGAATTTGAAGGATATCAAATGAAATTCTACCAGCTGTTGGTCAAGCACATTTACCAGGGATTGGAAGAGTCCAAACATTATAGAGTTTGGGGGTCCCTGTTTTCAAAAAAATTGTGACTACAAAATTATGTACAAATTGAATTTTGGAATGAAAAAAATCACAAAAATGAATTTACAAAGCTGACAGATATTGCAAACACAAAATACTCTCAGGGCCTTGGAAGTGGCCTATTCGATAGAGGGGCCTTAAAACTTAAGGTTTGTTGACGTCATGATAAATTCATCTCTGGAATTTGGCATGTTTTCCTCTGCGTACTTCTTTCTGGATCCACTCCTTATCTTTAACAGTTCTTCTCACTCCATGGACACAAGTAATGTGAATGAAGAAAACAACATTGGAATTCAAATGTAAATACTATATAGATACAGCTTTTGTGTCAGCAAGGAATTACCAAGCCAGTATGCTTCCCTCTATATCAAGTGTCTGAATTATTCTTGCTATATCTTCGTAAGCACTAACCATAAAGGTATAACCACTTTGGGATGGATGAAAAGGTTAGGAAATACTTTTATTTAGAGGACTAAAGAAACCTACCCACAAATGTGGGCCTTTTCCAAAAGCATTTAGAAAAACTAATATGTTTCCCATCCCATCTGGAACCATGATTTCACATCCAGGGAAATGTACTGGCACATTGGCATCATCTCTACCAACATCATCTTGTCATACTCATCTTTCATCTAGGATGCCTTGCTTCTTGTATTTTTGTGCACTTGATATGTGGGTAATTATAAACAATGATTTGATCAAGCATCGTGAAGATTTGAAATGTTTTCATTTTGATAGCCCAAAAATTATTATGCAATCTGAGACTTG
Source organism: Dipodomys spectabilis (assembly GCF_019054845.1). Lineage (NCBI taxonomy): Eukaryota > Metazoa > Chordata > Mammalia > Rodentia > Heteromyidae > Dipodomys > Dipodomys spectabilis. The sequence goes on from NW_024871136.1 coordinate 790,709, forward strand.
CATTGTATAAAGACTTTTTATCCATTCATAGTTTCCTCTATTCTTTAGCAATCATCCAAAATACAGTGTTTGCTACATTGCAATCCTGTGGATAGTCAATGATTCTATAGTCAATCATGAAATCTATCATGTTCCAAGAAATTGTGAGATATATGCCAACCCTGATTTGAGCATCAGCAATTCTAAACAAAAATTAAAGACATAATCCGAGCACCTGTGGCTCATGCCTGTAATCCTAGGTACTCAGGAGGCTGAGATTTGAGGATCACAGTTTGCAGCCAGCCCAGGCAGGAAAGTCTGCGTACTATTATCTTCAATTAAAAACAAACAAAAAACCAGAAATGGAGCTGTGGTACAAGTGGCAGAGTGTTAGCCCTGAGAACAAAAGCTCAGGGACAACACCTAGGCCCTGAGTTAAAGTCCCAGGAGTGGCACAAAGAAAGACACAAAATTCAATTATACCTTTGAAATATAGTATGCAATGTTCTAACCAATAGATGCACAAATCAATCATTTTGCTATATTTAGAAAACTGGCTAACACTTAAAATGATTTATCCAGAAATTATTAGCAAAAAAAAACAGTGTACTGCAAATAAAAAATGAGACAACTGTATTTATCTAATCAAAACAATTATCCATTTTTAATGTACAAAATTCAATAAGCTACTCTGCGGACTTGAAAGTAAATCAATAGTGGAGTAATTTCCAAGTGGAAAAATACTATAAAATATTTACGAAACACGTTTATATTTTGAAAATTACATGGCTACAAACTATTTTCATTGTAAAATCACATCATCTAAAAGTAACGTTTTGTGTCTAAAAAAAAGTGTCAGGAGCTGGGCGCCGGTAGCTCACACCTGTAATCCTAGCTACACAGGAGGCTGAGTTCTGAAGATCGCGGTTCAATGCCAGCCTGGGCAGGAAAGTCTCTTATCTCCAATTAAGCATCAGAAAACCGGAAGTGGCGCTGTGGCTCAAGTGGTAGAGGGCTTGCCTTGAGCTGACGAGCTCAGGGACAGCGCCCAGGCCCAGAGTTCAAGCCCAATGACTGACAAAAAACGTGTCAGGAAATATCTTAGGGAAATCTGTCACTGAGCTCCAAAATGAGGCTTGTTTTTCTACATTTAGAAAACAGGTTTCAGATTCTATCTGTTCTTGTGTTATGATGGCAATTAATGAAATAAGTTGCAAAATGTTTGCGGTTGTATGATCATCTCTGCTCAGAAGAAACTTTGAACCACTTCGCTGACATCTTTTTTTCCATTCAAGTGGCAGGACCCAGGAGATGAAGTAGGAATCCACAATCAGACACTTGGCTTGTGTTCTGAATTGAAGTAATCCTTTGATAAATTATCTTGATGTATTTGTTCACAGCAGTACCTAGTCTGGGTGAGATAGTTGTATTAAAATTTTCCTCATTAGAAAGATGCTTTAGAATAACTTTAATTTGAAGAAGAAACAGATTTGGAAATCAGATTATCCTCTCCTGTTTTGCTTCCCTTCTTTTTCCCACTCCATTTCCCATCTTCCCTACTTCCCATTTGCTTCAAGTGTAATATGAGTAGTCACTGGACTACTCACTGCCTTTCTTCGATGTAAGTTTTTTCCAGTGACATATGGCAATATGTTAATTTTATGAACAAAATTTTGAAGAATATCCACTATCCTAAAATGTAAACACTGAAAGACCCAATCTCATACATCTTGTTCTAGTGAATACTGATTTTTTATTTCATTTTTACTCAATTTTCGAAAGGCTGCATGTGTATAATGAACCAATAATAATACCAACCTCATAATTTACTTTCACAATCATCCTTTCTTTTGGAATGCATACCATCATCTCATTTGATCCTTAAAATAGGCAGGAACCATACCCATTTTAAAAATTAAGAATTTGAAGCAGTGATGTACAGTATACCCCCTCTTTATCCTTGCTTCTCACTGAGCTCTATCAAGGTCAGTCGGATCATCAATATTACTTATTTGTTGATTTAATCATCTGTGGTCAGCTGTCTTGCTTCAGAATCTAAATGAAGATTTCACCAATCTCCAACCTCACGACCTTTCTTCAGCAAAACTATCAAGCCAATCAGTTATGAACTTTTTGGGAGTATCTCCAGCAATAGTGAACTTGGTATTCGTGGATGAAAACAACCAGACAAGTTTTTACAAAATCTTCAAAGACAATGGAGAGCTCAAAATCCGTGAAAACGATGTGGACCTATATCTGGGAAAAAAAGGAAAATAAGACTATAAACCAATACAAGCCAGAAGACAATGATGCCAGAATTGTGGCTTATTGTTTTTAGAAATGAACTAAAAATATTGGAAGAAAATATCTGCCAACTTAAAATCTGTTTTTTAAAAAGTACTCTTCATGAATGGAAATGAATAAAAAAATTTGGACAAAAATGACAGTTCATTATCTGCATACACAACTAAAGGTCATTCTTCAGCAGAAGAAAAGGGATGGAATCTCGGATGGAATGTTGAAGATGCAGAAAGAGCAACAAAATGGTAAATATGTATGTAATTCTAAATGATTATTGACTATAAAATAGCAATAGTAATGATATGGGACTTAAAATATATTTGTTTCTATAGTAGCAAATAAGGAGAGGGAGGTGGGCAAGTGGTGATTACATGTTCTAACATCATTGACTTATTCAAGGAGTGAACAAAGTACTTTGAGAACCCATGGATGCTTATGATCTTTACTAAAAGAATAATGAAATGATGTACTATACCTATCAGTAAACATAGGCAAAATGGGTAAAATAATCCAAACCAAAGGATGCAGGAAGAGAAAAGAAAAGAAAATGAGACAGGAAAACTGGAAACCAAAATTTAAGGTATTAGATTTAATCTGAAACATCATTTACAATCTTACGTGTACATAGACTAAATTGTTCAATTGAAAGCAAAAGGATGTTATGCTAAGTAGGAAAAAAACCTTGTGGCCCATTGCAAGAGAAATGCCTAAAACATAACAATGTACAATGTTTAAAAGTAAAATGTTAAGAAAAGCTATACCATGTAAACAATTGCTAAAAGAAAACCAAAAAATTGAACTATAGATTTTGAGAATAAAAGAAAAACTCTACTAGAGAGAAACATGAATATTTTATAAGATAAAATGTATTTCATCAGAAATATAAAATTTTGAATTTGTATGCATATAATTATAATATAACCACAAATTAAAGGAAAAGGAGTGAATCTCTTCAAAATAATAAAATTATTCCTATCCACAGCCAACATTATGTCATCCCTTTACATATAGAGGAGGATATTTTGCTGGGTTTCTAAGTGTAATGTGCATATCCTCTCGTGTTTTCTACCACTTGTATCTTTTTATTTTTTCTTGCCTCAAATTTTCTTCTCAATTCATGTGTTCTTTCAATTCAATGTGTAGATATTCTCTAGTCTCTCCTATCCTCCCCCAATAGAAAGCAATTCTTGATTATACTTCTTTTAATTGTTTAATTGTTCTTCTCCTGCACTTCTGAGCTAAGATTCTTAGGACAATAAATGGAATGAAAGAAACCTTTAGATCCCATTCATTGAAATTCACAGAAATTGAGCTGCTTCTCCAATTTTACTGAATCTTCAGTTTTCATCTTACTGATTTATTTGTAATGCAAGTGTTCATTGCTTCTTTGAAACTCTGTCTCCCATTGGTTTGGTGGACACTATGTTCTGTGAAGTCTTCTCCAAGTTATCATATTCTTGGTGCTTTTCATTGGATTCAGTTTGTTTATTCTATATGTTTCATTTTATTTATATATTTGTCCTGAAACTTTTGTTTTCTACTACTCCCTCTGCATCAGTACATTTCAAGTTATATGCTTAAGACTCTACATCAGCATCATTTAGAGACATTTGTTTAAAATGTAAAATCCTAAAATGTACTACCACATTTGAATCAGAATTTGAAGGGTTCAGGGAAGAGCCCAAGAATGTACAATTTTTAACAAACTGTTGGTGGTTCGGATGCTTACATTTTATAGACAACAATGAATAGGAAAAAAACGTATTATCTCCGAACTAGTAATTAATACTTTGTTTTCTTAATTGTTCAGTATTGAGGATTGAACTCAAAGCCTCACACTTGGTAGATCAGTATTGTATCACTAGTTTGTTTGTTTTGATTTTCAGATAAGGTCTTTTTGAGCTAGTCTTGAATCTTGATCCCCCTCCAAAACCCTCCTAAATAGTTGGGATTGCAGATGAGAATAAGTATTTTAATTGAACTTAAATGGTTAGTTTCCAAACATGTCTAATGTTTTGGGGAAATGAAAACACATACATGGATAAATGCAATTTTTCTTTTCCATTATGAATTTACTTTATCATGATTTTAGTGCTTGGCAAAGCCCACAGCAACTCAAATTCATTGGATATTTCTGATGGAAAGAGATTGTGTAATACATTTTCATAATCACTTGTGCAAAACTCTCTAGGATAGAACTTATATGTTCATGTATGTATTCAGAGACACATTAAAAGGGAACATATGTTTTTTTATTGGCTCTGACTAAGTTTTGTTTAATCTTATTTCATTTTACTTGGCACATTATATTTAATCATTTTCACTACAAAAATATACTCCAATACTGATGAGCTTAAAGTAAGTGTTGTTCTAGAATTCATTGTATGAACATATTTGATTTATTTACACATTGCAATATTAAAAGGAGCTTGATTGTGTGGATTAACCCCCTATATATATACTAGTTAATGCATATCCTGTTGTTTCTTAAGGGGCATATACCCAGGCTGACATATGACAAGCTACATATAGTCATTTACTGCTCAGTAGGTTTTCTTTTTTGTTTAAAAAATATTTATTATCTTTAAGTTGTACAAAGGAATTTCAAGTCAACATGTCAGTTTGTTAGTATAATGCATCTTGGTTGGTGTCATTCCTTTACCCATTATGTTTTTATTACATTTCTTTTGGAACTACATTTATTTTAGGCTTGCAGTCTAGAGCTTCAGGCTTGGTAGGCAGATACTATTTCACTTGAGCCATATATTCAGCCCTTTTTTTTTTTTTTGTGGTTGTTTTTTAGATAGGGTCTTGCTTTTTGCCAAAGCCAGACTAGACTGTGATCTTTCTCTTTTACACTTTCCATCAAAGCAAGGATAATAGGAATAAGCCAACACTGTCAGCATTTTCTTTTCCATTATTTAAATGATTGCGTTTAAATCTTACATTCACACCTGAACATATAGTATGAGAAACTTGTAATTTTCTACCTCCTATCCCTTGCAAAATAGTCCTTTTTTCATTCAGTAGGTTTTCCAGTGTATGTTTTCATAGACTACTAACTTTCTTCTACATCGTATATATCACTAATAAAACTAATGCAATTAATGCTCAATTAAGATAGCTATTATACTGCTTATGTTACCTAAAGGCAAGAAACGGGAAAGAAAATGAATATGCCTTTAAATGTTCATCAACATTTGCTTTTTAATCACCCTTAAATACCATATTTTGTACTATAAATATTAAACCTGATTTAAATCATCATCTACACATTTATCTATATAGCATTATCTAAACATAAACTGTATAAAACTAAATAATCTTAAATTGTATTTTCCATTAGTTTTACAATTCAGCCAAAAAGGAAATTGGTTATTGTTCTGTGGCACAGTTTCCTGGAGATGGCATTAGAAATATTTTCAGTGTTTGTGAAACAGTCTAGTACTTCTTCTATCAGCACCATCCATTATACATTTTACTTTTGTATATTCAAAACCTGTTGTAAAGTTTATTAGCTTATTGATTTAGGCAAACACTGCAAAGAAGGTTGAGAAGAAATTTTTCCAGTTTTATAATTGAAGAAGCTGAGGCTCAGGCTTGCCCAAAGGCAACTAAGGAAGTAAAAAGTTTAATTTAGACCTAGATTCTACATAAGAGCACAAACATGATACTTGTCTTTTGGATCTTTGCTTATTTCTTCTCACTCTATATAATTAATCATCTGTATTTCCATCAATTTTATTACAAAAGAAATAATTTAATTCCTCTTTATTGTATATTACACTAAATATATATGTATATGTGTGTATACACATATATATATAGGGTGGTACTAGGCAGATGCTTAACCTATCTCCCATGAAAGTATGTGATAAAGCCATTATTCCAGAGGGCTCTATCCTACAACTATAGGACAAGAGGTATCTGTGTAAACAGGTACTTCCTAGATCCTCTTGTTTAATTACCACTATAGCATACTTTTTGTCCTTCTAACATACTTATGTATGACTAGCCATAAAAATGCAGTTTCTTTGGGGTATTTGGGTGTTTTTTTTGAGAACTCCCCTGTCACATAAAATTTATAATATGTAAAACTTTTTTCTCCTACAAGTACAAAATTTAAATCAATATGACGTAGTGATAATGTTTATGGCTAGATTTAAACTGGGAGGAATGTTGGAAAATGGGGAATAGATGTTAGACTATGTTTTTATGAACAGGTATTGAAGCTAATATTGTACTTGTGATTCTCAAAATTGTAGGTAAATCACCTTATTGCTTGGAGACCTGCCTTGTTTCTGAGCCATTCTCAAATAATATATGTAGAAGGAAAGATAGTTTATGTCCTCTGTATAGCTAACCAAGCCCCGAGCCTTTTACAGCTTGAACCTAAGAAAGTACTTTTGAGATAACACTGGGCAAACAAATGGTCAAATGTCCTGAACCAGAGTTCCTTGGACTACTGGGAGTACATTTAATCTTGTCATAATAACACTACCTCCTCTTGTAATGTTTACCAGCACTTTGATGATTTTTATTCAGTCTTCTGCACATTGTATTCAACCAGAAACACAATGACCTATTATACCTAGAAAATGTAGCTTACATGTATTCATTATTTATAATTTTCCTATAGACGAAATAGTCCTACAGCCTATATCGATGGGTAGTTTTGACAAGAATATAGTCATTGTCAAAGAATGGAAGATCATTAATTCATCCAGGAAATTACTGTTGGTGATAAGATGCTCATTAGAGGGCATATTGAAGTGCTAATGGGAGTAGTCCCTTAGCTAGACAGAATGGGTTTTTGTTATTTGGGACCAATATAAATTATCTTTTTATTGTACCTTTGCATCACAGATAAATGAAAACATGTTACAGTAGGAAGACTATGAAAAAGGTCTGGCTTCGGGACTATTTTATAGAAATTCCTGAAAGCTAGTGCTAATAAGCCTTCTCAACATTTCCATCAATCTTTAGAGAAAACTTTTGGCAGAAAATAATCAAATCTGAAATTGTTTCTATAATCCATTAATGTAATATATTTGCTAAACATTGATTTTGATATTTTGAAATGTAGCATAAAGCTACTATGTACTGCCTGTTAGTTAAATGAGGAAAAGTTGGCTTATGAAACATGAAAAGGGTAATTTTAAAGATTAAACCACTATTTTCCTGGCCCCATCACTTTATATGTTTTCATTTTCTTTTGGTAGTAAGCAGAAGATAAAGGACAAGAAAATGAACCAGTAATAGAGGCCTAGATAAAAGTTTCAGTATTAATGTCCTGATCAATTAGCATTTTTAGTTTGAAAGAATAAAAAAGTGTTCCACAGACATGATAAAAATTATTTTGTATAGTTACTAGTAAAAATCAGCAAAAGGAAAAAGTGGAAAAATAAGGAAGCTGAGATTTAAAATTTTTGCATACTATTCTCTCTGTACATTTCATCAGATTTAGAACATGCAGGTTTCAGGTATAATTTTTGTATCCTTTAAGAATAAGTCATTTGATTCATTATGTTAGAAGAGTTTAGAAAAACTATTGAACCTCAAGTGCTAATCCTTTTTTAACAACTAATTTATTTTGTATATTTGATGTTTAGTTTGCTTAATTTATTTTCCTATCCTAAAATTAGAGTAATATCTGCATACTTTTTATAAAGATTGATCATTTTTATTAGGTACTTTATAACAATGTACAGACAACTGTTATTTTTGATGTTAGTAGATTTTACTTTGAATTTTCTTCTAAAATTGAAATCCAATTACATATCCAACATAGATAGAATTACAGAAAATTATAGACCTGTCTTACAGTATGTTGCAATTTCTAGTGTATCTTACACACATTTTCTTATTTGTTCCTCACTACAACAGGGTAATAATCTGAACCAACAGTATTATTCCTTTGACAAATGTGCCAACCAGCAACAATTGATCTTGTATTTGATAAACACTATATACACTCATATGCATTGCCATGTGATCTTCACAATGACTCCATGAAATATGACATTATAGATAACCTTTAAAGTATTTGTTTCTTAGAGCCTGCATTTTCTAGAGCTGTTATAACAAATTATCACAAGTTATATATTTTGGGTGGAGGGAGAGTATTCTCCATTCTTACCTGGATAGAATGTTTCTCTGTAACTTATCAGATTGGACTTGTACAGACATTAGTACTTTTAATAAGTCTTACACTGAAAACCTGAGCTTTCAGACTGAGTACTTGATTTGAACTCAATACATTAAAATAGATAGCTGAAAGGTCTAGAATAGGTTAATATCCTGAGAATTTTTCTGATATTGAATGCATTTCAAACCTTATTTTTAATGCATAGTCCTAAATATAATTAATATCAGCAGGTTTTGGTAACCTACAATCTTACACAAAATATTCATAGAAGCATAGAATTTTATACTTAGATAACTGCTTAAAAATTATCCTGACTTCAAGTATAATCTCAATTAGAAAATATTGTGACCTGATGATCCCTTATAATGTGTTTTTTAAGGAATTTCTTTAACTTTATTTTAATTTGATGAATAGTAGACCATACATGAACATTATTAGAATTTCTGGAATAGGTGATTTAATACAATCCATGTATTTTAACAATCTAAAACATAGTAAAGAATTTTTCTGTAAGTGTATTATGTCTAATTAACTAAATTGTTTGGACTTAGGATGTAGTTCAGTCATAGCATATGATAACCAGGCATGAGGCCCTGATTCAATCTTCAACACACACACAATCACACACCTACACACACACACACACACACACACACACACACACACACACACACACACAACTTAAAAAATAAAAGAAATTAAGCTGGAAAGTAGTGGCCACTTTGAAGGTGAGATAAATGGTACAAAGATTAGCATAGAGAATTTCAAAGTGTTTTAATTTTCTTCCATTAAAAAATCAATTCAAGCAGGTAAATTATACATAACATATATATTGTGAGTATATGTGATCTATATTATATATAATTATTGAGAATATTACTTAGACTTAAAATGAAACATTACTATTTGAAACAACATGGATGAACTTGGAGGACATTCATTGCTAAGTTAAATAAACCAGACTTAAGGATAAAAATGCTGTTTGATTTCACTTATTTGCAGACTTTTAAAAGGATAATTAAATAGAAATATAGTGAGAATGATGGTTATCAAGGGGGCAGTGAGAGGAAGGAATAGAATAAGGCTTAACATATAAAAAAATTCCCAATAGTTACCTGCTTATATAGTAACCACTGTATTTGTGTATAGCTTTTGATCTAACATTTTTTTGTGGAAATGTTAAAAGGCTAATTGGATGTCTGAGTCTTTTATAAGCAACCATGGTTTCCTTTTTATAGCATATTAGACCACATACTTAATGACATTTTCACTTTATTTTTAGCCAGTTACCAATGAATCTGAAAAAAAATCTCTTTCAATGAAACATGGACCACCAAAGTATAAGCCTCCAGTTCAGCCTCTATCAATGGTGAGTGAATTTATTTACAACAATGTAAGTACTAAGAGGTTCACCATAGAGGAAAATACAAATAAACTTTGACTTAAGAAACATTCCTTATGCAGCTAGCATTTAAAAACTTATATAAGGGTTTGTTTCTTTGGGTATTATGTGGATACAAATAATAATCATTCTACAATAGACTATATTTAAGACTATAATTTAAAGTTTCTCTTCAAAGTCTCAAAATAACATTTCGGGATGAATTTTCAAAATTATTTAACAGCTTAAATGATATTGATAACTATCTGGGCTCTTCCTTTTGTTGCAAATGGATACTAGCATATTTTCATCATGTATCCTTGTGCCATTTTCACTCATACTTCTCTAGCACATTTTCCATAACAAATTCTCCCAGCTTCTCCAGTTTTCAGTTGCTTTTACTAGCTTTTATTTCCATATAAGATGCATATATTCTTGAAAAATTTGATCAGATTTTCAACTTCACATCCTGTTTTTTGCTGACATGGAATCTACTAGTCATAATCTGTTCCTAGGGCTGCACATATAAAATGCTGTGACTTTTGTTGCTTTTTCTTGCCATTTTATTATTTTTAAAACTATGCTTATGTCTCCTCTTAGTTCTTTCTCTGCTTAGACAACTCTGACTGATTCTCCAACATTCACTTGAATTTTTTTTTGTTTATTCTGATACTCTCAGATAGAATTAATGCTTCCTCTTTGTTGTCATAGTACTTTGTACATTGCACTGTTAAAAGGACTTATGATACGGCATTCTAGGTAATCCATACTGTATTTCCTATTGATCTTTGTATATTTTATAATTAACAATAGTACAATGAACATATTAGAAAATTAATTTTAGTTGAATAAATGAAAGGATGGATGGATGATATCTCATTTTAAGGGAAGATCATAAATCCACGAAAAGGTATGAGTAAACCATCCCCTAAGCTCAGCGAACAGGACAACAAAATTATGAGAATTTTATGGTAAATATAGTGTAGTCTGGTGATTTTGTTGAGATATTTCCATATTTTTAAGGGATACAAGACCATAGCTTCTTGTCTTAATGAAACTAGGTCATTTACTCTTTCAGGATACACAAAATCAGCATACATTTTAGAATGCCCATGGCACCTCTGACTAGTTTGTACAGCAATTACAATCCTCCAGCTATAACTTCCCCTTCATAAAGTAAATTTCCTGCCTTCACTAACATACTCACTCAATTACAAAAATCTTTCTGTATGATACTTTTGAAAAATTCTGATTTTAAAAAATATAGGAGAAAATTGCTTAACTACTTTAATAAAAGCAACTTCAAAGATATTATCTACAAATTTCTTATTCCCATATCCATGTAAGTTAACATAAAATATAAAATATGAAGGGATAATCATTTTGTTTAAGCACATCAATCTTCAGTTCAATTCACAAAACAATTCTCTCATATGTGACGTTATCTCAAATATAACAAAATACAGCTAATTATACTTATGTAAGGACCACATATTATCAGTGTTATTGTAAAATATTTGAAAAGTACCTGTAAAATTTATCTAACCTTGTCTTTCTACACTGGAATTATGCAACGTAGATAAAATAGTGGCTTACTCATCTTTAAAATTTAAATGATTTAGCTGGGTGCCAGTGGCTCACATCAGTAATTGTAGCCACTCAGGAGGCTGAGATCTGAGGTTCAAAGGCAACTTGGGCAGAAAAGTTCATGAGACTTTTATTGGCAAATAACCACAAAAAGCTGGAAGGGAAGTTGTGGCTAAAGTGGTAGAGTGTGTTTATAAAACTGGCAACTAACAACATACTAGTATTCATGAGAAACAGTTTGTATTATGTCAGAAGTTGTTTTTCAAATTCAATCAGTGCACTCTTAAGTGCACTGATTTCTTCTAATTTAAATGTCAGCCCCATGTTTATCCTGCCCATGTTAGTGGTTTGCATATAGTACTCCTACTGTATTTTCCCAATTACTGACTATATATTTGTGTTAATAAATGAGTTCATAGGAAATTTAAGTTCATATTTAAATTTAAATACTTAAATAACTTAAAGTAAGACCAGTTAAGCCATATATTAATAGAATATGTTTTAAGTCTCTGAATTCCTTCCATAAAAGTGTACCAGTAACCAAGATGCCTTATAATCATAAACCACTTTGTTGAATGGCAATCCCTCTGTACAACTACTTAAATATATTAAAACCAATTTTTCAATGCTTAGTTTAGCACATTTTTGTATTATTTAGATAGAATTGTGATGAACATTTAAAAATAATTATTGGTTTATGTAATCAATTATCTAATTTATATTTAATACATACAGAGTGGCATACAGAATGAATATAACACAAGGATGCAGAAGAAGTGCTATAAATGGATTTTTTTCTAATTGAAAATAGTTTGCAGATTAGTTATATGCTTTTCTAAAGCATAACATTGTTAATCTAGAGCCATGGTCAAAGTGGCAGAGCTCTTGCCTAGTAAGTACAAGATCCAGAGTTCAAACCTCAGTCCTACTTTTTTAAAAGTGTAATGAATGAAGTATTATGTCAGTAGCTTACACTGTAATTATAGGTCCTTAGAAGGCAGAAATTGGGAAGAGCATGGTATAAGGCCAACCTGATCAAAATTTGGTTAAGATTTCATCCAATAACAAGTTGACTATACGTTCCTGTAATCTCAACTACATGAGAAACCTAGGTATGTATTGAGTGCCTGTTATTTCCAAGCACTAAGCTAAATGCATGGAGTTACTTCATGTTACTTACATGTTCAAGTTTATATTTATACAAGAGGGGAGCCTTTGTTCTTATTTCAGGTGATAGACAATAGAATTATGATACAAGTAAGTTCTCTGAAGGAAAAATACAGTCTGACATGAGTGTGTGTATTTAGACTTTGTTCTTATCTGAGGGAATTATAGGTAAGGACATTAAAGAAATGGTATTTAAGATGACATATGAAAAATAACATTGACATATCTAGACAAATATTGATCTGAATAAGTACTGTATGAGGGAACATGAATAGAAACAAAAGTAACTAAAGGAGTACCCTGGAAAGAGCCAGATTATCAAAAGTCTGATATTTCATGTTCTATGGAGGTGTTTATTCTAAAGGGAATGGATGCCATTGAAGGATTTTAATCAGAGAAATATCAGAGTTACAATTTACAAATGTCATTTGGGTTAAAATTCAGAGAAAAGATAAGAGCTAGGGCAACAGTTAGAGTCAAGGAAAGCAAACGTGCTCTCTAGATTTTAAATCTGTTCATGATATTGCCTCTCTTGTATCAAATTCTTGCCTACCTAGATTCTAGTCACTTACTTTTAAAAATTAACATTGAATATATTGAGCATCTTCTCCCTTGAGAGAATTGGAAAAATCATTTAGAAAAGTATTCTGTGAAAATCCATGAACATGTAAAAGTTTGCTGTCAATATTTAGTGTTCTAACTTCAGACCTGAGCGAACTATTGGACACCTTTAAATATATATGTAAAACATAGAACCTTTTAAACAGAAGGGGAAATTTTATAAAATAATTAAACAATAAAAGTAAGTGAAATGTTGAGCTATACTGTTTAACTGTTAAAGTTCTAAAGTAGTTCATTTTCATAAAGTTGTTTAAAACATTCAATAGCACATCTTAGTACTGTATTTCTAGACTCTTGATCCATGAGAAATGTTGAGAAATTAACTCATTAAATGTTGTTTAATAATATAAAATGAGTAGTTCATTTTAAGATGTAGTTTTCAAGTAGGTCTCTAGTATATGGACCAAAGGCATATGTAATTATCAAAATTTTAATTAATTGCAAATATTCATTGAACGGGGGAATTCTAGTAAACTTTCTTCCTTGTGAGAAATGAATTTTTCTTTTTGGAAAGATCAAGTAGCCTCTTTTCCAGGATACAGAGTAAGGAAAAAATTTCTATCTGCTAATATACTTTCATCTAAGGGTTAAACTTAGATAAATGTCCTATCCTTAGAAAAATATACATACATTCATACATACATAGTCTCTTAGAACCCAATTTTCATACCAAACACAAGGTAAAGTAGGACATAAGAAGCTGGCTCAAATTTCTTTTTTCTGTCTTTCTTTTTTAATACTTTTTTATTATAAAATATTGTACAGAGGGGTTACAGTTAGATGAGCAAAGTAATGAGTACATTTCCTATTGAGCATTGTTGCCTCTTTATTTTTCCCCTACCGTCCCTTCCCTCCCCACCTCCACAACTACACTAACCACCCCACTGACTAAATTGTAAAGTTTGTTTTTCAACATTGTGTCTTGTGCATCTTATTATTACAATGGGTCAACCTGTATCCCTATTTAAGAATTTTGTTTTTTCCCTTCCCCTCCCCAAATTAGACAAGTGTATATACCAGATGCAGGACACTGACATCAAATACAGTGAAAACAGGGGTTATACCGTGGGGGAGGAACATACAAAGAAAAAAAATCACATGGTACATTATATATACATTAGAAACAATAGCAAGAAAGAAAAAAACCCATTTAAGTCCCTATCTTGGGGTTCATTTCACTTAACATCATCTTATCTGGTCATATGTACATAGCTTTTCTGCTTATCCCAGACATATGCTAGTTATTGCAAATAAGGGAAACCATGGGACCTATGTTGTTGTTGTTGTTTTTATTTTGTTTTCTTCTCATTCTGACATGCTTGTATGCATCTGTTCAGTGGTCAGAGCAGACATCTTGTAGCACTTTCTAGATTGTTTTAACTTAACAATTGAACAAAGAAAAATGTTTGATATAGTAAAATATCCCACACCATTTTTTTATTCAGAGCAGCTAGTTTGCCTTAAGACAATAGATTGTTTGTGTGATGAGTATTTTTAATTGGTTTCAGGAAACAGTAGATGAAGACTGGGTGTATTGGCTCATGCCTGTAATCCCAGCCAGTCAAAAAGTGAAGATCAGGAGAATCAGTTTATGACCAGATTGGGGGAAAAGTTAGTGAGATGCCAACTCAATACATAAGCCGAGCATGATACATACTCGTGTTCCCAGGTATATGGGAGATCATAGATAGATCTTCATCCAAGTCAGCCTCAAGCAAAAGTGCATGAATGGGTCTGAAAAATAACCTAAAGCAAAAAGTACTGAAATCATGACTCATGTGACAGAGCATTTGCCTAGCAAGCCAATTATCGAGTTTGATCCCAAGCACTTAAAAGAAAAGGACAAATGTTAGTGACTCATGCCTGTAATCCTAGCTACATAGGAGAGTGAACCTGGGGGGTTATGGTCCCAGGCCAGCTTGAGCAGGAAAATTAATCTCAGTGGAAGAAACTGGTTGTGGTGGCCTACAACTTTCATCCCACCTACAATAGGAAGTCTAAAATAGGTGGACTGTGGTCTAGTTGTATTACCAAGCAGGAAATAAAATTTTATCTCAGAACTACCAGCACATAAAGAGGTTGGAGGCATAACTCAGAAGTAGAACACCTTTACAAAGTGGTTGAACAAGTTTACACTCCCAACAACAATGCAATAGGGTGCCCTTCTGTCCACATCCCCTCCAGCATCTGTTGTTATTAGAGTTCTTGATTTTAGCCATTCTAACTGGAGTGAGGTGGTATCTCAGTGTTGTTTTGATTTGCATTTCTTTTATGGCTAGGGAGGTTGAGCATTTCTTCATGTGTCTATTGGCCATCCTTCTTTCCTCTTCAGAGAAGTTTCTCTTTAAGTCTTTAGCCCACTTATTTATTGGGCAGTTGTTTCTTTGAGGATTTGTTGTTGGGGGATTTAATTTTTTGAGTTCCAAGTATATTTTAGATACATAGAGCTCCCCTATGACCCAGCAATCCCACTTTTGGGCATTTACCCAAGTGTTTACAAACAAGACCACACTAAAGCTACCAGCACAACTATGTTTATTGCAGCATTATTTACTATAGCTAAGATATGGAACCAACCCAGATGCCCCTCAGTAGATGAATGGATCAAGAAAATGTGGTATATATACACAAAGGAATTCTATGCCTCCATCAGAAAGAATGACATTGTCCCATTTGTTAGGAAATGGAAAGGCTTGGAAAAAATTATATTCAGTGAAGTAAGCCAGGCCCAAAGAAACATAGGTCCCATGGTTTCCCTTACTTGCAATATCTAGTATATGTCTGAGTCAAGCAGAAAAGGTCAGATAAGGTGATGTTAGGGAAATGAACCCTAAGATATGTATTCAAATGTTTTTATTTCTTTTTGTGATTGTTTCCAGCACATAAGATGATTTCTTTGTTGCTTTGTATGTCTTTCCCCCACAGTATAACCCCTGCTTTCACTGTATTTGATGTCGGTATAATTTGTGGAGGGGAATGGGAAAAACAAATCGTTTAAATAAGGATACAGGTGGACCCATTGCAACAATGAGATGTACAAGTTATTATGTCGAAAATGAACTTTACAACTTTGGTGGGGGGGCGAGGAGGATTGGGTGGGGGGACGAGGGGAGGATGGGAAGGGATGGGAAGAGGAAACAAAGGAGGAGGCTTCAATGCTTGATAAGAAATGTACTCATTATCTTGCCCATGTAATTGTAACCCCTCTGTACAGTATTTTCACAATAAAAAAAATGCCTCTGTTAAAAAAAAAAAGTAGAACACCTATCTAGCAAGTGTGAAACTATACCTTTAAAACCACAAAAATAAGAAAGAATCAGTTAAAACATTTTTATGCCCAATATTGAAGATGCTTTAAATCTAAAATTCCACTAGTGGTGGATCAGAAATATTATTGAGGTTAGAATTATCTTTTTTTCTAACATTTACTTGCCACCAATGTTCTGTTTAGTCTAAGGCTTATTTATATAGTCAGATATTAAATTATCCATGCTGATCTTTCCTATTTTAATGTACTTTTTATTGTTACTGTCATTAAAAGAAAAAGTATATCTTAGTCCATAGTATAGAACCTAATCACTGACTGTAGAAAAAATATCAACTGGCATACAAATCATGATCCAAATGAGCTTGAAACTACATAGTATTATTCAAGCTTAAAATGTTAGCTTCTGAACAATGAGCCAGTTATCAGGTATGATTTTCAGATTATAATTACTGATTTCCCAAAAGATGTTTTAGGCAATAATTGATATGAATGACTTTCAATGTTGCTCACTAGGATTTCTAAATTCAGTTCTTCCATAGTTTATTCTTTGCATTATAGTCTTTAATTTTAGACTTCCACTCATATATCTGCTTTAAAATGCTTTATCAATTTTAAAATATTTATGATTTCCTTTTAACAGAATTATATAAAATCACAGAAGTTTCAAAATTCTAAAAATTTTCTCTGTAATAATAAAAGTTGCTGTTTTTCTCCTCTAACAGCATAAATATGGTATTTTTAAACTACAGATATTTTCAGTAAAGTGAAATTGTCATTCTAATAGATTTTTATTGAATTTATTTTACTAATCAGTACCCATATAGTGGTTTAATAAATATTGCTTCTAATTTGAACGTCTACCATTCATTTTTTATATGTGCATCTGCTATTCAGAACCTAAAATAGGGAAAATTAGAATTTTCTTATGATATCCATATTTGTGAATAAAAACATTAAATAAGAATTATATCCATTTGACCTTAGAAAAATTTGCCTCACAGAGCATTTCCTAAGGAATTTAAGCAAGAGATTTTTGCAGAAAAAGTATAACAAGATCATTAGTTATATCTATTAAGGAAAAATAGGCTAGGGAGATTTATTTTTGCACTAGTTGAAAGTGAATATATTTAAAAATTCTCTATGGAATAGCCGTTATCATGAAAACTAACAGTAACAAATGCTGGCAAGGATGTACCCAAAAGGAACTCTACTACACTGTTGGTGGGAATGTAAACTTGTTCAACCACTCTGGAAAGCAGTTATGGAGGTTTCTCCAAAGACTAACATAACCACTTCTTTATGACCCACTAATTCCACTCCTGGGCATTTATCCAATAGAACACAAACAATGCTGAACTAAAATGATCAGCACAACCATGTTCACTACAACATTATTTACCATACCCAAGATATGGAATCAACCCAGATGCAAATGTATATACACAGTGTAATTCTACTCCATCAGAAAGATTGATACTGTACCATTTCATTTGTAAGGAAATGGAAAGCCTTGAGAAAAATTATATGAAGCAAAGTTAGCCAGACTCAAAGAAATATAGGTGGCATGTTTTCCCTTATTTGTAGTAACTAGAATGTGTATAGAAATCTGCAAGTAAAAACACTGGATGGTAAAAACAATACACTTGGACATGATGAATTATACAGGTCTCTCTCTACACACTCACACATTGAGACCAAATGAGAAATATCAGTTTTTTAAGCCAAAATACAACTTCCCTACAATATCTTTGTTGTTGTTGTTGTTGTTGTTGTTTCGTCAGTCCTGGGGCTTGAGCTCTGGGTTTGGGCGCTGTCCCTGCACTCTTGACCTCAAGGCGAGCGTTCTACCACTTGAGCCACAGCACCACTTCCGGTTTTCTGGTGGTTTATTGGACATAAGAGTTTCACGGACTTTCCTTCCCCGGGCTGGCTTTGAACCATGATCCTCAGATCTCAGCCTCCTGAGTAGCTAGGATTGCTGGCATGAGCCACTGGCGCCCGGCTACAATCTCTCTTAAATGTATACATTCAGTATGTGGCTGAAAATGGAATAAGCCAGTCAAATTACCTTATTTTTTTATTGTAACGTCTTCTTTCTAGCAACACACTCAGTACAATTCCTCAATGTGATCTTCTTAAAGTGTGATTTTTATCCCTAATTTCACCATATTGATTGTTTCTGAGATTTTAACTTTGAGGTTATTATTTTCATTTCAATTATTTACACTGATTAGAATTTTGTGCTTGATATTTACTAGTCATCATTTTTATCCACATTCCTTTGTAAGACTTCATAAAACTTATTTATTTGATACTCATTAAAAAACAAAGACTGGAAATTCCTAGTCTAACAGTCTATAGTTGGAAATGCTCAATACCCAAAATCTGAAATATTTTGAGTGTCAACATGGTTTACCCTCATGGAAAATTCCACACTTGATTTCATGTTACACATTTCAGTGAAAAATTTCTTTCAGGCGATATTTACAAGTTATATATGAAAGACAAGTGGGTTTTTATGGTTATACTTTGTTTCCATCCCCAAGATAATTCAGTATGTATCACAAGATAATTCAGTATGTATTTACAAATATTCCCAGATTAAAAAAACACTAATCCAAAATGTTGGCCCCCAATTTTTACAAAAGAGATATTCAATCTTCACTACATATTTTAGGAATATTTTTAAAATATGGATTAATAGTGAAGAATGTGTGTGTGTGTGTGTGTGTGTGTGTGTGTGTACGCGCGCGCGCGCGCGCGCGCACGCGCGCGCACGCGCTTGAGCACTGGGGATCAGGCCAGAGCCTTGTGCATTTTAGGCAAGTTCTCTGCTCTTGTCCAACAGCCCATCTAATATGTGTCATTTTTAAACATTTTATATAATGTTTAGATTATTTTGTTTGCTCTACAGTACCAAGAACTGAACTCAGAACCTTATACTTATTTGACAAGGGCTCTTCCTTCTGAGCTACATCTCCAGTCTTTTCTTTTTGTTTGTTTTTCAGATGGGATGTCCTGCTAACTTTATTATTTACCTTATTCTGCTATTGAGGTTTATTTACTCTGTTTTTCTGTTACTAAATAAAAAAGTTATTCACCTGAAACTTTCTTTTTTAATTTGTATTTGTTAAATGTATTTGTTTAGTGATCTGTATATTTCTTTCTCAGAAATATGTCTGTCTTACAGATTTTAATGTCTCATTTTTGTCTGTATTAAATTTTTTGCACTTTTTAAATCTCACTAGAGATTCCCTTATCACAATGAGTGCTTCATTTCCAAATGATTTCCATCATCTTTCTGTTACTGATTTGTAACTTGTTTCTTCAGTTTTATTTGCAAAACATTTTTCTCCCTTTTCTTTCTACATGTACACATTGCTGTTTTTGTAATATATGGGTCAAACCTGGGACCTTGAATATGCTAGATAAATAATCTACGGCTTAGCTACACCCCTAACCTGATGTGCTTACTCTTTGTACACTGAGAGCCACATCATCTGTGGAAAATACAGAAAACTGAAGAGAAGGAATACCTATTGTATTCTTATTCACACTTTTTGTTTTAATTTCATCATTTATATAATTTATATATTTTCATTTATCATTTATATATTCTTTTTTTGCCAGTCCTGGGGCTTGAACTCAAGGCCTGGGCACTATCCCTGAGCTGCTTTTGCTCATGCTAGTGCTCTACCACTTGAGACACAACACCATTTCCAGCTTTTTCTGCTTATGTGGTGCTGAGGAATCAAACTCAGGGACTCATGCATGGGCAGCAAGCACTCTACCACTGAGCCACCTTCCCAGCCCTCATTTATATATTCTTATGATAACTTATTTTAGCAATTTCTTTGGATATATCTGTTGACAGTAAAATTATTCACTTTCATTTCCTTTGAAAATTTCAGTATGCTAATCTAAATTTCTTTCTCACTGTAGTACAAGTCATAGCTGCTGTAGACTTTTCTACAAGGACTAGAAACATTAACTTTATAGTTACTCAAAAGCCTGTGTGGCATCAATCACATCAAAGGATATTAGTTATCAATTCGTAAAGGCACATAGTATGTGATTAAACATAGATTATAGCTAGTTGAAAATTTGTTTTTATTTCCAGTACGTTTTTACCTTCCAACTTGAGTTTTAAAATAATCTATTGACAGGAAATTGTGATAAAATAGTTATTATTATAACTGATGTAGAACATTCTGTCTGTGTGTTTAATTTAATATTTAGAATAACATAAAAATCCTACACTACCTACTTTCCCCAGAATGTGGAAATTTCAGTATTTCTGTTTCTTTTCCATATAAACATTTAATGACATTTTCTGATTCTCTTTTCATACATGGGTCTGGGGATTTAAATCAGAACCTTGCTACTTGCTACAGAGGTGGTCTATCCATCCCTCCAGCCTTATTGGATTAGTTATTTTTCAAGTAGGGTCTTGTATTTTTACATGGAGCTGACTTCAGATTGGAAACCTCCTACCCATAGTTTTCCACTTAGCTGAGGCCATTAGCATATATCAACTGCCCTCCCTGTTAGTTGAGATGGAGTTTCTCTAACTTTTACCCAGGCTGGCTTCAAACAGTGTTCCTCTTGATCCCTACCTCCACTGTGGCTGGGATAACAAGTGTGAGCCATTGCACGCAACCTACGTTTTAAAATTCTTTACCATTTTTCAAAATGAACAGTTTCTCCTAGACATTATCTTCATCTGAGCTTCATAGTTATTGTCTTAGAAGGTAGATTCTAAAGCTTTTATTGCTATCAGTTCTAATGTATAAGACATATAGGTATTTTTCTTATATGATACTGAAATTATATTTATAACATAAGTATTGTTTTTCTTAAAGCTTTATTGAAATAGAAGAAATATCTTCACACAGATACAATTATTTTTTGTCATTTTTCAACCTTCTTTTCATCTATACTTGAAATATGACTAAAAATCATACTGTTGTTCTGCTTTCAGATAAGCAAAATATTGACAGCATTTCTGTTGTCTTACGAGGTCATTGAAGGGATAAACCTCACTGATGCTTGCTTGCACTAAAATTAATAAAGAAGAAAATGAAAATAAACAAGTAGGACAAGGAGTAGTGTATATGAGCATATCTTAGCTTAGAATACCTATCCAAGGACAGAAAGTATAATTGATAAGAAGATTGGAATTGGGCCCTGAAAAAAATAATTAGAAAACTAGGTAGAAAACACTTCTATTTCTATTTTTTAGAGACATGATCTTCTATTTCTACTTCCTGTATGTATGGATTTTGTTTTCCACATTCTCTTCAGTGGGGTCCTTTTCTACTTTTATGTGCATGTGACAGAGTTGATTTTTTCACAGTGCCTAGGATTGCCAGTCCTCACTTCATGCAACTAGTAGAAAAAAAGTTTTCTGAATTCTAACTCTAAATCTGATTAGCCAAATTCAGGTTAAGTAGATGATACCTACAACCAAGGTACTCATTATACAAGGTACAGCATAGGATCAGTGTTAAAAGAAAAGTAAAAGCTGGGAAAATACTCTATGTCTACCATGCCTGCATATGTATACAAATATTACTTCTGAAGTTTTACTTTGAAAGCGCACACTGTATTTAACCATTAAGAATAAGTATCACCAATAAAATTAACATCCTTTATTCTGTTCTGATATGAGTATGCTGTTTCATACTAAACTAAAAAATTACAACTTTATATTTTTTTTATTTCCAGCCAGTAACAGCTCTTTCATCAAGTGGACCTCTGTCATCTTTACAGTGTGTAACTCTACCCACTCAAAGAGTACTTGACAGATCAGAACATTTTTCTAGAGACAGAGTCAGCACTCCAAGGTAATCTTTACTGATAATAAGATTTACCTAATTACAATCTTAATTTAGCCTAGAACATAGAAAAATTTAGTTATATTTTATAGGGTATTTCAAACATGACATTTCATCCCCAAAATAATCACCAACTGATTGGATATAAACAAGAGAACAAACAGTAGATTGCAAAGAAGTAGCCTAGCCAGGCAATTATTTTTAGGAACATTGGAAAACAGTTCTTGTGGGACAGCATGCAAATGAGTGTAATATCAGCATACATAACTATTCTTCCAAATGGTTTCACAAGAAGATTAGTGTTGTCTCTTGCTTTCTATAGATTAACAAATAGAAATGAATATTCGATAATATTTTCCTTCAGAGAGATTTCAATTGGGAAATAGGTATTTACTAATATTTAATGAATATTTAAATATGTACTAATGTTTACCTTTTTATTTTAAGTAATGAAGGAACAGTTTCACCAAGAAATGATAAAAGAAACAAATCTGAAACAGAATTGTCTGACACAAAAGGTTCTGAAACTTCAGGTGGTTCTTTGGACTTGAAAAGTCTCCAAGAACTAACAATAACTGAAAGTGATACACCTCTTCTGGACTCAGGTTCTGAAAGATGTGTAATTGATTCTGACTCTGATAGAGGCATTAGTTCAGACTATGACATGGAAAAATACTCAAAAGACTCTAGCTCAGTGATTTGGGGAACAGATTCAGATTCAGAAAAAGGCCCCAGATGCTTCGACTCTGCAAAACTTCTGTTAGAAGGAAAAAGCTTCCAGATCGATTCAAGCTTTGTAGAAGTTCTGATGAAACCAGAGCAGCGTCTGGTGAGAATTGAAGAGTGCCATGTAGAATCTGGCTCTCTGAGACACTGGATGGATTCAAGTTCAGAAAAATGTTTAGAAGATTCTGACTCTGAAAAATACTTGTTGGACTCTGATAATGGAAAAACGGACAGAGATTCAGGCTCAGAAAAATTCCACATGACACTCCCATCTGAGAAACACACATCAGAGATAGAAAAAAGCCAAATGATTTCAGATTCTGTAAAATGTCTGATGGAATCGGATGGATTGATTGACAAGGAAAAAGTCTGCAGGATCCCTGCTTCTGAAAGGCGTGTAACAACCTCAGACACAGAAAGTGGTAGAATGGAACCACCCTCTGCACCTACAGTGCACGTGATGAAAAAAGAAAAACACCAGAAAATTGGTTCTAAACGATACAACATAGACTCTGACTCAGAGTTAAGTGGGATAGACTCAGACTCAGAAAAGCTTGAGCTAGGCTCAGCTGTGAAATATCTCATAGATACGAAACCATTTCAGCTAGGCACTACTGCTGAGAATCTTTGGAAGGAGTCTTGGTCTGAAATACAAGCACTGAACTTGGACTTTGAAAGCCCGAAGAAGATCTCTGATACTGGTGAACACATGAGGAAGGCTAAAACTTGCCATGGTTCTGCTAAC
Organism: Dipodomys spectabilis; assembly: GCF_019054845.1. Lineage (NCBI taxonomy): Eukaryota > Metazoa > Chordata > Mammalia > Rodentia > Heteromyidae > Dipodomys > Dipodomys spectabilis. Next base: position 814,469 of record NW_024871136.1, read on the forward strand.
TTGCCAAGATTCCAAATGGGCTTCAAATCTGATTCTAGAAGAAGCTGGATAGAGCCTGAAAGGCAAAAATCGGACTATGAGTATATTGGACGCCGAAGTAGATCCAGAAGATCTCAATATCGATCTGTAAGACTTCAGGAGAGCTCTGAAGAATGTCCGGATGACCTTCAAAGCTATTGGGATAACTTCGAAAGGGAGCGACTGAAGTCTAATTCTGAAAAACAGACAAACATTGAAAAGGAAAAAGACAAAGATGAATCAAAAGATAAAGTAAAACCAAAGGAGACAAAGTTTGGAAAGGAAGGATTTATTCTGGCTGAAAAAAGAGGCAGACCTGACATAGAGATTGAAACTGAAAAAGAACAGAGAATCGCTCTTGATCGTGAAAGACAATTTCATGAATCAGAAAGTGAAGCGCATAGGCTGGGTGCTCGCAAAAAGGCTAATCGCCCTCAAGGTAAGGTGTAATGTATGTGGATTTTGAAACCATATTGTTTCACAAGCTTAGTAACTTCCAAAATGGCAAACGTTTGGAATGATTTGGGTCTGAAATCATTTTAGCAGTAATTCAATGATTAGACATCTTCATCTCAGATTTTTATTTTTTATTTATTTCATAAAATAATAGTTTATTGATTGCATGTAATTTTAGCTGTATTACTATATGTGATAAACTTTTCAGAATTAGAAATAGTGACTTGGCATTTTGGTGAGAATAATCTAAGTTCTAATAGCATGGCCAGTGAAAACCACTGAGGTCTTTCACTGTCATTGAGCTTTACAGGGGGGACCCAACAGTTGCCCACACAGAGTGCTCAGGTCCACATAGGAGACTTTTCAGCCAGTACCATTCTTACACAGACTCTACCATGCCCATGCAACTAGAAACATCTAGAACCATTCTAGAATCATCCCTTAAGGGTGCATTGGTGTCCCGGTCATCTTATACAGTACACAGAATCTAACTTTCTATCTGCACCTTTTCTCAAATGACTATTTTTAAAATGTAGTTATTGTTATTATTAAGGTGTTGTACAGAGAGGCTACAATTTCATAAATCAGATAATGAGTACATTTCTCTTTGGACATCATCTCTAATTTTACTTTTCCCCAATTTTCCCTACTTGTCCCTGCCCACAAATTGCATACTTCATTTTCCACACAGTGACTACTGAGTACAATGTCTGTATTTGTTCATCCTTCTTCCCTCCATCTCTGTGCCCCCCACTTTGTCCTCTCATTTTACTTTTAAAAATTAGGCAAACTGCTTTTATCCTCTTCTGTTACATGGAGAGAAATTATACAATTCCTAGAAAGAAAAGCAATAGGTGTAAAAACACCATGAAATTTATCTCCTATCATTCTGGAGTAGGTAAATAGAGAGAGACTATTCATAGTTCTTCTTATAGTTAGTTACTGACCAAAGAGATAATTATACAAACATGAATTTGTAAAAATTTAACTCATCTTCTTTCTCTCAAAAATTTATTAAAAACATCCAAAATTTTCAGTGAAAAGTTGTAATGATTTAGTATGATGGACAAAATTAAAAAGATGACAACTTGGCCATTTCTTAGGCCATATTATCAAGACATGTAGATTGTGAAAAAGAAACTATTACCATCTCATCAATAGTGTGTTAATTCTGTTTAGTCATTTTCCACGCAACTTTTTGACCCAAAGCTTCAAACCTCCAAAACTCAGAATAAGCACCTAAATATTCTAAGAAGTTGCCCCTCTGAGATTATAAAAATGTCTATGGCTCAATAAATTCCTGTGAATCCTTTCAAGAACAGATTATTTAAAATAATTCCCAATTAATGTCAATAGTTACTCATATTAATATGCAATTTCCACATAGTAAGTCTTGAAATTTGTTCCATATTACAACTGAGTTTTCCTTAAGCTATGTGCGTATTATATGATAGACTATTGATTCCAACAAAAATTAAAATGTACTATATATTGGGATATTTACCAATAGAAAGTATTTCCACATTGCAGTTTTAGTCATATTGAACCTCAAACCATTCATCCAGCTCATTTTAAAAAAGCAAAGAAAACCCAAAAACCCTCACTGACCTCCAGTTAGAAAGCAGTCCTATTGGAATGGATTATGTAATATGAGAAATTAATTTCTAAGATTCTCTTTTAAAGCAGCTTATTAATGGAGTAGTGATAAAAAATCAATTACCTTTTATGAGAATAGAGAAAAATACCTTAAAATATGTTTTCATTTAAGTTGAATTCACAGTATTCTAAGTCTTTAATATCTTTCTGTTTTAATGAGGTAATATTAGCAATCCCTTAAGAGGTGCATTAATCAGCATAGAGGATATAAAGATTTAAATTTCTCATATTACTTTTGTTTTCAATATTTTCAAACACTATTTGGTAAATATACAATAAAATGAAATTACTGCTTAGGGCTAGAAGAGTCATGAAATTCAAATTCATTGTTAATGATATGCTTTACAAAAGTTTGGATATTGCCTACTATGTGCTCAGTATACATAATAAATTCATAATAAATTACAATAAATTCATAAAAGTATAACCTTCATTAGCACTTTTAACCTTTTTATAGTCCATTATGTAAAAATAGTATTTGCTGAAATCAAGTTCATAATGTGCCAAGCATTATACTACAAAATTGTATGCATCATTACATCTAATTTAATTCACTACTGTTATACTTGCTTATACATAAAAGATACTATATACCTTATATAGTAATATCATGAGCTACTTAAACATTTTATACATATTAATTGTCTAGTGATTATTCAGTAGGGGTAATTTACAAAACTAATGTACTAGATTTATATGTAGAAACACAATGAGCCTCACAACCCTAAGAGGTAGGTTATTTTAACCAATGAAAAAACTGAGATACCAAAGAGTTATGTAACTAACAAAAGTAGCAAACTAAATTTAAAAAATCAGGATATGATCTCATGTTCCAATATCTGTGCCACTAACCATGAAAAATGTACTTTCAACTCTAAGTTATATGTTACACCTATTTCCCAGTAAAGACAATGGGTCTGTAAACACACATCAGACTTGTCTTGGACTTTGTGCATAACTTCATCTTATTTTAGACCCTTAGTTCCTAATAAAACACAATTATGTAATCTCAAGTTTTCAACCTGTGATCTTCTAAATTATGAAAACAATGAGATTATTGTCCTTGCTAGAAAAAGGAGGAAACTGAACTTCAAGCAGAAAACTTTGCCCCTATCACCAAGCATAGGAACACCTAGTTTAGCATTACTTCCATGGTATCTATGACTTCATAGAGTGAAGAGTATAATTGAAAGAATGTATTATTTTTCTGGAGGTAATCAATTAAGTATATTTTGTTGAGTTTTACTTGAATTTCAATACTACCAATTGAGTGGGAATTGTTTAATTTGTCAATAATTATTAATATAATTATTTATTAGTATATGGTAAAGCTGAAAGTAGAAAATAGAAAATAGAAAATGTCATAGCTTATCTTATGCATTGTTAGCTGCTGTGTGTTGAAAATAAAAACAGAAAGGCTAAATGTAATTTAGAATTAAAATAGAAGGCTGTAGATGAAATAAAAGTATTCTCAATCTTTTATGCAAAATATACATTGAAGCTGGATGCTGGTGGCTCATGACTGTAATCCTAGCTACTCAGGAGGATAAGATCTGAGGATCACAGTTCAAAGCCAGCCCGGGCAAGAAAGTCCATAAGACTCTTATCTCCCGTTACCCACTAGAAAATCAGAAGTGGTGCCAATAGCTCAAGTGGTAGAGTGCTAGCCTTGAGCAAAATAGTGCCCAGAGATAGTGCTCAGTCAAGCACTAGGACCAAAAAAATCCATTGATACTACTATTTAGCTGAAACTTCCATTGTTATTAAAGAATAAAAATGTGTATAACAAATAAAAAAGAGCTCTTTGTGCTAGTCATCTCTTTACTACTATATAAGTAGCAACCATTTCTTAAAGTAAGATTTTACTATGTGTGTCCCTTCTCTATGCTAATAGTAAAGAGTTATGAAGAAAATAGCCTTGCTGCATCACAACAACCAAATTTCAGTCTCTTTACTCCTGTGACTAGGGACCATATGTGGATGCTTGTTGTTCAATTCTATGCCCTAATACTCAGATGAGAATTTGCAACACATTTTTAGAGTTAACTGAATATCTGTTTAAATTTTATATAGGCAAACATGCTACCAACCTGTCCTAATGCAAACAGTATATACTCTTTCTACAATGTTATTTTTCTAGGACTGGAAAGTAATTGAGTCAATTTGATGTTTCTAGGGTTTTGGAGGCCACTTTCCATGCCCCTTCCACTTCCCCAAAGAAAGAAAACTGAACAATACACCATGCCACAACGAGATAACAGAGGTGAGTAATAGTAGAAATTGCCTAAGAATTTATTTTTACCCAAGAATTTAATCATAGTCTCTTTCAATATTTAGAAAAAAATAAGTCAGAATTTATTGTGTCAGAAGTGTTCCAATACCATATTGAGGTTCAATCATTCTCTAGAACTCATAAAACTCAGTATGCAGTTGTTCTCTAGGCTATTTACTACAAATCAACATCAGCAAAAAGAAAATGTTCATGGAGTAAAGTCTAGAAGAAACTAGGTATGATGTTCCAAAGAGTCCCAATCTAATAGTCATCCAGATTCACACTATTTATCTAGCAAGGAATTTTGACAGTATGTAAAATATATTTCCTGTCGTGGAAGCTCATTAGATTCTGTTACTTAAATATCTCTCTATAATTTTTCTTGTTATTATAAAGCTGATGCACAGAGAGGTTAACAGTTATATAAGTCAGGTAAAGAGTACATTGCTTTACGGACATCATCCCTTCCTTTGCTCTCTCTCAGTCAGAATATATTTTTAACTGATTTCAAGGTTGATTTCATCCTCTAAAGCATAAAAGTCAATGTTTGTAAGTATTTAAGTATATTCACAGATTATGCTGGCATCAGCACAGTTAAATTTAGAACATTTTTATCATTATAGATGGTAACTCAGCGCTATATACTTATTGCTTACCAACTCTTCCCATTCTTTTTAATTTAAGAAAGCACTAATTAACCATCTTGAAAGATCCCCATATTATATATATTTCGTGAGTGGAATAATACAGTTTATGACCCCTTGTAACTACATAATGCTCTCAAAGTTATACTATATTATAATAGACATTAGTATTTCATTCTATAAATGATTAATATCCCAGAGAATAGATATATTGGATTTTATTTGAATGTTAGTTGATGTTAATTTTTAACTATTATAAATAAGGCTGGTATAGACACTAGTATACAAGCATTTGTGTGAATATATACATTTTAATTTGTTTTGGGCCTATACCTAGATAGGAAAATACATAAGTACAGTGCAACTGCATGATCTGTTTCTTAATTACCTGACTTTAACCACTTTAATGAGTGCCAAATGGCATCTCATTTCCATTTACTTTTCTTTACTAACTACTGATATTCTTATATAACTGTTGTCCATTTTATATCTTCCTTGGGTAAATGTCTATTTGGACCCTTTTCATCATTTTTAATTTTTATATATTTTCTCTTAAAATTTAAAGTTTTTAGAGTTTTATTATCTTTCAGTAGTTATACAAAGGAGGTGCCATTTGACAATATAACAATAATGAACATAATGGATCTTGATCATTGTCACTGACTTCATCATTCTCAGCGCCCCCTTGTACCCACACCTACACTTACTTTTCTTAACTTTGTGGTATATGCCATGAGTTTGTGACTATATTCTCCCCCTTGTTATATTTCTAGTATCGCTTATAAGAGTCACTTTGGTGTTCTGAGTACTTGTTTAATATTAGGTATTTAATTTGAAGATATTTTTCTTATTCTGTGGCTTATATTTTTACTTTCTTGATGGCTTCAAAGAACACAATTGTAAATTTTGCTGGAATATTATAATTATTTAACTTAATTTTATGTATAATATATTTTCCCTTGTAGCCCATGATTTGAGTGTCATATGTAAGAATGTTATTCTGGGGCTGGGAAGGTGGCTCAGTGGTAGAGCGCTTGCCTTGCATGCCTGAGGCCCTGGGTTCGATTCCTCAGCACCACATAAACAAAAAGAAAAAAAGCCGGAAGTGGCACTGTGGCTCAAGTGATAGAGCGCTAGCCTTGAGCTGAAGAGCTGAGGGATAGCGCTCGGGCCCAGAGTTCAGGCCCCACGACCAGATACCCCCCCCCCCCCCAAAAAAAAGCATGTTTTTTCACTTCCAAAATTGTGAAGATTTACACCTATTTTTTTCTAAGTGATATTATAGTTTCAGATTTTACATTCCATGTTTGACTTATTTTTAAGTAATTAGAATGGTATGATTTAAGAGAACAGATCTTTCTTTTTCACATAGCTATTCATTGTCCCATTATTACTATTGAGAATATTAAGTGCTCTTGGTGTACTTGTTCTGGATATTTATTCCATTGGCTTGTATGCCCAACATAGTACAAACATCACACTTTCTTGATTGCCTTTTGCCTTGTAGTAAGTTTTTTAAAATCTTGGAATATAAATTCACCTACATTATTTTTTTCAAGACTGTTTGATCATTCCAAACTCTTAATTCCACATGAATTTTATAATAAACGATAATTTACAGAGAAATACACTGAAATTCTTATATAAATTGTACTGAAACTGTAGATCAAATTTTAAGTTATGACTAGCTTAAAAATAGCAATTCTCCCAATCAGTGAACATAAGATATTGTTCACAGATTTTTTCAATATTTTCTATTTTTTCGCAGGCTTTTAAAAAATTTTGTAAAACAATATTCTGTTGTCTTCAGAGTATATTTGAACTTCTTATTAAATTTATCACAAAGTATTTAATTTATTGCATACTATTGTAAAGGGGATTGTTTTCTTGGTTTTATTTTTAGATTCTTTATTACAAGGGTATAGAAATACAATCAGTTATAAGTACTGATTTTGGATCTTGATACTTGATAAATTCATTTGTAATATTTTCATTAGGATTTTTATTCATAAAATTATATCAATTGTAGGTAAATATAGTCTTTTATTTTCAATCTTATATTTCTTTTAGTTTGCTATTATCTCTAATGAGACCTTCCAGTATAATATTGAATAATAATGCATAATGTTATATTTTGAAGACAAAGATAAAAGTAGAAAGTTTTGTCTTATTCTTCATCTTAGGTAGAAAATGTCCAATGTTTCATCACTAAATGTAATTTTTGCAGTAAATTTTTATAATCTCCTAAAGACAGAGATTTTGTTCATTTGTTAAGTGGTCTTAATGACAAGGTATAAAGTGGTGTCAAATGACTTTTCTTCATATATTAAAACAATTCTGTGAATTTTATACTCTATTAGTATGATGTGTTGCATGTTAAACATTGTAGTCTCAGTACTAAAATAAACCCAACTGCTATCCATAATCTTAATATCCTGAAGAATTAAATTTACTAGCATTGTGTTGTGGCATGTTACATCCATATTCATAAGAGGCATTGCTCTATAATTTCTTATTTATGACATCTGTAGTTGACCTTGTTATCAATCTAATTCTAGCCTGGACAGAATATGTAAGGGCATAATCTTGTCTTGCCTGTTTCAAAGAAAACTTTTAGAAAGATTAGTATTACTTATTTTCGCTTAATTAGTATCAATTCTTTAGTATACTTCACCAGTGAAACCATCTGGTTCTGCACTATATTTTGGTGAGAGGCTTTAGATTACTGATTCAGTCTCTTTAGTTGGTATTGGTTGGTTCATATTTTTTCTGTTTCTCTTTATCAAGTTCTGGCAGGTTGTATATTTCTTGGAATTTGTCCATTTCATCTGTTAACTAGTTTGCTGGTATGCAATCATTCATAGCAGCTTCCATTTTATTTCTTTAAGTACTATAGAAGTGTCCCACTTTCACATCCATTTTCAAAAATTGACTCTTCTTTTTCTTAGTTAACTAAAGTGTTGCCATTTCTTTTTATGTTTTCAAAGATGCAACCTTTTGGCTATATAGAGTCTATTGTTCCTTATTGCCTATTAATTTATAATCTTTAAGTCTTCATTTTCTACCATATTCTAGCTTCGAGTTTAACTTGAACTTTTTCCCTTTAAAAATATAAGGTCAAATTATTGATTTGGCATCTTTGTATGTAATAAAAACTTTGGCAGCTATAAATTCCCTCTGATCTACTAAATCCCATAGTTTGTGTGTTGTACTTTCATTTTCATTTGCTTCAAAGTATTTTCAAAATTCTATTCTTTGACCAGTTGGTTGTTAGAGAGTGTTGGTAGCTGAATGTTTGTGATCTCATATCTAGAGAGCCTGAGGCAGGTGAATTATGAGTTCCTGGCTAGTCTGGGCTATATAGCAAGACTGTTAGGGTTTTGTTGTTGTTGTTGTTTAAAGAAGGGGGTCTGTTTAATTCCTTCATACCTGGGAATTTTAGATTTTCTCTTACGTTACTGATTTCTAGTTTCACTCCTTCAAAATTGAAGAATATTACCTGCATCATTTTTATCCTTTTAAATTTGATTTCTTTATGGCTAAGCATATGTTTTCTACTGGGATATATATATATATATATATATATATATATGTATATGTATATATATGTATATATTTGTTGCTCAATGGAATGTCTTTAATCGGTATCTAATAGATTTGATTATGTTACAGTGATGTTCTGCCCATAATTAAGTATGAAATAATGAAGTATAGAACTATTATTACTAAATTATATATTCCTCCATTCATTTCTATACAGTTGTATTTCATGTATTTTAAGTGCATACATATATACAATTCTGTTACTTTCCTGGTCATTTAACACTTTCATAATTATCCTCTTTATCTCTAGCAAGTGTTTGTTTTAGGTATAGCCACTCCAATTTTCTGAGAAGCTGTTTTTGTGATTTATTTTTCCACTGATTTTCTATGATTTATCTCTCCTTAATTACTTTAAAATTTTTTATCTTTACTGATATTCTTTATTTGAAAGAGACACTGCCATCATATCTTTTTCTGCTGCTTTAACCATGGGGCTTTTTTTGAACGCTTTTTATTATAAAAATGCTGTACAGAGGGGTTACAGTTACATGAGCAAGGTAATGAGTACATTTCCTATTGAGCATTGTTGCCTCCTCCTTTGTTCTCCCCCACCATCCCTTCCCTCCCACCTCCACAACTACACCCTCCTTTCTCCCCTGACCCTGCAGAAGTTGTAAAGTTTGTTTTCAACATAAGGTTTTGTATATCTCATTTTTTCTTTCTTTGTATGATTCTCCCCCACGGTATAACCTCTGTTTTCACTGTATTTGATGTCAGTGCCCTGCATCTTGTATATACAGTTCCCTAATTCTGGGAGGGGAAGGGGAAAAACAAAATGCTTAAGGGTACAGGTTGACAGCATCGGGCTTTTTAAAGGTAAATCCTACATCTGATTACTCTCAAAATTCCCACATTTCTCATTCTCTTCTATTCATATAGAGTATAAATTCTTGCTTCTTTGCAATATCTCTAGTTTGTGTTGGAACCATAATACTTTAGATAGTGTGTTGTGGCAACTCTATCTTTAGTAAGGCACAGCATCATGACAGAGAGGACATAGTGGAGGAGAGCTTTTCATTCACTGGTAGCTGGGAAACAGAGAGAACAAACTGATGTATACTTCAAAAGCAAACTCTCAGTAACCTATTTCCTCCAACCAACCACAATTCCCTAATTTTTATCACCACCTAATAATTATTACATCAAATTATGATTTCTCTAAAGGATAAATCAATGATTGCATCACAGCCCTCATTTGAATTGTCTCTAGAAATGCTCTCACAGAGCACAGGTTAGGTTTACTAATTTCCTAGGGATCTCTAAATCCCAAAATTGAAAATCAAAACAAGCCACAACAGTCCCTCACAGTGGAGCTTGTTGCTCTCTGCTAATTTGTATGTTGGCTGGTTAAATTAATTTAAAGGTGTATATTTTGATCCCACTGTCAATTCTCTAGTGTTGCTCCTCAGAGAGTCACAACGTTGTGATTACCTACAATAACCTTGGGGTTAACAGTAGGTTTGGCAGGATTTCTCCACCTTTTGTTTCTGGCTACACCCACTTATTAGAACTAAGCAAATACAATATAATTTGAGTATATTTTGTAACTTGTGTTCAGTACTTTTTTATTATTATTTATTTGTTTGCTCTTCCCATCCTTTCCCATAACCCTCCCCTCCCCCCTCCACATGCCAAAGCAGTAAAGTTCGTTTTGACATAAAGTCTTATACATCTCATTCTTGTAATGGGCCCACCTGTATCACTATTTAAACAATTTGTTTTTTCTCTTCCCCTCCATAAATTATACCAACATCAAATACAGTGAAAACAGTGGTTATACCATGGGGGAGGGACACACAAAGCAACAGAAATCATCTTATAAATATGTTAGAAATAACAGCAAGAGAGAAAAAACATTTGAGACCTTATCTTGGTGTTCATTTTGCCTAACATCAACTAATCTGACGTTTCTGCTTGTCTCAGACATATACTAGTTATTGCAAATAAGGCAAACCATGGGACCTATGTTTCTTTGGGCCTGGCTTACTTCACTTAATATAACTTTTTCCAAGTCTTTCTATTTCCTAACAAATGGGGCAATGTCATTCTTTTGGATGGACGCATACAACTCCATTGTGTATATATACCACATTTTCTTGATCCATTCATCTACTGAGGGGCATCTGGGTTGGTTCCATACCTTAGCTATAGTAAATAATGCTGCAATAAATATATTTGTGCTGGTAGCTTTAGTATGGTCTTGTTTGTGATCATTCGGGTAAATGCTCAAAAATGGGATTGCTGGGGCATAGAGGAGCTCTATGTGGAGACTTTTGAGGAACATCCATACTACTTTCCAAAGTGGTTGAATAAGTTTACACTCCCACCAACAATGCAATAGGGTGCCCTTCTGTCCACATCCCCTCCAGCATCTGTTGTTATTAGAGTTCTTGATTATAGCCATTCTAACAGGGGTGAGGTGGTATCTCAATTTTGTTTTGATTTGCATTTCTTTTATGGCTAGAGAGGTTGAACATTTTTTCATATGTCTATTGGCCATCCTTCTTTCCTCTTCAGAGAAGTTTCTCTTTAAGTCTCTAGCCCATTTATTTTTTGGGCAGTTGTTTATTTGAGGATTTGTTGTTGGGGAATTTAATTTTTGAGTTCCAATCATATTTTAGATAGGAGAACCTTTTCCATTGTATGGCTAATGAAGATCTTCTCCGAATTCATGGGATTTCTATTGATCTTGCTAGCCATGTCCTTTGCCATGCAGAAGTTCTGCAATTTCACGCAATCCCATTTGTCCAAACTTTCTTTGATTTGTTGTGTTTCTGGGCCTCTATTAAGAAAAATTCAGCATGTGCCAAGGAGACCTAGGGTTTCTCCTCTTCCTTCCTGTAATGTTTTCTGAGTGTCTGCTTAGACTTTGAGGCCTTTGATCCATTTGGAGTTGATTCTGGTGCAGGATGATATATAAGGATCTAGGTATAGTTTTCTACAAGTGATTAACCAATTTTGCCAGCACCATTTACTGAAGAGACTGTCTTTCTTCCATTCTATTTTTTTAGCTCCCTTATTGAAGATTAGATGGCTATAGTTCTGTGGGTTCATTTCTGGGTTTTCAATTCTATTCCATTGGTCCTGAGGTCTGCTCTTGAGCCAGTATCAAACTGTTTTGATTTCTATGTCTATTCTTTCTGTTAAGGATCGTTTTCAGGGTCTTTTATTGTTCAACATGAATTTTTGGATTGCTTCTTCTATTTCCTTGAAGAATGAGGTTGGAATATTAATAAGTATCATATTGAAATTGTAAATAGCCTTGGGAAGTACCGCAATTTTCATGGTGTTGTTCTTTCCAATCCAGGAGCATGGGAGGTTTTTCCACTTTCTAAGTTCTGTTTTGATTTCCTTTTTCAGGTTTTTAAATTTTTCATCATAGAGGTCCTTCACTTCTTTGGTTAAGTTAATTCCTAGGTATTTTATTTTTTTGTGGAGCTATTACGAATGGAGTTGCTTTCCTGATTTCAGCGATGCTTTTCTCATTGTTGCCATACAGAAAAGCCATTGATTTTTGAGGATTAATTTAATACTCTGCTACTTTGCCAAAGTTTTGAATCAGCTTGAGTAATTTGGGAGTGGAGTCCATGGGATTCTTTAAATACAAGATCATGTCATCTTAAAGACGGAGAGTTTTACTTCATCTTTCCCTATTTGGATCCTTTTTATGTTTGCATCTTGTCTTATTGCTGTAGCTAGGCTTCCTTATACTAAATTGAAGTGAAGTGGAGAGAGTGGACATCCTTGTCTCATTCCTGAGTTTAGAAGAAATGGTTTTAGTTTTTCACCATTAAGTATAATGCTGGCTGTAGGTTTGTCATATACAGCCTTTATTGTATTGAGGAATATTCCATGGATTCCTAATTTTTCCAGAACCTTCATCATAAAGGGGTGTTGGATCTTGTCAAATGCTTTTTCTGCATCTATTGAGGTAACCATGTGGTTCTTATCCTTGCTCTTGTTGATGTAATCAATTATATTAATTGATTTGCGTATATTGAGCCAGTTTTGCATCCCTGAAATGAATCTTGTTTGACCGTGGTGTATGATTTTTTGGATGAATTGTTGAGGTCGATTAGCCAAAATTTTGTTGAGAAGTTTTGCATCAATGTTCATAAAAGAAACGCGTCTATCGTTCTCTTTCTTTGATGAGTCCCTGCCTGGTTTGGGGATGAGGGTTATGATGGCCTCATAGAATAAGTTTGATACTGAACTTTCTCTTTCAATTTCATTGAAGAGTTGGAGGAGTATTGGTGTGAGCTCTGCTTTGAACACCTTGTAGAATTCTGCTGTAAATCCATTTGGTCCTGGGCTTTTCTTAAATGGGAGGTCTCTTATTGATGTTTCTATTTCATTGCTTAATATGGGTCTGTTAAGTTGGTTTAACTGATCTTGGTTTAGTTTCAGCATGTCGGTATATGCTAGGAAAAGGTCCATTTCTGCCAAGTTCTCAAACTTATTAGCATAAAGTTTTGAGAAGTATTCCCTTATAATGTTCTAAATCTTGATTATTTCTGTGGTGATGTTTTCATGCTCATCTCTGAGTTTATTTGGGTGTGTCCTCTTCTTTTTTTGATAAGACTTGCTAAGGGTCTGTCAATTTGGTTAATTTTTTTGAAGAACCAACTCTTTGTTTTGTTGATTTTTTTCTATTTTTTATGAACTAATTCACTTAATTCTTTTTGTTGTTGTTTTTATTTTTATTACTATTTTTTATTGTGAAAATACTGTACAGAGGGGTTACAATTACATGGGCAAGATAATGAGTACATTTCTTATCAAGCATTGTAGCCTCCTCCTTTGTTTCCCCTTCCCATCCCTTCCCATCCTCCCCCGCCCCCACCCAATCCTCCCCGCCCCTCATACCCTCCCCCCTCAGCCCCCCCCAAAGTTGTAAAGTTCGTTTTCGACATAACGACTTGTACATCTCATTGTTGCAATGGGTCCACCTGTATCTCTATTTAAACGATTTGCTTTTCCCCTTCCCCTCCACAAATTATACTGACATCACATACAGTGAAAGCAGGGGTTATACTGTGGGGGAGGGACATACAAAGCAACAGAAATAATCTTATAAATGTGTTAGAAACAATTGCATGAAAGAAAAAAAAAAACATTTGAATACATATCTTAGGGTTCATTTCCCTAACATCACCTTATCTGACCTTTCCTGCTTGACTCAGACATACACTAGATATTGCAAATAAGGGAAACCATGGGACCTATGTTTCTTTGGGCCTGTCTTACTTCATTATTGGTGGGAGTGTAAACTTGTTCAACCACTTTGGAAAGCAGTATGGAGGTTCCTCAAAAGACTCCACATAGAGCTCCCCTATGACCCAGCAATCCCACTTTGGGGCATTTACCCAAATGTTTACAAACAAGACCACACTAAAGCTGCCAGCCCGACTATGTTTATTGCAGCATTATTTACTATAGCTAAGATATGGAACCAACCCAGATGCCCCTCAGTAGATGAATGGATCAAGAAAATGTGGTATATATACACAAAGGAATTCTATGCCTCTGTCAGAAAGAACGACATTGCCCCATTTGGTAGGAAATGGAAATGCTTGGAAATAATTCACTTAATTCTGATTTAATTATTTCTTTCTGTCTACTGGATTGTGGTTTAGCTTGCTGCTCTTTTTCAAGGAGGTTCAGATGTCTCATTAAATTGTTGGTTTCAGATCTCTAATTTGGTGATGTATGAACTTATACCTATAAACTTGCCTCTCGGTACTGCCTTTGCTGTGTCCCAGAGGAGCTGGTAATTTGTGTGTTCATTTTTGTTGAATATCATGAACATTTGAATTTCCTTTCTAATTTCTTCCATGACCCACTGGTGATTCAACAGTGTGTTGTTCAATGTCCATGTGTTACAGGACTTTCTTTTGTGGCTTTTGGTGTTGAGTTCTAATTTTATTCCCTTGTGGTCTGTGAGAATGCAAGGCATAACTTCAGTGTTTTTCAATTTGGACAAGTTTGCTGAGTGACCTAAAATGTGGTCTATCTTGGAAAATGTTCCATGTGCTGCTGAGAAAAACGTGTATGCTAATGCTGCTGGGTGAATTATATGGTAGATGTCTGTTAAATCTAGTTGATCTATTCAGTTGTATATATCTGTGGTTTCTCGTTGAGTTTTTCCGAGTTGATCTATGTAGTGGGGATAATGTTGTGTTAAAGTCCCCAACAATTAATATCTTTGGAACTATGTGAGATTTGAGGGAAAGTAGTGTTTCTTGGATAAATTTGGGTGCTCCCTTGTGTGGCAAATAGGTATTTAGAATTGTACTATCCTCCTGAGGAGAGATCCCTTAATTAGTATGTAGCGGCCTTCTTTATCTTTTCTCACCAATTTTAATTTGAAGTCTATTTTATCTGATATTAGAATTGCAACTCCTGCCTGTTTATTGGGGCTCTTTGCGTGGTAGATTTTGTTCCAGCCTTTCACTTTCAACATATGTTTGTTTTTATGGGTAAGGTGTGACTCCTGAAGGCCGCAGATAAAGGAATCTGGCTTTTTAATCCAACTAGACAGTCTATGTCAATTAATTGGAGAGTTAAGTCCGTTGATGTTGAGAGTTAGGACTGAGAGGTGTTTGTTTGTTTCTGCCATGTTGTCCATCTTTGGGGCTGCAACAACTGGGTTTTTCCTATGATTCTTGGATTCTCAGTTTGGATGTGTTTTCTTGGCCTTTATTATGTCTTGTTGGTTTTCTATGTGTAGGACATCTTTAAGTATCTTTTTATCGGACTGGTTTGGTGGAGATATATTGTTTCAGTTTTTCTTTGTTATGGAAGGTTTTTATTTGACCTTTGATTATGAAGGAGAGTTTAGCTGGGTACAGTATTCATGGATGATAGTTGTTTGTCTTTAGGGCATGGCATACATCATTCCAGGCTCTTCTTGCTTTAATTGTCTGCTGAGAAATCTGAGGTTATTCTTACTGGTTTCCCTCGTTTCCGCTGTTTCCTCTAGTTTGGAGATGCTATGATGAGGCTAGGTTCTGGGTAGAGTTGAGGCCTTTCAGCAAACAGTAGCTTTTCCCTGACGGTCTAGCTTCTGAGTCACTCACAGAGCCCAGCCAGGAGGCATTCTCAGGGTTTATATTTACTGAATTTCAATTGATTGTCTAGGCTGCTGTAGGGAGAGGCTGGATTGTAGCTGAGCCTGGCAGGTCAGATCAGGTTCCTGTGATCTGCTAAATGACTCTTTTGTTTTCTTCCAAGGCCTGAGTTGGAGCTAGCTGCTCAGCTGAACCTTTGTCAATATCAAAGATGGAGGTCTCAGGTGATTGGGCAGGGGTGGCCTTCCCTCCTCTGCTTCCTGAGGAGTGAGGATGTCAGGGTTCTACGCACACCAGAGTTTTGGTTCCTGGACCGTCTCTGGTGTGGGAACTGCAGGATAAAGATATCTGCTCCTTGTCAGTTCTTGCTGGTGTTGAGTAGAATTCGCTCACCCCGGACTCTCTCTGTAGGTATGGCAGCTATGGCTGTCCCGACTGCCACCTCTGCCACCGTAGCCACCACAGCTGGGGCTACCGCAAGTGCTCAGATATGTCTCCTTACCTGGATTTTTGCTCCAGCCAGACTCTCTGTACTGTGATGGCACACTTGGCGTGATTCTCTAGCCTAGGATTGTTCACTGGAACACTAAAACTGCTTTCTATGAGAGAGCTTGTTTAGCCTCTTGCTTCTCCTCTGCCATCTTCCAAGAGCCTGTTTAGTACTTTTTGCAACCTGATGGGTATGTCTCCCAAATGTCTGGTCCTCTGATTCTCTCCATCAACTAGGTGGCCTAAAAGTTAGCTTTCATCTTTATTCACTCTACAAATATCCTCTCAATTGCCATTCACCATCATTTGCTCTCTTTTGAGGTTATTCACATTAATCCTGTTCTGCTCCTATACAAAACTTCCTTAGACTTGATGTATAAATATCCTGAATTCATTACCCATGATACAAAATCTAGGAATCCAAAGGTCAATGTCTTAGCAGATTTGGTATCTGTGTAAGGGCTTGCTCTTTCTTTCTATAGAGAAGACAATAAACACCTTGAATGCTGCTTCCTATGTAAGGAACAAAACACTATTTTATCATGTGAAAGCATGTGGCAGGGGAAAAAAGGGATTCAGCTAGTTCTCTATAGTACTTTTATATGATCACTTCCTCATCTCATAAGTGAGAGCCAGCTCAGGACCTGCCCACACCAAAAGAGTCTACCTACTAATACTATTGCATTAGGAATTCAGTTTCAACAAGAATATTAGAGGCAACAAAACATCCAAAGTACAGCAATACTCTTAGCCTTCTGTTCTGATACAAAGTCAGTTACTTTGAGAAGGTATTAGAAGCTATTTTATGGTCTGCCACTCTCTCCAAGAAAGTTATCTCAGATAGGGCTTCGACATAGGTATGAAAACTGCTATACTCCTCTAGAAATGACATCCCTATGTTCGGAACTGAGTTCTCACTAGAGTGAGGGTAGCTTGATGTCTCCTTGGCTTGTTTCTCTTAGCATAGAAATACTGCATTATGGGCTACAGCAAAGGAACTTAGGGTCCATATATTCTAAACAGCACAGTTATCAAATTAGTGTCTTTATACTATGAATAGTGTCTATACTATGAATAGTTTTGAATCTACAGCATGAATAGAGTCCACACTGTCAATATTATAGACTGGAAGAAAAGTCGGATCTTTTGGCTACACAATTCTGAAATTTGTCCTGGTCAATAAGTAACTAGGGAAAGATAATAATGATATCCTGAGTCTACAGAGAATAAAATTCTCAAACTTGGAATTTTAGAATGTCTCCAAAGTTTCTATATGTTCTTAGCTGTATAGAATGTCCACCTTACAGAATTATGAGGAAGAAAGGGACATAAAATCATGTGTCTATTATCATAGATTCTCTTTTATTACTGAAAATGTTTCTTAAGTTTGTTCATGTCCTCCGTGGCACTTTCTGAGATATTAAATGGATACTTTAAAATAATTTTCATGAATTTCATTGGACAAGTTTATTGAGCCCCTTACATTATGATACCAGAATTCAACATCCCCAGGGCCCATGGTTTTTACTGGAGACTGATCATGTAGGTATACTGTGGCCAGCACTTACAGAAATTCTAAGCTTTCAGAAGGAAATCTTATATTTACCATCAAATATTTTGTACAGTTATGTACAATGAGTCACTTGTGAGTTCTGGGAATGTTGAGAGTCCTCTCCAAACTCAATCTAGGCATCTACCATTAAACAGCTGAGGAGATCTTGTTAAGTATAGCATACTTCAAGATTCTGAACTAACTCTGTTTTGTGCACTCTGCTCCCTAGCCCTTCATCAAGGTGCTTCTGCAGGAAAAATTAGTAGTAGGACTTCACACAGCATGATGATTCCAGTATGCATAACCAATCTCAATTTATGAGTGTCATAATAGAATGAACACATTAGAAGTACAATCCCAGAGGATATGTATGGTACCCTTGGAAATACACCTAAAACATGATATATGTTACTGAGACAACACAGGTTAAGTTAACAGGATCCCTACTGTAGCCACTATCATGGGTCATTCTGTTCTAGGGCTTCCAGTCTACTTCAATGTACTTAGTTCAGGAGTTAGTCTCAGAAGAATTACCTAAAGGCTGTTAGTTCCAATCGTTTTTTTGCTTGTTCTTGACACCAATTCTTTCTACTTAGGAGAATAGATGACACCTGGAAGGTTTTATTGTACTTGTTGATAGGGTGGTGGAGGTGGTGGTGGTGGTCTGTGCGCACATGCATGCTTGCCTGCCTGCCTGCCTGCGTGTGTGTGTGTGTGTGTGTGTGTGTGTGTGTGTTCAGGAACTAGATTCAACCCCTGCTATCTCATTATCAGTGTTGTCAGGTGTGAGCTTGTGCTCAGCAGTCAATTTGCATTCAAATGGCTCTTAGCAGCTTGAAAACTCAGTGTGGGAACTTTTCCTTCACAAAGAGGGAAAAATTTCCAGAAATAGTTTCCAAAAAATAAAGATCATTAATCCTCTACACAATTTTGCATTTACCCAGGTGTCAGGGTTTGCTTTATTCTCCATTCTTGTGAAATCAGTAAATCCTATCCCAAAATATTTACATTTCATTTTCAGCTACACTCTGTACGTTCCTTCTTGTTGAGTTGTACGCAAAACAGGGAAAAAAAAACATTTTAATAGACATATATTTTATACAAGTTAACCAGAAAGACACATCATTATTTTTAAAATTCAAAATAACTTTACATAATCTCTAACCCCTCTTATCCTGATCTGGAAAAGATCAATCCTTTTCCAGGGATAGCTTTATTTAACAATCAAATGTATGTATTAAGACACAAAGATGTTATGCTACTGGGGCTTTATGTCAGAGTTTGGGTGCTGCATCTGAGCATTTTTGCTCAAGTCTAGCATTCTACCATTTGAGCCACAGCTCTACTTCTAGCTTTTTGATGGTAATTGAGGATAATCTTTCAGACTTTCATGCATGAGCTGGTTTCAAACAATGATCATCAGGTTTCAACCTCCTGAGTAGCTAGGATTAAAGGCATGAGCCACTGACACTCAGCAAACCATAGCTCTATTTTTAAAAAAACCAACAGCCTTTTACTCCTCTTGAAAGAAAGTTCACTCAAATCTATAGTAGTGATTTAGAATTTGCAGTATAAAATTCAGATAGATCCTGACTGAAATTCAACAGTAAGAGAGATGTAACAGTAGCAGCTAGGATGAAGAAATGGCTAGTATTTTATTTCATTCTTCATTTTATAATGCAATATTTGAAGCATACTATCGTATAAGGAAAAGAAGTTTGTTTTGACACATCTTTTTTTTTAAGTATAAAGTTGAAGGGATGCATATATTGATGACATTTTGTGGGAAGAGTCCTAAAGTAGTATACACAATCACATGACAAAAGATAGAGAACAAAGGAATGAGTGTATCTTCTAATCTGTCTCTCTTTTTTTTAATAAAACCACTAGAATTCAAACCAGCAGGATACACCTTAATAACTTTATCTCAGGCTAATCAATTCCAAAAGTTTTCACCATCATATCTCCCAATCAGCATTGAATTTCAGCAAATGAAGCCAGGAGAGTATGCAATACTGAAGTATATCCAAACCATAGCAACTGGAATTTAAAGCTCTACTGCTTGTTGCTCTACCAAAACCTGAGCAAAAGAAACTAAATGAAGGAAATGGCACCAACTGTGTAGTAGAGTTCTCTTTTAGACTCAACTTTACCGGCATTTGTTATTGTTTGTTTTCTTGATAATGGCCATTCTAACTGGAGTTCGTGTTGTTTTGATTTGCATTTCCTTTATAGCCATAAATTTTGGATATTTCTTCATGTGTCTATTGGCTATTTTTACATCTTCTGAGACATCTTCCTTTCAGTCCTTAGCAAATTTATTAAGTTGCTGTTTCTTTGAGAGTTTATTTTTTTATTTTAAAAATTAACTTGTTTTTCATTATAAAGTTACTGTGCAGAGGGGTTACTGTTACATAAATAAAGGAGTACATTTCCTCTCGAGCTCCTTTGTTATTCCCCTACTATCCCTTCCCTTCCCCACCCCATCTCATTCTACACCACCCTCTCCCCCACTGCTGCCTCCCGCCTAAGTTGTAAAGATCATTTCCAACATAGTGTTTTGTGAGTATCATTGTTTCAATAGGTCAATTTGTATCCTTGTTTCAGCAGTTTTTTTATTCTCCTTCCCCTCCCCAAATTAGATAAAGGTATATACAAGATGCAGGGTACCAAAATCAAATACAGTGTGACAACAGGGGATATACCATAGGGGGAAGAACATGAAAAAGAAACCAAAAAAGTCACATAGTAAAATAAGTCCAAGGTTTCTCTGTTGAATTTTTGTTTGATCTTTCCAGTGGGCATAGTGGTGTGTTAAAGTCCCCAACAATTAATGTCTTTGGATCTATGTGAAATTTTAGGGAAAGTAGTGTTTCTTGGATAAACTTGGGTGTTCCATTATTTGGTGAATAGATATTTACAATTGTAATATCCTCCTGAAGGAGAGATCCCTTCATTAGTATGTAATGATCTTCTTTATCTCTTCTCACTAATTTTAATTTGAAGTCTATTTTATCTGATATTAGAATTGCAACACCAGCCTGTTTATACGAGCTGTTTGCTTGGTAGATTTTATTTCAACCTTTCACTTTCAGAATATGTTTGTCTTTGTGGGCAAGGTGTGTCTCTTGAAGGCAGCAGATAGAAGGATCTTGCTTTTTGATCCAACTAGACAATCTATGTCACTTCATTGGAGAGTTAAATACACTAATCTTAAAAGTTAGGTCTCTTCCTCCATCTTCCTCTGGACTCCCCAAGAGTTTAATTTTTTGGGTACTAGGACCTTGGTCTGATGTATAGCTGGTAAAAAAAAAAACTCCCATTCTGGAGGCTTTTTTAGTTTGTTAGCTTTGTCCTTAGCTGTGCAGAAACTTTTTAGTATGATGCAATCCCATTTATCAAGTCTCTCTTTGATTTGTTTTCTGGGTATTTATTTAGGAATTTTCTACCTGTGCCCTGCCATTTCCTCTCAAACTTCCTGTAAGTTTCATGATTTCTGGCCTTACATTAAGGTCTTTGATCCATTTTGAATTGATGATGCTTCAAGGTAATAAATACATATCTAGTTTTAGTTTTCTGCATGTTGATAACCAGTTTCGCCAGCACCATTTGTTGAGCCTATGTTTTTGCCTCCCTCATTGAATATTGGGTCTATATAGGTCAGTGGGTTCATTTCTGGGTGTTCTATTCTGTTCCACTAGTCCTCAGGTCTATTTTTGTTCCAATGCCAAGCTGTTTTCATTACTATAGCTTTGTAATAGAGTTTGTAGTTTGGGACTTTTATTCTTCCAACAATCATCTGTCTGCTAAGGGTTGCTTTTGATAGTCAGTGTCTTTTGTTATTCTATATGAATTTTTATATTGCTTTATCTTAAACAATGTGGTTAGGATTTTGATTGTTATTTCATTGCATTTGTAAATTGCTTTGGGCAGTACTACCATTTTCATGGTGTTAATTCTTCCAATCCAGGTGCATAGAAGGTCGTTCCATTTCCTTAAATCTTCTTCAATTTCATTTCTCAATTTTTTGAGTTTTCACCATACAGGTCTTTCACATCTTTGGTTAATTACTAGGTTTGTTTTTTTTTTTTTTAGTCTACTGCAAATAGGGCTGCTTTCCCAATTTTAGTCTTGGTCTTTTCCTTGTTGGCATACAGAAAAGCTACTCACTTTTGTGAGTTAATTTGAGAAAGCAGTTTATGAATACAATTTATCTTGATCAATGTCATCCCTTTCAACATTCTCATCCCTCCCTCCCCTACCTGCTCCTCCCCTTATTCTTCTTAATTTTGTAAGATATACATTGGCTTCTTGACCCTATTCTCCTCCTCTTCTTTTTATTTGTCCACCACTTTTCCCTTTGTCCCAACCTTACCCCTTTTGAGTACTCACTTCTTGATATCTTATTTTGGTGAATTTTGACTTTGCCTTTCTAAGGAATTACACTATTTGAGTTCCCCTTGAATCTAAGGTATTTCAGTTAATATATTTGTATACACTCGCATACCACCCAATATATTATAAGTTTATAAACTAAATCTAGTTTCCACATATAAGGGAAAATATTCTTCCTTTTTCTCTCTAGGCCGACTTACTTCACTTAACATATTTTCCAATTTTTTTCTTTACAAATGATACAATATAATGCTTCTATCGAGGGTTGTGAAATTTCTTTCCAGGTGATCACATTTTAAGTCAATTTTTATAAGCTGAGGAGCAGAGGAAGCGTTACACAAAGTTCTCTTTGTAATTTAAAATACTATTGTGACAGACATGTCTTTAATAGAATGGGAAAATGGGTAGGGAGTATAGCAAAAGTTATCGTTTCCACACTGTGACAATACCCACTGCCAATCCTCTACTCCACTTCCATGGAATTTAGGTGAAGGTCTACTCTGACTGCTTCAAGATGTACAAAAGTGAAAAGTAGAAGTTTCACGACTGAATGTTCTTGATGTGATGCAATATATGATATATAATTTTCTGAGAGAAAGCTAGTCAGAGACATGTGTCTGTTAACTTGGAGCGCTGTTCAGACCATTTTTGTACATATCATACTTTTAAACTCCAAATGTGTTTCTCTTATCATCAGATATGCTAGCTCTAGTTCTGAAACTCTTTAAAAGATAGAATTAATCCCATATGTTTTCAAAAAGTGTACATAGCACCTCAGTAGAGATTTCTCATCAGGAATATGTCTCCAACAGCCTGATGGGGAGAACAGATCAAGTAAAGGGCAAATGATCATCATGAACATTCACCCAGGAGGTCTAACATGATTTAAGCTAGTATAATTAGGACATTACTTAGATAGATATGTGCCAATTGAGAAAAGCCAGGGCAAAGTGAGAAAGAGTTAACAACCCCAGAATTACTTATCTTAGTTATCTTGTCTTTTTGAATAAATACCTAAGATACTCAATTCGTGTGTATGACCAGGTGTTATCTGAAGAGTGGCTAGAAGTGTCTTCCTCTGCTTTAACTCACTTTATTCTAGAGTGATGAACACAGGGCTATAGTAAAATAGGGACAGATCGTTAGCTATATATCAATCTCAAGGATCTTTCCACTTAGTAGTCAGATTGTTGATCAAGTCTTTTCTGGGTGTGGGACTTTCCAGTAAGGTTTTATTAGACTTGTGCTTGCATGTAAGTATTTTAAAATTGGAAGCACCAGCTTGGGGCCAGTGGTTCATGCCTGTAATCCTAGCTACTTTGGAGACTGAGATCTTACAAATGCGCTTTGAAGCCAGACCAAGCAGGGAAGTCCATGAACCTTTTTATCTCCAATTAACCACCAAGTAGCTCAAGTGGTAGAGTAACTACTACTCTTGAACAATAAAGCTCAGGGCCAGGACCCAGGCCATGAGTTCAAGCCCTAGGACCTGCACTTTAAAAAATAGAATCACCAGGGTATCAGGGAGTAAAATCATCCTCAAGTCATTAAGTTTCCATAATGAGTTAAATTCCATATTGGTGAGGCTTCATTCTCAGGTTCATTTCCACCACTGTATGTAATGAGGCTTGAATTTAAACAAGTCCAAGTGGAGTATCAAAGTCCCAATAAATGCTTTTTCTCCTAGCAGCTTGCTTCACTGCTTTGTCAGACAATTTCTTTTAGCTTCATGGGAGTTAGTCTGTTGGTACACTGAGCAGTACATAGCTGCCACTGTGGTGGGTAAGGCAACTGAAATATGACCCATATTTTCATTTTTGATGTTTTTGTTTCTTTAAGTTAGAAATCTTTCTTTACAAATAGTTCCATGTGTATGCACTTTTACAATGACATATTCTGAAGCAAAATAGATTTTTCCTTGTTATACTGTGACAGTTACACAGCTCTAGTGAATGCAGTAAATTAGCCTTTTGTGTAGATGTGTAAACTGGATGTGAAATTTAATATCGTTATCCAGTATTAACATGGTGTATCCAACTTAGTACCATCCTTACTCAATGAAGCTGCTCCCATTAATGAATAGTTACCAGTTGTGAGATATCATTTGCTGATCTGACAAATCTGGTCAGCTGGCACAGACTGCATTGAGCATTTCTAAGCAGTTAGGTTATAAATGAGACTCAGTTTCTGCTATTGGAGACAAAGTAGCTGGATTTAGAACTCTGGTAACTTGCAAGAACTTTAAATTTTCTAGCATAGTAGCCTAATACTTACCTGTTCTTCCTACCATTGACGAAAATCTTATTTGTTCTAATATAGACAATGTTTGGCGAAGTACAAACAAGATAGGGTGCCACAAATAAGCTTCTCTATTTTACATTGTAAGATATCATAAGTAGTTGCAATCCATTCAAAGGTAGGGTAACCTTCAATTTGCATATTTTACTTTTTTTGAATAGTAGTGGGAGGGAAATGTTTTTCTCCCAAGGGTTATTTGGAGGTCATATAAAATTATCAAGAAAGGCAGCCTTCATATGCAGAGCATATATGCCTATCTCATTATGTATCATGATTTCACGGGCCTTCCACACCTTGCTTCTCATGGACATATAACTTGAAATGCTTTCATGTGTTAAGTAACTTCAAAGTTGATGTTGATATTAATTTTTCTTTCTAAACCTTAATTGATCATTGGTAAAGTGTAGTTCAATGCAAGTTCCTGAATGTCATGCTTTCAGGACTATGTAAAGTTTTATTGTAAGTCCAAAATTAATCCAAAGTATAAAACAAAATCCTAACAGTTGTCTCCCATTTATTATAAATGTTTTAATATTTATGATAGCATAAAGCCTATTTTTCTTGTTTAAATTGAGCCTGAAATAGTTTACTCTCTAGCTGAAAATCTGAGTTTTGTGGGATTATACTTGCTATCCACAATGTTCCAGGTGATTTAGCATCAAAATGGTATTACACTTTTTTTCATAATCTGGGCTATCAGCAAATCATCACATATTGCAGCAAATCTCAATCTTCCATGTGAAGAGTCCTTAAATCTTTGAACTCTCACCAAGGAGGATTTTCAATATAGTTCAGCAGTATTGGAAAGCATTTCTAATATTAGATCTTGCCATTCATAAACAAACACCAACTGAGCCTTGTCTTAGTACACAAGCAAAAAGAGTTTTAAAGTTTAATACTGAAAACTATATAGAATCCTCATTCAATAATTATAAGGGTTTGACAGAGTAGGAAGACTACCTTGTACAATTTCTTTAATAGCTCTCAAATTGTAACCAGGCCTATTACCCTGTTTATTTATGATTATTTTCCCTTCTACTTCTTGTTTTTATATTTTTGAGGTTTGTGCTCAGGGTCTCATGCTTGGTAGACAGGTTATTTGTGTGTGTGTGTGTGTGTGTGTGTGTGTGTGTGTGTGTGAGAGAGAGAGAGAGAGATAGAGAGAGAGAGAGAGAGAGAGAGAGAGAGAGAGAGAGAGAAGAGAGAGAGAGAGAGAGAGAGAGAGAGTTTACCATTTGAGTCACACACAAGCCTTTAAAAATTTTTGGTTATCTTTTGATAAGAGTCTCACATTTTGCCAGAATCCAGCCTCTGACCACCATTGTTCTGTCAGTGGTTTCCCACATAGCTGAGATCACAAGTATGTATCACCATACATGGTTTATTGTTGAAATAGAATCTCGGTGATATTTGTTTTCATTGAAAAAGATTTATATACCACATTTTCTTGATCCATTCATCTACTGAGGGCCATCAGGATTGGCTCCATATCTTAGCTATGGTAAATAATGCTGCAATAAACATAGTTGTGCTGGTAGCTTTAGTGTGATATATATACACAATGGAATTCTATGCCTCCATCAGAAAGAATGACATTGCCCCATTTGTTAGGAAATGGAAAGACTTGGAAAAAATTATATTAAGTGAAGTAGGCCAAACCCAAAGAAATATAAGTCCCATGGTTTCCCTTGTTTGCAATAACTAGTATATGTCTAGGATAATCTTATCAGGTGAGCAGAAAAGCTGAAAAGCTAAGTACATATGATCATAGTTTTTTTCCTAGAAGTTCTAACTCCAGCCTCCCTGAAAAAAAAAGAAAACTAATTTACGCTTTTTTCTTTTTACTTGGAATAGATAACATCACAAACTTTTAAGCATCTTGGTCCATATAAAGTTTGTGTTTCAAAATTTTGTGTGGTAAATTAAATAAATATTTTAAAGGCATCCTGTGGAATACATACACTTTCTTATCATTTTACCCAACATGGCCAAAAGCAGCAAGGAAATGGAGCAAAACAACTGCTGAGAATTTTGAAATCTCATTGGTAAATTTACCTCTCACAATAAGCATCTTAGTTTCTATTTTGTACTATATATGAGTTTATAATCACATAAGTACCAAATATTTATTATCATCTCTACATTTTTCCTTTTATTTGGTTAAAAAATGCTTTTATGATGGGAACCGGTAGCTAATGCCCATAATCCTAGTACTCAGGAGGCTGAGATCTGAGAATCACAGTTCAAAGCCAGTCCTGGCAAGAAATAAAGTCCATAAGACTCTTATCTCCAATTAACCACCAAAAAACTGGAAGTGGTGCTGTGGCTCAAAGTTGTTGAGTGCTAGCTTTGAGGGAAATGGCTCAGGAGCAATGCTCAGGTCCTGAGTTCTACCCCTATAAATGACAAAAAGTATTTTTTCCATATTCCAGTGAGTCAGCATTATTTTATTGAATCACCTCTTCAGACAACAAATGTGTGCCATGTGTCATCAAGCCATCTCAGGGTTGAAGATTCTTTAGGAGACTGAAGCACGTTTTTACTCATGTTTGAATTTATATATTACACTCAAATAATTCAGAGTGAAAGCAGATGAGAACAGAAGTATGTAGAGAGTGAAAAAATTCAGAGAAAACTATGGGCAAGATTCCAAGTCATTTTCCAGTGAAGTCGCACTGGTTGGACTTAGTTACTCCCACTATGCATTATGATAACATGTGAAATATCTCCCAGAGAAGTCTATTAGAGGGTTTGTGCCCAGACTTTAAATTGGGAGCTAGTGTGTGGGTGTTCTCTGTTACCAGAAAATTAAATGTTCAGCATAAACTATGCTGTTTGTACAAACTGTTTAGGTATAGTGAGCCACTTTGATCAGTTCTTGAGAATATTATAAATCTTCCTCAAATACAAGTTTCTAAACACTAAGCCAAGGGCCACTATCACAGTAAGGACATTCTAGGATACCAGCTTCAATGGCGCTATGTTAATTTTTTATATACATGTATTATATCTACAATTTACAGTATAGCCTTTGATTTTAGATGTGATAATACAAGTGAGTAAGGAAAGAGACTATACTAGCTTACCCTCTCTTCCTTCATCTCCTCTCACTATCCTGCTAACATAATTGATCTGCTTTCTCTCTGCTACAAACTTCACCATTGTAATGAGTTCATTCAGTAATGTTTTCTCTATTGCATATACAAATATAGAGACATATTTCATTCTCTCCCACTGAATATTGAAGTCTACTGAAATAAAACTGTCTGTAGACAGATTAATAGGGAAAGGGCACACAAATTTATTACTATGCAGATGTGCATGAGAGGTGCAAAAATGTGAGATCCAGGGGCTGGGAAGGGGGCTCAGTGGTAGAGTGCTTGCCTTGCATGCCTGAGGCCCTGGGTTTGATTCCTCAGCACCACATAAGCAAAAAAAAAAAAAAAGAGCCGGAAGTGGCACTGTGGCTCAAGTGATAGAGTCCTAGCCTTGAGCTGAAGAGCTGAGGGACAGCACCCAGGCCCAGAGTTCAGGCCCCACGACTGGACCCCCCCCCAAAAAAATGAGATCCAGAGAGAGGTCTGATAATAAGCTTAAATACTCTATTTATAAATAGGAAGGAAGTATGAGAGATATAGGCAATTTTAGAAAGGTACTGATTGATTTAAAGGAAAATAAAATAACTCAAAAAACATATTAAACATATTATAGCTTAATAGAAAGTGTGTCTGTGGTCATGGGGGAAACACAAGGGGTAGAACTATACTTCTAACAAAGGTTGCCTTAGTATGAGAGTGGCAGTCTGAAAAACAATAGTTTGAGTATTAAGAATATTTTGATGGAAACATTTTAGTCTTTTCTAAGTGATAGTGATAGCCTTCTTTGGTTAATGTAATTTTAGGGAGAGATTGCATTTCTTTTGAGGAACTTCATTCATGTAAAGATAAATGTCAAAGAGAGCATCTCCTTGCATGTAGAATGGGAGAAACAAGAGTAGAGATCTTGATTCTAAAACAGCTTCTAAAGGTTTTATTTCAAATTTAATTTTACTGTCAAGGTTATGTACAGAGGGTTTGCAATTAATGAGTACATTTCTTGTCCAACATTGTTAGCCCCTCCCTTGTTTTTCTCCCACTTTCCCTCCCTCCAATCCTTCCCCCAAGTTGTTAAGTTCATTTCTGTCTTGTATCACTGTTGCTTTTGTTCAAAGGTCTTTTAATTGCATATATTTCAAAATTTGCATCATGTCTAGGATAATACTTTGGGCACTGTTTTCTGTTTCTCAACAATGTCATTTCAAAGGTATATATGAAGTGAAGAGGTATGAAGTGAATAATTTAGCAAATTTCATACATCATATGGCATGATTAGAAGTTCCTTCCAAATAAATTCAGACCTTCACCTTACCCTCAGGTATCCTTTAATTGCCACACATTCTAACTCCAGTCAGCTTATATATGACTGGAATGGTCACTAACTTGACATGAATTTCATGGAAATTAAATAGTAATGAATGAAAAATTAATAAAAATACACTTTGCTTTTTTCTTTTTTTGTGTGTGGGGGGGGGGGGGAGTCTGGTCATGGGCTCCATGGTTTCCCTTATTTGCAATAGCTAGTACATGTGTAAGAAAAGTAGAAAAGGTCAAAAACTAAGTGCATATGACCGTATAAGATGGTTTGAAGTGAAATGAATCCCAAGATAGGGACACAAATTTTTTTGTCTTGCTATTGTTTCTAACATATTTATAATGTACCATGTGATTTTTTTTCTTTGTATGTTCTTCCTCCACGGTATAACCCCTCTTTTCACTGTATTTAATGTTGGTGCCCTGAATCTTGTATATATACTTCTCTATTTCGGGGAGGGGAGGGGAAAAAACAAAATGCTTAAATAGGGATACAGGTTGACTCATTGTAACAATGAGATGTACAAGACACTATGTTGAAAATGAACTTTACAACTTTGACCGGGTTGGGGGTGGTATTTGTAGAGGTGGGAGGGAAGGGATGGTAGGGGGAAAACAAAGTAAGAGGCAACAATGCTCGATAGGAAATGTACTCATTACCTTGCTCATGTAACTGTAACCCCTCTGTACAGTATTTTTACAATAAAAAATGTACAAAAAATAAAAGGGAAACCAGGCCAGGTATCGGTGAGTTATACCTATAGTCCTAGATTATTACAGATCTCAGGAGGCTGAGATTAGCCGGAAGCCAGCCTAGGCAAAAACGTCTGTGAGACTCATCTCCAATTTACCAGCAAAAAGCTGCAAGTGGAAATGAAGCTGAAGTGGTAGAATGCTATCCTTGAGCAAAAAAGCCCAGGGACAGTGCCCAGGATCTGAGTTCAAGCTCCAGGAATGGCACAAAAGAAAAGAAAAAAAGGGCAAACTACCACAAACTAGTTTATATGTAAAACTAGGAGATAGAGCCTATAAACATAAAGAAGCAATATTGCCTACTTTCCAGAGTCTTCACTAGTTATCCCCATAATCCCAGGGTAATAAAACAGGAAGAAAACATCACTGAATGAGTCTATCCCTGGACATCTCACATATAAACAAAGAAATTTGTAAAAACTACTCTAGCACTTACTTTTACCCGTTTTAACAGTAATCACATGTAAACAGCTCATTCAGAAATATTGAGACCATTCAAATATAATCCAAAAAGACCTCTTCTCACAGTTGGGATGTACAATGAAGATTGCTAGAAACCCAAGTCAAATTTTATTCCTTACCTTTTTTTCCCAATTTCTCAATAACAGTATGATCATACTAAAAGGCACCAAAGTACACATTTGAAAGAAATCATATTTGATGTTGCAATGAAACACATACAAACTGACTTCCAAAGAGAGACAAATCCTTAAAATGTGGCACTGTGGCTTAAGAGGTAGAGCGCTAGCCTTGAGCTGAAGAGCTGAGGGACACCGCCCAGGCCCAGAGTTCAGGCCCCACAACTGGACCCAAAAAAAAAAATTAAATTAGGGATTAATGGCTCTTCCTTGTAAAGCTAGCTACTCAAGAGGCTAAGATCCGTAAGTTCTTAATTCTATACTAGCCTAATCAGAAAAGTCTTGTCTCTGAAATAACCTTTAGGGAGTAGATAACCAGCTGATCAAGCAAGCCAAGCAAGCACAAAGCCCTGAGTTCAAGCCCCAGTACCTAACAAAAATAAATAAGTAAAAATAATAACAAAAATCATTTGCACAAAAGAAATGACTCTCAGGTGGATTATCTATTTTATTCAACATTTAAGAGGGAAAATGTAGCTCACATTTAGGTAAGTTCATTCAGAACTAAGGAAAGTTTTTTTCTACTCATGTTGTCAGGACAGCATAACTCTCAAAAAAAAAAAAACCATGAAACTATGACAAGAAAAAATGAATCACACAACAATATCCCATATAAACCATAGATGAATGCTTATAGGCAAAATATGAGCTTAAGAATTCATCATAGAAGATATTGCACCATAACTGGTTTATTCTCAGAATGTGGGGATGATCTAACAGTAAAAATTGGGCCGTGGTAATCCTATCTACTCAGAAGTCTGAGATCCAAGAATGGTGATTTGAAGCCAGCCTGGGCAGTGTCCATGAGACTCATCTCCAATAACTAATCAAAAATGAAGCAAAACAAAAAGCTGGAAATGGATGTTAGTCAAGTGATAGACAGTAGACTTGAGTAAAAAAGATCAGGAGCAATGTTCACGCCATGAGCTCCAGTGCTAGGAACAACACCAAAAAATAAAACAAAAAAAAATTCAGTAATTTCCTACATAATATTCTATGCAGGAAAAAATGGTTATTTTAAGGTTTTCATTCCAGACTTTTGAACAAGTTTACTCTAGACATTTTTGACAGTTTTTTAATTATTTTGTAGAAAAAAGAAGTTGTAGAGTTTATTTGTTCATTTTCAGTAATATCATCTTTTTCTGTATTTGTTAGAAGCTATTTCTAAATATCTATCCATGAAGAAATAAATAAAATCAACTGCATAAATGTTTTGTTTTTAAATAATAAAATCATACACTTTTGAATACTTTTTGGGGGGTCCAGTTTTGGGGCCTGAACTCTGGGCCTGGGCGCTGTCCCTCAGCTCTTCAGCTCAAGGCTAGCACTCTACCACTTGAGCCACAGCGCCACTTCCGGCTTTTTTCTTTCTGCTTATGTGGTGCTGAGGAATCGAACCCAGGGCCTCATGCATGCAAGGCAAGCCCTCTACCACTGAGTCACCTTCCCAGCCCTCTTTTGAATATTTTAATAAAACATTTATCAAAAATTAGAATCACGGACAGTTTGAGACTGGATTTAAATGTCAATAAAGTTACTGCTCTATTCATATGACTGTCCTGAAGGTTAATGTCTGAGGATCTGTCTGACTTTGAAGAAACTTAGCTATTAATTTCTAAAAATAGTTATATGTGAAGTAAAATGCCTAATATTTTTCATGTAATTGAAAGAATTTTACTTTTCTATACTTTTTGAAAATTATAACAATTAACAAAATACTGACTAGTTTAGTATTTGTGACAAAGAATAAGATTTATAAGAGGAAGTAAACTATGCCATTAATCTCAACAAGATTCTATTATCTTGGGTAAGTAGAAATGCTTAAATTTTATTGGACATTTCATTTAACCCTTATGAAGATAAATTTAAAATGTTATTTTAAAATATATAACATTTTAAAAGAAAATACCTTCACTAATCTTTGGATGTTAGAAACTACAACTTGTCTCTACAAGTGGCAGAACCAAATTCATAAATACAAGCTTTTTCACTCAAAATCAAACATTCTTCCTACAATATGGAGTTATCTGAATCATATGCAAATAACTATTCTACTCTGCTAATGTTATTAAGATTCCATGCTGTTTCAATTTCTTGTTTCTTCTTCTAAAATTCATAGAAATTAGTACAGGTTTTACATTACCACATAGTGTTCTATACTATATATTCTATATAATTCTGTATAGCACTCATATCAAATTCTACAGCTTTTCTTTATAATTTCCTGCCCTCTAACATGCTTCTGTCTCTGGTGAAAAATTCCCTGGTGATACCAAGCCTTTTTACCTTGTTGCTGATCTTACAGGAAAAAGGCTTACATTTTTTCCTTACTGTTGAATATAAAACTAGCTTTGTGCTCTTTGGCTTTTATTTTGTTGATATATATTTATTATTAGTTTACTGTGTTTATTACATGGAAGTGTGTGAATTTTATCAAAGAAGATGTTGTTTGAATTATTGAAATGATGGGAATTGTTTTCTTTTCTTTTGCTTTGCTTTGCTTTTTGATACCCAGTATTGCGATTTCGGTATTGCTATATACCCATACTAGACTCAAACTCACTGTGTAACTCATACTGACCTTGAACTTTTTATCCCCTTTCCTTGGCCTCCCAAGTGCTGGGATTGCAAAAACATGCCACCACACCTGGATTAATCATGGCATATTTCTCTTTCATTCTGTTTTTCCTTGTATCTTAGAAATAATCTCATTTGGTCTGGATTATAAGACTTAGTACCGGTTAAATTATGTTTGCTAGGATTCTGTTGAACATTTTTTATTGTGAAAATACTGTACAGAGGGGTTACAATTACATGGGCAAGGTAATGAGTGCATTTCTTATCAAGCATTGTTGCTTCTCCTTTGTTTCCTCTTACCATCCCTTCCCATCTCCACCCCCTACCCCAGCGTGCCAAAGTTGTAAAGTTCATTTTCGACATAACAACTTGTACATCTCATTGTTGCAATGGGTCCACCTGTATCCCTATTTAAACAATTTGTTTTTTCCCTTCCCCTCCCCAAATTATATGTTGAGCATTTTTATATCAATGTCCATGAGAGAGAGAGAGAGAGAGAGAGAGAGAGAGAGAGAGAGAGAGAGAGAGAGAGAGAGAGAGAGAGAGAGAGAGTCTTCATATTGGAAGAATTCTGGCCTCATAAAAAAGTGTTTTGTTTGTGCCAGTCATGGGTCTTGAACTCAGGGCCTGTGCATTGTCCCTGAGCTTTTGTGCTTAGGGCTAGTGGTCTACAACCTGAACCACAGCTCCATTTCTGGCTTTTGGTGGTTAATTGAAAATAAGAGTCTTATGGACTCTTCTGCCAAGACTGGCTTCAAAGTGCAATTCTCAGATCTCAGCCTCTTCAGTTGGTAGGGTTACTGTCATGAGCCATTAGTGCCCAGCAAATAAGTTTTTAAATATTTTGTTTTCTTCAATTTGAGAACGCATGGAGGAATGACAATTCTTTGAAAGTTTTGTAAAATTTACTCAGAAATTTCTCTATCCTTGGATTTTCCTTTTTTGAGCAGTTTTGATTACAACACAGCCATCCACCCCGCCACCATTTTATTAAATGTATTTGACTTTTCTATATCTTCACTTGGTTGTATGTATATTTATAGTGATGTTGTACAGGTTATGCAATTTAGTTTGCATAGTTACTCTTGTGAACAGTTTTATTTCTGTGATTTCAGTTATCATGTCTCTTTTTCCATCTCTGATTTCAGTTATTTGAAGGCTTTCTGTTTTAACTAGTATATCTACTGCTTTCTTCTAATTTATCTTTAAAAATCAACTAAGCTTCATTGATATTATATGTTGTTCTTTTTATCTCAGCAAATAATGGGAGAATCATAGTCTAGGTGTGGGTTCAAGCAAAAAACAACACTCTGTCTAAATTTAATAATTGCAAACAAAGGCTATAGACCTGGTTCGGTGACATTTTGCTGATTAATTGGAGATAGAGTCTCATACTTTTCACCTCAACCCTGATCCTCACATTTCAGCCTCCTTTGTAGTACGATTATAGGAATGTGCTGTCAGTGCATGGCTTCTTGTATATTTCTGAGTTTCTTTTAAGCTAGATTGTTTATAACAATTCTAGTACATTTATAATATTAGCACTATTTGGATAAAATAAATGATATATGGTATCAAAGAGTAGAGGCAGTAAATATAATAATTATAAAGTATAATACATACAAAAGTACAGCTGTACATTTTATATTCTAAGCCAAGTAC
The DNA here is from genome assembly GCF_019054845.1 of Dipodomys spectabilis. NCBI lineage: Eukaryota > Metazoa > Chordata > Mammalia > Rodentia > Heteromyidae > Dipodomys > Dipodomys spectabilis. The sequence goes on from NW_024871136.1 coordinate 848,961, forward strand.
AGAAAATATCAAAGGTGATAATTAATATTATAAATTAGTCACCAAGGGTTACAGGATGATAGAAACACAAAAAGAAACACAATATAGATGTTTTTATATCTCTTCATATTCAAAATAACTGTGGAATGTACTAGAATTGTTATAAACAATCTAGCTTAAAAGAAACTCAAAAGTATACAAGAAGATAGGCTATCAATACATCATGTCTTCTCCATTATGGGACTATCATTTTGTGCTATCATGTGATCAGATCCAACATAATGACTTTATGTTCTATAAGAATATAATTTCATTTTCTCAAAGAGGGTTTTACATTAAAATGATGAATTTAGAAATTAGAAATTACCATTCAGTATTCTTAACATTCAATATTCGTACACTATTTCCAAAGAATAATTTTGTAGTCAGGCATCTAGCTATTCAGGAGGTTAGGATCTGAGGATTGCAGTTCAAAGCTAGCCTAGACAGGGAGGTACATGAGACTCATCTCCAGTTAACCACTTAAAGCTCAAAGTTGAGGTATGGCTCAAATGGTAGAACACTAAACTTAAGCAAAAAGAAGGTCATGAATATTATAGAGGCCCTAGGGGCCCTGAGTGTAAGTCTAGGACCAGCACACAAAAAATTCAAATTTTGCTTACCAACCTGGAAAATAAAAGCAATCCTTAAGTCTAATTATATTTTACTAAATAAATATCTAAATTTCCAGAATGATACACCAGTGTTTCATCAATAGCTACAGAAACAGATCATTATATTAAATTTAGAAGACAAATTCCTTGCAATTTTGATACATAAAAAACAAGGATATTTTCTGTCTCAAATTGTGGAGATTTTATAAATAGCAAGGATAATATTATAATAAAGAATTAAGTGACAGGATTTCTAGAAGCAAATAGAAAAGTAAAATAGATATGCAATAACCTACCCATGTGAAAACAGAGTTTTATTTTGTTCATCTAATTCAGGACTGTTATGACTGATCTTCCAAAAAGTAAGCAGAAAATTTAATGTTGTGGCCTAACCTTGAAATATACCAGATGACATTTACTATAAAGTATTCAAGGATGATATTGTTTCCTTTGCACAGACTTAGGTTATAATGAGAACATAAAGTTAGATTTCGTTGTTTTGGCTAGCCTTGCTCATATTTTACTTTTCTCTATAAGTTTCCAGAATACAACTTGTGAGATACATGAGTGATGACAAGATTGTGAGATTCAAAGAGGATTCTCAAGCTCTCAGAAACAACGAAGCTTCACAGCAAAAGACGGAATCAGACAGCCTCAACATTTCTCCAGACCCAAATACACTCACAGATGAGAAGCCTCCCAGAAAAATGAGTCGTAAAGTATCTTACAGCAGAAACCGTTCCCAGGACTTCACGGGTGATGACAATTTTCAGGATCTTTGGTCTCAAATTGATCTTACTAAACTCATAAGTCCTGAGAGTTTTATGTCTGCTGTACCAGTCCCTTCATGCAGTACAACTTCTAAGTCTGTCATTCGTACCAAGGTTCCAAGAGAGAGTACAATTTCTTTGCCCATGGGCAATCAAAAATGCACCAAATGTTTTAAGGAAATCAAGAGCTCTCTTTCCCATATATGTGTTGTGGATTCTGATGATGATTCAGACTCTGACCATCCTTTACAACTTCATTTTCCATCAGAGACTAAACCTTCTCCAGGCCCCAAATCTCGTAGACACTGCAAGTCTTCTCAAAGGATCTCTTTATCTCAGTCCCAAGATCCTGGATCTCCTGTGGAAATCCGTTGTTCTGTACACCAAGAAACTCCTAAATTTTTGCATTGTGACAGCTGTGTAGCTCTCCAAAAGCTCATTGGCTCCACTATTGCTGCTACCTTTCCCATGGACTCCCAAAGTACTACGGGCCAACACAGAACAAGTCCTGAAACTGAAGATAATTCTGACAATGATATTAAACCTTCTAGTCCTGAAAAATACAGATATAAATCAAGTACTAAAACGAAACCTCTTCCCAAACATGAGATAGCCCGTGAAGATGAGACAAACTCTGAAGATGATGCAGATGTTGAAGATGAAACAGATAGTGAAGATGAAGATGACAGCAATGATAAGAAAGATCCCAAAGATAAGTCTGATCCTGATGACACTGATCCAAAGGACAGCAACTCTGGAAATAGTACTGATAGCAACGACGGATCTGATCCTAGCAGTGGTTCTGGCCCTACAAGTGATGCCAATTCCGACAGGGATGATGACCCTAACGAGGGTGATGACCCCAACAGTGCACCTGATTCTAACATCGAGAGTGGCCTTAATGATGATATTGATTACAAATGCAGTACTAATCCTGAAGAGGACATTTACACCAAAAGTGCAGGCAATGCTTCAAGATTATTTACTGATGTTGACTGTGAAAATATTGCTGATGCCAGAAGTGACATGAATCCAAACAACACCCCTGAGTCCCAAAATGCAATTATTCTGGATTGTACTTCTACTTCCAGCAATGACATGTGGCAAGGCAATGACATTTACTTCAACATTGACTTCAGTCCTCAGAGTATTAGATCAATTCCCGACAGCCTTGGCCCCAGCAAAAATGACATTGGCCTCAACAACATCTCTAACTTCCAAAACAATAACCCTGATCTCCAGAAAGATCCTGACTATTACTATAATGCCAATTCCAGTAATGCCACTGCTCACAACAAAGCTATTAGTCCTAACAACGAAGATGACCTCAGCTATGATACAAGACCCACTAACACTGCAGGTCATAGTTATAAAGCTGCTCCAAACTATAACACATACCTTGACTATGTCCCAGAATTTATACATGTAGTCTTCTCTAGCTCTGTAGTCAACCTAAACTATATTGACAGAAGCAGTTATGTTATTAGACCCAACTCTGCAGCTAGTATTATCAAGGCCACAGACACCAACAACATCACTACTTGTACTCGTGCTGTTCCCCATACATATACTGCTAGAACCTTTTATATCTCAGGCACTACCTATATCCCTAGATATACTCATTTCATTGGCTCTAGTACTATCATCAACCCCAATTGCAACACTATGAATAATCATTATGCACCTTATTTTGCTACTAGAAGCAATAATAAAAGTAGTTTTCTCCTGGACCCTGAATTAAAAATCAGTCCTTTGTCCTCCATCACTAATACTATTTATAGACACATTTTCAGTTTTACCACCAACAGAAAGTATATTTCTATTCCCAGTTGTTTCACCACATTAAAATTTTATGATCCATCTAAACTTGGAAGGAATTATGCAAAGTGGGATAGCAAAAAATTTGGTGCTCTCTTTAAAGATTCTACTGGCTCCATGGACTTTACTAGCTTTAAGTATCTCACTGAGTCCAAGGATATCCTTGATGCCAAGGAATCTGAAATTTTTAAATATTTCTGCACATTACAGAATTCTTTTGGCGTCAAAGATACTGCCAGTTTAAAATTTCATTCCAATCCAAATAGTCCACTCTCTAGTTTTGGTATTGTAGTCGAAGCTCAACCATCAGATGTTGTGAAGTTTGGCAAATCATCAGGTGCTGTGAATCAATTGTTTAAGGTAAGTTTATGTAAATATATTATGATTTGCATCTCCATATTCTGTAATTGAACAAAGTCAATGCAAACCAGGGAAAAGAGGGGAAATAAGTCTAGTATTATTTCTCCTTTACACTCTAAAGCCAGCAATATGTCTTTCCATTTGACAGATGCATCTGTTATACACTTGCAAAATACCAAAATGACTTTGCACTGTGGCTCACAGAGCAACTTACTCTATCAAGGGTCCATAGCTCATATGTATGAACCTAGTCACAAACAACCAAGTGAATATTTTGCCTACCTTCTCTCACCCATACATGCCCTGGTATTGGTTATTTTCCTCTATGGATAGAAAGAGAAGAAAAATCAAAATGAGCCTTAAGTACATGAAGCAATTTAACCCATCTCTCAAAAAACATTTTATTAATAAGGCTGTTTGGAATAGTAGTTATATTGTAATCTCCATTTTAATATATAGAATTAGAATTACTTTGGTGACATGATATTAGGAAGCAAAGAACCCCAAAATTTTGTTACTTTTGAATGAAATACTTATCCTATCTTATTGCTACTGACACTAAGTAAAATAATTTTCAGGAGTGATACATCCTTATCAAATGTTTTCTCTAGCATTTTGAATTTCATGCACAAATTAGGATTTTTAAGTCTTTAATAAACTATTTTGATGGCAAAAATTATATTTTTGATGAAACTTTATCAATACATCACTGAGGCATAGTTACATTGGTATATCTTATATTTCATTAGACATGTTAAACAAATACATTTAAATTGAATTAGAGTGCCTGTGTGCACAAATGTTCAACTTGAAGTAATTACTTTGTTTTCTACTAAAATATCTAATTGAATATAACCATATATTTAGAATATAGCACAAATAATTATAACTAGAATGCAAGTACAAAATTGGTATTTCCTTAATGCTTTTACTTTAATAGAAAACAAATTCACAATTTTCATAGAAGGCTACACCTTCCAGTAAACAGTTATAATTACCTAGTATGATTTTGTAGCTTTTCTTTATGTGAACCTGAAGGTACTATTGGCCATTTATATGCAGTAAAAATAATGTTGTTCTAACAAAATACATCATATTAGAATTCACATATAAGAATTCACAGTTATTTTTCATAAGTGAACTTTCATAGTATTTTGAAGATATTTAAAATATATTTTATTTTACGCATTTGGTGTTTCTGAGTAAAACATGGCTGTAATAAGTTTCAGATAACTGGTTTTAAGGAATGTAGCTGTCATTTTGTAGCTCAAATCATAGAACCCAAGAACTGTTTCCTAAATAGGATGACTTGAGATAAAAACTACCTTTAAAGAAGATTTCTTTCATGTGAAAAAGGTATGATTTGATATCCTTAGAACAAAATAACAAAAATGAGCTTTAAAGACAGGTATCAGTGACTCACACCTGTAATCCTAGCTACACAAGAGGCTAAGATCTAAGAATTGCAGTTCGAAACCAGCTTAAGCAGGAAAGTCAATGAGACTCTTTTTTCCAATGAATTACAAAAAAAAAAAAAAAAAAACAGAAATGGAGCTGTTACTTGCCTTGAGCAAAGGAAACTCAGGGACAGCACTCAGGCCCAGGACTGGCAAAAAATGCTTTAAATAGAATATCTAGTCAAATAAATACTGCTCTCTGGAAAAATATTTTTCAGTGTCTTTTATCAGGACTAGATAATTAAAATAATCAGAAACAATCAAAGATGGACTGAAATTCATAATAAACTATGAACAGCTTTGTAGACAATATATTTTCTATGCCTTCACTACCAGATAGCACTTCTATAAGAGTCATTGACTCCTCTCAAAACATTGACACAGTTTCTTGATTTATTACATTGATATCATTCAAATAAAATTAAGAGAACAACACTCTTTTCCAGCTCAAACTATTAATTAAGATAAACAATCTGAAAGGAAAATTTCCTCACAGCCATAAAGAATCAAAGCAATATACCTAACTTCATAACATACATTCAAACCATCATTTCACTCTCTCCTTCCAGGTAATTATTAAACAGTGTAACAGACTCAGAATACAGACTAAATAAAAACATGGTTTTTGCCCTATTATGAACCCACAGTTCCTCATCTTAATAGAAAGCAAGTGGTTATCTGTGGTAGAAGCTATATACAAACAAATGAAATAGTTTCAAGTTTCCTGAATAATTAGTAATGTTTTAGATGTTCAGACCATGTTACCAATGTATTTAAACTAGCTAGAAATAAGTAAGGTTATCAGTTTTTCACTTTTTTGAAGTACCAAAAATATCCTTACTCCTGACATTTTATTTTTGGAAGTTTAACAAGTTTACTAATATCCGAACTAAATTAATGAGGCTGTCATTTGATGTTATCCAAGAGTAACAAATTCTGCAATTAGTATGATTCCACATTCTAGGGACAACGTTATAAGTAAGTGTATCTTTCTTAAAGTTAGACTGTGAACATGGCTTTTATTAATGAATAAAATTTACTCGATTTAACCATTTTTAATTTCTTAACAGATTCAATTATACTTGAGAAGAGTTGCATTACAGCCATACAAAGAGGTTGCTATTTTCTGTTTATAGTAAATATTTTGAAAAATAAGTCAGTGATGGCACTGAAGTAAATAATAGTTTCATTCACAGTAGTCAATTATAATTGAAGTTTTATAAGTATATATTTATATTAGCAATCCCTTCAATGAGTGACTGAGCATGTGAACCACTTGTGAACTTTTGCCCAGTTGTTCCCATAATACCTCTAATATTCATGTCAAAATTTAATAATCAAATATGCTTGTATTTATAAATACATGAAATCTTTTAAGGAAGCCTACAAATAAGTTTTAGTTTAAGAAAAGTGAAATTTGCAATACACTATATTCAAAATGAAGATTGCATAAAGTGGCAAAAGGTTTTTATTTCATTTAAAACATGGTCTACCCAAAATATCATATTCTCCCTGATTTTATACCCATGGTAATACATGGGTGAATTTAATTATTCTTCTCAATGTTCAGTAAAATCTTGGCATTGCTCAGTCTTTAAGCAATTAAATATAGTGCTATGATACTCCAGATAATCAAAGCAATGTCTTTCCAAAGATAAGTTTCTTAAGTAAGTATAGTCACATATCCATATACAATATAAAACTTTTCCACTCCTAGTTTTTCATGGATATGACATATTATTTTTACAGTGGAAGATATATTTTCTAAAGATTTTCAATAGAAGACACTACAAAACCATCTCCAACTCAAAGATATAGGTAATTTGCTTAATGTCTGATGTTAAACAGTTTTACTAGGACTATCACAATACCAAACCATTCAGTAAAGTCACTCTCTTTTATATCAATTTGATTATTTTTTTCACATTGCTAAAGTGAATTGCAAGGTCTCTTATTGCTATCAGAAGAGTCTTTTGTTGTTGTTTTTAAAATTCTGTTCTAGCGATTGAACCCAGAGCCTCTTACCTGTTAGGCATGCACTCTACCAGTTAGATACACACCCCCGACCAAAAAATGATATTTAAAGTATTCAATTGAGATAAATAATACTGTATTGGATTCTTCTTTGGGGAATAATGAGTCAACGATCTCAAAGTGAACTTAAATATTAAATATGTGGAAAAAAGAACCCCTTAACAATATAGCCTTAGTATAATCTGCCCATTTTTTCTGAATAATTTCCAAGGTTACATATAATTCTTTTATTAAATACATGATGAAGTTATTGGAATGACTTTAGCCTTCTCCCTATAGCTACACTACTTATAGTAATCTAAGCCAAAGACAAACCTACAAAGATACAAGTGAGCAAGTCAAAAATGATCCAGTTTCACCAAACCCAAAGTAAACATCGCCTTTTTTTTTTTTTTTTTTGGTCAGTCGTGGGGCTTGAACTCTGGGCCTGAGTGCTGTCCCTCAGCTCTCCAGCTCAAGGCAAGTGTTCTACCACTTGAGCCACAGCGCCACTTCTAGTTTTCTGGTGGTTTATTGGAGATAAAAGTCTCACGGACTTTCCTGCCTGGGCTGGCTTTGAACCGCTATCTTCAGATCTCAGCCTCCTGAGTAACTAGGATTACAGGCATGAGCCACTGGCGCCTGGCTGTAAACATAATCTTTTTTGTTGTAGAATATTTATGTCAATAACCCTCTTTAGTATGAAGTTCACAATTACATATTTTCTCTGATTGTTTAAAGTTCTTCAGCCTAGCCCTCTCAACTTTGACAACAGATCAATGATCCATCATCATATGTACTCAGGTAGAAATAAACCAAATCAGCTTGGCAGAAAATAAATTATTATAATTTTAATACTGCCTACTACTAAAAACTATAAAATATATAATTGACCAAAGAGCATTTTTATTCCAAACTAAAGGGTTTTGCTACATTTTTAAATCCAGTTAGTATTTACGGTTAGTTACACAAGTGTAACTAAGATACACTCACCATCTACAAAATCAGCATTGTCTACCATATTTTTCAGTTTCAAAAGAAATATAGCTTTGTCTGAATTTGTTCCATTTTCCATGATTAGAATAACAAATAGTAAGCCTAACAAGCATGAGACCCTGAGCACCAACCCCTGCACCACTAAACAAACAAAAAATAATAGTAGATTGTTTTCAAAGTTTTTGACTCAGTTTGGAAGTATTGGGTGTCAAAGACTGTCAATGTAAAATTATGCATCATATTACAGAACTCCAGTTTTTGTATCTGATGATTCATGTCAAGCCATCTTCTAAATATACCTACTTTCACTAAGCAAAATGTTAGTTATTTGATACTGATATTTGATTCATTGTAATAGAGAATGAAAAATGTAGATATGAATGTAGAAATAGTAAGAGAGTATGTTGGCAGTGAAAGAAAAGGAAATATATGTAGGAAGAAGGAAATTGTGGGGGAAAAGCATGATTATTGTAGTATTTATTTTTTATCATATCATTAAATCTCAAGATATTCTTGATATTCTAAATCCATTTATATTAAAAACATTTTTCATATTATCCTTTCATTTTCTAATCTACCCCTATCTGATCTTTCATGCGCACACTCATGGTCACAGTTATAGACTCAGACTTGTCAAAGTTGCAAATTTCAAAAGCATAAGTTCTCTATATATTTTAAACACTGGTCTTACTACCCTATCTTCTTTTTTCCATTCTGAGCTCACTCTATGTCATGACTATTCTTCCTCCATTTATGAACTAACTAAAGAATTTGAACCAACTATATTTTTTTGTTGATGATTTTGGAAACAGCCTCCCAATATATCCACCCAACATCCCTTTTACCCTCTCACAGAGATCCTATAAAATATACACATATATTTTTGTGTGAATGTATATTTGCATATATGCATATTTGCACACATCAGATAACTTGCTCAGCTTTGAAAACCACACCCATCTGAAATTTTATAGTAATTTTAATAAGTTTAATACTAACAAGTGAATGTTATGCAATTTTCTTAAATGTTTCTTTATAGATGGGGAATAACTATACTGTTCATACTTGCCATCTTAGTTCTTCCTGAATACAAAGTAACTTATCAAGTAGAAACAGGTGGGAACAACAGGAGAAACTAGCACCAGAGCCATTTTATTTCATGCTATAAATGTCATGTCACCAATTAAAACAGGTCACAGCTAAAATAAAACTACACAGTGATAGATAATGAATAAGGAAAGTTTTGTTTTAGGCCCAGGTAGTTATAATAGGGCTCTGAACTAGAAAAAATAATTGATTGCTAATTGTGAGAGTTTTAAGCAGAAGGTCAGAGAAATTAAATATTATTTTTATTGCTTTACACTACTCTTGAATACAGTTTGTAAATAGAATATGTTGTGACATAATGGAAGCTTGAGATGGTATCAGTGTTGAAATTAGAACGTAGAAACATGGGGTAAATCTTCAGGCAGTCACTTAATAACATTTAGTGAGTGCTTGCCATCTGTTAGGCACTCATGAAATACATGTATTAGCTCACTTAATCTTCAAAATATTCTGCAGTCATATTATAAACTATTTTTTAGATAAAGAAACTAAAGCATAGGGTAATCAAATAATGGTTTGTGATCACACAGCTACAAAGTGGTAAAAAATCACAACTTATAGTTATTTAATTTTATATGGTAAAATAACATGTAAGTTGCTGTTAAACATAAAAAGTATTGTAAGTACAAGACACATATATTACATAAGCATTACTATGGTCCCATCTTAATCTTTTAAGAGTGTTATCCCTCATACTAAGATATTGGGAAATAATATGAAATTTTCAAGCATCATGATATCCAATGTTGTCCATTAAGTAATCTTTTTAAAGTACTCTAAGGATAAATATATATTTCTCTCATTAGCACTTTTAACTCCGTAGTTTCTTTTTATCCTATTGTTACAGCACAGCTTCCAGACAGGTAGCTGCCAAAACCTTGGCCCTTGGTTAATGAAAAGAATACCTTGAGATGGAAAAGAAAAAGGCACAGCCAAGAAGGTTTTGAGGATGAGCAAATAACTTCGAAAACTGGAGAGATCCCTGTTCTTTCAAACATACTTCCCTCATTATATAACCATAATTTTATTGTTTATTGTGGCCACAACCATGTGATTATTGCCCCATTCATCTGGGATTAGAAAGGATACTGTGGCCCTTATTAGCAATTATATAAAAATAAATTCATATTGTTAATGGTTCAAAGTACATTCCAATATTTCAACCAAAAATTCTTTCATGTAATCTGTTTTCTGAAGAAAATTACCTTATCCCTTAAAAAGTTTTATGATCGATGATTTTAATATTGTATTGGCCACTCTAGCTTTAATATAACCCCCAGTTAATCTCTATTTCATTGTTAATGCTGTTTATTGTTATCATTGTTTTCTAAGTGTGGAACCTAAAATTAAAATAGTTAAGATGCATCAATATTGTGCAGTGTTTACTTAACTTCCTATTTATCCCACTCAACTTTATTAACCTAGGAAATGCTAGCATATTCTCATTATAAAGAAAGTTTAGAGATGAATGAGTTGGATGAAATGAGGCTACTTCTAGAGATTTAAAAAGACACTAAAAATGATATTGAATTTTAGTAGCACATAGTAAAAGAGCTGACAATATTAATTATAAAATGATATATTTCTTTCCTTTACAGTTATAAAGATGGGCTAGGTTTCTAGATATTCTTAAAAAATAAATACCTCTTTTTGACTAACAATTACCAGGTTCACTTTGAGGACTACAGGATACACAGGCCATCAAGCCATGCTGACCTGACAAACCTTTAATTATATGTCAACAATTGGGCAACACTGTCTCTGTATGCATTATTGTTCATTACCTAAACTTAATCCTCTTCTCCAGCTAGGTGAGTTTCCCACTTTTTCTTTGCCTTGCTTTGTTTGTGTATTATAGTACCATGTCTTTTTTGGTACCTTCTTAGATTTAAACCTTATCCATAAATCTTAGGCAAAAATGAACAACATGTGTGCCTCTGTCCTCAAGCCTCTATTTTTGAGTAAGCTGTAAAGGACCTTAGCCCATTTGTTGAACCATCCACAGTTGGGAATGAATAGAGTACATGGTGTGGATGGGGTGGTTATAGGAAATATTAGAAAGATAAGCAAAAAAGTTCTCTGCCATACTAGGAAATTTAGAGCTCATTGCACAAGTGTCTTAAAGCATTGTGACAACGTGATGTGGTAGTGCTCAAGAGAAATAATTCATCTTACAGTGTGAAAGATGGATTTGAAAGAAACGGTTGGGTGAGAGAAACTAGAAAGATACCTACTAACACATGGTAGCAGGCAGCAGTAGTTTAGACTCTAATTGAGGAGGGCATGAAGTGAAGCATTAACAAAAAAGGTGGAGAAGACAAGACACAGTCAAGGTATGTTAAGAGCAGAGTGACTTGGCATGGCTGAATAATTGGACTTGAGGGAAATAAGGAAAAATTGGAGATTTCTCCTCATTTTCTGATGTGAGTAATAATGGCAGTCCCCTTAGTCAATTAGGGAATAGAAAAAAAGGAAGGCTGTGTGTGTGAGAGAGAGGGAGGGGGAGGGAGAGAGAGTGAGAATGAATGCCTATGAGTATGTGTGGTGGGGTGATGGTACCAGTTTGTGTGTGTGTGTGTGTGTGTGTGTGTGAGAGAGAGAGAGAGAGAGAGAGAGAGAGAGAGAGAGAAAGAGAGAGAGGGAGAGAGGTGAGAAGAGAGAAAGGGAGAGAGAGAGAGAGGTGAGAAGAGAGAAAGGGAGAATGAGTGCCTGTGAGTGGGGGGGGGGGGCTGATGGTACCAGTTTGTGACTAAGAGAGATATTTATATCTAAAGTCAAATCTAAAACTGATTATTCAAATTTAAGCTCTAAACTTCAACGTGCACTCAATAAAGGAAAAGAACACAGTACAATGTTAAGGATCCTTTATATTTTAAGGGTTTGGAAAGCTCCATAAGCATGATTACAATTTTTGATTCTCATTATTTAAAGTCATTATCCCAGATAACAGTTTTCTCCCCTTTACCCAGAAATGAGCAAAGACTCAAAAGGATAAAATACGTTGTTTAAAGCTACTGGTAAAATAATTGGCAAAACATGGAACCACAACACACCATAGCAATGATGGGTTCTAAAATGAGATACAGCTCTGAGAAGATGGCCATCAAAAAATTCTATTTCTTTCATTTCCAGAGCCCCAACATTTTTCTCCATATTAATGAAGAAAAACAAGAAGTAGCAAATTGCATTTTTCACATTGTATAATTGCTATAGGTATAAGTAACCATCAATTTTGATCAATTTCTACATAAGCAGAAATTACATAAAAATAAATTTCCCTTTAATGAATCTGTTTAATAGCAGATTTCTAAAAAGGAATGTTTCTACATAGTAGCAAAGTATTTTGAATATATAGACTCCAAATAGATAGACTTCCTTAGTAGTCCAGTCCATTAGGTAATAATTTTTAAGAGTTACTGGGTACACATTTTTCTATAAAAGAAATCAGAAATGTCAATATGTAAGAGTAAAAATTTATATCATGTTGCCATAATAGAAATTTTGGTAATTCACATAATATGTGATGACTTTTTATTCAAACCTGGGCATATTGAATTTCCTTAAATAAATTCAAAGTTGATATAACACTTTAACTCAAGTTAAAGGAAGTGACATACTATGTAAGATATCATTTTCCTCATATATATCCTCTCCAGTACTCCAAAATTATATTACATACATAGGGAAACAATGATGAGTTTTTGATTCCGAATTCTCAGTTCTTTGGACAAATTTGTTTTTCTCAGCATAGATTATGTCTCAGTTAAACAGAGATAAAAATATTCTACCTCATTGGGTTACTCTAATGAATGAGAAAATGTATATTTTTAACCTACTGTCTTGCACTCAATAGGCCTTTGAAACATTAGCACAACACAAACTCTTGTATTAAGTAAAAATGCAGTAAAGATTCTTCAGCAATCAGTATAGACTGGGTACAGAAATGAGATTTATTTTGAGTTTTAAGAAAGCAAAACAAAGTACAGTGGAAGATCATGAGTCTGGACATTTGGTAAGCTAGATTCTGGTTCATACACCAGATTTAAAAACAAATCAAACAGAGGCCTCTTGTCAAATAAATTCCCTTCTCTAGATCTGAATACAGTGAGGAGGCTATAAGTAAATGCAGCAGAGATAAATAATGCCTTATATTCTGTGTTCTGCAGGCTTCTGGTTAAGATATTACAAGGCTAGGAGCTTTTTCTTTCCACAAAAGGACAAACAATTGTAGCAAATGCACTAGGAAGGGAAAATGAACACTTGTGTATATGGAACAGTGATGTGAAAGATTTAACATCAAAAAAGGAATGAAGGGCTGGGAAGGTGGCTCAGTGGTAGAGCGCTTGCCTTGCATGCCTGAAGCCCTGGGTTCGATTCCTCAGCACCACATAAGCAAAAAGAAAAAAGCCGGAAGTGGTGCTGTGGCTCAAGTAGTAGAGCGCTAGCCTTGAGCTGAAGAGCTGAGGGACAGCGCCCAGGCCCAGAGTTCAGGCCCCACGACCGGACCCAAAAAAAAAAAAAAAAAAAAAAAAGGAATGAAGAAGATAATAATGTTAGATCACAGTCAAATTGTCTTTGACCATCAGGATGAGGAAATTGGCTTGATCTAATAAATAATAAAAGCCAAGGAAGTTTCTTGAGTTGAGTATTTAATGAAAATGATATTAGGAGCAAACCATTTCCAATTCAAGTCTTCATTTGAAAATATAACCTAACAACCAAATCTTTAGTTGACATTTAAAATCTTATTGTAATTGTACAGTGAAATAATTTCTGCTCATGTTGAATCTTTAATTAGTTCAATTTTAAGGAATTGTATTATGGATAAAGAAATCATAGAGCTTTAGTTCTGTAATACATAGTGTTAATTATATTCCTTTTAAGTATTTTGACAACTTTAAGATGCGAATATTAGTGTTCTGCATGACTTCCCACAACAAATGCTAACAATGCAGAATAATGGAGATTATTTGAAAGAAAAGGCCACAATAAAAAGTTATTTCTTGCTACTTCAAAGCTAACATGCCACCATAATCTTTACTTGATATTGCTTGAATCATATTTTCTATCCTGACATAAGAAAGTAAAATAGTTTCTTCAGACGGCATAATATATGTTATGTAACATAAATTCAACTAAGTGAAAATATTGTTGCTCTTTTATTTTTTAATGTTTATTTTTGTTGTTATTGTAAAGGTGATTTACAAAGAGGTTACAGTTAGTCATGTAATGAGTATATTTCTTTTTGAACAGTGTCACCTCTTCCCTCTTCCCTCATTTTCTCCCAGTTTTTCCCTCCCAATACCTCTCTCTCACAAGTTGCATAGTTCATTTTCAATATAGTGTCAAGTGAGTATCATTGTGGCATTTGTACATTCTTTGTCTAATCATTTCTCTGCTTCCCCCTTACCCTCCCCCAAACAGATAAACTTACAAATAAGACAAAGTTACAGAAAATTAAAACAGCAACAAAGGAGAAAAAAACAAAAGCAAAATAACAAAAACCTTCTTGTTTCAACTTCTAGGAGTTCATTTCAAAAAGATATTTTATATAACCATATGCCTATAGCTCTTAAGCCTTTGTGATCCTCTTCTATGAATATCCTCCTTTGGTCTCAGTGTGTGAATGTCTAGAGTCTTGTATAATTTATTATGTCCCAGTGTATTTTTTTGTCTTTCATCAGCTAGTGTGTTTGCTTGTAGATTTATAAGCACATTGTGTAGATATACTACATTTTCTTGATCCATTCACCCATTGAGGGGCATCTGGGTTTTTTCCATATCTCGGCTATGATAAACACACTACAAATCACATGGCTGTGCTGGTAGCTTTAGTGTGGTCTTGTTTGTGGTCTATGGGATAAAATGTCCAGGAGTGAAATTGCTTAGTCATAGGCAAGCTCTATGTTTGTTTTCTTTGGTCTTTCCCACTGCTTTTCAGAGTAGTAGAACAAGTTTACATTCCCACCAACAGTTTAATAGAATCCCTCTGGGCCACATCCCCTCTAGTATCTGTTATTTTTAGTTTTCTTGATAATGGCCATTCAACTGGGGTAAGATGGAACTTCAATGTTGTTTTGATTTGCATTTCTTTTATGGCCAGAGATTTTTTAAATAACATCTTCAAAAGCATTGTTACACATTTTTGGAACCTTTTTGGGAAATGGGGGCTCAAGGAATTCCATTGCTATTATCATGAAAATGAAAAAAAAAACAAAAAACGAGCTACAATTCACTTTCTAGGTAGCATCACTCTGACCTAGGTGCCTTAACCTCTTGGAACTTCACTTTCTATATTTGTAAAATTATGGTTCCCTAAGTTCTTGTCCAACTGTAATAGTTCATGTTTTATAACTCTATGATTCACTTAAATAGGATTGAACTTATCATAGGATCCTAGTGGAGTGGATGAAGAAGTATATCCTTTTTTTCAAATTCTGACAGATTTTAGTTGAAGCATTATATAGGAACTTATGGGGGAAGGGTCAATGTAAAACAAGAACCTTCTGAAAAACCATCATAGTGGAAAAAACTAGGGATTAATGAAAAATCTGTAAAATGAACAGTAGTTGAAAGGAATTCCTTCAGCATTAGAGGAAATGTTAGAGATAGAGAAAATGGAAGAGGAAATTAAGGGTAGCATGATCCTAGTGTCAAAGACTGTATTGATCTAAATATCCTATTTCTGTTTGTTGATGAACATTTCATAACAAGGAGACACTAAGCTCAGTCTATGTGTATGGTATTCATTACATCTTTCATAAAACCATTGTCTAAGAAGAAGGTATGTATATAAAGCAACGAAATGATACAAAGGGAAGTAGATAGGTATTATTACACAGTATTTACCAAAGATAAGAAGAGAAAAACCAGTAAGATTTATTTCTTTTTACTTCTTTTTTAGAATTTATTTCTTTGTAAGAATTCTCTGGCCCCCGGGGCTGGGAAGGTGGCTCAGTAGTAGAGCTCTTGTCTTGCAAGCCTGAGTCCCTGGGTTCGATTCCTCAGCACCACATAAACAAAAAGAAAAAAGCCAGAAGTGGCGTTGTGGCTCAAGTGGTAGAGCGCTAGCCTTGAGCTGAAGAGCTGAGGGATAGCGCCCAGGCCCAGAGTTCAAGCCCCACAACCGGACCCCCCCCCCCAAAAAAAAAAGAATTCTCTGGCCCAAATTGCCAGAGGTTAATTCCTTTGATAGACGAATTGGCTGATAAATTTTCATTTAGATTTTGATCAAAGCAAACTATGTTCAACTACACACACACACACACACACACACACACACACACACACACACACAAAATTATGCAAATAATGCTTTACAAAGAAAAAAATGAATAATTTGTGTGACAACCTTTGTTAGGAATATATAAATCAAAGTTTCTCTACTTTCACCAAAATAGATATCAATAGTCTACTTGACTATTCTCCATCAAAAGAGAATATTATTAATACTATAGTATCATTGGTCCATTTTCTGCAACACTTTCAAAATAACTCATTCACTAAGGAAGATATTTGTATGATATCACATTTGATTTCCTTTTAGCACTTGATCATATTTTGTCAGATAGAAACTAAATCTGAGAATCAACATTTCTTTTCCCCCAAAGAAACACAGATCAACTTGGAATATTCAAAATAAAAAGAATGCAAATTATTTTCCTGTATCTTTAAACTATTATCAGTAACAATTACTGGCATCATTTAGGTTTCAGCAACAATTGCTAGCATTTATCTGGTTGCTTTGAGGACCTTGTTGATTGTCAGCTCAATTAGGAAAGCTTCCTTAGGCCATGATTGAGGGCATCAGCTCTGACAAGCAGATTAAGTGCAAAACCTGATTGTAACTAAATATCTGTAGGACATTAAGATAATCAATGTTGTTATGTGTGACTCATTTTATGACATGGGAAAAATTCTAAAACATTGAATATATGTTACAAAATATATGTGGCACACAATAAGCTTTATCTAATATGTTAGATATCCTTCCTAACATAACGGAAGGGTTTAAGTTTCTGTGGAGAGACATATATACATGCATGACACAAGACCAGAAACTATGTTAACTAGTAATATTTTGGTACAAACATTATTAGAGTTAAGAATAAAGGAAATAACTGTTGGTGAAACCTCTAGACCTCATGTAGGAACAGGGTAACACTGAATATCTAGACTGCTTTCTCTAGATGAGTAATTACTTTGATAGATACAGTCACAGTAACAAACAGCTTGCATTGAGATTAATTTCCTAAAACAAAAAATTAATGAAGTTACAAATATAGAAGGGAGATATAATGGTGAGATCAAATAATGGAGAAGTTCAAATCTTACATTAAGGAAATCTTATTAGCATGTCATTTTCCTTGAGGCTATAAACTAGTGAATAAGTAAACAGTAAAAAACTACAAGTGCTTATTGTAGCTATTTGTGTATATGCTTTATCTATATTGCTTTAAGTATAAGCGCCCAGGCAGCAACAACCATACTGACTTCATTTCTAGATCCACTTTTCCTTCTTACTCTGCTCCACAACACACATACAAACACATGCATGTGCACACACACACACATACACACACATACATACACCATAGTGTCTAGCAGTATGTCATTTTGCCCAATGCATTGAAAATGCATTTAGTATAAGAACCATCAGTTCATTTATGCACAAATGATCCAGTGATAGGTTCATGGTTTTGTAAGTACCTTTTAGAGAAATTTATTTGGTATTATTACACTGGTTTGCTAGGAAATTATGATTCTAATGGAAGCCAGTAATTCTTGCCATTTAGAATCATACTCAGAAGTTCTATTGTACACATTAGCATGAGCAAATGTATTATTATGGAGCACAGCACTTTTATATTTTATTTTTATCTTTAAGTATTTGTACAAAGGAGTTGTCAATATCGCTCCTTTCATCACTCTCCATTTCTCCCAAGCACACTTCTTCCCTCAATTTTCGTAAGTTTGTAGAATGTGCACTGAATATTATTACATTCCTCCCCCCACCTCTTCTCTTCATTTGTTTACCCCTCCCTTTCTCCCCAGCTCCCACATTGGAGTACCTAATTTCTGGAAGCACAGCAATTTTTAATTAATTTATTTGGCTTTTCATTGAGACAGAGAGGAGATTGTCTGTGCAGTATTTAAAATTCTAATGATTAAGGATCATTTAATGCTCCCTGTGAAGTTTCTGAAAATATTACGATACAGCCAATAGCATAAAGAAGTACTTTCCATTTAAAAAATGCAATTGACTAGAACAATGGCTAGAAATGTGTTTCTTTCTTACTTGAGCGCTGTATATAACTGACTCCCCTTACCACAGACTTAAGTAAAATCAACTTTTTTCTTTATTGTCCACCAAGTTCAGAGATGTTCTAAAGTTGGTTAATGTATTCTCTTATCTCTTGTAACAATTCATGGACAATTATACATAAAATAACTCTGTGTTTTCCTTTCCCACATCAAAGATTACAAAGTGTTCTCTTGGGTCTCCATACTGCCAAGAGAGTTGTCAGGCGAGGAGAAAAGTTATAAAAAAGAACATTGTTCAGAACTCTGAGACAAACCTGGGCGTTAACAAAGTTTCTCAGATCTCATTATCTGATTCATTTATTTATTGAGGTGTATCTGTGATGAAATTCCAAGTGGGTGGTGTAACTAGCATCAGGGATGCAAGAGGTAGCCTCAAATCATACCCATTGACTACCAAAGAGGAGTTTCAGTGCACAGGCCACCAGAAATCCTTCGAATATTTAACAGTCATCACATAGATCTATGAATTCCCTAAAGCATTTAGTGTCATAAGCTTTGAGACCTCTGAAGGTCAGTGAGTAATTCCTATAATATTAGCTATTTGAGAAGCTGAGTACAAGGATCACAGTTTGAGGCCAACCCAGGTAGGAAAGTTCATGAGATGTTATCTCAATAAAAACAATAGAAAATAGGCGTGAAGGCATGGATTAAGTAGCAGAACACCAGTCTAACAAGTTTAAGTCCCTAAGTTCAAACTCCAGTACCAGAACAAAAGTTCGAAACCTATTAACAGTGAGTGTTGCATTGACATGTTTCCTATGCTTTGGGAAAACAGGAAAACAGTTAAGGAAAAATAGTGATCAATTCATAATTAGATATATTAATATTAGCATACTCAATTTTAGGTATGTGAAGTAAAAGAAGCAATTTATACATCGATGATGCAAATCTAGAAAACACAACATCCTGTCATCTGATGATTTCAAAAAATCTTCACAAAAGCCATAAACAGTGTATCATTAGGGCTTTACAAACACCTCTGTAACTGGTACAGTTCTCAGAGGTTCAATAACCTCTGTTTCATCAAATAATGACAACCATTTCATCTGGGGAGCTTACTTATCTACATACATTCTGATCCTCTGTTCTGACCTATCCCCTTTTCCAGTAAGTACATATATCTATTCTAACCTCCTAATAATTGTCCCGGTGAACCAGTG
This sequence comes from Dipodomys spectabilis, assembly GCF_019054845.1. Classification (NCBI taxonomy): domain Eukaryota; kingdom Metazoa; phylum Chordata; class Mammalia; order Rodentia; family Heteromyidae; genus Dipodomys; species Dipodomys spectabilis. The sequence continues at coordinate 868,598 of NW_024871136.1, forward strand.
TTACTGTTAGACATGAATCAGGTTCTAATGATAGATTTGGATGGTGGAGAAGAATATTGAGCATGACTACTTCTTTAGGTTTAAGCTGATTAGCAAAACATTAAGGTTAAATGTGTCTTAGTTGAATTTTAACTGGCCTGTCTATATCAAGATGTATTTGTTTATAGTTCACTAATTGTTCAAAACACTGAAGTGTGGGAAATTTTTATGCATGCTTTTCCAATATAATATTAAATCCTTAAGAATTAAGTATCTTAAGGATAGATTCAACATATTTGTTATTTGTAGTAAAGTGAGTTCCAATTTTGACCGTTCATTCCAATTATTCATTAAGCACAAGACAAAGTTATGGTAAGACAATGCTATGGATCTATTATTTCAAAAGTTGGAAGATACCAGAGATAAAACCTATGTGGGTTATAAAGTAAAACAGAGCATCTCTACTTTTTTTTTTTGGTCAGAGACTAAGACTCAAAATGGGTATCTGATGCTTTCATTTATTGGCTGGTGCTCTACCACTTGAGCCATGCCTCCAACTCCAAACAGAGCATATTCTAAGCCATATTTTGGGTCCATGCAACAGACTCTGGGCCATAATAATAATTTTTGAGAATTAACCACATCTAAAGAAAAAAATCACACTTAAATAATATACCCCATAAAAGACTATTAAAGTAATAGAATTCCATGTATTATAAATTCCGTGAAATACTTTGAATAAGACAATGTAACATAAATACAATCACTGGGACTGGGAATGTAACTTAGTGGTAGAGTGCCTAACATACATGAAGCTCTGGGTTCAATTCCTCAGGACCACAGAAAAAGCTGGAAGTAGAGCTATGGCTCAAGAGGTAGAGCATTAGCCTTGAGCAAAAAAGCTCAGGGACAGTGCCCAGGCCCTGAGTTCAAGCCCCAGAACTGGCAAAAATAAATTTAAAAAATTTAATCCCTTCCACTGAAAGAGTTCAATATTAAACTCTTCCGTTTGTGAAATGAATAGATTATAATTTTCATCTCTTCCTCCCATTTTCCTGCCTCTGTGTGTGTGTGTTACCTCAAAATTCTAAGATGTTTTTATGTCAAGAATTTCTGGTTAAGCAATATGAAGATCATTTAAAATTCAGTGCTCCTAACAAAATTTACAACTATTGCATGAAATAAAGCCATTTTGTTGCATAAAATGGTCAAGACCAATTACAATGTCCCAAAATAACATGTTTTACAGGCAGCACAAAGGGTAAAATGTATTACATTTCTAGTGTTCTAAACACCTACAAATAGAACAATTTTAAGGGTGCACATTAAGCATAAAAGCTCACAAGGAACTTGTGTGTGTGTATGTGTGTGTGTGTGTGTGTGTGTGTGTGTGTGTGTGTGTGTGTGTGTGTGTGTGTGTGTGTGTGTGTGTGAAAAGCATACTGAAGGCTAGGTATGGTGGCTCATACTAATAATCCCAACTACTGAGGAGGTGAAGATAGGGAACATTCTACTCTGAAGTCAGCTCAGACAAATTGTTAGGCAGACCCCATCATAAAAAGCCAAACATGAAAGTAAAATGGCTATATTCCCAGATTTATTGGAGGCATAGGTAGGAGGATCACAGTCTGAAACTAAGCCAGGCAAAAACAAGAGACCTGATTTCCAAAAATTAACCTAAAAGCAAAAAGGGCTGGGGGAAATGTTCAAGGGATAAAGCTCTTGCCTAGTGAGTGCAAGGCAGTAATGTCAAACTCTAGTACTGTCCTCACAAAAGAAGATATAATGAAACCCACTTATAATTGTGAAAACAAAAGGGAGGAGTGATAAGAAGGACAAGAAATTAATGGAGAGAAAAATGTTATCAAAGAATATTATATGTATGTATGAAATTATGGCAAAACTCCTTTGTATAACTAATATAAACAATAAGTATAGTAATTAATATAAGCAATTGTTTAATCTTAGATTCATAGATTGAGTTTGTTAGTACTTCTTACTTTCTATTTTGTGGAAAAGTTTTCTTCATACTGGTATTAATTCTTTTTGAAATGCTGCTTAAATCCTCTTAATTCAATTCTGGTAAGCCAAGTGCATCTAGAAATACATCCATTTTTCCTAGATTTCTCTAGAAATCTAAATATCTTGCAGAAATCTGGGTTTTTCTATAAATCTAGAAAGAAAGCTAGAAATCTTCTAGAAACCTTGTATATTTATTTCTAGGAATCTAGAAATGTAGTTTTCCTATAAATGTATCTAAAATTGAGATTCATTCTACAAATCTAGATTTTCTAGAAATCCATCTGCTTTCTCTAGATCTTATTAGAATATGTTTTCAAAACATTCCACATGATTTTCTGTATTTAAATGATATGTATTATAATACCCTACTTTTATTTCTAAATTTAATTGGCTCTTTTTCCTACTTTTATTTCTAAATTTAATTGGCTCTTTTTCCTTCCCCCTTTAGTCAGATCTGCTTAAGTATTTATCAGCTTTATTTTATATTCTAAAGAACCAACTTTTTGTTTCATTGTTTCTTTGTATAGTTTTTAGACTCTATTTAGTTGATTTCTGCCATAATCTTTATTAATTTTTTTCCTTCTATTCATGATCAGTCTGCCAATTCTTGGGTTTTGTTTTTTTTCTGGACTTTGAAATAAATCATTAGGCTATTTACTTGAGGGTTTCAGTGCCAGGTCACTCTTCCTTAGTTTATTTTGCTCATGGTTAGTGCTCTACCATTTGAGCCACAGTTCCACTTCTGGCTTTCTGATAGATAATTGGAGAGGTATCTACTGAAAGCTAATATTCTCTTCAAGTTTAAAAAAGAAAGCTCGGGGATCAGTGCATAGGTGCGCACGCGCGCGCGCGCGCGCGCGCGCACACACACACACACACACACACACACACACACACACACACGAATGGAAGAGAAAAACATGAAACTTTTTCAGACTGCCACATGTTAGACACTTTCCATCTTAATAAACCAAGGAGTAACTAATAAAAATGAAAACTCACCATTTGCTATTTCACAGAATCATCATTTTTCATCTCTTAACTGTGAAGTTTATCTACTCCTGTAGTTTCAGTACTACAAAATGCATTATACACACATACACTCACACACACACACACACACACACACACACACACATATGTATATATATATATACATACTGTGGTTTAATTATTTTAATTAGGTGTGAAGAAATAAAATGGAAAATTTCTCATATATGTATATATACACATATATACATATATTCATACATATATGCATATTGTTATTGTGTAGGTGTATATATACATATATAAGAAATATATATAATGTATGTATATATGTTCTATTTAGTATGACTAATGAAATTACCTTGTACCATATTAGTTGGTCATCTAGTACTATAAACCTTTTACATATCTAAGTCTTACTTTTTATCAAAATTATTTAAATAGGAATACATCAAAATTTTAGTATGTTTAACTCTTATTTTCTGCATTAAATTTGCATAATTATGATAACTATACTTTTAATCTTTATTAAAATCCATTAAAATACTGAAGATGGAAAAACTTACAGTGGACACTCATCTGTCATCCCATCATATTGATTTGGTCATTTTTGTTAATAATATTAATTCTAGCTTTATTGTTGCCTTTATTTGTCTTTTTTAAGGAAAAATTGTTTAAACCACTAATCAAATGTTTGCATGAGAGAACCTTTTTAAAGATATTGTTATAGTAAAGGTGATATACAGAGAGGTTACAGTTACATAAGTCAGGTAATGGGTACATTTCATTTTGAACCGTGTCTCCCCTTCTCTCACCTTCTCCCAGTTTTTCCCTCCTTACCATTTCCCCCACCACCACAGGCTGTATGGTTAATTTCCAACATAGTGTCTAGTAAGAATCACTGCTGCATTTGCTTACCCTTTGGAGAAAAATTTTTAAGAAACTACATTGTGAGACAAAAAGTTCAAAGCATGATTATTATTGCATCAGATTTTCAATATTTTAAATATTTCTTAGAAATAAATGAGGAATTTTGTAAGCTCTTAATATCAGATCATTTTTTTTTGTCCAATGTGGGGCTTAAACTCAGGGCCTGATCACTGTCTCTGAGCCTCTTTGTGCTCAAGGCTATCACTCTATCACTTAAGCCACAGCACCATTTCCAGTTTTTGAGTGGTTAATTGCAGATAAGAGCCTCATAGGGACTTTTCTGCATGCGCCAGCTTTGAACTGCAACCCTCAGATCTTAGCCTCTTGAGTAGCTAGGATTACAGGAGTGAGCCACCGGCAACTGGCTTAGATCATTTTAATAGAGGACAAATTAGTATTGTGAAATAGTAAATGCCCAAAGGGTGGTTCTCCCATGATAGGATTTAAGTACATAGAAACTTCATGTAGAACATAGATTGCTAAAGCAGAAATTTTAGAATAAGAAAACAAAAAACTAAAGTTCTCAATATCTTCTCATTTATATTCAGAATGCTTGCACATGAATTTCTCTCCTCATCATGAGGACTTGTATAAAGAAACAAATATATCTAATAAATATTATCTTCTAAGTAAAAAGTCTTTATTATCATTTGGGATTACCATTTATTGGCCTGATTTTAAAAGTGCCTATTTTTTCCCTACTCAGAAGTACATTCACAGAACACTTAATCCACAACCATATACACATACTATATTTCTCAAATTGCAAAGGATAATATATATTAATATTAAGCAAAACAATTCCTATAAACTTATAGAAGTCTCAATTACTAGATGCCAATCAGGTACCACAACACTAAGACATTATTTTACTAAGGAAGTGAAATTTAACTGTTAAAGTAGTTACTATAAAAAGTGGTAAATTATTTCAATTCTGGCATATCAGTCCATGCATAAAGAGAACTCATTGTTAAACATACATAGATAAAATATAGCCCTCATGTCTGATAGTAAAATGATCATTAATGAACAAAAATTATCCAAGTTTAATCTTGTTATATGTCAGATATTGTATTTCACACTTTGTATATATCACATATCATGTTTATGTAATTTGAAAATGGCACATTTATAAATATGACCAGAATATGTAATTTGAAAAAAATTTCAGCAACCAGATATACTGACTGAGAGTATTACATTCTAATTTTTGAAAAATTCTTGAAACATCTCTCAAGACCTTTAAACTCATCTCTAATTGTCTTTGAAATGCTTTTCTGTGGTACCTGGCATGGGCTAAATATTGCTAACAAAGTTGACCTTTAGATTAGGGCATAATAAAAACTCTGAAAGCAAATATTTAAAGACGTTTTACCCTTCTCTGCTCTAGGTCTGCATGTTTGTGAGCAAGTGCCATGTAAAATAAAGAGGATGAGGGTATGAAAAGGACGTGTTTGTGTCAAACCACAGAATTAAGTTTATTTACATATGCAATGCATATCAGATAAAAAGCTTATTTCAAGCATAATAAGAAAGATTAAATTACATGACAAACTGGCCATATCATAACTACATTTTAGACTACCTTAAATTCTATAAATTACTCTGTAAATTCAAATTTTATGTCATCATGACCAGAAATGAATTGTGGCTTCATTATTATTTCTGTTATATATATTCCAGAATTTATGCTAAAAATATTATCTTTTAAAACTTAGTAACACATTGAACCAGTTTCTAAATTCAAGTATTCAGTCCCTCTCAAAGTCCTTCACTATTTCCTACATTTTGCTGCTATGTAGAATATTCCTGCTTGTTTTGTGATTATCTTCTAACTTCTAGCATGTAACTCAGAAGGTTCCTCAAAAACCATAGTAGAGACCATCATTTGGGAGTGACATATCTTGCTTCCTAACCTTTTCCCCATATATCTAGTCATGCATCAATTTTTATTCCTCCTTTGATTCATAATCCATAGGTAGTTATAATTGTCACAAGACTTGATCTTGAAATGAAAGTACTTCATCAATTATGAACAGTTAACAAGTGAATTTTTAAATTTTCAGCATTTGGGTGCTTAGCATTATGACTTTAAATAAAGTAGGCAAATGAGATGACCAATCAGCTACTTACTTAGTGTAAATATAGAAAAATGAAAGTAAACTAATTACTGCAATATTGGAAATCAATTTGAGGATTCACATTCATGAATACTGGACTTCCTTCTACACTAAATATTTTGACTTATCCTCAAACAAAAAACAAAAAACAAAACTTTAGCTCCTAGCATGTTGAAAGATATATGCTATATGGTATTTCTTTTTATCTTTTCTTCAGTGAATGTAAGAACATTATTTCAGTATACCTAGAAGTATACTTGTTATTTAGGTGTTTGTTGGCTTATTGATATCATACAATAATGTGACTTTAATGCAGTAATACAACTTTTAAAAACTATTTAGACTTTCTAAAGAACGTCCATTTCAAATTTCATTCACACCTCACATTTCTGGGAATTGGTTAATATTTTTTCCTCCTTAACATTTACAAGAAGTGATACTCAGAGAAATTAACTTCCCCAAGTTTAGAAAGTTGGTAAATAGCAGAGCTTCTGACTCTATAAGAAAAGCTACTTTATTTTAGATGAGGACTTCTTTGATATTATAATGCTTGCTACTCTTTACTCGACTTCTACATTTCACATGAAATATGCAAGTCAACACACAGTTTTTAATAATTTCTCTAAATCAGAAGTCCTTCAATCTAATGTGCACAGCAGTTCCTGTTGAACTCTTTTTAAATTGCCTGTTGTTGACCTCCCACTTCTCCCACATTCTGACTCAGATGTCTTTTCAGTTAGAGTATGTATGCTAAGAATTAAGTGATTCTGCATAGCCTTGATGAAGCACTGGAATAATTTAATCGTTCTTCTCCTTCTTTCCCATAACCCTCACTAAAGAAAATACACTAGGCCTGTGGAGAAACTACATCAAAAGAGATGCTCAATTTTGTTTGATTCTTTTTTTCCTAGGCAATATTATAATTCTTACTGCTCAAGATCAAGGTGGATTTGAAAACATGAAAGCCCTTATTATCTGGAAAATAGAAAGAAATCTTATCGATGAGGTTTTCCATTTAGAGTCAACCTTAAAATTAACAAAAATTATTTCATACACACACATGAGGCAGAGAGTGTCTTTTCCAAATATGTCATAAGAAATACAGTTTTATTGAGAATTTAGCATAAGAAAAAATAAATTCTCTACCAGTTGTATATATTCTAGAATATATGGAACAGAGAATGTCTATCAAATTTTATCATATGTATAAAATGTGTATCTATGTATTAGTTTATCCTTTTGGAAAAATCCAAATTTGACAGTGGATGTCAGTGCCATTTTTGCTATTTATGAGATTATGAAAAGTCTTAGACTGATTTTTGTCTTCATTTCTCATATTCTTTATTTCATGTTAGAAATGGGATTTTTATAGTATTATGGAAGCCATTGTAATGCAATTTTGGCACACTAATTTTTCAGCAACTGCCATGTCATCACTAATGCTGTCAGCAGTAACTATATACTTCACCATTCATTATAGCTAGATGGGTGAAATGGTTTTACAGCATAATTGACCACTGAATGCTTTTCAATTGCACTCATTTTCTGTGACCATCACTCACAGAAGTTGTCATCATCACTCTCATGAATCATCAAAAAACTTTCTGTGTTATTTAAACATCATAGTATTTTTCAGGCTATACCCTTGAAGGATTTAATCTTTTGAATATGTTGGTTTATGACAGAATTTGAAAAAAGAGCTGAACTTTTAAAGATATTGATTCTATAAGAAAGGTCTCATATTCTTCAAGAAATCCCATTTGCTCCTAGGAAATAAAAACTTTAAAAGCACAGCTAATGAATAGGATTTAATGATCATATTCTATCACAAACTTGGTGTTCAAGACTAAGACACATTTTGTAATGTGAACAGCATTAGACTCAGATTTAAGAAACTTCTACCTTAATCCTGTCTTATTTTCCCATAGAGTGACTTGGGCAGTTCAACCCTGTGGGCATTAATTCTTCAAAAGCAAGCTAAGTTTTAAAGTTCCTTTAAGGTTCTACAAGCACTCACTCAAACATAAAATAAAAGAAAGAAGCCTGATACGGGAAATATATGATAGAGAACCCAATGAAGGTCCCTGCAATCTGGTAAGATTTGAATAGAGACTAGAAGGAAGTTACAGAGAAAATTGCAGACATATCTGAGAAAATTGACAAGACCCAAATTGTGTGGATTTATGATAAGCTTCCAACTTTAGTCTTTCCAAATAATAAAATATGTTCTAAACATATATCTCCAGATTTGCACACATTTTGATTTAAACTTACTACCAAGATGACATCAAATCTCTACTTTGAAATGCCATTTTACCATATTCCCAAATGACAGAAATTGTTATCGTATATTCACAATGCACAATGGATAGTTTAAAATTTAATTGTATTATTGATTGGAAATTTCTATATTTACTGTTTTTAACAATAATAATTCAGGGAAAGGAAGTAGTGTTTCATGGTTTTCTCTTTTTATTTTTGCCTGTTTCACTGTGTGCATACTAAACTGACTAAAAGAGAACTAGTTCAGCCATTGAAATCTGTTTTCTAGTAGTAAGAATTTTCTGTTTGAAATTTCTGAAAACATCATTATTACAAGAATTTCTCTATAGTCTTTATTTTTTAAATGGTAAACTAACATCCACAATCTACAGAAACAGTGTTTTCCAAACAAATTTACTTATATAACATTCAACATATTATTCTTAATAGCCAACATTTTCTTTTGCTTAGGCATAAGCAGCTACCAATAAGCACACTCCTAGGACTTCCTTTTAAAACAGAAATGGTAAGCAGAAAAGTGTCAATCTGACCCTATTTAAGTCAGCCCTGGTGGTTATTGCTGTGTTGACTTGGTAGCTCTCAGAGCTGTAAACTCTCACAGGCACTGTGTTCATATTTTCTTTTTAGAAGCTATAAAAGTAGGCATTTGTCTTGTTGAAAACTTACTGATGTGAAAGCTGTTACTGATATGATAGCACCATTAAGAATGGTGCTCAGTTCATTCAGTGAAGGAGGTAATCATTTGGGTAAAATTTGGGAAAATATTTATATCACACTGAGATAGATTGTCAGCATGGAGAATAAATCCATGCTCATGATAATATATATATATGTATGTATATACACATGTATATATATACATGTGTATATATATAATTATATGTAAAAGCCATTTATGAAATGGGCATAGAACTCTAGAAAACAAGTTTTCATAAGTTTATATATCAAGTCAGAAAGTAAGTTGCTCTGTGCATTGTATGATTTATTTACAAGTGTGTTGTTTCAGTTTTGTAATAACAGATGATGCATGCAGCTCTAAAAGTTGCATGAATAATTTTAATTTAAAATACATAAAATATTGAAACACTAAAAATATGTTTTGTATCACTTATCTTGACTTAAAATGTCATTGATATATGCCCTATTCCTTAACAGTATAGATGCTATTTTTTAAATTGTTCCATAGTCACCTCCAAGAGTAATACTAAGGGTAATGCTAAAGTTTTGTATGACTCTTCAACTACTTGATTTAAAATGTTATCATAATGCCTTTCCTCTACAAGACTAGCAGTATGACTTTGACTGAACTGATTCAACAGAGTATACAGAAATATGAAACCAGGAATGTCAGCTAGGAATAATGATACATAACAGATTCCAGACCACTGTAATCTAACCAGTATAGTAATTATTATGAAGCAGTCAGTTCTTGGAAAATTTGGGTATTATAAAAAATTTTCCCTCCCTTATTTTTAATAATACTTTCTAAATACAAAAGCTTAATTCAGTGAATTACTGGCTTACATTATGAACTGTGATTTCAAGTCTGAGAATTTCCATTAAAATAGATATATGGACATTAAGAGGAGTTATGAAAACTTCCTGAAGCATTTCCTTTATTTACACTTGCATAGGAGTCATTGATTACATTTTCAAGTTTTCTGTATATACTATGAAAATTCACCTTCTTGGCTTTTGGCTTAATTTTATTATTTTTATACCATACATTGTATCACTCCATATCAAAACATGATATGATTTAATCATGTAATTAAAATTCTACCACTGTGTCGTAAGAGTAATATTATAATTGAGATCGATCCATGAATGTTTCTTGATAAAGTATACTAAAATGGTATTCATTTTATACTTAACATCTACCTAGTAAGTATTGTAAAGGCAACTTTATAATATAAATAAAGGCAACTTTATAATGTGTGCACTGAGTGTAAACATTCTGGAAGCATTTTAATCTCAGTGTTTTTCTGATTATGGCACAAAATGATGCTAAATATTTCATTAATCTTGATAGAAATAAGTAATGTGGTTAAATAGAATATGTATGTGGTGTTTATCTCATTGTGGTTTGTATGAATATAGTAATCTTGCATACGGGATACACATAAAACTCATTTCTAAAAACAGAAGTTTTAAAATAATCTTATTCATAGTCCAATAGTATTTAATGTAAGTTAGAATGCACTATGCAGCCCAACTTGGAGTGATTAGCTTCAATTCTAGTTTTACTTAAGTCCAGAGAATGGTTAAGAATCCAAACTCAGAATCAGACTGCTAGGGTTTCCCTGTCATCTTGGTTAATTAGTATCTGTGACCTTGGCCCACTTCCTTCACTATTATGTCCTTATAGCTGTAATACAAGCAATGACGGCAAAGAGATAATGCTAAAATTAAATAAAAGTTTTCAGAGTTCTGTATAAGGCACTTAGAATAGTAGCTGACATATAACAAATACTCAGTACAGATTATACACTATCCAACTTTGCTATTTATCTTCCTCTTTCTTTACCTTAAGGGCGCTTATATATATAACTACCTTATTTATTCTGATCTCAGATAGATTATTATTCAAGTTTGTATTTGAGGTATTTCTGCTTTTGACCATTTCAGAGTAACTGTTATACAGTAGACAATTACATATCTGCACAACACAAATGGCGTTACTATTTTCCAGCAGTAGACCTTGAACAAAAGGAAACTCATAGGTAATTCCTATGATTACCTAGCTCTCTATCTAAGGACAATACCTGACATGAAGATAAAGAGCTATGAACCAAATGGCATGCAATGGTCATGATGAACTGAGATGACAGAGGTCAGAATTTAGGTGAGAAGTGGCTGTACTCGGGGAGATGCATAGAATAAGAAGAGAGTTGTCTTAGGTTTTTTTGAAAGGAACCTCACAAATTTGTGGTTGAAAGATGGGCCTTCCATCTGAAGATGAGACCATCTGAAGTTTTCTAGAATCAACAAAAAATTTCTTTGGATTTAATAATTTTATTCTTTTATGGCAGTTGTTTTTTCATTTCTATTTCTCATTTTGATTTTTTTATTGTGAAAATACACTGTACAGAGGGGTTACAATTACATGAGTAAGGTAATGAGTCCATTTCTTATCAAGCGTTGTTGCCTCCTCCTTTATTTCCCCTTCCAATCCCTTCCCATCTCCCCCCCACCCCCCCACTCCCGCACCAAAGTTGTACAGTTCGTTTTTCAACATAACGTTTTGTACATCTCATTGTTGCAATGGGTCCACCTGTATCCCTATTTAAACAATTTATTTTTTCCCTTCCCCTCCACAAATTATACCAACATCAAATCAACAAAATTTTTATAGTAGATTATTTCTGTTGACTAAAAGTTAAGGGAAACGGGGCAGGGGGGGGCAATGGCTCACACCTGTAATCCTAGCTCAGGAGTCTGAGATCTGAGGGTCACTGTTGAAAGCCAGCCCAGGCAGAAAAATCTGTGAGACTCATCGCTAATAAACCACCAGGAAACCAGAAGTGGCACTATGTCTCAAGGGGTAGAGTGCTCACCTTGAGCTGAAGAGCTGAGGGACAGCTCTCAGGCCCAGAGTTCAAGCTCCACCAATGACAAAAAAAAAAAAAAAGTTAAGGAAAATATATAAATAGATAATGTTTATAAGTAATAAAAGAAAAACTTCATAAACCTTGTGGAAAGTCAAGAATTTAACAAGAAAAATGGAATGATTCATTGGGAAGAGGGCTTAAAAGGATGTTAAAGAAGAATCAATTCGTAGTGGAAAAATATATTTTTTCTACATTATTCTCTTTCCCCAAAGGGTAGAACACAACTGTAATCTCACCACTTGGAAGTAAGAGGCAGGCAATGTTAGGAGTACTGAGAGTTTGAAGCCAGTCAACTATCTAGTGAGATTCTCTTTCAATAAAATGTGCAATCAGAGCAGGGGAGAAGAAAATCTTAAAAATGAACACAGTTTTAGGGACTTTGGCACAATATAAAATAATATGAAACAAATATTTGGAATTCCAGAAAAATTTCTGTCCCAACAAAAGAGAGAACTCTAAAAATAGATCAAAATTCTCAAATTGAATACAAAACACATACTTACAATGTTTATGAACTTGCCAGGCACCAGTGGCTCACACCTGTATTCCTAACTCTACTCAGAGGCTGAGACCTGAAGATCACAGTTACAAATCAGCCCATGCAGGAAAGTTCACAAGACTCTTACCTCACTAAGAAGCCAAAAGTAGAGCTGTGGTTCAAGTGGTAGAGGACTAGCTTTGATCAAAAAAACTAAGGGACAGCACTTATTCTTGAAGTTTAACCCTCAGAACTGACCCAGAAAAAAAATCATGAAGCCTAGAAAGTTTCAAACAATATAAATGCAAATTAAACAGGATCTAGGAACATGATAAACTGATGATAATCAAAGATAAAGAATGCTATTTTCATTCTGCTATTCATTTACGTGCTCTTACAGTTCATTTAGGCATTTTTATGAACTCTTTTCTCTTGGTGATCATTCTTTTAGTTTTGATTTTTTTTCCTGAAATTTAGTCCAGTATTGTTGCTGTCCCTTACTGTGAACATGTTGACAGTTGGAGAATCCATATTACCTTATTTTTTTATATTTCCTGTGTTTCTGAGATTTGCATATCTGAGGCCAAATCAGTGGTTAGGAGTATTAATCACCTGCAGTCACTTGGTTTAAGTGTTTTCAATGCTCAAGCAGGATTGTGGTTTTTGAGTGCATTTTCTCAATACTGGATGGAGAGAAGCTAGCTCAGTAGCCAAATTTTCATCCACATTTATTTTGGCAGACATGGGGCTTGAACTCTGGGCCTGAGCACTGTCCCTTAGCTCTTCAGCTCAAGGCGAGGGCTCCACCACTTAAGCCACAGCGCCACTTCCGGTTTTCTGGTGGTGTATTGAAGATAAGAGTCTCAGAGACTTTTCTGCCCAGGCTGGCTTTGAACTGTGATCTTCAGATCTCAGTATCCTGAGTAGTTAGGATTACAGGCGTGAGCCACTGATGCCCAGCTTCCATTACATCTTCAGGGTATCACCCTTATCTCCAGCACCACTCAACTACGGGAGAACTAACTAGTCTCTTGTTGCTCCTAGTATATGGGAGGTTGTTGTGTATGTGTTGAAGGTAGGGCCATTCAAAGATGAGCTGTCCTGATTTGTGATCCTTTCACCTTCTAAGTGTATCTTCTTTTGTACTGGAAGCCATTGCAAGCCACAAGCAGCTTTGCTTCAGCAATCATGTAAGTCTGGGAGTACTCGGATAGTGGAGGGAGCAAATTGAGTATTGAGAACTCAGGGATTGATAGTCTTCTGGTCTCAGTGATTTCAAATCCTGCCCCAACATTTATGAAGCTGTGATGGGGAGGAAGCTTGATGAAAAACACATGATCCCTGGATCCTGTGCTCAGAGCTTTTAGTCTTCCTTCTCAACAACTACCACAACCAGCAAGCAGCTCCTGAAGCCTCTGCCCTCTGCTAGCCATAGTGTTGATGATGTTCTCAAAGTGATCCTAAGACAATGGAATATGGTTGTAGCCAGGAAGGGCAGGGCCACTGACCACCACATCCTTCAATACCATCCTTCAATACCATCAGTATCTAGACTTACTAGCCGACTTACATCAGAAAATTTCCCTCTCCATGTCTATCTCCTTTGGCTGTCTCCCACCCAGACACTACATCAGGGTGTTCCAAAAATTTCCATACTACAGTTATTCCTTGGTTTTCAAGTCTCCAGAGTGTTTCGGTGCCAAATTCTACCTGGAGGCAAATACTGCAGTTCCTGAAGCTAGAGCATTCTGCCAAGCACAGGTTTGGTGCTGCATTTCCACTATGATCTTCAAGTCATGAAACTTACTCTTACCAAGGAGAGTTGGGTTGGCCAGCCACCACTGCCTTCCCTGTGTTAGCTCTAATATGCTTAAACTTCTCAAAATGTACATGTCAAATCTTCTCCCTCTCCATAACTACCTCTCCAGACCAGTTTTCTTCCAAACACTGTGGTCTAGTATCTCACATCTCCTTGAACTGTCATTGCTCAGTCTCCACTCCTGACAGGAAGACTCACAGCCAGCCAGCAGTTCTTGCAGCTGGAGCACTCTACATAAATTTCCAGCTGCTAAACTTCTTATTTCAAACACTCTTACCTGAATATCTCAGTCTCAAACAATAGGCTTTTTCCCAAGATGATGCCTCACTATAGTTTAGTGAGGGGAGCAGAAAAAGTGCCTTTCTTGTCTGATGTTAAACTGTCACAACTGTCATTGTTCCATTAAATCTCCTTGCTGGGTTTAGGGCTTGAGAGAGGGGTAGGCTTTCCCTGAAGCTAACTTACCTGTCACGTAGTAGAGGCTTCAGCTTCCTCAATCCTGGCAAGCCAAGGCTAGCGCTGCATACTGCTTCCCAATTTAATTTGTAAGCCTTGTCCTTCTTTTATGGTCCCCAGAGCTCTTCAACACTTTCTCCCTTCCGAATATATTCTCTCTTTTGTTACACGGATTTCCTATTTGTAAATTCAGGTAGACAAAGCTTTTATTCATTTCTTGCCCTAATGCCAAGAAATGAAGGTGAAATAAAGTTTATATTTGATAGTATTGCCATCTACTGCTGAACCACTGTATTCTTACCCATTCAAACACTTTCTGCACATGAACGAGTAGAACATTGTTATCTAGTTGCTCATATACCTCAAATGCTTCATCAGCATTTACGCTCCAATAATACACTATGTTCCATGTATTTTCTTCAATTTCAAAAGTACTCTAATGTCCCATATTCTCAGCATTTTGCTTTTTTATCTGTTAAATTCATGCTGTTTTTTATGGGGTTTTACTGTGTACCATTCAGTGAATACAAGTTATCCTAGTAAAATAGTAATATTTTTCTGCTACATTATAATTCTTGAAAAAAATATTTTTTCTAATACTGGACCCATGGTGAACATACAGTAAAATTATAATCCAAGATTATGTTTATATCAATTATTTAAATGTATGTAAAGAAATTGGTCTCCATAGTTAAGCAGGTATTTGGTTAACTACTGTGTGACTAAGTAACAGTTGTTAAGTTTTCAAATTAGGTAGTTAATAAAATAAAAAATGAATCATACTCTTTACATGACTAATATGACCTTTGCAGATAAATGCCTACTTGTAACGTATTTCTCAAAGTTGTGTATCAAGTGTGATGTCCTTAAAATGGATGTTTAAATTTATATAGATAAGTCTATGTCTTTAAACTATCATTAAAAGTAACAAGTGTAGGCCGGGCTCCAGTGACTCAGATCTCAGGAAGCTGAGTTCTGAGGATCTCGGTTCAAAGCCAGCCCGGGTAGAAAAGTCCTTGAAACTCTTATCTCCAATAAACCACCAGAAAACTGGAAGTGGTGCTGTAGCACAAGTGGTAGAGCACTCACCTTGAGCTGAACAGCTGAGGGACAGCGCTCAGCCCCAGAGTTCAAACCCCATGACGGACAAAAAAAAAGTAACAAGTGTAAAATCCTTTAAGTTAATGCTGGTGCTGTATATGCCTTTCTTTTTCCTGAATATAATGTATATCACGAAAACTTTCAAATCATTAAATTTAATGAATTTATTAATGAAATATCACAGTGCAACTTATTTGAACAATTAACCTATGCTTACAAAATGAATGATAGATTGTAAAAAAGGCCATGTCTGGGAAAGGATACTGGTGGAAGGAATAAGGGTGAACAGAGAAGGTGAAGGAACGTGAATATGGGTCAAAATATTTTATTCCATGTGCAAAAATGGAACAATGAAGTTTGTTGATATCAGTTTTGGAAAAGAGCTCATGGGAAAGTGGGAGCAGGTGTCTCTAATCAAGGTACATGGTATGAGCATGCTCAAATGAACCCCCCCTTGTACAACTAACTGATGTTAATTGCCAAATACTTCAACGAGGGCTTTTATCTGACCCAGGTAATTGGATATGCATTGTATAAAAAGTATTTACGATATGCTTAGATATGCTAAGAAGGGAAATTTTAACTGTTTTATCTAATTCTCTCACTCAAATTCAATATGATCAGGCTCTTCTTCATGTCCCCCATACATATTTTTTCTGTTGACAGCTAGTTCACAAAATTATCAACATTTACTCATATAATATGTATGAAATTATATAGCTTATTATAAACATTAGTTTCAGTATGCAAATGGAAATAGTACCCCCAGCAATAATCCAATTAATTCAGAAAATCAAACTATATTACAATCTTTTTCTCTTCAGAAAATAAATATATCCAATTATGGATGCATAGAGTACAACTATCAAAAATTACTTCAATTGTTATTTAAGAATGATGGTGTTAATAACAACTAGATTTGCTTGTTTCTGCTTGTATTCAGCTTAACAGCTTTTTCCATGTTCTTTGTTGGTATTTGGAATTATTTTTGCATGCATATGCATATACAGATACATGAAATTCTTTCCAATTTTATTATTTTAAGTAGTTGCAAAATGGAGTCACCATTTAACAAAGCAGTTTATAAATATCATATAACTTGATCAATATCCCCCTTTTCATTATTTACATATGCTACTGTAAATAATTTTATATACAACTAGGTTTGCTTGATTCTGCTTGTATTCAGCTTTGGGGCTTTCTTTTTCAATATTTTAATGTTTTTCTTTGAAAGAATAAGCTATGCACATGGTCCAAAAGTCAAAATTACTCCAACGGTCTTAAATTCACCTTAGCTCATCACTGGAAATATCTACAAGCATTTTCAAATTTTTCTTTCCTGTTTCTCATTTGAGTGTGTGTGTGTGTGTGTGTGTGTGTGTGTGCGTACACACACACATCGTTATTTAACAACTATTTTGAAAAAAGTTGTTTTTAAATACTTGTGACTTAACTGATTTTATATTTTGAATTTTTCCAAACATGTGGTAGAATAAGTACCAAACGGCTAACAGCTCTTCCTAATATGGTTTCTTCACAGGAAGAATGGAGATGTGCATGAATATACCTCAGTGTTCTTCACTTTTGAACTTTGTTGGAAGATAAACGAATTGTGAAAATAATCTCTGAAATAATTTAACAGTCTGAAGTGTGACCTTTCATTTTACTCAGAGACTTCTTTGCTGATCAGAACATGTTTACTACCATTTCAAATTTCAATATTCTTACAACCAATCTTTTGTTTCTCTCTTTCTACAGCTGCTTGACAAGTACAGTGGTGCTCTGAAAACCGAAGGTGGAGCTTTGGGAGGACCTATAGAGAAAACGCCTAAAAGATCTGATAAACCAATCTGGAGACCAGCAAAGGGATCTGCAGCAGCACCTGGAGGAGGACACCCTGTGAGATCTGAACTAGGCCTTCCTATAAATCCTGGAAAAGGACAGGCTGAGAGACAGGCTAGGGGACATCCTCTGAGTCCTACAAGAGGAGTTGCTGTGAATCCAGCAAGAAGCTATGCTGTGCGCTTTGTAAGGAGCCGATCTGTGAGTCCTTCAAAACTTCCTGCTGTGAGTCCTTCAAAAGGTCGTACTGTGAATCCTTCAAGAGGCCGTGCTGTGAATCCTTCAAGAGGCCGTGCTGTGAGTCCTCCAAGAGGTCGTGCTGTGAGTCCTCCAAGAGGCCGTGCTGTGAATCCTTCAAGAGGCTACGCTGTGAGTCCTCCAAGAGTCCAAGCCATGAATCCTTCAAGAGGCCGTGCTGTGAGTCCTCCAAGAGGCCGAGTTGTGATTCCTTTAAGAGGCCGTACTGTCAGTCCTCCAAGAGGTTATGCTCTCAGTCCTCCAAGAGGCCGTGCTGTGAGTCCTGCAAAAGCACCTGCTAAAAGACATAGTAGAGAACGTGCTTTGAGTCTGGGAAGAGGATGTGTTGAGAGAAAAGGTAGGCGCTGTACCGTGAGTCCTCCAAGAAGACATGCTGTGCGTCCTAAACAGGAATGTGCTCTGGGGCCTGCTTTCATAAGACCTCCCACAACATATGAAGGGAAACTCATTCTGGGCTCTGCAGTTGGAGTTACTGTGAGGCCAGCAGAAGGATTTGCTGAGGAAACTTCTAGAAATGCAAAACGATCTGGCCGGTAAGTTTCATGTGTCTTTTTATATTAACACATCCAATGCATTTCTGTAAAATATGATTGCATTCTTTCATGCATACATTTATCTCTAAGTGTGAAGGGTAATACATTTTATGCAAAAATGATCTTAACGAATTTAAATAAAGGATCTTATACCTTAATATCTTTTAAAAGTTCCTCTTAGTAAAAGGGAACAATTTAAAGAAAATAAAAACACTTCAAATGTAGCTTCATCTTTCCTTAATTTAGGAAATAAGAAGAGAAAAACATATCAGATTTGATAGTTCTATAAACAGATAAAACATCTGAAAAAATGATAACTCTATCTTCCAGAAAAATAGTCATCAGGTCAAAACATTCCCCTAGAGCAAATGTTGGAAACATTACATTGCCATGTTTAATATTCAAGAAGCAACAATATCTATACATAAATGAAAAAATTATATTGAAAGGAAACTACGTAGACAATCTAAGCAACAACATTAACTTCTGGTCTATTTTCCATTTGAGCAATATTATTATGATTCAAAATTCACTAAAACACCAAGCGTCTTTCAAGTTTTCATTTGTTTTCCTTCATGTAATGACACCTTATATAGAAAATCTCACTAAAATTATACAACACAAAACAATGTTTGCTTTATTGCTTTTTAGTCAATGTTTCATGATTTCAGTGTATCAAAAAGAAAATATTTAGAATTAAGTTTCTAATGTAAAATAACACTATTTCTCTACCACATTCTAAATCAGGTTTCTAAACTACAGTCCAGCACTACAAACATTTTTTGAAACATTCTTCTCTTTGAGAGAAATTCTCTGAGTATTTATACTTTTAAGTCTCTCATACTACAGAGAAAAGTCAGCATTTTGTTGTTGTTATTTGAGACAGGGTCTCACTATATAGCCCAGGCTGTCCTGGAACTCTCTCTGAAGGTCAAGCTAGCTTCCAACTTACCATTCTGACTCATCTTCCTGAGTGTCAGGATTATGGGTACATGGCAGCATGCTTAGTCAAAGTTCTCAATTTAGAGAATAAATTTGTTGTGAAGCCATCTCAGGAAAATCTTATCTTCCTCCTGAAGAAATGGAAAATATATCAGAACTAAAACTATGCATTGTTTAACATAATAATAAGGAACCTCTCCATTTTACAGAAACCATTTTATTCATATATTAAAATGTCTTAAAATGAACAATCTGTAGTATAAACATTTAACTCTTGATAAATCTTCTAATATAAAACAAATGATTGAAAGGTGCAGACACACTAGCTTCAAATTTAGTTTTTAATTCACATAGTCAACTCAAGAGATATTGATTTATCATTTACCTCAAAACTTCATAGATATTAATTAGTAACTCACCCATTTGACATTCTGAGTTTAATAAAGTAGGTATTATTAGTGAGCTTTCACTGTGATCATGCTATGTAACATGATCCCCAAATCTCAATTATTTAAAACAGAAATAAAGTCAGGTATTGATGACTCCAACCTGTAATAGCTATTCAGGAGGCTAAGATTTGAGAACCAGGATTCAACTAACCCAGGCAAGAAAGTCTGTGAGAATCTTATCTCCAATTAACTAGGAAAAAATAAAAAGCCAAAAATAGAACTGTAGCTCAAGCATTAGAGTGTCCACCTTGAGCAAAAATGCTAAGGGACAGTGCCCAGGCCATGAGTTCAAGTCCCAGTACTACTACACACACACACAAACACACGAATATTCTTTATTATTCACAAGTCTGTGGCTCAGTAAAGGAGCTCTATTCAGGTCTAGTTTGGTTCCAGTTCTGCCCCATAATTACTCTTAATTTATGACCCAAGCTAACAAGGAAAACTACCACTTACATGAAATGCAGCATTCTTACGACAGATGGAAGAGGCCAAATTGTATCAGATATTTAAAACTTTGATGCAGAATACCAGTCACTTTTCATTGACCAGAGGAAATCTCATGACCAAATCTTACAATAGAGCAGAAAACTATACCCTTGTTTCACAAAGTCTTAATGAGTCATAAAAATATGTAACCTGAGGATGGCCATTTTCAATAATATTTAAATTTTAGCTGTGAAGATGCTTTGAGTTCATTGTAATTATGAGATATTTTATGACTTGCCTAAATATATCATTGCAACTGTGCTGTTTGTGAGCAGAGCACCCTATACTCTAAAAGAGAAGTGAACATTTTATATTTTTTCTAAATACTAGAAAATGCTTGGTAAACAATATTATCTAATTACAAGTGGATGATATGAACTACCATCAAATATTCACACTATTGGTATATAACACAATTGATATACAGCAGCAAGTTCTGCTTGCATTACATTATTCCATTGACTATTCTTATTCTTACCCAATTAATTTATTAGCATTGAATGTAAAAGACTGATTAATCATTATTTAACTTAATTTAAGTGCACATATTCATAGTACTGTCACTAAAGAAGTGAATCTTTGCTGTTTACACATTTTGTCCAATATTAATTTTTAACAAATATTTTATCACTAGAGATTCTTGAATACTTTTCAATGCCATGTGACAAGTGGGATAATTTTTCTCTTTTAAGAAACTCACACACACACACACATACACACACACACACACACACACACACACAGTAATATGTCAAAACACCAGGCTTTTCTCTCTCCATTTTGTTTCATCTATTTTTCTTTTTTTTATTGTGAAAATACTGTACAGAGGGGTTACCATTACATGGGCAAGATCATGAGTACATTTCTTATCAAGCATTGTAGCCTCCTCCTTTGTTTACCCTTCCCGTCCTTTCCCATCCTCCTCCCCCCCCACCCAATCCTCCTCCCCCCCACACCAAAGTTGTAAAGTTCGTTTTTCCACAAAACGACTTGTACATCTCATTGTTGCAATGGATCCACCTGTATCCCTATTTAAACGATTTGTTTTTTCCTTTCCCTTACACAAATTTGTGCTAGTCTTAGAGCTTGAACTCAGGGCCTATGCACTGTTCCTGAGACATTTTGCTCAAAGCTAGTGATCTACCCCAAGATCCACAGCTCCACAACTGGCTTTTTTGTGCTCAATTTGAGATAAGGCTCTCACAAACTTTCCTGTCCAGGCTGGCTTTGAACCATGATCCTCAGATCTCAGCCTCCTGAGTAGCTAAGATTACAGGAATGAGCCACTATGCTGACCTCTCTATTTCTTTTCTAATTTTTTCACAAGTCTGTGGCTCAGTTAAGGTTTTTCTACTCAGGTCTAATTTGGTGTGGAAGGCAAGCCCAGGATTGTTTCTAAGGTTTGATTTTATACATAACTACATAACAGTTTATTTCTATTAACACCTGAACTTTTGCAGGGAAGATAATAATGGGTGTTTGCCTTCTTGAAATCATGTTTTAAACTTATAACTGTTTTGTGAATTTGTTGATTTCTGGGTCATAGTTTCCTAAATTTTAAGACTTGCCTTTTTCTTTCCATTAGGTCTTCTGATAACAATGAAGATGAAAGCAATTCTTCAATTTTGACGGTAAAATTTGTACAAATATTTCTGTAGTCACTTTTTTTCTACTACCATTACATTGAGACCACACTTCCACAATCATTCATTTAGATTCACTTTGTTCTAATTGGTGCATAATATTCATACAAAATTATAAAAGGTAATTGTGTACATTTACTGAAAGAAGTTTAGAAGGATGTACACTAAATTATTCACATTAGAAAAAGAAAGAATACAATATTCACCATTTATTACTTATACTTCTATTTTGTTTGAATATTTTTATAAATACTTTACCATGTGTTTATACTATTTTTATAATTTAAAAATCACTAAACAAAGGTAGCCTATAAATACAAGTACATGAAAATAGTTGGCTATCCTGGCATGTGTTTCATAAACACTTAAAATAACATGGATTATACTTTTTCTTATTTTTAAGGAAGAAATGAATGCTACAAACAAAAGCTAAATTCACAAAGCATGGCTGGATAAAGATAGATGGCTGAACTTACCCTATTTATCTTAACTCTCTCCTGCTGTAATTTCTATCATAGGAGAATCTGGGGTGTGCTTTTTACCTGCATGAAATAAAGAGTGGCAATGTGATTAAACAAACAAAAAATATGGCAGCAGAATTGTTGCCTGGCATGTAATGAACAGAGTTTGGGGAAAATATTACTTTTTCATCTCATTTCTTGCTATCATTTTGTGAAAATTTCTATTTTCCTTTTTCCTGTGAAGGACTTACACTTTTTGTTTTTATATTTGCACAGGACAGCAATTTTAATTTGCTATACTTAAACTAAACATATCACTCATTACTTGTTCTCACTGAGCTAAAAACAATCCTAATAATAAAAGAAGACATGAATTTGATTAGGTAGTTTATATAGGCATGATTGCCATCAGAAACATTCCATCTAATTTCTACCCCCCCCCAAAGAATTTATTTCAAATGAAAATAATCCTGATGTTAACAAAAGAATGCACACAAGAATGTAGAGAACTTTATAAGAATGGGCATATCCTGCTTTCAATAAAACTCAAATATTGAATGACACCAACTATTTAATTTAATTGAAAGTGACATTGCAGTACAAAAATTCTGAGTTAATGTTCTAGCCAGAGGCACCATCTATAATGAGAGAATAGAATTGCATCCCTGTATTTCCCAATGCAGCTATGTTCAAAATCCAAATCAGTCTAGCTTATGTAGCAGAGTCTAAGTACTTGAGTGGACATATGTGTATAAGCAAAAGAGTGTGTAGAAACCTATGAAATCCCGATGTTAGATCCATAAAATGGTACTTCCATGCATGAATTTTCACTATTACAAGGGATAGATTATGAAAGCCACTTAAAAATAAAAGATAATTTTATTTAGTCCATCCTGAATGTCCAACACAAAGACTCTGCATCAAATGAACTTCCTTTTATGTAACTAACATGCTATTAGCTCACAGAAACTTGCTCTTAATAATATATATTTTTCTAAAAGTAGTGACACGAAGCTCTGAATGGACCATCATAGTCCTTGTTTTGATAGTGCATGCAAATGCTGATTTTTTAAAGAAAGCATGTTCTACAAATATATAACAAGAACCCTGATAATTGTTTACATGTCTCATCATTGATGGGGGAGGCAAGGCTACCAGGAAAAGTAAGCTTGAAGAAATAATATATCAGAAAGTGAAGGAAGATCAGATGGAAACTAGGTGAAGGACATGGAGATGTGGGGAAGTGAATAGAGATGGAGCAATTAAAGTGGAGAAAATAACAAACACAAGTAACTGCTCAGTAGCAGTTGTTAAGATGGTACATAAGACAGAACAGCCAGAAGCACTGGAGTACAGAAAGATATTCAAATCATCCTGTATTAAATGGCAAGATCAAAAAATACTGGGATATGTCTCTGTTATTCATTTTAAAATTTATTCTAAAAGCTATGGGAAACAAGGAGATAAGCAAGATGTGGCATAATCAGACATGTGGCTAAAACAAACTTCTATTTAGGCTTCTTCCAAGAAGATTAGCTAGAGATATTTTCTCTAATTTACATGAGTACAATCTTGAACATTATATACCAAAAGCAATAAAGATGATGAAAAGTACAGAGAAGAAGATAGACTATTACGGACAATGAGATATAAAGAGCAACATAATAGTAAAGACTAAAATTTATTTTGCCTTGTGTATCCTAGACTAGATGCTGGAGAAGACAACTACTCAGATACTTCAGCAGATACTGACATATAAGTCCCAAGAAAGGCCACTCTCACAAGCTAAAAACTAAGAGAAAGAGTTTCATAGAAAGACAAGGAAATGTTGACAGTAATGGCTCTACTTTAATAAAGCAGAAACAAAATTGAGACTACAACTTCAAGTACTCCAGCAAAGCCCAAGTAAATGGAAAACCTAGATTGCCACCATTAGTTACTAGGTTGTAATAAAATATCCCAAACTCCAATTCCCAAAGTTTCAGAGAAGCCATGAGTTTTATCCTTGCCAGATGTCAATGTCCTCAAGCCATACCCTTTATCTAATGAAGTAATTACCCTCAACAGCATAATAAAAATATTTTTTTCTTGGTGTTTCATAGGGCTTAAATTCAAGGCCTGAGTGATGTCCCTAAATTTTTATGCTCATGGCTAGTACTCTACCAGCTTGAGCCACAGCTGAACTTCTGGTTTTCTCGTGGTTAATTAGAGATGAGTGTAATGAACTTTCTTGCTCAGGCTGGATTTGAACCTCAATCCTCAGATGTCAGCTTCCTGAGTAGCTAGGATTACAGGCATGAGCCATCAGTTCCCAGCTGAAAAATATAAATCTAAATAATTTATGGGCTTTAGCCAAAATTTCAAGTAAATGAAAACTAAATAATGATAAAAACAGAAACATCCATAAAAACATATAAAAGCAATTCAACAGATAAAACAAAGCCTTTCAAAATATGGTGATGCTGGGCTGGGAAGTTGGTTAAGTGGTAGACTGCTTGCCTTGCACGCATGAGGCCCTGGGTTCAATTCCTCAGCACCACATAAACAGAAAAAGCCAGAAGTGGCGCTGTGGCTCAAGTGGTAGAGCACTTGCCTTAAGCTCAAGAGCTGAGGGACAGCACCCAGGCCCAGAGTTCAGGCCCCATGACCTGCAAAAAAAAAAAAAAAACACTGGATCAGTTGGATATCTGTAAACAAAAAATATGCAGCTTGAGCTAAACCCACCCCTTACATTAAAATGTTTAATTTCAAATGGATGACACATTTAAATTTAAAACACAAATCTATAAAAAAAATTTTACTGAAAAGGATATCATTAGTTTCCAGTGTCAGGATAAGATTTCTTAAAATCAAAAACATTAGATATATAATGAATCATTAAGATTGTAAACTTTTGTTCTGTGAAGAGTATGAGAACTGTAGACACAGCCTGGAAGAAAAATTTTTTTAAATGTAACTTTTTAATTATTAATCATAGTAATTTCATACTAAATAAAACCTGCTAAATTCATGTTTTACCTCTTAATATTAGATTCTTAGCAGCACCTCTGCTTCATTAACATATAAAATGAAATATTATATAAACTGATAATTTGGACAACATTTCTTTCTTTCCATTCAGGTGCTTATACTAGTTGAATGATGTTTCATTCAAACTTTAAAAGTATCATTTACATTTTGATAGAACCACTGGTGTTCTTTTTAACTCAGTGTGAATTAATTAAAGTTATTTTCATGTTGATGAGTTAACAAAATAAAATATCCAAACATTGTACCGAACTGAGGTTCGATGCATGTATTGCTGATACGTTTGGGCTTAATCATACTACTTTGTTACTTCTCTTTGACTACTTACCCATAATTTCACAATTTCATTTCATTTCATCTCATAATTTCATTTCATTTCATTTCACAATTTTATTTCTTTTCTTTCTTTCATATCCTTCAGTTGACTGCATTTTATTTGTTTTCCCCCTAACAATGGTTAGAAAGATATACTGACAGATGCTTTGTATTTTTCTAGTTATTATTTTTACATTTGAAGCAAACTTTTTAAATCCAACATGCCATACCAGTGTTCTCAACCATAAAACATGCTTTTACTTTTTTCCTCTTTATTTCTTTATTATTCACTGTAATTGTCCTTCCAAATTACATCCAGAATTTTACATTATTTTAGCTAACTTTTAATGTATTATCTGACAATTATATTGTTTCAAAGCCATATTATCAAAAATTATTTTGTTTTATATGTGTGACTTAGTGTTTTCTTTAGTTTCTGGTTGTTTATTATACTTTGTAATGTCTAATATCTTCTGCTTTATTTCATTATTGATCTTTTTAGTGGAGTATGTGTAAGTAATTTCTTCAGAACATGCTATGGTTAATGAGTATTCTGTACTGTGTATGCCTAAATATTTCATTTTGCTCTTACATGAAAGACAACTTGGCCGGGTATAAAACTTTGAGTTTGAAATTATTTTCTGGAGAACTAGCAGAAACTAACCCTTTATTTCCTAGCTGACAGAATTAGGCTAAAGTATCTAACATTAATATTTTCATTCTTAAGAATAATCTTACTGTTTCCATTTTCGTTTTCTGGGAATTTTTGTTAATACTTAATCCAGTGTGTCTACGTCATTTAACCCTTTTCCCATAGCTTTGTTCTTTGATAATATGTTTTGGAAGGGCCCATGATTTGAATTTTTACCTCACTAAATTGTCTGGTTGAAAAATTTTGCTACTTATCATATGAGTTTAACTTTTTTAATTTCATGATCAAATTTTACATGTTTTAAAGGACTATCTCATAGCAGACTAGACTCTGCTGGTCTGAGTTTAATGGGTACATGTCATTGAAAATTGCTCTGAAAGCTTTAAATAAATGGGTTTTGAACTTTCTTCCTTTTATCCTATAAATTCTTTCCTTTATGAGGTTACTTCTGGTGTTTAATATTGGTTTTTCTTGAATAATTGATTGTTCTTAGCAGTCTGTCTCCACTAATGTACTTGTTAATTTAAATGTTTAGACCAACATTAGCATACTGGTTACTCAGTTTAAGAATTATCTGTAGCCGGGTGATGGTGGCTCATGCCTGTAATCCTAGCTACTCAGGAGGCTGAAATCTGAGGATCGGGGTTCAAAGCCAGCCCAGGCAGGAAAGTCAGTGAGACTCTTATCTCCAATAAACTACTAGAAAACCAGAAGTGGCATTGTGGCTCAAGCAGTAAAGTGCTGGCCTTGAGCTGAAGAGCGCAAGGACAGCGCCCAAGCCCAGAGTTCAAGCCCCATGACCGACAAATAATAATAATAATTATTATTATTATCTGTATTGTTTGGCTAGCAGAACATAAGACATTCAGACTAGCAGATTTTTGTGGGCTCCTTCCATCTAATGACATTAAAATTCAGAACATTTCTGGGACATAAGCTTCATGTGCTTCATAAGGCATTTACAGCTTTTGGCACAAACAATTCAAGTTAAATGAAGGCTTGAATGAAAGAAATTAGACTTAAAACATTCAAATATTCAGTATATTTAACATATTTCTTATACAATGCGTACCAATAAATACAATCAAAGTGACAAAGTATTTAATGTCCTTTATCATTGACAGCCATTTGATTTGTATTTTACAAATACTTTTTGAAAAATATACCACATCCAACTCTCAGTAAAGAGCTTGTTCTTGACTCTAGTGAAAATAAAACCATATAAATTGGGATATGGATCGATTGTTTGAATTTTTATTTGCTTTCACTAGTCTTGATTTGTATTTCTTTCAAGATATGCAAGATTTTGTGCCTCCAAAAATAAAAAAAAAATATGGAAAGCTATACAGACTTCAACTTCAAACACAAAACAATTAAATGGAGGAACTCAGAACTGCAAAATGTTGCAGATATTACATAATTATATGTCATTGAAGATTTCTTTCATATTTCTGAAACCTGGTTTTTAGACCCCCAGGTCCAAAGTCCAGGAGTCCCTATAAGGCCCAGTCTCCTTTCTCCGAGAGACGTGGTGAAGGACTGAGAAAGGAAATTTTTTAAATGACAATCATAGCTACTTTCAAAGGTCCAGACATTGGCCTCAGATTAATTAGGGAGAATTGAGGGTAGGGACTGAGAAAGGTATGCATAGTTAAAACGGCCTAAGGCTTGGAGGCCCATGACTCTGACTACTGAGACCTGACAAGTGGTCTGCAACTCTTGAATATTCTCTTTATGATAAGAAGATAGCATTGCCTTTTTTTACAAGATGTTTATAGGTGAATCCTGTTATTCTTGAAGCCCAAGGTGATTGTAAAATGACTGCAGCAGAGAATGGATCAAATAAAAGGGCACAGATGCAAAAGGAGAAAGGACAGGATGCTCAGCTTTTAGTCGATTGACCGATCCAGAAGAAATCAGCTTTTGGTTGCCTCTTACATTCACACATGTCAGTATTTCAAAGTGGCCTTAGACCACAGAACTCATACAGATTATTTGTTTTTCTTTTTGTCTGTGTGGGGCTTGAACTCGGTCTGGGCACTGTCCCTGAGCCAATTTGTGCTCAAGGCTAGCACTCTACCACTTAAGCCACAGCTCCTCTTCCAGTTTTTGAGTGGTTAATTGGAGTCTCATGGGGATTTTTTTGCCCAACCTGGTTTTGAAATACAAGCCTCAGATTTCAGACTCCTGCATGGCTAGGATTACATGACTGAGCCACCTGTGCCCAGTGCCCAGGGATTATTTGTGTTTTGAAGTACAACTTCAATGTAAACATTGTTTACAGGTATTCCCTATATTCTGGGCCATCTTAAATACCAATTTATGGAACTTGGGTAAGAAATTTGTCAAAAGACCTTAATATAACATAGTCTCCTCTATTGTGTCACCATGAGTTTAGAATCTAAGTGAACCTATTTATCTTTATATATACTTAGGAAGTATCACACATATCCTTTAATTTATAGTTTTAAATAATCAGGTGATTTTTTATAGTTTGCAACAGAGAAATACCAAAATGGAAATTAAACATATATAGTGAAATGTCTACATATTTTCTCATTAATTTGATCTGTATCTACTGTCTAATAAATCAAGGCCTGCTAATTTTTTATCAGCCAATCTAGGAACTACATAATGATAGAGATAAGAAAAAATATTCTAAATCCAACAATGTGACATGTTTTTCCCATGCTTGGTACAATTATAATAGATTTAAACATGACTGTTTGGGAACAAAAAAAAACTATGGGCTTGGAATGTCACTTAGTGGTAGCTAGAGTGCTTGCCTAGCATGCATGAAGCCCTGGGTTCAATTTCTCAGTACCACATAAACAACAACAAAAGTCAGAAGTGTCGCTCTGGCTCAAGTGGTAGAGTACTATCCTTGAGCAAAAAAAGCTCAGGGACAGTGCCCAGGCCCTGAGTCCAAGCCCCAGGACTGGCAAAAACCAAAAAACTATGAACTTCTCCTTCCCCACACCCACAAATTTCTATTGTTTACCTGTCAGCACAGGTAATGTCACTTGGTCTCTAAGATATGTACACTGAAGATGCAAGAAAATTTCTCTTCTGCAGTATAATTCCACCATTTCTTAATACCATATATGATCAGTTTTGTCTTGAATATAACCCAATTTCTATATCCTACCATGACTAGGGCAGCTAAATATATAATATATGAACCATTCATTATTCTTCCACATTGGCCATCACAACCTATACTCAGATATTGTCTCTCAATTGTGTTTTATATTTTTAGTAAAATTGAATTATGTCATGGAAGTAAAAATATTAGTTCATTTGCTGGAAATTTTTTCCAATACTTTGCTTAATTCCAAATATTTCTAGTCCTGCTTTTAGAGCATAAAGTTATTTCTGAAGAGAATATCACTCCTACTTAGTCATTTATTAGAGTTATTTTATGTTTTATCATCTAGTGATTTGCATAGTTCCATTAAATTACTGATGATGACAGTTGGTGAACAAAAACAGGAAAAATTGTTAGAGTTCTATGAGTTTAAGTATTAGATATTCTAGGATTTTTTAACCTTGCCTTGCTGCAAAATAACATGATCTTTATACTACAGGCACATTTGACTCATATTGCTAGATATTAAAGTAAATAACCTAGCTAATCTTCAAAAAAGAAGTAGAATATACTATCTGCTGTTAGTAATTGCATAACAGATCTTTAAGATTAGAAAGCAGTCTATTTAATACTGCTTAGAAATTTTGAATATTATCTTGGAAAATTCATAGCTGGGAATCTTTTCAGAGGATTAAAGGTTTTCAATACCAAACAGTAGCCAATGGGTTCTCTTGGTTTGATAATGTTCTACGTAATGCAAATCATAATTCTTTCCAAAGGCCTCTTACAACCCAGTTAATTGAAGCCCAACTAATGGTTCATCACTTATCTACTTTCAAATGAGGATCTGAGGGCTCTGTCAAGCCAGTGTAATAATGGCTCCATATCTGAGAGAAAACAACTTTCTCCTTGTGTAGTGATTCTGTGATGTGCACTCTATTAGGGCTCCTTCAAGTAACTATTGAATTTAGTTAAGGATTTATCAACAATACTAGAGAGAAGATACATTTTAGAAAATATTGGAAATACATTTTTTTCGAAAAAATGGATCATTTTAGGTATTCTATTTCATTAAAACTATTCTTAATTGTTTTCTAAGAAAACAATTGCAATGTCATTCTTTCTGATGGAGGCATAGAATTCCATTGTGTATATATACCACATTTTCTTGATCCATTCATCTACTGAGGGGCATCTGGGTTGGTTTTGGTTTCATATCTTAGCTATGGTAAATAATGCTGCAATAAACATTCTTGTGCTGGTAGCTTTAGTATGGTCTTGTTTGTGATCCTTTGAGTAAATACCCAAAAGTGGATTACTGGATCATAGGGGAGCTCTATGTGGAGTCTTTTTGTTAGGAAATGGAAAGATTTGGAAAAAATTATATTAAGTGAAATAATCCAGGCCCAAAGAAACATAGGTCCCATGGTTTCTCTTATTTGCAATAACTCAGTATATGTCTGAGACAAGCAGAAAAGGTCAGATAAGATGATGTTAGGGGAAATGAACCCCAAGATAAGGACACAAGTAGTTTTTTTTCTTTCTTGCCATTGTTTCTAACGTATTTATGAGGTGATTTTTTTTGTTGCTTTGTATGTCCCTCCCTCACAGTATAACCCCTGTTTTCACTATAGTTGATGTTGGTATAATTTGGGGAGTGGAAGGAAAAAAAACAAATTGTTTAAATAGGGATACAGGTGGACCCATTGCAACAAGGAGATGTACAAGACACTATGTCAAAAACAACCTTTACAATGTAGGTGGGAGGGGAGGGCGGGGTGGGAGGATGTAGTTGTGGAGATGGGAGGGAAGGGATGGTAGGGGAAAAACAAAGGAGGAGGCTTGAAAAGAAATGTACTCATTATCTTGCTCATGTAACTGTAACCCCTCTGTACACTATTTTCACAATACAAAACTCATTAAAAAACCAATTGCAATGAGAGATGCTAAGGCTCATGTCAATATTTTTGTTTGTCGCTTAGTATGATTTAGCTTAGAATGCATATTAACAGTATAGGTTCTGAAATACCTGCCTTAGAGGACTGAAGAAAGAAACAAAGATACCCAATGACAACAAGCAAAGGCTTTTTATTCATAACCATTAGTTGTGTTTGACAGAGAACCAAAGGTAGGCACAGGACTGGAAATGTTTATAGCAAAAAAATGGAGGCGCATCAGGTATACCTTGATACTTGATTGTAAACGTAAGGGAATTTGAAATAGAGCATACTTTGCATTTGGCTTGAGAACCATAGTTGGCTTTCTCTGGTTAGTGTTGAGTAATAGACAAAAATTAGGAAAACTGGCAGTTACAACCAAGCCCTGATTATTCTGTGACAATTGCTGAACTGCTGCAGAGGTTATAATTTGAATTACTGTACTGGTTAATTAGAGGCTGTTAATGTCCATTAACATGTTTAGTCTCTCAGCATTCCAAAGTAAAAAAGACATACTTCTGATATTTAATTTACAACTCTTTCCTTGGGTTTGAGATTTTGGTTTTCAAGGAAATGCAAACATAATTGGCAAACATTAAACCCGTTTTTTTAATGTGTGGCAAACATATCAAGTCTTTTGCTGAGATCACATTTTAATGAGAGCAAGAATATTTTACAGTGACTTAAAAAGGATATGAAGGTGATAGATCAATTATTCTTCTTGTATTTTCTTTATGCTTTCCTATAGTAAATTCAAAGTTCAGATCTTAGAGTAAAATAGTTTTCTTTTCTTTTCTTTTCTTTTTTTTTTTTGTCGGTCATGGGCCTAGGCACTGTCCCTGAGCTCTTCAGCTCAAGACTAGAACTCTACCTCTTAAGCCACAGTGACACTTCCAGTTTTCTGGTGGTTAATTGGAGATCAGAGTCTCATGGACTTTCCTCCCTGGGCTGGCTTCGAACTGTGATCCTCTTTGACAGATTTTGAATTGATATTAACGAAGTATACAAAGTAGAAATCT
The DNA here is from genome assembly GCF_019054845.1 of Dipodomys spectabilis. Taxonomy (NCBI): domain Eukaryota; kingdom Metazoa; phylum Chordata; class Mammalia; order Rodentia; family Heteromyidae; genus Dipodomys; species Dipodomys spectabilis. The sequence goes on from NW_024871136.1 coordinate 901,042, forward strand.
GCCTTTAGTCTTCTACATGTGCATATCCAGTTTTCCCCCAAAATTTGTTGAAGAGGTTCTATTTTCTCCAGTGTATATTTTGGACAGCTTTGTCAAAAATCAAATGGCTGGAGAAATGTAGATTTATTTCTGGGTCTTCTATTCTGTCCTATTGGTTTTGTGCTGGTACAATACCTTTGTACTATGGACCTGTAGTATAGTTAAAAGTCCAGTATTGCGATACCTCCAACTTACTCTTTTTTGCTTAGAATTGTTTTGGCTATTCAAACTCTTAGGCTTCCAAATGAAATGAAAGACAAATTTTTCAATATTTGTCAAGAAAATGATTGACATTTTGATGAGGATTGAATTGAAACCTTGACACTCCTTTCAATAATAGAGTCATTTTCAAAATAATGATTCTGCTGATTCATGAGAAAATAGAACAATGAAACCTGTTGAAATTGTTTTAAAGAACTAAAGTATGAGAAAGAGTATGATTGAGGTAGTGAATTTTAATCAAGATAAATCATAAGCATATATAAAAATGTCACAGTGAAACGTTTTTATTTATTTATTTCTTATTATTAAGTTTTTTATTGTGAAAATACCGTACAGAGGGGTTACAATTACACGAGCAAGGTAATGAGTACATTTCTTATCCCTGCCCTCCCATTTCCCTTCCCCTCCCCCCCCATTTAAACAATTTGTTTTTTCTTCTTATAAAATAATCTATGCTAGTAAAAGTGTTTTAAAGTTTTCTTTTAGGTTCTATCTGAATTTTCTGTAATTTTTCAGCTTTCTTAATATTTTCAAATAAGTTAACATTTAATCTTCAAGAAAGGTTGCCAACATAACATCTCAAATAGGCTTAACTAAATGGAGACTTTGGGTGCTGTTGTAATTCTTAACAAGTTTTCAGGTAGTGATTTTAACCAGAGTCCAGGTGTTTCTTTACATGGCTTACCTACTGTAGATTTGAGTTATAAATTTATCTTTTTAATTTTACTAAAGGTTTGGTAATACTAAGGAGTATATTCCAAAGCTTTATAAATTTCTGGAGTTATCTGTAAAAAAAAAGATGGATGAGAGATTGAGAGGGAAATTGAAGTTCAATATATTGACATACATAAAAGACCAATTATGAAACCAATAGCTGGATACGGTGTATATGTCTGTCATCCAGGCTATAACAGAAAGGCTAATGCAGATGCATCACAGTCCAGATGTGAGATCATGCAAAAAAGTGAGACCCTATCTCAAAATAAAAAAGGGTTAGAGATATTACTCAGTGGAAGAGCATTTACCAAGTAAGTACAAGGCCCTGAATTCAAATCTTATTTTCTGCCCACCCTAAATCAGGTAATTGTCATTCTGCAAAGATATTGGCAACAGAATCCTTGGAATTATTTTTAAGCAAGTTTTAGCTACTTCTTGGCCTCTTGTCCTTGCATATTGGGAAGATGTTTATGCATCCTGAAAACATATTGATATACACGACTAAGTATTTATATCAGTGATGTTTAGAGAGTTGAGTAAAATCTACTTGCCAATCATCACCTGGAAAAGTTAGTCTTCCCTGAATCTATTTAGAGAGAAGACATGGTTTTATTTTGTCTCCATAGTAATAGGACAGGTTCTGGACACCTCTTGAATAGTGATGGAGACTGCTTTTCTTTCTTTTTTAAAAATAACTTTTTTATTGTAAAAATACTGTACAGAGGGGTTACAGTTACATGAGCAAGGTAATGAGTACATTTCCTATCAAGAAAGGGAAAAAACAAAGGAGGAGGTAACAATGATTTTCTTTCTAACAACTAAATCAGTATTGTGTTTCTCAGCCTAAGTGGCAGGAATCAATGATGCTTTTACAATTTTTCATTGATCTGCCTGAAATATTATCTGTGATCTTCTTCTTTAATCCACCATCTACATTTTCCTAAATTTATAACCTGTTTTGGGTCCCCACTCTATTTCTAAATAGTAAAGGTTTCAGGCAATTTGGGCATGGTTAGGATTAAAGCCATTTCTGTACAACTTGCTAATGCACCATTTATAGCATTTGAGTCAACAAAAGCATCCCATAAACAGGGCTAATTAGAAATCTTATAATATTGATGGCTTTTCTGGTGCCTAACAGCTACTTGGGAAGGTTCCAGACATTCTAAACAAAGATTGGATCTCAAGCCCAGGTTTTATAGAGAAATTCTCAGAGTCAGTACGCCTCTTTCCAAATGTCTGAATGAGCATGTAAAACAATAAATAAATAAATAAATATCTGGAGTCAGTATGGATAATTAAGTCTCTTGTGTTTACAAGTGTGTTTACAAGTGTGATGGTTGAATCAGAATAATCTATTCAGCCTTGTGTGCTGAGGTGTAACAAGGGAAAGGCTTAGCTTCTATTATAGTGCATTGATTTACGATTGCATATCCTGCTAGGTTTTTTTTCTTTTATAAAACTGCTTCCATCTGTAAACCATTTTTCATCCAGATTCTCTAATGGCTGATCTTTTAGATCTGGCCTGCTAGAGTAAAACTGATCAATAGTTATTATATAAGAATGTGTTCATTCTTTACCTGACTTTGGTAGGAGGGTAATAGGATTTAAGCATTAAAAGACTTTAAGATAATTTAAGGGAGTTTAGTGCTTGGCATTACTTAGCTTTCCTCCAATTAGTCATTAATGACCTTTAATCTTTAATAAACCCTTAATAGGGGGGAGGGGTTCTGGAAATCCTCCAATGGATTTCCAAAGGTTAATTTAGTTAGTTGCTTTTTATACTAAGTGTACAGTACCTATAGTCCACAGGCAGCTTGATATTCATATGAAACTGTCCAATTATTCAGAAAAAGAAGGAACAGACCATCCCTTGCCTTTCTTCTACATATAAAGTGAAAGGCTTGTCTATGTGTAAATAAAAGGATAGTGCTAACTTTAAAAGCTCCTTTCCTTTACTGAAAGATTATTATAGGGCACTCTGTTTTAAATGTTCATTATTAGAGTGTTGTGTAGCTTCACAGAGAGGCTTTTCTAGTAGATCAAACTGGAGTATCTATAAGCTGCAAAATGCTGCTATTCCTTGAATACTAGGTTTTATCAGGATCTAGCTTTGTATGACTATAAGTGAACAAATCACCCATATAATTGTATTAAGGCTCCCAAGGGGTGTTAATATTCATAACTCTTAGAGCATCACATACACAAATATGTGGGGGCTCCCTCTAAAGACTTGAAGCAATTTAATTGTATTGGATTGTTTCCAAATTGTTTGGATTTTATTCAAAGGAAAAAACCAGAAAATATTATTTTGGATCAAAAGAAATGCAAAAGAAAGCATTCTTTAATTTGAGAATACTGTAAAAAGGAATATTTCAGGAATCTGAGCCAATATGCTGTAAGCATTAAGAACTACGCGGTATATTAGCACCATGGCTTCACTTATGTCTGTTGTCTTACGCAAATCCTACACAGGAAGCATAGCTGAATTGCTAGGGCATTGGAATGACAGAAATACTCCAAATTTAACAAATTTAGCAATTGAAGTTTACATTCCGTGTCTAACTTTAGCCTTAATAGTATACTGTTACTTTGGATGAAAATGACAAGAATTAAGTGAATAACAGGCTGAGCATTTACTGCTTTTGCCAGGCATTTCTACATCCCAGATCTGGGGATTTACTGTTGATAATATCTCCTTTCTTTAGGTAGAGGTCTATCAAGGCTTTCAGGAATAGCACAGAGCTGCGAATATTAAGATACACTGTGGCTTCTAAACTAGCCAAACTATCTCTGTACATGACAACAGAGATGGGAATTCTGGTGAAATAAGGGACTTGAAAGAGAAATATAATTTTCCTGTCTGCATGTCAAGAGAATAAATCTTTGATCCTTAGCACTCTGCCAATGCCAACTACTATATACTTCATTTTAGAAAGAGGTCTAGAGAAACTAGGCAAGGCAGAGGATCGAGTTCCAGTATGTAAAAAGAAATCATCAGTTTTGCCGCTTTGAGGCACCTCATAAGACATTGAAAGTTCAGTGGATGAAGCTCACTGGGAGGGAGGTCTTGGGTGTCTTCAATCATGTAGAATGCAATTTCTGCAACAGAATCCCTGACCTCTTCATGGAGAGAGGGACAGTTCCTACTCCAGTGGTTTTCCTCAGGGCAGAGACAGCATATCTCTGGTTTTCATGACCCTTTCCTGGGGAAGTCAGATTTCCGGTGAACTGGCTTCACAAATCCATAACATTTCCCCTTTGGGTTAACAGATTCTACATGTTTTCTTGAATTCCCATGGGATTTTCCTTGAAGGAGTATGCCCTATGAAGAATTTTTCCTTACCTAATGAGGCCCAACTTTGACCTTGTTTTTCTGCAAACAATCGAGACTGTTTTTCTGTCTCTAACTGAAGTCTCTTTTATATGTTGTTGCTCTTTTATTATATTCTGGCTGTTGTAAACTTTGAAAACCTCTATTTACTACTTTTCTCAGTGGGGTTTGAGGACTCATATCGTGTTTTTAAAAATAAATTTCTATGCTATCTGGTGCAAATAACTGATAAAAGACATTGATTTGTGCTTGTCCTTCCAGTAAATCAGGGTTGACATTACTGTATCTTATTGAAAATAAAAAATAACTAGGTGAGGATTTTTGGCCTTCCTCTGGATAAATTCCTTTAATGTTTGATAGTTAGAATTGTGCATTGACTTTTTAAAAAGGTTTCTTCAATCAAGCAAGCAATCATACAATGTTTTATGGCTACGTGTTCATTCTCAATCCAACAATTCAAACATTAATATAAGGTTTGTTTCTCAGGTCCACAGTTCTGCCTCTTGTCTCTTTCCTCTCCTCAACAATCTATACATAAGGAGTATATTCCTTAGTTCAGACAAACAAAGATGTCTTCAGATATTAGAAAATTCAGCCTCACCTATGCCATGCACACACAAGTGAAAATCATTAGACTATAGAAATTCTATGTAAAAGAAAATCCAGTGGCTCAATCAAGCCTGTAATCCTAGCTACTCAGGAGGCTAAGATCTGAGGATTATGGTTCAAAGCCAGCCCGGGCAAGAAAGTCCGTGAGACTCTTATCTCCAATAAACCACTAGAAAACCAGAAGTGGCATTGTGGCTCAAGCGGTAGAGGGCTCACCTTGAGCTGAAGAGTGCAGGAACAACACCCAAGCCCAGAGTTCAAGCCCCATGACTGACAAAAAGAAAAAGAAAAGAAAAAAGAAAATCCAAGTGGAAAAAACACTATTTTATTAATAAATTCCTAATACAAGTCCAGCTTCATGTCTCTATTCTTACTTTTAGCAGTGGCTGGAGTATTTGACAAAGGACAGGAGACCTAAATAAGGCCTTATTCTTGGGATGTGTTTACTGCCCCAGAAACAGAGGACACAGAGGGAAAGGTTTAGGGTGTCTCTCAGTACCAATCTCATAGAAAGAGAACTTAAGGAAAAGGAAGCATAACATCTACTTTAAATAATGTCCATTAATGAAACATTAACGTTTATTTAAGAACACCTACACTATGAAAAGCCAATGGCTCACACCTGTAATCCTAGCTACTCAGGACGCTGAGATCTGAGGATCACAGTTCAAAGCTAGCCCCGGTAGGAAAGTCTGTGAGACCCTTATTTCCAATTTACCACCAATAAAAACCTGGAAATGGTGCTGTGGCTCAAGTGGTAGAGCACTAGCCTTGAGCTGAAGAGTTCAGGGACAGTGCCCTAGCACACAACCGACAAAAAGAAAAAAAGAAAAGAAAAGAAAAAGAAAAGCTCATAGAACTCCTTAGTAGAAAGTAATGCTCATTATCTAAAACCAGTTGTATGTGGAAAGAAATGTTGCCTCTTGAGTAACTAAAAATATTACTGTAGCTTTTCCAATTTAGATAAAAAATCAACATATTAAGGATACACATGATATATAAAGGACAGTATGAAGATGACCACAAGAAGCAGCAGTGGATATTGTACTTTCTATTGAAAGAACAAACAGTTAATATTATTCACTGATGTGCCGTGCCAGAATTTTAGGTTTTATTGCTGGTAATTTTATTATTTTGCCATCATTAAAAGTTACAAGCAGGATGTATTGTACACAACTATAATCCCAGCACTCAGGAGGCATAGGCAAAAAGCCATCAAATTTGAGGCCAGGTTGGTGTTTCAAAAAAAACTTCAAAATAAAATAAAATAAATGTGGGAGAGAACCTTGAAATTATCCTACAGGAAAAATTCAAAAGATTATTATTGACTCAAGAAAAAATAGAAATTAGAATATCAATTACAATAGAATAGAAACATTGTTGCTAAAACTACCTCTTAGAAAGGAAGCTGACACAAGTTATGAATTTTATTTCTCACCTTTTAATAGATTGATTTCATCTCATACAAAACTTTTGCACTACCATGACTGCTTTTAAGACAAAACATTTATCAGCTTATCATGAATACAAATTTTAATTGTGAGATATATGCTAATTCCAATAACTTATAAAAAGAATAACAGCATGACTTAGTAGGGCTTAATTTAGTAATTCAAAGAGATTTAATGGTACAAGGACTATTATTCTAACTCATTAAGGTTAAAAAAGAAAATCCATATTTTAGTAACTTTATATATATAGGAAATTATTTGACCCATTTACTGTCAAGTCTTGATTCAAATGAAAACTCGTGCTGTTTTTGTTTTGTTTTTACTATTTATATATTCTATCGTATTAAATGAAGTGAATGTGTTATCATTGCCAGGTCTAATGAAGATAGAAAATGATTATTATAAGAACTGAACCTAATGGATTAGTTAATTTGCATGTCCTTTTCTTTGTAGGCTTTTGTAAATTTTTTCATGAAGGCAAAAGCCCAAAACTGGCTCGATTGTAAGTTTTTGCTTGTTAGCTTTGTTCCCTTCTGTCCTTATAAATGCATTTCTCTTAACTTTTGCTTATATCGAGAACTAAAGCATAATATTAACATTTGAATCACTATCTCAGAGATATTATAGAAGCATTTAATGAAGAATCACATGAGTAGATACTTATATGTTCATGTTCTATGAAAATATCCTGAAAGCAATAATCAAAAGGAATGCTCACACCTCAGGTCTAAGAATTGGACATGACTCAAACTTCTGTTAACTGTGTATATTTTCTTTTTGTCAGTCTTTCTTTAATCTACCATGGCTTCTTGGTGTAATTTTACTAAGATTAAGGTTGAACACTTTAAAATTATATAATAAATTACTGGAGACTGTATGACAGCCACCAATGAGTAAGTGAAATTTTGTTCCAAAATAGAATTAAAAAACTATAAAATACACAAAAATAAACAATATAAAATTTCTAAGACATATACAGTAGCTTTTAGTAAAATGATAACTCAATGGCCATGTTGATGGCTCAAAACACTCATCATGGTAAATACAACAATGCTCAAATTAACTGTAGACATAATGGTATTTCAATCAAAATTTTAATAGCAGTTGTTTGGAAACTGACCTTAATTCTAAGAGTTCATAGAGAAAAAATGTGTTTGAGGAAAAACTTAGAAAAAAATTTTAAGATTACTTGCCAATGCATCCTGAAAATATTCTGAAAGTATAATGCTCTATTGTACTAGCAAAAATAAAAATGTATGAGCTATTTTAATGAAACAAGTTTAAAAATTCATAAATAGACTAAATTATAAAATAAAACAGAACATAAGATAATATTTCAAATCAATGGGAAAGGTAGATTATTCAATAGAATCTGGAGCAACTGGCAAAATATTTGTAAAGAAAAAATACACCTAACTCACTATATTATATAATATACAAAGTAATTCTATATGTATTATTGCTTAGAAGCATGACAGTGAAAGAAGAAAAAGAAATTATTCATGTATATGATTAAGCAGTAGAAAATTGTGCACATTAAGATGCCATAAATACAAATCAAAAGCAAGATAATGGACACAATACTTGAAATATGTATAACAGAAAAAAGGTAGATATCCTTAATATGTCCACAGTAAGGTAAAGATTAATAGACCAATTGAGAGAAAAAACCAAATTACTAAGGACCGCTAATTAAACAAGAACTATAAATGGGGTGATATTGATCAGATGTATTGTACTCATAAACTGACCTGTTGAATTGAAACCCCTTTGTACAACTACTTAAAGATAATAAAATATAAAACAAATGGCCATAAATAAAATCAAATATTGCCATTTGTAGTGAGAAGGAAAATTTAGTCTAATATTAATGGGTTATTGGATTATTCTAAACTTGTAAAAATGTTATGATTTAATATCTATATTCTTATGCTCTCTAAATTAACATTTTATTCCTGTTTGTTTTTACAGTGTCATGGTTTAGAAGGGTCTTGCCCTCATTTTTCTCTGAGGAAGACCGGTATTTTTGGTCTAGAAATCGATTTTGTGCAATAGCCTGTACTGAACTGGGCCACGGGAAATGCGAGGGATGGCTTTGGAAAAAGAGAGAATCTAGAGGAATCTCCCTTTTTAGTTGGAAAAAATACTGGTTTATTTTGAAACACTCAACTCTCTTCTGGTTCTCACACCTGAATGTAAGTGCATCAAGAAGGAAAGAAAGTATATCTCTGAGAGAGAATAGTCTTTAATCTGTATTGGTAATGGGGATGTGAATTTCTGGCAAATAAAAGGAAGCTCCTAACATCTAATGTTAGGAAATAGTTCACTGATGTCATTTCTTGCTAAAAAACATAATATCTATGAGAAATATTGTAATTAATGGTTTTGATACTAAAAAATACCTGGATTTGATCCTGACTCTTTTACTTATTAGCTTCAAGAAATTTGGCAAGTTGCTTAATTTCTCTGAGACTCATTTTCTTTATTTTGTCAAAGCAAGTAATAATACTTGCCAAATATTTACATCCCTCTTTTTCTTATATGTTGCTCTTCTCTCTCCCAACCAAATCCATCTCATAGACTTTTAAATGTTTTGAAATATTTCCTTTAATAAAGAAGTGAGAGGACTTACATGCCTTTCATTGATTTTGAAAACAAATTCAAAACAATTTTTTTGTAAGATTCAGAGTTATAAATTCCACTTGATCTCTCAACTGAAATGTTTCGAGTACCCCTATTCAACATGTACCAAACATAATTAGTGATCTTGACATCTTCAAAATGCTGCTTCTTGGGCTGGGAAGGTGGCTCAGTGGTAGAGTACTTGCCTTGCATGCATGAGGCCCTGGGTTCAATTCCTCAGCAGCACATAAGCAGAAAAAGCCGGAAGTGGTGCTATGGTTCAAGTGGTAGAGCTGAAGAGCTGAGAGACAGAGCCCAGGCCCAGAGTTCAGGCCCCACGACAGACAAAAAAAACAATGTTGTTTCTTTCCTATAACTTTCTGCTATAGAGTAATCCTCTAGCCTTCTACTACTCTTTCACATTCTATAATTATCCATATCTATGCTAACAAACATTATCTTCTAAATATCTATCAAATTCTTCAATTTTTCTCCATTGCCACTGCCTAGTCCAAGAAAACATCACCTGTAATCTAAATAAGTTTGATAGACCTACCTTACTGCTCACATTCACTTTGGACTCTCACTGATTTGCTTTACCGCTCACATCAAGGGTTATCTTTCTAAATGCAAGTTTGATCATATCCTTACTACCCTAACTCATCCCACTTTCCTATCAGAACTATCAGACCTTGTATATATTCCATATCTCTATAGTCACATCTTATATGGATTTTACATTCCAGCTACGTTGGCTTTCTTTTATTTTCTCTAATATGCTATGCTCCATCCATCCATCCATCCACAGGACCTTTGTATCTGCTCTTCTTTCTTCCTGTAATACTCCATGAGTTTGCTGCTTGATTAACTCCCCATCTTCTTTTGGCTTTCATACATCACTTCTTTAGAAAATCTTCTGTGATCCCCCTCCACCAGCTCAATTAATTCTTCTATTACTCCTTCACAGCATTTAACAAACTGGTCATTTTGCTTTTAAGTTTATGACTTTTATATTAATATCTGTCCCCTCATGGATCATAAGCTTCTACAAATAATACCTTTGCCTCCCACTTCTGTCACCCTTACCACTTCCTACATGTGACACAATGAATTTGCTCAATGGATATTATCTGAATTAATAATAATAGCTGTAATAAATAAATTAATGTGTCTAAAATATTTGTACAAAGTATGTCATAAAAGCCCACAATTAGTTACTTTCCATCAAATAGTTTATTTTCTCTTTACTACAATAATGTGAAAATGCTCCATTTGAAGTATAGAAAATGTTCCACTTCAAATGTGAAAGTTTTCAAAGAGCAATTATGAAATACTGTTTTCAAACCTCACAAAATGACTATCATGCATGATATCTCTGTCCAAATGAAACAAAAAATAGAAAATTCTCTCAACCATATTTCCAGTCCATTGTAAGAATATTCCTACAATTAATTAGCTGAACCACAGTTCCAGTGTTTGTTTTAATGAATATACTTCATAAAATTTTTCTAGGTGATTCTTGATTAGGTTGTTAATAAATTTGTAAGATTTTGATTTTTGAAAAACATCAGTGATTACTAGGTTTATATTTCCTCATAAATTGAATACTTCTATAGAATCCCCTAAAAATCAAAATGCATGTTACAAACAATACAGCCTATCAATAATATGTTCCCCTTTTTATCCTTGAAGAAATTGTGATTCAGAAAGAGCAAGTGACTTGGTAAGCATGGGCAGAATTACGATGACCAGACATTATTAAGTTCTGCAAATATATTGGAAGATGTCCAACCTTGTGTCATCTCATGACAATTTCTTAGAAATCTGATGGGTTGCTTGTAATACCAGAAAGGGAGAGGAAAAGGTAAGATAAGAAAGACAAGAAGAGCAAAAGACTGTACTCTAAATACTACTTTCTAATGTCCATATGCTAAATGATGTCATGCTTAGCAGTTTCCTTATTAGATATTTTAAAGAGCTTTAAAACTGCAAGTTACTCATATATGCGATCAGCATTGTTTTGTAGATAACTTGAGGTTTAGAAATATGTTAAATGTTGCTCTAACTGCTATCTTTGCTGGCTGTTGTTAGTATATCATTTGTCTGCTTTGAAAGCTCTAATGATGTTGGAAGCTTTTTGCGTATTTTAAAGCAACTCTGTATAATCATTAACATAAGAGTTTGTTGTTGCTATTGCTGATTTAATAAATGCACGGTTCATTTGCTTTGCAGAAAGCTATTTTGAGTGCATGCTAAGCAACCTGCATTCTTTAATAAGCAGTCTAGAAAAGTGTTGTTCATTACAACCCTGGTGACCTGGTTCCTGGCTCTTCATTGCAAGGTCTTACTCCTTTGTTATGTTTCTTACATTCTTATTTCCTTTCTACATTTTTTGTAGGACACCAAGGCTGATGGTTTTATATATCTTCCTGAATTCCGAATTGACTTAGCTCCACACTGCAGAAGAAACCAGTAAGTAATAATAGATACTTAAATTAAAAGTCCAAGTCCGCATTGTACAATGAAAATATAATGCTGGATCTGTTTAGAATTTTAACTTTGCTACTCCTTATCCTTCAGACTACTCATGTTCCAAAATTATGCTCCAATGGAATTTATAAATTAATAGATTAGCACAATAGTTCCAGTATTTTCCAATTTTATACAATTTTAGCTCATTTTTCACCATTATTTTTTCTGTAATATATTTTTCTTATGGAGGAAAATTATAATACGGTTTTTTTCCTCCAGTCTTTATGTAACTTACTATATTACAATCACGTACTACTTCACAACATTCAAGTGATATATTCTTATAAGCAAATTCCCATAATTAAACAATATGTTCACACAATCATTTGCAAGCTCAGAAGATTGTTTTTTTTTCTTTTGTTTTGACATCATATAGCCAAATTAGCTCTGTGTCCGCCAAAGAGTTACAAGCAATCAGATAATAGTCCAAAAAGAAGTATACTGCAATCTTTCTGATCTGGCAACAGATACTGGATATTCTACATGTTCTAGAAGATATTAGATGAATTAGATTAGTTTTTCTTCCAGATTTTGAAGAAAATGTCATTATAAAGACTTAGAACAAAATCTACCACCAATATAAGTGTCAGAAAAAAGCTGGTTGTCCACTTCGGTTATTATACGAATGCTGTAAATTTAACTTGTTAGGAGGATGCTCATGTAGAGCTGGAAGATATTGAAAGGATATGTACCTACAAACTATTAGATGTCATACTTCCTATATAGATTTTTATGGTACGATATGTGCCTTTAACTTACATTAAAAGAGATCAAATGACACTTTACAAAGTCGAAGGTAGAGAAATAAATCCAAAGAGATAAAAATGGATTATATTGAGAGTCTGAATAAATTAGTGTTCTCTAGCTAGTGGTAAGAAGAGTGATGTAATTATTTAAATGTAGTGGTTTAAATTGTATGAAAACATAATTGAAGCATTGGAAAGAAAATTAGAAAAATGTGTGTTTACATTGAAGGCAAGCTTAAATTATCAAGACATTGATAAATGGTCAGAATTGGCTACTTAAGGAAGGTGAAATAGTTTCCTTTAATACTTAAACTGTCTCCTATAGAGTTTAGATATTCAAAACTAAATTAAGAAGTAGAAAGAAATTGTTCTCTTGAATGAATTTGAACTATAAGATTGTGTAGGATTTTGTTAGTGCAGGCTTGTGAGTATATCTAGACAATTCCTAAGTGTCTGAGAGTGCGCTAGAAGAAAGCATAACGTTTCCACATCTAGCCTTGATTCACAATAATGATTTATCTATAACTAACAGAGATGAGGGCAGAATATTAGTTTTGAATTAAAAGAGAATTAAGCTATTCTTACATCAACTAGGGGTAATCCACTAAATGATAAAAAGAACATTTATATAGATCATATCTCAGTCTACTTCCAAATGTATATTGTTTTCAGATACTCCCTGAACTGGAAAGTTTTGACTCCATTACTAAGAAAAAAAGGTAGATTCTGACATATAGGGAAATATATCAGAATGTTGTTGCTCGTTTGCTCATTTGTTGACAAAGTTTGTGGCTATATAGGTAACTCTGGCTTCAAACGTGCCATATAACCTAGTCTGGCCTTGAATAGAGATCCTCCCACTTCAGCTTCCTGAATGCTAGAATTATAGGCATGCACGACCACTCTAGCTCATATTACATTGTTCATAGTATTTCTTATCTACTCATTGCCTATTGTTTTTTTTTGTTGGTTTGGGGGGGTTGTTTTGGTTTTTTGGTCATTTGAGGGGCTTAAACTGAGATTATAGAAGACTATGTTTATGTGATTAGCCAGTGCACTAGAAGCAAGATTCTGGAGAATATTGTTTGTAAATGTGCACATTAAATAGGTTTTTCCTGTAAACGCAAACTTCAGATGTATTTCTATCACAATACTGTTGCAAACAAGTTATTTGTTCCTGAAACTGTTTTTGATTCTTTAAGTAGTTATTTTACAAAAAAGCTAGATTTCAAAAGAACTAGAATTAAACTAGATAAGTGAGTAAAGTAGGTGAGAACTAACAATGGGCCTGGGCAACTGTCATTCTTTGAAAGTGACCTTGTTACAGATGCTTACCATTCTCTCTCTAATTGGACCCATGCAAACCAAGAACAAGTTAAAATCATTTTCTTTTTCTTTCTTTGTTTCTTTTTTTGGGGGGAGAGGGGGTCCGGTCGTGGGGCCTGAACTCTGGGCCTAGGCGCTGTCCCTCAGCTCTTCAGCTCAAGGCTAGCGCTCTACCACTTGAGCCACAGCGCCACTTCCGGCTTTTTTCTTTTTGCTTATGTGGTGCTGGAATCAAACCCAGGGCCTCAGGCATGCAAGGCAAGCGCTCTACCACTGAGCCACCTTCCCAGCACTCTTTTTTTTTGTTGGTCATGGAGCCTGAACTCTGGGCCTGGGTGCTGTCCCTCAGCTCTTCAGCTCCAGGCTAGTGCTCTACCACTTGAGCCACAGCACCACTCCCGGCTTTTTCTGCTTATGTGGTGCTGTGGAATCAAACCCAGGGCATCATGCATGCAAAGCAAGCATTCTACCACTGAGCCATCTTCCCAGACCTTAAAATCATTTTCTATCCCTATGTATGGCCCTTAATTACAATGAACATTACTAAATGAAGTAAACATGAAGATATTTTAAAGCACAAATTATGCACAGAGAATCATTAAAGGCTATCTTTTACTTTGTGAAAATTTACAAGTTGAAACCCAGTGCTGGTGTCTCATGCCTGTAATCCTCAGTACACAAGAGGCTGAGATCTGAGGATTGTGGTTCAGAGCCAGGAAAGTCCATGAGACTCATATCTCCAATTAACCCCTCAAAAACCGGAAGTGGAACTGTGGCTCAAGGTGGTAGAGCAGTAGCCTTGAGCACAAAGGCTCAGGGACAGTGACCAGGCCCTGAATTCAAGTTCCATCACTGACAAAAAAATAATAAAAATAATCTATTATATTGCTAAAGATATAATATATAAACTACAAATTGTAGATGAATATAATTTTGAAAAGCAAAACACTTATGTGATAGATGTAGATAAATGTCTCATCCCAGAAGAGTCACAGCATTAAATAGGTATGTGCATAGCAATCTTATTAGTAAAAAAAAGTTTCAGAAAATAAAAAAGTAGCAATTCTGGGCACAAATGGATCATGCCTTTAATCCTACCTCCTTCAGAGAGAGAATATGAGGATGTCCATTCAAGGCCAGCCTGGGCAGAAAAATTTGGGAAAACCCTTCTAGACACAAAGCTAAGCACAATGATACACCCATGTGATCCCAGTAACCACAGTAAAACTAGGCAGATGAGGATCTAGGTCATACACTGGGGTGGGAAGCAAGACCCTATGCTAAAATAAGTTAAAAAAATAATAGAGCTGGAACTGTAGTTTAGCAGTATTGCACCAGCCTAATAAGTATAAGGTTTTCAGTTCAAACCCCGATATTGCCAAAAGAAAAAGCAAGTGTAAGCTATAAATCATAAGCAAGGTGAAAGATCCCTGCATAGCTAGATAAAAGGGTAAAGCATTCTTTTAGTCTCTTCTCTTTTTGGAATGTAAAGTTCATATCCTAATTCAGGTATGTGCCATTTATTAATGAAATGAGCTCCTTAAACAACCATAAACTGAAACATGCACAAAGACTCAATAATTATTTAAATTAATGAATGGCAATCCGGACTTGATTAGAGAAAGTTACAAGTGTCATTACATATTTCTATGCATTTGAAATAACATTATAGAAAATGTCTCAACTATCATTTTGCTATAATCAAACAAGAAACCTAAGTAAACCAGAGTGGTAAGATTTCCAGTAATATGTGCTAAAATTCCTTTTGAAAAGTTAATAAAATATTACTAAGATTGCAAAAATAACCATTCATGTAGATAAAGTTTTTGAAAGCACTAAATGTAATCCCCATACTGACCCAACTTCCCCACCCCTCAGGTAAAGGCATTAAAAATCTTCTGGCCCTTAGGATTCCTCATCACTATACCTTTTTAGCATATACTCTATCCCAGGTCGAATCATTCTCCACACACTATTTCATGTAATATAACATCCCTTTAGGACCATTATTCTACTGTTACAGAAGAGAAAACTGAAATTAAATTAACTTGCCTAAGTCATTCAGCTATAAACTGGCTTTCTGAATTTAAGCAAGCATGACCTCTTTTGAACAGTGGTAAGGACTGACCTAGAGCCTTTTGTGTGCTGGGAAAGTACTGTGCCACTGAGCTACAAGCCAAACATTAAAACCTGAGCTCTTAACTGTACAGCATGCTACCAGCGACTATAAAGAGAATTAAGTCTTCCCTTCAGAATGCAATTTGAATTTAACCTATTCTATATGCTTGCAAATTCATAAATTTTTAGTTGGAAGAAACGCTTTCCTGATCAATATCAACAGCACTGTTTCACATATAAGTAACTGTAGATGTGTGCCTGCCACTGGTGTCTGACAGCACACTGCTCCCTGGCATAGTGTCCATATTACATACACATTAAATTAACATATACATTAAGTTCTAATAACTGGAAATTCACAGCATTTGGTAATAATTGCTTAATAATTAAGTAAAGCAGTGTAAGTACCTTCCTTCCTTACTAGAGTGGACTGCATCTTGAAGAACAGATCACTTATACAAATGGTCATTCTTGTATGGAAGAGGATATTTTTTTTTGGTCAGTCATGGGGCTTGAACTCTGGGCTTGGGAGCTGTCCCTCAGCTGTTCAGCTCAAGGCGAGCGCTCTACTGCTTGAACCACAATGCCCCTTCCAGTTTTCTAGTTGTTTATTGGAGATAAGAGTCTCACGGAGTTTCCTGCCCAGGCTGGCTTTGAACTGTGATCCTCAGATCTCAGCCTGCTGAGTAGCTAGGATTACAGGCATGAGCCACCAGTGCCCGGCCAGAAGAGGATATATTTAAAGTTGGCCCTGTAAAGTGATTTATAATATCTACAAGGCTTCCATCATAGATAGGCTTGAATTGCTAGTAATATGATCAAAGGCAATGTTGTTGTTAGTAAAGAAAGTCTTGATTAAGAACTTATATAAGCTTTTGTTTTTGTGGGTGATGGTTTAGGGGCTTGAAATTAAGCTTTTGTGCTCAAGGTTAGCACTCTACCATTTGAGGCACAGTTCCACTTCTGGTTTTTTGGTGTTTTATTGGAGATAAAAGTCTCAAAGACTTTCCTACCCAGATTGATTTCTGTCATCCTCAGATCTCAGCCTCCTGAGTATGTAGGATTATCAGCATTAGCCACCAGTGCCAAGCTTAGCCCATTTTTTGACCAAAAAGAAACTCAGTATATGAAAAACATCTTTTTAATATTCTAGACTATCATCTAGTAAACAACCTACATTCAAGTGCTGTGTAGAAATCTTCTTACCAGGGGTTGGGGATTTAGCCCAGCAGAAGGGCGCCGCCCAGCGCGCGCAAGGCCCTGGGTTCGGTCATCAGCCCTGGAAAAAAGAAAGAAAAAAAAAAGAAGAAATCTTCTTACCAGAGAAAAATTAAACCTTAACTACTTTAATTTTATTTCAGTAACTCTTTCTCTAAAAAGTGGCTCATGCTATAATTTTAGCTACTCAGAAGACTGAGACATGAGAATCATCATTCAAAGCCAGCCCAGAAAGGAAATTACCTGAGACAGTTATCTCCAATTAAGCGGATTGGTGGCTCAATTGGTAGAACGCTAACCTTGAGCAAAGGACTCAGGGATAGGACCCAGACCGGGCACAAAAAATAATACTTAACCAGTCATGGAAAACTAAAATAATTAAATGAATTAACTGATAAATGGAAGATTTACAACGAAAACTGATATTAACTCTAATGACAAAGTGCATGAAACCTTAGTGTGCAGGTGGAAAATGGAACATTAGGATTGCACTCATGTATGCCAATTACTAAATGCAAAAATCACTTGATTGAGTTAAGGGAGAGGCTCAGAAAAAGAATAATAATTTTACATTTAGAGCACATTTTAGACGATCAATGAGAGTATCACTACTATTCAAATGCTGTCTTTATAGTTAGACAACTGAGAGAAAGAAAATAATTCCATAGATATAGACACCTAATTTATTCTTGATAAGATATGAATAAATAGAAAGAAGAGAATGTTTTTCTTTGAGTTTATGTCAATGAAAAAAATGAAAACAATTGACATCCATTTAAAAGAACTGCTATGGAAAAACGTAATTACTCTGCAGAAATGTAAAATCCAATGAATAATTCCCTTGTTATTAAATCAACACAATTACTCCTTTGAGCTTTGATATTTCTTTTTTTTTTTTTGGTCCCGTCGTGGGGCCTGAACTCTGGGCCTGGGCACTGTCCCTCAGCTCTTCAGCTCAAGGCTAGTGCTCTACCACTTGAGCCACAGCGCCACTTCCAGCTTTTTTTTTCTGCTTATGTGGTGCTGAGGAATCGAACCCAGGATCTCATGCATGCAAGGCAAGTGCTCTACCACTGTGCCACCTTCCCAGCCCTGACATTTCATTTTTAAACAAGATATCCTACCTAATCTTTTAGGAAATAAACATAGCTGGTGCCATTGGCTCACACCTGTAAGCCTAGCTACTTAATAGGTTGAGACCTGAGGATCGTAGTTTAAAGCCATCCCTGACAGGAAAGTCTGTGAGATACTTATATCCAATTAACCATTAAGACAAGTAAGAAGTAGATCTGTGACTCAAAGTGTTTGAACACTGGCTTTGAGCACAAAAGCTCAGAAACAGTGCCAGTCCCAGAGTTCAAGCCCCAGGATGGCCACAGGAAATTTTTAAAAAGAAACAATTATAGAGAATAAATTATCTAGTAGATTGATTTTAGCAAGCAATTTAAACTTTCAAGATTTTACTTATGTACAAATTAGGGTTTATATTAAATGGTTGCTGTGACTTATTGAGGTTTTCAATATTAAATGCTTCAATGCATGTTAGAAAGAAAACTGAATTATCTGCTCTCTTTTTCCCCAGTGCTTTCCAAGTCACCCATGCAAGAATCAAGAATTTCTATTTTGCTGCAACATGCTCAGACGAGATGAAGTAGTAAGTGATTTATATTCACTTATTGACATATGTATGTTTCTGTAGGTTTGTATGTATGTATTTATTTGTTGGGACTTAATTATATTTCAAGTTTTTCATTTTCACTTTCAGTTTTCATCCAAAGAACACACTGATGATGTTTTAAGTAAAGTTATTTTATTTCATTTTATAGTTTTGCGTGTTAAAAAGCCAGTATGCTGGAATGTGAAAAGAAGTAATATGATATAAGAACAGGCCAATGGGTGACAATGTTGTCAGACACATTGTATTCATATATTGCTTTGTAGAATGGTAACTTCTTTGTACAACTACTTAAAGATAATAAAAAATTTAAAAAAGAAACAACATTGAGACTATACCTCACCCCAGTTGGAATGGCTATAATCAAGAACTCTAATAACAACATATGCTGGAGGGGATGTGGCCAGAAGGGAACCCTATTGCTGTGTTGTTGGTGGGAGTAAAAACTTGTTCAACCACTTTGGAAAGTATTATGGAGGTTCCTCAAAAGACTCCACATAGAGCTCCCCTATGACCCAGCTCCTGGGCATTTACTCCAATGATCACAAACAAGGCCATACTAAAGCTACCAGCATAACTATGATTGTGACAGCATTATTCACCATAGCTAAGATATGGAAACAACACAGATGCCTCTCAGTAGTTGAATGGATCAAGAAAATGAAGTATGTATATATATATATGAATATAAATATATATATATATATATATAATGGAATTCTTTTCTTCCATCAGAAAGTATGTCATTCCCTCATTTGTTAGGAAATGGAAAGACTTGGAAAAAAGTCATATTAAGTGAAGTAAGCCAGACTCAAAGAAATAAAGGTCCCATGGTTTCCCTTATTTGGAATAATTAGTATACATCTATGATAATTTTTATCAGATGCACAGAAAAGCTCAAAAGCTATGTACATATGACCATAAAAGATGATGCTAAGCAAAATGAACCCCAAGATATGGACACAAGAGTTCGTTCTTTGTTGTTGTTGTTTTTAATGTACTATGTGATTTTTTGTTTCTTTTGTATGTTCTTTCCCCTATGGTATATCCCCTGTTGTCACTGTACTTGATTTTGGTACCCTGCATCTTGTATATACATTTATCTAATTTGGGGAGGGGAAGGGGAATAACAAAAAGCTGAAACAAGAACACAGGATGACCCATTGCAATAATGATACCCACAAGACACTATGTTGGAAATGAACTTTAAAACTTTGAGGAGGGAGAAGTTAGGAAGGTGGGGTAGATAAGGGATAGTGGGAGAACAACAAAGGAGGGGGTAACAGTGCTCGACAGGAAATGCACTCATTACTTTACTCATGTAACTGTAACTGCTCTGTATAGCATCTTTACAATAAAATTAAATTTTAAAAAAGAGGCCATAGTTGCAAACTTTAACATCCTTAAAAACTATCAGATTAAAAACTTTAGATCGGGGCCGGGAAGGTGGCTCAGTGGTAGAGCACTTGCCTTGCATGCTTGAGGCCCTGGGTTTGATTCCTCAGCACCACATAAGCAAAAAGAAAAAAGCCAGAAGTGGCGCTGTGGCTCAACTGGTAGAGCGCTAGCCTTGAGCTGAAGAGCTGAGGGACAGTGCCCAGGCCCAGAGTTCAGGCCCCACGACTGGACCCCTCCCCCCCCCCTGCAAAAGGCAAGCAGCTCAAGGCTTTTCAGAAAGAATAAAAACCAAAACTATGAGATAGACAAGAGATTGCAATGAAAATGAGCAATGGTCATGTGAAAAGAAGACAAATATATTTAACTGGAATAGAATGACAATGTAAAAGATAACAAGCAGATGTATTCAAGAGATCTTAGGGAATAAAAGCAACACATGTGTATGTAGGAACTGAGGGAGAGAAAAATGTCAAGAATGAACAATGTTTCTGGTTTGGATACCAGTATGAATGTCATTATGATTTTCATTAAGACAAGGACTAATGGGAGAGAATCATGTCTTTAAGATGAAATTATGAGATCTATCTGTGGGTACATAGAATCTGGGATACTTTTAAGACCTGCCATAGAGTTTCAAATAGGCAGCTCTGTATCTGAAATTCAGAGAAAAGCATTCAACTGGAGATGCAATTTGTGAATGGTTTGTGTTGCTAAAGTATCTGAAGCCACAGGCATAGAGAACTAGGAAGTAGTTCTCAAACTCAAACAAGGGAGCTTATTACAGTACCTTCCTGGGGCCCATGCCTGGAGTTTCTGATCCACTAGGTCTACTATTAGGAATGAGTGTTGGTTTATTTAATAAGTATCTGCATGATGGTCATGGTGATGGTAATGATGATGATAAAGATGATGATAGTCCCAGGATTCTGATAACCATTGGCCTATTGGATTCTGGTGCCCTGTATCTTGTATATACATTTTTCTAATTTGGGGAGGGGAAGGGAAATAACAAAATGCTGAAACAAGGATACAGATTGAACCACTGTAACAATGAGCCGTACAAGGCACTATGTTGAAATAGTAGGGGTGGGTGTAGAGAGGAGTTGAGGAGGTGGGGAAGGAAAGGATAGTAGGAGAAAGACAAAGGAGGGGTTAGTAATGCTCTATAGGAAATGTACTCATTACCTTACTCATGTAACTATAACCCTTCTGTACAGTATCTTTACAATAAAAAATATTTTAAAAGACTAAGAAAAATGAGAAGGGACCCCTGAGAATTAGGCATAGTTGCAATGATAATATAGTATAGTTTTCTGATATACTCCAAGATTCTATAGTGGAAACATATAGGCACTAATATCATGCAGTATTGTGTCCCTAAGGAATGAAACATGGCGTACTTCCTGAATTCAAGCTTTATGAAAATAAGGTATTTGAATATATGATGTTGACTCCAAATATTATAATGTATGAAAATATTGCAGATATAAACATATCCATATCCCATAATTTAAAGTTTTCTTATTTAAACTATTTCTTAAGGAGAGAGGAATGGAGATTGAAACCATTACAGTACTCAATGTACATCTGTGAAGATCAATTTAGGTAACAAGAGAAGAGATGGGTGGGGCTGGGATAGATGAGGGAAGAATGATGGAAGGCTTGACACTGATTAGTATTCATTATACTCAGAGCCAGGCTTATTGATACATTAAACTACATCCTACAAAATTTTGAATGTGTTGACTAACATCATCAGTGAACCTTTGAGTGTAACAGACTCTTACATTCATGTTTAATTAAAATTAAATTAAATTACTCATAATTTCAAATGGAAACACTTACATTTGTATTCAACATGCCATAGAAAGGGTTGTTTTTCCCTTGCTGAGTTTATATAGCCTATTCTCAATTTTAATTATGCTGAATTTAATACTGTTACATTGCTACTGTTTATAATTTATGCCTCTGAGACTCAAGCACAGCAACCTTCTTACTATCTGGTAAAAAACAAACCTCCATCCTGACAAGCACTTAAGTAACAACTTTTTATAAGAATAAAACTCTATTAAAAAAGACAAAATATAAATATTCTCAGCAAAAGGCAGAGCAATTATTATAGTCAGGAATCTCCTGGAAGACATTGACAAATATACTGACATAGAAGCAATAAATATGCTCCATTCTATCAAGAAGTAAAGTAGGAAGGTCGTCTGGCATTTGAGAGAAAAATCAGGATTAAAGGCAGAGCATTGTTTTCCATAAAAGACTAGATATGAATAGTTTTACAGATTAAAAGAAACTGATGAGATAGAATACAGTATTAAGGAAATAGCTCCTGAAACCAAGTGAGGCATGAAGAGACAGGATCATGAACA
Organism: Dipodomys spectabilis; assembly: GCF_019054845.1. Lineage (NCBI taxonomy): Eukaryota > Metazoa > Chordata > Mammalia > Rodentia > Heteromyidae > Dipodomys > Dipodomys spectabilis. The sequence continues at coordinate 923,427 of NW_024871136.1, forward strand.
GAACATAAAAGAACAGTTTGGTTTTTAAAAAGGAGTAAGAGAGCTAGGCACCTATGGCTCACACCTGTAATTTTAGCTACTCAGGATACCTAAGGATCATGGTTCCAAGCCAGCCTGGACATGAAAGTTCACAAGACTCTTACCTCCAAGTAACCAACAAAAAGCCAGAAATAGAGCTGGGGCTCAAATGGAAGAGGGCTAGCATTGAGAAAAATGTTCAAGGACAGTGCCCAGACCCTGAGTTACAGTCCCAGAACCAGCAGTAATATCGGCAAGTTGGCATATATGGTAGGATTTAAGGATGGTTATATTTCTTCTCTTGCCTTTACAAAGAAGGCAAGGTACCTTGAACCAGGGAAGTCCATTCAAGACTTTTAAAATAAGACATAGTTACAATGAGTCATTACATTAAACATGTCAATCAGAGAAATGATCTTGAGCAGTGTGTCTATACTAAACAACAGCAAAACAGTATCAGTGTGTTAGAGCAAAAGTAGTATAGCCCAGACAACTAACAGAATTGTCTTTCTCCCTAACTTTCAAAGCAAGTGGATCAATTCCATGGTCAGTAAGCCAAAAGCCAAACTGTGATAGACTCAATGAATCAGTATTTGTTATTTCTTCCATCAAAAATATTTTCTCTAATAACAAAAATGTTAAAATTATTTGATAATGAATTTTTCTAGAATCATCTTGAAATAGTCATGTTACTGTAGTAAAACATAAAATAAGAACTTAGAACTTTATTGTACCCTTTCCAGTAATTTTATGTGTCTTCAAAAAAAATTCCCTGTGCTGATGGTTCACTCCTGTAATCCTAGCAAATCAGGAGGCTGAGATCTCACCTTCAAGGTTCAAAGCTAGCTCAGGCAGGAAAGATCATGAGACTGTCATGTTCAACTGACCACTAAAAATGCCAGAAGTGGAGCTGAGGCTCAAATGGTAGAGTGGTGGCCTTAAATACAAAAGCTCGGGGACAGTGCCCAGTCCATCTTTTTTCCTCTTAAAAATAAGTATTGCAAATAATTTTTATTGCATTATTTCAGTGAAATAAATATATCTGGAAAACAAAATTCAAAATTGATTTATCTTAGATATTTTCTATTTGAAAGTGAAGGAAATGAAATAATTTGAAAACAATAAATCAATGAGTAAACTGAGTTTAAAAGATCATGAATATATTGTCATCCAAGTGAATATAAGATACATGATCTAAGTTGAGATATAATAATACCTAATAGGGAAAAGCTGATAAAGTATATTTGATTTTATTTTAATATTAAATTACATCCAATATGATGTTCTCTGGTAAATGTTAACACAGGCAAATATAGAAATCCCTATGAATATAATTTCAGTACAAAAGCAACTTGTAGCATATAAATGAAATGGCGTGGTGTGTTTGCTTGAGAAGCTGAGATGATAGGATATTGAATTTGAGGTCAACTGGATTACACAGTAAATTTGAGGTAGTCTTGAGCTGCATAGTTAGACTCTAAGAACTTTTTAATATGATGGATATTAAGTTGTTATCAATATAAAATATAATGTTATAACGTCAAGAAATTATATGACATTGTAATGGTAGCTACAAAGAAACTATCTATAGAAATGAGAAGGGAATGAGAGCATATTATTATATAAACTATCAATAAAATGCAAAAGAATTCAGGAAGAGAGCAAAAGAGGAACAAGATGCTGTAAAACCAACACAAAGATATATAAATTAGCAATAGCAAATCCTTCTGTGTTAATAATGACTTTAATTTTAGTGGATTAAATGTCACAATAAAAAACTTTGGCTGAATTAACTATTAAAAACAGTTTCCAATTATATTGTCTATGAGAAACTCACTGTAGATCTAAGGATACTCATAAATGCATTAAGCAAACTTCTACATAGTTGAAGGAAAAATAAGGAAATAATAATAGTAGATAATTTAAATACCAAAATTTTCCATAGTAGACAGAAACCATTCCAGCCAATAGATATATAAAGAATACTCCACTAACAAAACCAAAAAGTATATTTTTCTCAAATAATCATGGCATTTTGTCCACAATATACATGTTATGTGACAAAGCAAATGTCAACATATTTTAAAGACTGCATCTATTTAAAAAGAAAAGTACATTTCAAACCAGGCACTGATGGCTTACAATGTAATCATAGGCACTCAGAGGCTGAGATGTCAAGGTTGTGGTTTGAAGCCAACCTAGAAAGAAAAGTCAGTGGCAATTTGTCTCCAATTAACAAGTAAAATGCTGTACTGAAGTCGTGGCTCAAATGGTAGAGTGCCAGCTATGAGCAAGAAATATGAGTGAGAGCTCAAGGCCCTGAATTCAAACCCTAGTACTGGCACATGTACACAGAAAAAAGGTTTTTGTTTGTTTGTTTGTTTGGGTTTTTGTAAACTGTCAATGGAATGAAAGTAGAAATCAACAGCAGATGTGAAACTGTAAAATTTACAAATACAGGGAAATTAAACAAACAGCACACTATTAAACAACCAATGAATCTAAGAAGACACAAGGGGAATTAGAAAATACCCTGAGACCCAAAAAGAAACCAAAACACAATATATTAAAACTTACGAGATGTAACAAAAACAATGATAAGAGAGAAGTTTATAAACATATATACATGTGAAAAGAAAGGAAAATGCAAATTAACAATTGAAGTTACACTTCAAGGAACTAATTATAAAGAAGAAAATTTTTCTAAGTGCCTATTACCTCACACTTGTAATTATAGCTACTCAGGAGGCTGAGATCTGAGGATCATGGTTCAAAGCTAGCCAGGGAAGGAAAGCAGGTGAGACTGTTTTCCCCAATTAACTACTAAAAAGCTAAAAGTGGAGGTGTAGCTTATGTGGTAGACCATCAGCATTGAGCGAAATGGGCTCAGGGATAGCACCCAAGTCCTGAGTTCAATCCTCAGGACTGGCATCCACACTAAAAGTATAGTAATGTTTCCTCTTTTTATTTATTTTTAATTTACAAATTGTAAATTATATGCATGTAAGGAATATATGATGGTTTTTCCCCTTTTATAAAAATTTTATTACTAAATAATTCCACAAAGAGGTCACAATTTGTTGTCAGGTTATGAGTATAGTGCATCTTGATCAATGTCACCCCTCCCATCAGTCTCTCCCATTATTCTCACTCATATTCCTACCATCAAGTTACATAGCCATGATGTTTTGATGTGCATATACATTACAGAAGTATTAAATCAAATTAAGGTATCCATATGTCTTTTTTTTTGTTAGTACTGGGGCTTGAACTCTAGGACTGAGTGCTATCCATGAGCTTTTCGGCTAAAGGCGAGTGCTCTACCACTTGAGCCATGGAACCACTTCTGGTTTTCTGGTGGTTAATTGGAGATAAGAGTCTCATGGCCTTTCCTACCTGGGCTGGCTTTGAACTGTGACCTCAGATCTCAGCCTCCTGAGTAGCTAGGATTACAGGTGTTAACCTCTGGCTCCCATATGTCTTTTTTGTAAGTTGAGAATATTTAAAATCTATTCCTCTAATAATTTTGAAATATACTAAATATTGTTAATAATTGCAGTCCCCATGTTGTGCAATAGATCTCCAGAATGTTTTCCTCTTGTCTGACTGAGAGTTTGTATCTTTTAACCAACATCTCCCTTAACATTTAAGGTGTTTAGTGGACTGGTAGTGGGTAAGACCACCTATGAAATGAGCAGCATATGACAGCAGCCAAGTGAGCTACCAGAGATCAAAAGGGTTTAAGCAAAAGTGTGGAGAAAGGGGTCAAGAAGATAGGAAGTACCATTTTTTTTCTGAATTTCCTTATCAACTAGTTATTTCTTGTTTTATGCAGGCACAGACAATTGTCTAAATTTAGTATCAATTCCTTATATCTGGACTTCCTTGTACTTTTTTCCATCTAAATATATCCTCAAAATAAATCTATGAGCTTTGAAGTATACTGACTACATATCATTATTCCCATTTACCAATGAGAAAACTGAGGCTTATCAGAGGTTAAGCCTCTTAAGACCTTAACATTAATAACAAGCAAAAACATTCATTAGACTAGGATTTTTTTTGTTATTTGTTGTTGTTGTTGTTTGGGGTTTTTTGCTTCTGTTATATCTAGGCTGTTGGGTGCCAGTGGCTCACGTCTGTAATCCTAACTACTCAGGAGGCTGACTCATGGCTTGAAGCTAGCCTGGGTAGGAAGGTCTGTGAGACTATTGTCTCCAATTAACCACCAAAAAGCCAGAAGTAGAGGTGTAGCTCAAGTGGCAGAACTGGCATGGACAAAAAATGTCCCAACGAACAAGCCAGGCATGATGGCATATGTATGTCATCCCAGCCATACAAGAGGTGTAAATAAGATTGTGCTTCAGGCAAAGCCAAGCAAAAACTCAATACCCTATCAGAAAGATAATTAAAGCAAAAAGTGTTGGAGTTGTGGCTCAAGTAGAAGAACAATTGCCTAGCAAATGTCAGGCCCTGTATTCAAACCCTGGCATTACATAGATAGATAGATAGATAGATAGATAGATAGATAGATAGATAGATAGATAGATAGATAGATAGATAGATAGATAGATAGATAGATAGATAGATAGATAGATAGATAGATAGATAGATAGAAAAGGGAACTTTATAGTTGATACACCATAAGAAAAAAAGACTAAGAGAACCATGTGAAACAAATAAGATAAATTAGAGAAAAATCACAGTAATATGAGTAACATTCATTCAGAAGCACACAAATGATGTACACAATCTGTATGACATATTTGAAACTCATTATAATATTAGAAGACTAGTCATACAATCATATGCTCCTCCTTGTATTCTGTTATTTTGGCTTCCTAAGGTGGTTGAATACACATACTAGATCTCTAATTTTGTAGTAGGACATTTCATAACTGAGGAATATCCCAAATAAGTTGAACTGTAATCTGCCATGTATAATTTAAGAATTCTTATTGTTATTTTTCAAGTTAGGGAAAGTAACTGATACTACGAGGTCAACCTTATATGATGGGACTTATTTGCCTTTACATTTCTATACATAAAATTAATGTCTGTACTAGAAACCCTCATATATATCAGAATATGCATACAGAATATATATACAGAAATATATTCTGTTTTTCAGTTATGTTTAGTACTAGAACTATCATTTCGAAAAATATTTGGCAGGGTTCCAATGGCTCACACCTGTAATCCTAGCAACTCAGGAGGCTGAGATTGAGGATCTCAGTTCAAAGCCAGCCCAGGCAGAAAAGTCCATAAGACTCCTTTATCCAGTCAACCAACAGAAAACCAGAAATGACTCTGTAGCTCAAGTAGTAGAGTGCTAGCCTTGATTAGGCCCAGAGTTCAAGCCCCATGACAGACCAAATAATAAAAACAATAGCAATAATAGGTTGTTTTAAGAAAAATAATTTAAATGCATATACATAGTAAATGGAATACATAATTATTTTCTCATTTACTCCCTTCCTTCTCTTGTTCTGTTAAAAGTTCTTAAAGTATAGTAGAGGTTTTTAACTAAAAAATGTTTTTTGTCAGTCATGGTGTTTGAACTCAGGATCTAGGTGGTATCCCTAAGCATTTTTAATCAAGGCTGTAAGCCACAGTTCCACTGCCTCTAAATTAATTGTGGCTAAGAGTTCCATGGACTTTCTAGCCCAACCTGGGTTTCAACTGTGATTCTGAGATTTCAGTTTTCTCGGTATCTAGGATTACAAGAATTAGTCACCTGTGCCAGGCTACTTTTTTTCCCTATGTTAGGGCTTGAACTCAGGGCATGGGTGCTGTCCCTGAGCTTCTTTGCTCAAGACTAGCATTCTACAACTTGAGCAACATGTACTTTCAGGGTTTTATTTTTAATTAATTGCAGATAAAAGTCTTACAGGCTTTCCTGCCCAAACTGGCTTCAAACGATGATCCTCACATCAGCCTGCTGAATAGTTTGGACTACAGGCGGGAGCCACAGGTTGTATCTAGCCAAACATTTTTTTTTTCTTTTTTTGGTCAGCTGTGTAGCTTGAACTCGGGTCCTGGGCACAGTCCCTGTGCTTTTTTGCCCAAGGCTAGTACTCTAGCACTTGAGAGACAGCAGCATTTCTGTCTTTTTCTGAGTAGTTTATTGGAGAATAGAATCTCGCAGACTTTCCTGTCCAGGCTGGCTTCAAACGGCAATCCTGTGATTCAATCTCCTGAATAGCTAAGATTACAGGCGAGAGACATCGGCACCTGACCCAAACTGAATTTTTAAAGCTTTAAATCTTCATAAATATAAATTGACCAAAATATTAATGGCATTACTTTACAAGCATTATCTTGGTATTAAATTTATTATTTGTATAAGAGAATGTCTTCCTTTGGAAATACACATTGAAATAAGGGTGGAGCTAATGTAAGGGGTGTAAGGGAAGTTACTGACCTGATCTCATTGTGGTAACTGAGAAGAGGCAGTGAAGTATTGCGATACTTGTCCATTCAGAGTTCATATGTCTTTGTGCCATCTTTGCCTGCCCCAAACATGTTTATATGCTGCCCTCACAAAGCTTGTCATTACAGCCCACAGTGGACCCATGCTGCCTTCAAGAAACCTTCACACTAAGCCTTGCTCATTCCCGCCATATGCTACCACCATATTGACTCCCTTCTACCCTATGCAGTCCAGCAAAGACACGATGTAATGCCCCCTACACGTAGACCCCACCCAGCAACACGCCAGCTGCTCACTGACCCCTGCAACTTCCATACAACCCCCACGTTGAGCCCACGCAGCCTCACGTCTACCCCACATTGACCCCATGCTAGCCTCACGCTGACCCCACACCTACTGCCATTTTGTGGGACTTGTGGCAGAGTGGCCAAGCAGAGGTGCATGAACCAGTGGTTCGTGAGTGGTGAGGGTTACCTCACTTCGGCAGACTGGCTAGCTGGCCAAACTCATGAATTTTAGAGCAGCCAGAAGGCAGGTGTCACGGGCCTGAAACAGGCAGCGGTGATTGACTCTGCAAAGCCAGAACAGAGTCTGGGAAGTGCAACCTCCAGGCTGTTCTCAGATACTCTGTCTGGAAAGGTACTATTCAACTCGAACTCAGCCCCTGAGCCACAGTTGACCTCTGGCCCCTCAGATTCAATGGTATACCTGATACCCTTTGCCTCTGCCGGACAATCTTTTCAAGCCCAGAACCCTCTCATAGCCCTGTTGGGTACTGAGAGTGCTTCACTACGGTGATGAGGACTGCCTAGCTAGAGTTTGGGAGTATGGCTGTGACTTGCCTTCAGCGTGAGCTCCAGGAATTGTCTCAAGACCCCCGTCCCAGTGCTCCGCAGGCCCAGTGGCAGAATATACATCCACTGGCAAGCCACCATCTTAGGGCCTGAGCATAACCCTTGCCAGGGAGGAGTAAGTATTCTCCCTGGAGTTTCCGTGTGATTACCCGTTCAAGCCACCCAAGGTCACATTCATCAGGGAAATTTACCAACCGACATCAGCAAAACTGGGAGGATCGTCTAGGTTCTGAATGGTCACCAGTGCTGATGGTCTCTAAGATATTGCTGTCCATCTGTGCCTTGCTCTGCGACTCCAATCCTGATGATCCTTTGGTTCCTGAAGCTGCGATAATCTACCTAATGAACCGAACAAGCTATGATACTATAGCTCGAGAGTGGACTCAGAAATATGCCATGTGATATCAGAATACAAGTCCAGTGCCATAGTAGTACTGAACCATAAACTTAACAGTTCAGTTTGTTGGTTCTCATAAAAACAAAGTTGTTGGCTCAAAAGTTGTCATAAAAATAAAGTAGCTGTTCAGCCAATTGGTTGTCTTACGTAGCTTCCATATTTTGGCTAATGTTGAGTAATGTGGATGTGAACAGGAAGAGGGAATGGGAGGGAAGAAAAGAGGAGGGCCGAGGGGAAGAAAAGGGAAATGGTGAGGAGTGACAAGAGAGTAAGTTGGAGGAAGTAGAGCAGTTATAGGTGCAGGAAAGAATGTAAGATGTTTTACTTTACTTTGAATAAACGATATCCTTCTTTATTTAAAGATTGGAAAGCAGAGCAAGTTTGAGAGTGAAAGCTTCAGGATGAGAACCAGCAGTTCCACCAAGCACTAGGGAAGTGTGTGTGTGTGTGTGTGTGTGTGTGTGTGTGTGTGTGTGTGTGTGTGTGTGTGTGTATGCCAGTATTCAGTTTTGAGCTCAGGACACGGGCACACTCACCCGGAGCTTTTTCACTTAAGGCTAGTGTTCAACCACTTAAGCCACACCTCCACTTCTGGATTTTTGCCCAGGCTACCTTTACCAAGATCCTTGGATCTCAGCCTCCTGAGTACCTAGGGGTTACAAATGTGAGCCACTGGCACCTGGCTGGGGGGGGGGGGGGGAGGTTCTGTTGGTTTTTTTGTTTGTTTGTTTTGAGATAGTCTGAAACTCACTATGCATACCAGGCTGACTGGACTACAGATCTTCCTGCTTTAGCTTCAAGACTGAGATTGTAGACCTGTTCTGACATGGGAAGGCTGTGTGAAAATTTCTAGAACTGAATACGGAAAATGGAGTACACTGAAAACCTAGTCGATCATCCATTTTATTCTGAAGAAATTGTTTTCAAAATGCTTGGTTTTGTGTGTGTGTCTGTGTCTGTGTGTAGATCCTGAGGCTTGGACTCAGGACCTGGTCATTATTCCTGAACTTTTCTACTGCAAGCTAGTGCTCTAACGATTGGGCCATAGCTCCACTTTGGCTGGACCTTTCTGCCTGGGTTTATTTTGAACTGTAATCCTCAAATCTCATCTTCCTGAGTACCTAAGATTTTATGTTGGGTTTACGTTACAAAACTAAGTAAACATATAGCCTCTATTTTGAAGTTCTGATTTAACTGGTCCCCAATTAAATGGATTAGGCGCTGCAAGTGAGATGATTTTCCTTGGTTTCTATGTTTCAAAGCTTTTCAACTCCCATCAGTTTGTCCGTTGTTGCTCTCACCAGGGAATGGGAGCTTCTCAGGATATACATACTAGTTCTAATTTCCATTGTTTCCTCAAAACCATTTAAGGGTTGAGGTTTTAGCAGTTTGCAAGCCTGCAAACTCAATTTTGAAGGAAGCTACCAGAATAACAAGAATTCCTCTGTTAAGAGACAAAGGCCTTTATTAAACATAGCACAACAAGCTGCATAAGCTTCACTAATATCAAAGCCTCCTGCCACCAAAATCCCAAAGGGGATGCGGTACAGACCAATATATGCAACAAATTGAATAGGTTTTTGTCACAGCTGAGTTAACCAAGTCTTTGAAGGGACAGCAGCTGGCAAGTCTCTCCAAATTTTGTCCCGGAAGGATACATTCTTTATTAACCTGGCCAGGAGGCAAATCTCCCCTCTCCCCTCAAGAGACCTCTGTCTTCCAAAACTGTTTGCTACATAAATACACCCCCAATAAAGCTGCTTTTAAAAGAGCATATATTTTGTATAATACTGAACTTCTGCTAATCCTATTGTACCTAACTCTAATATGTTATGCATGCTGCTACAAGATACATAGAACTCTAATATGTTATGCATGCTGCTACAAGATACATAGAAATACCATGAAGAATTTCACTCTGGCAGTTTTAACTAAATCCAGTTTTACAGTAATAATTAATTTTGTGAAAACATGTATGGTAAAAGTGGATTCCTCCATTAAATGTACGTTCAAGGAAGACAAATCAGTATAATAAGCAGATTATTACCATCATTACAGTTACAACATTTAATAAATACTTTGTCTAATATTAATGTAAGTACAGTAATTTTTAAAGCTTTAATTTTCTCTAACTTCATAATATTGCAAGAAAAAAGCACAATAGTAATTGCTCATCAGGGAAAATACATGCTCAGCTTCCTACTGTTTTTCCATACATTTAAAATAATTCATTTGCACAATAATAATGTTAACATTACATTTTCAATGTCAGAGTGTGTCTGAACTTGGAGCACAAAACAAGAAAAGTCGATAAATTCCTACTTAAATATACTACCCTGTAAATTCCACTGATTCCCTATTTGACTTCAAAAATATTTCAGGTTCTGATTGAAATTTTTCTTCCTAGGAATTTGCTTTGGGAAATGTAAACTTAAATTTTATAACTCATCCCTAATTCACACTTTGAAATGTGGATTATAGTTTTGTTGTGAAAATACGGATTGTAGACTTTTTAAAATTACAGATTTAAACAACCAGCAAATATATGATGAGTTTTGCCTTTATAGAAACCATCAAATCAGTTCTAGTACAGCTTGAAGGTTTGGGCATATGCAAAAATAATTATTATTTATTAGTATTTAGCTTTGCAATATTTTTACATGGAAAGCTAATAAAATATACAATCATCAATAATGTAGCTTTCATTTTGTTACTAAAGAGGTTTCTTACATAATTTTATACTGGTCCCAACATGCTCATTATTTTAATTCTAGTATTAACATATTATTACTTTAAATATTCCTCCTAAATCAAGTGGTTATCTATGAAACTCTGGCATTTGATATGAAGGCTTTATCCTTTTGAGTTTTAATATAGCTCTAATGAGACCAAAAAAATCCAGTCATCATGACAAAAGTTATGGATTCTGGAGCTACCCACCTGGATTACTAGTGCTTAAACACAAATATATTAGTTCTTCTCTCTGAACCTCAGATTTTTGTTAAATGGGAATATTAATGGTTCATATCTAATTATTTATGTGAGTGTGAAATGAGAAAGTATTATGCATATCACAATGACTCAATATCGATTTTATTAAAGGCTGCCTTTTCTTTTTCTTTGCATTTTTGCAGTTGGGTTGGTCAGATGTTACAATTGGCTTATGGTTCCTCCTTTGGAGATGCAGCTGCTAATGCAGGTAAGGGCTCCAATGTTCCAATGATTTTTTTCAATTAAAAAAATTTGCAACTACTTAAAGATAATAAAAATAAAAAGTAGAAAAAATTTAATACAGAAATATAATTTAAATAACATCTACCAATTTTCTGGTCCTTTTAGCACTGATTCTACAATCATAAATGTCATGAATCATTTATCTCTATGTCTTTATATAATTCTGCATACAAATATTTACTTTCCTATGTGAATATTCTCAGCAGGCAAAAATGATAGATTAATCTAATTTATATAACCCCTCAATTTATAGATAACCCTTAAAAATCAATAAATGCCACTTCATCACTTCTACTTATAGAAAAATCTATTATAAAGTGATTGAGTGACCATACTGCTATATGGTCATTATTTTTCCAGCAATTTAAATATTATTTCACATAATCAAGAAAGTAAAGGGGAAAAGATTTATGCAGAACTATTAAATATACATTTTAATATGCATATTCATTGGCAAGTACAAATGCATTATAGATTCTAATATTTACAGATAAAAGGGCACACTAAAACTTTATTTCAGAATTAAAATATTTCATGTTCAGAGCAAAATTACAGGGTATGAGTAAATAAACAATATTTCTCAAAAAGGAATTACTTGTAGGAAATGGCTTATGCTTATAATCTGAACTACTCAGGAAGCTCAGATTTGAAGATCAACATTTGGAACCAACCCAGACAGGGAGGTCCATGATACTCTTATCTCCAATTAACCTGCTTTAAAAAAAAAAAGGACTGGAGTGGGGTTCCAGTAGCTCATGTCTGTAGCTCTACTTACTCAGGAGTCTGAGATTTGAGATCGTGGCTCAAAGCCAACCCTGGTAGTAAAGGCCTTGAGACTCCTATCTCCAATTATCAACCAAAAGTCTGAGGTAGAAGGGCCCACTCACCACTGTTCCTCTAGTTGCCTCCATTTCATTCATCTTAAAATCAGTGCTTGGATACATCAGAAAGCAATATCTGAAGAAAGAGTAGGGTGAATATGATCAAAGTATATTACATGCATGTGTGGAAATACCATTATGAAATCTCTACAATAAATTTACACTAGGAAACAAAAAATAGATTTTTAAATAAAAAAATATTATCTGTATATGAGTGATAATAAAGTCTTAGATGCATCACTAGAATTTTCTATATAACTACAATTTTCAGACTACTTATTACAGTGGCCACTGAAGATAGACTCTGTGCTACAAGGAAAAGAATGAAAATGTTTTACTTTTTATCTACCATCCTCTCATGTTTAAACTATAGCATACATTTAAGACTGTCAACGTTTGCCAACCTTTGAGTTCACTGTTCAAACATACAGGTCTATCTTTTCTTACAGAATACAGGCGCATAGGTGCTATGATATATGCAAACTGCGTTTTGTCTCTAAAGAGAGATTTCCCTATACTTTGGTGTAATCACTGCCAGGAAGCAACTACTGTAAGTACTACCCCAATCTCAACATTGATGGGTAACATCCAAACACAAAACTCAAATTTCACATTGCTTTAATATCTATTCAAGAAGTGAAGCTGTGGCTTAAGTGGTAGAGGCTACAGCCTTGTGAAAAGGCCAAGTGAGAGTGAAAGCTCCTGAGTTCAAGCCCCAGTTCCAGCATACACACACACACACATACACACACACACACACACACACACACACACACACACACACACATCTATTCAGCAATTTTAAGTGCATTTATGTCACAATTCAGTTTCTGTATAATGTATCTTTAATATGAAAATAAATACTCCTTCTAGAAAATGGGATAATAGGATCCATAAAGAAAAAATAGCAAAAAAAAAAAAAGGAAATAATGGTCACCTCTTCATTTTACTTCAGTAGATGGTGTGATCAATACTGGTATGACAGATGAGCATTTAAGACAGGCAGATTTTCCTCTTGGAAACACTGATAAAATGGTGATAACATAAGATAGGGTGAAGAACTATAATTTCAAGGAATAAATTATTCATATATTAAATTATAATTTTTAAATCATTTCAGAAATATTTTACAGCTTCAGATTCATTTATTTTTATTTCCTCCATATTTTTAAAGAGTATAAAATGATGAGTTCAGAAAAACCTATGGTAAAATTAAAAACAGTCAGTAAGTATTGCTAAATTAAATTCTAAAATCTATTATTTTTCAGGGTAATATTTTGCATTACAGGCTGTATTATCAACTCAGTTCAGTGTCTCTCAAAATCTTGCAACTTTTTTTGCCTTTTCCTGTTAAATGTTTCTAGGAGGAAAATTGTCCATTCAGAAGTCTTATAGTTTTATTGTTTTGGGTATGGCAATGCAAGATCTTTGTCATTTGATTAAGAGACTTACCCCCAGGATATTTTCACAAACTGATTCTAAAATTGCTATATTTTAAAGTACACTTTGGAAAAACTAAATGAAACATAATTCTAGACTTGCAGGAATATAAAATGATGCAGCTACTTTGAGAAATTGTCTAGCTAAATTAGAGTTATCCTGAGGTACATACCCCCAGAGAATGGGCACATTCTGTTCAAGCAAAGACTTTGAAATGAATGTTCCAAGTATCATTAGTTCTAAAGTAAAATGGTGATAATAACATAAATATCTATCAACTAATGACTGGATAAACAAATGTGATATATCCAAACACTGGAATATTATTTGACTATAAAATGTAATTAAGTTTCAATACATGAAATAAAATGGGTGAACCTTGAAAAGATTATGCTATGGCAAACACAAAAGGACACATATTGTGTGATTCCACTTATATGAAAATGCCCAAAAGAGGCAAACTACTGAGGCAAATAGTAGTTAAATACTAGTGAGGGAAGTCAATTAATTATAAATCCTTGGGAATTAATAGTTGAAAGAGCTCCATCTCCTTTCTTAATGGTTTCTATGCCCCTGATTTTCACCATGAATGAAAATTACTTGTTTTCACTAAGCTTCAGATACTTTACATTGAATAAATTACTCAAATTGCTACAAACATTAGGCTCATTTCTAGATCCTTGAAAAAAGTTGATTGTACCATTCTGCCAGTTTCACTTTGTTTTTATAAAAGGGAGAATTTTCAAAGATCTTTATTCTGTCATTTTTGCTGATGTTCTGGAATTACTTTTAGGGATGAGGAAATTCTTCCAAAATTAGATAATGGTTGTAATACACTGTGAATACACACACACACACACACACACACACACACACACACACACGCGCGCGCGCGCACACAAAACACTAGAATACATAACACAAAGGAATGATTATTGTATATGAATGTTTTAATGTAAATTTTATTCTTTACATATCATCATATGTAGTAAGCACATCAATAGATGATTACTATTTAAAATAGTTTATTATGCTTACATATTTCAAAGAAGGGAGTATGCCAGGACATTGGGTAGCACCAAAATCACTGAAATGAGGCAAACAGGCTACTTTGAATGATTTCAATGAGGTCCAAAAGGTACACAATTGTTCCCATAGTTGGTCTCAGGCCTTGGTGCCATTTGAGCAGACAGAGGCCAGAGTGTGAAGTAGCTGAATGCATGAAGTATGGTTAGCTGGTTTTCATTTGAAAGCTATGCTCCTAGGCAAGTTATTATCTGTAGAAACTGGATATCCCTAGGAGGGGCAATCTCTCCAAGGTCAACAAAATCCTAGATGTTAAATAAAGTAGAAAATGAATGACATGGTTAATATGATTATGCACATGTGTGTGTTTGTGTATGTAAACATGTATGTATAAGAGAGTCCTCAGAGCCTTTTTTTTCCTTTCTTTTGTCAGTTATGGGGCTTGAACTCAGGGCTTAGGCACTGTACCTGAGCTTTTTTTGTTCAAAACTATTGTTCTACCACTTTTGAGCCACAGCACCACATCCAGTTTTCTGGTGGTAATTTGGAGATAAGAGTCTCACAGTCTTTCTGGCCCCCACTGGTTTTGCACCACGATCCTCAGATCTCAGCCTCCTGAATAGCTAGGATTATAGGCATGACCACCAGCACCTGGTTCTTAGAGCCTTTGATAAACTCCTATACATTATGAATACATTATGAAGAGAAAACTATATGTACTTCTCCAAATTATTTGCCATGGAATCATGTAGAAATTTGGGGGGAGAAATGTGGATCCTTTGATGACCTTATGTGATTTGCACACTACAAAATACTAAGCTAAAACATCCATTCATTAAAGAAAAATGTAGTACTTTGGGAAATTTTTTGCATTTCTTAATTAACTTGGATTATGTCTATACAGTGCAATTCTTTCTTGGACATATTGTTCTCTAGTCAAATTCTGATTAGATATAAGATTAAAAGGTTCAAAAAGAGAAGGCTCTTAAATGTGTTGATATAATACAATGAACTGTTTCTTTGAACTCAAATATTCTTTCAGATTGTTTCTGTGAATCCAAACTTCGAATACAGACGTGCTCAAAACATTACTGATGAGTTCATTTATTTCCGTCCTATTGACGAGGAAATTCGGGAAAAAATCAGAAAACAAAAACAACAGAAACCAACAATGGCCTCCTACCACCAACATGCCCATCCATACACTCGAGAAGGTATCCATCAGAGGGACCTGGGGAATATCAGTCAGGTGGTCATGGTTACCACCCCCCCACTAACAAAAGAGTTAGAGAGCGTTGCCCTTATAAGACCAAAAACGTCAGGGCTTCTTCGCCTAGAGAAAATGCCAGTTAAATCTTCAGGGGTCCCAGAATCTCAACGCTTAGACGTTACAGGAATTGCCAGTCCAGAGGAAAGGGGGAAAGGCACCGCAATACTTGTTGCTGGTGTGCCTGGAAAGGAGATAGATGATACAGAAATTCCAACTTTGAAATTCACTGGGCTTATACACCTGGAGGCTTTAATAAATAAATGTTCACCATCCTCAGAATACAGTCGCCCAAGAAGCCCACGAAATCTGTGGCTGGAATCTCCAGAAAATGCAGAGTCCCCAGGAAGTGATGATATGGAAGTAGCAAGAAGCATGATTCCTCTTAGAGAAAGATCCATCTTTCGGCGTTCCTGGGCAGAACTGTTAGACGCACCACTGAACAGTGAAGGGCTCCATGTTCTCGAAACTAGTCCTACTGAAGAAGAACGAGATAATGGCTACTTCCAACTATCACCATATGCGAATCAAGCAACCTCCCCACCCAGAGATAGCCATCTCCAATCTTTGCAAGGGCCTTTCCCATTGCTGCCCCAGCGTCCTAAACTCCAGAGACAGCGCAGTAACAGCCTGCCCCCATACAAAATTGGCAGGAGCCAAAAAACAAATGCATCTGAGTTAAAATTAAATTCTAAAGACACACGCTTCTTCTTCCAAAGTGATGATAATTTGCTTGCAGCAGGTAAGATTTTTGTACTTGTTATAACTCATTTTGTATGTTATGCATATCCATACAAATAGACTTTAATGAGTAAATTTATCATCAAACAACTGGGGAATCTCTTTGTATTCCATAAAACATCAGCTTTTTCTAGGGGAATTGTCACAGTCTGACTTTAAGTTGGATAAGTTCACTCATAGAATAATTGCCCTCTAATACACCCATCACCCAGTAACTGAAAAACAAGGGTTTAGTTTAGAAATTTAAGGGAATAATATATATGATTCTACTAGATTGTACAAAAAATTTCTCCAATTCCTCCTATAAGTAAGCACCCTCATGACTAAAAAGTATAAATTAACAAACACACCAATAATACTATATGGCATACCTGCTTAAAGGTAATATTAATGGAAGAACTTAAAATATTTATATACTTATAATGTATTTAAAATGTATCTTATCATGTATTTTAAAGTCCTAGATTGAAATTTATTATTAACTGAAAAGTAACATTTTGTTTTCATCATTACAGCTCTCTACATATATGCAAACATGATGTTAGGAATAGACTTATTACTTCAGAAGTCTGAAATCAATTTTCCCTTTTAACTTATATTAGAAGCCTGACTCCATAATTTCATCAAAAGAATATCAATTGGAATTACATCAGCTAAAGATGTAGTCAAGTGGTAGAGTACATGGGTAATAAGTACAAGATCCTGAGTTGAAACCCAGCACTGCCTAAAATTAAAATAGGATAGTCTATTGAAGAATCTCTTAGAAATAACCCCACCAATGAACTGGAAACTAGTTTTAGAGAAAAATCCAAAAATCTAGCCCAAACTGTTTCTGGAAATCATAATTTTGACCAGCTCTATAATGTTTATTTTTCTACATGTATTTAAAATTCCAAGAAATCATTTATCAGACTGAAAATTAAGTAGAACCTAAAGTCAGCTCATATTATACCATCCTTTAACACACTCACAAAATTGGCTCAGCCCATCTCACATTGAATATTCTCAAGAGTTTGTAAAATCCTGGTAAAATCTATTTTTATGGCTAAACTTCTCTGATTTGATTTTCCTATCAAATTCTTGATTGCTTTATTACTCATATTTCAAAATGAATAAAATTACAGATAAAATACATTTGTTCTTAAAAGTCCTTAAGCCATGACTATAATTTCTCTTTAGCTAACATCTTCTTTATCCTCCTCCAACCATAATGTTACTCGGTTTTTTTTTTTCACTTCTGTTCTTTTCACTAGCCCCAAATTCTGGCCATTGTGACAGGAATTTTAACATTTTTTCTTCATCTATTGAACTCAAATACTAAAATAATTTTCTAATTAAATGGTACATGTCATTCATATTTATTCATAATTTCTTTTCAAAACTGAGATCTGTTTTCAATTGGTTAAAAATCACTTTTGATTTTGTCATTTAGAAAATGTTAAAAAGAGAGACAACATTCAAAAAGCTTGGCAAAGGCCCATTCCATCAACTTCTGGAGGACATCCTGCTGTCAATCCAAGCTCTAAGAATTCTGCAAAGCTGCGCACCACTGGAATTCCTAATGATCCTGCTCGACTTGCCAAGGACAATGTTGGAATTCCCAAGAATAATGCCAGTAATGTTAGTATTGGAGTTCCTAGGCATAATCCTGAAATTCTCCGCAGCAATGCTAGAGTCCCCATGGGTAATCGTCAGATTCTTAGAGGCAATGGGGGAGTTCACAGAGGCAGTGCTTTCAGAGGGCCTGTGGATAAGGTTCAAACTCCTGGGCATAATATTGGAACTTCTGCACAGAATGTATCTTCTGCCCTTTCTGAGCTCTCAAAGATAGGTGAGCACCAATTATAAAAACTGTTGCTCCACAATAGTCCAGACAGTGAAAGAAACTTAACATCAAAGACTCTGAACATCAAAACTAAACCTGACAAGCTACCCAAAATAGTAAATGGGACATCAAAATGTAGAATACATGAAATGAATATAATTGTACTTATTGTGATAGTCTTTATCATAATGTTTGGAGTTTTTATTCTATGTGGCAACTATCAGTTATCTGTGTGATGATCTAGAGGGGATGGGTTGTATAGAAATAATATGCTAACTTCTTTGAGCTTCGATTTCTATGTGGCAATGAGAATTTTTTTAATCTAACACTAATCAAGATGCCAACAAACCTTCAAAGAATATTGTACATTTCAAACTGCCAGTAACTTTAGGTCTTCTGGGATATTTTGATGGACAAATGGAAGTGATTGCATAGGTATTTACATTTATCTAGATGGTTACAGCTTAATGCCCAAAACATTTATTGACTAAAATCTAAGGAATCAATGTATTTGACAGATTATTAGATTCTCTGAAATGTCTAGATAGTACCTCTGAAGAAAGGTCACTAACAAGAATATTTAACCATATATATATTTGTGATATGTACCTGGCAAAATTGTAAATATTTGCTGGAAGCCTTAAAATGCAAGGAGACAATTAACTGTAGAACTGTACATAGTATACGTGCTTGTGATGTAAATAATATGAGTAAGATAACAACACTAACAGCACCACAGGATGCCTAAAATGTTGCATGCTAAAAAATATTTTTGTTTTTAACATTAATTTTGTTTATTCTTCCCAACACTAAATTAGTTTGGCATGAAAAGATGCAGTACAAAATGGAGAAATTATTTGAAATATTTTACTAAATTTCTGGTTAAGATGCTTTTTTCAGAGAGAAGTCGATGACTTTTTATTGGCCCAGATGATCAGCACATTATTAAGATTACATAAGAATAGTTTTCTGTAAAATGTAGTTTTCAAGACCAATTATCTCACAAAACTCATTAAGACAGATCAAGTATGACTGTAAAGTAATGAGATTAACTCATCAGTTACATGAGGAAATAATCTCATTGCTTTATAGTCATACATAAAATTTGTGCTGAGTTTCAGGGCATATGGGCCACAATTCAATTTGTACATTTAAATTTTCCACTTTCCTGAATAATGGTAGCTGTTGTTTTTACAAAAACAAGGGCAAATTAAATAATAGGTTTCCACGAAGCCCCTTATTGTGTGCCTTAACACATAGTGCAAGGGGTGGTAATCTGTGATCTAAGGGCAACTCTTGCCCTTACAGGATCCATTTAGCCTTTGAGGAAGGAGGTAAAGAGGCTGACTAGCCTCCCTCTTCACTCTCCCTGTTTCAGCATATGCTTACTGAACCAGGGTTTTGACCTAGGGGAAAAAAAAGAAAGGTAGTGAGATTTCTTTCTCCTACTCCTTTTCAACCCAGAAGATGGGATATCATTTCAGACTTGAATTACCTGAATCTAGTATAGGGTGGCAAAACCACAGAAGTAATGGAAGAATACAAGCTGCCATGTTTCAATTACTGCCAATGCCTGACTAAGAACAAATACCAAACTGACAAATGATGTTGTTTTACAGATAGTATATTCTATATTCTCTACTGTCACTCTGACTTTGAAATAGAACTACTGCATTGTGAACCACCTTGTGAATGAAAACATAGTAAAGTAAGGTAGAACCTGAGAGATAACTTACTAGGAACTAATCTTTACCAAAAGCAAGTGAAAAGAAAGACAGAACACAAAATTTGGTTCAATTATATTGTCAACAACAATGGCAAAACTGCTTTGTGAGTGTCATTTCTCATGCTTTAAAATCCATATAATTTTGGATATTGTGTTCAGTGGCTTAAATTTTAAATATAAAAATCTGTAAAATAGGCAACTGATTCTTGTAAAAATTTAAGAAATTAAAGGAAATTGTTAGGCAAAAAATTCAAATAGAAAGATGGTCTAAGAAGATGATTTGTAATCTTGTAAAGTTATTTGTAGCATCATAATTCTACAAAGAAGCAGTAAACAGCATGCATTATGTCCAACAAGGAAAAATAATTACAAAATTCATATAAATTGGATCTGAGATTTTTTTATTAAAATAATGTAAGTTTGCAAATCTGAGAGCATAGTGGTGAACAAAGATAATAAACCACTTCCAACTTTCTTGTTCTTACTAAATACAAAATAGATTACAATTACATATATGTATTGTCTATAAATTTTAACATATCCCCTGAAAATAAAAAACAATAACAAAATTAATAAATTGGATAAGGTAGGAGAACTGAAAATTTCCTGCATATTGTACTGTGCAAGAAAGAATAGTTATAAAACAATAGATGTTTCATTACTTAACCACCATGATTAGCTAAGTTCTTAGCTTCTAAGTTCTTTTCCTGTCCAGTGGAAAAAAGAGACATATTCTAACTTTGGAGGTTTTCCACATACAAATCCTTGATTATATTAAAATTATTTTCATCTTCCAATTAAAATATCCAATGTACATTCAGAAATTCCATATGATTTTGGTTAATGTAAGAATTAATTAGAAAAAGAATAATTTTACTTACTAAATTCACCAAATGAAAAAAAACCACTTTCCCAAATGGTTAATGGTATGGAATTAAGGGCAAGAATTACTATAAGACCCTTCCCCCGCAAAAAAAAAAAAAAAAAAAAAAAAGAATATAGTGTTTAAGCTACCTATATTGCTTCCAGTCAACATAGTGTTGGGCAAATATTTCTCAAAGCATTTGGTTGAATTCAAAATACGCCCAAAAAAATCTCAAGTAGAGAAATCATCCATTTATTACCATAACTTGTACATTAAAAGAAAGAAATTGTACCCATTCATAAAAGATAATTCTTAAGTATTTTAAATTGTCTATGATTAGAAAGTAAAATAAATATTTGAAGCATTATACATGTATTGAGACTTTAATTGAACTATTATAAAGTTAAAATATGCCACTTTAGAAAAATATCTCCCCCAAAACTAGGGAATTCCTTTGGATCTTTAGTCTAATAGTGACTGCATATACAATGATTTTTAAAGAATGAGACAATATAGACAGTATGAATTATTTTCTCAAAAATCCATTTAATAGTGGATCAATTTCATTAATTGCATGTAACATTTCCATCTACTGATTATTCTTTTAGGATAGTATAGAAGTGAAAATTCAAAATCTAGCAAAGTGCTTTTAATAGATAATAGGATATAAAGTATATGTGCCTTGTTCAGTAAACATTTTAAGAGCAGAGAGCCTCACTGGTATAACAATCTTGTAGAACATGAGAGGAAAAACTAAGAAAATGAATTGGCATTGTATGATTTATTTTACAAACAGATAAGCTTTTAAATAATTCAACTTTAGCAGTTTCATCTCTAAAGTTTTTATGATTCCCATTACGCCAATCTTACCTCTTGTATATATCCCACAACCTAACCCTTACTCCACTACATACTTTACCTGCTCCCACCACCCACCTTTTCTCATATTGTCTGCACCCTCTCCCCATTTCATCCCTGTTTACCCATACCTGTCTCATTCTGAATGTGTTTTTTGTGCCATATCTTCCTTTCTCCCCTTCTTCCTTGCCCTATCCAATTCCATGCTTACACTGTCAGCTTTTTTCACCCTTCCCATTTGCTCTTTTCACCCTTTCTTACAGCCTATTGCTGAGATACATTCTACCTTTTACATTACTTTTGATCCATTTTAACCCTCCACTCCAACTTTAATCACAAATATCCTTCTATCTTGACCTTTTATAATCAACATGTAATGAAGACTAACATGAGGACCTCCAATGGAATGAAGATGTTTATCTCATACTTTCATAATTTATGAACATAAAACCACAAGAGTTGTAATTTTTCTATATTAGGCTAAATGGTAATATCCACAATAGTACAAAGTAAAAATGATTATGTCAAAATGCAGGGGACTGAATACCAAGCACCCCCCCCACACACACACAAAGGAATCCTTGATGTGGAAAATAAGATGGTACATGCTGATTTTTCAAAGAGTATACAAGTAAATGCACCTTTGATTTAAAGTCTTTAACCACTTTAGTGTTTTTTTTAATTGTAAATGAACTTTGAAAGACCCAGATTTTTCCTTTTCATGTATCATAAATGATCTCTCACTTTTTTAGGCTCTTTGAATAAATGAACAGATATACATCACCAGTTTCTTCATCTAAATTGTAAAATATGTTAATGATAAAGAATAAAATATGCACTTTGTGAATTTAACTAGAGCATATTTTTGCTATTAAAAAGTAATATTTTAAGAGTTTATTTTTGAAGCTGACTCACTTCTAGTAGATTTCATTCTTATGTAGCAAGTATCCACCTACAAACCAATTCTCTATTCTTATACATATATTAGAATCTAATAAAACTTCAAAATAAAACTCACTTTAAAAGGCAGTGACATTCAAAATTACAATTAATATTAAACTGTGTTAGAAATATTAAGTTAATAGTATTAACTTGCCCCCTAAAAGCACAACAATCTTGAATTTAATCATGAAGATGTCAACTAATTTTCACAATTCCTTCATAATTATATCTAGTCATTCAAAAAATACACAGAAATTAGGGACTTTTAACATTGAAGAATAATATGCTGTCCAAAGTTCATTCCTTAAACCTAACTGTGTAATAAGAGTTTATGTCAATACATGTGCAGTACTTAGCAGGATTCAAACCAGTATGAGAGAAATTCATTAAGAAGTAGTATTAATTTAAAATTATCCATTACCCTGAAAATTCGGTAAAATACACCTCTACACATTATACTTTCCCAAACTTTTAAACTCATCAATTCCTACAACCAAGTGTTTTAGTTTGTTGTGACTATGTCCAGTATGTTTCAAGTAAGTGACTGCATATTTCTCTTTAGCTACATTTATCACCAGTGAGTAGAGAAAAATTCTGTCTTAAGGTAGATTAAGCTCTTCTCTGATTACAGATAATCAGTGAGAACTAATGCCATAATGCCATGCTTTAAGAAATGGATTTGGTGTTATAAATTTAATTTTCCACCTGCTGAAAATGAAGGAAACAACCTAGTTTTCTTTCCAAAGTAAAGGATAATAAATAAAGTCCACTGGTATTGTGTAAGACATTTCCCATTTTACCTTGATGCTATAATCGAGTTTGAAAATGTGTATTGTCATTAATTGGTGGCCATTGTTGACTTTTGCCTCATTTACTAAATAGTGTGGTGTGGTTAAAACAGTGTACCATTCAAGGTGATATTTTAATAAATATGTGACATGTGTACCTTAAGCTGTATTGTATCTTTAAATAACTGTGGTGTAGACTGATGTGATGCTTTTCCTTATTCAGGGGTTGAACTACTGCAGCACTAGACTATAGAACTGCTGGTGCTCAGTCTATAAGTTTATGCTAATCTTGCCAAATTCACTACAGATTTTTTAATATATTACTTAAAATTCAAAGAACACTAAAGAGGGGTAATAGCCATTTAAAAACTAAATTGTTAAATTAATCTTATTTCTGTAGCCAAACCTGCCTAACATTCATTAGAACTATTTTCAAAAATCAGAATCAAAATTAATGCTGAACCTGCTAACAAGCTATGACTTTTATCCCATACTCCTTTGCCCAAACACAGTGACATTTATTAGCATGTTCAGTTTGGGATTTTTACCTGTATCTGTATGGAAGTATGCACATACATGTACAAGAAACAGAGAAAGACGGAAATTTGGAAATAAATAAGGATGGCAGCAACACCATTTATATTTAATCATCAGCAGTTTTTACGGTGTATTTTTCTTAACCATTTTAGTTTCCTAGAGAATGATTTAAAAACATTAATTAGTCAACATCCAATATCACTTCATCTACATGCATAGTATAGACTCGTGGTTCAAAACCTTTGCTTTGTCAGATAGGCGTAGAGATTGCAAATATTAACTTTACTGTCAGACTCAGGAATAAAATTAGGAAGGACAACTAATGTTCAACCTTACATATTGAATATCTTGAGGGTTTTCTTTCTAAATGTTTCACAAGTTCCATTTGTATAAAAAGTCTCATAAAAATATTGTTTATTATTGTTCAGATGCTGAAGTCTTCTGGAATACAAGGTTGGTAAGTCTTAGAAACCAGAATACCAGAAATGTTTGATGTTACAGAAATAAAAACTTTAATTCACTCCCCTCTTATATCTTGAAAAGTAAATTTCAACTCCTGGATAATGGTATTTCTTATAAGTATTTTCAGTTTTATATTTGTATCATGTTAAGACTTGTACTCTAGGTTACATAACTTCTAAGTATTAGCTGTGTTTTTCTTCTTCTCTTCCAGTGATTTGTGACACTGACTGATATTGATGTCATTTGGTTTTGCCAATTACCTTGTTAATATTTTGTGTGTAATAAGATTTGATGGTAAATGTCACTGTGTCATCCTCATACGCATATATTTTCCAATACATTACAATGATGTGTAAGGTGCATTGCAAAATGTTTAAAATGCTCTTTTTCTAATGCATTAATCTGCTGAAAACGTATATATTTGGCACAGTTGTGAAAGCAACATATTTCTGACTAAATTCAAATTTGTCTTTTGCTTTGTAAACTTCATTTGTAAATTTATATTTCAATAAATGGTGTCATCTGCATTCAGATACTGTGTTTTCTGTTTTATTTCATTTTAAAACACATCCCACAGAAACCTCTCTAATTCAGATATGGTAAAGTCAGGAAAATAATAGTTTTAACTATTTGAATGCTTGAAAACAAGCCACACCCCACAAAGTAGTATAGCGCTCTAAAAACTGAATTTAAGCACACAGAGGATACTGTTCAGCAGAGATTGAACAGAGAACAATATCATGTCTGAAGATCCAGCTTCCATTCAGTCCTTTTGAAAACATTGAGGAACAGGGAGAAGTTGTAGAAGGAGGGAAAGCAGCAGTAATTTGGAAGATAAAGAGATTTCAGAGAGTTGAGAGAAGGCAAAGGTTAGTGGAATCCAAATCACTTCCGATAGTGCCCATTGTGATTCATGAAGACAGCCTTCTTACAGGGCCCCCTAAACAGACCCATACCCTTAAGAGGCCCACCAGCAAGAGATAGTCAGCAGCTCCAACTGCACCAGCAAACCCACCCTTCCAGTCAAGTCCCTTGCACAGAGGGAAGGAGACCAAGTGGATAATAAGAAATATCTGCCCTGAGGAGGAGCAGGAGAAACCCATCAGCAACACAACAACCGGGATCTCCCCGTTTGAAGACAGCAAATAGCCTGTAAGATGATCACAAAGCCTTTGTGTCCTGATGGGTCACAGGCTTCAAACAGTGCAGTTAAATGCAAGCAAGTAAGGATGCTGGGTTGCCACCATTACTGCCTCCTGGTTTGCCAGGAGTCCCAGCCATGAGTATCACTAACATAGTAGACAGATGGGCATGAGCAGAGGGCAAAAGTTGACTTTTTGCACTGTGATTCCCCTTACTTTTCCCACTGTTACCTTGAATCCCCTACAATGTGACCTAGTTTCCCCCTCCACTCTAATTGGTTCTTCAGCAAGGGCTGTCTATAGTCAATGGAAATGAAATCGAGAAGGTGAGGAGAGTATTGGAGGAGATTCACCAAAATTTCAGAGAATCTTGAAATCCAGTACCTGCTGTGTATCTCAGACATCATTGCCATAGGAGAAAGACCAGATACCAGTCAAGTCAACAACTAGTCTGGAGCACAACCTTAGAACCATGTGAAGAGTGGAGGAAATGTGTGCAAAACGCCAGTAAAGTTTTAGGAGTGGAACAGAATAGAGTTTCCATGTATAAGAGAAACAATTACCTACAGGGATGGGCAGGAAGGAAGTTGGGTGCCTTCTCAAGTAATAGTGGTGTTTGGCCCAAGGTGAAGCTGTCCTTGGTGTTGCAAAAGGATGCGATGCAGAAGTAGTGCAAGTTGGAAGGCCAGAATTCAGATTACTCAGCTCTTAGGCCCACCTTTGTTTCTCCTGCCTAGTAGGAGCCAATAGCAGGGTGGATGACAGGTGTTTGAGTACAGAGAATATGCAAGGATGGTGCTCCCTCCTCCCTCAACCAAAGATAGGCCTATTCCCACAGACTGCCTGTTTCATCCATCAGCTGCCATGTTTTTTAGCTTCCTAAACGGAAAAGTGGCAGGCAAAATGAGAAAAAGAGAACAGGAAACTACTATGATGTGGGGAGGTGGGAAGGGAGATGGAAAAACAGCTTGGGTTTTTTGCATGTGTGTCTTATTTGTTCTGTATGTTGTTCTTGTTGTTGTTGTTGTTGTACTTGTCTGCAATTTTAAGTGCTTTTATTTTATTTTTTATTTTTTGCCAGTACTGAAGATTGAATTCAGGGCATGGCTGCTGTCCTAATTAGGCTTTTGCTTAATGCTACCATTCTACCACTTCAGCCATATCTCCACTTCTGGCTTTTTTGGTAGTTAATTAGAGACAAGATTCTTACACACTTTTTTCCACAGGCTGGCTGTGAACTGTGGTCCTCATCTCAGCTTCTTAAGAAGCTAGGATTACTAGCACAGAAGTGCTTTAAAAAAAAAACAAAATAATAATAAGATAATAATAAGTGTAGGTTTTGGCTTAGAAATCTCCAAGAATGAGGTGCAGGGAACTGAAAATGTTGCCCCTTTATCTGACAGTATTGTCAGTATTCACCATATAGTACTCTGGATTCTGTGAGCCAGGCCTCGGACCTTCCAGCTAACTGTTTCACATGAGCCACTATTTTGAAGTCAGTGTATAACCAGTGGAGCTGGGGTTGGAACCTGGTGGCTGCTAGGTCTGCCCACAAAAAAACTGGCCTCTTCTCTTTGTTCTTCTCTATGTATACATGACCCCTTCCCTAGTATTCCCCACCTAGCACCTGTAACTCAGGTAACTGGCACACCTGGGGGCAGTGGGAGGTCCTCCAGGTTCTGGGGTCACTTCATCTTCCTCTGAGGTCACATCTGCATCACCCTGCTCATGCCTCCTTCAGACTGTGAGAGGTTCCCTGGCTCTGAGGTCAAGTAAATTGTGGCCACCACTCCTTCTGCCCCCTCCCTATATGATCAGTCTCCATGACTCCATGATTAGTTTCTCCCCTTCCCTCTACATGCCTCCATCTCATGTAGGCTGGTAGTTCAGTTATACCAAATAAACTTTTCTGCATGAACAACCATGTGGCAGTCTCCATTTGGCAAATCTTACATATGGTGCCAATACCTGGGAGGGGATAGTGTAAGATATCTCTGGATCCCTCTCTCTCTCCAAGTCAATTTGCTTCCTGGGCACCCTACTTGGACCAAAACTGCAGAAAGCCAAAGGAACCCCACCTCAGACTTTTCACCTTTACCATTGCTGGCTATACATCCACCGTACAATCTCCTGTCTGTGTCTGGTGAGCAATTCCCATCTACTGGTCCCTATGTCCTGGCTCTCTCTCCTTCGCCCTCTCCCTCCCTCCCTCCTTCCCTCCCTCCCTCCCTCCCTCCCTCCCACTATCTTTCTATCTTTCTCTCTCCCTCTTTCCCAACTACCCTCCCATCACTCTGTGTCTCTGCCTCTCTCTTTTCTCTCTCTCTGTGTCTCTCTCTGTCTCTCTCTTTCCCTGTCTCTCTGTCTCTCTCCCTCCCTCCACCCCCACACACCAGAGAGACCTTCTATGCCTTTTGGCCTACTTTCTACATTTGTAGGGACACCTCAATATGTCCTCTTCACCAGATTCCCACCAAAGGACTCCATAAAGCCAAAATGCCTTTTTTATTACAACAATTTCTGCCAATGAAGTGGCAAAAGGCCAGACCTTCTATACATTCATGTTTTCTTTGAGCTTCTTGATCATTCTTCTCCCTGTCTGTCTTTTGTCTCCCCCTGGCAATCTTCACCCCTGTGTGGCTGAAACAGGATGAAAGTGGCTATAAGCCTCTCAGCCACCTGGCAATCTTCACCCCTGTGTGGCTGAAACAGGATGAAAGTGGCTATAAGCCTCTCAGCCACCTACTCTAAAAAGGTAACGTCCTTATCTTGTAGCAGTTCAATCTCCCCTCTCCCTTTCTCTTTCTCTTCCTCTTTCCCACTGTCTCTGCTTTTGTCCTTGAGATTGAGATTCAGGCTGGGTCCCAGGGACCCCTTCTTAGATCCCTCTTGAAGGCTACCCATCCCTTCATTTCTGTTTGTCTGTTTTTGTCTGTTTGTTGCTTGTTTGCTTCCTCGATTCCTTACTCAATAAAGCTCTGCCAAGTTTTCTTACTATCATCACTTGTCCAGAAATTGGCCATCTTGGCCACATATTGTGGTTTCATGTGAATCCCACCATTCCAGCAAGTGTTCACAGGACAATTGGTATACTGATGTGTCTATTTAACAAAACTGTTTCAAAAGATTCTCTGGTAACCAAGACTTAACCGGCTGAACATGCCAAAAGAAAATATACAGGCAATTTTAGCCTCAAACTGTGTGCAGTTCTAAGGTAACCAAGACTTAACTGGTTCCTCAGGCCAAAGAAAAAGTGGGCAGTTTTAAACTCAAGCCACAAAGAAGCTCATTAGATTTGGGTGTGAACAAATGTGGGGCACATGGGCAGCAAAGGTGGCGCTGAGAAGAAGTTGAGTGGTCAGAGCCTGAGTTGTTTATGTTAAAATCTGACTGGATGCCACAACCAGGTGAAGTGACATCAGTGCATGAACAGCTTGTGGGCAGCAGGGAAAGTATAGAAAGCTTAGGTACATGATAGGGTGACCTCTACAGTGATTGGTTGGTTCCTTTTCCTCCCCTTCCATGCCACATGGTTTTTTGCTTTAAAAAGTGCTTGCTGTGTGGTAATAAACAAGTTCCTGCTTGACTTGACTCCCTTCTGTATCTGACTGTCTCCGAGGCTAAGGGAGGCAGGGGAACGGGCTAGCGGCGCACTTACCTTTCCTCGGACCCCATCCGTCTTCCATGGGATGGACCCACAAATGTGTCTAATGTCTGTTTCACAAGTATGTAAACTTGGATACAGAGCTGACAATGGTTTCAATCTTAATTCGTATCCTAAAGTGCTAGATTCAGATATAAATTCACTAGATTGCTTAATCAATTGATGTTTCAAAACTCTCATCATGTCTACTATTGAGTTGTGTAATTACAGATATTATTCTCTGCAGCATTTAGTCAGACTCATGAAGGGATAAATAACGCTTACAAGTATTTATTGGTCAACCTTAACTTCTATTCTAACAAGTTCCAGACAAAGCCCTGCTTAAAAACTATTAATCTCCTGTTACTTCAATTGAAAATAAAAAAGTTGGAGAATTGGTGTGAGCTCTGCTTTGAAGGCCTTGTAAAATTCCGCTGTAAAACCATCTGGTCCTGGACTTTTCTTAGCTGGGAGGTCTCTTATTGCTGTTTCTATTTCAATGCTTGATATGGGCCCGTTAAGATGGTTTAACTCATCTTGGTTTAGTTTTGGCATGTCAATATTTGCTAGGAAGAGATCCATTTCTGTCAAGTTCTCAAACTTATTAGCATAAAGTTTTGAGAAGTATTCCCTTATAATGTTCTGAATCTTGGTTGTTTCCGTGGTGATGTTTCCATTCTCATCTCTGAGTTTATTAATTTGGGTGTGTTCTCTTCTTTTTCTGATAAGATTTGCTAAGGGTCTGTCAATTTTGTTAAGTTTTTTGAAGAACCAACTCTTTGTTTTGTTGATTCTTTCTATAGTTTTTTTGGATTCTAATTCATTTAATTCTGATTTAATTTTGATTATTTCTTTCCATCTACTGGATTGGGGTTTATCTTGCTGCTCTTTCTCAAGGAGGTTTAGATGTGTCATTAAATTGTTAGTTTCAGATCTCTCCAATTTGTTGATGTAGGAGCTCAGAGCTATAAACTTGCCTCTGAGTACTGCCTTTGCTGTGTCCCAGAGGAGCTGGTAATTTGTGTGTTCATTTTTGTTGAATAGCATGAACATTTGAATTTCCTTTCTAATCTCTTCCATGACCCACTCATGATTCAGCAGTGTGTTGTTCAGCCTCCATGTGATACCGGACTTTCTTTGGTGGCTTTTAAATTGAAAGAGAAAGCTCACTACCGAACACATTCTATGAAGCCATCATAACCCTCATCCCAAAACCAGGCAGGGACTCATCAAAGAAAGAGAACTATAGACCCATTTCTTTGATGAACATTGATGCAAAACTTCTCACCAAAATTTTGGCCAATCGACTTCAACAATTCATCCAAAAAATCATACACCATGATCAAACAGGATTCATTTCAGGGATGCAAAGCTGGTTCAATATACACAAATCAATTAATATTATTCATCACATCAACAGGAGCAAGAATAAGAACCACATGGTTATCTCAATAGACGCAGAAAAAGCATTCGACAAGATCGAACACCCCTTTATGATGAAGGTTTTGGAAAAATTAGGAATCCATGGAACATTCCTCACTACAATAAAGGCTGTATATGACAAACCTACAGCCAGCATTATACTCAATGGTGAAAAACTAAAGCCATTTCCTCTTAACTCAGGAACAAGACAAGGATGCCCACTCTCTCCACTTCTCTTCAATCTAGTGTTAGAATGCCTAGCTACAGCAATAAGACAAGATGCAGACATAAAGGGGATCCAAATAGGGAAAGAAGAAATAAAACTCTCCCTCTTTGCAGATGACATGATCTTGTATTTAAAGAATCCCATAGACTCCACTCCCAAATTACTCAAGCTGATTCAAAACTTTGGCAAAGTAGCAGGTTATAAAATTAACCCCCAAAAATCAATGGCTTTTCTGTATGCCAACAATGAGAAAAGTGTGGCTGAAATTAGGAAAGCAACTCCATTTGTAATAGCCCCACAAAAAATAAAATACCTCGGAATTAACTTAACTAAAGAAGTGAAGGACCTCTATGATGAAAACTTTAAAATCTTGAAAAAGGAAATCAACACAGAACTTAAAAAATGGCAAAACCTCCCATGCTCCTGGATTGGAAAGATTAACATCGTGAAAATGGCAATACTTCCCAAGGCTATCTACAAATTCAACGCAATACCTATCAAAATTCCACCCTCATTCTTCAAGGAAATAGAAGAGGCAATCCAAAAATTCATATGGAACAATAAAAGACCCCGAATAGCAAAAACGCTCCTCAATGGAAAGAACACTGCTAGAGGAATATCAATACCAAATTTCAAACTCTACTATAAAGCCATAGTAATCAAAACAGCTTGGTATTGGCATAAGAACAGACCTCAGGACCAATGGAATAGAATTGAAAACCCAGAAATGAACCTACAGATCTATAGCCATCTAATCTTTGATAAGAGAGCTAAAAGAATAGAATGGAAGAAAGACAGCCTCTTCAGTAAATGGTGCTGGCAAAATTGGTTAACTACATGTAGAAAACTAAAGCTAGATCCTTATATATCACCCTGCACCAGAATCAACTCCAAATGGATCAAAGACCTTGAACTCAAAGCAGACACTCTGAAAACATTACAGGATGGAATAGGAGAAACCCTAGGTCTCCTTGGCTCAGGCCGAAATTTTCTGAATAGAGACCTGGAAACACAACAAATCAAAGAAAGGTTGGACAAATGGGATTGCATAAGGTTGCAGAGCTTCTGCAGGGCAAATGACATAGCTAGCAAGATCAATAGAAAGCCCACGGATTGGGAGAAGATCTTTACTAGCCATACAACGGACAAGGGTCTCATATCTAAAATATACTTGGAACTCAAAAAATTAAACCACCCAACAACAAATCCTCAAAGAAACAACTGCCCAATAAATAAGTGGGCGAAAGACTTAAAGAGAAGCTTCTCTGAAGAAGAAAGAAGGATGGCCAATAGACACATGAAGAAATGTTCAACATCCCTAGCCATAAAAGAAATGCAAATCAAAACAACATTGAGATATCACCTCACTCCAGTTAGAACAGCAAAAATCAAGAACTCTAACAACAACAGATGCTGGAGGGGATGTGGACAGAAAGGAACCTTACTTCATTGTTGGTGGGAATGTAAACTTGTTCAACCACTTTGAAAAGCAGTATGGAGGTTCCTCAAAAGACTTCACATAGAACTCCCCTATGACCCAGCAATCCCACTTTTGGGCATTTACCCTAATGTTTACAAAAAAGACCACACTAAAGCTACCAGCACAACTATGTTTATTGCAGCATTATTTACCATAGCTAAGATATGGAACCAACCCAGATGCCCCTCAGTAGATGAATGGATCAAGAAAATGTGGTATATATACACAATGGAATTCTATGCCTCCATCAGAAAGAATGACATTTCCCCATTTGTTAGGAAATGGAAAGGCTTGGAAAAAATTATATTAAGTGAAGTAAGCCAGGCCCAAAGAAACATAGGTCCCATGGTTTCCCTTATTTGCAATATCTAGTATAGGTATGAGTCAAGCGGAAAAAGTCAGAGAATGTGATGTTAGGAAAACGAACCCTTAAATATGTATTTTAATGTTTTTGTTTCTTTCATGCATGTGTTTCTAACACATTTATAAGATTATTTCTTTGTTGCTTTGTATGTCCCTCCCCCACAGTGTAACCCCCGCTTTCACTATATTTGATGTCAGTATAACATGTGGAGGAGATGGGGACAAACAAGTCGTTTAAGGATTCAGGTGGACCTGTTGCAACAATGAGAAGTACAAAATGTCATGTCAAAACCAGCTTTACAATGTCGGTGTGTGGGGGGGAGGAGGGGGTATGATTGCGTGGGGGGTAGGGGGGAGGCTGGGAAGGGAGGTGAAGGGTAAACAAAGGAGGAGGCTGCAATGCTTGGTAAGAAATGTACGCATTATCCTGCCCATGTAATTGTAACCCCTCTGTACAGTATGTTCTCAAATAAAATAAAATAAAATTTAAAAAAAAAAAAAGAAAGAAAATAAAAAAGGTCTCATGGAAAAAAAAAATCACTTGATCTGTCACCCTGCCCCTCCTATGTGGGACATACCATCAGCCAACTGGGAGAATCCATCCACCTAGACCCCTGGGACTAAGCCAGTTTTGGCAATGAAGGATCATGGAGAGGAGAAAGAGGAGATGGTATCAGAACCTAAATGGAGTTACTTTGTGCTTGCCCTTTCAAAATTAACCAGAGCTGGGAGGTCAAAGGAACCATAGGTCCCATGGTTTCCTTATTCTCAATAATTAGTATGTCTAGAATAATATTAGCAGATAAGCAGAATAGCTCAATAGCTATGCACACATGACCATATAAAATGATGCTAAGCAAAATGAACTCCAAGACATAGACACAATAAATTTTTCTTTGTTGTTTTTATTTTTAATATACTATGTGATTTCTTGTTTCCTTTGTATGTTCTGTGATATATCCCCTGTTGTTACGGTATTTGATGTGGGGACCCTGGTATTGTATACATGTTTATCTGAATTAGGGAAGGGAAAGGGAACAGCAGTACGGTGAGACAAAGGACACAGGGGGAACCAATGCAACAATGATATTCACAAGACAATATGTGGAAATGATCTATACAACTTGGGTGGGGAATTGGGGGGGAGGGAAAGTAACAAGTTTGAGGTAACAAGTTTGACAAGAAATGTATTTATTGCCTTGCTATTTAATGGTAACCCCTTTGTACATCACCTTGACAATAAGAAAAAAGAAAACAGTTAATAACCATCCCTATCTAATGTTCATACCTATCTTTCTTCTAAATGGACAGGAACTTATAGTCTTAGACTCAGAACAGTTTGCCTTGGCACTTTCTTGGTTCTCCCATCAATACTCTATAGTCTAGATATCTACAATGTAGATAGTACAGTTACAGGCAATGATCAAAGCCTACACCTAGTCCCTTAACCACTCTAATCCAGCCCCCAGCTTCTGACTGGTTATTCTTTTTTATTTTTTAATATATTTTATTGTAAAGATACTGTACAGAGGGGTTACAGTTTCATGAGCAAAGTAATGAGTCCATTTCCTATCCAGCATTGTTACCCCACTCCCTATCAACCCTTCCCTCTCCACCTCCCTAACTCCTCCCTCTCCCCCCACTGCAAAGTTGTAAAGTTCATTTTCAACATGGTGTCTTGTACATCTCTTTGTTACAATGGGTCATCCTGTATCTTTATTTCAGCATTTTGTTATTTCTCTCCCCCCACCCAAAATTAGAAAAATGTATATACAAGATGCAGGACACAAGATGCAGGAATCAAATACAGTGACAACAGATATTGTACAATGGGGGAAGAACATACAAAAGAAACAAAAAAAATCACATAGTACATTATAATTACATTAAAAAAAACAAGAAGAAATATAAAACCCCTTGTGTCCCTATCTTGGGGCTCATTTCACTTAGCATCAGGTTATATGGTCATATGTACATAGCTTTTGACCCCGTCTGTCCCGACCCCCAGGACTTCAACGAGGGCAATGAACCTAAGCGAGAAGGAATGAAGGGACAAGAGATACGAAGAATGACAGCAAGACAAGGATTCTGATCAAACTGCCAATTTTTATTTTTCACACAAGAGTATTTATATGCTTAGAATAAGGAAGCTTTTTCATTGGCCTTAGCAGCTGTAGGATGTTTGCTTAGGTCAGTGTGAAAAGGTGGTCCTTAGCAGCTACCTGGTGTTTGTTTGGGGCAGGATGAAAGGACCGGAGGCTGTTTACATCTCGAGAGATGCTCCAGCGAGATAGTCAAGCTTAGGGCTCCCGACATCTCCCCCTTTCTTATTTAGAAAATTGACCATCAATTGTTGGCTGCTCTTTTTAAGGGGGTGACAGAGGCTCTGTTCCTCTAAGGGCCCAGGGTTTTTCTCTGCTCCCGAGCAAGCGTCCTCACTCAGGGAGGGGAATTTTACAGGCCTTGGCATGTTTTTTGAGGAGACGGCTTGTGGGTATGCATGCCAACCGTCATGCACCAGAGCTTGCCACTCAGGGGTCTTGGGTTTTGGGATCTCGCGGATCCATCCCCCTGCAGTCTTACCTGCACCCCTGATTTGAGCATTTTTTCTTCCTCCCATAGGTGCATCCTCCCCACAAGTGGAGGGGCCTATAGGAGGAGGGGCGAAAGTATCCCTTATGGCAAGGGCGCAATAGGTCTTGCCCGTTGAATGGTCAGGAGTTATGAATAAGGAGAAGGGTTTTCTAAATAAGAAAAAGGAAGGGGGGAGGGTTCCCACTGGAACAAGCTCATGGCAAAACACTAATTAAAAGCCTGGGGTAAATTCTAGATCTCAATGCCATGGTCTGCCATATCAAGGCGATGGTGATGAACCTGTATGGGCTTAGAAACCAAGAATTTAATCTGTTATTTAATAAATTCAAACAGGAAGGTCCACGTCTGGAATTCTATCTGCATCTGTAAGAGAAAAGGAATCATCCTGGGGGGGGGGAGGGGAAGGTTTCCCCTGGGTTGTGATAAGCCATTCACATGTTTAATCAAGCGTTCTGGCAGCCACCTTGGGGTTTCTTGTTCTTGATCTAAAAGACAATGAGTGGCAGGGAGTGGTCTACCTGTAGCTTGGGAGGGCATTGCCCCTTGGCTTTGTTTGCGAAGGGACATTCACGCCAAAGTGACCAGGTTGTTTACAATTAAAGCAAGTACTCGAACCAGGGACTGAACTTTGAAATGCCTTGGTAAAGGCAGGGCCTATGACGAGCCCCATGGCGTGAGCAGTCCCTACTCCAGCACAAAGCCTGACGAACTCAGAGAGGTCACCCTTGTTTTTATGTGGCTGGAGGACTTCTTGACATGCTGGGTTAGCATTTTCAAACCAAGATGTTTAACAAAGGCTCTTTCACTTTCACTAGGCCCAAGAAGCCTTTCCACAGCCAAGTTAAGCTGCGAGACAAAGTCACTGTAGGGTTCCTCTGGCCCCTGTCTAACTTTTGCCAGGGAAGTAGTAGCCGATCCCTTTTGAGGGTGATGCTTCCAAGCATAAAGGCCAGCATTTTGAATTTGTGCCAAAAGTCCGGTAGGAAAGCGCGCCTGTTTAGCATTGGTATCAAAGGGCGCATTACCCAAAAGTTTAGTATAGGTCCAGGTTTTTGAAGATGTTTTAGCCAAATTTTTTTGCATGGTCTCTCTACATTGTTCCTTAAAGTCCGCATTCCATAAAACAAAGTCACCCCCACTAAGGGTGGCGCGGGCCAGAAACTTCCAATCATTAGGGATGAGCCAGCGCTTTGGTTTTCTAACAAGGCTAACGTATAAGGGGCAGTTGGGCCATATTGGGCACACACATTTTTAAGCTTTTCAACAAACCGAAGGTTAAGCCTCTTATACTCTTGTTGGCCTTTTCCCTGGGTGGGTTGTTCCTCTTCATCCCCAGTATCCTGCTCTTCATCCTCCTTTTCCTCCTCTTCTGATTAGTCCTCCTCACCCTCTGAGGTCCTATCTGTCTGGCTCCGAGTTACTGGAAAGGCGAGAACTGATTGATGGCCTGATCTAACCTTAATTTTATCAGGCGGTTTTGGCGTATCGGCCAAGGCCAGTGTGTGGAGTTCATAATCAAGGGACCACAGTTCTTTTAAAAGTTGAAGGTGTTCTCGCCTATGTTGAAGGGTCTCGAGTAAAGGGGCCAGGTTAGGTAAAGCAGGGAGAGAAAAAACATCTGGATCTGGAGGGGCAGTGGGCCCTTGAAGGGCCGGGCCACAAAAGGAAGGGGGTGCATAGGAGGGATGCGGAATATTTGAGGTAGAGGTGAAAGACCCTAGTATATGTTCTGCCACTAGGTCCCCCAGAGAACTTGCTGACCAACCCCCCCTTCCGCGAAACTAAGCCTCCACCAAAGAGGGCGAGGCATGATGTTGTGGTTAAACCGTTAAACCGGGAATAGGGAACAAAAAGTCTCTGAGTTAACAATTAAAGGGCGAGTACAGACACGTCAGCTAACTCAACTGCCTGTGGAAAGCCCCACCGCTAACCCCTAAGTGGACCTCGCCTAACCCGTTTGCCTGACTCAACCCTACCAATCCCCACCCTAATCAACCATGCATCTCGCTTCTGTAACCCTGCTTCCAGCTGCCCATAAAAGAGGGTGCTCTCATGTGCCCCGGCACGCAAGTCTCCCGATAGACTTTGTCGCCCCGGGTACCCATGTAACAGGTTCCCAGCCACCGACCCGAACCTTGTGGATCTCGAGGTCGTGTGTACCTGGGAGTCTGGGGCATGCCCGAATAAACCTCTTGCTGATTGCATCCGCACAAGTGGTCTCGTTGTTCCTTGGGAGAGGGTCTCTCTAGATTGAAAGGCACCCCACCCGGTCTGGGGGTCTTTCAGAGGGTTTAGTCTGAGGTAGGGGGTGACTGAGTAAGGGGGGCCGAGAGGCATGTTGGAGAACCTCCTCTCCTGTTTTTACAAGTTTTAAAATTCCACTATCAAATAGAGAACATTTTAAAACTTCATTAATCAAATTCCAATAGGAAAAGGTGGTAGCAGGAACCTTTTCTGAACCAAAGATTTCATAATAATCTGTTAAACAATCTCCTACTCTTTGCCATCTTTTTGCATCTATGATTCCTACAAGTCCTCTATGAATGAGAAAAATAATTCTAAATCCTTTTTCTTAACCCACGTTCCCCGTGTCTTGAAGGCCTCCTTGAGGTCTGACAGAAATAGATCATGTGATGACATTGCTTGTCCCATGGTGGGTCACTCACCATGCGCCGTCGTCCCCACTCTCCTCCTGGATCTGTCTCTCGGTGGGGTCTGTCGAGGCGATCTCGAGATCTCAGACTGTACTTGGCCAAGTTTTCCCGGAGGATGGCGTTCCTTCCTTAGTCAGAGGCTCATGCCCCACGTTGGGTGCCAGTTGTTCTGACCCGCAGGACTTCAACGAGGGCAGTGAACCTAAGCGAGAAGGAATGAAGGGACAAGAGACATGAAGAATGACAGCAAGACAAGGATTCTGATCAAGCTGACAATCTTTATTTTTCACACAGGGGTATTTATATGCTTAGAATAAGGACGCTTTTTCATTGGCCTTAGCAGCTGTTGAATGTTTGCTTAGGTCAGTGTGAAAAGGTGTTCCTTAGCAGCTACCTGGTGTTTGTTTGGGGCAGGATGAAAGGACCAGATTCTGTAAACAGCCTCAAGAGATGTTCCAGCAAGATAGTCAAGCTTAGGGCTCCCGACACCCTTCTGCTTGTCCTAGGCATATACTAGTTTTTGCGGATAAGTGAAACCATAGGAACTATGTTTATTCGAGTCTGGCTCTCTCTATTTAATATAATTTTTTCCAAGTCTTAACCAATCCGTGATGTTCTCCCCTACCCAGTCACCAGATGATAATCAGTCATAAGTAGTAGGGACATGATCTACCAATTCTAGGACCTCTTGGTGTACAGGAGACAGGAGCTAGCCAAGTCATTCAATTTTTAATTTTCTGCCCTCCACCCATCCCCCTGCCATTTGTGTGCCCTCTAATAATATTTTTTTTCTTGTTCAGCCCCTGCCTCTTAAAAGTTAGTTCAAATTGCATCCAAAGACACACCAAGGAACTGTTTACCACCAAAGAACTGTTGCTGCTGCCTTCTCCCAGACCAGATAACATCTCCACCTTCTACCTCTAATGTCAATGACCCTTGCCGGCAAGAATTAGCCAGAGAATCAGCACTCCTTTATAACTATCAAAAGGCTGGAATGTTAGTTCTGCTCTGGGGAAATGGCCCCTTCCCTTTGCTTTCCCTTTGTGCATGCATACACCCTTCCCTAGAAGTCCCCTCTTAACATCTGTAACCCAGGTAACTGACACATCT
Source organism: Dipodomys spectabilis (assembly GCF_019054845.1). Classification (NCBI taxonomy): domain Eukaryota; kingdom Metazoa; phylum Chordata; class Mammalia; order Rodentia; family Heteromyidae; genus Dipodomys; species Dipodomys spectabilis. Next base: position 962,356 of record NW_024871136.1, read on the forward strand.
GGGGGCAGTGAGAGATCCCCCAGATTCTGAGGTAACTACTTCTTCCACTGAGGTCATGTCCTTATCCACCCCAGTCATGCCTCATTTGAACCATGAGAGATTCACAGGCTCTGAGGTTATGTCTGCATCTTCTGTGGCCAATACTCCCCCTCCCATCCTCTCCCTATATAATCAGTCTTCATGATTAGTTCTGCCCCTCCTTCCTTCAGCATACCTCCATCTCTTGCAGGGCCAGCAGGTTTGGTTCTCTTAATAAACTCTTCCACCTGAACATGTGGAGGTCTCCTGTATCCAAACCTTATACTGGCTGTCCCTTCTGAACCCCTAACACAGGGTGATCCCCACCTTCAACAGAAGGCAACACTCTACTGTCATCTAGCCTTCTAGCAGTTGAATTGGACCTAGCTTCCCTGGTAAACAGAGACTAAAGAAACTTCTAGGGTCCTGTTCCTGGTCATGTGACTCCAAGGGTACACACAGGCCCCTTTTGTGCCTGAACCAAATGGGATAGAAGGCAGGAGTACACCTCTGCAATTTTTCTTTGCTGATAGTGTGCTACATACTGTGACGTCACCCCATATCATGGGCTCTTGAGTTGGCAGAATAAGTATTTTATAAGTGATATAAATCATACAGTTCTGTAATAAATAAAATGATGCAAGTGTTCAGTTAGTGCTGTCAACTAATGTGACATAAATTTTGTAAAAATCACAAAATAGATGTTTAAAATTGGCTAGTTCCCCCTGTCAACAGTGTGAATTCAAACAACAAATGTTGATGGGTATGTGAGGAAAAAGGAACCCGACTGCACTGTTGGTGGGAATCCAAGCTAGTATAACCACTCTGGACAGCGTTATGGAAGTTCCTCAAAACATTAAATATGAATCTTCCCTGGAACCTAGCCATAAACTCTTGGATGTACATAGAACATCACAAGCCAGGATACCATAAAGACATTTTCACACCCATGTTCATTGTTGCACTATTCAATAGCCAAGTTGTGGAAAGAACCCAGATGTCCTACATAGATGAGTGGATCAAAAAATCTGTACCTATACATAACGGAATTTTATACAGCCATTTAGAAAGAATAATGTTATCTTATTAGGAGGAAAATGGATAGACCTACTAAGTGAGGTAAGCCAAGCTTAGAAAGACAAACAGCGAATGTTTTCTCTCATATATGGAAGCTAGATCTAAAATACAATGGGACATGATAAATTACGTAGGACTCTAGACACACACATAGTGAGAACAAAAGAAAATACTCTTAGTGGAGGAATGGAAGGGCGCAACGCCTATGTGCCAATGATCATATACAATATTATTTATCAAAATGATCTCCAGCAAATGGAAACAATAGACTTTTTCTTTTTTGTTTTTGTTTTATCTCTTTTTGTCTTGTTTGCTCATTAATCTGTTTGGGGGAGGGGAGGGTAAGGCATAGAATAAAGGGTGAACAATTGTAGCAGTGGTACACGCTAGACCCTTTATTGAAAATGCACTATACAACTTGTGGATAGAGATGGGAGGGAAAATCTGGGAGAGAGCGAAGGAAGGGATGACATTGTCCAAAAAGAAAAGTACTCATAATCCCTGTGCTGGTAACTCATGCTTATAATAATGGCTACTTGGGAGGCTGTAATCTGAAGATCACAGTTTGAAACCAGCCCAGGCATGAGATGAGTCTCTCATCTCCAATAAACTACTTTTAAAAAGTTTGAAATGGTGCTGGGGCTCAAGTGGTAGAGCACTAGACTTGAGCACATAGAAGAAGCTCAGGAACAGCACACAGGCCCTGAGTTCAAGTCCAGGGACTGGCCAAAAAAAAAAAAGTAAAGAAAAGAAAAGTACTCATTACCAGATTTATGTAACTGTAAACTTTCTGTACATCACATTTATAATAATAAAAAATTTAAATTAAAATATTTAAAACATTTAAAATATATAAATTATATTAAATATTATATAAATATAATAGATTTATATATATATACATAAATTTCAGGAAAACAAATATTCTGAGTTCTTCCTTTGAACTTCCTTTTGCACTACTCAACACATTTACTTATAGTTTAGTCAAAATAAAGCCAAAGCTAAGCATATTATTTTCTTATTCTGTGCATGTATTTCGTTATCTAAAAGCTGACTATAAAACCTGAAAAATCAATAATATGTATGCTATTGTGAAATGAAGATGAAGATGCTTCTATTGGAACTAATAAATATAAGAAATTTAATACACTTACATTCTCTATCTTGTGCTACTTTATTTTTGCTGTAATTAGGAACCCAAATCATCTGCATACTTATATTTAGCCTACAGACACTAACATTGCTTAACAATTCCATTGTCCTATCAATACGACATTATTATTCCAGATGAGTCATCTAGGACTGTAAAAGTTACCAATAACTTTACTGTTCATTCCAGAAACATTCTGAAAGAAGCATAAAATATTCATTAAAAACATCAAATAACATTTAATACCTAGTATTTTGTTTGCCTCTAAAGTCTTACCTTGCTTTTCTTCAACAATCTAAATGATTATACATAGCATGATCTTCACTTCATCTTCACAAAGCTTTCTCTATAGAGAGAATTGCATTGTATTAAACAGACTCTTGATGAAATTACCAACAAAACAATGAACAGCCTACAGGGCATGAGTGGCTCACACCTGCAATCCTAGGTACTCAGGAGGCTGAGGTCTGAGGATTATGCTTCAAAGCCAGCCTGAGCAGGAAAGTCCATTAGATTCTTATTTCCAGTTAACCACCTAAAAGCCAGAAGTGAAGCTGGGGCTCAAGTGATAGAATGATAGCCTTGAACAGAAAAGTTCAGGGACAGTGACTGAGCCCTGAGTTCAAGTCCCAGGACCAGCACAGAAAACAAGCAAGAAAGGAAAAGGAAATATACTACCTGATAGTGCATCCCAGTCCAATCCAATGTGTTGATTGGCATACAATTACTCGCAGGAGACTTAGCCAAGTGATTGAAGGCCCTTTAGGCTGTATACAAGCTCACCTCTAAAAATCAGTGATTGTCAGGGTTTGAAGAATGGGGAGGGGATGAAAAGACAGAGTACATAGGATATTTAGGGAAGTGACAATATACTGTATGATACATTACTGGTAGATACCTGTTAGTATACATTTGTTAAAACATATATATATATATATAATACCTATATTGAACCAGTATTGGTGATGTAGCTCAGCTGAAAAATGTTGGCCTGGCCTATGCAGGCTTTGGTTTTGATCCCCAGGATCACAAGGAAAGAAAAAGAAATAAAATAGTGAATCCTCAAATTAACTATGGACTTTGAGTAATAAAGATTTGTCAGTGTAAGGTCACCAGTTATGATAAATCTACCACTCTAGAGCCAGATGTTATACCTGGGAAGGAAATGAAGGTATTAAGGGAGGGAGTGCAGTGGAATGGTGTTTTTTTCTTACTTTTGCTATGACCCTAAATGTTCTGGAAGAATCAAACTTTTTTTTAAATAGGTCCAGGCTAATCATGAGGTTCCATTAGCCAATGGATCAAAAACAGTGACAGTACCAGAGGTTGGAGTGATGTACTTTGATTATGAAAGAGGGCATCATACACCAAGAAGTATATTTAGTTATGGAAAGAGTCACGTAGTCATCATTCATGTGAATAGTATTTTCAAAATATATGTAATAGATGGTTGCAATTTGGATATCTTCACAAATTTCATCATTATTTTTAACAATCTTGAGTCAGGATCCAGGAGAATATTTCTTTTATCATCAACTACATTTGTAAATAAAATGATAAATTAATTTTGGTTCAAACACAGTCTCATTATTATAACAAAACCTTATTGTTGCTTCCTAAATATTTTTTTTCTATTTGTACACTGGTAGTTTACATCAGGTCCCAGAAATTGGTTTATTTTTGCTTTATATATCTTAATGGAGTCAATTGGAGTGTACTATATTTTTCTAGGAATTATCCATATCACCTAAATTTTCAGTTTATTTTATTGTACATTGTCAGAGTAAGATCTCTGTATTTTTCATTTTCTGAGTATCAATAATTAATTTCCCATTTTATGTCTTATTTTCTATATTGGTACCCTCAGCTAGTGTTTTGTTTATTTTTTTCAAAGAACTGGGATTTCGATTTGAAATATAATGTACTCTTTCTCTGTTCTTTACACATAAATTTAAACTTTAAATATGTTACACTTTCCTTCCTTGCACTTTCATTCTTTTCGTATACTTTGTTACTTTTCTAGACTGAGTTCAGCATTAAACTCAGTCTTGTTTCAGTCAATATAACCATGTCTATATATCTGCAAAAGTTGATGTTTATATTTCTGTTTTATAGAATGTGACCTAAAATCTGATCAATATTTGTGAATGTTCCATGTGCCTTAATAATATGTTTTGTATCATAAAGATGTATTGTCTTCAGTATATAGGTAATATATTTGTTGGTTATGTTGTGATATTAATTTTCAATGCTGAATCACAAATTACCACAAAATATCAGCATGGAGCAACCCACCATTATTAATCTCAGTTTCTGTGAGTCAGGAGGCTGAGCATTGCTTATCTGGCTTTTCTGCTTCGGGTCTCATAAGACATCAGTCAAAATGTCAGTCAAATTGCCTTCTCATCTAGAGTCACCACTGGGAAGGAACTAGTTTCAGAAGCTGATTTGTTTTGTTGGCAGAATTAACTTCCTTGTGCTTGTGGTTGTAGGACTCAAAAATCTATTTTTGTGTGTGTGTCCCCATCCCAGAGCTTGAACTCAGGGCCTGAGCACTGTCCCTGAGATTTTTGCTCAAGGATAGCACTCTACTTTGAGCCCCACAACTCCATTTCTGGCTTTGGGGGGATTAATTGGAGATGAAAGTCTCATGGACTTTCTTGTGTGGGCTGACTTTGAACTGTAATCATCAGATCTCAGACTCCTGAGTAGGAAGTGTGAGCCACTGGGTTCCAGTTCGGTTCGAACTGAGGGAAAAATTTTGTTAGTTTGTCAAGCCTATGTGGTTTTGTAATAGTTCTTACCTAGCATGCGATCAAGGACTTGGGTGTGATTGTCAACACCACAAAAAAATGTAATGTGTCATGAAGGAGAGGAACCATCCACTTTGGATAATTGATGAACCCCATTATTGAGGATTTAAAAATTAGAATAAATACTTCTTCAAAAGAAAGGTGGAAAAATAGCCAAGGGTGTGGCTCAGTACTTGAGGTTTTATTCAGCATGCGGAAGGCCATGGGTTTGATATCCAGCATTGCAAAAAGAATGACCATTTTCAAAGGGATGGTGATGTATCTTAGTGATAGAGTGCTTGTCTAGCATGAGGAAATCCTAGATTAATCTCTAAAACTGAAGTTACAATACAAATAGGCATCATCTAGACCAGGAGAAATGCTCCATTACTCTTTTCTTAAACTGTGTTGGGTAGGAGCAAAAACAAATATGGACAAGAGAGAGGAGGGCAAAGTATAAAGTAACTTTGTTCTAAGAAGATGACAAAAAACTATTTTTTATTTCTATACTTTGTATAAGAAAAATTTAAATTTTAGCTTAAAGCTAGTTTAAAAATGTAAGTTTAGTTTCTTTTTTAATATATATTTTTATTGTAAAGATACTGTACAGAGGGGTTATAGTTACATGAGTGAGGTAATGAGTCAATTTCCTATCTAGCATTGTTACCCTCTCCTTTGTTTTTCCCCTACAATCCCTTCCATCCCCACCTCCCCAATTCCTCCCTTTCCAACCCCCCAAGTTATAAAGTTCATTTTCAACATAGTGCCTTGTACATCTCATTGTTATAATGAGTCAGCCTTTATCCTTATTTCAGCATTTTGTTATTTCCCTTCCCCTCCCCAACTTAGAAAAATGTACGTACAAGATGCAGTGCACGGGAATCACATACACAGAAAACAGAGGTTGTACCATTGGGGAAGAACATACAAAAGAAACAAAAAAATCAAATAGTACATTAAAAACAACAGCAAGAAAGATAAAACCTCTTGTGTCCCTATCTTAGGGTTCATTTCATTTAGCATCATCTTATATGTTCATATGTACATAGCTTTTGACCTTTTCTGCTTGTCCTAGACATTTACTAGTTATTGCAGATATGGGAAACCATGGGACCTATGTTTCTTTGGGCCAGGCTTACTTCACTTAATATAGTTTTTTCCAAGTTTTTCCATTTCCTAACAAATGGGGCCATGTCATTCTTTCTGATGAAGGCATAGAATTGAATTGTGTGTATTAATACCACACTTTCTTTTTTGTTTGAGTGTGCAACTGTCTTTATCTTTTTTCTTTTCTTTAAATTGTTGCCTCCTTGGACTGGGAAGGTGGCTCAGTGGTAGAGCGCTTGCCTTGCATGCCTGAGGCCCTGGGTTCGATTCCTCAGCACCACATAAGCAAAAAGAAAAAAGTCAGAAGTGGCGCTGTGGCTCAAGTGGTAGAGCGCTAGCCTTGAGCTGAAGAGCTGAGGGACAGTGCCCAGGACCAGAGTTCAGGCCCCAGGACCAGACCCCCCCCAAAAAAAAATTAAAAAAAAATAAATTGTTGCCTCCTCCTTTGTTTTCCCATAACATCCCTTCCCCTCTCTACCCTCCCCAGCCCCATACCCCCTTCCATCCCTCACCCCCACACGCCAAAGTTGTAAAGTTCGTTTTTTGACATAACATCTTGTACATCTCATTGGTATAATGAGTCCACCTGTAACCCTATTTAAACAGTTTTTTTTCCTTCCCCTCCACAAATTATATTAATATCAAACACAGTGAATGCAGGGCTTATACCCTGGAGGAGGTACATACAAAGCAACAAAGAAATCATCTTATACATATGTTGGAAACAATCACAAGAAAGAAAAGAAACATTTGAATCCTTATTTTGGGGTTCATTTTGCCTAACATCAACTTGTCTGACAGTTTCTGTTTGTCTCAGACATATACTAGTCATTGCAAATAAGGGAAACCTCACTTTCTTGATCCATTCATCTACAGAGGGACATCTATGTTGGTTCCATATCTTAGTTATGGTGAATAATGCTGCAATAAACATAGTTGTGCTGGTAGCCTTAGCATGGCCTTATTTGTGATCATCTGGGTAAATGCCCAAATGCGGGATTGCTGGGTCATACGAGAGCTCTATGTGTAGTCTTTCGAGGAATCTTCATATTGCTTTCCAGAGTGGCTGAACAAGTTTACACTCCCACCAACAATGCAGTAGGGTTCCCTTCTGTCCACATCCCCTCCAGCATCTGTTATTAGATTTCTTGATTGTAGCCATTCTAACCTGGGTGAGGTAGAATCTCAATGTTGTTTTGATTTGCAAGAATGTAGTTTCTTAAAGAGAATTTTTTAATGATAGGTATCAGAAAAAAATATTGGAAAACTCTATAAGCAGACTGTACAAATTCCCCATGAAAAAAGTTTTAAATTCTTGATTGACGATTGGATCAGAAATTGTGGAGCTCACTTACTAGGCAATGATAATGTGAAGAAGTTGATATTGTGGTGTGTGGTGTGTGTGTGTGTGTGTTTGTGTGTGTGTGTGTATGTGTGTGTGTGTGTGTGTGTGTGTGTGTGTGCTGGTTCTGGGTCTTGGATTGAGGGCCTTGGCTTTATCTCTGAGTTTTTTCAGTCCAGGCTGACACACAACCACTTGAGTCACAGTTTTATTTCTGGCTTTTTTATTTTGGTGGGGATTGTTAATTGGAGATAACTGGACTTTCTTGCCCAGGCTTGCTTTGAACCACAATGCTAAAATGTTAGTTTCCTGAATAGGTAGGATTACAGAGTGTGATTTACCAGCACTGTGCTAATATTTTGAACTTTTTTTGTTGGTCGTGGGGCTTGAACTCTGGGCCTGGGTGCTGTCCCTCAGCTCTTCAGCTCAAGGTCAGCGGTCTACCACGTGAGCCATAGTGCCACTTCCAATATTTTCAAAATTTAAAGAAAAAGAAGATAAGTCATTAAAGAAAAAATAAGCTTGTCTGACATTGGCAGAACACAACTGAGCAATATGTGAATGTCTTCATCATTTATGCCAGGCACTGGACACGTTCTAAACTATGGATCAAATAATCACAAAGTTTCGCTCAGATACTTTTACTGAGAGTGTTGGTGTTCAGTAATACAGTTTTAAAATGAATGAAATTGCTCATGCTTTTTTTTTGTGAGTATAAAGTGTGTTAAGGCCATTGAACTTGTCTATTGGGTTCTAATCTATACAAATTGCATATGTCCCAAACAAAAGTCACGAAAAGTTTTTTACTCAAGGAAACAACTGTCAACTGGAGCGAGGATAATATTCTGCAAGTTGCAAGTTTTTTTTTTTTTTCATATTTTTGTTTTAATCACGGACAAGGAGAGCAGCCACAAGAACAAAGAATCTCTTGCAGAAGACAAAAACAGCTGCAAAAGCAGCCAGAAGTGGGGGGGGGGGGGGGTGAGGCCGCGGGGGGGAAGGCGGAGTCAACAGGCCTGAAGCAAAATGGGGCGGGGCTTTAGTAAAGGGAACTATTTTGTCCCTCTTCGCTCTCCGTCTGGAAACTTAGGACGTGAGGGTCTTAGACATGGCGGCCTTTAGGGTAAGTGAAAACAAACTTTTGTGTGAGTGTGTGTGTAAGTGTCAGTGCCGATAATATTCCAGTAACTAAAAAAAAAAGATACTCTTAGATTCTGAAGGGAGCCCCTCAGTAAGTAGTGTGGCGTTGTGATTGAGGCAGAATTGTTATCGGCAATATCTGAAGCCTCTCCACTAGAGTTTTCTCAGCCGGGGGCACTGCTCTCTCAGCCTCCTGCTATGGATTGTTTAAACAGGAGCGACATACAAACCAAAACTGTCGCGTGGCAATGGCCAGCCACACCCGGAACTGCTTCCAGGGTGAAAAAAGAATGCTTGGCATTTTTTTCTCCTTGAGCAGGGAGCGGCCTCATGACCCTTGTTAAAGGAGTTTTTTCAAACTTTATTTGTGGGCGAAACTGACCTGCAGAGAAATGACTCGGTGTCTGCCTAGATTGCGTGTTCATTTGTACTGTGGTTAGTCCACTAACCTGTTTCTTTTGAGTTTTATCAGAAAAGGTGCGTTTATTTGGAAATGAATCAGGGTGCAGGAAGTAAGTCAGCGAACTGTTTCAGTAACAGTGGTTTACAAATGCTTAATGTAGCGCGTTTTAAATGTACCATGTTTTGCTAGGCTTAAAGGAGATATAAATATGAATAAGTTCAGCCAAGTTGATTTTAAGTCAGGTCAGTAGCAGTCTTAATTCATCATTCTCACCTAACTTCTGCAGTTCTTGGAGCTCATACGTTATCTAAAGCATCGAACGTCCTCCAAACTGTCTTCCACTTCCTGCTTGCCTCTTGTATAAACAACTCCCGCCCCCCCCCCCCCCCCCCCACATACCCCTGCCCATGTACTTCCACTAAAAGACGAATCCTCCATTTAAGTGGTGGTGAATCCCCTACTTAAAAGTGTTTATCAGTACTTCATTATCCATATTCTAGGGTCCCAGTATACTCTTGTATCTAAGAAAACCTCACCATACTTGGCTTTCCAGCTTTATGTCCTGTCACACAGAATTTCTTCCCTCAATACTGAACTACTTGCTTCCCCTCTCCTTGCCTTTTTAATGCTCTTTCTGCAGGTCTTTAAGTGCCTTCATCCATCCTCATCTACTTATAGCTCCTTCATCTAACATGTGTATATACACTGTCCCCATTTGTTAAGCATAAAATACTTTTTCTGGGGGAAGCTTTCCCAATCAAACCATCTAATTTTAATAACTCCTATTACCTCAGAGCACATATACCATAATATTTCCTACACAGCAAATAATGCATTATTTACTTGTCCTTTCAACCATCCTTAATTCTAACCTTAACAACAGTAATTATGTTTTTGTGTTTTAACATAATGTTTGTATATTTAATTCCTTTCACAATAATAATACTAGTTACGCTAGTATTAAATATTCAGTAAGTTCCACATAATTAAATAAATGACAGGTAATGAGAATAAAAGACACTAAATTAAGCAGTGGAATTACAACATGTAACACAAACTACAATGATTCCAATTAAGAAAGTGCATTACCTTGGTGTACCTTACAGCCAAGGGTGTAAGGGACAAACTGCACACATTCAATTTGAAGAAAATAATGAAAGGTTTTGTGGAGGATATGCACAGACTGACAGAATGGTCAGTGGGTAAGAGCGAATCCTGTGTTATCAGTGAAGTCTAGACTAAGACTATTTTGTTTGGTTGTTTTCTTTCATTTTGGAGGAGTGTTGAGAATTGAACCTAGGACTTTGAATGCAAGGTGAGTGTTCTACCACTGGAATACATCCCCAGTCTATCAATTTTCTTTTCTGTTTTTTTTCTTATTTGTAGCTGTTTTGTATGTGTATTTGTGCTGGTTCCTGGCACTTGAACTGGTGCCCTGAGCCTTGTCTCTTAGATTGTTTACTCAAGGATACCACTTTACAGCTTAAGCTACACTTCCACTTCCAACTTCTTGGTGGTTAATTGGAGGTAAGAGTTTCACAGAATGTCCTGCTTGGGCTGACTTTGAACTATGATATTCAGATCTCAGATTCCTGAATAGCTAGGATGACAGGTGTGAGACACCAAGCATCTGCTATGACTATATCTTTTCATGGGTTCAATATAACTCTTTCATACATGCCTACATTGTACTACAATCATATTCACTTCCTTCCTGTCCCCTGACACTGTAGTCCCCTTGTTTACATTCTGTCATACTTTTATTTTAAAATCTAAATTCTGCATATAAGGGGAATTAAGAGAGATTTTTCTTTTTGAATCTGGCTTACTCAACTCAACATTATGGAATAGTACTATGCTAATACACTTTATATTGCTTTGTGTCGCCGATCCTGAGGAATAAACTCAAGGCCCAAATGCTGTACCTGAGGTTTATTTTTGCTCAAGGTTAGTGCTCTACCACTTGAACCACAGATCCACTTCTGATGTTTTGCTGAATAATTGGAGATAAGAGTCTCATGGACTTTCCTGCCCAGGCTAGCTTAGAAATGTGATCTTCAGATCTCACACCACTGTAATCCTATATGTGTGTGTATGTATATACATATATGTTCTTAGTGTATTCTAAACAACTTCATATTGCAGACATTATTGTTTCCCAAAGAAAAATTAGGGTTTAAAGTAATCAAATTGTCCCAAGTCATAATGCTTATAATATCTGAAATAAGATGAAGAGTTATAAGTAGTGTTGTCGATTGCAAGAAGTTAAGGAAGGATAAGATACAGAGAAGTGGCATGTATTTAGAACCTACTTTGGACCCTTGCTTTACATATATTTTCACTTTGCCTTCTTGATGGGTGATACACCCATTTCACAGATAAAAAAAACTGACTCAAAGAAAAAGTGCTTGTTCTTAGTGAAACAGCTACTGCTGGAATAGTTAGACTTGAATGCAGGTTTATTTACTTCTAAAATGCTACTCCTTGCTTCCTCTGGAACAGGGGTGTATAGGAAACGTTTAATGATGAAAGGAAGGGAAGAAATCTTAGGGTGGTAATTGCACATTTCAAAAAAGATATGTTAAAAAACAGTTAAGCAAGCTTGGAGACAAGGGAAAATGTATGCCAAGAGCTAGTATAGAGGGAAAGATAATTAGTAATAGTAACGAGAGTGAACTTGTTCTTGATCAATTACTAGGATGTAGATATATCACTAAGCATTTTATGTCAGTTTTCTCACTTATGTTGCGTAGTGGATCTGTGACTAGTTATTATTGCTACTCTCACATTTTTATAGGTGAAGAAACCAAATCCTAGAAAGGCTGTGTGACTTACTCAGACCCACATAGTGCTAAGTGGTAGAGCTAGATCTGAAATCATGTGGTCTGAATGCAGCACCTGGACAATTTTTCATAAAGAGATGGTAAAATCAAGAATATTTGTTTTGACAAAAAGAAGACACATTTGTAGGGTGTCAGTGGCTCATGCCTGTAATCCTAAACACTCAGAAGGCTGAGATACAAAGATCACAGTTTGAAGCCAGCCTGGAAAATGCATTTTTAACTGCCAAAAATCTGGAAGTGGAGCTGTGGCTCAAATGGTACAGCACTAGATTTGAGCAAAAAAGCTTAGTGGTAGTACCCAGGCCCCAAGTTCAAGCCCTGGGGCTGGCACCAAAAAAAAACACACAGTTTATTCTGAAGTCCACAGCCAATGGATAGAAAGTAAAGAAGATACAGAGAAATTCTGAAAAATAGGGGAGGGAAACTGTGGAAACTAAAATTGGATGTCTGTGTCATTTTAGGGTTAAGGTCATGTGCTGAAAGAAAAGAGGAAAAATGTAGAATGTGCCTTTTGGGATATCAGAATGGAAAATACTTGGGAAGAGCATTGCACATGTTCAGTAAGGCATCAGTAGACATTGAATAAAATAATTGATAAGTGCGGACCCAGCTGTTGCTATCTCTGCTGCTTTGACTTTTTCTAGCACTGATCACAGAGAGATGTGGTGAAGGAGACAGTTGGGGATGCTGAGACACTGAGTGCCAGCAAGGTGGAACTATTAGATAACATAGGGAATTTATCCAAATAGTAATCCAGACTGGATAAGAAGAAAGAAGGTGGAAGTGATGACCTAGGAGACTGATGAACATAGAGTGACAAAGAAAAGCAAGTTTCAATTAAGTGTGAGAGATGAAATAGTATTCGATTTTTACTTTTGTGTGTATATGTGTGTGTGTGCATGTGGACATACCTATGCATGCATGTATCAGTCCAGAGGTTGAAACTCAGGGCCTGTGCACTGTCTCTGAGCATTTTTTACTCAAGGCTAGTGCTCTACCACTTGAGCCACAGCTCCAATTCTGGCCTTTGGTTGGGTAATTGGAGATCAGAGTTTCATGGACTTTCCTGCCTGGGCTGGCTTTGAACTAGGATCCTCAGATCTTAGCTTCCTTAATAGCTAGTGTTACAGGTGTGAAATATTCACTCTTGAGGAAATTTCCCAACATTAAGAATGTTGGAGGTAAAACAGTTTCTAATGAGTACCAGGGAAGGTACCTATATTACACATGGCTGAGGTGCAAGGACCACTTGGGGATTAAGAAGCTTAACAAATCATTTATGAAACTAAAATATTAAAAGAGTAATCAGTGTTTATTTTTTAGCCCTAAACTTGAATAACAAGGATTAAGAAAATGGAAATTCTTGAAGGTTGGTAGATAACTGTGAAAATGGATCATACGTTTTGAAAGATGAGAGCTTGTTGAACAGATGTGATGGTGAAACACGATGTAGAATTCATTTTGAAGAGCAAGAATGGCATTGATCTCTCCTAAATTGTTGAAGCAAAGGAAATTGGTATAAGACTAGCTTGCATTGAAAAACATTGGAAGCCAGGCAAAGCCAAAAAGTTACTAAGATGCTTATGTCCAGTAATACAGTAAAAAGCTATAAGTGGAGATGTGGCTTAAGTGGTAGAGTGCCAACCTTGAGCAAAGAAAGCAAGCAAGAGTGTGAGGCCCTGAGTTCAAGCCCCAGTAATGGCACAAAAAAATTAAAAATGAGATAAATAAAAGGAATTGGAAGAATTTAGTAGGATTAAATAAAAGTCGCATTTAATTAGTACCAGAAATGGGTCCCAAAGACCATTTTTTAATAGAAAAAAAGGATTCTACTGGTGTCTCTGGCTGCTGGGTTCCTCCTGCTTTCTTTTTCCCCCAGAGGAAGACATTTTACCCAAAGGAATCCCTTATGTCTGACATACACCTACGGTAAAACTGGGATTAGGGTATTGGTGGTTGCTATGGCTTACCTATTGGTTTCCTTGCTGACAACTCATTTGGAACTTAATCTCGTGTGTTAGTATTAAGAGATAGGATGTTGCTAGAAGGTATTAAGTTATGAGGTCTCTTAATGTGATTAGTGCTCTCATAAAAGAGAGTGGAAAGATTGCCTTTGCCCCTACTGACTCTATAAGGACACTATAAAAAGATACAGTCTTTGAAGTGGAATACAAGCTTTCACCAGAAATGGAATCTGCTGATGCTTTGGATCGTGGACTTCTTAGAATCAGACCTGTGAGCAATAATAAATAAATAATACATTTCTCTATGGATAACCCTGCCTTAAGGTATTTTGTTATAGTATCATAAATGAATTAAAAGAGGTGAAGGGATATTGGGCCCTGATGCCAACAGCAGGATTTGTGGCACAAGGATTTTGAGCAACAGTAGGTCGGGGATCTGTAGGTAGTAGTGATTGCACAGAACTGCCTCAGTAACTGGGAACAGGGAATAGGCGTACTTGCTGTGGCAGTGACATCAGTGACAAAGGTATGGGTCTTGCGAGAGCATCTACAGAATACAGGGTCAGTCATTACAACAATGCCGAACTTTACAACTTTGGTGCAGGGGTGGGGGGGACGGAGAGGATGGGAAGGGATGGGAAGGGGAAACAAAGGAGGAGGCTACAATGTTTGATAAGAAATGTACTTATTATCCTGCCCATGTAATTGTAACCCCTCTGTACAGTATTTTCACAATAAAAAAAAGAAAAGATGCATTGTATTTATAAACTGATTTGTTGAATGGTAATCCCTTTATATAACTACTTAAACATAATAAACACATAATTAATTAAAAAAAAGAATACAGGGTCAGATATCTGGGGCATGCCATGATGACTGCCTTAGGTATATGACATGAAGTTGGCCCAAATCCAGCAATGACAAGGCCCAGCAGAGGCCTGGTCACTGAAGTGGGGAACATTGATAGTGCAGTTCTAAGGATAGCCATTTGTAGCCACAACTCAAATTTCTAGTGAACTACACACAAGAGTGTTAGTACAATAGCAGCTGTTGCTTAAGCCTTAGAGTAACAGATCTACAGCAGTGGCAACATGGCCCAGTAATGGTGAGACATAGCTCTAGGTCAAGACTCAAAAACTAGAAACAGAATTGTAGGAGTATGGCCTCAGAATTGTTATATAAAGGCCCTGAATCATGACCTGGAGATGTGGTACAAAACAGTGACAAAAACATCAAACAACTCTCCATGCACAAAAATACCTTCCTAAGAGATAAGGATTCTAAGTTTACAACCTCTGGCTGTAGCAGAGATTTAAGAAAAAGACTACTGAGGAGATTGAAACGGCAGGTTATACACATTACCCACATCCCCATTCCTTCAACTGCAGGCAGTAAAGCATAGAGAGAAATACCTTCCATATATGCTATGTCCTTCAAAGATTCATGCCACTCTTTTGCAGTAATGAAAATGGTAGAACCTTTAGCTTGTAGAGCCTATTTAAAGGAAGTAAGGTCGTTAAGGGAATGCCCTTGAAGGTGATATTGGGCCACTGGTGAGTCTTTCTCTTTGCTTCTTGGCTGCTATGAGGTAAACAGGCTTCCTTCTCAATGTGCTCCCCAAGAGACTGGACCGAGACCTCAAAACTATGAGCAATGCCAGCTGGACAAGAAGCCTAGACCCTATCTGAAAATATTTAAAGCAAAAAAGCCTGGGGCCTGGCCAAAGCAGTAGAGCACCTTCCTAGCAAGCATCAGGACCTGAGTTTAAACTCTATGTACTATCACATGAAAAGAACAATAAACAGCATTAATAGATTGCATACAAACCTACTCAGGATCCTAGGAAGTGTGGCAATGCCCTTTCTTGGTGATCCTGGGGATTCTAAGTTGACAAAACAAGGGTAGTGTGACCCCACTAATGGCCAGTCATGATTCAGGATCAAGAAATGTGATTGTAGGATGGCACCATGCATTTCTGTAGAAGCTGAAATAATATCTTCTCAATCCTATGTTCTGCTTTCCCAATGCAGAAGTCAGCACTAGCGCAGTTTCCCTTCTTTGGGATTTGGCAGCTTGCCATTGCAGCCACCTGTTCATGTAGCAACAGCAGCACCAAGTGAAGAAACCATGGCTTCATTGACCTCTGCCATATGGGTTGCAGGCAGATGAGGCTGTGGGCTTCTTTACCTGAGACACATCCTACTCAGGGAAGCCACTACTAGCCCCTGGTTGCTTCTGGGTGGGGTTGGAACAACATGGACAAATGCTATTATGTGTTGCCCTCTTTCAGTATCTCAGAGGGCTTGTTTATTTATTTATTTAATTTTCTTTTAGAAAGTATTTTGAGATACACCTACCCAACTTATGACTAAAATTAGAATAGATCCTATCAGATTTTTAAGCATTATTATTTTAACTGGTACAGGTTACAGCTATTTGTGTGGCAATTCAATGTCATACAAATATTCATCATGTAATGGTGAAGATTGTACCTCAGGCATTTATCATTTCATAATAAAAATTTTCAAAATCCCATTTTATAGCATTTTGAAATGTAAATTGTCATATATAGTCACTCTACAGTAGCACAAAGAGTTTCTTACTCCTGTCTGACTTACTCTTAAATCAGTGACCACCTTTTCCCCCATGCTCCCTCCTCTCCCCAGGTTCTTTTTTTTTTTTTATTTTATTTTATTTGAAAACATACTGTACAGAGGGGTTACAATTACATGGGCAGGAAAATGCATACATTTCTTACCAAGCATTGCAGCCTCCTCCTTTGTTTACCCTTCACCTCCCTTCCCAGCCTCCCCCCTCCCCCCCACCCAATCATACCGTCCCTCCCTGCCCCCCACCGACATTGTAAAGCTGGTTTTGACATGACATTTTGTACTTCTCATTGTTGCAACAGGTCCACCTGAATCCTTAAACGACTTGTTTGTCCCCCGTCTCCTCCACATGTTATACTGACATCAAATATAGTGAAAGCGGGGGTTACACTGTGGGGGAGGGACATACAAAGCAACAAAGAAATAATATTATAAATGCGTTAGAAACACATGCATGAATGAAACAAAAACATTAAAATACATATTTGAGGGTTCGTTTTCCTAACATCACATTCTCTGACTTTTTCCGCTTGACTCATACCTATACTAGATATTGCAAATAAGGGAAACCATGGGACCTATGTTTCTTTGGGCCTGGCTTACTTCACTTAATATAATTTTTTCCAAGCCTTTCCATTTCCTAACAAATGGGGCAATGTCATTCTTTCTGATGGAGGCATAGAATTCCATTGTGTATATATACCACATCTTCTTGATCCATTCATCTACTGAGGGGCATCTGGGTTGGTTCCATATCTTAGCTATGGTAAATAATGCTGCAATAAACATAGTTGTGCTGGTAGCTTTAGTGTGGCCTTGTTTGTGGTCATTTGGGTAAATGCCCAAAAGTGGGATTGCTGGGTCATTGGGGAGCTCTATATGGAGTCTTTTGAGGAACCTCCATACTGCTTTCCAAAGTGGTTGAACAAGTTTACATTCCCACCAACAATGAAGTAAGGTTCCTTTCTGTCCACATCCCCTCCAGCATCTGTTGTTGTTAGAGTTCTTGATTTTTGCTGTTCTAACTGGAGTGAGGTGATATCTCAATGTTGTTTTGATTTGCATTTCTTTTATGGCTAGGGATGTTGAACATTTCTTCATGTGTCTATTGGCCATCCTTCTTTCTTCTTCAGAGAAGCTTCTCTTTAGGTCTTTCGCCCACTTACTTATTGGGCAGTTGTTTCTTTGAGGATTTGTTGTTGGGTGGTTTAATTTTTTGAGTTCCAAGTATATTTTAGATATGAGACCCTTGTCCGTTGTATGGCTAGTAAAGATCTTCTCCCAATCCGTGGGCTTTCTATTGATCTTGCTAGCTATGTCATTTGCCCTGCAGAAGCTCTGCAACCTTATACAATCCCATTTGTCCAACCTTTCTTTGATTTGTTGTGTTTCCGGGTCTCTATTCAGAAAATTTCGGCCTGAGCCGAGGAGACCCAGGGTTTCTCCTATTCCATCCTGTAATGTTTTCAGAGTGTCTGCTTTGAGTTCAAGGTCTTTGATCCATTTGGAGTTGATTCTGGTGCAGGGTGATATATAAGGATCTAGCTTTAGTTTTCTACATGTAGTTAACCAGTTTTGCCAGCACCATTTACTGAAGAGGCTGTCTGTCTTCCATTCTATTGTTTTAGCTCCCTTATCGAAGATTAGATGGCTATAGGTCTGTAGGTTCATTTCTGGGTTTTCAATTCTATTCCATTGGTCCTGAGGTCTGTTCTTATGCCAATACCAAGCTGTTTTGATTACTATGGCTTTATAGTAGAGTTTGAAATTTGGTATTGATATTCCTCCCGCAGTGTTCTTTCCGTTGAGGAGCGTTTTTGCTATTCGGGGTCTTTTATTGTTCCATATGAATTTTTGGATTGCCTCTTCTATTTCCTTGAAGAATGAGGGTGGAATTTTGATAGGTATTGCGTTGAATTTGTAGATAGCCTTGGGAAGTATTGCCATTTTCACAATGTTAATCTTTCCAATCCAGGAGCATGGGAGGTTTTGCCATTTTTTAAGTTCTGTGTTGATTTCCTTTTTCAAGATTTTAAAGTTTTCATCATAGAGGTCCTTCACTTCTTTAGTTAAGTTAATTTCTAGGTATTTTATTTTTTGTGGGGCTATTACAAATGGAGTTGCTTTCCTAATTTCAGCCACACTTTTCTCATTGTTGGCATACAGAAAAGCCATGGATTTTTGGGGGTTAATTTTATAACCTGCTACTTTGCCAAAGTTTTGAATCAGCTTAAGTAATTTGGGAGTGGAGTCTATGGGATTCTTTAAATACAAGATCATGTCATCTGCAAAGAGAGAGAGTTTTATTTCTTCTTTCCCTATTTGGATCCCCTTTATGTCTGCATCTTGTCTTATTGCTGTAGCTAGGCATTCTAACACTAGATTGAAGAGAAGTGGAGAGAGTGGGCATCCTTGTCTTGTTCCTGAGTTAAGAGGAAATGGTTTTTGTTTTTCACCATTGAGTATAATGCTGGCTGTAGGTTTGTCATATACAGCCTTTATTGTACTGAGGAATGTTCCATGGATTCCTAATTTTTCCAAAACCTTCATCATAAAGGGGTGTTGGATCTTGTCGAATGCTTTTTCTGCGTCTATTGAGATAACCATGTGGTTCTTATTCTTGCTCCTGTTGATGTGATGAATAATATTAATTGATTTGCGTATATTGAACCAGCTTTGCATCCCTGAAATGAATCCTGTTTGATCGTGGTGTATGATTTTTTGGATGAATTGTTGAAGTCGGTTGGCCAAAATTTTGTTGAGAAGTTTTGCATCAATGTTCATCAAAGAAATGGGTCTATAGTTCTCTTTCTTTGATGAGTCCCTGCCTGGTTTTGGGATGAGGGTTATGATGGCTTCATAGAATGTGTTCGGTAGTGAGCTTTCTCTTTCAATTTCATTGAAGAGTTGGAGGAGAATTGGTGTGAGCTCTGCTTTGAAGGCCTTGTAAAATTCCGCTGTAAAACCATCTGGTCTCTCCCCAGGTTCTTGTAACTGATACTCTATTGTCAACTTCTATCAGATCACCTTTGTTAGATTCCACGTGAATGCCATCATGTGCCATTTGTCTTTGTGTGTCTGACTTTATTTATCATAGTGACTTTCAGCTCCATCCATATTGTCAAAGGATTTCACTTTTATGGCTAAATAGTATTTAATTACACATATTCCATCACATATACATGCATGTATACTATATTTTATCACATATGCATATATATTTTATGGAATTTTACATAGTGAGTTCATTCCTTTCATAACTTGCAAAGTGTGCTAGTTCTTTTGGACCCGTGTTCTTTGATGAGAAATGCACTATATTCACATGCTTTAAGGTGTTATAGAAGGTTTTTCATTCACTGCTTTTCAAGATTTGTATTGTTCTTTCTACTGACTCATTTATTTTCAAAATATTATTTGAAAGCTTGGTTTTAAAATAACTTGCTAGCAACTTGAACCTGTATTTCATATTGATATTTTGCACAGCAGAAGAAATGTTTAAGAAAATAATGGAAAATATTGTTTTGATTTGCATTTCTTTTATGGCTAGGGAGGTTGAGCATTTCTTCATGTGTCTATTGGCCATCCTTCTTTCTTCTTCAGAGAAGTTTCTCTTTAAGTCTTTAGCCCACTTATTTATTGGGCAGTTGTTTCTTTGAGGATTTGTTGTTGGGGGATTTAAATTTTTGACTTCCAAGTATATTTTAGATATGAGACCCTTGTCCATTGTATGGCTAGTGAAGATCTTCTCCCAATCCGTGGGCTTTCTATTGATCTTGGTAGCTATGTCCTTTACCATGCAAAAGCTCTGCAACTTCATGCAATCCCATTTGTCCAACCTTTCTTTGATTTGTTGTGTTTCCAGGTCTCTATTTAGAAAATTTCGACCTGAGCCAAGGAGACCTAGGGTTTCTCCTATTCCATCCTATAATGTTTTCAGAGTGTCTGCTTTGACTCCGAGGTCTTTGATCCATTTGGAGTTGATTCTGGTGCAGGGTGATATATAAGGATCTAGTTTTAGTTTTCTACAAATAGTTAACCAATTTTGCCAGCACCATTTGCTGAAGAGGCTGTCTTTCTTCCATTCTATTTTTTTAGCTCCCTTATCGAAGACTCCGAGGTCTTTGATCCATTTGGAGTTGATTCTGGTGCAGGGTGATATATAAGGATCTAGTTTTAGTTTTCTACAAGTAGTTAACCAATTTTGCCAGCACCATTTACTGAAGAGGCTGTCTTTCTTCCATTCTATTTTTTTAGCTCCCTTATCGAAGATTAGATGGCTATAGGTCTGTAGGTTCATTTCTGGGTTTTCAATTCTATTCCTCACACCAGTTAGAATGGCAAAAATCAAGAACTCTAATAACAACAGATGCTGGAGGAGATGTGGACAGAAGGGAACCTTACTTCATTGTTGGTGGGAGTGTAAACTTGTTCAACCACTTTGGAAAGCAGTATGGAGGTTCCTCAAAAGGCTTCACATAGAGCTCCCCTATGATCCAGCAATCCCACTTTTGGGCATTTACCCAAATGTTTACAAACAAGACCACACAAAAGCTACCAGCACAACTATGTTTATTGCAGCATTATTTACCGTAGCTAAGATATGGAACCAACCCAGATGCCCCTCAGTAGATGAATGGATCAAGAAAATGTGGTATATATACACAATGGTATTCTATGCCTCCATCAGAAAGAATGACATTGCCCCATTTGTTAGGAAATGGAAAGGCTTGGAAAAAATTCTATGAAGTGAAGTAAGCCAAGCCCAAAGAAACATAGGTCCCATGGTTTCCCTTATTTGCAATATCTAGTATATGTGAGTCAAGCAGAAAAGGTCAGATAATGTGATGTTAGGAAAATGAACCCTTAGATATGTATTTTAATGTTTTTGTTTCTTTCATGCATGTGTTTCTAACACATTTATAAGATTATTTCTTTGTTGCTTTGTATGTCCCTCCCCCACAGTGTAACCCCCGCTTTCACTATATTTGATGTCAGTATAACATGTGGAGGAGATGGGGACAAACAAGTCGTTTAAGGATTCAGGTGGACCTGTTGCAACAATGAGAAGTACAAAATGTCATGTCAAAACCAGCTTTACAATGTCGGTGTGTGTGTGGGGGAGGGGGGTATGATGGGGGGGGGAGGGGGGAGGCTGGGAAGGGAGGTGAAGGGTAAACAAAGGAGGAGGCTGCAATGCTTGGTAAGAAATGTATGCATTATCCTGCCCATGTAATTGTAACCCCTCTGTACAGTATGTTCTCAAATAAAATAAAATTAAGTTAAAAAAAAAAAGATTATTTCTTTGTTGCTTTGTATGTCCCTCCCCCACAGTATAACCCCTTCTTTCACTATATTTGATGTCGGTACAATTTGTGGAGGAGAAGGGGAAAAACAAGTCATTTAAGGATAACTGTGGACCCGTTACAACAATGAGAAGTACAAGTTGTCATGTCGAAAACGAACTTTACAACTTTGGTGGTGGGGGGGGGGATGAGGGGGCAGGTGGGAGGCTGGGAAGGGATGTGAAGGGTAAACAAAGGAGGAGGCTGCAATGCTTGATAAGAAATATACTCATTATCTTGCCCATGTAATTGTAACCCCTCTGTACAGTCTGTTCACAATAAAAAATAAAAATGAAAAGAAAGAAAATAATGGAAAATAAAGTAATACAATTTGTTACATAACCAATCTAAGCAGTACAGAAAACCGCTAACTAGGATAAATACCACAATACCATTCCCCCAGGTCTTATGCCTTTACATTACACACATCAGGGTTAAAACTGATGAAAAGAGAAAAATATAGAGAACATCCCCAGAAAAACATACATTTAGTAAAAAGGTATAGCAATAAGAATTACAAGATGTGTCTTAGAAACTAAAGCTATATAGTGTATCTGAAGGGGAGTATTCTTTATAATTTTACTGTGACTCAGTTCTGAAGTTAGACTTCCTGCTTTTCTTTTTTTCCTTGCTTTATTTTATTTATTTTACAGTGCTTGGGAATGAACCAAGGTCCTTGCAAATGGTAGTCAAGTGCAGTACTCCTGTGTCACATCCAACTGAGGTATCTTATTGGTTAAAAAAAATAATAACCACAATATCAATGTCTCCACCTTTAATTGAAAAGGATTTACTTGACGGCGATCTATTCTGGTATTGACACTAACTGTATGTCTCCAGATATTGGCATATTTACTTTAGGTTTGTGTCTTTAATAGCATTATAGGACAAGGTGTCTGATTGTCCTGGATTGGTTACCTTCAGTGTTAACTTGTATGTCAAAGTTTTTATTACATTAAGACTGAATTTTGTAGAGATTCTAGCTGTGTAAAATGTTCAAATTTCTGTTCCAGTGTTTATAAAAAATTGATTACCTTCTAAGTATAGTTAAGGAGCATAAAAAATTTTAACCACTTTTTAAGAAAACAAAATTTTATTGGTAGACAGAATTATGTACACATTTAAATGTTATAACACACACACACATATTTTTTAGCAGGCCAAGCAAAGAAAGATCCATGTATTATAATGCAGTAAGGACTTATAGAACTTGAATGGTGGTATTTAGACGATTAGTACAGAAGATATCAGTCAACTGTATGTCTGCATTGAGCATTGTTACTATATAGTTCAAGGACTTAAAGCAGTTAGGCAGATAAAATTACTGAAGATAGTTTGGGCTTGTATGGGATTGAATTAGTAAAGGCTAGATGGTGGAGTGCTTGAATATTAAAATGTATTATTTTATCTCACTTTATGTTTTTTGTGATAGGCTCTCACTCTGTAGCCCTTGCTGCCCTGGAATTTGCCATCCTCATACTTTAGCTTCCCTAGTGCTGGGATTAAAGTCACGTATCTACAAACCTGGCAGGAATTTTATTTTCAATGTAGTATGAAACCTTTAAAACAAATCCAGGCCAGGTACCCATAGCTCACACCCATAGCTCAATCCTAACTACTCAGGAGGCTGAGATCAGAGGATCATGCTTCAAAGCCTGGGCAGGAAAGACTATGAGATTCTGATCTGCAGTTAACCACCAAAAAGCAGAAAGTGAAGCTGCGGTTAACATGGTATAGCAGTAGCCTTGAGCAAAGAAGCTCAGGGGCAGCTCCCAGGCCCTGAGTTCCAGTCCCAGGATGGTCATGCACATACACACATGCACACACTCATGCATGCGTGCATGTGCACACACAAATTCGAGAATGGTTTATAAATTTTAAAACTTTAAGCCCAATGTAAAAAAGTACAGACATGCCAAAAGGTAATGACAATAGATTGAATACTTTAGCACAGTTGAAATATACAGATGTACCCTCTAACCCTTGTATTCTTCCTCCTCCCCAAACCCTCACATAGTATTGTTATGTATATTTTTAAATTTTTACTATATATACATGTATTCCTAAACCTTATATAATGTTTTCTAGGGGATTTGAACTCAGAGCCTCACACATGATAGGCTGATACTTTATTGCTGAGCCATGCCTGCGTCCTCTATGTTTTTGTATACTTTTAATTTTTTATGTTTTTTGTACTATATACATTCTTCTGCAACTTGTTTTCAATTGACATTGTTCATGATAATTCATGCTTAATGTGTATAACTTCATTAATTTTCATTGGTTCATAGCATTCATTTTTAGCAATAGAACACATTTATTTTTCCATTCCCTTAATGGATATTATTGTTACTTTCCTATACTATTTTCATAAAAATAATAATTTTATGAACAACCATATACATACCTCTTTGGACCCACTTGAGAGTTTCCCTATTTTACCACATAATAGGTACATGACTTCTGGTAGATAGATCACTTAATGCATGCAAACTTCAGTTTTATCTAAATATGGAATAATACTTTCAGAGTTAAACTAGAAAATACTGAACATTCAATGTACAATGTGTACAAGACTATGTTTGCAGTATTTCAAGTGTAAAACCTTTACTAGCTGTTGTTGCTGTGATTTAGAAGCATCTTTATATTCCATGCACCTTGTGTAATGCAATGCTAGTTATCATTCTCAGATCTCAATTTAAGTCTTACATCCTTCATGCTGGTAAAATGATAACCTCTATTTTATGACAGTGAGTATCAGTAGCCTCAAGCAAATAGAACAGGAATTTGTTGTATATTATCAGGTTTTTATTAAAGTGAATATTTACCCACTTGCTTCTTAGAATTATTCTGGTTTCTTTATAGCCATTTTTATTTATGTTATTCTCATGACAAGTAATCTTTAAGATTGTAGAATTGTATTATATTTACTTGGTTTCCATAACATTATATGCTAAATCCTACCCTTTTTTCATCACTCATGCACTAAGCTAGAAATTTGAATGCAAAGGTTACTACAGAGATTGTTTACCTCCAAACTGTCCTATGAAGCGTAAAATAGTTTTCATGGATTAAGAAAAGTATCTTTAAAAATAATCTAAATTGAAGGAGGCAAAATTCTAGTAGAGTAGAAATGAGAGTACCATTTTCATTGATCTTCTAGGAAAATCCAACTGATAATAGTATAAGTTGTACTATAATAGAGCCCTAATCTGTGAGCATTGAGATGCTAAGGATTTATAGCTTAGCTATTCCTGTAGGTTTTTCACAGAGTTTTGATCTCAGTATTTAATTCCTTTGAAGCAGACTGAAATGTTGATGAGCAAGAACCAAATTGAACAGGTACATTTTTGTAGTTTGGTTGTTGTAGTTGGGTTATTTGTTCTTCAGTACCACTATGTTTTCAAAAGTTTTGTAAGAAAACAGGAAAAAAATTTAATTTCCTCTTTCAGCAAAGTATCTGCTTTTCATATACCAGTACAATAAATAATACTGCAGCTGAAAGACTCAGCTGTTCTCAGTAGATTTAATAATACTTTATTCTCTTAGAGATAATCCACCTACTCATTTTCACAAGAAAATAAGTACTCATATATATATGTACATATGTGTGTGTATATATATATATATATACACACACATATATATACATATATATGTGTATACACACACACACACACACACACACACACACACACACACACACACACACACACACATATGTATGGCCCCTGTTAGTAACTCACTGTGATTACTCTAAAACAGGACACCCTTGTGTAAGACTTTTATGTTACTGTCAAGAAATAGCTCTTAGTCTGTATCTCCAAAATGAAACATTAACACCTTTTCTCTTTTCAATTTCAGCTAGAAAAATACAGTAGTATCTCAGTGAAAACAGAAGATGGGTTTATTGGTGCATGTTTATTATTAGAAACTTTATTATCCTTGGGAAACAGTATAGGAGATGCAGGAACACATTCCAGATTTCAGAAATGAAGATATGTTTCCCTGGGAAACAGAGGCAAGACCTGTTCTGTATGAAGTTGGACTAGTTACTAGGATCAGAAAAAATGACACTGGCACTAATGAACATGTTTCAAGTCAGTCTACTGAAGAGCTGTTAAACATGGAGGAAATGTATTTATCAAGTTTCCTGGGGAAAGCATTACTTGGTAATATGTTTTGAAAAGCATCTGTCAAAAGAAGTGGCTGGACTAGAAAATCTTTTATTTCTATCTATCTATCTATCTGTCTGTCTGTCTATTTACTTACTTATGGTCATGGAGCTTGAACTCAGGGCCTGGGTGCTGTCCCTGAACACTTTTGCTCAAGGCTGATGCTGTACCATTTGAGCCACAGCTCCATTTCTGGTTTTCTGGTGGTTAATTGGAGATAGGAGTCTCATGGATACTTTTCTGCCCAGACTGACTTGGAGCCATGATCATTAGATCTCAGCCTCCTGAGTAGGTAGGATTACAACAGTAAGCCACCAGTGCCTGACCAGAAAATATTTTGAGTTTGAAATTGGGAACTTGTGCTTGGTAAGCACCATGCTCCTAGACTAAGGACTACAAGATCTTTAAAAACTCTTAGCATTTTGAGACAGAAATTCTCATGCCGATTAGGTTGATATGTCTAATATACAACCCTTAAGTTTAAAACCAATCTCTCCTTTTACAATTTTTGTTGAACTCAGTAATCACTAGTGTATTCACCAGCATTTCTTAAACTTTTAGGCCAAATTCTGTTCCTTTTATCTATTGTTATCTCTTTTTTTATTGTGAAAATACTGTACAGAGTAGTTACAATTACATGGGCAAGATAATGAGTACATTTCTTATCAAGCATTGTAGCCTCCTCCTTTGTTTCCCCTTCCCATACCTTCCCATCCTCCCAGGCCCCCCTATCCAATCCTCCTCCCCCCCCCCACCAAAGTTGTAAAGTTTGTTTTCCACATAACGACTTGTACATTGCAGCAATGAGATGTACAAGTTGTTATTGTTATCTCTTATCTACTTTTATCTATTATTAGAAGAGGTTAAATATTATCAGTTTTATAGCTCTACCTCTGTTTTATTCACAAGTGTGTGTACATTAGTTCTACAGACTGTGAAATTACCAAGAAAAAAAAATCTTCCTTTATTGAGAAGGCAAAGGAAGAAAGAAAGAAAGAAAGAAAGAAAAGAAAGAAAGAAAGAAAGAAAGAAAGAAAGAAAGAAAGAAAGAAAGAAAGAAAGAAAGAAAGAAAGAAGGAAGGAAGGAAGGAAGGAAGGAAGGAAGGAAGGAAGGAAGAGAAAGAAGTAAACTAACAATTGTAAAACAATTTGGGGCAAATGACTGTAGAAAATGAAAATGTGGGGGGGAAAGAGTTGAAAGAGAAGAAAAGTAGGAGCAGTTAGAGATGGAAAGGGTGGTAAACTAAAATGTTCTTCTGTTCCCCATCCAAATATAGTGATCCAAGTATTTATAAATAGCTCTGTGGTGATGGTATCTTCCTATAGAACAGCTCTTCCGAAAGTAGTCACACACGGAAAGAGAAACTTCCTTTTTTTTTTCTTTCCCAGAACTGAGGACCAAACTCAGGGCCTTGCATTTGCCAGGCAGGCACTCTTGCGCTGAGCTAAACCCCCAGCCCCTAGAGAGAGAAACTTCTTTTTAAATCTTCTTCTGGATCTTTTAGCCTCCTCCACAAAATGAGATCTAATAAAAGGAATATTTCTTATTTTATTATTTTTTAGCACCCAGCTGAAAACAATATGACTTTTTTCTGTCAGTTGTGGGGCTTGAACTCAGGGCCTGGATACTGTCCCTGAACCTCTCTGTGTTCAAGGCTAGTATTCTACCACTTTAGCCACAGAACCACTTCTGGGTTTTGAGTGGTTACTTAGAGATAAGAGTCTCACGGAGACTTTTCTGCCAAGGCTGGCTTTGAACTGTGATGGTCAGATCTCAGCCTCCTGAATAGCTAGGATTACAGGCATGAGCCACTAGTACCCAGCTCAGTATGACTTTTTTATGTGTATGTGTACCACTCTTGGGGCTTGCAATGTTTCAAAGTTTGATACAATAATATTCACATTAATTTCACCAGGAAATTTAATGTGCAAAATAGAATGCTATTTAAAGTAAGAAAAAAAGAATTTTTGCTCTGTTGGCCACTTAGAGATAGTCTTTAGCCATATGCTGGTGCTCACACCTGTAATCCTAGCTACTCATCAGTTTGAGATCTGAGGGACATGGTAGAAAGCCAGCCTAGCTACTCATCAGTTTGAGATCTGAGGGACATGGTAGAAAGCCAGCCTGGGCAGGAAACTTTATGAGACTTTTCGCTCCAATTAACCAGCAAAATGCCAGAAGATGAGCTGTAGCTCAAATGGTACAGTACTAGCTTTGAGCTTAAAAGTTAAGGGAGGGCACCCATATCCTATGTTCAAGCCCCAGGACCAGTACAAAAAAAATGAAGGAAGGAAGAGAAAGAAAGGAACAAAGAAATTTGGGCAAAGAATATGTTTATGAGACTACTTGTCATTCTTCACTCTAGCAAATTTTTGTCTAAGATTTTTGCATCAAGACAAAATGTATTTGTGATCAATTGTGATAAGTTCATTTGTGGTGGGGCTTCATTATGTTCCTCAAATGCTTCAAAGTCTTGGAGCCTGTAAGCACATGCAAAATTTTCAAATATATTTTGAGAGAAGGTAGTTCATAATTTCCCTCAAATTTTCAAAAAATTAAGAACAATATGTCAGTCTTAGAATTTTAAATTGGCTTTAGGATCTTTAGTTTTTTGCCTCCACCAACACTTGTCTCATAAGCTTCCAATACATGTTATATAAAAGAACTTAATACATTCTCTATTTATTCTACTGAATTTACAACTATGGATTGTTTATTACCTAGTTTTCAGGTCTTCAGTTCTACAAAATCCTTTTGATACACATGTGATTACTCATATCAAATCTATATTTTAGTAGAAAAAGTTACACATATAAAATAGGGTATTATATTTGATAAATACCAGATTACTGCCTCATGCAAATAAGAGCTATATGATTCAGAGTAATGACTTTGAGTGAACTAGGCTTTCAGAGAAATACAAGGGTTAGTAAGTATATTTATTCAACAGTGATTTTTGAATGCCAGATATTTTGGATACAGGATTGAGAAGGGTATTCTAGTAGGGAAAATAAAGTTAGTGAGGAATGTGTGTAGACATATTGGGGCTGAAAAACACACTAATTTGCTAGTCAGAGGGAGTATGGACTATGGTCAGAGTGTGTATGTTTGTTGAGTTAGGAGAATAATGCAGTAATTTAGAAAGATTGATTCAGAGGGCTGGAACTGGTGGCTCACACCTGTAATCCCAGCTAGACTTAAACTGAAGTAGGATTGTGGCTTATAATGCAAAGATCCTTGAGTTTAGTGCTCAGTACAGTGAAACCAAAACAAGCCAAAAGATTAATTCAGAAGTTCTGTATTCTTTATTCATCTTGTTTGGAACTTTTATAGCATTTAAATGCTAAACTGATAACAGCTTCAAAAGCATCTCATTGTAGTTTTAATCACTTTTCAAGTAAATAGACGGTTAGATTGTAATTATTTTCTGAATATTACATATGTACAAGTATGCCTGTAAAAGGGTCAATTAAATGGTTTTTAAAAAATCTAATTATTGATTTTGACATTCCTCATTATTTGTCTCAACACAAGTAACATAGACTGACTAGACTAAAGATGAATTGTACTGATCTGATGTGCTGTCATTTCTATAGGATTGTAGTATGTTTATTTGTATACTTACTACATGTTTTATTTTTAATTTTCTAATTCTTAGATTTTTTTTGTTGGTCGTGGGGCTTGAATTCTGGGCCTGGGCCCTGTCCCTCAGCTCTTCAGCTGAAGGCGAGCACTCTACCACTTGAGCCACAGCTCCACTTCCAGTTTTCTGGTGGTTTATTGGAGATAAGAGTCTCACTGCCTTTCCTGCCCAGGCTCTCTTTGAATCCTGATCCCAAGATCTCAGCCTCTTGAGTAGCTAGGATTACAGATATGATCCACCAGCGCCTAGCCTTAGATTTTTATTTATGTAAGGAATTTTTTATACCATCAAGTGAGTGTTACCCAGTAATAATACAGCACAATTTTTAAATGATCAAAAGTTTACAAATTCCAAAACAATTTAGTTCTTTTATAATCTATCTTAATTAAAATAGTATTTGAAATATTTTATAGTATTCAGCAATTTAAAAAGACAGCCATATTAAGTGGAATAGTTATTTGTTCTGGCTAACTTTGATACGCTTTCTCTCTCTTTTTCTATTGTGAAAATACCTTACAGAGGGGTTACATGTACATGGGCAAGATAATCAGTACATTTCTTATCAAGCATTGTTGTCTCCTCCTTTGTTTCCCCTTCCCTTCACATCCCTTCCCCCCATCCTACCCCCAGTTCCCCCCCCCAAGTTGTAAAGTTCGTTTTTCGACATAACGTCTTGTACGTCTCATTGTTGCAATGGGTCCACCTGTATCCAATTTAAATTATTTGTTTATTCCCTTCCCCTTAACAAATTATACCACCATCAAATACAGTGAAAGCAGGGGTTATACCATGGGGGAGGGACATGCAAAGCAACAAAGAAATCACCTGATAAATATGTTAGAAACAATCGCATGAAAGAAAAAAATTTGAATACTTATCTTGAGGTTCATTTCACCTAACATCAACTTATCTGGCCTTTTCTGCTTGTCTCAGACATATACTAGTTATTACAAATAAGGGAAACCATGGGACCTATGTTTCTTTGGGCCTGGCTTACTTCACTTCATAGAATTTTTTCCAAGTTTTTCCATTTCCTAACAAATGGGGCAATGTCATTCTTTCTGATGGAGGCATAGAATTCCATTGTGTGGTCTCATATCTAAAATATACCAGGAACTCAAAAACTTAAATCCCCCAACAACAAATCCTCAAAGAAACAACAGCCCAATAAATAAGTGGGCTAAAGACTTAAAGAGAAACTTCTCTGAAGAGGAAAGAAGGATGGCCAATAGGCACATAAAGAAATGCTCAACCTCCCTAGCCATAAAAGAAATGCAAATCAAAACAACATTGAGATACCACCCCACCCCAGTTAGAATGGTTATAATCAAGAACTCTAATAACAACAGATGCTGGAGGGGATGTGGACAGAAGGGAACCTTAATGCATTATTGGTGGGAGTGTAAACTTGTTCAACCACTTTGAAAAGTAGTATGGAGGTCCCTCAAAAGACTCCACATAGGGCTCCCCTATGACCCAGAAATCCCACTTTTGAGTGTTTACTCAAATGATCACAAACAAGCTTATACTAAAGGTACCAGCACAAGTATGTTTATTACCATAGCTAAGATGTGGAACCAACCCAGATGCTCCTCTGTTGATGAATGGATCGATAGGCTTTTTAAATGTTGGAATTTTAATTATGACTAAAAAATTACAACTCATATATGCTGTGTAATTCCTACCCATCTTTTTTTTGGGGGGGTGGGGTCCGGTCATGGGGCTTGAACTCTGGGCCTGGGCCCTGTCCCTCAGCTCTTCAGCTCAAAGCTAGCGCTCTACCACTTGAGCCACAGCACCACTTCCAGCTTTTTTTCTTTTTGCTTATGTGGTGCTGGGGAATCGAACCCAGGGCCTCATGCATACAAGGCAAGCACTCTACCACTGAGCCACCTTCCCAGGCTGATTCCTATCCATCTTAAACCAGAGGTTTGAACTCTTTCGTCATCACTTACTGTCTTTGCCAATTGTATAGGTGTTATTTAAATAGATGTGGATGGATATTGAACCCAGCAATAACCTTTGTAAATGAAAATAGTGTCTTGTAAAGGTTTCTGGTACTAGATACGATATTAAGTATATACAACTTGTTGTTCTTGTGAGTAGCGTGACATGCTTACTAAATAAAATGCAGCATTTTTCCAGGTGGTTTCTGTCCTCCAAAGAGCTTATGTCAATTTACTCATCTGGCCCATTCCAAATATTATATTTTCTGTGCTATTAACATGTTTTCTAGGGATTTCACAGACAAATGTTAGTCACTTTCCTATTACTAATTTTTTGTGTCCCAATTTTGGAGCTTGAACTCATGGCTGGGCACTGCCCCTTAGGTTTTTCACTCAGACTGGCACTCTACCACTTGAGACACAGCCACATTTCTTTCTTTTGGGTGGTTAATTGAAGATAAGAGTCACACACTTTCCTCCCTGGGCTGGCTTTGAAATGCAATACTCAGATCTCAGCCTTCTTAGTAGTAGGATTACAGGTGTGATCCACTGGCGCCTGGCTCATTACTGTTTTATTATACCACAGGTAATATTTCATCTTGAGATTTATCTTGACATTATTTCACTTTTAAAAGATGTGCTACATTGAGGATTTGTTGTTGGGCGATTTAATTTTTTGAGTTCCAGGTATATTTTAGATATATTTAGATTTGTCCGTTGTATGGCTAGTGAAGATCTTCTCCCAATCTATAGGCTTTCTATTGATCTTGCTGCTATGTCCTTTGCCATGCAGAAGCTCTGCAATTTCATGCAATCCCAGTTGTTCAACCTTTCTTTGATTTGTTGTGTTTCTGTGTCTCTATTACAAAAATTTTGGCCTGTGCCAAGGAGACCTAGGGTTTCTCCTATTCCATCCTGTAATGTTTTCAGAGTGTCTGCTTTGACTCCAAAGTCTTTGATCCATTTGTAGTTGATTCTGGTGTAAGGTAATATATAAGGATCTAGCTTTAGTTTTCTACAAGTGATCCCCTCAGTAGATGAATGAATCAAGAAAATGTGGTATATATACACAATGGAATTCTATGCCTCCATCAGAAAGAATGGCATTGCCCCATTTGTTAGGAAATGGAAAGACTTGGAAAAACTTATATTAAGTGAAGTAAGCCAGGGCCAAAGAAACATAAGTCCCATGGTTTCCCTTATTTGCAATAACTATGTCTGAGACAAGCAGAAAAGGTCACATAAGTTGATTCTAGGTGAAATGAACCCCAAGATAAGTATTCAAATGTTTTTTTCTTTCTTGCAATTGTTTCTAACATATTTATAAGATGATTTCTTTGTTGCTTTGTATGTCCCTCCTCCACAGTATAACCCCTGCTTTCACTGTATTTGATGTTGGTATAATTTGTGAAGGAGAAGGGAAAAAACAAATCGTTTAAATAGGGATACACGTGGATCCATTGCAAAATGAGATGTACAAGACATTATGTCGAAAATTGAACTATACAACTTTGGCCGGGCGGGGGGAGGTTGATGGAGGGGGGTTGGGAGGGCTGGGGGAATTTGGGGGTGGGAGATGGGAAGGGATGTGAAGGGGAAACAAAGGAGGAGGCAAAAATGCTTGCCCATGTAATTGTAACCCCTCTTTACGGTATTTTCACAATTAAAAAAAAAGATGTGCTACAGCGTACTACTTTCTCTTAGTGTTTCTTAATATTTAGATTCAAGAAAATACCAGCTCTTATGCACCATTGAAAATGGTGGTTTGGATGTGGACAACAGAGCAGAAAAATGGAAGAACCTGAGTTCTTGATAAGCCTCTCAATCAACCAGTCTTAAGGTTCTGCTTTCGTCTATGCTTTCTACTATATAGAGAATAGGTATTTTACATTGTTGAAGTCAGTTTGAGTTGGAGATTCTAAAACTTTCATCAAAGATATACTAAATGATATTTTTATCTATACTGGATTATTGTGAAGACTTAAAAGACTTAGTGTAGATAAAGCTCCTTGGACACAGAATGCATTGGCTTAAATATCCTTATGAGTTCCAGTATTGTGAGGTATGGCACAATATTGTACCACTACCAAATTCCAGGACTGGTCCCTATTTGTAATTTTGTTGCAGCTTCTCTTATTTTCGCAGCCATTGTGAGCCTCTGTGACTGTCATTTGTTCTGCATTTATTCCTATTTTTTTTCATCAACTCTTTATGTGTTCCACATAGAACCTAGCCTTTTAGAAAAAAAAAAAAATATAACAAGTAGCCAGTTAGGGTAATTCAGCATTTTGGTCTTTCAGTTGATTAATTGCTAGATAATCAGGGACATCTTTTGGGCCACAGAATACTTCGAAATGATGTTTTGCCTCTTTACTGCTTAAGAACCCTTCTAGGAGTTCTAAAAGCTCTAGTTTAGATCCACTATACTTTAGAGTAAACATGATTTATGAAGGAGAAAAGTTTCCAAAAATGTCCTAGTAGGAAAAAAAATCTCCTTCATTTGTAATCACATACCATACAGGAGAGGATATGATTAAAGTACATTATATGAATATATGAAGATAGCATAATGAAACCATTAGCAATTGTAAAATGGCTGTATTCTGTGGCTCATGTATGTTGTAGTCCTAACTACTTGGCAGATGGAGATTTGGAGGATTATGGTTTGAGGCCAGACTACACAGAAAAGTTCACAAGATCACATCTCAATAAAAAGCTATGTGTGTGTCCTATGCTAGCTATGTAGGAAATATTAATAGAAGGTTGAGGTCCAGGCTTACCTAGGCAACAAGACCTTACTCAAAATATAAGGAGCTCAAAAAAGTCTGGAGGCATAGTTCAAGTGGTAAAGTACTTGCCTAGAAAGTATGAGGCTCTGAATTTAAGCTCTAGTACAATCAAAAAGTAACTTAACTGTGCGTAACTGGTGGCTGATGCCTATAACCTTACCTTAGCTATCAGGAGGCTGAGATCTAAGGATTGAGGTTCATAACCAGTATAAGCAGTGTAGCCTGTAAGGTTCTTATCACTAATTAACAACCACAAAAGTCCAAAAGTGGAGCTGTGATTCAAAGTGGCAGAGTGCTAGGCCTTCAGCAAAAAAGCTTAGGGCCAGTGCCCAGGCCTGAAGTATAAGCCCCAGGCCTGTTGGGGAAATAAAACAAACTGAATGGAAGTGAAAGGGAAGGCTAAGAACAAAACAGAAGGAGTAAATATGATCAAAAGACATTGAATGCATATATAGAAATATGACAAGGAAACTTATTTGAATAATATATACTAGTCAGTTTTTTAACAGTCAAGATTGGTGTTAATTAGAGGGAAATAGTTTTTTATATAATGTATTTTTCTCCTCACTTATTTCAGATTGAGGTTGTACTTGATCAAGTGTCCCTATACGCCTTAATAGGTACTAATATGTTTTATAAATATTATTTTCTCTTGGAGTTCATTTCATAAAATATTATTTTATATGATTATATGCACATAGCATCTGAGCCCTTGTCATCTGCTCTTATGTATGTCCTCCTTTGGCTTTAGTCTGTGAATGTCTAGAGTCTTACATAATTTATCATGTCCTCATATATGTCCTGGTAGATGCCCTGTGTGTGTATTCAATGTGTTTATTTGTGGATTTTTTTTATATTTGTGGATTTATAGTCACATTCTAATTACCACAAATGAGGGAAACCATGCAACCTATGTTTCTTTGACTCTGGCTTACCTTGCTTAACATAATTTTCCCCAACTTTTTCCATATCATTGTTTCTGATGGATAAATGAACTCTTAAGAAAAGGAAACAAGGGAGGGGGGTAGGTGGTGAGGTGAGAAGGAAGGGATGATAGGGGGAAAACAAAAGAGGAGGCAACAATTCTCGATAGGAAATGTACTCATTACCTTGCTTATGTAAACTGTACCCCTCTGTATACCAACTCTACATTAAAAATAAAAATGAGTAATATTTTTTAAATACCATGGTCCTTCTGATCTTCCCCTCAAGTACATTGGATCATGGGAATTACCTGTTATACCTGGCCTTCTTCAGTTTTTGTTTTTTTTTTTGCCAATATTGGGGCTTGAACTTGGGGCTTTGCGTTCTTGCTTGGCTTTTATGTTTGTCACCGTGCTCTACCACTTGAGCCAGATGTCCACTTTTATTTTTATTTGCTAATATTGGAGATAAAGGTCTCTCCAATTTGTCTCCCCAGGCTTGCTTCCAAACCATGATTCTCAGTTCTACTTCCCAAGAGGGTGGGATTAGAGCACTCAGCTCCCCACTTCTGTTCTTTTTTTAAGAGAAAACAAGTGACAGTATCACATCTGCTACCAAATTAAACACTTGTAAACTATTAGTGAAATTTAGAATCATACAACTGTCAGAATTTGAAGAAAATTGGATACTTTGTAGTACAACCTCCATTGAAATTACGGAATCTGAGGCAAAACAAGGGACAGTTACTTGTAAAAGGTCACATAGTGAATATCAGAGCTGTGACTAGAGCCCACGTTATTTATTTCCCAGCCTTGTGTTCCTGCAATAGATACCATAATGACCTTTTTTCAGATCTTCACAAATGAACAAGTCTGTGGGCTCTGCAAAGTACAAAGTTCTATTAAGCTTCTAATAGCTGTCCTTAAGTTTGGTGACTAATCTCAACTTGTTATAGCTCATTAGGTACTGGAAATAGACTCACCAAGTTTCTTAGTCAAATACTGAAAAACATTTGCTACCTGCAATTTTGCAAGCACAATTGAATTTTCTTACAAGTCTCAATTTGAAGGTCCATTTGGCTGTTTGCACAGAATACTTGATGCACAGCTGTGTTCCAAGGAACCAGCATCAGGCTTGTTATCAATGAGTCAAAAATATGGCTACTCTTTCTTTGAGTAAGGAGAAAACATTATCATTTTTATGAACTATATTGATCAAAGGACAAATATTGTGTTTTGTTATTCTGTGAGCACAGGATATAATACAACCTACCCTGGTAAATGAAAGAATGAAAGGCTGTTTTGTCATTTCATGTTCTTGCAATGCTACAACCATTATAACCTACCTGTAGCATTTGCTCCTGCTACCAGACTAATGTTTTAAAATATAGAGGTGAATGTGATTAACAAAGTTCTATTGTAGTGTTATTATATATGTTATATTGTAGTGTTGGATCCAAAAGATAAACATTCTTAAACATTCGCAGGATCACTCTCTCCTCAGACTTGTGTCCCTCTCCTCCTCCCCTTCCCTCCTTTCCACTCTCTCTACCTTCATCTCTCACAAACACATATATACTGTGAACATGTGAACATGTCAACAACATGTTTATTCTTTTTTTTTTTTTTTTGTCAATCGTGGAGCTTGAACTCTGGGCCTGAGTGCTGTCCCTCAGATCTTCAGCTCAAAGCTAGCACTCTACCACTTGAGCTACAGCGCCAATTCTGGTTTTCTGGTGGTTTATTGGAGATAAGAGTTTCATGGACTTTCTTACCCAGGCTGGCTTTGAACCATGATCCTCAGATCTCAGCCTCCTGAGTAGCTAGGATTACAGGCGTGAGCCACCAGTGCCCAGCAACATGTTTGTTCTTGAGAGGCTGTTTGAAGGGATTAGAAGGGTGAATATGATAACTTTGTTTATTTATTTATTTATCAGTTGTGAGGCTTGAACTCTGGGCTTGGACCCTGTTCCTGTGTTCTTCAGCTCAAGGCGAGTGCTCTACCACTTGAGCCACAGTGCCACTTCCAGTTTTCTATTAGTTTATTGGAGATAAGAGTCTCACAGACTTTCCTGCCTGGCCTGGCTTTGAACCAGGATCCTCAGATCTCAGCCTCCTGAGTATCTAGGATTACAGGTGTGAGCCACCGGCCAGCTTAAACATGATAACTTTAAAGAATGAACAGATACAAAAATATGTTGTATCTGTCAATGAGGATGTCAAAAGGAAACTCATTGAAAGCTGTTGATTAATAGTGGGTAGGAGGAATGGGGTAAGTGAGAGTAAGGGAGAAGGTCAATCTGCATAAACTACTATATGTATGTATATGCACATGTGAAATACCATGTTGAAGTTCCATTAAACAATAAATAAACACACAAGAAAATGTGTCCTATATGGAGAGTGTTTACTAGTGGGAGGAGGAGGACAAACAGAAGGTGGAAGATCATGAATACAGTCGAAGTACTTTATGTACATGTGTGAAGATGGAACAATGAAGCTTGTTGAAATTGGTCTGGAAGCCAGGCGCCAGTAGATCATGCCTGTAATCCTAGTTAATCAGGCGGCTGAGATCTGAGGAATGAGGTTTGAAGCCAGCCCAGGCAGCAAAGTCTGTAAGATTCTTACCTCCAATTAAATCACAGAAAAAGCTGGAAGTAGAGCTGTGGATCAAGTGGTAGAACACTAGCATTGAGCAAAAGGATCTCTGGCCCAGGCCCAAAGTTCAAGCCTCAGGACTAGAAAATAAAAAATTATAAGAGAGAAAGAGACAAAAGAAAGAGAAAAAAAGAAAGAAAAAGAAAAAAAGAAATCGGTCTGGAGGGGTTGGGAAGGTGGCTCAGTGGTAGAGCACTTGCCTTGCATGCCTGAGGCCCTGGATTTGATTCCTCAGCACCACATAAGCAAAAAGAAATTGGTGTGGGAAGACGGAGACGAGAGTGACTGATACCATGAGTCTTTTCCATATAGACTTGTCAAAATAAAACCCCCTTGATGCTAATAGAAATATGAAAAAATCCATATTTATTAACTGCCAAAAATCAATAAAAGATAAGGGGCAGTTACATTTCTCAGCCTAAGTATTTTATGTTTTATTTTTCCTATGTTATAGAGGTTCTCAAACTATCCGTGGAAAATAAGTATATATTGTGTCCCTGATCTCAATGAGTTAATAGTGTATTGTTAATTCAGTAACTAGTTCTAAATGCAACAAGATGCTCAAGTAAGAGATAGGGAGAAGTAAAAGTAAGATTCCTTACATAGATTGGAGAAAAATTATAGAGAATATGAAAAGAACAAAATGATTTTAAGTACCATATTCATAAAGAGGAGACCAATTTATTTTCTTGAGCCAGGATAGTGATCTGATTGACAAAATAATATCTTGAATTGGCTAAGAAACTGAGAATGACAGTGATGAAGATGGTGTTAACAGCTAAAGTATATTGAGTCCTCTCTGTGTATCTGGGAAATGGGTAATACATGTGTGGAAATTGACACCAAGTATGATCATTTGTTCAAAGCCACATTGTGAATAAGTAGTTGAGATAGAATTTGAATCCAAGTCTAATGCTGAAATCTCTACTCCTTTCAATGCTTTGTCAAACAGATAAGAAGGGCCTGGCCTGGGTTGGTAGTCCCTGTAGTATCTTGTGCCTACCAATACCATAACAATCAATACCCTTAGGCTACTGTTCTTATATGACTGTGTACCTATCTCCTATTGTACTGTGATTAAGAGAAGATGAATCATATCTTAGTCATCCATGTTACTCCAGTGCAGTGAAATTGTAGAATATATACTTTAGATAATGTTTACTTTCATTTTTTCTGGTGTTTCTGCAGATTAAAATGCCTCCCAAATATGCTAGAGTGATACCTACTGTTCTTAAGTGAGATAGCTTTAATGTGCCTTATAAAGAAATATACATTGATGAATTTCATTTAAGCACATTACAATGTGAGTGGCTATGAGGTCAATGCTAATGAATCAATAAAATGTATTAAATAAGGTGTCTTGAATCAAAAATGAACAAGAATTATATATCGATTGGTTGATGAAAATGAAACCAATGAATTATAGGAAGCTAACTCTGCATTTTCCCCAGGAGCATTGGTTCACAGTAATATTCTAGAACATAACTATCCCAAATAACAAGGACCAACTATATTTTTTTTATAGAAACACAATTATAGTCTTATGAAAATTGGAGAGTTATATGATGTAAATTTTTCGTCTTGCTATTTGTAAATCTCTATATGTCAATCTCTAGGATCTGTTATCTTTTGGATGAAGTCAGTTTTATCTCAATGATATTAAATATGCCATTTATAATTTTAGACTTACATCATTTTATAGTTGTAAATTGTTTTAAATTATGGATTCTCGTTTGTGTGAAAGCTAGATCATCTCTAGTGCTACTTAATTAATGAAAACCTTATGAAGCTAAGCTTTTTAATACCCTCAAACTCTTAATACCTAAAAAAAATCTTACCTGAATTTCTTTTTTCTTTTTAAGTTTTTTTATTGTGAAAATGATGTACAGAGGGGTTACAGTTACATGACTAAGTTAATGAGTACATTTCTTATCAAGCATTGTTGCCTCCTCCTTTGTTTTTCCCCAACCATTCCTTTCCTCCCACTTCCACAATTACACCCCCCCCCCATTGTAAAGTTCATTGTTCAACAGTGTCTTCTTGTACATCTCATTGTTACAATGGGTCAACCTGTATCCCTATATAAACATTTTGTTTTATCCGTCCCCTCCCCACATTATACCAACATCAAATAAAGTGAAAACAGGGGTTATACCGTGGGGGAGGAACATACAAAGCAACAAAAAAAAAATCACATGGTACCTTATAAATATGTTAGAATCAATAACAAGAAAGAAAAAACCACTTGTGTCCCTATCTTGGGGTTCATTTTGCTTAACATCATCTTATCTGGTCATATGTACATACCTTTTGACCTTTTCTGCTTGTCCAAGACATATGCTAGTTATTGCAAATAAGGGAAGCCATGGGACCTATGTTTCTTTGGGCCTGGCTTACTTCACTTAATATAAGTTTTTCCAAGTCTTCCATTTCCTAACAAATGGGGCAATGTCATTCTTTCTGATGGAGGCATAGAATTCCATTATATATATATGTATTATATATATTATATATATATATAATACATATATATATCACATTTTCTTGATCCATTCATCTACTGAGAGGTATCTGGGGTGGTTCCATATCTTAGCTATGGTAAATAATGCCGCCATAAACGTAGTTGTTCTGGTAGCTTTAGTATGGTCTTGTTTGTGATCATTTAGGTAAATGCCCAAAAGTGGGATTGCTGGGTCATAGGGGAGCTCTATGTGGAGTCTTTTGAGGAATCTCCATACTGCTTTCCAAAGTGGTTGAAGAAGTTTACATTCCCACCAACAATGCAGTAGGGTTCCCTACTGGCCACATCCCTTCCAGCATCTGTTGTTATTAGAGTTCTTGATTATAGCCATTCTAACTGGGGTGAGGTAGTATCTCAATGTTGTTTTGATTTGCATTTCTTTTATGGCTAGGGAGGTTGAACATCTTTTCATATGTCTTGGCCATCCTTCTTTCCTCTTCAAAGAAGTTTCTCTATAAGTCTTTAGCCTACTTATTTATTGGGCAGTTGTTTCTTTGGAGATTTGTTGTTGGGGGATTTAATTTTTTCAGTTCCAAGTATATTTTAGATATGAGACCCTTATCTGTTGTATGGCTAGTGAAGATCTTCTCCCAATCCATGGTCTTTCTGTTGATCTTGCTAGCTATGTCTTTTGCCATGCAGAAGCTATGCAGCTTCATGCAATCACATTTGTCCAACCTTTCTTTGATTTGTTGTGTTTCTATGGTCTCTATTGAGAAAATTTTGGCCTGTGCCAAGGAGAACTAGGGTTACTCCAGTTCTGTCTTGTAATGTTTTCAGGGTGTCTGCTTTGATTCCAAGGTCTTTGATCCATTTGTAGTTGATTCTGGTACAGGGTGATATAGAAGGATCTAGCTTTAGTTTTCTACAAGTAGTTAACCAATTTTGCCAGCACCATTTACTGAAGAGGCTGTCTTTCTTTCATTCTATTTTTTTAGCTCCCTTATCGAAGATTAGATGGCTATGGGTCTGAGTGTTCATTTCTGGGTCTTCAGTTCTACGCCATTGGTCCTGAGGTCTGTTCTTGTACCAGTACCAAGCTGATTTGAATACTGTGGGTTTGTAGTAAAGTTTGAAGTTTGATATTGTTATACCTCCAGTACTGTTCTTTCTACTAAGGATTGTTTATGCTATTTGGGGTATTTTATTGCTCCATATGAATTTTTATATTACTTCTTCTATTTCCTTGAATGAGGTTGGAATATTGATAGGTATCACATTGAATTTGTAGATAGCCTTGGGAAGTATTGCCATTTTCACGATGTTAGCCCTTCTGATCCAGGAACATGGGAGGCTTTTCCACTTTCTAAGTTCTGCTTTGATTTCCTTTTTTAGGTTTTTAAAGTTTTCATCACGGAGGTCCTTCACTTCTTTGGTTAAGTTAATTCCTAGGTATTTTATTTTTTGTGGGGCTATTAAAAATGGAGTTGCTTTCCTGATTTCAGCTGCCCTCTTCTCATTGTTGGCATACAGAAAAGCCATTGATTTTTGAGGGTTAATTTTATACCCTCCTACTTTACCAAATTTTCAAATCAACTCTAGGAATTTGGGAGTGGAGTCCGTGGGATTCTTTAAATACAATATCATATTATCTGCGAAGAGGGAGAGGTTTACTTCATTTTTCCCTATTTGGATACCCTTATGTTTGCATCTTGTCTTATTGTTGTAACTACATATTCTAATATTAATTGAAGAGAAGTAGAGAGAATGGACAACTGTGTCTCATTCCTCAGTTTAGAGGAAATGGCTTTAGTTTTTCCATATACAGCCTTTACTGTATTGAGGAATGTTCCATGGATTCCTATTTTTTCCAGAGCGTTCATCATAAAGGGGTGATGGATCTTTTAAAATGCTTTTTCTACATCTATTGAGATAACCATGTAGTTCTTATCCTTGCTCTTGTTGATATGATGAATTATATTAATTGGTTTGTGTATATTGAACCAGCTTTGCATCCCTGAAATGAATCCTGTTTCATCATGTATGATTTTTTTTGATGAAATGTTGAAGTCGATTGGCCAAAATTTTGTGGAGAAGTTTTGCATCAATGTTCATCATAGAAACGGGCCTATAGTTCTCTTTCTTTGATGAGTCCCTGCCTGGTTTTGAGATAAGGGTTATGATGGCTTTATAGAAATAATTTGGTAGTGAACTTCCTCTTTCAATTTTATTGAAGAGTTGGAGGAGTATTGATGTGAGTTCTGCTTTGAAGGCCTTGTAAAATTCTCCTGTAAATCCATTCCATTCTGGGCTTTTTTAGATGGCAGGTCTCTTATTGCTGTTTCTATTTTGATGATTGATATAGGTCCGTTAATTTGGTTTAATTCACCTTGGTATAGTTTTGGCATGTCAATACTTGCTAGGAAATTGTCCATTTCTTCCAGATTCTCAAAGTTATTAGCATAAAGGTTTGAGACATATTCCCTTATAATGTTCTGAATATTGGTTGTTTCTCTGGGGAAGTTTCCATTCTCACCTCTGAGTTGGTTTATATGGGTG
Source organism: Dipodomys spectabilis (assembly GCF_019054845.1). Classification (NCBI taxonomy): domain Eukaryota; kingdom Metazoa; phylum Chordata; class Mammalia; order Rodentia; family Heteromyidae; genus Dipodomys; species Dipodomys spectabilis. The sequence goes on from NW_024871136.1 coordinate 1,005,298, forward strand.
TGTTCTCTTCTTTTTCTGAAAAGATTTGCTAAGGATCTGTCAATTTTATTAATTTTTTCAAAGCACCAACTCTTTGTTTTGTTGATTCCTTCTATGTTTTTTTAAAAAAATTCTGATGTGTTTAATTCTGATTTAATTTTAATTATTTCTTTTCCTCTACTGGATTGGGGTTTAGCTTGCTGCTCTTTTTCAAGGAGGTTCAGATGTCTCATTAAATTGCTGGTTTCAGATCTCTCCAATTTGTTGATGTAGTAACTCAGAGCTATGAACTTGCCTCTGAGTACTGCCTTTGCTATGTCCCAGAGGAGCTGGTAATTTGTGTGTTCATTTTTGTTGAATGTTATGAACATTTGAATTTCCTTTCTAACCTCTTCCATGTGATTCAACAGTGTGTTGTTCGGTCTCAATGTGTTACAGGACTTTCTTTGGTGGCCTTTGTTGTTGAGTTCTAATTTTATTCCCTTGTGATCTGAGAGAATGCAGGGCATAACTTCAATGTTTCTGAATTTGGACGAGTTTGCTTTGTGACCTAAAATGAGGTCTGTTTTGGAAAATGTTCCACATGCTGCTGAGAAAACGTGTATTCTGATGTTACTGGGTGAAATATTCAATAGATGTCTGTTAAAACTAGTTGATCTATGCAGTCGTTTAGATCTGCGGTTTCTCTGTTGAGTTTTTCGGAGTTGATCTATCTAATGGGGATAGTGGTGTGTTAAAGTCCCCGACAATTAATGTCTTTGGATCTATGTGAGATTTGAGCGAAAATAGTGTTTCTTGGATAAATTTGGGTGCTCCTTTATTTGGTGAATAAATATTTAGAATTGTAATATCTTCCTGAAGGAGAGATCCCTTAATTAGTATGTAGTGATCTTATTTATCTCTCTGTTTTAATTTGTTGTCTATTTTTTCTGATATTAGGAATGCAACTCCCGCCTCCTTATGGGGGCGGTTTGCTTGGTATATTTTATTCCAGCCTTTCACTTTCAGAATATGTTTGTTTTTATGGGCAAGGTGTGACTCTTGAAGGCAGCTGATAGAAGTTTCTTGATTTTTAATCCAACTAGACAGTCTGGGTTGCTTGTTTGAGAGTTAAGTCCATTAATGTTGAGAGCTAGGAGTGAAGGGTGTTTGGTAGTTCCAGCTATGGTATCCACTTTCTTGGGGCTGTGACAACTAGGTTCTTCTCATGCTTCTTGGATTCTGAGTTTGGGTGTGGTTTCTTGGCCTTTATTGTGGCCTTGTTGGTTTTCTATGTGCAGGACATCTTTAAATATCTTTCGTCTTTCATAGGGCTTGTTTGGTGGAGATATATTGTTTCAGTTTTTCTTTGCTATGGAAGTTTTTTTTATTTGACCTTCCATTATGAAGGAGAGTTTATCTGGGTACAGTATTCTTGGTTGATAGTTGTTTGTCTTTAGGGCCTGGCATATATAATTCCAGGCTCTTCTTGCTTTAACTGTCTCTGCTGGGAATCTGAGGTTAATCTTATTGGTTTCCTTTTATATGTAATTGGTCTTTTCTTCTTGACAGCTTTAAATATCCTTTCCTTGGTCTGAATTATCCTGTGCAGATTATAATGTGACAGTGGGATGTCCTGTTCTGTTCTGGTCTATTTGTGGTTCTAAAAGCTTCTTGTATCTGAATAGGCCTATCCTTTTGCATGTTTGGGAAGTTCTCTGCTAGGATCCTGTTGAATAAATTTTCCAGACCATTAACTTCTGTCTCTAAGTGCCCCTCTAATACCCATTATCCTCAGATTAGGCCTTCTGATGCTGTCTTCCAGATATTGAATAGATCTATCATATTTCTTGGATTTGTCTTGAATAGTTGTATGTTTTTTCTCTATAGTATCTAGGCTGTCTTTAATCCCTGAGATTCGATCTTCTACATGGTCTAACCTGCCGTCAAGATTTTCTACTTTGTTTTTTATTTCCTTTCTTTCTAAATGGTCAGCTTTGATGGCTTCAAATTCTTTGTTGGAGCTTTGTTTTAGATCTTGTATGAACTTCTTTACTTCCTTAATTTGGTGTTCAGTGTTTATTCTCAAGTCACTTAGTTGATTGGTTATGGTTTCCTTGTGCTCCCTGTCCTTCTGACAAGCTCCATTCAACATTCCTTTGTGGTCTCTGTGGATTCCTTCAGTTGTCTGTTTATGGATTCCATGAATGTCCCTATTGTTGTCTATTCTCATCCTCTTCATGCAAGTCCTCTATTACTCTTTGATTAGTTTCCTCATGCTCACACAATTCCTGTAGTTCTCTTTGACTGTTCTTAGCGTGCTAATGCAATTCCTGTCTTTCTCTTTGACTGTTCTCAGCCTGCTCACACAACTCCTGTATTAATTTTTAGTAGCTTCCTCACGCTCAGATTTCTGTATTAATTTTTGGTTAGCCTCATCATGCTCATGAAGTTCCTCTATTAATCTTTGGTTAGCCTTGTTTCACTCTGTATCAAGCTCACACTGAGTCCTTTGCAGGTTTTCAGTCTTTTCATTCACCATGTTTACTAGTAGTGCTTGTAGAGCGTTTTGGAAACTTTCCTCTGTATTATTCATTAACTGTTCTCTCACCTGATTATCATGAGTGGGAGTTGATATACCTGGACTTGCCATTTTTCTTGTGTTTTGCCCATTTGGTATTAAAGTAACACCAATTTTGTGCTACAACACTATTTTAGGCAAGCATCAACCAGAGTCCTGAGTTGCACAGTCAAAATGGCTGCAGATACAATCTAGTTCAACAGATACAATCTATTCAACATAAAAGAACTATGGATTCATGGGCTAAGACCATCAATGAGGGATTCAGAAGACCAGAAACTAATAGGTTTAGGGAGAATTGTGGGGAAAAATAGGTTTAGAGGGATGTGGAGAAGTAAAAGGAAGGAGTGAATTTAACCAGATCCTAATCTCAGAGAAGAAATGGATAGAACAGAAAGGAAGGACAGAGATAAATAAACAAGAAAAATGAAAAAACAAAAATTTAAATTTAAAAACACCTAAAAATTATGCAACTATAAAGAAATGATATTGGGAGAAAAAAAAGGATAGGATGAGAAGAGAGAGATAAAAAGGAAAAATAAAAAAATTTAAATGGAATACGTAAAAATTATATAGTTATAAAGATATAATACTACTATTAAGGAAGTTAAGCCTAAGAGGTTGTGAATTAAGTAATAAATTTCTGAATTAAGTATGTACACAATGAGGGATAAGATCTAATCATCGAGGACGGGTATATATCTGGGGATGAACAGAACAGCAATTAAATCACTGAAAAAAGAAAGGAAAAAAAATGGGCCAAAAAATTAAAAGAGATTTTAAACACACACACACACACACACACACACACACACACACACACACACACACACACACACACACACCTAAAATAAAAATTATGAAGGAAGAAAACATTTAAAAAAAATTTTAAAGTTGGAAAAAAGAGTTCTTTTATTTTTTGGGGAGAGGTGGGGGAAGAACTTGTATCTCCTCTGTGTCCCTAACCAGTCTCTTGATGGAGTCTCTGGTCTGCCTGTAGTATTTGGTTTTCCTGTGGCTTGATTGGTTTTTCAAATCAGTTTGTGTGAGCAGGTAGAAAGAAGCTCTACCTTCCCAGGACTTTGTGATCCTTGTCCCAGACTAGTTCAGTGGGAGGTAGATCTGCTTTGAGTATCAAAAAAGATGGAGATGGCTCTTTCCTCTAGCTTGGAGTTTCTGTGATGAGGCTAGGTTGTGGGTAGGGTTGAGGCCTATCAGTAATCAGTAGCATTTCCCTGAGACACTCACAGAGCCCAGCCTGGAGCCATTCTCAGGGTTTCTGTTTACTGAGTTTCAATTGTTTGTCTTTCACCCTTCCTGCTGTCTAGGCTGAAGTAGGGAGGGGCAGACTCTGGCTCTGTTTACCCAGTGAAGAAAGTTACTGCTTTTGGGGCAGTGCTGCCTCTATCTGGGAAGGGCAACTTTCCCATGGGTGGAGCTCAGTCTGGCAGGTCTGGTCAGGTTGTATGACTTGTGGAATGGCTCCTATTGTTTTTTTCCAAGGCCTGAGTTGGAGCTAGCTGCATTGCTGAGGCCTTTGTCATTATCAAAGATGGAGATTTTCTCTGGTGGTGGGGGAGGTGCTACCTTCCCACTGCTGCTCCATGAGAAGGGGTGAAGATGTCTTGAGGGTACTCATGCAAGTCCCTGGTCTGCGATCAGCAGGATGAAGATTTCTGCTCCTTGTCAGTTTTTGCTGGTGGTGAGTAGAATCCACTTGCACACCACGTCTGGCACGTTTGTCCTGGTCTCTCTCTGTTGATACGGTGGCCATTGCCATGGTGCCATTGGTATACTTGTGTAATTCTCTAGACTAGGACTGTTCACTGGAACACTAAGACTGCTTTCTATGTGAGAGCTTATTTAGCCTCCAGCTTTTCCTCCACCATCTTCTTCTCTCGCTCTTACCTAAATTTCTAAAGTCAGAGTTTACATTATTTCTATAAAGAGATAGTGAAACTTTGCAAGATATCTAAGGTCTCTAATTGCATATTCTTTGCTTTTGTTTCTTACAAATCTTTAAATGTGTGTTTGTTTTTTATTTGTTTGTTGGTCATGAAGCTTGAACTCCAGGCCTGGGTGCTGTCCTGGAGCTCTTTTGCTCAAAGTTAACGCTCTACCACTTTGAGCCACAGCACCATTTCCAGTATTTTTGAGTAATTAATTGAAGAGGAGAGTTTCATGGTAACTTTTCTTCCCCTGGCTGGTTTCAAATCACAATCCTCACATCTCAGCCTCCTGAGTAGCTAGGATTACAGTCATGAACCCACCTGCACCTAGCTAAATGTGTTTTAAAAACATTTTTAGCTCAGGATCCAGTCCAGAGTTAACTCAGTGCTATAATCTACCAATATGGATTCTGTGCTGAAGTGAGTGCTGTTAGCAATTGCTCTTTAGATAGTAATGCCTGCTTGGCTGTTGTAACTGAGAGTTGAAAAGTCCTTGCCTCTGTCTCTGATTTTCATTTGTTATTGGAATTTTCATTGTACTTTTTATGGAATATAGTGTTACAATGTCATACATGTAAACAATTTGTAATAGAAGTTAAAGATAATGCCTTCTTTTCTTAGAAATCTTAGCTTTTTTTGTTGTTTAGAGGAAATAAGCATGGTGGGTTTTTGTGGTTATTATAGTCCTCATGAGAGCCTGATTAACATCAAATACATGTGAGAAGAAAAACAGTGAATAAGCCCAGGCTCTTAACTTCTCTACTCAGAAATCAGAAGGAATAGAAAGCTGTAATTAATTGCCTATTTGCCAAGCACAGACTACTTTATATAACTCCTTATCTAGTCCTCATGATAATCATAAACAGAAAAGTATGAACACTTTTTCAGATACATAAACCTAAGACCTAATTGAGTCAGCCCTGCCCACTAGAATTTTCTGTAATTATGGAATTATATTGTAGCTATCTTTTGCTCTATGTTATTGCTGTTGAGAAAGTGAAGTGGGGGTAATGTAACTAAATTTTTATTTAACTCTAATTAAATGTACTTTCAGTTTGTACAAGTATATGTGACTACTGACCACCATACTGAACAGCTTAAATCTGAGATCTTAAGCAACATGCCTAATTTTAATTAATAACTTTCATAACTGTGCTTAAAAACCAGATCGGTGCAATTCATAAGTTCATATATTTTTCCTATCATGCCACATTTCCCTATCAGTAAAAGTCAGAGTGTCTGGGAAAATAAAAAGAATGGGGAGAGGCTAACCCTACTGACTATATGCTGAAACTGTTAGGTTATAGAAAAATTGTTCATATATTAGCATATTTCAATAGTGTTTTTCTAGGGCTGGAAGTGAGGCTCAGCAGTATCAGACCAGCCTAGCAAATATGAAGCCCTGGCTTTATACTCCAAGTAATGCAAAATAAAAAGTTTCCTTGTTCCATTTACACACAAAGGGGTATCCATGTATATATTGTATGTATTCCCTTCTACCTCTTTGCTGTGCTTTTTAGTTTCATGTAATTCTTTTTTGTTAATCCTTCCTCTTATTTGCTAAGCTACTGAAGTTCTATTAAGAAAGTTCTTGTCTATGCCAATAATTTCTATTGCTTTTTTCTGTTATTTCCTGTAGTAAATTCAATGTTTTGGATCTTACATTAAGATCCTTGATCTACCTTGAATTAATATTAGTACAGAGTAAAAGATAGGGGCCCAGTTTGTCTTGTGTATGTGGATGTCTAGTTTATCTAGAACCATTTGTTGAAGAGGCTCTTTTCACCAATTTACATTTTGGGTTCCTTTACAAAAAATCAGATGGCTATTGCTGGGTGGAATTGCTTCTCAGTCTTCTAATCTGTTCCACTGGTCTTTAGGTGTGTTTTAGTGCTTTTATAATGTTTTTGTTACTATGTGTTTATAGTATAATTTGAAGTGTAATATTATAATAAGTCCAGCATTGGTCTTTTGCTCCATTGCTTTGGCTATTCGGAATCATTTTGCTTTCATATTAATTTTGTCATTTTTTTCTTTTTATGAATAATGACACTTGTAGTATAGTGATTTTCAAATTATTGATTTATTGATCCATGATTGATTAAGTTTATTCCTAAGGATTATATTCTGAGGCCCTCTGGCAGCTATCAGAGAAAGAGCTGGAGAAGAGGGGGAAGGGGAGGGAGAAAGAGTGATCAAATCAAAGCAGTCACTGCTGCATTTCTAGATAGAACAGGAGTTACTCAGGTAGCATAGCTAGAGCATTTGATCAGATAATAAAATCATGGTGCATACTTACTCCTGGTACCTGAAAGGTGACCCATGTCTCAGGCCTGCCTGCTATGGCTTTTCCATGGCAACGTTTTTCCTTTTCCACTTAGGCTACTAGTTAATAGTTTCTTTTAGAACATAGGAAACAAATGGGTGAGCTCAGCTGGTACCTTGCTATGTATTTTATTTTATTTGTCTTGGGATAAAAAGCTTGACCCCAGGTGATTTGTGTCTAGCAGCTTCATGCTTGCTTTCCTTTTGGTCTGTGTGAGGGTAAGGGACTCGGATATCTTGGAGTGGCTTCATCTATTCACAGGCCCATGGTTATGTATTAAGCCTTATGTGAAGATTCTGTGAAGTTTTCTCAGGAATCAAATGTATCTGCATCCTACCCTGGGGTTGGTTGAACAGTGGCCCTCAGGAAGTAGTGCTGGCTGTAGACAAGTTTACCCACTTGTTTGTAAGGATCTGGGCAAGAGGGGTCTTTTGCCTGATTCACTGCAGGATTTCTTCAGAAGACACATATTTGCCTCCTCCTACTGGGCAGTCCTATGCAACAACTCTCAAGATCGAAATCATTTGGGTTCACAGGCTTGCTCCTCTGTCAATAACCCCTCCCCACAGGACACTGGGACAAAGAATGAACCAGAATCTGACTGGTTGTCCAGGCAAGGTTTGCCTACCTGCACCTACTTCTCTGTGCTGATATTTTTGATTAGTGACTCTTGACATAAGCAATGAATGAATAAATGAACAAATTTTATTACTTATTTTTTATATTAATGTGACTAGAATTCAGAGCTAAGGCACTGTCCCTAGCCTTTTTTTTTTGTCAAGGCTAGCACTCTACCACTTGAGTCACAGTTTCATTTCCTGATCTTTTGGTTGCCAATTGGAGATAAGAGTCTCCTGAACTTTCCTGCCTTGGCTAGTTTCTAACCACAATTAGTAGCTAGGATTATAGGTATGAGCGACTCGTGCACTACTTAATTATTTATTTTTAAAGGGATCAAGTAAAGTATATTTGGAGAGGTAGGGGCAAATCCAAGGCTCAATTTTGTCTCCTTGTTTCAATATTATATCAACTTCTCTATTATGTTCAACCTATCTCTTATTGTAGACAGAGACCTCCAATTATACCTTTGGTTCATGACACACTAGAGAAATACTGTCTGTCATCTTGATCCTCCAAAATAGACTATTAGCAATCAGAAAAAAAATGTATATACAGTCCTGTCATCCAGTAGAAGGGATTTTTCAGAATTATATTTAAAAATGAGTATTTAATATTGCACTTGTTTTTAATTATTTAAAGGAAAGCACTAGTGTTCCTGAGATGCATTCAAAATTTACCAGGAAATGAAAATGAAGATTTTTCACGAAGTCTTTTGATGTATCTTTCTCAGATGGGAAAACTGACAACCATACCTGCAGGTCTGCTATATGCATCTATAAGTGTGCATGCAGCTAAAGAAGAGGAACCCAAAAAGCAGTTCGTAAGACCTGAGCAGGTAATTTGCCTACAAATGTTTGTGAATGTTGTTTTGCATAATGTAAAAGCTATGTAGTGGGTTTTTTAAGTTACCTCTATTTATCCAAAATATACTTTGTCTTATGTACATTGTATAAGTAGAAAGAGTTATGTTTTCTCAAAATAAGTAGTATATATGATGCAAACATTTAGTATATTTCTAATATCAATTAAAATAATTGATTATTTTTCTTCATGACTAGTTAACAAGTAGTACAAAGTCTTAGAACTTCTGCTCTGCTTGCCTGCATGCTTTTTCTTTATGGTCTGGACCAGGGCCTTGGTCTCTTGCTTGGCTTTTTACTCACACCTGTCACTCTACTTACTTAAACCACTCCAATTTTGTTGGTTAATTGAAAGTAGAGTCTCACAGAATGTTTTTTCTAGGCTAGCTTTAAACCACGTAATCCTCAGATCTCAGCCTCCTGAACAGTGAGGATTACAGGTGTTTGCTACCTGTGCACAGTAATCTGTTTCTTTTTTAGAATTTTTTTATGTTTTTCTTAATATATATTGTTTATTGTAAAGATATAGTACAGTGAGGTTACAGTTACATGAGTAAGGTAATGAGTCCATTTCCTATTGAGCATTTTTATACCCTCCTTTATTTTTTCCCTACCATCCCTTTCCTCCCCACCCCCTCAACTCCTCCCCTCCCCCAAAGTTGTAAAGTTTGTTTTCAACATACTGTCGGGTACATCTCATTGTTATAATGGGTCATCCTGTATCCTTATTTCAGCATTTTGTTATTTCCCTTCCCCTTCCAAAATTAGAAAAATGTATATACAAGATGCAGGGCACCACAATCAAATAAAGTGACAACAGGGGTTGTACCATGGGAGAAGAACATACAAAGAAACAAAAAAAATCACATAGTATATTATAAGTACATTAAAAAAAAAACAGCAACAAAGATAAAATCTCTTGTGTCCCTATCTTGGGGTTCATTTTGCTTAGCATCAGGTTATATGGTGATATGTACATAGCTTTTGACCTGTTCTGCTTGTCCTAGACATATACTAGTTATTGCAGATAGGGGAAACCATGGGATCTATGTTTCTTTGAGACTGGCTTACTTCACGTAATATAATTTTTTCCAAGTCTTACCATTTCCTAGTAAATGGGAAAGTGTCGTTCTTTGTGATGGGGGCATAGAATTCCATTGTATATATTTACCACATTTTCTTACAACTTTGGGGGAGGAGGGGGGAGGAGGGGCTGGGGGGAAAGGGAGGCAGTGCAATGGGAGGGCAGGGATGGTAAGGGGAAACAAAGGAGGAGGCAACAATGCTTGATAAGAAATGTACTCATTACCTTGCTCATGTAATTGTAACCCTTCTATATGGTATTTTCACAATAAAAAACAGTAATTTTTAAAAAAATTTAATAACAACAGATGCTGGAGGGGATGTGGCCAGAAGGGAACCCTACTGCATTGCTGGTGGGAGTGTAAACTTGTTCAACCACTCTGGAAAGCAGTATGGAGGTTCCTCAAAAGACTTCACATAGAGCTCCCCTATGACCCAACAATCCCACTTTTGGGCATTTACCCAAATGTTCACAAACAAGACCATACTAAAGCTACCGGCACAACTATATTTATTGCAGCAGTATTTACCATAGCTCAGATATGGAACCAACCCAGATGCCCCTCAGTAGATGAATGGATCAAGAAAATGTGGTAAATATATACGATGGAATTCGCTTTTAGAATTTTTTAATTTACTTTTGTTATCTTTAAGTAGTTTTGCAAAGGAATTATGATTTAACAAAGCAGTTTATGAATACAATATATCTTGGACAATGTCACTCCTTTTAAAATTCTCACCCATCCCTCCCCTACCTACCCTTTCCCTTACTTTCTTAATTTTGTAGCATATGCAATGGATTTCTTCCCGTCTTCATCTGTCTACCTCTTCCCCTATCACCCCACCTTACCCCTTATGATTTCCTGGTGTTTTATTTTGCCAAACTTTTAGTAGTCTGATTTCTTTCTTGAAAAATATGTACAGACACACCAAACATTAGGAAGCCTCAGCCTAAAAAAATCATTAAGATTGTCATTTTAGAAGTGACCTTATATATTTTCTGCTTCACCCTTCTATATATACAACGGTAGTCCCCTTTGTAGCAGGCACACTCAATGACCCATTTTCCATATGTGTAAAACAGTATAAAGAAATCTAAGAAGTCCACTTCATTTTCTGGAAGCTGTCAAACAACTTAAGGATTTTTTAATGACCCATACTAACTTACCTCATACTGTCTTCTCTCTATTGATGTTATATTTCTGTTACTGATGTTATACAGAAATATTCTTATTTCACTTAAAAATATAGCCCTTCCAATTATACTTAATACTTTAAGTAATATTTTGCTTCCTGAATAAACATATTAGTTCCTTTAATCATTGCTCCTGTGAAATAGTGAGTTCCTTCACTGTTGTTTTCACCTTGCACACAAGTTCAAAGTGGTTAGATTTTTATTTCAGGAATAAATTTTTTTGGTGCCCATACTGGGGCTTGAACTTAGGGCCTGGGCACTGCCCTTGAGCTTTTTTTACTCCACGTTAGCACTCTACTACATGAGCCACAGCTCTGCTTCTATGTTTTTGACAGTTAATTGGAGATAAGAGTCTCATGGACTGGCTTCTAAACACAATCCTCAGATCTCAGTCCCCTAAGTAGCTAGGATTAGAGGTTTGAGCCACCATTGCCTGGCTTCCAGGGATAAATATTTTTATATCACTGATTGGAATCAGAATCTTTCTCTTGTTCTACATATATTTTTATTAATGCTGCCTAAAATTATACTGGTTTTGTTTTGTTTTTCTTTTGTACCAGTCCTAGAGCTTGAAATCAAGGCCTGGAATACTATTCCAGTCTTTTGTGTTCAAGGCTAGCACTCTACCACAACTCTATTTCTGGCTTTTCATTGGTTAATTGGAGATAAGAATCTCAAGGACTTTATTGACTGGGCTGGCTTTGAACAATACACAGTGATCATACTGTCTTTTTATGTTTATTTTAGTGCTCAATGTAAATTATGCTCATAATCAGTCTTTGGCCATGACATAAAGAACCTGAAGTTTTCTAAAATGTCTTAAACTCTTAGGCTATGTCTTTTGCTAGTCTCTACTTACTCATTTGGATTCTTTGGACTTAGTCACCTGCATAATTATACCTGTTTAAATTTCTTTTTTTTTTGTCTGGCTGACTTACAGTGCCAGCTTGTTGAATAGTAAATGTGATTACTGATTTTTTTCACCATTGTGCTATACGTCTTTCAGCCTTGAATCACACTTAACACTTAGCTACATATATAGCAACTTATTCTTCTGTAAGATGGACCTGCACCTAAACTCTGAGTCAATCATTAAGTAATTTGAAATCATTGGTCAGAATTTTTTTTGTCAGACATGGGGCTTGAACTCAGGGCCTGGGCACTGTCCCTGAGCTCTTTTTTGCTCAAGGCTAGCACTTTATCACTTTGAACCACAGAGCCACTTTCTGTTTTTGAGTTGTTGATTGGAAATCAGTCTCATGGGGACCTTTCTGCTGGGGTCGGCTTCCAACTGTGATCCTTAGATTTCAGCCTCCTGCATAGCTAGGATTATAGCTGTGAGCCACTAGTGCCAAGCTGATCAGAATTCTTAAGAGCAACATAAGTATTCTGTTGTACTACCATAAAAAACTCATAAACTTTTAGAAATTTCAAATATTTCATGATTTTATAATTAAAATGGAACCATCTCATGCTATTTTAAATGTATATACACATATAAATCCTTCTATAAATTGTTTCCCTAGGATGAATTTCTAGAAGCAGAATTTGTAGGTCACAAAGCACAAAAATGAGATGTACAAGTCGTTAAGTCGAAAACCGAATTTTACAACTTTGGCAGCGGGGGTGGAGGGGGAGAAGATGGGAAGGGGTGGGAAGGGGAAACAAAGGAGGAGGCAACAATGCTTGATAAGAAATGTACTCATTGCCTTGCCCATGTAATTGTAACCCCTCTGTATGGTATTGCCTTGCCCATGTAATTGTAACCCCTCTGTATGGTATTTTCACAATTTAAAAAAAGCACAAAAAAAAGACATACTGATATACTAACATGAACAGTAGTAATATTCATATATTTAGCAGTAACAACAAAATAATCATTTCTCAATCTGAGGTGCCACTCTAAGTGGTGGATGATTTTAGTCATTTTCATTAGCAACCTACAATAGACTGACTTATCTACACGCTTACTCTCAGTGCTCTTTCTTCTTATTAATCTTAGGTGTTTTTAAGCCTTTCTATATATATATGCATTTGTAGGTGGGGAGCTTGAAATGAAAGTGAAGAAATAACTAGCATTTCCCCTAATAGCTGAATTTACATATTTAAGAAGTAAATTAGAATGTATTTTCTGTATTATAGAATGCACCATATTCCTGGCTATTTATTGTATTCCCTAGTACATTTTAAATAGAACTTAATTGGATTACTTATTAAACCAAGCTGGTTGACAATCAGCTACATGGTAGGGACTATTTATAAGTCGGGATCCAACGGAGGAATTTATGAAGAGATAAAAATGTGGTTTACATGTAGCATTTCCAAGTACTTTATGATACAAGGTGAGCTATCCCTGTTAAATCTGTTTATAATACAATCTCTACTTAATGAAAAGAAAACCAGAATACTTAATGAAAGAGGTGTTATGGTTTATTTGAATCTTTTAGTAAGTTTGTAGCTAACCACAAAATCCTTTTCTTAGTTCAGCTCATCATATTAAACCATCATTATAAAAAATGTCAATATGCTTCTGCCTTATTAAGTGCCATCTCATGAACATAATTAAATCTCCCTTTGAGAAAATTCTGCAAGGCCACAGGGTAACCATTTGTGAACTGTGAAATTTACAGTATTCAGGTCTGTATAATAACTGGTACTTCGGCTGCATATATACAACCTGCCATAAATATCTCTGGTTGCTTTCGTTGTTTTCTTAAACTTTTCAATGACGTGGATTTGACCTTTTTTTTGTACCAAGAAGTAACTGAGAAGAAAATTATTGATTTAAGAATTGTAGTTACTTTGGTTCAATTTAATTCTAAATGAGGCTTTTATACCTAACAGAATCATAATTTGTAAGTACAGACAGATTGCATTTATACAGTAAGTGGCATTTAAGTTGAAAGCCTCCAGTCCTTAGTGAGAATGCTCTTCTGCCAATGGAGACTATGGTAACATCCCATGTGCTGGTTCCTAAAATAGTCACAGGAGAATTGATATCCTTTTACAATAAATAACTATGCTTGAATGTCCATGCCTTAGAAAGAAAATAGTTTAAAGCATTGGTTCTTAACCATTCTGACCTCTTGGTGAATCTGATAAAGCTTTAGATAGTCTTCCTAAAAATGCATGTGAATAATTTTGTTTATAATAGGCCACATATAAAGAACTTCTTTAAAAACTTGTAATCTAATGTATAATGGGACACAAATTCAGAATCAGAAGATTCGTGTGGGATAGAAGAAAGAATAAAAGTATATAAGAATTGAGCATTGTGGTACACACTAATCCCAGCACAGAGGAAGCTGAGACAGGATTGCTAATTCAAAGACAGCCTAGAATACATCGATCATGTCTCAAAACACAAGGGGAATTCAGGAAAGCAACTCCCTTTGTAATAACCCCACAAAAAATTAAATACCTAGGAATTAACTAAAGAAGTGCAGGAGCTCTATGATGAAAACTTTAAAATCCTGGAAAAGGAAATCAAAGCAGAACTTAGGAAGTGGAAAAACCTCTAATGTTCTGGATTGGAAGGATCAACATTGTGAAAATGGCAATACTTCCCAAGGCTATCTACAAATTCAATGCAATACCTATCAATATTCCAACCTCATTTTTCAATGAAATAGAAGAAACAATCCAAAAATTCATATGAAACAATAAAAGACCCCAAATAGCAAAAATGATCCTTAACAGAAAGAAGTGCTGGAAGAATATCAATACCAAATTTCAAACTCTACTACAAAGCCATACTAAATCAAAACAGCTTGGTACTGGTACAAGAAGGGACCTCAGGACCAATGGAATATAATTGAAAAACCCGGAATGAACCCACAGACCTATAGCCACCTAATCTTCGATAATGGAGCTAAAAAATAGAATGGAAGAAAGACAGCCTCCGTAAATGGTGCTGGCAAAATTGGTTAAATTCCTGTAGAAAACTAAAGCTAAGGGACTGGGAAGGTGGCTCAGTTGTAGAGCGCTTGCCTTGCATGCCTTAGGCCCTGGGTTCGATTCCTCAGCACCACATAAGCAAAAAGAAAAAAGCCAGAAGTGGTGCTGTGGCTCAAGTGGTAGAGCGCTAGCCTTGAGCTGAAGAGCTGAGGGACAGCACCCAGGCCTAGAGTTCAGGCCCCAAAACTGGACCCCCCCCAAAAAAAGAAAAAAGAAAAGTAAAGCTAGATCCTTATATATCACCCTGCACCAGAATCAACTCCAAATGGATCAAATTGTCCTCGAAGACAAAGCAGACACCCTGAAAACATTACAGGAAGGAATTGGAGAAACTCTGGTCTCCTTGGCACAGGCCAAAATTTTCTCAGTAGAGACCCAGAAATACAACAAATCAAAGAAAGGTTGGACAAATGGGATTGCATGAAGCTGCAGAGCTTCTCCATGGCAAAGGACATAGCTAACAAGATCAATAGAAAATCCACAGATTGGAGAAGATCTTCACTAGCCATACAACAGACAAGGGTCTCATATCTAAAATATGCGTGGAACTCAAAAAATTAAATCCCCCAACAACAAATTGTCAAAGAAGCAACTGCCCGATAAATAAGTGGGCTAAAAACTTACAGAGAAATTTCTCTGAAGAGGAACTAAGAATGGCCAATAGACATATGAAGAAATGCGCAACCTCTCTAGCCATAAAAAATGCAAATCAAAATAACATTGAGATACCACCCCACCCCAGTTAGAATGGCTATAATCAAGAACTCTAATAACAACAGATGCTGGAGGGGATGTGGCCAGAAGGGAACCCTAATGCATTGTTAGTGGGAGTGTAAACTTGTTCAACCACTTTGGAAAGCAGTATGGAGCTTCCTCAAAAAACTCCACATAGACCTCACCTATAACACAGCAATCCCACTTTTGGACATTTACCCAAATGATCACAAACAAGACCATGCTAAAGTTAACAACACAACTATGTTTATTGCAGCATTATTTGCCATAGCTAAGATATAGAACCAACCCAGATGCCCCTCCATAGATGAATGGATCAAGAAACTATGATACACACACACACACACACACACACACACACACACACACACACACACACACACACACACACACACACACACACACACAATGGATTCTGTGCCTCTGTCAAAAAGAATGTCATTGCCCATTTATTAGAAAACGGAAAGACTTGGAAAAAATTATATTAAGTGAAGTAAGCCAGGCCCAAAGAAACATAGGTCCTATGGTTTCCCTTATTTGCAATAGCTAGTATATGTCTAGGACAAGCAGAAAAGGTCAAAAGCTATGTACATATGACCAGATAAGATGATGTTAAGTAAAATGAACACCAAGATAGGGACACAAATGTTTTTTTTCTTTCTTGTTATTGTTTTTAACATATTTATAATGTACCATGTGATTTTTTTTTTGTTGCTTTGTATGTTCCTCTCCCATGGTACAATGCCTGGTATAATGCCTGTATTTCATGTTGGTGCCCTGCATCTTATATATACACTTCTCTAATTTGGGGAGGGGAAGGGAAAAAACAAAATGCTTAAATAGGGATACAGTTTGATCCATTGTAACAATGAGATGAACAAGACACTATGTTGAAAAATGAACTTTACAATTTAGGCTGTGGGGGGGGGGGGTAGGGGGGAGTGTAATTGTGGAGGTGAGAGGGAAAAGAGGGTAGGGGAAACAAAGGAGAAGGTAACAGTGCTTGGTAGGAAATGTACTCATTACCTTGTTCGTGTAACTGTAACGCCTCTGTGCAGTATTTTTACTATAAAAATGTATTAAAAAATAAAACACAAGGGGCTGGGGATATGACTCAGTGATAGGGCACTTGCTTAGCAGGGACAAGTCCCAAGTTTGATTCCCCAGCACGACAATTAAGAGAAACACTTAATGATAAAGCTTGAAATTGAGATATAAAGAATGGACACACTGATGACATGATGGACAAGCTTTTAAAAAAAATTATTTATCCCTAATATAGGCTGTCTTATAGGAGAGAAAACTTCACGACCTACCAGACATCATATGTTTTTTTTCTGTGTGTATATCACTTTTAATATAGTATATGAATGTATGGCTATTCCTAATTACATAGAGTTGCCAAATGGGTGAATTTATATCTAAGCATTAATCCAAAATGAGAAACAATAAATAAATAAGTAAATAAATAACCAAACAAAATGAGAAACATGCAACTGAAAAGTTTTACCACACCGATAACTGTCTTAGATTTAACTTATTTTTTCTTAAATGAATGGGTAAAATTTATGTATTTACTTTATACAACACAGTGTTTTGAGGTGTATATATACTTTGTGGATTGACTAAATCTAGGTAAAATCTGCTTTACCTCATATAATCATATAGTTTTTTGTGCTGTAAATATCTTACATCCAATTTCTTAATATATTTCAAGAATACAGTTTTTTTTTTGTTTTTGCCAGTATTGGAGGTTGAACTCAGAGCCCAGGCACTGTCCCTTACCTTTTTTGCTCAAAGCTTGCACTGTACCATTTGAGCCATAGCTCTATTTCCAACTTTTTGATGGTTAATTGGTGATAAGATAAATTGCTGCTTTGGCTGGCTTTGAGCCACAATGATCAGATCTTAGCCTCCTGTGTAGCTTGTATTATAGTTGTGAGCTACCAGTGCCTGTCTTAGAATACTACATATTCTTAACTGTTACCTTGATTCTCAAGTATGTCTTTATCAAACTTAGAAATATGCTATACCTGAGCATAACAGAAAGGAAAACAATGCTTAAATAAATGAGTCCACCTGATTATTTTTCATAATGCTTTTGTGTTTTCTAAAATATTAACTACAGTCAAAAATGTTTATTGGATATGTGAAAATGCAAATAACAATAGTAATACAATGATAAACAACCAGGTATCTTTTTAAGTGAAAAGAAAAACAGAATGAAATCTCTTGTGTTCCCATTCTATTCCATTCTAAGGACCATTGTTCTAATATGTTATTTCCTTTTTTTTTTTTTTGTCGGTCGTGGGGCTTGAACTCTGGGCCTGGGCGCTGTCCCTCAGCTCTTCAGCTCAAGGCGAGTGCTCTACCACTTGAGCTACAGCGCCACTTCCGGTTTTCTGGTGGTTTATTGGAGATAGGAGTCTCATGGTCTCTCCTGCCCGGGCTGGCTTTGAACCTCGATCCTCAGATCTCAGCCTCCTGAGTAGCTAGGATTATAGGCGTGAGCCACCAGCGCCCGGCTTGTTATTTCCTTTTTAACTTTATAATTTTATCTTGTTTATGTTGCTAAGCAACCTGGGACTTTTAGTTTTATATACTTGAATTGTTTGTTGATGAAAACATACTTGTATGCAATTTTCTGTATTTTACTTTCTTTGCTTAACCTTATATTCCAGAAATTCACCCACATTTTTCCATGTTGCTATAATTTTTATATTTCCCCTAATTCATAATACTCCACTGCAGGGATATAACCCAGTTTATCCATTCTCCTGTTGGTAGACATTTGATTTGTTTCTGGATTTTTGTAATTAAAGTTTTTCCTTGAATATTATTCTGCATATCTTTGGGTACACAAGAATGATGATTTCTCTATAGCTAGGATTAAAACTACTGGCTCACACCACATGTGGTGTCACTGATTTTATGGCCTCATAATAATATTTCTAACCAGTTCACTACATCTTCCTGAAATTTAAGATTTTATCAGCACATTTATTGGGTTGATGGTAATTCCTGTTCTGCCAAACTGCTGGGAAAGACAGTGTGTTTTGTATTTTTGACTTGAATTTTTCTTGTCTCTAGCTCCCTATATATACTGCACCACCTCTTCAGTCTAAATATGTTCATGAACAACCTGGTTATTTACAAATGGGCTTTGCATCCATCCGTACTACAACACTTTCTTACTTTGGCTGGTGCAAGGTAAGTCTCTTATTTGTTTTTATTTTTCTTTTATTCTTCATGTTTTAAAAGTATCTTCATGGGACCTATGTTTCCATGAAGATACTTTTAAAAAATGAAGATATATGTCTGGGGCAAGCAGAAAATGTCAAAAGCTGTGTACATATGACCAGATAAGATGATGTTAAGGGAAATGAACCCCAAGATAGAGACACAAGTGGTTTTTTCTTTCCTTCTGTTGTTTCTGACGTATTTATAATGTACCATGTGATTTTCTTTGTATGTTCCTCCCCTACAGTATAACCCTTGTTTTCACTGTATTTGATGTTGGTACCCTGCATCTTGTATATACACTTAATCTAATTTGGGGAGGGGAAGGGAAAAAACAAAATGCTTAAATAAGGATACAGATTGACCCATTGTAACAGTGAGATGCTCAGGACATTATATTGAAAAATGAACTTTATAATTTAGGTGGGGAGGGAGGGAGTGTAATTGTGCAAGTAGGAGGGAAGGGATGGTAGGGGAAAAACAAAGGAGGAGGTAACAATGCTTGATAGGAAATGTACTCATTACCTTTTTCATGTAATTTTAACCCCTCTGTACAGTATTTTTACAATAAAAATGTATTTTAAAAAGTATCTTCAAATAGTTGCAAAGTGGTTTCAATTCAACATGACAATTTATGAGTACAATGCATCTTGACTAATAGTGCTTGATCAGAGAGATTTCTTATTGTTCTAGTAACCTATTCATTGATTCAAAAAACTACCCATGCATTTAATGGCTTGAAACAACAGTGATTATATTATGTCTCATGACACTGCATTAGGAATATGAGCAGAATTCAGACAGGTGAACCTTCCATTGCATGTAATATTAACAGTAGATACTCCATGTTATGTACTTGGCAAGATGGTTACTCTATTTAGTCCAGGGAAGCTTTATTTGCTTTTTCTAGAACCTTGTCAAGGATGACTGGAAGGCTGGACTCAGCTGGAACTATTGACAAAAATAGCCACACATGATCTCACATATAGTGGCTTCAAGGTAGATAAGTTACATACGCTGTTCAAGGCTCTTAAGAAATCAATGATTAAGAAGCCCTGGATGTAGAATTTGCTGAGCTTCTCATCCATCTTCAAATGTCAAATCAACAAGCACTTGTATAGCATTTTTATTTAAAATCAAATCGCTAAAATCATCCTGATTTTAAGGTAGGGGCACTAGATGTTACCTTTCAGTAGGAGCAAAGAATTGGTAATGATGTTTAACTTATTATATTGCTGCTGCATAATGTGGTTTAGCAAGTTTTTTGCCACTTAGTATGTACAAATCACTTTTTGTCCTCTGCAGAGAGTTTTTGAGGTAACTTGTCAATTATTTCTTATGTGGCTCAGCAAAATATTGTCCCCTTCTTGGGTTATCTCAGAAGACCATTTTAACTAGAAACAGCTTTTGAGCAAAGTAGAATCCACCAGACTTTAGACTTCAGTCAGTATTTGCAAAGGCAAGGGAATAAGCTGATAGCATACTGACACTTCATTATCATCACCTAAGCTTACTTGTGTCAGCATATACTCTAATTTATCTTAGTGATAATATCAATAGCAGTGTTTTTATGATTGCAATGATCCAAGTTTTTCCCCCAAATACAGACTTGATTGTGAGCCCTAATCCAATCTTATGTAAAATAAAGTTCTAAGGAGTCTATGAAAAATAATATCTGTAGGTAAAAGCAACAAATCAACGAGCTCTGGTTATTCTAGATGATTCTTTGAACATTTGATGAATACATTGTGTTGTATTTTTAAAATTCATGATTGTCATGCAATTCTAATAGTACTGGTTGTTCTACACTCCCTTAATGGTTTGATCTCTGAGGAAAATATCCTAATTATGGTCTGAATCATGCTCCTCAGGCTATATGCCAGTAGCTACATGAGTCAGACTTAAGTCCTCCGAGACCTAATTTTCTGTAGTGTTCTCAGATGTGTCTTCAGGGAAATCATTGTTCCTGAGAGATCTTTAAATTGCTATTGTAACTGTCACCCAATTTAAGACTGAAAGAACATTTTCTTCTGTTAATATCCTGAAACAAAGAGGTTGAAGGGCACTTTCGGATGCATTTCAGCTTCAGTGTAAACAACTTTTCCTCTCTAATTTCTTCTAAAAACATAATCTATTCCTTAAAAACGTATGTCAGCCTTAAATTACATTCTACCTGAAACTAAGACATTCAATCCATGTTCCTACGCTTTAGTGTTTTACTACTTAGGTAGCATTGCCCCCTGGTGGTGAAAATAAATTCCTAACTGACGCTAAGGAATTTTTCCCCAGATTAAATAGGTATTTTAATTTCAAAAGTAGAAATTTCTCAAGATAATCCCTCAAAATAAATATGTAAGTGGTAATTAAATACTATGCTTGTTTTTATAGCTTTAAACCCAGGACAAATTTCTGCATCTCTAATCATTAAACTAAGAGACAAAATTACTAAACCAAGGAATCCCAATAGCAATAATCTATTTCTTTGCCATCTAATTTAATGATGTCTGTTTTCTGCTTTGTAAATCTTTATTGATTTTAGTTTTTTATTGCTATTGTAGAGATGATGTACAGAGAGATTACAGTTACATAAGTCAGATATGAGTACATTTCTTTTTTTGTTTGTTTGTCCATGTGGGGCTTGAACTCTGGGCTTTGGGCACTGCCCCTCAGCTCTTCAGCTCAAGGCTGGTGCTCTACCACTTGAGCCACAGCACCACTTCCAGTTTTCTGAGTGGTTAATTGGAGATAAGAGTCTAATGGACTTCCCTGCCCAAGCTGGCTTTGAACCGTGATCCTCAGATCTCAGCCTCCTGAGTAGCTAGGATTACAGGCCTGAGCCACCAGGGCCGGCTGAGTACATTTCTTTTTGAACAGTATCACCTCTTCCTTCGTTTTCTCCCAGTTTTTCCCTCCTGACCCCCTCCCCCACAATTTGTATAGTTGATTTTCAACATAGTATGTAGTGAGTAACACTGCTGAATTAGTTTACCCTTTGTGCTACCATTTCTTTCTTCCCACACCCCTCCCCCAAACAGATAAACTTACATACAAGACAAAAGGTACAGAAATCAAAAACAGCGACAAAAGAGTATAAAAAGCAAAAAAGTCAGTTTATAGCAGATAGTTCAGAGGAGACCATATGTTTTGATTGTGTTTTCTTGTTCATACAATAGAATATAGCATGTTGTTGATTAAGTTGTTTTGTGACATTTTTTTTTCTTATGTGTGATGATACCTGTTGCTTAATAAATATAACTGTCTTGGGTTAAAATAAATTGGTTAGAAACAGGTAAATGGAAAGATTTGATTTAAACCTTTAATCCCTCTAAAGGATTAATATAATCCTGATTTACATTCCTATTTAAAACCAACGTGGATACTAGACTGTGTAGGACAATTTCTATCCTGAGATAAATGTCTTATTCAGGGTTTTTTCTCACCCGAATTGCACACTAAGACATAGTTAGAAGATAAAACTTTTTTTCTATTTTGTGTCGGTTTTTTTCTCCAAAAATCATTATGTTGCTGCTTTTGTATGTTTATTAATCACATGATGCTTCTGTACTGATGTATACCTCCCTTCATGGTTTATTTAAATTCCAATCCTTTTTCTAATCTATTATAAAATGAGATGATAAATCTTTATGCTTTTTTCAATATGCTTTCTGTGAGCTGATTTGGTTACTTCATAGTCATTACTTTACCCACTTATATGAGAAAAACAGTAAACAAGTATTATTCATGTTAAGTGGAATAAAAAGCAAGAAATAAAAGGAAGCCAAGTTAAGCTAGTTGTGAATAAATGCTATTTGGATTTGGGTATAATGCTAAGTCAACTTTTTAATATAATCTTGGAATAAAATTATCCACAGCTTCAAAAACATAGATGTCATAGATGTCATTTTTCTCCCCATTCCCCTCTTTCTTTTCACTTAGGATGTTTATATTTTCATGAAAAATGGAATAATGGACACAGTACAATTTGGGAAAGGTAGGTGAACCAACCATAACCATAATGAACCAACCATAATTAAAAATGTTCTCTTATGTTTTAAAATTGCAATACTTGAGTGTCAGAAAAATAAGTATGGTCTATTATTCATTACTAGGCTTTTTTTTTTTTTTTTTAACAAACTCGGAAAGTACTTTGTAGTGTATTGATAATAATAAAACAATGTTATCTACAATTTTGCAATTATTGTGTGCTAAGGCATTGTACAGAGCACTTTATATAGTTTATATCATTTAATTTTATCATAATTCTGTGATTATTGCTATCATAATTCCAGTATTTCCATATTACACATGTGGAAACTGAGGGCTGGAAAGGTTAAGTAGCATAGCTAGTAAGTACCAGTGCCTAGATTCAAACTGAGGTGTGTTTTAACTCTATAGTTCATATTCTATACTTTTTTTTGGGGGGGAGGGTCTGGTCGTGGGGCCTGAACTCTGGGCCTGGACGCTGTCCCTCAGCTCTTCGGCTCCAGGCTATCGCTCTACCACTTGAGCCTTCCAGCTTTTTTTTTTTTGCTTATGTGGTGCTGAGGAATCGAACCCAGGGCCTCAGGCATGCAAGGTAAACGCTCTACCACTGAGCTACCTTCCCAGCCCCATATTCTATACTTGTAAAGAATGTATCAGAGAAATGTCTCCACTGATTCTAAGCACTTTTAATTAGTTATTTTCTATTAAAAATAACACTGTTTTTGCTACCAATGATAACCAACCACCTCAGAAATTATATAATAAATTTACCTCAGAATGCTTACAGTTGGAAAGAAATTATATTTGATTCTCTAGTTTGTTAAGGGTGTTTGGCATCTGATATATCTTTCAATATTCTAGGCCTACCCTAGTTGTCAAAACAAATATGTATGTGGGACACAAAGATCGGTGAAAATCTTCTTTTGTGTATACTGGTCCTGGGGCTTGAACTCAGGGCATTTTCACTGCCCATAAGCTTTTTTGCACAAGGCTATCATTCTTCCACTTGAGCCATACCTCCACTTCTAGCTTTTTGGTAGTTAATTGGAGATAAATCTTGTATGCTTTCCTACATGGACTGGCTTTTAACCACAGTCCTTAGAACTCATCCTCCTAAGTTGATAGAATTGCAGGCATGAGCTATTAGCATCCAGCTCAGTGAAAACTTTTAAGAATTTTCATGAAGTTGTTAGCCTATATATATGAATCATTATGTAATGGATTAAAAATTAATTCAATATTATATTTCTCATTAATCTTTTTTTAAAATGTAATATCTATTAAGTTGTACGAAAAGTATTTTTTTGATACAAGGAAGGTTTCATGTGACCCAGGCTGGCCTCAACCCATTGTCCTCTTTAGCCTCTTGAGTCCTGACGATTAAAGGTGGACACTACCACATCTGACTATCCCTCATCAATATTTAGCAGTAGTATTAAATATTATATATATAATATATTGTAGAAGATGTATTTCAGGAATCAGAAACTATTTAGATATATAAAAAGAAAAATATCTGAATTTTTTATTTTTTGTTGGTTGTGGGGCCTGTACTCTGGACCTGGGTACTGTCCCTCAGCTCTTCAGCTCAAGGCTAGCACTCTACCACTTGAGCCACAGCGCCACTTCTGGCTTTTTTTTTGGGGGGGGGGGCTCCTGTTGTGGGGCCTGAACTCTGGTCCTGGGCGCTGTCCCTCAGCTCAAGGCTAGTGCTCTACCACTTGAGCCACAGCACCACTTCCGGTTTCTTCTGCTTATGTGGTGCTGAGGAATTGAACCCAGGGCCTCATGCATACAAGGCAAGCACTGTACCACTGAGCCACCTTCCCAGCCCCTGGATTTTATTTTTTAATGTTTATTTCTTTTTTGTCTAGTCTCAGTCCTCATGTTGCTCATTGGTTTTAACCACAATCAGTGGCTACTTTGAGGTTATTGAGCAATAATGACAAGAAAGGCCCACTGAGTAGTTTAACAAAAAATATTCATTTTAAAATAGATCTTACCAGTGTGAACAGATAAAGGCAGAACTATTTATTATAGGAATATAGTACTTATACAATCAGAAATTTATAGTAATTCATATTAAGCTGTGTTTTCTAGCATATCTCCTTAAAGAGTAATAAGCGTTAGTATCATAAAGACAAAAATTGCTAAATCAATTATAACAGAAATTTTATTTTGTAGTGAATATCTATTATCATAAATTTTTTAGGTTGCTGCTAAAATCATTTTGAATAAATCTTTTGAAGGGTATTTCAACCATTCACTGGTACCTTATTGCCTACCATTATTAAACAAATCTATAACCTTTCCGTATTATAAAATGTACACCTGTAGTCATTTATATATTAATTTTAACTTTTTTTGAGATGCTTATGTCTACTTGAAAAATCCTCCTCGAGATTTTCTTCCTAAAATGGGTGTGATTACAGCTTCAGGATTGGTAGGTTTGGTTTCAGCAAGAAAAGGTAGGTTTTAAAAATATATTCTATCCTTCAATGAGTGTATTAATTTCTAAATTTTGCTCTCAGAGTCTATATTAAATAATATTTCTTGTGAAACTTTTCATTCTTTAGAATGCAGTTTTTACGTTTATGATCCAAACTGACAATAACAAATATAGTCTGGAATAGAGAACAACTGAAACTCTCATACACTGCCAGTAAAAAATGCAAAATGATATAGCTGCTTTGGATAATAGTTTGATCATGTTTCCTGGCAATCCCATCCCTAGGTGATCAAAATTCTATGCATAATATGAAAAACTGGTATGAAAACCTTGTATATAATTATTTGCTACAGCTTTACTCATAATCATGAAAGGCTGGAAAGAAGCCAAATACTAAAACACATTAATGAGTAAACTAAATTGTGGTGTATCAATACAAAGGAATACTATTCAGCAGCATAAAGGAAAAAGCTACTGATATATAACAACCTTCAGTTGAAGAAGCCAGCCTATGTATTATTCCATTTAAATAACATTCTCAGAAAGATAAAACAATAATGGGAAAGAACAGAGTGTTGGATGCCAGGGGTTAGGAGTGAGGAAAAAGTGCAACTACAAAAGGATAGCATGAGGGGAAAGCAAGATATTCAGTATAACCACATTATTTGTACTAATAGTTTAGGTACTAATTTGTACTAATAGTTTAGGTACCATGAGTCACTGTTGTTATTTTGTGAATGTTTATAGCATTATACAGAACTGCTGACTGGTTGGATTCTCGATGCTAGCCAGAGGCCAGCCTTGCCAGCAGGCCTTTAAAATGAGAACAGTCTTGGAATGCTTTGATAACTCTTTTTCTTTCTGCACATGTTAAGCAATTCTGTTTCATAAGCCATGGTGAATTTTCTTTGTATTATATCATTTGTTTATTTTTATTATCTTTAAATAGTTGTGCAAAGTGGTTCCAACATGTCAGTGTATGAGTACAAGGCATCTTGACCAATATCACCCCCTTTCATCATTCCCTGCCATTCTTCCCAACCACATCTATCTCAAGATGCCTGGTTCCAATTTCACACATGCACATTAAATATTATGACTGTAACCATCCTCTATTCCTCCACCCACCTCACCTTAAGTGAATTTTGGTTTTGACCATCTCTTTATTTATGTTTGGACCTTTCAGCTTTTTCTGGTTATTTATAAAGTAGATAATAGGTAATTATGAATTATAGCCACCCCAGTGTACTAGACAGCACTAGAATTTATAATGTCTGTTTAACTTTGCTGTTACCCTGTATCCAACTTCCCATTTTCTCCAGCTCAACTATTGAAGAAAATTGTCCAAAATTTGTTACCTGATTTCTCAGTTAGAAACTAATAGTCCTATGAGAAAGTTTGTAAGAGAAAGTATTCCTTAGATCATTCACCATGTTTCTAGATGTCAGAGCTGAAATAATGTAACCAGTGTTTTTCAGACTCCATGTCTCAAACTACTAGTAAGTAGTGAAATAAATATAGTAGATTTCGAGATGTATTTTATTAAAAGTAAAAACAGAGCCAGGCGCTAGTGCCTTATACCTGTAATCCTAGCTACTTAGGCTAAGTTCTGAGGATCATGGTTCAAAGCCAGCCCAGGCAGGGAAGTCTGTGAGACTCTTACCTTCAGTTAACCACCAGAAAACCAGAAGTGGCACTGTGGCTCTAAGTGGTAGAGCACTATACTTGAGAAAAAAAGCTCAGGGACAGCAAGCCCCACGACTGGCTAAATAAATAAATAAAAGAAGAAAAAAATAAATAGAAAAAGATAAAATAGAAGAGAATACCAAGTATCACAGTGCTTTGTACTTTAATATGGGTAAATATCTTGACACATTTTTTTCTTTCTTTTTTTTGTGGTCTGGGGTTTGAACTCTGGGCCTGGGCACTGTCCCTTAGCTCTTCAGCTCAAGGCTAGTGCTGTACCACTTGAGCCACAGCACCACATCTGGCCTTTTCTGATTATGTAGTGCTGAGGAATCAAACTCAGAGTCTCATACATGCGAGGCAAACACTCTACCACTGAACCACCTTCCCATCCCCAAATATCTTGACACTTTTGTTTCAGTGAATTATATGTTTGTGTAATATGTTGTAGATAATCATGTTAAATTTGGTTTTAATATGAGTCATGGCAAAATGTTTGAAAGATGTTGATTTTATCTAACTCTGTTATAGGTAGAGGTCTAAAGAAATGAAATCACTTAGTTGTTTATTAATATATAGCACTAATTAGTGATTGTATCTAGAGTCCTTCTCAAATTATTATAATAGGACTATTGAAACTAAATCAAATATATTATCTTACAGACTGTCTTTTTTTGTCGGTTGTGGGGCTTGAACTTGGGTTCTGGGAACTGTCCCCAAACCTCTTTGTGCACAAGCCTAGCAGTCTACCACTTGGAGCCACAGTACCATTTCCAGTTTTTGAGTGGTTAATTGGAAATAAGAATCTCATGAGGACTTTTCTGCCTGGGTTGGCTTTGAACCATAATCCTCAGATCTCAGCCTCCTGAGTAGATAGGATTATAGGCTTGAGCACTGGTACCCAGCTACAGACTGACTTTTTGTATTAGATAAAAAGATGAAAATTCTGTTTTCAGCTTTTAACATCGAACAAGAAAAATTTGTCCTTCCAAGTTCAGGAACAGCATAATGAAGGGGATTTGGTTGAGTTAAAGGAAATTAT
Organism: Dipodomys spectabilis; assembly: GCF_019054845.1. Classification (NCBI taxonomy): domain Eukaryota; kingdom Metazoa; phylum Chordata; class Mammalia; order Rodentia; family Heteromyidae; genus Dipodomys; species Dipodomys spectabilis. Next base: position 1,032,964 of record NW_024871136.1, read on the forward strand.
TCATGAGATATTGAGACTGTAAATTCAAGACATAAACAATAGACATTACAATAATTATGAGCACGACTAAAGAAACTACTTGGGATATATTTTAAGTTAACCTAGACCCTTTCAACCCATACCACAATAAACATATTCTAGATTTTGAGGAAAACTACACTACAATTTGAAACAGCTTTTCTACATATTTTTCCCAAACACAGTCTTTCATAACCATGATGTTAGTAAAAGACTTCCAGAGCTGGGAAGGTGGCACAGTGGTAGAGTACTTGCCTTGCATGCATGAGGCCCTGGGTTCAATCCTCAGTACCACATAAGCAGAAAAAGCCAGAAGTGGTGTTGTGGCTCAAGTGGTAGAGCACTAGCCTTGAGATGAAGAGCAAAGGGACTGTGCCCAGAACCAGAGTTCAGGCCCTATGACCAAAAAAAAAAAAAAAAGACTTCCTTGATAATGGTTAAGCCAGATAATAAAATATCTCTGGTTTATAGGTTTCCCTAAACTGCAGTTACCAGAAGACATTACCAGTTATTTTTTTCACCTTAGTCTTTATTGATATGCCACATAGGCAATTTTCTTTCTCTTTTTCTTTCCCTTCCTTCCTTCCTTCTTTCCTTTCTTTCTTTTTTTCTTTCCTTCCTTCCTTCCTTCCTTCCTTCCTTCCTTCCTTCCTTTCTTTCTTTCTTTCTTTCTTTCTTACTTTCTTTCTTACTTTCTTTCATTTTTTTTTTTTGGTGCTAGCCCTGGGGTTTGAACTCAGTTCCTGCCTGGGTACTCTCTGTGAGCTTTTTGGCTCAAGTCCAGCACTCTACCACTTGTTTAACACCTCTACTTCCAGCCTTTTTAGGTGGTTAATTGGAGATAAGAGTCTCACGGACTTTCCTGCCTGGGCTGGCTTTGAACTGCTATCCTCAGATCTCTGCCTCATGAGTATCAAAGACTACAAGCAAGAGCCACCAGCACCTAATGGCAATTTTTTAAAGTAGAGTTTGCAAAAGTCATCTGAGAAAACATAGTACTTGCACCAGTTTAAAAACCCATCATCTAATTACCTAGTCATATTTACAGTATCCAAGATAACCAGAAAGCATTTAGGAGACGTATCATTTTAAAACATGTCTGGTGGAACTGAGTTTTAGTGGTGGATTTCCAGCTATTCTACAGAACTTTCTAGGGTTCAGGGACATATTTATGAGTGGTATGGGGATGAGGGAAAAGGCATACAGAGAGGATGTGATATTTTTCTTCCTGCACCTAGGGTTAATTCAAAGAAATTTGCAAATATTTTTTAGGAAAAGTTTTGTATAAAAATGTGTTGAATGACTGTCAGGTGCTTAGTTAAGCACTTTTGCAGTGCATTAATTATGTCAAATTGCTTTAAATATTACTTTAGTGTTCCAAATCACTGACATGAAGGAGTTATATGCTCAATAGTCATTTAGTTCTTTCACCTTCCTAAGTACTTAATCTAAGAACATATAAAACAGTCCATTTCCCTTTAAAAACATGGTGTCACAAGCACAGTGGTCAATTAATTCTTTAATATCTTGCTTTGTTAGATATTTGAAAAAATATGTTAAAACTTTAAGTTTCTTGGGAAATGAAAATACCTAGCTTTTTTTTTAAAAAAAAAAAAAAAGAAGAAAAGTCAATTCCTTTTGTGTAGATAATATTAAATTGAGAACATTTTTCTGACATTAGACCTGATAGCTAAGAGCTATTAATTGAATTGAGAGCCTTGGAGGTATTTTAGGTACCATGTTAATTGGTATTATTATCTAAAGAGTAATTTAACACAGGGTGACATCTTAAAGGAAAGGAAAGAATAAGAGCATCAAGGCTCAGGTTGGTGGCATGTATTTAGAGTTGGGTAATTTGTTTGCATTTCTTAGGTTCTAGGTTTAAGAAAATTGCCTATCCACTAGGACTGGCTACATTAGGAGCAACTGTTTGCTACCCAGCTCAGTCAGTAATAATTGCAAAGGTAAGTTCTTTAATGTGATAGAAAATGTAGCATCTGTTTAAACTCTCAGTGGTACAATATTTAAATATAACACAGCACCTTCAACATTTAATTTTCAGATACATATGTTCAATATCAATACTTTTAAGTAGTTGTAAAAGGAATTACCATTCATAAATACAATGCATTTTGATTGATCATCATTCTCCAATCCCTCCCCATCCCAGCATATCAATTCTTCTGCTGGCAAAATCATATTAGCAACTCAGCATGGTAAATACCATTCTTAATTACATGATCATAACAAATAAAATGAATTTATTTAAATACAATTGAACAATATAAGAGCAGGCTTTAGGATTTAAGTTCAGAGATAGTGAATTAGAATATATGGGGAGAAATAGCACTGCATTGTTGGGCTGTATAAAATTCAACTTTTAATTAATAGAAAATTACATCGACTGGGAGCTCTTCAGCTGAGATTAACATAATTCCAGGAGCAGCCAAATGATAGATTACAGAGGGTTTTGAGATTAAGAACATATACACACATGGACAGACTGTTTCGAAACCACCTGGAACAAAGAAACACCTTCCTTAAATGTCTATCATAGGTTTTTTTTGTCATTTTCTGGTGATCTTACTTACAAATCTAAAGGCTCTCTAAGATTTGAAGAGTTTCAGTTTGTTTGTTTATTTGTTTTTTTACAATGCTAATCATTAAACTCTGGTCCTCACACTAGGCAAGTGTTGAGTATTGTACCAATGAGCCACTTACTCAGTTCCAGTTTTATTTTTAGCCCATGTTCATGATCAGAACAGACAGCTTTGGAGCACCCAAGTTTTTCCTCATTTCCTTCTTCCCTCATTTATGAACACTGAAGGTTTCCTACTTATACTTTATCTAGACCTTTATATTTTTATTATTGATTGTGATCTAAATGTTCATATAAAATACCTGATAGGAATTTTTTAAATCTTTTTATTTTATCTTTAAAATGCATATCTGACTCACTTTTTGTTTGAATTAGATTACAGGGAAGAAAGCATATGCTACCAGCCAGTACATTTATGGAGCTGTTAAATCGTTGTGGGCAACAAGCAACAAAAATGAATCACTCTCTGAACCTAAAGAAAAAACTAAGGTAGAGTTTAAATGGACAAGAAAAGTAGACATTGAATTTTGTCTGGCTCCTGTTAGGCCTGTAATGGTATTACTACTCAGATACCAAAGAAGAAAATGAAAGTAAATGAGTATGATAGCAATACTTTGGCACAATATCATTTTAGTATATTCTATTGTCTTATAAATAAAATGGTTTAACTTCTAAATAAAAACATCTTTTTTTGTAAACAGCTAGGAAGTCCCAATGAAACAGAAATGCCTGCAAAAACAACTCAAGTCCTGAATCATTCAGTGCCTTTACCAAAAGAACTCTACTCTAAAACAAAGACCAAATCAACATTCACCTCAGGTTTGTTTGGAATTATTCAATTTCATTTTTTATTAGCTATTTTTATAGCATTATAGTTGGAAGTTTGAATATGTGTTTTCTTTATAAATGTATTCTCTTAGTTATATGTGTACTTTATTTCTTTTTAGATTATGACTTTAGATCTAGAATTTTTATAACTACCACATATTCATAACACAGATCTTTCTGTATGAGGGCAGAGAGGAGAACTGACAGGTTGATTGAATGAAGCATTTAATAGCACTTTATAAATGGGAACTATTTTATTAGGAGAAAAATGTGCCTTTCTAGAGTTTATCAATTTTTGCAGGTATGAATCACAATGACATAAATACATATCAGCTTCCATTTCTCTTGCTATTTACATGTCAGTTTACTTGTCAGTCTAAGTTTCCACCATCCATAGTTTTACTAACATTAGGTACCAAGAGAAATTTCAGTATCAAATCGAAATAACAATAATTCTATTTATCATTAATAATACTCAATATTGGTAATTAATACTTTGTGAAACCAAATAGTGGCAGTTATAGTTTCTAAGAAAATACTACAATGATTTGTACTATGATCAAAAAGAATGTAGCAGAATGTTGAATACCGTTTCAACCATATATTCACATGAACCTACCAGTCCCTGGTTTGCTAATATGAACACTGTACATAGGACCAACTAACAGGACAGAAAAATAGGAACAATAATATTCTCTACCCTTTCTCAAGCATGGACTATGTCCCAGTGCTGTAAGTCTATTGTCATTCAGTCTTTACCCACAATGCCAAACAATTAAAAACTCTGAGATATCAGTACCTCTTATTTTAAGATGAAAGCACTGACAAGGAGCTTAATAACTTTGTTCCCAATCATACAACTTAGCTTAGGGCTTCCTGATACTAAAGTACAAATTTTTCCATTACTCATAGATTTCCTAATTTTAAGCCAGTATTTAGTCTGTTTCAAGATTCTCCTCTCTTATTTAAAAACTATCGCGTGGGTGCACCTTGGTGGCACAGACCTATAATTCTAGCAGTTGGGGAACTATTCAATAGTAAATTTAAGGAGAGTGAATTTGAAGGTAGCTTTGGCTACACAGCAAGATCCTGTCCCTAAAACACTAAAAAGCAAACAAATATATTAATAATAATGAATAAATTCACCAAATAGCAAGCCTGATTTGTTTTGCTACTTTCTTCTGTTGGTTTTCCTTGCTAATTATGACAAGTTGCACAGGTAATAAACTACGGTTGACCATAGTCCCAAAGGATACAAAGGATCTAGACTGTTTTCTAAGTGCTTATTCATTCTAGAGTATCTTGGTGAGTATCTTGGGACCAAAATAATGCCTACCTAATATCTATCTACCAAAAAGCCAGATGTGGAGGTGTGGCTCAAATGATAGACTGCTAGCCTTGAGTGAAAAGCTAAGGAACAGTTCCCAGGCCCTGAAGCCCCAGGACTGGTGCCCGCACTTACACACACACACACACACACACACACACACACACACACACACACACACACACACACACACACACACACACACACACACACACACACACACACACACACACACACACACACACACACACACACACACACACACACACACACACACCACCAAATACAAGATCCAAAACCTCTGTAGGGTAAAACCAAATTTTAGTGCTAAGGAGAAGGAAACTTATCAACTTGTCAATCAGAAACTTGGGAGTGCCATACCTAAAAAACAGGAAGGAACCAGAGGATTAATGACTGACTCACTAAAGCTATAACTCATCCAAACTCAGATCAATGCCTTAACTAGATTGAGATGGTAAGTGTTTCTCTCTTCTTTAAAGAGAAAAGGGAAAGGAAGATGCTGGATGCTAGTAGCTCACATTTGTATAGCTAATTCAGCTCAGGAAAATGAGAATACAGCTCATGGTCCGAAGCTAGCCCAGGCAAAAAAAAAAATCCTCAAGAATCCCATCTCCAGTTAACTAGCACAAAACTGTGCTGGAGGGGGAAAACAGAGAGATTGAGGGAATGGTGACATTGTCCAAAAAGAGATGTACTCTTTAACTAACATATAACTTTAACCCCTCTGTCCATCACCTTTATAATAACAAAAAATTAGAAAACTGTTAATAGTTTTTATTTAAAAGCTATTGAAATAATAAATCATTATCATCTTATAATTTTACACATCTTTATTCTTTTTCTCTGTATGATAACACCACCTTTAAAAAAAAATCTGCTAAAAATCTGGGTACTGGTGCATCATGCCTGTAATTCTAGGAGAAACCTGAGATTTGAAGCCAGCCCCAGCAGGGAAGTCCATGAGACTCTTAACTCCACTTAACCACTAAAAAGCTGGAAGTATATCTTTGGCAACAGTCTTAGAGTTCCAGCTATTGAGCAAAAAAAAGTTCCCTAAAAAGAGTTTAACACAAAACTCTTATCAAAGATCAGAAACATGATAAAAAAAAAAGGCAAAGAGAAGCGTCATGATAAATAAAAAAGGCAAAGGGAAGCATCATGATAAAAAAGGCAAAGGGAAGCATCATAATGCCTAGAGCATTGAAATTCAAGAAAATATTTCCCTGTTGAAAATATTTAACAGAAAGTACAATCCTTAATTACTTTGATGAGCATGAAATGATGCTTTTCTTTTTATATTTTTTTTAAATTTTGCCAAGGTGAGGTACAGAGGGGTTACAGTTATATACATAAGGTAATGAATATATATCTTGTGGAACATTGTTAACTCCTCCCTTGTTTTTCTCCCATTTTCTCACCCCCCCCAGTTTCCCCCCCCACCGAGATAATGCTTTTCAAAGATAGAAATTGTATGTCCTAGGCCAATTAATCTAAATCAGAGTGAACTACAATTACTTGAGAGTTTTTTTTCCAAAATAACCCTATACTCTACCTAAAAATTATAAATATAAATTCCAGAGATGAGGCTTATAAACATTTCTTTTAGGAAAATTTCTCCAGGGAATTATTTCTCTAATTAGTAGTATCTTACATACGGGTGGATAAATTAAAATCTTGAAATCTTTTCAGGAATTTTGAGGAATGGAGTTCTAATGGCAAAAGACCTTTGCAATCCAGGAAATTCAAATGAATGGAATCTTTGGCCAGATTCTGGACAAGAATATAAATTGAGGAAGTAAACAGAAGCAGTAGAGAACTTAGCAAATTTATTACACTAAAAACTGTTGATATATAAAGACACATAGGAGCTGGGAAGGTAGCTCAGTGGTGGAGTGCTTGCCTTGCATGCATGAGGCCCTGGGTTCAATTCCTCAGTACCACATAAGCAGAAAAAGCTGGAAGTGGCACTATGGCTCAAGTGGTAGAGTGCTAGCCTTGAGCTGAAATGCTGAGGGACAGTGCCAAGGCTCAGAGTTCAGCCCCAGGACCGACAGAGAAAAAAACAAAAAAGGATACATAAAATTATCACATCTGGAGATGAAAGCAAACTTTTCACTTCTACTAAGCAATTACTTCCGGCAGGAGGCATTTGAAATGCATTTGAGAAAACATGATGAGAGCGAAAGTAATGGCGGACTCTTAAGCTTTTTGTAATAAGACCCCTTCACAGAGTAGTTTTCAAATGAAAAAAGCACATAGTAATATATGATTACCTTGGTTATCTTTAAATGTAGAAAGCAATAATATGTAATAATAGAATTTAATACTATTTTTCATGTAACAGTAATTTTACATAGTATAAGGTAGTAACCATAATGCAATTTTAAAATATATGTGTGTTTCCTTTGTGATGTAAAATGTAAGGTACTTATAAAACTGCTTGGTTTTGTTGCCTATATTTGTTACTGAATAAAATGCCTATGTTCAGATTAGTGAAGATGAAGACATATTTCCTCATCCTCTAGATGCACTACTTAAAGAAAATAATATATAATCATTTTTTAACTATCAAAAAAATATCCCCATCCCAGTTAAAGGATATCTTGGTCCAAAATAGACCATCAAATGCACCTGAGGTTAAGAATTCCTAATCTATGGAGAACGACAGTGCTGTTATGAGTAATGAACACTTATGACCTGGTTGTATTTTTAATGTTTACTCATGTTACTTATAAGTATATCACAGTTTATGGAATCTAAAATGTCTCTAAAAAAGATATTCATAGGAACTGAAAGTATAGCTGTTGGTGGTAGAGCACAACTTTGAACCAAAAAGCCAAGAGGAGCTCACAGCCCTGAGTTCAAGCCCCACTACCACCATGTACAAAAGGGATATTTTAAAAAATGACATAAAGTTAAAGTAAAAACAGGTATAAGATAAAGCATTCTACTATAATTTTTCTCCCTCATTTTTTTAATAAAATGTGAAAAGTTGGTAACTATGGTCCCCTGTAATCATGTTTTGAGGCTAGCCTGAGCACAAAGAAGTTTGTGACACTCCATATCAACCACTGGCGAGGTTTGGTGGTGGCACATGTCATCCACAAGTAGAAGAATCTTAGCCTAGGCTGACCAGACATAAAGCAAAATCCTACCTTAAAAATAACCAAGGAGCCTGGCACCAGTGGATCATGAGTATAATCCTAGTGGCTAAAATCTGAGGATCACAATTTGAAACCAGCCCTGGTAGGAAAATCCATGAGACTAATCTCCAAATAACCACCAAAAAGCTGTGGCACAAGTGGTAGAGTGCCACCCATGAGCAAAAAATCTAAAGGACAGCATCTAAGCCCTAGGTTCATGCCCCAGAATCAGCACACACCAAAAAAGGGCAAAAACAGGGCTAGAAGCATGGTTCAACTGGAAGAGTGGCTGCATGGCAAATGTGAAGTCCTAAGAAAGAAATAAACAAAAAGAAATAACTGAAAATGAACCATTCCTTAGGGAAAAGTATGGCTCAGAAATGTAAGAAATCATTTACACATTAGTCACATTGGGGAAAAAAAGCATATTAAAATTTTTTTAACTTCAGAAGAAATACTTTTACTATTATATTATAAAGCAAATATAAAAAATAGTTATCTCACTGGGTGCCAGTGACTCACACCTGTAATCCTAGCTTACTCAGAAAGATAAGATCTAAGGGTTGCAGTTCAAAGCCAGACTGGACAGGAAATTCCACGAGACTCTTATCTCCAGTTAACTACCAAAATGTCGGAAGTGGCGCTGTGGTAGAGTGGTAGAGTGCTAGCCTTGAGCAAAAAAAAAGCTCAGAGAAAGTGCCCAGATTCTACACAGGCATGGTACCCAGGTACAGCACAGAAAAAAAAGTGATCTCATTCCCACTCACCATGCACACAGTATGTACCACTAGGCATCCATTATCTTTAATACTAAAAAATATATGAGATTGTTACTATAACTCCTATTTTCAGAAGTGCCAGGGTTGTTGTGTTGGGTTTATATGAACTTGGCTTCAGTCCTGACTCTGCCTCTTAGCAGCTGAATGACACTGGTCAAGTTACTCTCTGAATTAAAATTTCTTATTTGGGTAATAACTATAACATAGTCACACAATGCTTAAGAACAAGGATGCATTTTGAGAAATGTGTCATTAGATGATTTCACCATTGTGCCAACATCACAGTGTACTTAGACAAACTTAAATGGTTAGGTCAGGATTCAGTATGGCTACTTACTACAATCAGGAGACATGGTGAAAGCAAAGTATTTAAAGCTGCAGCTGGCATCAAATAACATACTGATATAGTAAGCATTTTATAACTAGCAGGAGTAAAGTTTGATATAATCATTAAAACATAGTATTTTATACATGTAATTCAGTAACAGCATTTATCATCATTATCAAGTACTATTTACCATACAGAATTATATATGGCTATACTTTTGATTGCCAGAGGGTAGTTTTGTTTACATCAGCATCACTCCAAATGTGAAATGTATTGGAGTTGCATGTGACATCACTAGGTGCTACAAATATTTTAGCTCAGTTATAATATTATGGGACTGACTTTGTATCTGCTGTATGTCATTGACCAGTATATTATTACTGCATATGTGACTGTATAAAAATAATGTTTAGGTCATGTGTGAAATAATGCATGAAAATAGCATTCTGAGTACATATAATCATTGGATCAGTTTCACCATTGATAAACACATTGCTAAATCCATGAAGCAGTTCTCATGAAATCCATCACTAATACAGATTTAACTCCCTACTCCTTGAAGTAATCCCTTGATTGTAGTCAGTCTCCTATAGTCCCATAGTTTTAAATGTTATCTATATATTAGTCTAGGAATATAAAATTTATAAACCAGTCAATACCTCTTCTGAACACTATACTCACATTGCTAGCTACTTACTCAGTATTGATATGCAGATGTTTAGCAAGCAATTCAAATTTAACATATCTGAAATTTTTTTAAATAAGTTTTTTATTGTAAAAATACTGTACAGAGGGGTTACAGTTACATGAGCAAGGTAAGAAGTACATTTTTTATTAAGCATTGTTGCCTCCTCTTTTGTTTTTTCCCCTACCATCCCTTCCCTCCCACCTCCTCAACTACACTCACCCCTTCCCCCACCCCCACCCTCCCACCTAAATTGTAAAGTTCGTTTTTGAACATAGTGTCTTGTACATCTCATTGTTGCAAGGGGTCCACCTGTATCCCTATTTAAACATTTTTTCCCTTCCCATCCCCAAATGATACCAACATCAAATACAGTGAAAACAGGGCTTATACTGTGGGGGAGGGACACACAAAGCAACAAAAAAATCACATGATACCTTAGAAATACATTAGAAACAATAACAAGAAAGAAAAAACCACTTGTGTCCCTATTTGGGGGTTCATTTCGCTTAACATCATCTTATCTGACCTTTCAAATAAGGGAAACCATGGGACCTATGCTTCTTTGGGCCTGACTTACACAACAGATGCTGGAGGGGATGTGGCCAGAAAGGAACCCTACTGCATTGCTGGTGGGAGTGTGAACTTCTTCAACCACTTTGTAAAGTAGTATGGAGGTTCCTCAAAAGACTCCACATAGAGCTCCCCTATGACCCAACAATCCCACTTTGGGGCATTTACCCAAATGATCACAAACAAGACCATACTAAAGCTACTAGCACAACTATGTTCATTGCATCATTATTTTCCATAGCTAAGATATGGAACCAACCTAGATGCCCCTCAGCAGATGAATGGATCAAGAAAATGTGGTATATATACACAATGGAATTCTATGCCTCCATCAGAAAGAATGACATCGCCCCATTTGTTAGGAAATGGAAAGACATCTGAAATTTAACATCTGCATTTCCACAAAATTGCTTCTTTAACATTTTGTCCTATCTCAGTAAATACCAGCTCCATTGTTTCAGATTTGGGGTTAGTTTCCTTTTCACAACATATTTTCACAATATACTCAATCCATTTAGGAAATCTTGTCCATTCTACCTTCAAAATTATAAGGTCTAATCCTTTTTTGTCACCCCCACTACAGCTGTCACCCAAATTAAAGCCCTTAGCATCTCTCCTGGAATATTGCAACTGCTTCTTCACTGGAATGTCTGCTTCCACCCTTACTTCCCTGCAGTATCTTTTCTCCATAACCAAGAGTGCTCCTTCCTTCCTTCCTTCCTTCCTTCCTTCCTTCCTTCCTTCCTTCCTTCCTTCCTTCCTTCCTTCCTTCCTTCCTTCCCTCCTTCCTTCCTCCCTCCCTCCCTCCTTCCCTCCCTCTCTCCTTCTTTTCCTTTCTTTCTTTCTTTCTTTTTCCTTCCTCCTTCCTTCCTTCCTTCCTTCCTTCCTTCCTTCCTTCCTTCCTTCCTTCCTTCCTTCCTTTCCTTTCTTTTCTTCTTTTCTTTCTTTCCTTTTTTTCTTTCTTTTCTTTCCTTTCTTTCTCTCTCTCTCTTTCTTTCTTTCTTTCTGGTGCAGTTCCCTGAGGTTTTGTACTCAAGGCTAGCACTCTACCACTTGAGCCACAACTCCACTTCTAGCTTTTTAGTACTTAATTGGAGATTAACCACTCATGGACTTTGCTGCCCAAAGTGATGGCTGGATTCCAGCAGTAGCTAGGATTACAGGCATGAGCCACCAATGCCCAGCAGCAAGAATGATCTTATAAAACAACCTGTCGCTTCTCTACTCAAAATTGTCTGGTAGCTTCTCATCTTAAATAAAAATGATGGCTTTTGACCTAGTCTGATCATATGTCACTCATTGTTCCCCATCATCTTATCTGCTTTGTTGAGCCACATTAGTTTTTCAGGTATGCCCTGGGTCCATTTCAATTGATGTATGCTCATCCTGGAAGCCATTAGCCACACATACCAATGGGACACATACCCCTCAACACCTTCAGTTCTTTGCTTACATAGCACTTTTGCAGAAGACTTTCCTGGCCATCTTGTGTAAAACTATAAGTCACTTAAACAATTCCATATGTACCTGCCTGCTTTATACACACACACATACACATTAAATATATCATTCATATATATATATATATATATATATATATCATTGTATATACATTATCTGATATATATTAAGATATTGTGTGTTTCACCCATATTAGGTCCTTGTCAACAGAAATGATCACTTATTTCATTGATAAGTCCTCTGTACCAAACTAAGTTTGCTAAATGACTTGTTTGTTTTTAATTATTTTTCAGGTACTAAACAGTTTATATCTGACCCAAAGCTTATGGATCATGGACAGTCCCATCCAGAAGATGTAGATATGTACAGCACTAGAAGCTGAAATAGACTGCACAGAGAGACAGCATAGAGAACCGCAATATGTATGAAGTTGTAAATGATGGTTTAAAAAAATCATGTACTGGGCAACTGATACTTAGACTGTGCCTTGAAGTGATTCCCTAACCTCTTCAAATGCACAGTCAAGTAAGTGATGAAAACACAAATTGTGAATTCAATCCAACAATATGAAAGGATTGATGACACAGCAGAAGTAGAAATAGTATGATGTATTTGATGACTTGTAAGGGAATTTACTAAAAAACAAACGAGAATGAAGATGTGAACATCAATGAGACTAAAATCTGAAAATATGTATGTGCATCTATACATATGTATCTGCTTCGGGTTTCCAAATGTCAGTTGGATTAGAATGGTGTATAGAAAGATGGGTGTGTTCTCTGTTTTGTTGTTGTTGATGTTTTCATTTCTCTTAGCTGCAATAAAATACCCATATTTTATGGCATGTGAGTTTGGCTTTTACTAATTTTGACTCCTCTTAAATATTTAAAATGTTTGTATTTAAAAGAACTATATATTACATAACTCCTGTAAGCCTTTCATACCTGTCAAAGTTCACTGGCCTTCCTACTTTATAGAGTAGAAAAATATAATTACTAGACATAACCATTGCCAAATACTTTTCATCTTCTAGACTTAGTGTTACATTTCCATTTCCTGAGAGTAGTGCTTCATAATATGCTCCTGATCTCATTCATTCCCATGTTTTTTTTTTTTTTTCAGAACTGTATTTCATCTTTACTGTCTTTGCTTTTTTCACTCATTTCTTTTCCTCAACTTCTAAATAGCTTCAGCTTTCCTATGTCCAAAAGCAACAATATCAAGACAAAACTACCTCTTCCTTCAAGGTGTCTTTTCTCTTGAGCATCTTCCTATGGTTTCCTTATTTTATTTTATTATAAAGATGCTGTACAGAGGGGTTACAGTTACATGAGTAAGGTAATGATTACATTTCTTGTTGAGCATTGTTAACCCCTCCTTTGTTCTCCCACTATCCCTTCTCTCCCCCACCTCCATCACTTCTCCCTCCCTGCCCCAAAGTTATAAGTTCATTTCCAACATACTGTCTTGTGAGTCTCATTGTTGCAATGGGTCCATTCTGTGTCCTTGTTTCAGCATTTTGTTACTCCTCTTCCCCTTCCCAAATATGTACATATGACCATATAAGATGATGCTAAGTGAAATGAACCCCAAGATATGGACACGAGGTCTTTTGCTGTTGTTTTTAATGAACTATGTGATTTTTGTTTCCTTTGTATGTTCTTTCCCCTATGGTATATCCCCTGTTGTCACTATACTTGACACTATACCCTGCATCTTCCTATGATTTCTATACATCTGTAAAAAGTAATTTCCCAGCCAGGCAGCAGTGACTCAGGCCTGTAATCCTACCTGCTTAGGAGGCTGAGATCTGAGGATTGCTGTTCAAAGCCAGTTCAGGCAGGAAAGTCTGTGAGGCTCATCTCCAATTAACCACCAAAATACCAGAAGTAACACTGTGGCTCAAAATGGTAGAGCCCTAGGCTTGAGCAAAAAGGCTCTGGGATAGCACTCAGGCTCTGAATTTAAGCCCCACAACTGACAAAAAAAGTAATATCCCTCTCTTCCTTGCTTTCAATTTTTCTGTAATTTGCAACATCCTGGCCTACACACATAAATTTTTTAAGATAATTATTGACTCTCACTACCTCCTTGAAACTCACCCCTCCTTTTGCTCTCTGTTGTTTTGTCTTGTCATTCTCCATTCATCTCTTGCTCTTGAAGCCCTTATATATGGAGGTTCCTCAACTTCAATCCTTGTTTATTTTTCATCATATATATACTCTGATTTTCAATCAACTTTAATGTCACTACTAGTAATATTTTAATATCCACATTTCTCCTGTACTGTAGACCAACTTAGATATCTAATTATTAGCTAAATCTACCTAATATCCTTTCACTATCCTAATATCAATATGTCTAAAATTAAGTGATGTCAGCCTCCCTCTCATTTCTTTTTTAATTTTTTAGTTTAAACAGTAAATATTTTTTTAGTGACACTCTCCATCTGGTCCCTCTCATTTCTTTTTGTTTCTTTCTTTTTTTTGCCAGACTTTGGGGATTAAACTCAGGGGCCTGTGCATTGTCACTGAGCCTCTTTGTGTTCAAAGCTAGTGCTCTACCATTTGAGCCCCAGCTCCACTTCTGGCCTTTTCTGAGTCATTTATTGGAGATAAGAGTCTCACAGACTTTCCTGCCCACACTGGCTTCAAACAGTGATCCTCAGATCTTGGTTTCCTGAATAGCTAGGATTACAGCCATGAGCCACCAGTGCCCGGCTTCATTTCTTATTTCTCAAATTATTTCTGCTTTCTCTAGTGCTCTTATACCTCTTGTTCAAGCATTCATTGACACATTCCTGGATTCACAGTCACTTCCTGGCTATTCTCACAACTAACATTTTTCTATCTTCCTTCAGAATGTGCTCTGTTTGCAAGTGAATCAGCTAAGAGTATCTTAAACAAAGATGGATTCAAAGCCTGGTGTTAGGTAAGAGAGGGTTTGTGCAGTGGTTCCTAGTGCCACCAAGAGTCTGGACTTTTCACATCCCACTCTAATGTCCATAGCATGCTGCATTCTCATCTGGTCACAAGATTGCTGCTGTATCTTACAAGAGCACCTACATATTGAAAGAAAGGGCAAAGCAGATGTGCAAATATATAAAAATATGAAAATGATGCTTCTGACTTTTTTTGACCTGCTTGCTACTGTTGAGATATCCTTCCAGCTTGTTGCTATGCTGTCCTACCTGAGATGACAATTGTGCACCACCATGCCCTGCTTATTCTATTGAATGGGAATCTCATGGACATTGTTGTCCAAACTGGTCTAGAACTACTATCCTCTTGATCCCAAACTCCTCTATAGCTGGGATTACAGATGCACACTATTGAAACCCAGTTATTGGTTGAGAAGTGGGGGTCTCTTGAAATTTTGGCCTTTACTGGCATCGAAATGCAGCCCTCAAAATCTCAGCCTGAAAGTGGGTAGTACTACAGATGCAAGTCACTGCATTTCTGACTTTTTTTCAGAAAAGTTACTGTTTTCTTCAGGCACGAGTAACTTTATACTTGCAGTCCTAGCTATTCAGGAGTCTAAGATCTGAAGATCACAGTTTAAAACTAACTCAGACAAAAGATGAATAAATGCAGCAATAGTACTCACTAGACACTATGTTGAAAATGAATTTTACAACTTGTGGGTGGGGCTGGGAGGGAAAAAACTGGGAGAGAGCAAGGGAAGGAATGACATTGTCCAAAAAGAAATGCACTCATTACTTGACTTATGTAACTAACTTCTCTGTATATCACCTTTATAATAATAATAATAAAACAATTTTTAAACACTAGCACAGGCAGAAAAATCTGTTCAGACACTTACCTCCAATTAACCAACAAAAGGCAGGAAATGGAGGTGTGGTTCAAATGGTAGTGACAGCCTTGAACAGAAAAGCTAAAGGAGTGTTTGCCTGGAGTTCAAGTCCAAGTACAGATGTGTGTGTGTGTGTGTGTGTGTGTGTGTGTGTGTGTGTGCGTGTGAGAGAGAGAGAGAGAGAGAGAGAGAGAGAGAGAGGTTGTCTTAAAATTGCTCAGAATTCTCTGTATATCTAAATCAGAATTCAGATGGCCACATACTTAGCTCAAGAGAGCTAAATACATGGAAATTCCTTGGTAAAAAAGGAAAGTACTAAGGGATTTGGACATGGATGTTGAGTTTGATCTAACATACAGTTTCTGCTACTTAAGTCTTCTAGCCTATCTGTCAAGACAATTATCTATCAATAATTAGCCATCTTTCTAAATTCTTCAGTAGCTCAGCATTGACTGTGGAGTCAAGTTCAAGCTCCTTAGCCAGACACAAGGCCCTTTTTGTCTGATCTAAGATTACTATCTAATCTTATCTTCATTCTTACACAACCCACTGCCAAGGTATGTTATACTTATGACATAGCATTTGCTTAGAAAACATGCATTCCTCGTTATGCCTCTTGTTCTCTGCCTCTGCTGTTTCCTCTTAAAATGTTTGTCTTGTATACCACAAAATAATTTCCTACCCATCCTTCAAATCCAATTCTAGTGTCAATTCTTAATTTTCCAAAGTAGAATTAGGTGTTCTATACCCCCTTGCATGTAGCATATATAGATGAAATTATCCACACAATTAGTATTTCTCAGAGTCATGTGAGTATAGCTGAAGCATACTCTTTGCCTGTGAAATCCATGTACATAGCAGGAATTCACATATTCTATGATACCAGTTGCAGCTGGATATAAAATACCAAAATAATTATATTTCTACAAGAGACTCACTATCTACTGGGAAGGAGAAAAACATACAACAGAGCTATATGTGGAATCTTCCCTATGTACATGCAAAAATCTTTACAATGTCTTTTTTTTAATGTTTTAAAATGTGAAAAAAATCAATGTCCTAAATTTGGTGAAATATAGATAAAAAAATTAGCCCAAAGAAAAGTATAAGTGATTTTTTTTTTTTTTGTCGGTCGTGGGGCTTGAACTCTGGGCCTGAGTGCTGTCCCTCAGCTCTTTAGCTCAAGGCCAGCGCTCTACCACTTGAGCTACAGCGCCACTTCCAGTTTTCTGGTGGTTTATTGGAAATAGGAGTCTCACGGTCTCTCCTGCCCAGGCTGGTTTGAACCGCGATCCTCAGATCTCAGCCTCCTGAGTAGCTAGGATTACAGGCGTGAGCCACCAGCGCCCGGCTTAGTATAAGTGATTTTTGAATTACCTACAACTGAGCTTATCCACATTTGTTACTAGCCATTAGAATATTCATTTGTATAATGGTTAATTAACTATCTGCAAAATGTGCTTCAGAATGAAATATCTACAAGATTATTATGATTACTTGCTGTATTTTACACTATTCAGCATCAGACTGCTGTTAGGTGACATTCAAACGTGGAAGCCTATGTTCAGATAAGATGTTGTACGGCTTCTTTCATTCTTCCCCTGCTATAGCCTGCAGATCTTCTCTGGTAAATCTGAACAGATGCCAGCCCTCAGCAAAGGAGAGGTCTACAGCTCCTCGATGAGTATAATAATCAACAGAATCTTGGTTTGAAAGGACAACGAGAAAATGCATGTAGCCACACTGGGACCTAATGGCTATCTAGTAAAAACAAATAAACGAAAATTACTTTTATTGGAAAGAAGTCTCCCTTAACATTTTAATGAAGAGATATTCTATGTAACAAATGATATGTGCATAAGACTTGTAAGTAATATAATAATTAACTTTTGGTATACACTATAATTGTAAACAAAGAGAAGTCCCAGCTTTAAAACCCCTCTCTTTAAGATCCCCAAAGTGATTTGCAAAATCATTATTCTACAGAAAATATGTACCTTTAAAATACATTTTCTCATGTATTGCCAAAATAAAAAAAAATACCTTTTTATAACACTGTGATTCACATCATGGACCTATTTTATATATAAACTTGTCTTGTAACCTCCTAGTGATATGGTTACAGACAAATTTTAGTTTAATATTGCTTATATAGTATTTGTGTATCTGTTTTGAAAATCCAGTTTAATTTCAATAAAAAATTTTGAAATATATATGTCAGATTTATGTTTAAATAGTGAGGTTAACTATACTGTGTTAAATAATAGTTGATGAAGAGAAGGATAATATGAAGTCTATCAATAGTAATTATAATACTTACTTGACTTATTTTTCTTAGCATTTCAGTTCCAATTCCTAAATCTGTTAAATAGATAATCACAAATGAAAACTTTTAAGTTGAAAAGTACCACTAAATTTATTTGCTTTACTTCAAAGAAATAAAATGTTAAACTACTCTGTATCTGGTTGATATATATATATATATATATATAAATTCAATTCATGAATGCATTTCATATTGTTTTCCTATTGGTACATAGTACAAATGATAATACAAAAGAATTAGGTTGACTTTTACAATAAGTGAAGAATTGAGTCACTAATGTTCTATGACAGGTTATATATTTCTTGTCTATCGCTAATAAACATATTAAAATGTTAAATCACATTCCCAAGAAAAAAGTATACCTGTCAAAGCATGATTTACTCAAAAGTTGATGAAAACTAAGAATATTTTTCTCATCTGTGATCTGAGTCCTTCCTACACTAGGATAGTGATCGGGGTCATGAAAAATAATTGAATTACATAAATAACAGCATATTTATACTAAAATCCTATATCTCCCCTCATTACACTAGGCCTTTTTAAATTTTAAGGTATTCATAAGGAATATTGTTATCACAGTTTTACCTTGGTAACCATGGATGACATAAAAATCTTCAAGATAAAGGACCTTGCCTATCCACAAATCATAGGTGAAGTAGTACATGGCAAATCCAACTATTTCTTTTGCTAGGAAAAGAGAAAAGGGACACAATTATATTTTTATTTAACACACTTATATTATGAAGGGGTTTAATTATGTTTTTGTACAGTAAATATTAAACATTCACCTCCTCCACCATATTCTCATTCCCACCTCCCCTTTCCCACTTTGTAAAGTAGTATTTGAGGGTTCATTATGCTATATTCATACATATGTGTATATATATTTATATATACACAAATATATACCCATACATTAATATATTTTATAATATTTGTAAAATATGCACACATACATATTAATACATTAATGGCATATAATAATATATTCTTAATTATATATATTAAACAAATATATCTTTAAATATAAATATATGTATATATTATGTTAATGTAATATGTGAATATATAATGTATTAGTATATATTAGTAATATATGTATTCTATTAAATAATTATTGTATTATATATTATACATGAATATATTATAATATATAAAAATATATAATAATTACATTATATTCTCATATATAATATTCAGCATATAATATATTACATATAATATATAATTATGGATTGTACATTAACATATTAGTACAAGTAAATGTGTAAGTATAAATATACATATATATTTATAATACATCCTTTGATCATCTTGAAATGTTCCCTTCTTTTTCCCCCTTTTCCATGGCTACACCTTCCTAGTTAGCCTTTACCTCATAATACGATATCTTTGGTTTTTGCTTTAGCTATTAAAGTAATGTTTACTGAAAAAGTTATCAGTATGTAAATATATAATATAGAAGGTTTCATCCTTCTTTATACAGCCTTCTAAAGGATAAGCACTCTTACAGTTTGATGTAAGTTATTCCATGTTTTATTGTTCATATAAGCCTAAGTATATACCACTCATTTTCTTAAAAATAAAGGACTGGGTTTGTACATACATACTCCTCTTTTTAACTAGTATTTTTATTAACTATAAATACACTTTGTTTTGAAGATATAGAAAGAATACTCCAGACTATATTGGAAAAAGGAAGTTTAGTTTACCTGATTTTTTTTGTTGTTGGAAAACTTCAGCAACCAGGCAGTAAAAAAGAGGATTGACCCCAAAGCCATCCCTGAGTAAATCTAGAATATCAATTCACAAACAATGCATCAGAAATTTATAACAAGAGAGAGGGAAGATGTCAAATTAGGAAGCACCAAGAATTCCTCTCTCCACTTGGACAGAAAACCGACAAAAACTGTCCAAATGGAATACTTTCGAACTGTAGAGGCGTTTATTTGAGCACTTGAATATTCAGGTGATTGTCTTACAAATTCTAGTTAATTTAGGTCAAATTCAGCCAAAGTGTGGTACCAGCTACATACATACCTCCTGTCCTACTGAAGGTTGTTGTGAGGTTGACAGTCTGTATTTCTGGAGCTGTTTTCTGGAGAAAGGGTGGACCATAAAGTTAATGTCCTCAAAATCATGGGGTTTATGGGTTTGTTTGTTGTCCTGGTGCTGAGGCTTGAACTCAGGGATTAGGTATTTGTCCCTGAGCTTTTTTGTTCACAGATAGCACTCTACCTCTTGAGCCACAGCTTCATTTCCAACCTTTTCGTGGTTGAGATAGTCTCACAGACTTTCCTGCCTGGGAGGCACAGATCTCAGCCTCCTGAGAAGCTGGATTACAGCCGTGAGCCACCAGTGCCCAGCTGGGTTTTACGTTTTAACTATACAGTGCCACTGTGATCACTGGCACAAAGGCTTAGAAGTTGATTACTACATTATTCCAAACTGCCAGCTAATATAGCTTCTAGGAATATATAAGGTAGCTCAACATAAGGGTTTTTTGGACAGTCAAAACAAAACCATAAATAAAAGGAAGGTTTAGAAAACCACTGCAATTGACTAGAGAAAGACACTGACTCAGAAAAAAACCTAAGAACACAGTAAACTCAGGCTGATTTTTGACAATAAGCCTCTGCAAAAATTGAAGATTATAAATCCTGAGAGTCAAAATGTTCCAACACAAAATCAACAAAACATGCAAAAAAGCAGTAAATGAAAGAAACAGGAAACAAGAATACACTGTAAGGCAAATAGAAAACTGGCAGATGTGCATGGTCTCATGAGTAATTAAATGTGAAAAGATTGAACATTCATTTCAAAATACAAAGATTAGCAGCATGGATAAAAACTTTTAAGCAAGCATCAGAAACTACATATTTTGTCTAAGAAGAACACTATAGAGTCATTGAAAAAAAATAGGTTGGAATGGAATGATGGAAAGAAGTTGATTTCATACAAATAAAAACCAAAAGAGAGCTTGAGTGGCTATTATAATACCAAGAAAAACAGACTTTAAGCCAAAAATCATTATGAATCAAGGACATTATGTGCTTACAAAGGAGTCAATTCACCAGAAAAATATAGAAATTATAAACATATAAACAGTAAACATCAAAACATCAAAATACATGAAGCAAACATTGATTGAACTAAATGGAGAAAAGTAGATCACTATTATAGTACAATTGAATGAGACTTTTAATACCCACTTTCAATAACATAGAACAACAAAACAAAATTAAGCAACAGATAGCATGAAGAAAACTGTGGAATAATTGGACCTAACAAACATACACAAAATATTCTACCTGAAAACAAAAAATGAATACACATTTTTCTCAATTGTATTTGGAAATTTCTCCAGAATTAGAACATATTTTAGGCTACATACCTAGTCTTGATAAATTGTAAAAGATTGAAATTGCATAATATCTCTTCTAATGAGGATGGGATGAATCTTACTAAGTGGCTTGAGGAAAGAACTCTGTACCCAATTCCATATTTTGGCAGTAAATCCCTCCACTCTCATGCAAGTAGGTTAAAATGCTGACCAAATTTTCTATCATCTCCTTCGCTGATCCAGTGGGTTACAAGTACACAAGATCAGAAGGAAAATCAGTGGCAGAGGAGACTGCCATAAACATTATCCCTAAGTGGCTGTCATGAATCAGTACTCCTATCACCATGCAGAGCATGCTGGGAAGAAAACATTGGAACTTTTCTGTAATTTGGTGGACTTTACTTCAGGAAGAACAAACCTAGGATGTAGGGGACCCCGGCCTCATGTGGTAAACCTATTGATTTGAGTAAAGTATCCCACAAGGGAATAAATGGAGCCACCTAGGGCAGTTCTTCCTCTCCTCTATCACAACAAAAGAGACCCTGAGACAAAAACCAGCATTAAAGACTTTTTCTTATACCTAGGGCACTGCTAGAACACCTGGGAAAAATATACATTTCAAGAGTCAGAGTGGATATTGTACGGGGAACCTTACCTAATGCTTTGCTTTAGTACCATGTCTATCAGGTTGTTGGTATTTAGTGGCTGTCTATTAATAGGACCCTGTCCACCCGGTCCATGGGAAGTCCTATTGTACTCTGATTCCTTGATGTATCATATACAGACAAAACAAGGAATCATGTTATCTAGGAAGATGGTAGAATTGTCACAAGTAAACTTTCTGGGTGTCTCTGACCAAAGAGATTCAGGGTCCCAGTACATACCTCACCTCAAGAAATCCACACCAATTAAACTTTAAACAGATACTCATTCTAATACAGAAGAATTCACAAAACAGAAATGTAAGAACAGAAAACAGTGAAGATTTCAGTAGAGCTGAGTAGCTGCTGCCACAGGCCTGCTGCACAGGGAGATTGAGAGCAACACACCTGAATCTCCACCAAACAAACTTCAGAAGCTCACCCTACTTAATACTGAAGAAATCAGAAGAAACAAGAAAGATGGCACCAAAACAATAGGGAATTACCATAGCTCTCTAACCAAACAATATCTCAACACACAATTCCCCCAAGAGATCGACCACAAACAAACAAGCAGAGAATCACAGGAACTGAAAAAGTTATAATTTACATACGCAAGTATGAAAAAAATCATGAAAGCCCCTCAACCACCCCAAGCCAGCAGTGTGGATAAGGGGCAAAAGTGGCACCCACTGCCAGGGACTCCAGAACACCAACGGACTGCAGAACTCAGAAACAGAAAACTTCCACAGAGCTGGACATGGACAGAACAGAGACTGAGACCAGAGGTGAGCCACCATGACATCACACCTGGAGAGCTCCCACAGTGGCCTAGCATAACAGAGTGTAGTGCCCTGGCAACTGGTGAGCTGCAGCACACAAAAACAAACTTCTGCCACAACACAGCCAGTTAGCCACAGCATCGCCAGTCAGCCCACAGCCAGTACCAGGACCACTGAGTCTCTTGCCAAGGATGCCCCCACCCCACACAAATGAGACCAGCGCTGGCAATGACCCACAGAGTTTGACCCAGACCCCTCAATCTCCTCAAGAAGGAACACCACACTTGAAGAGGACAAACAGATCAGAGACCTGCTTCAACCCCTACTCCACCAGTTGGCTTCCAATGGAAGGCCACAGGGAGTCATACTTGGCAGGCACTAGGATGCTGCATCTTCCATAGCCCAGCCTATCAGGAGAGTGAGCTGGTCGGGAATGATGAGGGGGAATGATTTCATAATAGAGGCATGGAAAACTTATTCAGTAAGATAATTACAGAAAACGTCTCCAGTCTTAAGAGAGAAAATCTCACCCTTATAACAGAAGCATATAGAAAACCCAGTAGACAGGACTCTAGAAGAACACTTCTAGACACAACTTAGTAAAACATTAGACTTGAAGAGAAAGCAATTGATTTTAAAGGCTGAAAAATCAATGAAGGAACAATATTACAAGAGAAAGAAACTCAGAATCACTGCAGAGCTCTCCACAAAAACCCTCAATGCAAAGAGAGCCTGGAATGGTATTATCCAAACCCTGAAGGTCAACAACTGCTGTCCCAAACTAGTATACCCAGCACAGCTATCATTTACATTTGACAGTGAAACTAAAACCTTCATGACAAACAAAAACTAAATGAATTCATGAACACTAAATGAGCACCAAAAAGAACACTAAAGGAAGAATACAATCGGAAGAAAACAATCAAAATCAAGGAAACACATCAGACAAAATCATTAGAAGACTAATTTAGTAATCGCAAGACAAGGAAAAAAGCAAAATACAGGAAAACAAGAAAATGACAGGAAACAACACATCTTTCTATAATAATCTTAATCATTAAAGGAATCAGTTCCCCAATCTAAAGAACTGTGGATTAGAACAAAAAATAAGATCTATCCATTTGTTGTCACCAAGAGACTCATCTCAAAAATTCCCGAAGTGAACTAGGAGGACATAAATGAACTAACCTAAATAAACCAATATCATAAAACGAGATAGAGGAAGTAATCAAAAGTCTTTCAGCAAGGAAAGCCCCAGACCCAAATGTATTCACTGCAGAATTGTGTAAAACTTTTCAGTGAAATAGAAGCAGAGGGAGAAAGCTATGAAGCCATTATCACACTCATCCCAAAACTAGGCAAGGATCCAACAAAAAAAAGAGAACTACAAACCAGTTTCTCTGATGAACACAGATGCAAAGTTCCTCAATAAAATATTAGCCAACAGAATCCAGAAACACATAAAGAAATCATACATTATACCAAGTAGGCTTCATCCCACAGTTGCAAGACAGGTTTAACATATGCAAGTCAATAAATGTAATTCATCACATCAACAGAGACAAGGTCAAGAACCACATGATCATCTCATTAGATGCAGAAAAGGCATTTGACAAAATACAACATCCATCATGTTAAAAGCTCTAGAGAAAATAGGAATAGGTAGAACATTCTTTAAAATAATTAAAGCCATATGTGACAGCCCAACAGCCAATATACTAAATGGGGAAAAGCAAAAACATTTCCCCCAAAATCAAGAATAAGGCAAAGATGCCCACTCTCTGTACTCTTCAATATAGTTCTGGAATTCTTAGCCAGAGAAATAAGGCAAGAAACAGACACTACAGGGGTCCACATAGGGAAAGAAGAAATTAAACTATCCCTATTTTGGGGGGGGGGTCCGGTCATGGGGCCTGAACTCTGGGCCTGGGCCCTGTCCCTCAGCTCTTCAGCTCAAGGCTAGCACTCTACCACTTGAGCCACAGCGCCACTTCTGGCTTTTATCTTTTTGCAAATGTGGTGCTGAGGAGTCGAACCCAGGGCCTCAGGCATGCAAGGCAAGCGCTCTACCACTGAGCCACCTTCCCAGCCCAACTATCCCTATTTTTAAATGACATGATCTTATTCCTAAAGGACCCAACAAACTCCACTCATAAATTTGTAGAACTAATTGACTATTTTGGCAAACTAGCAGGATACAAAATTAACCCATAAAAATCAGTAGCCTTTCTGTACACCAAAGATAAACAATTATAAAGGGAAATCATGAAAACAACCCCATTTACAATAGCCTCAAAATTAAATATCTGCGAATTATCCTAACCAAAGATGTAAAAGATCCATTTAGTGAAAACTATAAAAAATCTAAAAAAATAATTCAAATAAGACACAAGGAAATGGAAATACCTTCCACATTTGTGGTTATGTAGAATCTATATTGTGAAAATGGCCATACTGCCAAATTCAGTGCAATCCCCATCAAAATCCCACTTTGTTCTTTCCTGAGATACAGGAATCAATGGGTGAAAAAGTACAACAGCAGAGCCCACAAGCTGCACTGGACATTGATGAAAGTGAACCAAGCAACTAGTGGGCAGAAACGGGAGGTAGGGAATGGGAGAGAATGAGGGAACAGATGATATTAAGCAAAAGGAAAGAAATGTACTAATTACCTGATGTATGTAAAGGTAATCCAATTGGATATCACCCCTAAAACAACAATTAATTTTTTAAAAAGAAATCACTCCTCAGGAATATAAGAAGTGAAAACAGGAAAAATCTCAGAATCAATTTGCAGAACCCTGATGAGCAGCTCCTGCTGCTGTGGCCATACAACATAAAGCAGCAGAGGAGAGAGAAAGGGGGAGAGTGACACACCTGAATGGCCACACCAGGGGGAAACCTCAAACAGCGGAGTTTGAGACCAATATCTCTAGACACAGATCCCACACCAGGACTCCACTGGCCAGCTCAACACTGATTCTAGAATCTGTGTGTACCTCATTGTGGAACCCTCCCTTGGTGGAATAGGTTCTTTTGGTGATTCAAAGTACACTGACCAGATACCCTACCTAAGAGGAGGGAACATATTTGAAGAGGGGAAAGACACAAACTGTTTTCCCACACTTTCAATGACTACCTGGAAAAGACCCCTGGGACATAGTACTGCCCCTGCTCCAGCAAACTACAGCTCCTGCCAGTGGACCCCTTGGAGAAGCACACAGCCAGGGAGACACCTTGGAAAACCACAGTAGGACCCATCCTCACACAGGAATGATGGCTATAAACCATTAATGGCAGTACAGAACAGACCTGACCGCTGACACATTGAGTAGGGAGCCTCTTTTCTTTGTTTATGTTTTCTCTTTCTCTTCCTGAGTTTTTAGAGAATGTGAACCACCAAGTTGGAAGTTCTTGGTCTACTAATATGATTTGAGATATATTTACACAATTTATAATCAGTTCTTTGTAATATATACATATTTAATATCCCATTCTTCTTTCTCTCTTCAAAAGTAGAAATGAGGGGCCTGGGAAGGTGGCTCAGTGATAGAGTACTTGCCTTGCATGCATGAGGTCTTGGGTTCAATTCCTCAGCAATACATAAGCAGGAAAAGCCGAAAGTGGCACTGTGGCTCAAGTGGTATAGTACTAGCCTGGAGCTGAAGGTCTGAGGGACAGTGCCCAGGCCCAGAGTTCAGGCCTCATATCCAACCCCTCTCCCAAAAAAAGTAGAGCTGTAATTAGACAAGAGACAGCAATTACCTTAGGCTTTTTAGAGAAGGCAGCATAACCCAATTTCTCTTGACTCCTTCTTCAATATAGAATACAAAATAACTTTTCTTTCTTTCTTTTCCTTTTATTATTTTTTTCTTCTCCCTCATTTATATCCTCTACCACACTCATTCCCTGTCATCTCCCCATTCGTTTCTAACTCCACTATAAACTTGTAGCCCTCACTCATATATATCCCTGAACACTATTCCTCTCTATCTCAACCTTACCTCACAAACTTAATACTTTCATCCAATAGTCAAATTTTAACACTACAATTCCTCATAACCACTGAACTCTACATCTTCACTCAGCAATCCACACAAGCCCTGAACCCAGATAAGTAAATCTCAACAAAGGAACCGAATGCCAGCTTCTTAGTCAACCAAGAAAACAAGAAACAGCCTATTTAGAAGACAACAGCTTCCCAAAAGAAAACCAAAAGTGTGTTCAAATGGGCAGAATACATCACAGAAATACTAGAAATATTCAAATCTAGGGAAATGCAATGATCACAGAAAACAACTAGACAACAGAGAAAGAAATTGGGACCTAGAAGACACTTCACAAGATGCACTAAAAGCATTGCTGATCAATTTAATTAATGAAAAGTGTGGAAGTATATACAAGACAATTTGTGAGCATGATGAGACTAACCAAAGAATAATGTAAGAATTTCTGGAGAGCACAAACAAGAAGCTAAATGAATTCCAAGAGATGTCAAAGGAGTCCAATGATAAAGAAGCCATCCAGGTAAAGGAAGTTAAGGAAAATACAAACAGTAGCTATGTGAAGATTTTCTTAGAAATCCTAAAACAATAGAGGGGAAGGGGAAAAACAAGTCGTTTAAATAAGGATACAGGTGGACCTGTTGCAACAATGAGAAGCACAAGTTGTCATGTCGAAAACGAACTTTACAACTTGGGGGAGGGGGAACGATGGGGGGGAGGGAGGATGGGAAGGTAAACAAAGGAGGAGGCTACAATACTTGATAAGAAATGTACTCACTATCTTGCCCATGTAATTGTAACCCCTCTGTACAGTATTTTCACAATAAAAAAATAAATAAAAATTTTAAAAAAGAAACCCTAAAACAAAACTTCAAAAAAGAGAGAGAAGTCCTCAGAAAGGACAAAACAAAAAATAGAGAATTAAATAAAATGGAAAGTCTTTGTGGCCAAATAGATGAAGTAGAAGACAGAGTCCCAGAGCTAGAAGACAGAGCAGATCAAATTGAATGATAGGAGATTATTATACAGAACAAACCCAAGAAACAAGAGAGAAGCTTCAGGAACTACAAGAAAATTCAAAAACCCAATTTGAGACTGATAGGTAGCCAGGATGCAGAAAGATAGCCAAGTGGACAGTAAACATATTTCACAGAATCCTAGCAGAGAACTTCCTAAATTTTAGAAAAGAAAGGCCCATTCAAATACAAAAAGCATTTAGGACACCCAACAGGCCAGATCAGAACAGATCATCTTACAGTCACATTGTAATAAGATCAATAGAGACCGAGGGATGGATACTAAAAGCTGTCAGAGAGAAAAGTGTGATTACTTACAAGGGAAAATCAGTCTGAATAACTACAGACTTCTCAATTGAGACCATGAAAGCAAGAAGAACCTGGCATGATGTATTCTAAACCCTAAAATCAAATAATTTCCAACCCGGAATACTGCACCCACAAAAGCTATCCTTCATAACCAAATAACAAAATAAAACATTCTATAACAAAAAAAAAATCGACAAAATTTATACACATCAAACCAGCACTACAGAAACTACTTCAAGTTGTCCTTCATACAGAAAATCAACAAGAATATGATATTGGCAGAGAAAATACTCCTTAGCAGACAATCAGATAAATATAGTCAGAATGGAGGAGGACAGCTTCTAAGAAGGGAGAGAACTTGGCAGGTATTACCAGACACCTCTCAGTCCTAACCCTCAATATTAGTTGACTTAAATCTCCAATTACATGACACAGACTTACTACTTACATCAAAAAGCAAGACTTGTCCATCTGTTTACAAGAGACTCATCTTGCTGATAAAGGTGGACCCATTGAAACAATGAGATGTACAAGTCGTTATGTTGAAAAATGAACTTTACAACTTTGGTGGGCGGGGAAGGGGGCAGGGGAAGGAATGGGAAGGGGAAACAAAGGAAGAGGCAACAATGCTTGATAAGAAATGTACTCATTACCTTGCCCATGTAATTGTAACCCCTCTGTACTGTATTTTCACAATAATTTTTTTAAAAAAAGCAGACACATTCTCAAAGAGAAAAGTTGAAATAAAATCATTCAAGCAAATGGCCCAATAAACAGGCTAGAATAGCGATTGTGATGTCAGATAAAAGAGTTCAAATTAAAGTCAGTAAGAGAGACAAAAAATGTCATTGCATACTAACAGAGGGAATTCTACTACAGGAGAATATGACAATTCTAAATATCTATGCACCAAACACTAGAACACCCAATTAAAAGTACACATAGATCAAAACACATTGGCAATCTATTTTACCCTTACCAAGGAAGACAAACTTTTTTTTTCTTTCTTTTCTTTGTCTGGAAATGGGGTGCCATTTCCTTACTCTATTAACTCTGTCTCATCTTTTCTATCCATTTGTCATCTCTGATATTATCACCCCTCTCCACAACAACAGAATTATGTACCTATTCAAGAGTATATAAGACAACTACACTTATCACATTCCATTCCACTTCTCATCTTTCTTCCTATATATGTCTACTCTCTTCTTTGTGCCCATCCGGGGGCTTGAATGCAGGGTCTAGGTGCTGTTCCTGACTTTTTTCTCTCAAGGTTAGTGCTCTACCACTTGAGCTACAGCTCTACTTTTAAATTTTTGGTAGTCAATTGGAAATAAGAGTTTTATGGACTTTTCTGCTCAAGCTGGTTTTGGACTGTAATCCTCAGATCTCAGCCTTCTGCGTAGCTACTATTACAGTTGTGAGTCACTGACTCCTGAGTCTCCCTACACTGGACATTCTTATCCTTCTAGCCTCTTCTCATACCACACAAAATCCCTAGCCCCTGGTATATACTGTATGTTTGAGTGCAAATTTACCCAAAAATATCTAACTGTTCATAAATATCTCATTGAATTTTGAATAGGAGAAGTTATTAGAGCTGAGATACATCCTCAAGCCAGTAGCAATACAAAACTAATCAACTCAGTTAACATCCAATTCAGTGATAGCATACAGAATAACCCAACAGGAAGACTTCAGGCAACAAAAAGCTCAAACTTTAAAGGTCTTCAAATGAATACATCCACAGAAATATGTGAAATATGTGAAATATGAGAAATCAAGAAAAGATAACACCTTGAAAATCCAACATTTATACAATAAGCAATCACAATAACAGCAAAATGAAGGAATCCATACATATTGAGCTCAAGGTATAATTGTAAGAATGTTAAAAGAAATGAAAGAGCATTGTAAGCAACTAGACAAACTCAAACACAACAAGCAAACTGTAGCGATTTGATAAGAATACACATAAAATGTTAAATTAATTCTAAGCAAATACAAATAAATAACTGAGCTCAAAGAGAACACAGCTAAACAGTTAAAAGAGATCAAGGGAGATATAATAAAATTTCAGCCAAAATCAATGAAAACTAAAACACTTTACAAAGAAATCAATGAAACAAAAAGTTTCTTCTTCCAGGGATGCAAAGCTAGTTCAATAGTAATGTAATACATCACAACAAAAAGAGCAAGGATAAGAAACATTCAATTATCTCAATAGATGCAGAAAAAGCATTTGACAAGATCCAACACCCCTTCATGATGAAAGCTTTGGAGAAGCTAAGAATCCAGGGGACATTTCTCAATACAATAAAGGCTGTGTATGACAAACCTACAGCCATTATTATACTTAATGGTAAAAAGCTAAAGACATTTCCTCTAAACTCAGGAACAAGACAAGGATGTTCTCTCTCTCCATTCCTCTTCAACTTAGTATTAGAATGCCTAGCTAGAGCAATTAGACAAGATGCAAACATAAAGGGGATCCAAATTGGGAAAAATGAAGTAAAACTCTCCCTCTTTGCACATGACATGATCTTGTATTTAAAGAACCCCAGCTACTTAAGCTGATTCAAAACTTTGGCAAAGTAGCAGGGTATAAAATTAAACCTCAAAAGTCAATGGCTTTCCTGTATGCCAATAATGAGAAGAGCATAGCAGAAATTGGAAAAGCAACTCCATTTGTAATAGCCCCCCCCCCAAAAAAAATACCTAGAAATATCTAGAAATAAACTTAACTAAAGAAGTGAAGAACCTCTATGAAAAAAAACTTTAAAAATCTGAAAAAGGAAATTAAAGTAGGTCTAAGGAAGTGGAAAAACCTCCCATGCTCCTGGATAGGGAAGATTAACATCGTGAAAATGGCAATTCTGTCAAAGGCTATCTACAAATTCAATGCAATACTCAACAACACCCCAACCTCATTCTTCAACGAAATAGAAGCAGCAATTCAAAAATTCATAAGGAACAATAAAAGACCCCAAATAGCAAAAATAATCATTAGCAGAAAGAAGAGTGCTGGAGGAATAACAATACCAGAGTTCAAACTTTACTACAAAACCATAGTAATCAAAACAGCTTGGTACTGGAACAAGAATAGGCCTGAAGACCAATGGAATAGAACTGAAGACCCAGAAATGAACCCACAGAACTATAGCCACCTAATGTTCAATAAGGAGGCCAAAAATATAGAATAGTCTCTTCAGTAAGTGGAGCTGGAAAAACTGTTTAAAACAACTGTAGAAAACTAAAATTAGATCTTATGTATCACCCTGCACAAGAATCAACTGCAAATGGATCAAAGACCTCGAAGTAAAAGCACACACCCTGAAAATATTACAGGGAAGAATAGGAGAAACTCTAGGGCTCCTTGGTACAGGCCAAAATTCTCTTAATAGAGACCCAGAAACTCAACAAATCAAAGAAAGGTCAGACAAATGGGATTGCATGAAGCTACAGAGCTTCTGCATGGCAAAGAACATAGCTAGCAAGGTCAATAGAAAGCCCACAGACTGGGAGAAGATCTTCACTAGCTACACAACAGACAAGGGCCTCATTTCATACTTAGAATTCAAAAAATTGTCACCCACAAACATGTTCTCAAAGAAACAACCACCCCATTAATAAGTGGGCTAACGACTTAAAGAGAAACTTCTCTGAAGAGGAAATAAGAATGGCCAATAGAAACATGAAGAAATGTTAAACTTTTCTGGCCATAAAAGAAATGCAAATCACAACATTGAGATTCCACCTCACCCCATTAAGAATGGATATAATCAAGAAATCTAAGAACAGATGCTGGAGGGGATGTGGACAGAAGGGAACCCTTTTGCATTGTTGGTGGGAGTATAAACTTGTTCAGCCACTCTGGAAAGCAGTATGGATGTTCCTCAAAAGACTTCAATACAGCTCCGCTATAACCCAGAAATCCCACTTCTGGGCATTTACCCAAAGGATCACAAACAAGGCCACACTAAAGCTCCCAGAACAGCTATGTTTATTACAGCATTATTTGCCATAGCTAAGATATGGAACCAACCCAGATGCCCCTCAGTAGATGAATGGATCAACAAAATGTGGTACATATATACAATATGTACATATATGCCTCCATCAGAAATACTACCACCACCCAATTTGTTAGGAAATAGAAAGGCTTGGAAAAAAATCATATTAAGTGAAGTTACCAGTCCCAAAGAAATTTAGGTCCCATGGTTTCCCTTACTTGTAATAATTAGTATTCATATAGGTTAGTTTTATCAGATGAGCTGAAAAGCTCAAAAGCCGTGTATATATGACATATAAGATGATGGTAAGTGAAATGAACTCCAAGATATGGACACAAGAGGTCTGTATTGTTACTTTTTAAATGTACTATGTGATTTTATTATTTTTGTTGTTGTTGTTTCCTTTGTATGTTCTTTCCCCTATAGCATATCCCCTGTTGTCATTGTATTCGATTTTGATACCTGACATCTTGTATATACATATGTCTCATCTGGGGAGAGGAAGGGGAATAACAAAACGCTGAAACAAGGACACAGGATGACCCATTGCAATGAAAATATCTACTGGACAATATATTGAAAATGAACTTTACAACTTCGGATGGGGAAGGGGAGAGGGGGAATAGGAGTATGGGAGCTGGGGAAGGGAAGGGATAGTGGGACAACAACAAGGAAGGGAATGGGTAACAATGATTGACAAGTAAGGTACTCACTGCCTTACTCATGTAACTGTAACCCTTCCATGCAACATCTTAACAATAAAATAAAAATTAAAAAAATAAAGATCTTATGAGAAAAGAAAAAAAGTTTCTTCTTCAAAAAGATAAACAAAATTGATTAAAAAAAAACTATTAGCCAATCAGACTGAAAGGAGGAGAAAATTCATCCAAATAAATAAAATTAGAGGTAGAACATGAGGATATCACAATAAATCCAAGTGAAATCCAGAAGACAATAAAAAGTTTGAAAACTCTTTATTTGAATATACTGGAAAGTCTAGTAGAAATAGATATAGTTCTAGATAACCTTAACATATCGAAATTGGTCCAAGAAGAGACAAGCACCTCAATATATGCATAATATTAGCATATGGCAATGGTTGCATAGCAGTGAATACCACTGAATTTTACTACAGGGTGTGTGTGTGTGTGTGTGTGTGTGTGTGTGTGTGTGTGTGTGTGTGTGTGTGTGTGTGTGTGTGACCCACAGATCTTTAAAAGTTTATAGCAAGCCGGGTGTCAGTGGCTCACACCTGTAATCCTAGCTACTCAGGAGGCTGAGATCTGGGATCACGGTTCAAAGCTAGCCCTGTCAAGAAGGTCCTCATGAGATTCATCTCCAATTAACTACTCCCAAACCAAGACGTGGAGCTCTGGCACAAGTAGTAGAGTGTGCTAGCCTGGAGCACAAAGAGCCTCTGAGACAGTGCCCAGAATCTGAGCTCAAGGCCCACAACCAACCAAAACACATTTATAATAAAAGTAGAGAAGGTATCAAGTATTTATCTGCCTCTAAGTATAGAAGGACTTTCAAGGTTAGAAAACAGGACTGAGGTCATTATGAAACTTC
Organism: Dipodomys spectabilis; assembly: GCF_019054845.1. Classification (NCBI taxonomy): domain Eukaryota; kingdom Metazoa; phylum Chordata; class Mammalia; order Rodentia; family Heteromyidae; genus Dipodomys; species Dipodomys spectabilis. The sequence continues at coordinate 1,066,542 of NW_024871136.1, forward strand.
TGCAATTAAAAGATACTGCAATTCTAAGGCTGGAATACAGAGTATACGTTCTGTTGCTATTGTTTTGCTCATTGTTTTCAACATTAACTGTCATACATTCCTCCAGGGCAGTATTTTCTTAGAAAAAAATAATATATGGTTTCAATACTGTCATACTGCTTTTGTTTGAATACTGCTTTCATCAGTGTCCATTACTGTCAAGCTTGTGTTTCCTGATAGTTCCTGTAGATTAGCAAAGTGGCTGTTGAGTGAAACATTCAGATAATGTTCATTACCAAGTGTAAGCATAAGAATTTGTGACATAGGAGGACTGATCCAGTCTGCAGCTCAGAGTTCACACTATGATAGCACATAAGATAAGATAGCACATAAGATAAATCATACTCAGTTCCTTCTGATTCTGTCACCCAGTATTATAATGAAACCACTTATCTCCTTGGAAGAATGTTCTCGAGTTATTACATGCATTCTGAAGTGTGCAGCCTCAAGGAGTTGGCCTTTACCATACTCTTTTTTAAAGATTTTAAATTTTTATTGTAAAGGTGAGGTAAAGCGTGGTTATAGTTACATAAATCAGATAATGAGTACATTTCTTTTTGAACCATGTCACCCCTCACTCATTCTCTCCCAGTTTTTTTCTCTTCCCTACTTCCTTTCCAACATAGTGTCTAGTGAGTTTCACTGCTAAATTGGTTCACCCTTTGTCCCACCATTTCTGTGCTTCCCATTTCCTTTCCCAAATCAGATAAACTTATACTCAAGAGAAAAGGTACAGAAATAAAAAACAGCAAGAGAAGGGAATCAACCAAAGAAAAAAGGAAAGAAGGTTAAAAAAATAACAGTAAGCAACTACAATAAAAAAGCCTCTTGCTGGGCTGGGAAGGTGGCTCAGTGGTAGAGTGCTTGCCTTGCATGCATGAGACCCTGGGTTTGATTCCTCAGCACCACATAAGCAGAAAAAAAAGCCAGAAGAGGTGCTATGGTTCAAGAGGTAAAGTGCTAGCCTTGAGCTGAAGATCTACATTTCTTGGAATTCATTTCATTTTATATGATCCTATGTACATAGCTATTGAGCCCATTTAATCTTGTTCTAAGAATATCCTCTTTTGTTCTCACTTTGTGAATGTTTAGACTGCTGTTGAATTAATCATGTGCAGGTATAACATTCCCTACATGGTCCTTGCTATTTGTGATTTTATATACGTTGTTCATTTGCTTTCTTAATCTTCCCATTACTACCTTAAAAATTTCTCAACCATCATAAACTAAGCATCTGTCTATTAATATTGTCAGCTATGAAATGTGAGAAATACTTTGCAACTACTTGAAATGATGTCTCTTTTGTCCATGGAATCCTGTCAAGCTTCTAACAACATACTGGGTGTACAATTATATTTTTTTGGATCATCAACACTTCTTGTTCCCTATTTTGAAAATCATTTGTAGTCAGTGACTTCAGGAGAAGTCTAAGAGCTAGTTATATCAATTATATGTTAAAATGGGAGAAATATAAAATCATAGTGCATGAAAAACCTATCAAATTGATGCCATATTATATTATATTATACTATTAATATTAACATTAATAGTACTAGATACTATTAATGGGATCAATGTTATGTCCCTAAAACAAGTGCTACTACATGTCCAAGTGCTAGTACTGTGTGCATACATTCATCCTTCTTTCACTTGCTCTGAAAATAGCACAAAATATCTTACCTCCTGCTGTTATCTTCACTGTGTGCTGCATATCATCGGAGGCAGCCAATTCCTGTCAATGCAGAGAAAACTTTCAGTTTATGATTTATTAAACAATTCTTAAGATGATAATCATCATGACATCTTTATTGAGCATGTATGAACATGTAATATCCTAGGAAGTATTAAAAGTGAGTCTGAATTAGTCCCTGTCATCAAGAAACTTCAAATGGAAGACAACAATGCAACAAAAAAATAAAGAGAGCTAAGAGGTGGCCCGTGCCTGTAATTCAGCTACTTGGGAGGCAGAGATCAGATCACGGTGCAAGGTCATCCTGGTCAAAAAGTTAGCAAGATGATATCTCATCCAACAAGCTGAGGATGGTGGCACATGCTTGTAATTCTAACTACATGGGAAGAGTAAGTAGGTGGATCATGAGCTTGGGGTATCCTTGGCAAAAACGCAAGGTTCTGATCTGATTAATACCTAAAGCAAAAAATTCAGTTAGAACTCAATTGGCAGAGCTTCTGTCTAAAAAGTGTGAGGTCCTGAGTACGAATTCCAGCATTGTCAATAAACAAATAAAAATAACTAGTTAACTAGTGTTGCTCTTTAATTAATATGAAGGTCAATTGATTAGATTAATAGCTTTGAATGCAACTAAAGAGTGGGAAACCATGCAAAAATAGTTTCTAAATATTCAGGTTAGATATTATATGTGACATAAGCATCACATACTCAACAAACAAGCTGTACCATGTCTGCTTGTAAGGCATTTTTGCAAATTGAACTTTCAACTTTTGAAATACTGCTTTTTTATAATCTTTTTATACATTTAAATGAATTCTTTGCTTTGTGGTCTGTGTCTTGCACTTAGAAAGTTATATTAAATATATTCACTCTTTGACAGGCACAAGTGATTCATGCCTGTAATCCTGTAATTTTAGCTACTAAGGATCATGGTTCAAGGCCACAACCATAACCCTAGCTACTCAGAAAAGCCAGAAGTGGAGTTCAAGAGGTGGAGTGCCAGCCTTGAGCAAAGAAGCTCAGTGACAGTTGCTCAGGTCCTGAGATCAAGTTCCAGGATTAACACACACACACACACACACACACACACACACACACACACACACACACGGGGGAGGAAAAAAGAATGGGTGGGGATTAACTAGCTGCATACAGAAAATGCTTGGAACAATTTTTGTGTTAGGACAGTACATAAAACTTGAAATACTCTCACCTAAGGAATTACTGTGATGACCAATCTCTAATCAACTCCTTATGGAGTTAAAAAATTGATATACAATTAAAGAAGAATTCAAGCTGCCAAATAATCACAATATACCGGACTGTGATGCCAGCAGAGAAAATAATTTACCTTTTCCATTCTTTTTCTCCAGTGAATATGTATTAAATTACTACCAAGAATCTTCGGATTGTTTGGACCACATATCTACTACATAAAGAATATGCACTGTTACTTTTCTCTGGTTCTTTTATATGACTTGTTGAGGTTGTGCATCACATAAATGATTGCTCTCAGTGCTCCAGAATTTGAGTACAGTGACTATGGCTATTGATGTGTCCCCCTTTACTACAGTATAATAATTGCCATTTAAATAAACATTTACATAAGAAAAAATTAATTCAGCTGCCTCGATTTCTGGGGGCTCTCTGTGAGTGGAATTCTGGAATCAAGGAACTCAGATTGTACAGAAATTTTGGTGTGTGTGACTACTGTTTTCTAGGAAGCCAGCCATCAGATTCCACAGGTAGGTATGGTCTTAGAAGCAAGATTTCCTACTTCAAAATCTTAGTCATGAATACCTGAAATTTTGTCACTGGTAGATCCTTTGTTAAATTACACATTTCTTTTCTGTAAAATCTTCTTGAAAACATCTTTCTCAGGAGGGACAGCATATTCAATCTCTAATGACAGGATTCCCATATGATTATTTCAGACTTCCTCCCACTACACAACAAGCAATTTACATGTAAGTATTGTTTCTGAATCATTACAATATTCCCAGGTAAGAATTGCACTAATCTTCATTTGGGGGAGGGATGAAGATTAGGGAGATTTAGTGACTTCTAGAAGGTCATAATTAGCAAAATATAATTTGCACCCAGACTATGCCTTCCTTACTCTCTTTCAGAGCTGCATTAATACCATAAAAACCCCAGTAATAAGTAAAAACAGGCTTACTTTAATCAGACGCAGGATTTCTCCGCAGTCTTCAGGCTCTGCGGGTCTTATTTGAAAAGAAGTAGTGCTTTGTTGTGTCTTAGGTGATTGGCTCCTTCCTTGTTCACTTGCATTTGATTTGCTAGTGCTTGGTGGATTCAAGTTTAGATAGTTCTTGCTTGATTGTCTTGGCTTTCCTTGTTCAGTTGCATTCGATTGACTAGAGCTTGGTGGATTCAAGTTTAGATTGTTCTTACTTGATTGGCTTGGCCCGGATTGACTTGCATCTGATTGACTGCTGACGCTCAACCTATCAATGGTTAACTGGCTCATGTCCAGCTTGGTCATGATTGAACGGATGACAACTGGGCTCCTCAAAGCTTCCTGGCTCTTACTTAGTTCACTCGTATCTTGGCAATTTTTGCATGATGGTACCTCTGCTGGAAACCACTTATTTGCTTGGCTCCTTTCTAAGTGGCTGGTACCTGGCTGACCTGAGATCGGATTGCTCATACCTGGTTGCCACAAGCTGGGATGACTCAAGCTTTTCTGGCCTACTTCTGATTGTAACATATCAAGATATTTCATGTCTAATTTCTTCATATCATGAAGACTTATGCTTAGTCGATGCCTCTCTGGTTGGTTCATATCAAACAAGCACGAGTCTGGCAGATTTGTACCTGGCTGATTTGTGTCCGTTTGTTCCCTACCTGTTTGGGTTGGTTTGTTCACTTCTGATTCGTTCTTGCCCAGTTGATTCATGTCTTGACGGATGAAGATGACTTGGACCAAGGCTGGTTGATCTAGATGAATGGTTGGCAGATGGTTGGTTGGTAGATGATTGGTTGGCAGAGAATTAGTAGGCCGATGGGAATCGCAGTGAAACAGATGTGGAGAGAGGCTGTCGACTGTTTCCTGTTGTTCTTTCTGTAATTCAAACATTGAAATAAGTCTATATGAAGATGAGAATTGGAAAGAAAAGAAAAAAATCTCTACTTGATACCTTCAATCGGCTGGAGTTGACTTTAGCAGCAATGACAGCCAAAAGTTTTGTGGGATTTCACCTTGTCATGTGGCCTTTCTCAGCCAGCAGTCTCAAAGGGGAAGAAGAAAATGAGCCTTGGCAAGATTTGCCACCCTACTTCCTGCAGTGTGACCTCATCAGTAATGATGAAGTCACAATGCAGGTAGTGCTGCTCCCCTATATGGTGAGGGAGGGAAAAGGTAAGGTAGGACAGGAGCCAATCAGAGAGGGTTTGAGTAGGACTTTATTCCCTCCTCTCTATCAGTTTAAGCAGATGAAGCAAGACCCTAGGATTCCCGGAGGTTATGTTTGGCAGTCCTCTAAGAGTGCCTGTCATTTTAACCAACCAATTCTGACACTAGTCCAAGCCTAATGACCTTTTCCATGTCTCAGTCCATGTAAATACTTTAATTCCTAGCCTGTTTTTCAGATTAGTAGACAGTAGAACATTTTATTTTTTAAATGTTTTTTTATTATGAAAACAACATACAGAGAGATTACAGATACATGAGCAATGCAATGAGTACATTTCTTAGGAAACATTCTTGCATCCTCCTTTGTTTTTACCCTACCATCCCTTCCCTCCCATCTCCACAAATATACTCCACTCCCCCCCCTTAAATTGCAAAGTTTGATTTTCATTGTTGCAATGGGTCAACCAGTATCCCTATTTAAACAATTGTTTTTTCCCTTTCCCTCCCCAAATTATACCAACATCAAAAACAGTGAAAATAGGGGTAATACCACGGGGGAGGGACATACAAAGCAACAAAAAAATCACATGGTACCTTATAAATATGTTAGAAACAATAGCAAGAAAGAAAAAAATGCTTGTGTCCTTATCTTGGGGTTCATTTCACTTAACATCATCTTATCTGACTTTTTCTATTTGTCCAAGACATATACAAGTTATTGCAAATAAGGGAAACCATGGGACCTATATTTCTTTGGGCCTGGCTTACTTCACTTAATATAATTTTTTCCAAGTCTTTCCATTTCCTAACAAATGGGGCAATGTCAGTGTTTCTGATGGAGGCAAACAATTCCATTGTGTATATATACCACATTTTCTTCATCCATTCATCTACTGAGGGGCTTCTGGGTTGGTTCCATATCTTAGCTATGGTAAATAATGCTGCAATAAACATAGTTGTGCTGGATGCTTTAGTATGGACTTGTTTGTGATCATTTGGGTAAATGCCTAAAAGTAGGATTGCTTGGTCATAGGGGAACTCTATGTGGAGTCTTTTGAGGAACCTCCATACTGCTTTCCAAAGTGGTTCAACAAGTTTTCACTCCCACCAACATTGCAGTAGGGTTCCCTTCTGGCCACATCCCCTCCAGCATCTGATATTATTAGAGTTCTTGATTATAGACATTCTAAAGTGGTATCTCAATGTAGTTTTGATTTGCATTTCTTTTATGGCTAGAGAGGTTGAGCATTTCTTTATGTGTCTATTGGACATTCTTATTTCCTCTTCAGAGAAGATTCTCTGTAAGTTACTTTAGCCCACTTATTTATTGGGCAGTTGTTTCTTTGAGGATTTGTTGTTGGGGGATTTAATTTTTTGAGTTCCAGTTATATTTTAGATATGAGACCCTTATTCATTGTATGGCTAGTGAAGATCTTCTCCCAATCCTTGGGCTTTCTATTGATCTTGCCAGTTATGTCCTTTGCCATGCAGAAGCTCCACAACTACATGCAATCCCATTTGTCCAACCTTTCTTTGATTTGTTGTGTTTCTGTGTCTCTATTAAGAAAATTTCTGCCTGTGCCAAGGAGACCTAAGGTTTCTCCTATTCCTTCCTGTAATGTTTTCAGGGTGTCTGCTTCGACTCGGAGGTCTTTGATCCATTTGTAATTGATTCTGGTACAGGGTGATATATAAGGATCTAGCTTTAGTTTTCTACAAGTGATTAACCAATTTTGCCAGCACCATTTAATGAACAGGCTGTCTTTCTTCCATTCTATATTTTAGCTCCCTTATCAAAGATTAGGTGGTTATAGGTCTGTGGGTTCATTTATGGGTTTTCAATTCTAATTCCATTGGTCCTCAGGAATGTTCTTGTGCCAGTACCAAGCTGTTTTGATTAGTATGGCTTTGTAGTAGAGTTTGAAATCTGGTATTGATATTCCTCCAAAACTGTTCTGTTAAGGGTCATTTTTGCTATTCGGGGTCTTTTATTGTTCCATATGAATTTTTGGATTGCCTCTTCTATTTCCTTAAAGAACGAGGTTGGAATATTGATAGGTATTGCATTGAATTTGTAGATAGCCTTGGGAAGTATTGCCATTTTTACCATGTTGACCCTTCCAATCCAGGAGCCTGGGAGGGTTTTCCACTTTCTAAGTTCTGTTTTGATTTCCTTTTTTAGGTTTTTAAAGTTTTCATCACGGAGGTCCTTCACTTCTTTGGTTAAGTTAATTCCTAGGTATTTTATTTTTTGTGGGGCTATTACGAATGGAGTTGCTTCCCTGATTTCAGCCACCCTCTTCTCATTGCTGGCATGCAGAAAAGCCATTGATTTTTGAGGATTAATTTTATACCCTGCTACCTTGTCAAATTTTCGAATCAGCTCGAGAAATTGGGGAGTGGAGTCCTTGGGATTCTTTAAATACAAGATCATGTCATCTGCAAAGAGGGAGAGTTTTGCTTCTTCTTTCCCTATTTGGATCTCCTTTATGTTTGCAACTTGTCTTATTGCTGTAGCTAGGCATCCTAATACTAGATTGAAGAGAAGTGGAGAGAGTGAACATCCTTGTTTCATTCCTGAGTTAAGAGGAAACAGCTTTAGTTTTTCACCATTAAGTGTAATGCTGGCTTGTCATATACAGCCTTTATTGTATTGAGGGATGTTCTATGGATTCCTAATTTTTCCACAGCCTTCATCATAAAGGGTTGTTGGATCTTGTCAAATACTTTTTCTGTATATCTTGAGATAACCATGTGGTTCTTATCCTTGCTCTTGTTGATGTGATGAATTACATTAATTGATTTGCTTATATTGAACCAGTTTTGCATCTCTGGAATAACTCTTGTCTGATCATGGTGTATGATTTTTTGGATGAATTTGTGAAATCGATTGGCCAAAAGTTTGTTGAGAAGTTTTGCATCAATGTTCATCAAAGAAATGGGTCTATAGTTCTCTTTCTTTGATGAGTCCCTGCCTGGTTTTGGGATGAGGATTAGGATGGTTTCATAGAAAGAGTTTGGTAGTGAACTTTTACTTTCAATTTCATTGAAGAGTTGGAGGGGAATTTGTGTGAGTTCTGCTTTGAAGGCCTTGTAGATTTCTGCTGTAAATCCTCCTGGTCCTGGGCTTTTCTTTCTTTCTTTCTTTCTTTCTTTCTTTTTTTTCTGGTTTTGGGGCCTGAACTGTGGGCTGTCCCTCAGCTCTTCAGCTCAAGGCTAGTGCTATACCACTTGAGCCACAGTGCCACTTCCAGCTTTTTCTGCTTATGTGGTACTAAAGAATCGAATCCAAGACCTTGTGCATGCAAGGCAAGCACTCTACCACTGAGCCACTTTCCCAGCCCCTGGGCTTTTCTTAGATGGGAGGTCTCTTATTGCTGTTTCTATTTCAGTGCTTAATATGGGCCTGTTAAGTTGGTTGAACTCATCTTGGTTTAGTTTTGGCATGTTGATATTTGCTAGGAAATCATCCATTTCTTCCAGGTTATCAAACTTATTAGCATAAAGGTTTGATAAGTATACCCTTATAATGTTCTGGATCTTCGTTGTTTCTATGGTGATATTTCCATTCTCATCTCTGAGTTTGTTTATTTGGGTGTGTTCTCTTCTTTTTCTGATAAGATTTGCTAAGGGTGTGTTAATTTTGTTAATTTTTTCTAAGCACCAACTCTTTGTTTTGTTGGTTCTTTCTATGATTTTTTTGGATTCTAATTCATTCTATTCTGATTTAATTTTAATTAATTCTTTCCATCTATTAGATTGGGGTTTAGATCGCTGAACTTTTTCAAGAAGCTTTAGATGTCTGATTAAATTGTTGGTTTCAGAGTTCTCCAATTTGTTGATGTAGGAACTTAGAGCTATGAACTTGCCTCTGAGTACTGCCTTTGCAGTGTCCTAGAGGAGCTGGTAATTTGTGTGCTCATTTTTGTTAAATATCATGAACATTTGAATTTCCTTTCTAATCTCTTCCATGACCCACTGGTGATTCAACAGTGTGTTGTTACAGGGCTTTCTTTGGTGGCTTTTGGTGTTGAGTTCTAATTTTCTTCCCTTGTGGTCTGAGAGAATGCATGGCATAACTTCAATATTTCTGAATTTGGACAAGTTTGCCTTGTGACCTAAAATGTGGCCTATTTTGGAAAATATTCCATGTGCTGCTGGGGGAAACGTGTATTCTGATGCTGCTGGGTGAAATATTCGGTAGATATCTGTTAAATCTAGTTGATCTATGTAGTTATTTAGATCTGCAGTTTCTCTGTTGAGTTTTTGCCGAGTTGATCTACATAGTGGGGATAGCAGTTTATTAAAGTCCCCAACAATTAATGTCTTTGGAGCTATGTGAGATTTAAGGGAAAGTAGTGTTTCTTGGATGAAGTGGGTGCTCCACTGACCTTCTGTTATAAAGGAGAGTTTACCTGGGTACAGTATTCTTGGTTGTTAGTTGTCTTTAGGGCGTGGCATATATCATTCCAGGCTCTTCTTGCTTTAATTGTCTCTGCTGAGAAATATGAGGGTTTTCTAATTGGTTTCCCTTTATAGGTGATTGATCCTTTCTTTTGACAGCTTTAAGGATCCTTTCCTTGCTCCGAATTCATCCTGTGTGGATTATAATGTGATAGTGGGATGTCTTGTTCTGGTCTGGTCTATTCGCGGTTCTAAAAACATCTTGTATCTGAATAAGCCTAACTTTTTGCGTGTTTGAGAAGTTCTCTGCTAGGATCCTGTTAAATAAATTTCCTAGACCATTAACTTCTGTCTCTAGGTGCTCCTCTACACCCATTATCCTCAGATTAGGCCTTCTGATGGTGCCTTCCAAATGTTGAATAAATCTATCATATTTCTTGGATTTGTCTTGGATAGTTGTATGTTCTTTCTCTATAATATCTAGGCTGTCTTCAATCCCTGAGATTTGATCTTCTGCATGGTCTAACCTACTGTCAAGATTTTCTACTTTGTTTTTTTTTTTAATTTCCTTTCCTTCTAATTGGTCAGTTTTGATGGCTTCAAATTCTTTGTTTGAGCTTTGTTTTAGATCTTGTATGGGCTTCTTTACTTCCTTAATTTGGTGTTCAGTGTTTATTTTCAAATCACTTAGTTGATTGGTTATGGTTTCCTTGGACTCACATTCCTTCTGATGGGCTCCATTCATCATTCCCTTTGTGGTCTCTGTGGATTCCTTCAGCTGTGTGTTTGTGTATTCCATGAATGCCTGTATTGATCTTTGTCTGCTCTCATCTTCAAGCAATTGCTGTATTACTCTTTGATTAGCTTCCTCATCCTCATGCAATTCCTGTCTTTCTCTTTGACTGTTCTCAGCCTGCTCATGCAATTCCTGTATTAATTTTTAGTAGCTTCCTCGTGTTCAGGAGATCCTGTAGTAATTTCTGGTTAGCCTCATCATACTGGTGAAGTTCCTGTATTAATCTTTGGCTTACCTTGTCTCACTCCCTATCATGCTCACACTGAGTCTTTTGCAGGTTTTCAATCTTTTCATTCATCATGTTGCCCAGTAGTGTTTGTAGAGCTTTTTGGGAACTCTGGATTATTCATTAACAGTTCTGTCACCTGATTATCCTGAGTGAGATACCCGGACTTGTCATTTTTCTTGTGTTTCTCCTGCTTGTTCTGCCCATTTGATATGAAGGTAACCCCAATTTTGTGCTAGAACACTATATTAAGGCAAGCATCAACCAGAGTCCTGTAGTTGCACAGTCAAAATGGCTGCACATACAATCTAGTTCAACAGATACAATCTATTCAACATCCAACAACTATGGATTAATGGGATAAGAACATCAAAGAGGGATTCAGAAAACCAGAAATTAATAGTTTTAGGGAGAATTATGGGAAAAAATAGGATTAGAGGAATATGGAGAGGTAAAAGGGGAGTGAATTTAACCAAGTCCTGATCTCAGAGAGGGAAATGGATAGGACAGAATGATAGGAGAGCGATAAAAAAAAAAAAAAAAAAAAAAAAACAAGAAAAAAATAGAAATATAAATTTTTAATTAAAAATGAAACACTTAAAAATTATGTAATTATAAAGAAATGATATTGAGAGAAGAAAAGGATAGGATGCCAGGAGGGCAATGATAAAAAGAAAAAATGAAAAAATAAAAAATAAAAATTCTTAAAATTGGAATACTTGAAAGTTATATAGGTATAAGGAAATAATACTACTCTTAAAGCAGTTAAGCTTAACAGGTTGTGAATTGAGAATAAGTTTCTGGATTAAGTATGTACACAATAAAGGATAAGGTCTAATAATCAACAATGAGTATATATCTGGGGATGAGCAGAACAGCAATTAAGTCATGCAAAAAAGAAAGAGAAAAGAAAAAAAAGAAAAAGAAAAAAAGGACCAAAAGGTCAAAAGAGATATAAAAAAGCACACACACACACACACACACACACACACACACACACACACACACACTCCTAAAATTAAAATTATGAAAGAAAAAAATAATAGAAAACAATTTTTAAAAATAATAAAAAAATAGGTAGAAAAAAGAGTTCTTTGATTTTTTTTTGGAGGGGGGGAAAGATCTTGTATCTCCCCTGTTTCCATATCCAGTCTGCTTGTGGTGTTTGGTTTTCCTGTGGCTTGATTGGTTTCTTAAGTTAGTTTGTTTGAGCAGTCAGAAAAAAGCTGTGCTTTACCCAGGACTTTGTGATCCTCCTCCCATGCTAGTTCAGTGGGAGAGCTGCTTTGAACAACCCAAAAGAGGGAGATGGCTGTTTCCTCTAGCTTGAAGTTGCCGTGAATTGGCTAGGTTCTGGATAGGGTTGAGGCCTATCAGCAAGCAGTAGCTTTCCCTGAGGGGCTAGCTCCTGAGACACTCACAGAGCTCAGCCTGGAGCTCTTTCTCAGGGTTTATGTTTACTGAGTTTAAATTGTCTAGGCTGCAGTAGGGGAGGGGGGCAGCCTCTGGCTCTTTTTACTCAGTGAAGAAAGTCACTCCTTTGGGGCCAGAGCCTCTCTGCCTAGGCAAGGTGACATTCCCCTGGGTGGAGCTGAGCCTGGCAGTTCGAGTCATGTTCTTGTGACCTGCTAATGGCTCCAATTGTTTTCTTCCAAGGCCTGAGTTGGAGCTAGCTGCTCAGCCAGGCCTTTGTCAGTATAAAAAATGGAGATTTTCTCTGGTGGTGGGGGAGGGGCTACCTTTCCACCACTGCTCCTTGAGAAGGAGTGAGGATGTCAGGCTTCTACTCATGCCAGACTCTTGTGCCATTGTCCCGGACTTTCTCTGTTGTCATGGTGGCCACTGCCGCAGTTGAGGCTACCAGCAGTTGCTCAGATCTGTCTCCTTGATCAAGCTGCCTGGATTTTCCTTCTCTGGCCAAACTCTCTGTACTGTGATAGCACACTTGGTGTGATTCTTTAGCCTAGGACTGTTCACTGAAACACTAAAACTGCTTTCTATACCAGAGCTTGTTTAGCTTTCAGCTTCTCCTCCTCCATCTTCCTCCAGTCTTCTAGTAGAATGTTTTAAAAGGGTTGTTCTGGTTGATGCTCAAATGTTGAATTCACAAAACATTTATTTAAAGACATAGAGGTTACAGCTACTGTCTAGTTATTTTTTTTTAAGTATTACCTGGGAACCACTTTATATTTTCTCATTCTATTGTATAATCTCTGTTATCTAATTCTGAGGAAATCAACCCCAAAGACTGGTCACCTGCCCAAGGCTTCATGACAGTATGATTCACTTTATGATGCTAGAGAAGCAGAATTCAATCCTGAGTCTTTCCTCCTTTCTTCTCAGGACTGTCACCTTTCTCAATACCATTCACCTTATACTCATAACCTTTCTCCAGCTTCAGATGTGGCCCTTTTACTCCCAAATCCCCTTAGTATTCCTTCCCTTATCATTCAGCCTACTGGGTTGTGTCCTCTGAAATATATATTATGTAGCTGATGTTGATACTGTTTTGCATGACACTTTTGTAACATTTTTCAATAATACTAGAAAAGTTTGGTTGAAGCTATCATAAGTCTGCTACTGTGCTGGGTTTTACACATCTATCATCTCACTTTACCTTTACAGACAATGCAAATATAGACAGGTGTACTGATATGCCTAGTATTATCAATATACTAAAACTTAGAAATATTAACTGATTTGTGTAAGTCTAGTAAATACACCAGTGGGGCTGGCATCCAAGATCCTTATATACGGGAAAGTTCCAATAAAACTACATTCTAATTACCATTAAGTTTAAACCAGCTAGAAAAGCAATTAGAGACACCTCTTCTGCAAATGACAGGCAAAGCAACTCACATTATAAAGCCACGTCAAGTATAATACAAACTAGATGTATGTACATTGCTGATCCTGCTTCACAGTTTCTGTTACAAAAATGAAAACTCAAATTTAATAAGTATTTCTTGTGTTCTCAAAGAGTGTTCTAAGGAACACTTGAATTAATCCTAACAATCCCACAAGTAGATAATACTATTATCTCCGTTTTGCAAAGAAACAAATTAAGAGCCATAGATTAAGTAACTTGACACTGATCACAGCTAAATGGGGAGGTAAAGAAACCTGTTATTTTCTTTCTGAAATGCTAGGAAAGAGGCTAAGTAATCTTGTTGCTTGCTTTACAAACTCAATCAAATTGTATATTTATTGTAAGTATGATGTTTGGTTTTAGCTTTATTACACAAGGCACATGCTACGTTTTCAGTGAAAAGATTATGTACAATTAAACAATAGTTTAATGATCAAGAAGTAGCTAATAAATTTCTTTCTCATCTTGGTTCATAAACCTTAACATCAGTTGGAGACCATGTTCATGTTTCATTTTGTTTTTCTTTAAAATATTTTGGATCTGAACACAGTTTAAAGAAATACATTCCATATACACTCTTGCTGAATGAAGCTACAGTACTTATCCCATATTGGAAATCCAGAATAAGACTATTCATCAGCTATTCATGGATATGTGGAAGTTAGATGTAAAACACACTAGAATATGATAAATTATACAGGATTCTAGATACCCACATATAGTGAGACTGAAAGAGGATACTCTTAGGAGAGAATCACAAAGGCACAATGCATAAGCACCTCTTCATATTTTATAAAATAATATACATACTGAAACAAACTCCAAGATATGGAAACAAGAGACTTTTCTTTCTTAGTTTTTGGTGATTCTGTCTTCTTCCTTAAAAACGGTGTACTCATGTGTATATCTTTGGGAGGGTAGGAGGAAAGGCACAGAACTTTAGGGAAAAAGGGTGAAAAAGTGCAGTAGTGGAGCTCACTGGCCATTAATAAAAATGAACTATAAAACTCATGGGTGGAGATGGGATGAGGGACTGGGAGAGAATGTGGGAACAGATGACACTACAAAAGGAAATGCATTCATTACTTGACTCACATAAATGTAACCCCCCTATACAACACGTGTATTGTGACAATAAAGTAAATTAAAAAACAAATCTACTATACCCATGAGCTATGAAAGGGGCAGGGTGTGGGAGGGAAGAGTAACAAAAGCGGCAATAACAAATCTTTGTCACCAGGTGGCAGTGCTGCTCAGTTTAGGAAATGAAAGTCTAACTAAATACTATTTCATGAAATTTGAGGTTTTATTCTCTTCCAGGTATCATTAGATTGTCTCTAAATGCCTAGTTTTAGTTTTTTATGCTGATTTATTATATATAGTTAAGTGCTTAGTTTAGCAAACCAAGACCATATAAATTTTATCTCTCAAACTTCAAAATTTTTGTTCATACATTGTCTGCCCTACTGAAATATTTTGAATTAATGTAACCTTAAAACCTAGATCTAAATATATGGGAATGACTATACACTTAAATTCTAATGACTACAGGATATATGATCCCCTTTCCTGATGATGCTAAATAAATTCATCTTGGTTTCATCTAAGTGAATACTTATAGTTGACAAAGGCACTTGTATAACTGTCTTCTATAGCAGGAAGATTTTAAATTTTTGAGACTACCCCTATATCCTTGAGCTATTTTCATGGTGTGTGTGAGAGAGAGGGGGGAGGGAGAGAGAGTGTGTGTGCTGGTACTGAGATTGGAATTTAGGGGGCCTGGACCACTGTGAGCTTTCTCACTCAAGGTTAGCACTCTGCTGCTTAAGCCATAATTCCACTTCTGGCTTTTGGGAAATTAATCTTTTTACACCTCCTGTAAAATGCACACAGAAATGAAGGAAAGGAAGAGGGATAAGTTAGGTTTGGGACTAGAGGAGCATTTAGCAAGAATTCAGACCAAAACAAACCTGATAAAAAGGAAATATAAGGTAAAAGTATTTTGAAGGCTTTGCTCAATGAGCAACACTTTTTTTAAAAAATAGAAATGCATCTTGATTATTTCCAGTTTGGAAATACCAAACAATGTTCCAGTGAGCATGTTAATACAATATATTTTCAAATAAAAATTTTGCTCATTTGTGGAATCTAGATGTAAAATAAAATAATGATAATGCTGCTGATGATTATGGTAATAAATAATAAAAATGACAAGACACAGGTTGTAAAAGAGGGATCATCTGGGAGGATCAGGAGGAAGTGGCAAAGGAAAAGATACTGAGCTGTGAAGATGATTAAAGTCCTTTACACACAGAGAGAAAGAGAAAGTAATAAAACTCATCAAACACCAAGGAAAAGGGGAAGTAGAGAGTTAAAATTATAACAGAGAAGTTGTAAGCATCTATGTAATTATAATGAAACCTTCATAGTACTGGTGCATGCTAATTTAAACATTAAATTTAATAGTGGCAGGCTGTGGGGCTGGGACCACCTGTTAGGTGTTAGTGACCACACCCATGGAAATGCTAAAGATCTAATTGCAGGATGTAGGCCACATTGCTGCCCAGAGGAAGATTTTGGCTGCCCAAAGCACAGTTGTCATCCAAGGGGGACCATAGCTTTTGGTGGACGCTCCAGCTGTTCCTCAGCCCACAGCCATGATATGACATTGCTGGCCTCTACAATGGGACTGAGGGCTACGCTGCTCAGGGATTTCCCCTTCTTCAATGTCTACTTCCTTCTCTTTGCCAATCTGAACCAGTTGGGCTGCCCAGCATGTGAGGAGCAGTCACCCTTCTATGTGCCCTTTATGGATAGCTGGGTAGCTGCAATCTGGCTACTGTGGCTGTCCATCCCTGTGATGTGGTGAAGATGGTCACTTCAGCAAGGCATCAGCTAGAACATGTATTCAGGTTTCCTGGACTGTGCTAGAAAGAGCTGGTGGCATGAGGGCCCATTTGCCTTCCTGATGGGTGCCTACTGCCATGCCTTCATCATCACCCCAATGTTTGGCATTGCCCAAGTGGTCTACTTTCTGGACATTGCTGAGTCTCTGCAGGGGCTGCTGCAGAACCCCCATAGGCCTGAGCCCACAGTGGCACCCTCTGTCCCCCGCAGACCATCAGCTAGGGCCAGAGAAGCTCAGTTAGGCCAGGCCTGAGTGAAGGAACGTTTTACCCCACCTTGCCTCATCAACAAGGGTGGCAGGAGAAGGGTTGCAATATCCACGTTGGGGCCACTCACAGGCTCCTATGGGGTCCTGAACAGACATCCATTGGGATCAATGTCTTATTTATGTAGAAAATGAAGAAATTTGTATATTCCTCAAGCCAGTCCCTCACCCAGCCCTGCCTGGCCTGAAGACACCCAGGGACAGAGTTGGTCTCTGGGCTGGGGCCCCCATGTCTGGGCTAGGTAGGTTGATCCAACCCCTGAGTCCACCAGCTTCTGTCTCCTAGGCTCTCCTAATCTCAAAAAATACATCTCTCTCTCTCTCTCTCTCTCTCTCTCTCTCTCTCTCTCTCTCTCTCTCTCACACACACACACACACACACACACACACACACACACACACACACACACACACACACACAAAAACCTTATTTATAGGACCTACTGCACTTATATGGCTCTACTGGTCCTTCTGTTCATAAGTACATCCAACACTGCCTGCTCCTCTCATCTTGGCCAGTACTCTGCTCTGCCTCCTGGCCAGCCTTGCAAAAGAACTGGGATAAGGAGGGAGGGGGTTCCCCTGTCCTATGTTGAACCCAGATTTCCAGGTTGCTGGGGATCACACTGTGTTGTTTTTTGTTTTGGGGTGTTTGTTTTTGTTTTGTTTTATTTATTGTTTTTTTGCCAGTCCTTGGGCTTAAACTCAGGGTCTGGGCACTGCCCCTGAACTTTTTTTAGCCAGTACTGGGGCTTGAACTCAAGGGATAGGCACTCTCCCTGAGCTTCTTTTGCTCAAGGATAGCACTCTACCACTTGAGCTATAGTGCCACTTCCTGCTTTTTCTGTTTATGTGGAACTGAGGGATGGAACCCAGGGATTCATGCATGCTACACAAGTACTCTGCCACTGAGCCACATTCCTAGCCCTCACACTGAGTTTAGATTCCCAGAACTGCCCTCTTATACACACACACACACACACACACACACACACACACACACACACACAGGGAACTTCTGCTAGATCCTGGGACCTTCACTGAAGGTGAGACCTCGACTCTATATGTCTTGTATGCCTGTGTTGTAGAGGTGCATTGTGCCTCCCCTTACTCAGTTGATCTGGCTGCTTGAGATGGGGCTCTGAAAACAGTGCTGCTTCTCCTGCTGTGGCCAGGCACTGTTTGCTCTGTGGGCTGTGTGTACCCCAGCCCATCTATTGACCTCATCCCAGAGTTTATCTCTCCAGCCTTTCTCCAGAGACACCTAGCCCCTGGAAAATGGAAAAGACATAGAATATGGATCCTGGGGACACCTTCTCTGCTGGTGCACAGCCCCCCAGGGCCCGCTCTACTCTTTAGACCTTTTATACCCCTGTCTTCCCACTCCTGCACCCTCCATGTGAATTGAGGCAGGTACCCTTTTAGCTCAGGCCTTGTGTTAGTGATTGACTCTGAAGTGCTGGTGCTGTGTCTCCAAACCTAGCTCTCCCAGTTGAGACTCCTTACCCCGTGACACTATCTAGGATTCAGGTCAAGCCCCAGTTCATGATTGCTCCTGGGAGCTTCCCCTTCCAGACATATCTGTACCTTAAACACTGTTGCTACTGCTGTTTACAGAATTATGTTTTTTGCTTTTGAAGAGTTTTAAAGAGTTGTAATTTTTTGTGTGTCTTGTCATGTAAGAGAATCAATAAATACTCTAAGTAAAAAACAACAAACCTAAATTTTAAAATACCACTTTAAATATCTTTAGGAAACCCTGGAAATTTTTATCAGCTGATGAAACTAAAGGTTTCTAAATATGTTGTCTTTGATATATAGGGCATTTAGGTAAAATATTGGCTACAATGTACAATCTCAGTACATACATGGTGAGTATCTGAACACAATGTTTATTTTTAAAAAGTATTTTTAATCAGGTTACTAGTAGCTTGTGCCTATAATCCTAGCTACTCAAGAGTCTGAGGTCTGAGAATCAAGATTTGATGCCAGGGGCTGGGAAGGTGGCTCAGTGGTAGAGCGCTTGCCTTGCATGCATGAGGCCCTGGGTTCGATTCCTCAGCACCACATAAGCAAAAAAAGATAAAAGCCAGCAGTGGCGCTGTGGCTCAAGTGGTAGAGCGCTAGCCTTGAGCTGAAGAGCTGAGGGACAGCGCCCAGGCCCAGAGTTCAGGCCCCACAACCAGACCCCCCCCCCCAAAAAAAAGGATTTGATGCCAGCCCTGGAAGAAGAGTAAGATTCTTTTTTTTTTTTTTTGGGTCTGGGCCTGGGCGCTGTCCCTCAGCTCTTCAGCTCAAGGCTAGCACTCTATCACTTGAGCCACAGCGCCACTTCCGGCTTTTTTCTTTTTGCTTATGTGGTGCTGAGGAATCAAACCCAGGGCCTCATGCGTGCAAGGCAAGCGCTCTACCACTGAGCCACCTTCCCAGCCCTGAAGAGTAAGATTCTTATCTCCACTTAACCAGCAAAAATGCTGGAAGTTAGAACTGTGGCTAAAGCGGTAGAGCACAAGCCTTAAGTGAAAAAGCTAAAGAACTGCGCCTAAGTTCCAGCATTCAAACACACACACATGCACACACACACACACACAAGCAAACTTAATATGCTTTTATTGTAAATTATGCAGATATTTTAAGGAGAATCAGAGAAAATAGAGAAAAATTATCCTTAAAAAGATGTTTTAAATGTCATTAATAACAATTAGTGATATTTATTATGGTTTTTTTTTGTTTTGTTTTGTTTTTTTACCAGTCCTGGGACTTAAACTCTGGGCCTGGGCTCTGTCCGTGAGTTTCTATTTCTCAAGGATAGTGATCTACCACTTGAGCCACAGTGCCACTTCTGGCTTTTTTTGAGAATATTGGAGATAAGAGTCTCACAGACTTTCCTGCTTGGACTGGCTTGGAACCATGACTCTCAGATCTCAGCATCTTGAGTAGCTAGCGTAATTAATGTTATTTTAATGTCTAGATTTTATATGACTATCAAAGAATAAAGTCAGGTTTCATATATGTTTAAATTAAGTGAATGAGGTACTAAAAGGAAAAAAAATCAAGGGCTAGAGTGGAATGATTCAGAAAACTTTGATGAAATGAGCTCACCATTTTGATTCTTACTAAGAAATTGGGTAAAATTTAAATCCTGCTTTCCCTCCTTTCAGTCTTTCCTGTGAGCTGCCACATAACTCAATTAAATGTCATTTGATGATTTTTTTGAAAATTCTTTTTTTAATGTCTTCAGCTATTGTTACTCTTGTGATCCTACTCTGTGGCAGCCTTTCTTTCCAGAGCATAGCTGAGGAAAAGCAGCCTCAGGAGTACTGCTGGGGCTCCAGAGGGATTTTCTGTTCTCTTCTCTTTATTTGTATTCACCAATCTTGCTAACCTTTCACCATTTCTATATTATCTTTCTGAAATATCCACAGCTGAGAAGCAAATTTCAGCTCCAAAAGAAGCATAATAGCAGTCTCTTTCCAGCTTAGATAAAATAATAATAATAATAATTTTAAAGAAAATGACAATTCAAGCAAAAATCTCTTCAAAGGAATATGATCCTGGGATGAAAAAAAGCCCTGACGACTTAACAAAGTTGATAGTATTGAGAATGATTTAGTTTGAGATCATGAGGGAACACCCAACTACAGGAAGCAAATTTAGAGTTAGTACATTTCCAGAGGCTGATTTGATGTTGATGGTGTTCAATGAGAGAGTTCTACTTCATTTGAACTATGGAATTCACAAAAAAGCAATAAACTAACTTAGGCAGTATCTTGGACTACCATGAAAAGGTTATTACTATGAATATTATACTTAGCTAAGAAATACCAGATGCTAGCGATTTTGCAGTCTACTCCTTGACAGGCTCCTTTTTATCTCTGAGCCTATAACCAAAGAATGTATTCGTCTGTTATAGAGACTGACAAAGACAGGTAGGTTCTGCTCAAGTTAGCTCTGGGCCCTGTATAGCATTACTGACTTGTTCATGATTCTCTTAACTTTCAGTTGGCTGGCTTGTACAAAATCTTGGAACATAATCTTGGAATTTAAATTCCTTCTAATATAGAGATAGTAAAAGAACATTGAACTTTGAAAAATAACTAAAATAAACATGGAACAGAAGCAAAACAAAACAGTCCAACAATTTTATGCTTGTTAGTAATTTTAAGGTCTTAAGAAGCTTCATCTCCAATAAGCCTCTGTCTTCTTATCTGAAAAATGGGAATGATAATATGTAGTCAGCCTACTTCAAAGCTCACAGAGTTGTGATAATCTATTTAAATGAAAACAAAAGTACTAGAAAGTCCAAATATAAGGAATTGCTACTAAATTTAGAGAATGACTGTGTATTTGCATGCACATAAAACAAGAAATAATTTACAAGGATATGACAGAAAGTAATTGAATGGTACTTCCCATCTTTTTGACCCCTTTCTCCACACTTTTGCTTAAACCCTTTCGATTTCTGGTAGCTCACTTGGATGCTGTCATATGCTCCCCATTTCATAGGCAGTCTTACCCACTACCCAGCACACCAAATACCTTAAATGCTAAGGGAGAGATTGGCTAAAACTTCCACAGCCTTAGTCAGACAAAAGGGATACATTCTCGAGATCTATTGCACAGCATAAGGACTGTAATTACTAACAATGTGCAGTATACTTTAAAACTACTAAAGGAATAGACTTTAAATATTCTTGATACACAATGAAAAACATAGGGATACATTAATGTGATTTAATCATTCTGCAATATATATGTGCAACCAAACATTATAGCTATATATCTTGGAGGTAGAGATGGGAGAATGAATAATGGGGGAGAAAGATGGAAAGGGTGACACTGATTAAGATGCACTATACTCATAACCTGACTTTTGGAATAGTGACCTCTTTGTGGAAGTACTAAATAATAAAATATTTAAAAAGGAAAATATTTCATGGACACCGTACATGCAAATAATTTCCAATCTGTAAATTAAAAATAAAAAGATAAGATAGAACAGAACATAATTACTCTTTTAGTGTGTGTGTGTGTGTGTGTGTGTGTGTGTGTGTGTGTGTGTGTGTGTATGTGTGTATGCCAGTTATTGGGGCTTGAACATAAGGCCTGGGCACTGTCCCTGAGCTCTTATGCTCTGGGCTAGCACTCTGCCCTTGAGTAACAGCTACACTTCTGGCTTTTTGGTAGTTAATTGGAAGTAAGAGTCTCAGGGACTGTCCTGCCCTGGCTGGCTTCTAAACTCAATCCTCAAATCTCCACCTCCTGTATAGCTAGGGTTACAGATGTGAGCCACCAGTACCCTGCAACATATCTACATTTTAGACATATTATTTTCCCTTTCTGACCCCAGGCCTTTCCCCTCTCATATTTAGTCAAGTGTCTCTTCTTGACATGCTATTACTCATTAATTCCTAACTTCCAATTGTTGAGTTAATACATAGTTTTATATATTATTTTTCTTTATCAATAAGCAAAATGCTTTATTTGTAAATTGCCAAGCAAAATATCTAACAGACTTAGAATTAATCAAACTTTGCCACCATTTTAACTAATTAGTTCTTAGAAATTGTTTCTGTTTTAATTTAGATGTAACTTTTTTATGCCAGGGCTGGAGCTTGAACTCAGTGCCTGAGCAATATCCCTTAGCTTCTTTGATCAAAGATGGCACTCTACTACTTGAGCTACAGCTCCAATTCTGTCTTTTAGGTAGTGTGCGCCATTTAATTTCCATGTGTTTGAGTAGTTTCTTCAGTATGCTTTGTTATTGAGAACTAGCTCGATTCCACTGTGGTCAGATAG
The DNA here is from genome assembly GCF_019054845.1 of Dipodomys spectabilis. Lineage (NCBI taxonomy): Eukaryota > Metazoa > Chordata > Mammalia > Rodentia > Heteromyidae > Dipodomys > Dipodomys spectabilis. The sequence continues at coordinate 1,088,913 of NW_024871136.1, forward strand.
AATACAGGGTATTATGTCAATCCTCTTGTATTTTCTTAAATTCCTTGTATGAGTTATGATATGATCTATTTTGGAGGAAGTTCAGCCTGAGAAGAATGTGTACTGTGTTTTTGTTGGGTGGAAAGCTCAGTAGATGTCAATTCATTCCACTTGAGATATGGGATCATTTAATTTGGAGGTTTCTTTGCCAATCCTCTGGTTGGTAGTCCTGTCCTTTGGTGAGAGTGGAGTATTAAAGTCTCCTAGTATTATTATAGTTGGATCTATTTTATTCTGTAAGTCTGAGAGCACTTGCTTAATGTATTTGGGTGCACCAGTGTTTGGAGAGTATAAATTGATAATGGTGATAATTAGATTGTTCCCTGTATTAATATGTAGTGTCCTTCTTTGACTTTTTGTATTGATTTTAATGAAAAGTTTATTTTGTCAGATATAAGGATGGCAACTCCTGCTTTCTGGTTGGGAGCATTTGCATGGTAGATCTTCCTCCATCCCTTCACTCAGAGATGTTTTTATCTATGGCTTTGAGATGAGGCTCTTGAAGGCAACAAAAGGATGGATCTTATTTTCAGATCCAATCTGCAGTTCTTTTTCTTTTGATTGTTGAATTGAACCTATTAATATTTATAGTTATTATAGAAAGATGTATTGTGTCTCCCCTGTCATTTTCCTGCTTTCCTAACTTTTTCTTTTTCCTTTCCTCCTATGCTTACCAAGTTGGACTTCTAGTGATATCTGTCTGACAAGGATCTCTGATCTTGATTGTTTTATTCAGTTTGTATTAACCCTCTTAATATTCTTTGTTGTGCTGGCTTATTGTTTATGAATTCATTTAGTTTTTCTTTGTCATTAAAAATTTTAGTTCCTCCATCAAATGTGAATGCTAGCTTCTCTGGGTTGGCAGTTAGTGGTTCTCAGGGTTTGGATGCTACTTTCCCAGGCTTTCCTTGTATTCAGTGTCTGTAAGGAGAGGTCTGCAGTGATTCTGATTTTTTCCCATTACAGTACAGCTCCTTCTGTTTTTTTTTTCCTTGTGCAAGATTATTTATTATTCAGATCTATCATTTTTACTATAATACGCCTAGAAGTGTTCCTTCTGGGATACTGCTTGTTAGGTGTACTGTATGCTTTTGTTATGTACTAAGATTTTCTCTAAGATTCGGGAAATTTTAGGTAGTAATCTTATTGAATAAGTGTTGCATGTCTTTATTCTGGTATTCCTCAACTTTGTCTACCCCAATTATACAAACAAATTTCTTGGCACCGTCTGCTTCTTGTTGGCCTTCCTTTTGACATATTTTGATTGTTTTCTCCATTTCTGTACCTTTTTTTCCCAGTTGCTGTATTTTGTCTTCAGTGGCTGATATTCTATTTTTCATTTCATTCACTCTATTAACTCTGGCTACCATTGTGATTTGCATGGAGAATATTGAACCATTTATGATTTCTATGTCAGTTCTCAGAGTATTAATCTCATCTTTTAGTGAGCTTTGTACTGCATCTACTGTTAAATGAATCTCTTGTTTGAAATCCTGTATCTCTTGATAATTGATTTCTTTGTTCTTTGAATTTCTAATACAGTTCTCACTTTAATTCTTGAGACATTGCCTCTATCATCTCTTGGATGTAGCATTTGTCTTCCATTTCTTTTTAGCTTTCACTAGAGTTCTACCCTGGTGGCTGCTGGCCTTTGGGGATGGTTTGGTATTTTGGCTATTGATGAATGTTGTAATTTTTTGCTGTGATTTTTGCATGGAGATTCAGGGATTATTGGAGATCAATCCCAAACTCTGACTGTTTGGTCAATAGGTGGCTGTCTTAGCTTGGTTCTGGGTTGGTTCCTGGATCAATTGATGAAGCTTGCTCTCAGCCCTAGGAGAGAGAGTCTTTACCTGGTCTCAGTTCTGTTGGGGGAGAGGCCAACCTCCAGCTGCTAGTCTGACCCACATAGGGTTCATTCTTGTTAGATTCTGGTGGGCAGACACATTACACCCTCTACTGAGGCATTCACTCAGTTCCTGACTTCATTCAGGGACATGTGGTTTAGACAGCTCAGACTCTTGCCTGGGACACAGGTGGGGCTCATTCAGCTGCCTGCTGGAGGTTATAGGCAGTTCACATCTTCACCCAAAGACCAGCAGCCTAAACTGCTCATGCACCCTCTCAGGGGTGCTCTTGGCAAAACCAGGTGGGCTTGGGGAATTCCACTAGCTGCTGGAGCCTGCTAGGCATTCCTGACTATAATCAGGTGCTGGTGGCCTGAGCTATCCTATCCTCAGCCCGGGACACACAGATGAGGCTCTGGTGGGAATTGGGCTTCTTGTTTTTCACCTTCAGGGGCACATTTCTCAGCAGCATAGTTTCCTGCTTCAGCCAGGGATGGGCTGTGGAGCGGCTGACCTCCAGCTACTAGTCTTTTCCACTTAGGGCTCAGTCTTGTTAGCTTTTGTTGAGCAGGCACACTCCTCTGCTGAGGCACTTAGCTCCTGACTTCATTCTGGACAGGTGGTTTAGGCAGCTCAGGCTCCTGGTTCCCAGGCCTGGCCCTGGATCCTGGTCCCCAGCACAGGACACACTGGTTGTGCTCTGGTGGGACCTGGGCTGCTGGGTTTCCTGCCCAAGCCACGTAGTTTGGATTTCTTCCACTGCTGGCTTTTGTGGCCGACAGGTGTTGTCCCTGGCTTGTTCGTTTAATCTCCCTCCAGGGGCACTATTGGTCAAGCCTAGGAGGTGGATGTGCTCCACCGATTGGTGGGGCGCTTGCACAGTTCCCAGCTACAGTGGGTCCTGTAGCCCAGGTGGTAGGATGACGTGGGTCAAGCTCTGGGGGTTACCACCAGCACTGGTCTCCCTTCGAAGGGGAAGGCCATCCCCTGTGGGGTACTCACTTACCCTGGAATTGGTTGGGAGCTGTCCAGCAGTGCTGTGACGGATCTCTGATTCTGTGTGCTGTAGGTCGATGGTCACCACCACATTCTGGGGTCCATTGAGATAATTATGGACTGAGCCAGGTGGTGGTGATGGCTCCACGTCTATATCATGCTGTCTCTGCCTGTTTATGGTGTCCAGGGTGCTATGGGCAGTTTTTGCACTGGCCTCCTACAGACTTCTGTGGTCCTGGGGTCCCAGCCGCAGGCTAGGCAGCTTGGGCAGGATGGTGCAGAGCCGCTCCACCAGCAAGAGGTAGGAGAAGGGCCTCTGCTCAGGTTCTGAGCTCTGAGGTTTCTCTGTTTACAATCACTGGGTCCGGTTGGGACACCTTGGGAGTCTTCGGACCTGGCGTTCTGTGGACCACCCACTGTGGTTCTCAGTATAATCCTTTTTGAACAGTGTTATGCTCTCCCTCATTTCCTCCCACTTTTCCCTCCACGATGTCCCCCCCCACCCAAGTTGTTAAGTTCATTTCCAAATATTGTCTAGTGAGCATCTCTCCTGAATTAGTTCATCCTTTGCCCCATCATTTCTGTGATTCCTCTTCCCTTCCCCAAATCAGATAAACTTATATACAAGATAGAGTACAGAAATAAAAAATTGAAGCCGGGCGCTGGTGGCTCACGCCTGTAATCCTAGCTACTCAGAAGGCTGAGATCTGAGGATCGCGGTTCAAAGCCAGCCCAGGCAGGAGAGACGGTGAGACTCCTATCTCCAGTAAATCACCAGAAAACCGGAAGTGGAGATGTAGCTCAAGAGGTAGAGCACTCGCCTTGAGCTGAAGAGCTGAGGGACAGCGCCCAGGCCCAGAGTTCAAGCCCCACGACCGACAAAAAAAAAAAAAATTGTGAAAAAGGGAATAAACCAAAGAAAGAAGGAAAGGAGAAAAGAAAAGAACTGCAAACAGTGCAGTAAAAAAAAAAAAAAAAAGCTTGTTTCCATTTCTGGAGTTCATTTTGATAAGCATCATATGCACATAGCTATTGATCCATTGTGATCCTATCCTAAGAATATCCTCCTTTGTTCTCAGTGTGCAAATGCTTAGAGTGCTATTTAATTATGTCCAAATATAATTATTTGTCTATACTATCCATTGGATTAAATTGTAGATTTATAGACATATTTAAATTGCTACAAATGAAGGAAACCATGCAGCCTATGATTATTTGGGTCTGACTTTCTTCAATTAATATAATTTTTTCCAAGTCTTTCCATTTTCTTATTAATGGTGCAATGTGATTCTTTCTGATGGGAAACAGAATTCCATTAAACTGAAGAGTTTCTGCATGGCAAAGGACATAGCTAGCAAGATAAATAGAAAGCCCATGGAATGGGAGATCTTTACATCACAGAAGGGTTTCATATCTAAAATTTACGTAGAGGGCTAGGAATGTGGCTTAGTGATAGTGTGCTTGCCTAGCATGCATGAAGCCGTAGGTTCTATTCTTTAGTACCACATAAACAGAAAAGGCCAGAAGTGCTGCTGTGGTTCAAGTGGTAGAGTTCTAGGCTTGAGCAAAAGCTCATGGACAGAGCCCAGGCCCTGAGTTCAAGCCCCAGGATGGGCAAAATAAATGAATATATAAATACGTAAATAAAATATACTTGGAGCTCAAAAAATTAACCCCGTCCCCCCAAAAAATAAATGCTCAAAGAACGAACACCCCTACTGATAAATGGGCTAAAGACTTAAAAAGAGACCTAAATGGGCTAAAGACTTAAAAAGAGACTTCTCCAAAGAGGAAACAAGAATGGCCAATAGACAAAGAAATGTTCAATGCCTCTGGCAACTTTACAGACAGTTAAAAATTTTTTTTAACATTTTTATGAGAATCCCAGGTACTATTCTCAGAGCCTCTCACACACTTGCTTGACTTTTTCTCTCCTATCTGGTGCATTATCACTTGAGTCATAATTCTAGTCTTTTTGTCGATTGAAGTCTTGCTATGTAGCCCATGGTAGCCTCGAATTTATAATCCTTCTGCCTTAATCTATCAAATTCTGGGATTACAGGGATGTACAACCACATCTGGATTAGTAATAGTCTTTTATTTGTGTGTGCTGACACTTGAACTTGTACTCAGAGGCCTCATGGTGACTCAGTTTGCTTGCTTATAACCAGTGTTCTACTACTTGAGCCATGCCTTCATCACTGCTTTCTGCTGCTTATTTTGGAGGTGGAGTCTTGCAGACTTTCTGCCTAGGCTGGCCTTGATCCATGATGTTCTCATCTGATATTCTCTCTCTCTCTGTCTCTTTCTGTCTCTGTCACTCTGTCTCTGTCTCTGTCTGTCTCTGTCTCTGTGTCTGTGTCTCTGTGTCTCTCTCTGTCTCTGTCTCTCTGTCTCTCTCTATCTCTCTGTCTCTGTCTCTCTTTTTCTTTTTCTCTCTCTACTAGTCCTGGGGCTTGAATGCAGGGCCTGGGCATTGTACTTAAGCATCTTTTGCTCAAGGCTAGTACTCGACCACTTGAGCTACAGTGCTACTTCTGGCTTTTTCTGAGTAGTTTATTGGAGATAAGAGTCTCAAATACATTCTTTCCCAGGCTGGCTTTGAACCCTGATTCTCAGATCTCAGCCTCCTGAGTAGCTAGGATTACAGACATGAGTCACTAGCACCCAACTCTGATTCTCATTAATAGGTAAGCATGAGTCATCTTTGCTGGGCTCTAATATGTAATAGTCTTTTTCTCAGGAGGCTGAGATCTGAGGATCAGGGTTCAAAGCCAGCCTCTTGAACTCAGAGTCTGGGCACTATCTTGAGCTCCCCCTACCCTTTTCTCAAGGCTAGCACTCTACCACTTGATCCACACTTCCACTTCTGGATTCCCTTGTGGTTAATTGGAGAGAAGAATCTCATGGACTTTCCTACTGGGCTGTCTTTGAGCAGTAACCCTTAGATCTCAACTTTCTTAAGTAGCTATGATTACAGATGTGAGCCCCTGGCCAGGCTCTAATAACCTTTTCATGGAAATTGTATGCAAGATTTTAATAAATAAAATAAGCACATACACAACAGAGTAAACTGCGATTTTTCAGTTACCATTGAGGATAGGAATGCTTATATTTAATATATACATACATGTATATATGTATATATATTTCTCTGTTTTCTGACACAATGTTGAAAATGAGTTATAAAACTTGTAGGTGGGGGGACTGGGAAGGTGGCTCAGTGGTAGAGCACTTGCCTTGCATGCATGAGGCCCTGGGTTTGATTCCTTAGCACCACATAAGCAAAAAGAAAAAAGCCAGAAGTGGCACTGTGGCTCAAATGGTAGAGAGCTAGCCTTGAGCTGAAGAGCTGAGGGACAGCGCCCAGGCCCAGAGTTCAGGCCCCACGACTGGACCCTCTTCCCCCAAAAAAACTTGTAGGTGGGGACAGGAGGGAAAACCTGGATGAGAGTGAGGGAGTGACATCGTCCAAAAAGAAATGTACTTTTACCTGACATATAACTGCAACCTCTCTGTATATTACTGTTATAATAACAATTTTAAAAGTTTTAAAAAGAAATATAGGATCCATTGTGAGCCAGCATCTCAAGGCCATCAGGGTAGATGCTGCCTTTATTGCTCATGCTCCACTTACATCATAGCTGAGCAACCTCCAAAGGCCGCTGCCATGTGTTTTGTACCTAATGGATAATATAATTCACTGGATAAGGCTTTCAAGGGCATTCTTCTTCTAAGGAATAGTAGAACATATCTTGGGTTGTCCCCAATAGTCTCTCCATAATTCAAGATCTTACATTCTCTGGGAGTCGCAGAAGTAAGACCTAGACTATTTCAGACACTTGCTCCACATCTCATCTCAGGACATCACATTCCCAATTCCTTCTACAGTAGGGTGTGTGTGTGTGTGTGTGTGTGTGTGTGTGTGTGTGTGTGTACTGGTCCTGGAGCTTGAACTCAGGGACATTGACCCTAAGCTTCTTTTGCTCAAGGTTACTGCTCTACCACTCAAGGCACACCTCCACTTCTGGGTTTTTGGTGGTTAATTGGAGAGATGACTCTCACAGACTTTTCTGCCTGTGCTGCTTTCAAACTATGATCCACAAAATCTCAGCCTTCTGAGTAGTTAGGATTATGGGCATGATCCTTTTTTTTTTTTTTTTTTTTTAGAAATACAGGAATGAAGATGTTGTTGGAGGGTCTGGACCAAATAAGGCTAGCTAGAAACCATCCAATATAAAAAACATGCTATTCATCATTTTCTGCACTAGGGATACACTGATTTGCGAAACCCACATTGTGTCTGTCTTCATGGGATCAGCATCATAGTGAGGGAGATAAATTATAGTTATCTGCTTAACTAGTGAAAAAAGATCTGATAAATAACATAAATAACCATGGAGAATTGAGTATAACAAAGGTATTTGATTAGATTGTGGCTTTGTTTTAGTGAGGAAAAGTGACAGTTAAACTGAATAATAGATAGCCAGACAAAATATGAAGGCAAAAAATAAAAAAAATACCATACTGCTGGGTGCTGATGGCTCACACCTGTGATCCTAGCTATTAAAGAGGGCAAGATCTAAGGATCATAGTTCAAAGCCAGCCCAGGCTGGAAAGTCTGTGAGACTCTTATCCCCAATTAACCACCAAAAAAATGGAAGTGGTGCTGTGGTTCAAAGTGGTAGAGCACTAGTCTTGAGCAAAAGAGCTCAGGGACAGCACCCAGACCATGAGGTTAAGCCCTATGACTAACAAAATTTTTTAAATATACTATATCATTTTATTCCTAAGTGTGTCTCTTTTTTCCACTTAGGAAAATGTGTGTGTGTGTGTGTGTGTGTGTGTGTGTACACTTGTGTAAAAAAGAATAAAAAGAAAATTTCTTGCTGCTTTATGTAAGTGTTAAATATCACTTTTGAACTATGAACTCATGAGAACATATCTCAAAATCAATGTGTAATGACCCATAGGAATGTGCTTCACCAAGCATCTTTTAACAGTACCATACTATTCACTGTACAGATATCAGATGAAGAGGAATCTATATATAAATAAGCTCTCTCTCTATATATACATATATATAATATACTGAATTGAATGCTTAAGCACTTCAAAAATGTTTTATTATGAAATGATTTTTTTCTTTAAAACATATCCATGTCAGGAAGTTTACAATAATAAAGCTTTTTCACAACCCAGCTAATTCATTTTTGAATCATTCCTTTGAAAAATTCATCATTGCTATTCAGTGTCTTAAATTTCATTGCCTAAGACTATAGCTTCAGGGATGATTTGTATAGTTTGTTAAATTTCAATGCCTAATTTTAAAAAAAATCATCAACCTCTTGGTATTTAGTTGACTGCAAGAACAAAGAATTGCCTGCTCAGTGATGGAACTCCAGGCATTCAAGTATGCTGCACTCATTACAATCCTGTTACCCCTGGTTCAGAAAGTCTCTTCATGGATAGAAAAAGATTTCAGGTCTATTTCAGCACAGATGCAGGCTGCCCTAAAAGATCTCAGTAGTCTCCAAATTGACCTAGCCTCACAAAGTTAATGTAATAAATGTATAATCAAAATGGATTTTGGGTTCCCTTCTCTTCATTGCCCCTAATCCTTCTCCAAGCCATTCACTTTCTTCCTCCAAAATTTTTGATGTGTTACATCTTCCCTTCCTCCTCCAAAGTTTCCCATACAGTTTTCTTAACTTTAGCCTTTCCCATGAAGCTTAGTCTTTCCATGAATCTAGATCATTATTTTACTTCTGTTCCATTCACATATAAAGCCTAAGGTTTCTGGAATTGTTTTAATCATGATAGACATAGTAATTCCATTTAATCCTATTTATAATCCTATGATACAAGAAATACTATTAGCCTCATTTTGCAGAGACAGAAGGGATGTTAAATGAATAGTAGCTTTACAGTTATGTAGTCTAAAACTATCATCTGCTTGTAACTACTATCCGGGATTTTTGCTCAGTATGAGACATTCACTCATACTACTTCCATTTTACTGATATGCTTCCTGTAAATAAAAAATACATCACTTTAGAATGTGATTTATGTAATTGTTTTAGGACCATTGATTTGAACACTGCTCCTCAAGGAGCAGTATCATTTCCTGTCATTTGTTTAGGTCTCATACCCGGTAGAGTGGAACTGCTTGCCTAAAAAATGAACTAGCTTCCAGGAGTTAAAATTTCCAACAGGAGTCTCTTTTTTCTGTTTTGGTTATGCTAGTATGTACATAATAAGAAACTTATTCACTGTAATTAAAAGGACTCATAAATCAAAGTTCAAAGATATTTTTGAAACATTGAACAAATGACTCAGGAAATATTTTAATTTACCCACCTCAACCTCCTAAAATTTTAATATACTCTTTTAAATATAATTTAAATAATTTTTATAAGCTCTTTTAATTTTAATAAACTCTTTTAAAACAAAAGCATAAAAATTTAAAACTAGATTTTTTGTTACTCTCTGACTCAGATTTTTTTTTTTACTCTCTAACTCAGATTTCTATGCAGTCTATTGTGACTTAGTGTTGCTGTTTCCACAGCGGGATCTGGGAATGCAATGTCTGGCTTAGGTAGGAAGGGACTACACCATGTGGATATAGACAAAGTTTATTGAAACATCACATGCTTATATACAGCACACAAGCAGGAGAAGTAAATCTTCAGTCGGGGGCAGAGAGTTAATCTTAAACAGTTTTACAGGGGCACAGACAATTAGAGTTTAACTTTAAGTCAGTAAGCAGGAAAAGCTAATCCTTGTCAACAAATGTGGAGCAGTTCCAGTAATCAAGGTTGTAAAAGTAGGTAAAGCACAGGTGGGTACACAAAGGGGGTCTCGAGGCTTGTTCTATGGGTTAACTAGGAGAAGCAGGTATGGCACTTTCCACAAACCATCACCTGAGTCTGGCGCAGGGCACAGAACCTTTGCCCTGCATGGAGGAAGGGGTGTCCCTTCCTCCCCCAGAGGAATGCATGTCCAGATGCACCCTCACGGCACACAGGAGCTCATTTGGGGTTACGCAGGTCGATGTTTCTAACAACTTATTAAGCAATATCCAGTCAGAACACTTGAATTCTAGTCTCAGCTCTAATATTCTAATGTTTCTGGTACTTCACCATATTAATCATGATTATTTTAAGTTCTTGATTTGATCATACCCATATCTTAGATTAATTCTGATTCTTGGTTTTTCTCTTTAGATTGCAATTTTCTAGCCTTTAATCATAGCTTGTAAATTTTCATTGAAACCTGGACACAGTATATATCAGGTAAAAAGAGCAAATGTGACATGTTCTGTTTCAATAGATAAGAATTAAATATTTACTATTAGTTGTAGTTGTGTTATGAGACGCTAGTTTCCTCTGTTCTTGATTTCTTGATTTTCTCTTTCTGTTATAAATGTTCTTTGAGAAACCTTTAATAGAACCTGTGTTTTGCAACTGTCTAATTTGAAAAACACAGTTCTTTTCCTGCAGTCACATTAATATGTAAACACGATATTGAAAGCATGAGGGCCACTTTAAGACATGGAGCCAGTAATTTTTTGTTTATTTTTTCCCTTAATTTACTTTATTATTTTTTTAGAGGTGATATACAGCAGGTTACCTTTACATACCTCAGGTAATAAGTAAATTTACTTTCACATATTACATCTGTCCCCCCACCCTTCCCATTTCCACCCACAAGTTGCATAGTTGACTTTCATCAATGTCCAGTGTGCTCCATTGATGTAGTTTTTCACCCTTTTCCTGATTCTAGTCCTTCCTCACACTCTCCTACTGATGTGAATGTAAGCACACTGTATATATGGTAAAGTATGTAGAGTCATCAGGTAAAGAAAAAGCAAATTAAGAAAAAAGTCCTTTGTGTCCTTAACATTGGAATTTGTTTCAGTATGTATTATTTTATACATGTATGAAGAGGTGCTTTGATACTGCATCTTTGTGATTCTCTCCTAAGACTGCCCTCTTTTGGTCTCATTGTATGTATCTATTTTGTATATTTTGTCATATCTCAGTGCCTTTTAGATCTAACTTGGACATATTAGGGAGAACATGCACCATTTTGTCTCTCTGATCACCTAACATAATTTGTTCTAGGTCCATCAACTTCCTTGCAAATGACATTATTTTATTCTTTCTAGTGGCTGTGTAATATTCCATTGTATATAGGCACCACATTTTTTGGATCCACTTATATATTGTGGGGTATCTGAGTTGTTTCCATATCTTGGCTCTTGTGAGTAGTGTGGCAGTGAACATGGATGTGCAACTGTCCTTATCATATCCTGGCTTGTGATGCTCAGAGTAGATGCCACGGAGTAGTATGGCTGGGTTGTAGGAAAGGTCTATGTTTACTTTTATGAGGAATCTCCAGACTGCTTTCCAGAATGGTTGTATTAGTTTACATTCCAACCAGCAGTACAGTAGGGTTCACTTCCCCACACATCTCCACCAGCATTTGTTGTCTGAATTCAGAATATTGGCCAATCTAACTGGGGTATGATGGTATCTCAGGGTTGTTTTGATTTGCTTTTCCTTTATGGCCAGGGATGATGAACATTTCCTCACGTGTTTCTTTGCCATTCTTATCTCTTCTTCTGAGAAGTCTCTTCTTAACTCCCTTGCCCATTTCATAAGTTTGGGAGAGGTTAGTTTCTTGAGCTCCTTGTGTATGTTTGATATTAGGCCTTTGTATTATTTGTTGCTGATAAAAATCTTTTCCCAGTTGGTTGACCGTCTTTCTAGTTTAATAGCCATGTCTTTAGCTGTGCAGAAACATTTTATTTTAATGTAGTCCCACTTGTTGAGTCTCTCTCCTATCTGTTGTGGTCCTGGCACTCTATTCAGGAAGTTCCTGCCAATACCTATAAATTCTAATGTCTCTCCCTAATCTCTCTTGCAGTAGTTTCAGATTTTCTTGTCTGCCTTCTTTCAGGGTGCATTCACATGGAAGATCTTTTTCCATCCCTTCACTCAGAGTTTGTTTTCATCTTTGATGATGAGATGAGTCTCTTGGAGACCACAAACGGATAGACCTTGTTTTTTTTGTGCTAATGTGCTGTTCTTTTTCTTTTAATTGAAGAAATGAATTTGTTAATGTTTAGGGTTATTATAGAGAGATATGTTTCCTGCCACTTGCTTGATTTCCTGTATTTTGCTTTTATTCATTGTCCTGTGCTTACAAAATTAGTCTTATTGTGATTTTGTCTAATATGTTTCCTTGATTTTGATTGATTTCTTCATATTGTGTTCCTCCCTTTAGTATTCTTTGTAATGCTGATTTAGTGTTCATGAACTGCTTTAATTTTTTTGGCATGGAAGGTTTCAGTTTCACCACCAAATGTAAATGATAGCTTCTCGGGCTACACCAGTTTGGTTGGCAGTTGTTGATCATCAGGGCTTAGATTATACCATTCCAGGTACTCCTTGTATCAAGGGTTTGTGTGGAGAGATGTGTAGTGATTTTGATTTTTTCATTGTAATATAGCCCCTTCTTTGATTTTGCTACATTAAAATCAATTTCTTGCTATTCAGGCCTAATATTCTTACTGCGATTTGTCTAAAAGTGTTTCTTTTGGATACTTTCTATTAGGAGTTCTGTATGTTTCTGTTAGGCAAGTGAGGTTTTCTCTCTTAAGGTTGGGGGAATTCTCTGTTATTATTTTACTGAATAGGTTTTTGATGTCTCTACCATTAAATTCTTCCCCCTTGTTCATCCCAATTATGCATAAATTTGATTTCTTGGCTGAATCTGCCAATTCCTGAATTTCCTTTTGGTAGGTTCGGAGTGGTTTTCCATAACTATGACTTTTTGTTCTAGTTTCTCTTTTATCCTAGACTCTTGATATTCTGTTTACCATTTCGCTTATTCTGTTACCTATGGATTCAAATGTGGGTTGTATGGTAGAAATTGAACTTTTTATGCTCCCAGATCAGTTCTCATAGTGTAAACTTAATCTTTTAATGAGTTATATTGCATGTCTATTTTTATCTCCATATATTTTTGGTAGTCCTGGATTTTCTTTGTCATTTCCTCTTTGTTCTCCTGAAATTGTTTTTGCATATCCCTTTTATTTCATTGGACAGTTCTGTCATCATTTATTTAATGGTTCTTTTGTCCTCCATCTCTTCTTCACTCTTACTGGGGCTCTTCCCTGGATTGATGTTGTCCTGTTGGATTTGATTCCTTGTCTTGAATGCTCATTAATCTTACAATCTTTCTTTGTGATTTACACATTTGGATTCAGTGACTGTCAGGGCCATCGCCTGAGCTTGGCTTGTTTCTGCTGGTCAGGTGGCAGACCTTGCTTTCCCCAGGCTAGCTCACACTGGGTAGGCTATCCCACACTGGGTCCTCATGCCTGTTAACTCCTCTGCACATTCTTGGCCCTGGGTTAGCTGAAAGGAGCTTGGTTCAGTTGGCAATGGGGGATGAGGTTATATTCAGGCCTCTGGGATGGGCATGTGCTTTGGAAAGGATTGGCTCCCACAGGTATGAGGGAATTTGCTCTTTGGCCCTGGGTTGGCTGTCGTCCCTGAGGTGGCCAACACCTGCCTTCTAGCTAGTGTACATATGTGTGCATGCTTCATGACTCCCAACCAGGAGTGGTCCACCAGCAGCTGGGCACTCAGACCTGCTTGCTGTAGAGAGCTAGGGAGTCCAACTTCAGGCCTCTGGGATGGATGGGATGGGCATGAGGGCACGGATTCCCATGGGTTTACAGGATTTTGTCTGTGTTGTTTCCAAGTAGGCCCTGTTTTTCTGATGATAGCCAGGGCTTTGGCAGACTAACGGTCCTAGCGCTCACCCAGTATGAGTCCCAATGTCCTCCCACTGGAAGCCAACAAGTGGGGGTGGAGTAAGGAAGGTCTGTGGCCTCTTTGTCCCCTTGAAGTGTGGTGCCCATTCTTGGGCAGGAGGGAGAGGGATCATGGTCGAGCTCTGTAGGTCACGACTAGTGCTGGTCTCATGTGAGTAGGGTACTCACTGATCCTGGATCTGGTTGTGGGCTGACCAGTGACACTGTGGCAAATCTCTGTGTCTGAACACTGTAGTCCCCGCTGGTCGGGTCAGGAGTCCTGGGTTGTCGCAGAGCCATTCTCTCCACTCCTCTGTGGAGCCACTTTCACAGCTCAGCCTCCTTGGTTGTGGGCTAATCAGTGGCATCGTGGAAGCTCTCAGGTCTGGATGTGTGGTGCCTTGCCTCTGGTCTCTGTCTCTGTCTGTGCTGTCTGGGTGTGGCACTGTGGGAATTTTCTGCATCTGGATGCTGCAGTCCACTGGTTGGTCCTGGAGTCCTAGGTAGCTTGCAGGGCACTCTCAAGGTTTAGCCATGCTGTTAGCATGGAAAGGGGGCACGCTCTAATCAATTTTCTGTCCTTTTGTGTACATGTTACGAGTTTTTTTTCAGTTCCTGTGATTCTCTGCTTGTTCTTATATTTGTTGTGTTCGATCCCTTGGGGAGAAGTTCATGTTAGGGTCCCAAATATTTTTGGTTATTTCCCTATTGTTGGGAAATTCCCTATTGCTTTGCCACCATCTTCTTCCTGTTGATTTTTAGTTTGTTTTTGTGGACCTACTAGGGCTTGAATTATAGGCCTCTTGCTTGCTCAGCTTTAGGCACTCAGAAGTGGCTTTCTACCACTTCAGCCACACCTCCAGTTCTGGCTTTTTGATGGTTTCTTTGCAATAAAAGTCTCATAGATTCATCTGCCTGAGCTAACATTGAGCCTTGATTCTCAGATCTCACCCTCTGGAGTAACTACAATTATATGCCTTAGCCACCAGCACTCAGCTCCAGGAGCTTTTTAAAACTGATATTATAGTAAGTGTACATATTCAAAGGATGAAGTCTACTATGTCAACATATATGTACAATGTATAAGAACCAAATCAGAGTAATTTGAATACCATATCACCTTAAAACATCATTTCTTTGTGTTATAAACATCAAAAATAAATTCTTCTCTCTATTACAAAAAAGACAACATATCATTTTTAACTACTGTCACTGTACTACATTATAGAGTTCTTCAATTTATTCCTTCAAACTAAATAAATTTTTCTACTCAATAGCTAACTACTTTCTTCTCCCCTCACGCTCTTTCTCAGCCTTTGACATCCCCAAACAGTCCCACAGTCACACATATGTGTATATGTGTTTATATACACATATGTGTATATAAATGTATATACACATCTATGTTTATGAATAACTTTTAGGACTAGATTCTGCATATAAGAGAAACATGAGCTTTGTTTTTCTAAACTTGATGTACTGCATTTAACATGATATTTTTCAGTTCCATTCATATCTTTTCAAATGCCATAGTTTTATTCTATATGACTGAATAATACTCATGTATGTGTATGTGTGCATCACATTTTTCTTAATGTATTCATCTTTTGAAAGGCATAAAGGCTGTTTCCAAGGCTTGGCTTTTGTGAATAGTGCTGCAATAGCCATAAATTATGCCACAATTGCATTTTGGCTTATATTCCTTCAGATATATGCCTGAGTAATATTGCTAAATCATATGGCAGTTCTACTTTTGGTTTTTTGAGAAACTGCCATTCTGTTTTTCATGGTGGGTACCCAAGCTAATTTTAACAACAACAACAACAACAAAACCAAAGCATACATTGAAGTAAAGCTGGCCTGCTCAAAAAAAGGTCCTCAGAAAATGAAATATCCACATGCACAAGACTGAAACTAGGTCCTTATCTTTTCCTAGACTAATGTCAAAGTATATCAGGGATCTTATATAAGACCTGAAACATTGAAACAGCTATGAGGGAGAATAAGGGAAAACACTAGAGTATATCTCCATAGGCAGTAACTTCCTGAGTAGAAATCCCATAGCTTACAAAATGAGAGGAACAACTGATACCTCAGATTTCATCAAACTAAAAATCTTCCATACAGAAAAGGAAACAGTCATAGACTGAATCCACAACCTACATAATGAGAGAAAATCTTTGATAGACAAACATACCTGGTATAGATATCTATACATATATAACTAGTATATGCAGAGAGCTAAAATGAACTCCATAAGAATCAATAATCTAATTAATAACTGATGAAATGAACTAAATAGGTAATTTTTTTATTGTGAAAATACTGTACAGAGGGGTTACAATTACATGGGCAAGATAATGAGTACATTTCTTATCAAGCATTGTAGCCTCATCTTTTGTTTCCCTTTCCCATCCCATCCTCCCTCTGCCCCCCCCCCCAACCCTCCTCTCCGCCTTACCAAAGTTGTAAAGCTCATTTTCAATGTAACAACTTGTATGTCTAATTGTTGCAATGGGTCCACCTGTATCCTTATTTAAAAGATTTGTTTTTTCTCTTCCCCTCCACAAATTATACCAACATCAAATACAGTGAAAGCAGGGGTTATACCATGGGGGAGGGACATACAAAGCAACAAAGAAATAATCTTATAAATGTGTTAGAAACAATCACATGAAAGAAAAAAAACATTTGAATACATATCTTAGGGTTCATTTCCCTAACATCAACTTATCTGACCTTTTCTGCTTGACTCAGACATATACTAGTTATTGCAAATAAGGGAAACCATGAGACCTATGTTTCTTTGGGCCTGGCTTACTTCACTTAATATAATTTTTTCCAAGTGTTTCCATTTCCTAACAAATGGGGCAATGTCATTCTTTCTGATGGAGGCATAGAATTCCATCGTGTATATATGCCACATTTTCTTGATCCATTCATCTACTGAGGGGCTTCTGGGTTGGTTCCATATCTTAGCTATGGTAAATAAGGCTGCAATAAACACAGTCGTGCTGGTAGTTTTAGTGTGGTCTTTTTTGTAAACATTTGGGTAAATGCCCAAAAGTGGGATTGCTGGGTCATGGGGGAGCTCTATGTGGAGTCTTTTGAGGAACCTCCATACTACTTTCCAAAGTGGTTGAACAAGTTTACACTCCCACCAACAATGCAGTAAGGTTCCCTTCTGTCCACATCCCCTCCAGCAACTGTTGTTATTAGAGTTCTTGATTATAGCCATTCTAACTGGGGTGAGGTGGTATCTCAATGTTGTTTTGATTTGCATTTCTTTTATGGCTGGAGAGGTTGAACATTTATTTATGTGTCTATTGGCCATCCTTCTTTTCTCTTCAGAGAAGTTTCTCTTTAAGTTTTTTTTTTTAAATCATACTACACATCGGTTTATTTTTTATTTTTTGTTTATGTGGTACCAAGGAATTGAACCCAGGGCCTCATGCATGCTAGGAAAGCACTCTTACCACTAAGCCGCATTCCCAGCCCCTCTCTTTAAGTCTTTAGCCCACTTATTTATTGGGAAGTTGTTTCGTTGAAGATTTGTTGTTGGGGGATTTAACTTTTTGAGTTCCAGGTATATTTTAGATATGAGAACCTTGTCTGTTGTATGGCTAGTGAAGATCTTCTCCCAATATGTAGGCTATCTATTGATCTTGCTAGCTATGCCCTTTGCCATGCAGAAGCTCTGCAGTTTCATGCAATCCCATTTGTCCAACCTTTCTTTGATTTGTTGTGTTTCTGGGTCTCTATTAAGAAAATTTCTGCCTGTGCCAAGGAGACCTAGGGTTTCTCCCATTCCGTCCTGTAATGTTTTCAGAGTGTCTGCTTTGACTCTGAGGTCTTTGATCCATTTGGAGTTGATTCTGGTGCTGGGTGATATATAAGGATCCAGCTTTAGTTTTCTAAAGTGATTAACCAGTTTTGACAGCACCATTTACTGAAAAGGCTGTCTTTCGTCTATTCCATGTTTTTAGCTCCCTTATCGAAGATTAGATGGCTATAGGTCTGTGGGCTCATTTCTGGGTTTTCAATTCTATTCCATTGGTCCTGAGGTCTGTTCTTGTGCCAGTATGAATAGGTAATTTTTGAAGAAAAAATAAGTACAAATGACCAGTACATACATGAAGAAATACTCAACATCTCTGGCAATAAAAGAAATGCAAATCAAAATAATATTGAAATTTCATCTCACGTAAGCCAAAATGACCATCATCAAGAAAACAAACAACAGATACTGGTGAGTTTTTGGAAACATGAAACCATAATACACTGTTGGTGGGTTTGTAAACCAGTGAAACTAGTAGTGAATGTGGAGACTCCTCAAAAAAACAAAACTTAGCCAAATGCAGACGGCTCACACCTGTAACCCTAGGTGTTCAAGAGGCTAAGACCTGAAGATTGTAGTTTAAACCTAGCCCAGGCAAGAGAGTCTGTGAGACACTTATCTCCATTTAACTACCAGAAAACAGGAAGTGGAGCTGTGGCTCAAAGTGGTAGAATGCTAGCCTTCAGTGAAAAAGCTCAAGTACAGGACTCAGGCCCGGAGTTCAAGCCCCATGATCCACTAAATACATAAATAAATAAAATTAAAATTAAAAACTACTCTATGATATAGGAATACAAATCAGGCATTTATCCAGATGATTACAAGAGAAGATACATCCAAGGCACATTCCCACTCATATATATTGTAGCACTGTTCATTATAGCCACTGTTTGGTGGAAATTTACTACACTTTGAAGCCCCAAATAAGTGATATCTCTACTGTTAACATTCCCTCCATACCAATGGAATAGAACTGAAGACCCAGAAATGAACCTACAGACCTATGGCCACCTAATCTTTGATAAGAGAACTAAAAAAATAGAATGGAAGAAAGCCTCTTCAGTAAATGGTGCTGGCAAAATTGGTTAATCACCTGTAGAAAACTAAAGCTAGATCCTTATATATTACCCTGCACCAAAATCATTCCAAATGCATCAAAGACTTCAAAGTCAAAACAGACACCTGAAAACATTATAGGAAGGAATTGGAGAAACTCTAAGGGCTCCTTGGCACAGGCTGAAATTTTCTTAATAAAAAACCAGAAACACAACAAATCAAAGGTTGGAAAAGTGGGATTTTATGAAATTGCAGAGCTTCTGCTTGACAAAGGACATAGCAAACAAGTTCAATGGCAAGTCCACAGACTAAGAGAAGATCTTCACTGGACATACAATCGACAAGAGTCTCATGTCTAAAATATACTTAGAACTCAAAAAATTAAATCCCCCAACATCAAATCCTCAAAGAAAAAAACGCCTGATTAATAAGTTGGCTAAAGACTTAAAGGGAGACTTTTCTGAAGAGGAAATAAGAATGGCCAATAGAAACATGAAGAAATGCACAACTTCTCTAGCCATAAAAGAAATGCAAATCAAAACACTGAGATTCCTCCTCACCCCAGTTAGAATGCCTATAATCAAGAAATCTGATAACAACAGATGCTGGAAGGGATATGGCCAAAAGGAAACCCTACTGCATTGTTGGTGGGAGTGTAAACTTGTTCAACCACTCTGGAAAGCAGTATAAAGGTTCTTCAAAAGACTCCATAGAGCTCCTCTATGACCCAGCAATCCCACTTTTGGGCATCTACCTGAACAATCACAAACAATGTCATACTAAAACTTTTAGCACAACTATGTTTATCACAGCATTATTCACCATAGCTAATATATAGAACCAACCCAGATGCACTTCAGTAGATGAACAGATCAAGAAAATGTGGCACACACACACAGACACAGACACACACACAGACACAGACACACACACACACACACACACACACACACACACACACACACACACAATGGAATTCTATACCTCCATCAGAAAGAATGGCACTGTCGCATTTGTTAGGAAATGGAAAGACTTGGAAAAATTTTATATTAAGTGAAGTAAGCCAGGCCAAAGAAACATAGGTCTCATGGTTTCCCTTATTTGCAGTAACTAGTATAAGTCTAGCATAAGCAGAAAAGATCAAAAGCTATGTACATATGACCTTATAGGATGATGCTAAGTGAAATGAACTCCAAGACAGGAACACAAGAGGTTTTATCTTTCTTGTTGTTGTTTTTAATGAATTTATTATGTACTATGTGATTTTTTGTATCTTTTGCATGTTCTTCCCCCATGGTATAACCCCTGTTTTCATTGTATTTGATTCCAGTGTCCTGTGGTGTTCTGGGGAGGGGAAGGGAAATAACAAAATGCTGAAACAATGATACTGGTTAACCTTTTGTAACAATGAGATGTACAAGACACTATGTTGAAAACGAACTTTACAACTTTGTGGGGGGAAGGAGGAGTTGGGGTAGAGGGGAGGGAAGGGATGGTAGGGGAAAAACAAAGGAGGGGGTAACAATGCTCTATAGGAAATGTACTCATTACCTTACTCATGTAACTGTAACCCCTCTGTACAGTATCTTTACAATAAAAAATATATATTAAAGAAACAACCAAAAAAAGATTCCCCCCTATCAGGTCCTTAGTCCCTCCCACTTCATTTCCCAGGGCAGCTTGAAGCCCCCAGCTGCATCAGCAGAATTCCTTCCATCCACACCTGAATTCCTCCCTGTCCTAAAACTCTCCTGGGATTGGTCAGCATTCCTACCCTCTACCCGGACCTAGCTGTGAATGCAGAGTAACTCCGACCTCCAGCCTGGGTGTTGCAAGGGTCCACCTGGATGGGGTCAGGTGCCATATTGCTTCCTCTCTCATGGGGAAGCTGGCCCCTCTAACAAACCTCCGTATAAACCTCCTTCTCCTGTATGTGACTGTCTCCACATTGTCCTCTGTGATGGCTGCCTACATTTGGTGCTAACTTTGGATCAAGGTTTCCTTGGTGAGTTTGCTCTTCCCCACTGGGTGTTTGAGCTCTCCTGGGTACCATGTGCCAGTCCCAGGCCCACCCAGAGGTCCACCAAGATCATTTTCTACTGACCCAGTGCTCTACTTCCATCCAACACAACAGCAGGGTGGGTCACCATTACAGTAAGCCAGGGGCTCAGATATGGTAAGGCAACTGGGCCATCACAGGGGGAAAGTCTTGGCACCAACTGAGCTTTACTCCAGAGGCTGTAAGCCATCAAGCCATAGAGCAAAGGACTCAGCAATTGCGGGTGATAACTCTTCTTGCTGTTGTTCCCTTTGAGTTAGCTGGACAGAGTACTACTGAGTATGCTCATGGTTGCTCTTCAGCTCTGTTGGTCATTCATCAATGATGGGGGACAGTCTATAATCCCCCAGGGAAACTGCTGAGCCCAATCTTAAGCCTTTTGCAATCAAATTTTGCCACAATATTCACTGAACAATAACTTCACATGACCCCTAAATAGGACACTGGGTCCTCAATATTTTACAGGATTTACATAATTTCTGTGAGTGCTTGGGCAAATGGAACTCTTTTTCTTTCTCTGCCTCTCTAAACTTCTCTACCTGCCTGCCTGACACAGGGTGAGGCAGGTACAAGCTTCCCAAGGTAAAAGAACTTTCTTTGTCTTACCTTAGCAACCATATAAGCTGCTTGCTAAAATATCTTTATCCTATTGGGGAGATCAGAGCCTGCTATATGCTATATCCTCTCTGCAAGAGACAGTTGGAAATGGGTGGGCAGCTGAAGGCCTGGTTCAAACATGTAGCTAATTTTAGCAGATTAAAAATCTTCTTGTCTCTAGTCAGGCCACCTGGTGGGCTAAGAGATCAGCTTCAGGTAGCCCCCCTCCTTTCCTCCAACTGGTGGTATTCAACAGATCATTTGGCATATTAATGTGCCTTGCTAACACAAGCAAGCCCTGGAGAAATGTGGATCAGGGTTGCTAAGGTGATCTGTTAGCAAAGCTTTGTCTTAAAAATTGATCATCTGTAAGAGTAAGTTTGGCACAACTTCTCACTAGATTAACACCTGCCTAGGAAGAAGAAAGGTTTTCTGTTCTTGTTATTTGTTTAAGCATGGAGATTTTGTTAAATTCTGCTTGTTTTTGGCCAAATCTTGTTTTTTCTAGAATTGACCACATGGTATATAATAGAGAATTGGGTTTAACAGGTACCAACTTGTCATCATGGTAAATTTCCAAAAACACTTGGAGGTGGAATCCCCCCCACCCACAGGTAATGGACATGCCTGAATTCTTAGAGGCAGGGGCAGGGATGTGGAAACTCAAGCTTCTTGTAACCCTGGTCTCTGAACTCTGTGTAGCCACCAAGCAGCTCAGTTTCCATTTTGCACCATGCCTCATGTTTCAATTATTCAAAGGTCAAGGTTTTTTTTTTTTTGCTAAACCCCCCCCCCCCGTCCTACCTCCCCCACCTCCTGGGTAATGGATGATAGGCGTACTGAATCCCTGGAGACAGAGGCAGGTACTTGGATGATAGGTTACTAAACCTGTTAGTCCAGTGCCTGACACTGGGAGTAATTGGTTTGATCAGCTCAGATGCTTTTACTCCATGCCACCTGTCTCTATGCTTGTGCCCTGTCTTCTGGTTCCTGGCTTTTTTCTGGTCACCATGGCATCCCACTTCAGTTCTCTATTGGAGCTGAATTGGTTTGTTAATATTCTTTCCTCTCTGTCCTTCATGGCTCAGTTTCCTAGCCATGTTAAGTTTATTTGCAGGCTGCTGGTCTTTGAAATAGGAGTTCACCATGCAGCCAAAAGCCTTTTGATAAAGACTATAAGATTTGATCCTTCAATATGTGGCTTCTCCATTTTCTAACTGTATAACATTCTTAGCTATGTAGGTCTTGGTAATCTGTGAAAAAAAAATTTTTTTTAAAGTTTTTGTTTTTCTAACTGACCACATTGTTCCATCATGATTGGGCCAAATGATGTCATTTTGCTGCTGGAATTCCAGAGACCTTACAGTGCCAATTTTCTTTTTTTCCAAAAATCTAAGTGCACCTTAAAGCTTGTGCACAAGTGTGTCTGTGTAATGCATAACAACTTTCTTCATGGTTTCAAAAGTATTTGTTTTACAATTATAGCTAATGTAAACTTTAGGTTAACTACCAACTGTTCTGCTTGATAAAAGATCCTTACCAATGGAAGCTGTGATAATAGCCTAATCTAACCAAATTTCTGCCTCAACAGCCTGTGGGTAAAGTTACAGTGAATTGCTTTGAGGCAGCTCTGAGATCACGTGACTCTACAAGCCAAAGGGAAAACAAGCAGCTGACAGTTTTAAACCCAAACTGCAAAGAAGCTCATCAGATTTAGGTGTAAGCAAATGTATCTATGAGTTAATCCAAAACACAATTTAAAAAATGGTTTCCTTTGGATAAAAAAGGATTTGGAAAGTACAAACCCAAAAGGTTTGAATATGTAGCAGATGGTATAACTATATCTTAAAAGATGGAGCTTATGAGTAAAGTTGGTATGTAATTAAGTTAGCTGTGATTTAAATAAGGTCAAGAGTAATACACTGATGTAAAAGTGACATGTCTTTATGTTCATATATGCTAAAAGTTAAATGTTGGACAGCTGATCCTGGCAATCCCTTGGTAAAATAGGATAAGGTTTTAGGTCTCTGGTTAGGCAGGGTCAGGGTCCCAGAGTCAGCTTCAAGAAGTCACAGACAATATATCTTTGCCCACCAACTCCCTTTAAGATCAAGGGACCAGAGTCATTTTGGAACAAGTGTGTAAATGTGGACACTGCACTTGCAAGAGATGGTT
Organism: Dipodomys spectabilis; assembly: GCF_019054845.1. Lineage (NCBI taxonomy): Eukaryota > Metazoa > Chordata > Mammalia > Rodentia > Heteromyidae > Dipodomys > Dipodomys spectabilis. The sequence goes on from NW_024871136.1 coordinate 1,112,348, forward strand.
ACAGGCTCAAGTCTTCTATGTCTGCCTAGAAAATCCTAACTTTATTGGAAAAATATCTAGTTAACAAAGTTGACACCCTGATAAATCACCCAGGGGCCACCGCCTAAGCCTGTGTGGCGCCAGCCTGCAAAAGCCAGCGTACTCAGAGAAAGCAAACAGCAAAATACTGGGAGATTTCAAATGTCTATAACCAGTTTGTGCAGAAATTTTTCAGGCAACCCAGCAGAAGGTGGGACAATCCATCTGAGGGACTCTGGGAGACACTATTGCAGTCTAGCCTAGATCTAGCCTATCTCTTCCAACCTGGAAGATGGCCTCACTCCTGCCTGGACCATCCTGACTACCCCCACAATGATAAAGGTAGACTGGAATTCTGCCTGACTTCATCACACATAGCTGATTCCTTGTGAAGACTGCTTTGGATTTGCAAAAACTAAGATTCTGGTGGAACATTCTTTCTGTAGTACGTAGATTTGTAAATCTTACCCAGGCTCACTTGGAAAAGGCTGGCTATGTGAAACAGGAGTAGGCCAGAAAAGCCTTTTGTGAACTTTGGTTAAAGTAACTTGGTTAACCTAGGCATTGTTAGGTTCACCAAAAATCAGATTCCCCAGGCAGCCAGGAAAATACTTTTACAAACCAAAGTGCTAAACAGGCTATACTATAATCCAAGGAGTCCTAAAGTTCTAATCAGCTGCTGTTTGAAAACTCTTATCACATCTACTGAGTTTTGTCATTTCCAAACACTGGCAAGTATTTGTTGGTCAATTCTTAACAAGTTACAGGTAAGCTCTATTTCTATTGGTCTCCTTGTTGCTTTAATTGGAAATAAAAGGAGTTTGTGGCAATGACTCCTTTGATCTAAGGATTGCAGTTTAAAGCCAGCCCAGACACAAAAATCCCTCTGAGATTTTGTCTCCCAACTATCCAGCAAAGAGCCAGGCTGGAAGCATGATTCAAGAGACTCTTATCTATAATTAACCAGCCAAATGCTGGAAGTGGTGCTCTGACTCAAAATGGTAGAACATTAGCCTCCAGCAGAAGTGCTCAGGAACAGTGCCCAGGCTTTGAATTCAAACCCCATGAATGCCAACTGGGACAAGCTCTCCTAGCAATGAGCACCTAGACCCCCAGGGCAAGGCCAGTCCTGACAATGAGGACCTATGCATAAAAGTAAGAGGAGATGATGCCACATCCTAAATGGAGTCACTTTACACTCACTCTTTCAAAATTAATCAGAACCAGGAAATCAAGAGAAAGTTAATAACCTTGCCCATATAATGTCCATATCTGTATACCATCTAAATGGACAAGAACTTACATTCTTGCATATGTTACTTGTATATGCTTGTATACTTGCATATGCTATTTGTATTTATAGTAAGTCTTAGACTCAGGACAGTTGGCCTTGGCAGCTTTCTGGGTCTCCCACAAATAATCTATAATCCAGACATCTACCAAGACCTCCCGTTGTGCTCTTAAACATTCCAATCCAGCCCTACTCTGACTGGTTATTACCAACCAGTTCACTATGCTCTCCCCTTCCCAGGTGCCAAAAAATTTCTAGACTAGTTATTCCCAAATAGTCACTATGCTCTCCCCTGCCCAGTTGCCAAAAATCCCCTAAACACCCCTTTCCTGTCCCCAGTCCAGTTGTATGACTTCCTTCCCTGTAATGGGCCACAACTCAGCTTATGCTCCTAATGGAACTTTTCTGGCTTGTGACCAGGGTGTGTTTTCTCACATCATTCATGTTAACTGATCCTGCCATCTTGTCAGTCTTTGCCTGATCTCACCTTTTCAAACTTTCTCTTTAGCAGGATAATAACCCTCACTCAGGACACCACCTGGTCAGGACCATCCTGTTGCCTGTAAGCAACCAGAAGCTTTATTTACACTGCCCTGCCCTACCCAATGCAGTCTTGGACCCTAAAGACCCTAGCCCCAGTGACTCTTCAATGCCCCCATGCCAGCAGGAAGCAGCCAGAAAAAATCATGATGTCCATTGGCTCTGATACTTTTAAATATTTCTGCTACCTCCTCCTCAGGCTCCTGTGATCCTAAGATAAAGCTGGAAAAGTCTTACTTCCCCCTCCAGGATATGGGATGTCAGGTCCCATGCTATGTCTCCAATTGGAGAAGGCAATCTCAGGTCTTTGAAAGCACCTTCTGATAATCAATCCCTCCCTGGCTTATTCCTCTCTTGGATCTGCAAGTAGCAGGTTGTTTTTCCTTTTACTAATTGCACCATGCATTTTGATAACTATTCTCATGGAAAAGATGAGGACCTTTACCAATCAAATGGTCAAGCAAATACTTCTTGGACAGTACCCAGTCAAACAATTCAGGGACCTGTGACTACTTCACTCCTTTACAGCAGGAAGTAGCTCCAGAAGAAATGACCTCCACCCATACTCTCAGCCAGTACAATAAACTATTAAACAACAACCAGGGGGATATTAACATTCACTCCATATCAAGTTCTTAGCCCCTCCCACTTCATTTCCTGGGGCAGCTTGTGGCCCCCAGCTGCATCAGCAGAATTTCTTCTACCCAGACCTGAACTCCTTCCTGCCCTAAAACTCTCCTGAGATTGGTCAGTTTTCCTACTCTCTGCCTAGACCTAGCTGTGCACACACAGTACCTCCTACCTCTGGCCCTGAGTTACAAGGATCCACCTGGATGGAGACAGGCGCCATATTACTTCTTCTTCCATGGGAAGATGACCCCCTCCTTATAAACCTCCTTCTCCTGTATGTGACTGTCTCTACATGGTCCTCTGGGGTGGCTGACTACATCTACCATGTTCATTTTGCTCAGGATTGCTTTAGGTAGAGTTTTTCCTGCTTTCATATGAATGTTTTTCTTTTTTTGTGATAAAAAATCATCAGTATTTTGGTAGGGAATACATTAATTGTACATTGCTTTGGATTGTACAGATACTTTAACTGTATGAACTCTTCCAGTTCATGAATTTGGAATGTCTCTTTGGATTTAATGTCCTTCTTTTCAATTTCCTTCACTACCATTTTATGATTTTCATTATAAAGATTTTTCACCTGGCCTCAGGAGTGTTTTGGGTTTGTGTTATCTTTTTTTAACCCCTCAAGTTGGTCCATGCTCTGTCCACAGTATTCCATTTGTTGCTACTTAAGAGTTCCTACCATTTACTGGCTTCTGTGTCTTCTAATGCAAGTAAGTTGATCTAGCCTTTACTTCTCTGTATAAAAAGGGTTTTGTGACAAAGTTTTACTGAAGTTGGTTAAAAATAGAATAGAGAAGCTGGGTGCAAGTTGCTCACATTGAAATCCTAGTAACTCAGGAAGCTGAGACCTGAGGATCTAAATTCCAACCCGGCCCTGGCAGAAAAGCACATGAGACACTTATTTTCAATTAATAGCCCAGAAGTGGAGCTGTGGCTCAAATGGTAGTGTGCTAGCATTGAGCAAAGAAGCCCAGGAACAACAATCAGGCTGAGTTCATAGCTAATGATGTGCATTAAAAAAATGGAATGGAAAAATATTGGAAGTAGCATGTCTTTTTTTTTCTCTCCTGGTCCCTGAGCTTCTTTTGCTCAGGGCAAGTACTCTACCAGTTAAGCCACAGCACCACTTCAAGCTTTTCTGAGTAGTTTCCTGGAGATAAGAGTCTCACTGATTTTCCTGCACAGGCTGGCTTTGAACTGTGATCCTTAGATCTCAGCCTCCTGAGTAGCTAGGATTATAGACATGAACCCAGCAGTACCTCTTTTTGATATAAATGAAAGTATGAAAAAGAAAAGTAGTTGAAAGAAGATACGAGAACAAAAGTTTTGGAAATAAGAGAAATTTGGTCATGTTTGCTGATCATAATGATTTAATAGAGTGTCAAAAATTCAATGCAGTTGACAGAGAAGGAAATTACTGGAGTAAAGGCCTTAAGTAGGCAATAGGCAAAGAGAATCAACATATAAATAATTATTAGTATTTAAAATGTTACCGTTAATCTCATTATTCATACTTATGGGCAATACTGATGTTTGAACTCAGGACCTAGTGCTTGCTAGGCCAGTGTTTTGCCACTTAAGCCCCAACTCCAGCAACTTATTATGACTTCCATTACAAATGTTCCAGTGTCTGTGGTTTGCCTGTTTCAGATGAGTTTATTTCAACTATTCCACATTTTTAACCCCTTACTTGTCACTACTATAACTCTTCCTTTGATAAAAAATAGTTTGAAATTTTGAAGAGACGTGGGAGGGGGGGGGGGGGTAAGAGGGGGAGTGAGCTTGTCTGATCCAGGGACCCTGAACCAAGGAGCAGCAGAGTTTGAGACACCAGCAGCCTGGGACTCCGCTGCCACGTGAGCTCTGCCGCAGAAGTTCGGAGGTAGGGTGGCGCCGAGTGCACGGGTGGGGGGTTGTCGTGGTCTTTGGCTTCTCGACTTGGTCCTGTTTGGACAGTGAACATGTCAGAAATAGAAAAGTCGTTGATTATTCACTTTCAGGAATCTGATGATGCAGATGAAGATTAAGGAAGAGATTCCGGCCTGCTAAGAAAATTCTATCATATCCTAGAGAAGCTAAAAATAAGAGATGATCTGGAAAGAATTCACAGGAAGATAGTGAGGACTCAAAAGAAAAAGATGTGAAGACCAAGAAAGATGATTTTCTTTCAGCAGAGGATAGTGAAGATGAAAAAGAAGATCATAAAAACGTGTGCCAGCAACGACAGGCAGCATCTAAAGCAGCTTCTAAACAGAGAGAGATGCTCATGGAAGATGTTGGCTGTGAGGAGGAGCCAGAAGAAGAAAATGAGGCATCATTCCAGGAGAATGATACCGGCAGTGATGAAGATTTTCTATGGAAGATGATGATGATAGTGACTATGGCAATTCAAAAAAGAAAAACAAAAAGATGGTTAAGAAGTTCAAACCTGAAAGAAAAGAAAAGAAAATTCCCAAACCCAGGACAAAGGCTACAGTGACACCAAGTCCAGTGAAAGGCAAAGTGAAAGTGGGTCGCCCCACAGCCTCCAAGGCATCAAAGTATAAGACTCCTTCTCCCAAAGAGGATGATGAGGAACGGGAAAGTCCTGAAGAAAAGAATAGCTCTGCAAGCCCTCCTCCTGAGAAATTGGGGGATAAAGGGTCTGAAGATGAAACCTAGTCTGGGGAGAGTTAAAAGTGATGATAATGTGGGAAGAGATTTTATTTAAAAAAGAAAAAAAGAGGGTAAAAAAGACAACTTATTTAAGATAGAATATGATTCATGGTTTTGGCTATGGCTTGACTTTAACGGGTTTTCAGTGCTTTTTCCCATGTGTTGAAATAACCCCCCCCTTTCTTTTTCTCTTTCCCTTTTCCTTCCCCCCTCTCTTTCTCTCTCTCTCTCACCATTGCATATGAAGGGTTTAAGTACCTTTTTGTTTATTGGTCCTCTCTTTGCCACCACCTCCCTCCATTTCCCCAATGAAAGCCATGTCAAATTAATCACTGGGTTGACCACTTCATCTTTTAATTATTTTTATTTATTTTATTTTTTGTCAGTCGTGGGGCTTGAACTCTGGGCCTGGGCGCTGTCCCTGTGCTCAGCTCAAGGCCAATGCTCTACCGCTTGAGCCACGGCGCCACTTCCGGTTTTCTAGTGGTTAATTGGAGATAAGAGTCTCACGGACTTTTCTGCCTGGGCTGGCTTTGAACGGTGATCCTCAGATCTCAGCCTCCTCAGTAGCTAGGATTAAAGGTGTGAGCCACCGGCACCCGGCTCATCTTTTTATTTTTAATGGAAGGTAAACTGCAGTTGTAAAGCAATAAGATTTTAGATGAAGTTTAGAAACTTTGTTTTTGGCTAAAGAATAGTGAGTTGGACTGTCATCAAAACCATAGAAGGCTTTAGTTAAAAATGATTGCTTCTTTCTCTGGCTGAACTTTAAAAAAATCAGTTGTCATCTAATATGAGTTTATATAAATCTATATACATACATGTAAGAATCTTAAAAAATCATGATACCAAACTTGCACCAATGAAGCAGGTAGGAGATAAAGATGAATTCTGAATCATTACTAAAATTCTTCATGTTTTTTACCCTGGCTCATGGGAGGGAATGGGTTACCTGGTCTTGTTTGTGAGTTAGAGTTTTCTTTTTTGTTTCATCACTTGTTATCTCAAAAAGACATGGAGTCAGTGATCCTTTTATCCTGCTACAGTCTTTAAGGAACTTAAAAAGAAAAATCAAAGGCTGCCAAAAATGAAATCACTTGGAGATGGGAAGGTGTCTCAGTGGTAGAGTGCTTGCTTTGTGCGCCTGAGGCCCTGGGTTCATTTCCTCAGCACCACACATGCAGAAAAAGCCGGAAGTGGTGCTGTAGCTGAAGTGGTAGAGCATTAGCCTTGAGCTGAAGGGCTCAGGGACAGTGCCCACGCCCAGAATTCAGGCCCCAAAACTGACAAAAAAGAAGACATTTGATTTCATATTTCATTCTTTTTAATGGTTCATGTTTTTAAAATATATATGTATACTATTTTGGATAAAATTTTACCAATAATCAAAAACAGACACCTTAGAATTTAAATGACAAGATAAATCTACATATTACTGTGGATTTCTTCTCAAACTGACAATGTTTAGGCTTAAAGAAATAAAGTTCCAGTTAATGTGAAGTTCAATGCAAAAGGTTGAGACTTTTACTTTATTAAAACTGAGATGAAATTCTTTTTATCATTGTACATTCAGATCCCATGAACTATGCTCTGTTTTTATTTATAGATACAATATTCTTTTGCTTTATATCCCCACTCTTTTCTTTGTAGAAACATGATGTGACATACATCTCTCTGCTTCCTGCTGCTAACCTAGAACACCACTGCACATTCTAGCCCATTCTCTGCCAGCTCTATTACAGGACTCTTCCTGGGTCTGTTCTCTATTTACTCACAAGATGGGAAGTATGTGACATACTACTTTTGTATATGAAGTGTTTAAGTATTGAGTTTACTTTTTTTAAGTTGGTATGAGCTTGTATCTATTGCTCATGTTTTTTAAAACAAGAGATAGACTGAAGAGTATAAAAATGATGCATTTTAGGATGCCTTTGTGCCATTGATAACACATTTTTACATGCCTTAGGTAAGCAGGAGATAGTTCTGTAGGTTTGATCCTCCATATCCTAAACCATGAGCTACTTGGGAGCAGAGTTGAGGAGTCCTAGTAAGCCAATACATTGAAATTTTATTGAAAATTAGTATCTATATTTTACCTGCACTTAATGTAGATTTGCTTCTTTAATATCTTACTTTAATAGTTTTCTTTTTTGTGTTTTAAGGGACAGCATGGGTTTTTTTTTTTACATGGTTTCCCTTGTAGGTATTCCTAGGATAAAAGGTTCTTTAAGGAGTATTTTTACTCTGATTTTTAAAACAATGCAGAAACCATTCTTAACTCTGATTTTTAAAAACAAAAATACCCAGTGGCACAGAGTTATTTCATTGTTGCACCATGTTAAAGAACAGATAAGACAAGACTTGAACATGGGTTATTATCTAAATATTATGGCCAAATTAATAGTTTTGAACTCTGTATAATGAATTACTATTGTCTAATGGGTTTGTAAGATAACCATTTCTAGCAACAACAAAAACCTTTGTGTTTATAAAGACTTGTGAGTTTCTACCAGGCACTTCTGGTTTGGGGGACTTTACAACTAAGCCTTATTTTCTAGTAATAATTGGGCTTTTTTAAGGCTGTGTCACAAAGTTTGAGGGGGAACACTCATTTTAATACATTAATATATACCAACATCTATGTGACATGTGTACATACTTCAGAAGCAATTCTGTCTTCTAAGTTACTTGTGTGCATTTTATTGGGCTTTTTGTTTAGGGTCCCTTTCTAAAATTAATTCATTACATTAAGTATATTTTGTATTTCTAATAGGCTAGACCAAAATATCTGTGTCCTCAAGGTCCAAATGACCTTTATTTTCTCTACTTGATGATATAAAATACTCTTAGTCTTCCCCTCATATCATGCATGCAAATAGAACAGTTATGTGACTCAACTGGAACTAGGTTCTCAATAGTGAGGTCTGAAGCATTACTGCTATAAGCCAATAAGTGACTAGCCATTGGCACCTCCTTTAACTCCTTCTTTTTCTAGTGTGCCTATGGAGAAGTGACAGTAACATTTGCTGGCTTAGTTTTCAGTGCTCAGGAAGTGAGGCATTAACTTTGGAGGTTCTTGTTTGTGTTATCCAGACCCTCTAAAATAGCTCTGCTAGATTGACCTCTATAATACAGATTTCAGCAGCTATGCTTACTTAACACTACATTCTAGTTCTTAAGGTTGTTTCCAGTCTTCCCTCCACCAACTAGAAGTGGGTAGCATCTGTCTTATCCAGTAGTAACTTATTGCTGGTTTTAGCCTTCATCTCAGATCAAAATTGGGGGAGTAAGCCCACAGGATAAATTTTAATTGCAATAATGGTAGATATATCCACTTTGTAAAACACCTCATGCCACTCCATAATGAGGTGTTTACACTTTAGGAAGGCAGTGAGAGGAAATCGTTTCATTTTAGATACTAGTTTAGTTCTCCTGAAGGAACTTTTGAGAGTGATTTTTTTCTAATAATACTGCTTTGCCCCAGTTCATTCTCAGATTCAATACTTGTTAGAACTGGTTCAAATAGCATTTTCTTGCATTTAATTATTGAAATGAATTTGATGTTATAATCTAGATATAATCAGATGAGTTTAACACTCTTTTAATAGTTCTTTCTATGCCCATAAACATTCAACCTGGGGCAGGAAATTGTGCTTTTCTTTCAACAAACTTCAGTTTTGGAGCTTCTGTGAGAGTATTAGAAAGACAGGAGCCACAGGCATTAGCAAAGCCATTAGCAAAGATCATAGGCTACTGTTGCTGCTGTAAAGAACAAGTGACCGTTCTTTCTTTGCCTTCATTGCTAGTAGTTACACTGAAAAAAATCTACCACCTTAAGAGTTTGGAAAGAACAAAACATGGGCTGTAATCTCTGTGGCATTTGACTAAGGTATCTTAAATATAAGAAGTAATACATATTTCCTGGCAAAGAGTAAGAAAAGCTAAAGCAAGCTGTTTGCTCTGCAGGGTAAAATCTTGCCTTTTTCTCTGTGGATGAAGCTGAGTTTACTTGAAAATTGAGAGGTGATTTATTGTTTGAATCTTAGGCCATCAAGTTTCCATTTTAACTAATTTTCCCTTTGTCTTGGACAAACTCAATACATAATTCTTTTGGAATATCAAATTCATAAATTTTACTTTTGTTCAAAGCCTAATTGACACAAATCACAGTGGTTCTGATTGTGATAACCACTATTGGGGAAAATTCCATCCATATACCTGCCTGTAGCCAGGCCAGTGGAGTGGCGGAACTGATGACACCTGTTTGAGCATGCCCCATGTGGCTGGTAGAATGCTACTATTGCACCATTGTGTAGACACATTGTGCACCAGGGGAGAGGCAGGGTTTTCTAGATTCTGGTTGGGAGGGTAAAATTGGGATTTTGTTTTGTTGTTCCTTTTTTGGTGGTGTGTGTGGGGGGGTATATTGCTCAGTTTATGCCCTAAAATAACATGTAAAACCCCCTGAAGTACTATATGAGTGTGTGTATGAATGCATTTATATATGTCTGGCAATTAAACCTTTGTCTTCTGAAAAAAAACATAGCTTGAAAACCAGAAAAGAGTCTCAATCCTTTGAAATAATAAGTGTTTTTCTGTGTTGGGATTAAGATTTTAAGTGAAGAACCTGCAATGTATACTAATAGCTAAGACTTACATAGAGTGTATTGTATGTCATAGTTCTAAATAGTTTGGTAATTGGTGCACCTTATTGTTACAATAATTCAATGAGGCATATGCTCTTCTTATAGCCATTTCACAGACATTTATAACTAACATATAGGAGAATCAAGATATGAAACCAATGAGTTGACACACTTACCCAATCATTATGTTGTTTCCCTCATTTGTGCAACAATTCACTTAAAGTCCTGGTTGATCATCTCAAGGTTTACTGAGCTCAAGTCTAACTAGAAGAAATAAAGCTAAATTCATTTTTATATGGTCTTGACTCATACTGACAAATTTCTGAGCAATTTTACAAAAATTATGTCCAAATAAATAAAAGACCTAAATGAAAGGCCTGAAACTTTGAAATTACTACAGGAAAACATATTGAAAACACTTCAAGACATATGCATAAGCAATAGCTTTCTGAATAAGACTCTAATATCTCAGGAAATAAAAGAAAGAATTAACAAATGGAATTTTATCAATTAAAAAATGGCATACAGGGGCCGGGAAGGTGGCTCAGTGGTAGAGTGCTTGCCTTGCATGCATGAGGCCCTGGGTTCAATTCCTGAGCACCACATAAAAAGAAAAAGCCAGAAGTGGTGCTGTGGCTCTGAGTGCACTAGCCTTGAGCTGAAGAACTGAGGGACATTGCCCAGGCCCAGTATTCAGGCCATGACCAAAAAAATTTTGCACACATCAAAGGAAAAAGCAGTTTTAAGAGACAGACTACAGAATGGGCAAAATTATTTTCCAGTGGAAAAAACTCTCGTGCTCCTGGATTGGGAGGATTAACATCATGAAAATGATAATACTGCCCAAAGCTATCTACAAATTCAATGCAATACCATCAATATCACAACAACATTTTTAATGAAATAGAAGAAGCAATTCAAAAATTCATATACAGCTGGGTGCTGGTGGCTCACGCCTGTAATCCTAGCTTTTTAAGAAGCTGAGATCTGAGGATCACAGTTCAAAGTTAGCCCTGGCAAGAAAGTGAGACTCTTATTTCCAATTAACCACCAGATAACCAGAAGTGTTGCTGTGGCTCAAGTGGTAGGTGCTAGCCTTGAACTGAAGAGCTGAGGGACAGTGCCCAGGCCCAGAGTTCAAGCCCCACGACCGATTGGAAAAAAAATTCATATAAAATAAAAGAAGATCCCCAATAGCAAAAAAACAATCATTAGCAGGAAAAACCGTGCTGGAGGAATATCGACACCAAACTTCAAACTCTATTATAAAGCAATAGTTATAAAACAGCTTGGTGCTGGCACATAAACAGGCCTGAGGACCAATGGAATAGATTTGAAGACCCAGACAGGACCTTATAGACCCCATGCTCTACCACTTGAGCCATGATGCTCCAAGCCCAATTTTTTGTTTGATGGTCATTCTGGAGATAGAGTCTCATTGACTTTTCTATCTAGACTGGATTCAGTCTGTATTCCTCTGAATCTCAGACTCTTGAGTATCTGGGTTTACATATAAGAGCCACAGATAGCTGGCTAAAAAATATCTGACAGAGTTCTGAGAAAACTGCTTCCAGAGGGCATGAGGTACCTGTTACCAGAATATGTAAGCAGAGTATAAGGGACAAGAGTAATCTGTAATATTTTTTTGTCAGTTGTGGGGCATGGGCAGTGTACCTGGGCTCTTCAGCTCAAGGCTAATGCTCTACCACTTGAGCTACAGTGACATTTCCAGTTTTCTGGTATTTAATTAGAGATAGGAGTTTCACAGACTTTCCTGCCCAGGCTGGCTGTGAACCACGATCCTCAGATCTCAGCCTCCTGAGTAGCTAGGATTATAAGTGTAAGCCACCAGTGCCTGGCATTAATCTATAATTTTTAACCAAGGGCACCTGATATTTATCTAAAAATTCAGTAAGTTTTCTTAAGAGGAAATTCATTTAAAAGGTATGTGTGTCCATAGCCTCTTAGAAAACACTTTGTATGTTATTTTTACTTAATATTTAAAAGCGAACTTGACTTTTATCAAAAATAGAAAGAAAAAGTGTTTATTTTTGAAAAATGAATATGTACATTCTCATAATATTATGCAAATGCTATTAAAAGGATATATTTTATTGCTATCATATTATAAAGCAAGATTATTCTTTAGTGTATAGAATTATTGAGAATGCTTCAGTTGTACTGGGTCAAGGCTTGTCAGATTTAAAACATTATCTGTATTAGCAGGTAGCAGGAAGGTACAATTGGAATGCCATTTTATCAGTGGCCAGAAAGGAGCAGTAGAAAATGAATTACAATAATGGATAAAATCCAAGCAGGAAATAGTATAAAATATACATGCCAAGAAGTAGAAAAAATAGTGACTTGTTGAGATACAAAAGGGGGTATACAAAGTTAAACACAGCTTGTCAAGATCACCTAGGTGAAAAATATAGAGCAGATATGATGACAATAATGTCAACTTGACATCTTGAAAAATGGAGAAAAATGGAGAACTGAAGACACTAAAACAGCAGGAAGGAGGGAAAGAGGAATGAGAGAAAGGGAGATGAAGAGAGGGAGAAAAAGAGAGGAAGAAAGAAAGAGGGAGAGGGGTGGAAGAGAGAAAGAGAGAGAAAGAAGGAGAGAGAGAGCAAGCAAGAGAGAGAGAGAGTTCTAATAAATTCAGGTATTGTAAATAGATTATACCTGTATTAGTTGCCTAGCCTGACACTTCATTCTCCATTGTCTTTTTCTTTGTCCTGCCTGGTAACTTTCTTCCACCTCTTTCTTCTTTCATTTACTTATGCTTTTTCTTACCCTTCGTCTATTTTCCTTGCCAATGCTACCAAATGTTGTCCTCAGATTATTGTTTAGCTATATGAGTGATTTTAAGATCAAAGATCTGTGATTTTTGATCAGGAGGGAATAAAACTACATTTGTCCCAATAGGTGTAAGAAAAGTTTTTTTCCTGTAGCAAGTAGCAAAGCATTTAGTTCTATGATAAACATAATGCTAAGAAGCAACATATTTGAGCTGACTGACAATATACATTTCATAGAAAAGCTATGTATGTTCTATATCAAGGAAATATAGGTAATGAGGAATGGGTACATAATCCAAAAAAAATTAACTACCCATTTACACAGGTTGAAAGGAACAAGTTCAAAATCCACATTCACACACCTCCTATATAAGCCACTCACCACTCACTTCAGTTCCGTGATTGCCTCTGGCAATTGCTTTACTCTTTAAGGACAGTTATTAAACTGAGTTTCCGCCTTTCTCTCACCATGGCTGATGACGTTTCTACTGACACGAATTTTGTTCTTCTTCTACTGTTTGCTGACTGTACATTGTGCACAATGTAAGAAAATTTTAATTGCTTCATTTCTATTTTTTTTATTTCTCTTAAAGATCAGATGGATGGATCAGATTTTTACTAGAAAGGTAAGCAAAGCTGTGACAAAATCCAAGCTAATGCAACTAGGTAGCATTATGAACAAATGTTCTACTATTAAAAATTCACAAACATTGAAATATCAGATTTTTTAAGGTGCTTACTTTTATAGGGGAAAATTTTCTCTTTTAACACTAGCATGTTGGATTTCTGTGACAAATGTAAAACTTGAGAAATTCTCAATTCTAGTAACTAAAACTTTTGACATGTGCTGATATTAGTGATTGCTCTGGGCTACTTAGATTTAACAATGCTTCTCAGAATATGTAAAGAACACATTATTTTTCCAAATTTTAATTTGTCATGTATTTCATGTAAATATTTATATGAAAAAGTCATGTGAATCTCTATAAAGTATAATAACCAAAGAAATGATATAAATTACATCTCTTTATAAAATACAACCTAAAGTCTTTGCCAAGCCAAATAGTACAATTGTTTTCTGAAAAATATTTGTTGAAAACATATGTGACTTAATTTCCCTTAGCAGCACAATTTGACCCAAAAATTCTGGTCAAAGATTATTGTAATGTTGGGCAGAATTTGGTCAGATTATGTTGTTTGCAGGTTCAGAGTGAAACTTTTCAAGAATTATAGTGCATTTTAACATACAAACTCCATCTGTTTTGTGATGCTATTCTTTGTTTCTTTTGATGATACGTTTATGTAGTATAATAAACATGCGTGTGTCATATTTTATATGAGGAAACTATACTCTAGAAGGAGCAAATTACTCCCTTTTCGATTCTGAATTTTTAAAATTTCTTCTTGGTATTTTTTGCTGCCTGAGGTTCAAAATAATTCAACTTTCTTGAAATCATATATTCTATGTTTGTTTATAGGTCATATAATTTCTAAGTAACTTTCCTCCTCATTTATTTTCAGACTGTAGAATAAACTTTTCTCATTTTGGACTGGATACAGAATATTGCAGCCATGCCTTTTGGCAGAATGACTCTCCATGGTACTCTTGAAAATACCAAAAGTTCTTTAGGCTCTCTAATTCCTCTGTCCTGCTTGGAGGGTAAATATGTGGTCTATCTGTCTAAATCATTGCACTTTACAAGAGAAGAGAACACTAATAACAGATTCCAGGACAAAAGGTATTAAGTGAAAATGTCCTAGCAAACCAAATGTGTATGTTGAGCTATTCTTTGGATAATTCTGCTTTGTCTTTCCTTAGTTATAATATCATAATTTTCAGTTCAAAATAACTTTATTTCAAAATTTAGATGTACTATGAATTGACATTTCATTTTGTCCTGGGACTAAGGTTTGAGCTCAGGGTCTTGAGCTGTCACTCTGGCTTAAGCCTAGCACTCTGACACTTGAGCCACAGCTCCACTTTCAGCTTTTTGGTGGCAAATTGGAGATACAAGTTTCACAGACTTTTCTGCCCAAGCTGGTTTCAAACTGCAATCCTCAGATCTGAGTCTTCTGAGTATTATAGATAAGAGCTACCAGCATCTAGCTTTGTACTGAACTTTTAAAGCATGATGTAAAAACCACCAGGTACCAAATTATGAAAAGAAAACATGTAAAGGGTATTCATCTTGAATTTTCACACCTAGGTTTTAATAATCACATATTTGAACAGTCTCAAAGTACTACAGTTATTTTCATTTTGGTGTGTTAAGATTCTTTACATGAACAATTTTTCTAGCTGCAGAAATTCTCAAATGTGCAATACACGAGTTTGAAACATTTGTTCTATGTTGTTGAGGGAACTTTTGAATTTTTATTCTTTACAGCCAACTGCACATATGTGGATGACTCTCATGACTGTCTAGGGAATGTAGCAGATTTCTGTCCAGAGAATATTCCTTGTGCCTGAAAAAATGGAGAGCCTTTTGCAAGTAAGCATA
The DNA here is from genome assembly GCF_019054845.1 of Dipodomys spectabilis. Taxonomy (NCBI): domain Eukaryota; kingdom Metazoa; phylum Chordata; class Mammalia; order Rodentia; family Heteromyidae; genus Dipodomys; species Dipodomys spectabilis. The sequence continues at coordinate 1,127,439 of NW_024871136.1, forward strand.
TATATATATATATATATATATATATATATATATATATATATATATATAAAATCTGTAAAAGAAGAGCAAATACACTATAAGTAATACTTCACATTGTCTTTTGTTGCAATATTTACTGGTTTACTTGCTTTTAAATATTACTTGCTTTAAAATATTAATATTATCAAAATGATTCCTTTGCACAATTGCTATTTTAAAAATGATATACTAAAATTTATAATTCTAGCATAGACGGCTTATATTAACTTTCTATGATTACTACCATTCAAAACTTTTTTACACAGATAAACTTTTTATCACGAGGTTACATATATTCATAAATAATCTGTGTATGGTTCTAACGAAACTATATTGCCTCATTTTAGGCAGTAGCAACAATTCTTACATTATTCATGACTAAACTGTATATCAAAATACATTTTAAAGACATTGGGTCTCTACTTTTTTCCAGGTTTATTTTAATAAAAGAGTATGTGCTTTGAGTCATCAATATTTTTGCTTTAAATTTTAGACAGAGTTTCTATTTTTTTCTATGATCATGGGACTGGTTAGGTCAAAAGTGAGAGAAGAGCTTAAGAAAGAATAAGAGACACTACCCATACAAATAAAAGAGAAGGCAGATGAGAAGAAACAAAATGGAAACGTTTTCTAGGATCCATTTCTCTTAAACTGAATTTTGAAAAATGATAGTAACACAAGCAAGATACACAAAGGGACTGGTATGGGCGAAGGCACTGAAGTTTGAGTCATTTTTAGGTTTCAAGAAATATCAATAGTTTATGCTCCACTCTCTAAACATTCTAAATGACAGTTTAGTTCCTCAAGTGTACTATTTTCTTTTTTTGGTTGGGAGGGAGTCCGGTCGTGGGGCCTGAACTCTGGGCCTGGGCGCTGTCCCTCAGCTCTTCAGCTCAAGGCTAGCGCTCTACCACTTGAGCCACAGCGCCACTTCCGGCTTTTTCCTTTTTGCTTATGTGGTGCTCAGGATTCGAACCCAGGGCCTCATGCATGCAAGGCAAGCGCTCAAGTGTACTATTTTCTCTCTAACCTTTAAATAGTTGTAGATACTCCAAATTCTATTCCTCTATCCCTTTATCACTATGCTTTACAAATTTCTACTTGACCTTCAAAACTAGCTTCATTATACTGCTAATATAATTTTTTTTTTGTCGGTCATGGGACTTGAACTCTGGTCCTGAGCACTGTCCCTCAGCTCTTCAGCTCAAGGTTAGCTCTCTACAACTTGAGCCACAGCACCACTTCCGGTTTTCTGAGTGGTTTATTGGAGATAAGAGCCTCACAGACTCTCCTGCTCGGTCTGGCTTTGCACCGGGATCCTCAGATCTCAGCCTCTTGAGTAGCTAGGATTACAGGCATGAGCCACCGGCATCCTGCCGCTAATATAATTCTTAACCCACTAACACTACAATTTCTTCTAAACAAGGCTGTGTGTTTCCTGTTTGAGAGTACCACAAATACAAGAATTTATTTCCAACACCCACCACAATTCCTTTCATATAGAAAGTGTTTATTTCTTGAATTAATCAACCATTTAATGGCATTGTTTACTCAATAATGCAAAATACTAGGAACATAAGAAGATGAAAAGCAGACTTTTTTCATCACTGAAGCTGGCTCTGATATGTGTCAGTAGTCTAAGTGTCAGTAGCTACTAAGAAGAAAAAGCCAGGAGGAGCAGTTAAGCTTATGGGTTTTAGACAAGTGTGGACAAAGTATCCAGATCCTGTCTAAAAGAACAACTGCTTGATTCCACATTTAGAAGTTGTCTGTGATGAAAATTAGATTATGTTCTAAAATTGAAGTGAGAAAGTAAAAACATGGAAAAATTACTTCCAAGAATAAGAACTGAATACAATACAGCAATGTAGATGCATGCATAAGTAATTTTATAATTCTAATGCTATTTTGTAAACTCATAGAGGAATTGTGGAATCATCTAATTAACAACACTTTGATACCAACTCATTACTCTTTGCCTCTCATGCTAATCTATATTATAATTATTCACCTCATTTGTTTTAAAAGTCTTTACACACCAGGCACTAGTGGCTCATGCTGCAATCCTAGCTACTCAGGAAGCTGAGATCTGAGGATTGTGGCTCAAAGCTAGCCCAAGCAGAAAGTCCATGAGATTCTTATCTCCAATTAACTACCAAAAAGTAGGAAGTGGAGCTGTGGCTCAAGTTGTAGAACAGTAGCCTTGAGCAAAATAATTCAGGGACAGTGCCCAGGCCCTGACTTCAAGCCCCAGAGCTAGCATACACACACACACACACACACACACACACACACACACACACACACACCACACACACAATGTCTTTACAATTGCTAATTACTACATTCTATAAACATAGTATCAGTTTTGAAATTTTCCTCTACCAAGTTGATTACTTCAACTTATTTTATATCTCAGTTTGGAACATAACTGCACTGAGATTGGGGTAACCTTGAAAATATTTGAGTTACATCCATTGAATGTTTGTGTTCTGGAACAACACAGTCATAGCATATGAAGAGTGTCTCTAAGGAGCCATAAGACCAGAGAAGGAGAGACAGATGTGGGGTTTCATAGAGAGTCTTTTATTGGGAGATGTAGTGGTGGAAGCATGTCCCTGGGTGGCAGCAAGACCAGCTAAATCTTCTACTTTGTGTCAAACAGAGAAGTATATACATGTATTAGGACAAAAGTGATTTCCTCCTATTTGGAAAGTACCTGGCTTATCTTCATATAATACCAGAAGGGCTGGAGGTTTGGCTCAAGAGATAGAACATCTGCCTAGCAACCACAAAGCATTGAGTTTAAAACTTGGTACTACTAAAAAGAATATACCTACAGATAATATCATAGTCAGTTATATTCCAGGAGTGAGTGTTTACTTGTAAAGCTCCACATACCAGTTTAAAGCTTTTTGTCTACTTACCATTTTCTGAAGAAGTATGCAGGAAATCTACTAGGGGTACTCTGGAGCAATTCTGATTGTTAGGATGGAAGGTTACTACAGTCATGCCAAGCTAAGCTGTACATTCCATCTCTTATAACCAATTTTTCAAATCTCATAGGCACCATTATTCCTTGTGCCCTGAGCCTTTGCATAGGTAGTATGCCGTGTAATCATTTATCTAACTTGGCAGTAGAATCCATAGAAATAGTACAGGCAAAGGCAGCAGAAGAGACAAAACATAGATATGTAACAGGAAATAGCTATTTTCCCATCAGAAACCATAGAGATCAAGTTGGTGTCTTAAGCATCTCTCCTAAATAAAGAAAAAAATCAGATAAAAACATCAGCATGTGTTTCTGCAGTTTCTGGGGAAAAAGAGCAAAGATACAAAAGAATGAAGCTATGGATGGAAAAACATATTTAATGAGGACTTGTAAAGGTAAATATGCACCATCAAGAAAGATGTTACTGCTGGTATCATCTATTAGACAACACAGTATAGCAGCTTGGGCTTATGTAATGGAATATACCTCAGATGTTGGCCCATAGAATCAAGTCCCTTAATGATATCTAAAAGTGATGGTGAGTCAGGCCCCAGTGGCTCACAGCTATAATCTTAGCTACTCAGGGGGATTGAGGTTTTAAGACAGCCTAGACAGAACACCCCCAAATTAACCAACAAAAAGTCAAGCTTATCAACAAGAATAATATTATGTCCTACGCAGGAAATTAATGCAACTAAAACAAATCATGTTAAGTTATATAGGCCAAGCTGAAGGATACAAACAGCACATTGTTTCCCTCATATGAAGAAGCTAGATCTAAAATACACTGAGATATGATAAATTAGACAGGTGTCTAGGAATTCACACTAAGTGAGACCAAAGGAGCATATTCTTAGGAGAGGAACACAAAGAGTCAATGCCTATGTGCATCTGGATCATAAATAATATTTATGAAAAGGAACTCCAGGATTTGGAAACAAGAGGCTTTTTCTTCCATGCTGCTTTTGTTTTCTTCTGTTTTTGTCCTGTTTAACTGTCTTTGTGAGGGTAAGAGGGGGCACAGAAATGGAGGGACAAAGGTGAACAAATGTAGCAGTGGTACTGACTAGACACTATGTTGAAAATGAACTGTACAAATTGTAGTTAGGGACCAGAGGGGAAAACAGAGAAAGCAAAGAGGTGGAAATCCAAAAAGAAATACACTCTTTACCTGACTTAAATAACTGGAACCCTCTGTATATCCTCTTTATAATAACAATGAAAATAATTCTTTAAAAAACCGGCTTAAATACATACTTCAGTTACAAGGGACAGCATCACAAACACAAACTATGTGAGTTTGGAGCTCACTATGTTGATTTAGTACATTCAAGTTTTGGCAAAGGACATAGCTAGCAAGATCAGTAGAAAGCCCATGGATTGGGAGAAGATCTTCACTAGCCATACAATGGACAAGGGTCTCATGTCTAAAATATACTTGGAACTCAAAAAATTAAATCCCCCAACAACAAATCCTCAAAGAAACAACTGCACAATAAATAAGTGGCCTAAAGGCTTACAGAGAAACTTCTCTGAAGAAGAAAGAAGGATAGCCAATAGACACATGAAGAAATGCTCAACCTCCTTAGCCATAAAAGAAATGCAAATCAAAACAACATTGAGATACCACCTCACCCCAGTTAGAATGGCTATAATCAAGAACTCTAATAACAACAGATGCTGGAAAGGATGTGGACAGAAGGGAACCCTATTGCATTGTTGGTGGGAGTGTAAACTTGTTCAGCCACTCTGGAAAGCAGTATGGAGGTTCCTCAAAGACTTCACATAGAGCTCCCCTATGACCCAGCAATCCCACTTTTAGGTATTTACCTAAATGATCACAAACGAGGCCATACTAAAGCTACCAGCACAACTGTTTATTGCAGCATTATTTACCATAGCTAAGATATGAAACCAACCCAGATGCCCCTTAGTTGATGAATGGATCAAGAAAATGTAGTATATATACACAATGAAATTGTATGCCTCCCTCAGAAAGAAGGACATTGCCCCATTTGTTAGGAAATGGAAAGACTTGGAAAAAAAATTATATTAAGTGAAGTAAACCAGGCCCAAAGAAACATAGGTCCCATGTTTTCCCTTATTTGCAACAACTAGTATATGTTTTAGACAAGCAGAAACGGCCAGATAAGTTGATGTTAGGCGAAATGAACCCCAAGATAAGGACTCAAATGGTTTTTCTTTCTTGCTATTGTTTCTAACATATTTATAAGATGATTTTTTGTTGCTTTGTATGTTCCTCCCCCATGGTATAACCCCTGTTTTCATGGTATTTGATGTTGCTATAATTTGTGGAGGGGAAGGGAAAATACAAATTGTTTAAATAAGGATACAGGTGGACCCATTGTAACAATGAGATGTACAAGATGTTATGTCGAAAAACGAACTTTACAACTTTGGCGGAGGGCGGGGGTGAGGGAAGAGATGGAGGGCAGGGGTGGTAAGGGGAAACAAAGGAGGAGGCAACAATACTTGATAAGAAATGTACTCATTACCTTGCTCATGTAATTGTAACCCCTCTGTATGGTATTTTCACAATAAAAAACTTATTAATAAAAAATAGTTTAGAACCAATTTTACCAATGTCAGGAAATGTGTCAAATTGTGCATGATCTTCATGAAGACACTTGTAAGCAAGTGGCATATCAGATTCTTTTTTCTTGTCTACACATATCAGACTAACAGATGCTAGAAGCAGAAAAATCTCCCATGTTCCTTTGATCTTTGGTTTGGAGGTTGTTGTGGATTCATGATTCAAGCTCTACTTCCTTCATGTCAAAACACATATTTATGAAAAAAAATACAATGGAAAAAAGCCATGCTTGAGGCATGGCTCAAGTGGTAAAGCACCAACTGTATGCAAGAAAAGTGAGCAGAAGTTCAAGACTGTGAGTTCAAGCTTTGGCATGCACAGGCACACACACACAAACACTGATGATTGAAATTGCATGTTAAACCAGGAGGCTGACTATAGTGCCCCAAAGGTTTCCTTTAGCTGTCTCAGGGCATAGACTGTGGCTAGAGGTCCAGAGTCCAACAGTACCATTCTGGACTGAAGTTAAGAGGGTTAGAGTCTCATACAATAACAAGAAACCACAAACTCTATCAGGAGCAGCCAGCCACTGTGACCACACTGACTTGTTCTGTCCCCTGGATTTAATGCTTGTGGTCAATAAGTGCTCTCTATGTATCAACTCTGGCAGAATAGCATCTGCATTTACAGTTTGAATGTGGATGCTTGGAGCCAAACCTGGAGCCTCCAGGCACCATATGTGCATAGTTTATGACAGCTGTATGCATATTGAAATTTTGTTAACCATCCAGTGAATTAAGGTGGGTTTGGCTAAGAGGTTGCTTTAATAAGCTGTTCTTTCCACCAACCCTGCTGCCCTGAGCAATGTATGGCACATGGAGGTGCCATGACACATCAAATGCTGAAGTTCAATCTTGGACACATGTCTTATAAAGCAGGTGCCCTGGCCCCAGACATTGTGTCCCAGGTAGCCATACATACAGTTACATTTTCAAAACACCTGACAATGAGTTTGGTTAGCTTTCCTGCTAGGAATGGCTTTCATCAGGCCAGTATACCACCATTTTACATGCCACTGTGCCATCCACAGTGTAAGGCTTGTATACACTGTCCAACTGCCAGTAAAAGCAACAGTGATCCTAGCTCATGGATTATTGCCAGCCAGGCCAGCCATGACTCTGCTCATTGGCTGATTTTTCTCCTATATCTAAGCAGATAATAGAGGTAGGTTGTACTGTATTGGCAATTCAGACATTTCTGTTGCCCTCACTGGGGAACCCATTTGTAAACCAAGCATTTCCAAGTGTATGGGTCACTCCCCCCCCCCCACAATTGCACTTGTAAGATGACTGCAATGTGGAAAATAGCTTGGCTTGGTAAGGTAGTTTCACAGGGAACCAGGCCTATCATCATCTGTATAAGGCACTAGAGAGAACATGGTATGGTTTTATATATATATATACAGGCCACTTGTTTGGAATGGGCATCTGTATTAAAGTGGACTGAAGCCAGTGAAATAGTCCATCCATTCATACCCTTGTAGGTAGAGCAGGTCACAGTTTGACCAGTAGTCTTTGTCAATGACTACCTGTAGTGGACATTGTACCATATGAGGGGGTATAGCTAGTTTCCATTTCTTTCCAGAACTGTGACCAAAAGCCTATAGGTAGATTTTGTCTTTGTTCCTGCCAGATAGTCCAACTGAGGCCATGTATACAGGTAATAGCTCTGTTGGCACAGTTGGAAGACAGGTGTTGAGAGCCTGTGCGTGAGCTATGAACTACTTTGCTAGGTTACCTGATAAATCTAAGCTGCTAATAAATTATCTTTGCAAAAGCCGGTAAATCAATTACTGTTCAAGAAATAAGAAGTTTTTTTTTAATTTAGTCTTACAGCATGTCTGAAATCAAACTAGTCCTGCATGACCAGTTCACCACCCCCCTAGGAATTGCACAGGTGGCCCAGGGCCTTGAATCTTGGGGTTGAGAGCTCATTTCTTCCTGCATAGGTGAGTATACAACTATTGGACTGTATCCTGTAACACTATAATCCTCACCACTTGGCATGATAGCATCACCAGTGTAATCAGACCAGATAATATCAGTAGGGAAAGTCCATTACTTTTCCTTTCAAGTGAAGGCAAACCAGTCTTGCAAGTTCTGTTTCAAAGATTTGCCGAAAAGGGCATTAGCTAAATAGAGAACAGCCTGCTGAATAGCCAAGAGAGGATGTGTTATTTTCCAGTATGTGAGTAGCAAGGAATGTTAGGACCCACAACATGAATAAGAGTTATTTAGTTCCTATAGTCACTAATTGTTTTCCAAGTTGTATCCAATTTTTTTTTTCACTGATTAGGTATGGCTATTAAAGGTACTATGAACATGTCATAAATTCCCAATGTACACAATTTTTATGATGACTACCAACTCAGCACATGCACCTAGCAATTTATACTGCCTGAAATTTATTGCTCTTTGAAGAGCAGGAAACATAAGATGGGCCTATTTTGCTTCCACCCCCTCCTCAATATCATATTTACTGCCTAAACTTGGAGTCTCAATCCCCTGCAGAAGTCTGTAATATCTTCCTTTATAGATTGTTCTCAGTAACTGGAAAGATTAGTATCCAACATGTAGCAATTGTCTACTTCTTGCTCTCGGAGAAGCAGCAGGGAATAAGTTCTATGATAGGCCTCTGCTTGCCTGCTATAGTCCTCACTCTGGGGCATCTTTGGACTCACCCAGCATCAAGGGGAATGGGAGGAATCCACCCTGAGCAGCCAGCGAGTGCCAAAACACAGATCTTCTCTCTCTATGGGTAAAGGAAAATGGGTGGAACTCATATTTGGACTTAAATTCCTTTTGTGAGATTATCAAGATTGCAATAGGTTGTTTATCTGTTTTTTTTTTTTCTCTAAAAGTTCCATCATGAAGCAATTTATATTTGCTTTTACTTATAATCTTAACCAATCCTCATTCTTTTCTCCTTTTTCCTTTCAATCTTTGTCCTGGAACATTGCATTTTTTATTTTTATTTATTTATTTTTTTCTTAGTATATATTTTTTATTGTAAAGATAATAATACAGAGGTACATGAGCAAAATAATGAGTCCATTTCCTATCGAGCATTGTTACACCCTCCTTTGTTTTTCACCTATCATCCCTTCCCTCCCCACCTCTCCAATTCTTCCCTCTCCACCTCACCCCCTCCAAAAAAAGTTGTAAAGTTTGTTTACAACATACTGTCTTGTACATCTCATTATTACAATGGGTCATCCTGAATCTTTATTTCAGCATTTTATTATTTCCTTGCCCCCATCCCCCACAAATTGTATATACAAGGTGCAGGACACCGGAATCAAATACAATAACAATGGATTGGACAATGGGCTAAGAACACAAAAAGAAACAAAAAAACACATAGTACATTATAAGTGCATTAAAAAGAACAGCAACAAAGATAAAACCTCTTGTGTCCCTACCTTGGGATTCATTTCGTTTAGCATCAGGTTATATGGTCATATGTACATAGCTATTGACCTCTTCTGCTTGTCCTAGACATATACTAGTTATTTCAGATAAGGGAAACCATGGGACCTATGTTTCTTTGCTTCATTTAATATAATTTTTTTCCAAGTCTTTCCATTTCCTAACAAATGGAGCAATGTCCTTCTTCCTGATGGAGGCAAACAATTCCATTGTGTATATATACCACATTTTCTTGATCCGTTCATCTACTGAGGGGCATCTGGGTTGGTTCCATATCTTACCTATGGTAAATAATGCTGCAATAAACATAGTTGTGCTGGTAGCTTTAGTATGGTCTCATTTGTGATCATTTGGGTAAATGCCTAAAAGTGGGATTGCTGGGTCATAAGGGAGCTCTATGTGGAGTCTTTTTTTTTTTTTTGGTCCTATCATGAGGCCTGAACTCTGGGTCTGGGCGCTGTCCCTCAGCTCTTCAGCTCAAGGCTAGCACTCTACCACTTGAGCCACAGTGCTACTTCCGGCATTTTTTTCTGCTTATGTGGTGCTGAGGAATCGAATCCAGGGCCTCATGCATGCAAGGCAAACACTCTACCACTGAGCCACCTTCCCAGCCCTGGAGTCTTTTGAGGAACCTCCATGCTACTTTTCAAAATGGTTGAACAAGTTTACACTCCCACCAACAATGCAGTAGAGTTCCCTTTTTGCCACATCCCCTCCAGCATCTGTTGATTTCTTGATTATAGCCATTCTAACTGGGGTGAGGTGGAATCTCAATGTTGTTTTGATTTGCATTTCTTTTATGGCTAGAGAAGTTGAGCATTTTTTCATCTGTCTATTGGCCATTCTTATTTCCTCTTCAGAGGAGTCTTTAAGTCTTTAGCCCACTTATTAATTGGGCAGTTGTTTCTTCGAGGATTTTTTGTTGTGGGATTTAATTTTTTGAGTTCTAAATATATTTTAGATATGAGACCCTTCTCTGTTGTATGGCTAGTGAAGATCTCCCAATTTGTGGATTTCTATTGATCTTGCTAGTTATGTCCTTTGCCATGCAGAAGCTCTGCAATTACATGTAATCCCATTTGTCCAACCTTTTTTTGATTTGTTGTGTTCCTGGGTTTTTATTAAGAAAATTTCAGCCTATGCCAAGGAACCCTAGAGTTTCTTCTATTCTTCCTGTAATATTTTCAGGGTGTCTGCTTTGACTTTGAGGTCTTTCATCCATTTGGAGTTGATTCTGGTGCAGGGTGATATATGGGGATCTAGTTTTAGTTTTCTCCAAATGATTAACCAATTTTGTCAGCACTATTTACTGAAGAGGTTGTCTTTCTTCCATTCTATTTTTTTAGTTTTCTTATCAAAGATTAGTTGGCTGTAGGTTTGTGGGTTCATTTCTGGGTCTTCAGTTCTATTCTATTGGTCCTCAGGTGTGTTCTTGTGCCAGTATCAAGCTGTTTTGATTACTATGGCTCTGTAGTAGAGTTTGAAGTTTGATATTGATATTCCTCTAGCACGAACATTGCATTTATTTTTAGGTCAGCAGTAACCTCTCACACATCATAAATATTCTGAAAATCAGGCTAAGAAGGAGAGAAGAAGGTTGTGCATTCTCAAGAGGGCATTTTGTAACTATTATGTTTTGATTATGTCGGGGGGGAGGGTGAGAGAGAAGGGGGCGTGGGAGAGAGAGAGGAAAGAGAGAGACAGGGAGACTGGTTTCAACTCAGGGTCTCAAGCTAGCCAGGATCGCACAGTTCCTCTAAGCCACGTCCCCTAGCCCTGCTTTTTACTAGCTATCTTTAGTGTCTAGCTTCCTCTGGAGTGCAACTGAGCCAATTCTGCCTACTTTTAGGCATCCCTTTATCATTGAGATCACAGGTGTGTGCAACCACATCTAGTTTCCCTCTCTGGAGACAATCTCTCAGTGTTTTTACCCAGGCTAGCCTCGAAGCTCAGTCCTCCCAATCTCAACCTCTCACTTCTTGGCAGGAAACATGAATGACAACATGCCTAGCTATGGGTTGAGATAGGGATCTCGTGAACTGTTTTGCCTGGGTTCATTCTGTTCTCAGCTTCCCAAGGAGCTACAATTACAGGCTGGTGTCCAGCTTAACACTTTATACTTCATTTTAGTTGAAAATACCTGAGCCTAACTGTCCTGTTACATGCCAGATTCTTGTGGAGTGTTCTGTGCTTACTCTGCTTTCCGATGGAGCTTCCTATTCTGGCAAGTTTTCTTTAATTGGTTATCCCTCTCCTGTACAAGATGATCTGATGTGTAAGGGAGTGAGATCTGACAGGTACTGCATCTTGCTTATGGCTGGATCAGTGGTAATACTAGTACTTTACTCAGCTTCATTTCCTGCCAAAAAATACCATCTCTAATCTTATCCTAGAGTCTCACTATTCAGTCTCACTGTCATTAGGGCCTTGTTTAAAAGTTTCTGCACCATCAACCCTCAGTTCTCGTCTAATATAGAACACCAGCATCATTTATCACAATGGATCTTCCTCTCCTTTAAATTTCCACCTGGCTTTCAGGATTTTCCCTCTCTTGTACTTTTCTCCTTTCACTTCACTGTCTACTTCTTAGTTTTCTTTGTTAGTTTCTTTACTTCTCCCCACTTGCCAAATTTTGGAGTGTCTCAAGGCTTAATTTTTGGGCTTCATTATCTGTACTCCTTCCCTTGGTCATCTATTCAGTTGCATGGCTTTAAAAAAATACAAATCTAGCTGAGAGAATCTATACATCCAAACTCAGAGTTGTAGCTTCACACTCAATATCTCTACTTGGCTCATTTCAAAAACAGAAAATGTAAAAAGTTCTGAAATTTCATTCACCTCCAGGCATGCTCAACTTTCAGTCTTACCTGCGACTCCATCCTTCCATTTGCTTAGGTCAAAATGTTTAAGTTACCCTTTAACCCTCTTTTTCTTGCACATCTACACACTATATATCTGCAAATCAGGTTGATTCTGCCTTAACATAGATAACAAGAAGTCATCCCATTCTCTGGCAGACACTGTGTTTGCACTCAGGACTTTATGCTTCCTAGGCAGGTACTCTACCACTAAGCCACATTTCCAGCCCTTTTACATGTTGGCTATTTTTGAGATAAGAGCTTGATTCCTGCATAGGCATGTGCTTGGACCAGAATTCACCTGTTTTAGGCTTCTTGTTTTACCTGGGGCGAAAATGTACACTATCACACCCAGGTTCTTTCATTGAAGTGGGATGCTGTGTACTTTTCTGCCAGGGCTAGCCTGAAACTATTGGATTCCCAAGTCACTAACACTACAAGCATGAGCCACCAGTGTCCCACTCAAAAATCAACTTTTTTGTCACTCATTGGGCTTGAACTCAAGGCCTGGGTATTGTCCCTAAGCTTTTGTGCTCAAGGCTAGTGTTCGACCACTTTGGGCCACAGTGCCACTTCTGGTTTTCTGGTGATTAACTGGAGGATTAACTCACAGGCTTTCTTACCTGGGCTAGCTTTAAACTGTGATCCTCAGATCTCAGCTTCCAGAGTAGCTAGGATTACAGTAGTGAGCTACAGGAGCCCGGCAAAATCTACTGTTTCTTATTTTCATCCTCTCTGTTATCATTTTGTTTGAAGTGGCCATCATCTTCTGCCTAGTTTTTGAATAGCTTTGTGACCTTTCTCCATTCTTCTACATTGTCCCCTACAGTCAGGTTCAATACAAAGTTGCAGTAATATTTTTATACAAATAGAAAAAACTCTAAAATTTATATGGAACCATAAAAGACCCCAAATAATCAGAGCAATCTTGATCAAAAAGAAACTAGATGTAACCCACTGCCTAAATTCAAATTATACCACAAATGTATAGCAATCAATAGCCTGGTACTTGCAGAACAATAGACAGATAGACTAGACCAATGAAGCAGAATAGAGAGCCAAAAAAAGAAATCCATGTGTTTATGGTCAATTGACCTTCAACAAGGTACCAAGAGCACATAGTGAAGAAAGGACACTATCTTTAATAAACAATATTGAATAATCAACAACTGGCTTTTTATGCAGAGTTAGACCCTTACTTCATAGTATATACAACTATCGATTCAAAATAGATGCTGAGAGATTTTTAGATAGGTCGCCTTTCTTCTCAAAATCCTGTAATTTTTCCTCATTTCATTCATTATAAAAGGGAAAGTGAGTGAAATGACTTTTATGTTCAAGTCTCCCTACCTCTTTGGCTTTAACTTCTAGCACTTTCCTGAGTTACTACACTCCACTAGCCATGATTTTCTTGTGGTCCTCCAAAAATACATTATCTCCTGTGTCTAAGACTTTGTCCTTCTCATGTTATTCTCCTACGGTATCCTAAGCTACCTTGCTTACCTCCTTTGGCCTTTGCTCAGATGTTACCTTCTCAATGAGATCTGTATTTACTACCCTGTAATAGTATTATAGCCCAACCCATGATTTAATGTTCTAATTTTTAATCCTGGAGCACTTTTCAATTTATATATGATGGATAATTTGCTAATTAACCTTATTTTTGTTCTATGTCTTCTTATAAGAACATGGACCTTTGTCTTATTCACTACTATATCTAGTGAATCCCTACTTTAATAAGGGAAAATTCACTTTATATTCATTTCTAGGCTAAATAAGAAATATATTCTTGTGCCAGGCTCAGTATCACACACCTAGAAGTTTTAGGCTGTTGTGCACTATACATATTGAGTGTCCACACTAAGTTTGGCATAAATATGGTGACTTCTTAGGAGAAGGGGAACATCAGGTTATCTAAGGATTGATGAAGTTACTCACATCAGAAATATATTCATGTCAAGGCCAGGCATGGTGGTTTATACTTGCAGTCCCAGCTATTTAAGAGGGAGGGATTTGTAGGGTCACAATTTGAGGATAGCCATGGCAGGAAGTTAACAAGACCTTAATCTCAACAAATAAGCTAGGCATGATGGGCTAGGTAGCCCTAGTATGTGCCCGGTTTAAGTAGAATGATCATGGTCTGAGGTTGCCAGGCAAAAACACAAGACCCTATCTTTAAAAAAAACAGCTAAAGAAAAAGGGTTGGGCATGACTCAAGTAGTAATCCACCAGCCTAATAAGCACAAGGCCTTGAGTTCAATCTTCAGTGCCACAAGAACGAAAGAAGGAAAAGAAGAAAACTGGAAAGTCTTGTCAAAGTATTTTTTCAGGAAGCATGCTATGAGATGAGTTAATAATATATTTGAAAAATATGCTTTCACCTCCTTAAAAGAATGACAATATGTTACCTATTAAAATCAACATCCTATGAAGTAGATTAGTATCTATTTGAAATGGGTGTGTGAATTTTCTTAGAGAATCATGGACCATCAAGGCTAAAAGATTACAGTAATCATCTAATCAGTCCCTTCATGTCAACCATGACGGCACCCCTTAATATGTTGGAATAACACAGCCAGTAGTAACTTATTTAGGATATGACATGTATTGTTCAACATAGGTAATCTTATATCAATCTGGCAGGAGACAGGGCAGCAATCTCTAAGATGCTGTCTAAACAAACCTCTTTATTAGTCACTCTTAGCAGAGGAGGTGTGAGGAGTCATATTTTCTCTCTCCACAAAATCACAGACATTTTCATGTGGGAGGATGCCATGCCCTTTTTCAGTATATGCACCAAAGAACCATATTCATGTTAGTTAGCAAAGCACTCAAACTTTATAACACACAAGAAGTCCATCTATGAGTAATTTATTTCTAGAAAATAAAGGAGGAAAATGTGGAGTTATGGGGAAGATGGGGGCCCCCCCAATTTGTTGGCAGACAGTCTGTTCTTACCTTCTCATGTTTCTTCTTGCACAGTCTCTCAACCTGTATTTATCTCTGTAGGAGTGGGTGGAACACCCAGCCTGAAATTACAGAACTAGTAGCCTAGGCTGTCCTGAACTCTTCACAGCTTCTGTGACCTAGAGTAGCCAAAATGGATATAAGTGTGAACGGTGGACATAAGTGTGATCATTTCAAAACCAGTCTCCAGACAGCATTCTGAGTGAGCCTTTCTATTTTTTCCATGTCTAATTGTCATATCTTCCTTAATTAATGATTGAGAATCCTGGAATCCTGACAGACTTCTGTATGCTTATTGAAGTGTTAGTGTTTTCTCAAGCAGAAAATGAAACAACACCATCTCGAGGGGTCTTGAAGACAAACATCATAATTGAGTAACTGACATTTATGATTCACTCATGGGAGATAATTTGTGTTTTTTCCATAAGTTTTTATCTTTTTTTCTGTTTCTCTTATTTGTATCTAGATGTCAAAATTCCACAGGCAAGTGGAGAAACTATTGGTACATGGGGCCAAATGTGACCAACTTTGAAATACTCTAGACCTGGGTTTGGTGGCAACTTTGCCGGGAATAGGATTGGCTTTAATGGTTGCTGTTACAATTAAGAGTATCCATTTCTGTAGAAGGAAGTCCAAGAAGAATACAGATGATCACAGGTAAGAAATGTCAAAATGTTACTGACAACAATGGAAAGTCTCTTGTGAGATCAATCAGTAAATGAGTCAAGAAATAACGAATACCATTTATTATGCATACAACTGATACATTCTCTCATATGTATCAACATTTTTTATGAATAAGTTTTTTTATTGTGAAAATACTGTACAGTGGGGTTACAATTACATGAATAAGGTAATGAGTACATTTCTTATCAAGCATTGTTGCCTCCTCCTTTGTTTCCCCTTACCATTCCCCCCTCCAAAGTTGTAAAGTTTGTTTCTAACATATTTATAAGGTGATTTCTTTGTTACTTTGTATGTCCATCCGCCACAGTATAACCACTGTTTTCACTGTATTTGAGGTTGGTATAATTTGGGGAGGAGAAGGGAAAAAACAAATTGTTTCAATAGGGATACAAGGTGGACCCATTGCAACTATGTATCAACATTTTAAGGAAATGCTAACAAAATCAAATGAACACTGGTAAAGCAGATATCTCTTGTTCAGGATTTCGACAGAATAAATCTGGAAAGCCCTTTCTTCAGACAAAAACAGAGTGCAACTCCCAAAGTAATTGTTTTATTTGGAGCTTTGAGTTCATCAAGGCAGTAGTCATCTGCATGCACTGCACTTCCTATGCTAATAATGCAAGATGGAGATCTGGAAGCTGCTGTGTCAGTATGTCCTACCCAAACCCCTTCCGCCTTTCCAACAACAAGATCAGACAAATTGAAAGAAGAATCCAATAAAGTTGACTGTAATCTGACTCTGTCTTGGGCAAGATGCTTCACCTCACTAAGCTTTAATTTCCTCAACTATGAAAGAGATGCTGACAATCAGGTTTACCGCACAGAGATGGTGAGAATGGCACAGGAAGCAACTTTCATGTGTTGAGGATTTATTGTGTCAACCTGAAGAATAAATGTTTTATACCTATCAATTCATTTAGTCTCCCACAACAATCCTATAAACGCTGATGAGATTACTGAGACCCAAAAAGATCAAATAAGTAGGCTAAGGTTATAAGACTCAGCCTGATTCCTGGGCCTACATTTCTATGTTATGCCAATGAAATCTAATGAGATAGAACAATTCCTTGAAAATTATAGTACCCTGATGTATTACCTCCATGTCTTTGTTTTTTTTTTTTAAAAAAAAAAGGTCTACACCTTTATGTTTTTACAGCCTCTGAATTTTAGAGATATGAGGGATACATGCCAATAAGAAAAATTTAATTGATTTATATCAGTTAATTCAAATTAGCACCTACTTTAAAGTATCATTCCCCAGTGACAAGATAATGTTGCTTTCCATGTATTATGAGGACAATTTGAAATATTATTTGAAAATCAGAAGTATCTGGTACTGTCAGTCCTATATTGCTAAAAAAAAGTTTACAACTTAAATAAAAATCAATAATTTGGATAGCCTTACATATTTATCTCTGGGAAGATTGAGATTAAACTCTCCAAACTCTTTATAAGTTCAAATCCGAATCCTAAAAAAAATCCAAATCTTTTATCCCACCACTAACCCATATTCTTTAAAGTACCATGCATATGAATAAAAGTAGTGTTAATCAACATTAATTTTGTAAATTGAAATTAACATAATGAATTTCTTATTCCTTCTTGACATTGGCTGGAAATCAACACCCTGATGTATTAAAGAATCCTTCCAATAGAAAATCACACTTGGAAACAAGACACTTTTAAAACATTTTCTGTAGCTTTCCTACTCCACAGTTTTCTAGAACACTGTAGTCCTTTTCCTCTTGATTCCTGTGACTTGGAGGAAACCTCTGAGCCCCCACTTCTTCTTACATATCCTATTTCCCCCTTTGCCTTGAGGCATTAATCAGATAATTAATGAAAAATATCATTAAGAAACCAAGGTAAAACAGAAAGCTAGATTATAAATGAGCATAGTAATCGTGTTCACAAACATTTAATTTCGTTCACAGGAGTTTAAATTTAACCACTTTATTTTCTTTCCATTAGAATGGATTTTAGTTTCACTTCCTATTTATTCCCTGTCATTTGTCTTTCCACAAATGAATGGCATGTTTACACATTGGTGTCCTGAAAGTTCTCTGGGAGATTGGTCATCTAACCAAAGGGGACCTTAAATCACTGTCTAATAAACACTGACAATGTAGCCTAGGGGAATGTCCTTAAATTTTCACAGCCTCATAATTTTCATCTGCAAAATAGAGTTTAAAAACTATCTCATAGGCCTTTTGCAAATATGCAAACAAGAAAATCTGATGCAATATTCTGTTGTAGTTTGTTTACAATAGCATGAAAAATAAAGATGTATTTGTGGTTACATAGAGGAAAGGAGAGGGGAAAAGATATGTGTTGAAGCAAATATAGCAAAATGTCAATGATGGGATTAATTTGGGAAATATGTGAATCTTCAGTGTCAGATTCTGTTAGCTTTTCTATGTGCTTGAAAGATTTTTATAATAAGTTCTTAGATAAATCAGATAAAGTTAAGTAAAGCACCTTGAATATGAAAAACGGTAATAAACAGTGGATATAATCGAAGACTTCTTTTGGGTGCAGTCTTTAAAAAGAAGTACTCATGGCATAGTGTCAAAAATTATTATCAAGAACATAATCCAGTGTAGTGCTGGTGGCTCACAACTGTAAGCTATTCAGGAGGCTGAGATCTGAGGATCATGGTTTGAAGCCAGCCCAGGTAGAAAGGCTATGAGACTCTTATCTCCAATTAACCAGCAAAAATCTGGAAGTAGAGCTGTGGCCCAAGTAGTAGAGTGCTAGCCTTGAGCAAAAAAATCAAAGAAAGGAACACAAGGCCATGAGTTCAAGCCCCAGTACCACCATCAGAAAAAAAGTAAACCATAAGCAATTAACATTAACTCTCTATACTGACTGAGTTGTGTGCTTTGTTCTTTTTAATGTGCCAGAGAACAGATGCTTTCATCAGGACTTCGACCTCAGCATAATTTGGAATACCCTTTTGGTACTGATATGAGGCTTTCACAACTCAATCAAGACCAGGTAAACACAGACTCATTTATCAAAGTTTACAGAACACACCAAGGAGAGCAATGCCTTGAAAAATCAGAAAAAAGAACCTTGGGAGATGAAAGAAGTGGTTAGAGACAATAAAATGAAGTGTTATCAGAAGATCAATTTGCACAAATATGAAATGGTTGATGACAGGTTATATATAAAGAGAGTATAGTCCACACCTGGGACAATTACACTGGGAAAGCTCTCTTCCTCGCCTCCCTCAACATTTGTTTCCAGGAGAATCAAATTCAAACACTTATCAAAGACTGCCTTGGGTAAAATTAAAATACATAACAAAAGAGAAAGGAAATCATTAAGATACCTCCAGAAAGATATGATATGATATACAGACAAAAAATTTAAGCTATGTGAAGACACATACATATGTATATGTATGCATGTGTATTCAAAATTGTAACATATTTATAGAGACAGTATCTTCTCATCCAATAGCAATACATTTCCAGAAGTACAGACTCTCTTACAACATGGAGGAATTTTATCAAGTCAGTGCACTTTAAGAGCAGCTTTGAAGCTGGGCACTGGTGGCTCATGCCTGTAATCCTACCTACTCAGGAGGCTAAGATCTGAGGATCACAGTTCAAAGCCAGCCCGGGCAGGAAAGTCTGTGAGACTCTTATCTCCAATACACCACTAGAAAACCGGAAGTGGCGCTGTGGCTCAAGCAGTAGAGCATTCGCCTTGAGCTGAAGAGCACAGGGACAGCTCCAAGACCACAGTTCAAGCCCCACGACCGGCCAAAAAAAAAAAAAAAAAAAAGAGCAGCTTTGAATAGAGAATAAAAGGAGTCTGGATGTCAGATTATAAGTTATATAGGAAACAACACCATGCTTTTATTGTTTTAAGTGAAACAAGTCTCAAGTTAAAAACCACAAAATTATATTGTTGCTGTGGTTTAGTAAATTTTAAAATATGCCTAATCATGATCACTATAATTTAAAGAAAGCCTTCATTGTGATCATTGAACTACAAGTTCACCATACTTCTAAATTTTTCTGTATCTTTAAATAGTATTACAAAGGAGGTTTCAATTCACATGTAATTTATGAGTATCTTGATCATTAGACTATCTTAATAAAATCAAAGTCAAGTAAGTATTCTGGACAGATACTTTCACCTTGAAGTCACCATAATTAAATATTGAAACTTAAAATTACAAAATAAAGGATCTGTCACATAGCACTTTTCAAAAAGGAAAATTAAAATACTCTAGGTGAATATCTTATTATGAATATTGTTGGTATCTCCAAAATGGCAACATTTAATGTCATATCATATTGGCTACCTGTTTTCCCTTGAATAGACTAATATTTTGTACATAAATCCTATGAGTTAACAATCCAGCTCATAGGCTCATATCTAAGAATTCACTTATTCTTAGACTCCATAGTTACTTCTGTCACTCATCTCCTTTTCAAATCTCTGAGTTGAACTTCTTACCTCTTCTCTCTCATCATCTCTTTTTTACTTAGTGCTCTACACTAATTGTGGATAAAATTCATAAAGAAAAGCATATGCAATGTCCATCACTTAAGGACTAGGTTTTAATAAATATTACTCTCTTTTCTCATCTCACTTGTCCTATGGCTCAAATTGTGGTACAGTTTTCATTACATCTTTGTGAATACTTCTGCTAGGTAATACGATCATTTCCTTGAGAAAGCCACAAATGAGCCACCATCACTGTCCCCATCTATCACATTCTGGAGAATTAGAAAACAACCATTTACTATAGATTACCAATTTAATAGAGAACTACAAAACTTTGAAAGTGAATGAATCTGTTTAGAAAGGGATTCAGATTCATTGTGCTCTAAACCTTCCTTTAAAATATTGATTTAGGTAAGTAATGACTTCTAGGAACTAAGTTTCAGATCAAGTTTCCACAAACTTATAGAATGCTTTTATGCAAATTCAATGATGTTGTATTTACCCAGCTCTCATACAGTACCAAGGATTTATTAACAAGGAAAGCCTGAGCTCATTCTTGAATTATTCTTAATTATTCATACTTGATTTGACAAGTAGATTTGAGTGCACAGAAATATGACTACCTATTTCCCTCTCCTTCACTTCACCCCATCACACTTTTACATTTGGCACAAAGTAGCTTTCAAAGGTGTTATAATCTCAGCCTGAGCATATAATTAGAAATCCCAACAAATTCTTGGAATCTTTGACAGGAAAATGTGCTTCATAGTTGAGTCCTACAAGAAGAATAACTACCATTGTCGTAGTGGTTATTTTTGGTTGATCAATTTTTTAAGTTCACCTACCTCTACAACCAAGTTTCCATATCACAGCCCATCCATATGCTATAGCATATATGAATAACTTTCACCTGTGAAAATATTCAACAACAATATCAGGGCTAACCTACATTTATTAGGGACTTCGTAAATGAGCATATTTTGGAAAGTGTAGAAATAAACACTGACCTAGTATGAAGGGAATAAAAAGAGATCAAGCCAGATAATAGGTGCAGAAAATATTAAGAAGCACTCATACAATAAAAAATACTTTGCCTAGGGTCCACCTGTATCCCTATTTAAACTATTTGTGAGATGTACAAGTTGTTATGTCGAAAATGAACTTTACAACTTTGATGGGGGTGTAGCGGGGAGGAATGAGGGGGGTGGGGGGAGGATGGTAAAGGATGGGAAGGGGAAACAAAGGAGGAGGCAACAATGCTTGATAAGAAATGTACTCATTATCTTGCCCATGTAATTGTAACCCCTCTGTGCAGTATTTTCACAATAAAAAAATTAAAAAAGAAAAAAATATTTTGCCTAGCAATCAGATTTTCTAAATTTGACATTAATAATTATGAGCTTAAAAACATGACCCTATTTTTCAAATAGAACAAATTAAAAGGAGGAGGAGATGAGGTGCTATGTATTAGATGGTCTATTTCTTAGATAATATTTGAAAGTAGTATCTAATTAAAATATTCTTTACATATATGTGACTATTGTCATAACAAATACTGTCTCATTATAAATTAATTTCTTCAAATAGTTAAATGTTACCTAGCTCTTCCACTACAGGTAGCAGTGTGGACAGAGTGATTATCTTTACATCACTATTGCATTTCCAATAGGCAGTATTTCTGCATAGATACAACATTAACTCTACTCCATAAATAAATGTTTTGTCACACATTTATTAATATATAAATAGCTAAAGCCCCATTTTATGGCATTAATCTAATTCATGAATGAGGGGGGTGTCTTGGGGCTTGAACTTAGGACCTGGGCACTGTCCCTCAGCTTTTTTGCTCAAGGCTAGTGCTCTACCACTTTGAGCCACAGCATCACTTCTGGTTGTCTGGGGGGTTAATTGGAGATCAGAATCATATGGTCTTTCCTGCCTGAGCTGGCTTTGAACCGCAGTTCTCAGATCTCAGCCTCCTGAGATCTAGGATTACAGACATGCACCACTAGAGAAATCAGGAAGCTGAAATAACATCTTTACCATGATTACCATTGTGAACAGTCCAATATTTTGCTTAAAATATAACCTGACTAGAAACACTACACACATCTTAGTAATTGAAAAGACAAAGTTATTCTGCAATAATTTATCTTTGATTTTTTTTAGATCAACATAAACTACTGTTTAAATTGGTTTAAAAGTTGAATACTGAGCATAGTGTTTCATGTCTGTAATTCTAGCTACTTCGAAGATTGCAGTTGTGAGGATTATGGATAGATGCCAGTCCACATAAAGTTCATTAAACTCCCCCATCTCAGCCAATAAAATCTGAGTATGATGGTACATACCTATCATATCCATTATGCAAGAAGGATATTGCAGTCCAGGCCATCCCAGTCAAAAAATGATACTTTATTCAAAAAATAACATTGAAAAAGAGCTGGGGGAATGACTCAAGAGTGCCTGCTTCCTAGCAAGCACAAAGCACTGAGTTCAAACCCCAGTACCATCACAAATAAAAATGCTAAAAATGATTAGAAATAATTTTGTGTGCTCATGAAAGGATATAGTATATCTTAAAATCCTATGTGTTCATAATAGGAAAAGACAATTAGAAAATTTATGAATTACCTTTCTTTTTCATTCTTTTATAAAAGTCATGATTGAGTTTTTATAAAGCTAATTCACAGCCTTTATAAAAGCCAAAACTTCCATATAAAAATACTAAGTGAAGCCAGGTGCCAGTGACTCAAGCCTGTAATCATAACTAGTCAGGAAGCTGAGAACTGAGGATCATAGTTCACTAAAAGCTGGAAGTGATGCTGTGGCTGTAGTAGTAGAATTCTGTCAAGCCCCAGTATGACCACAAGAAAAAATGTTAAGTGAGCTTGGATTCTATTATAAACTCTAAAACTTATGAAATCCAAACATTCATAAAATGCATATACTGTTAGAACAATAGCTTTTAATGAAGAAATTGTATTTATGATAGAAGGGAAGAAGTAGTTATCTCTTAGAGCTCTAGGCAAAGGATAATCTGTGATTTTATTATTTGTCCTCATGTTGTCGACATTTTTTCTGGTTGAAGCACTGAGTATACCTGGGGAGGGGAAAAGAAACAAATACTTTATTACATGAATGAATGAATAATTTACATATTTCCCATGAGTTATATTTTACTAAATTTTATATTAATTTGTATGTCCTATCTATATTGATGATCTGGTCACCAAATGAGGGAGTTATGGAGTTAAGAAAATGTTGCTTAAGTAAGCGGTGGTTTGAAACAAAGAAATGATAATCGAATAGTAAATGCTTATGATTATGATCTATAAATGCAAGCCACTAGTTTACAAAAGAGCCAAACATGAGAATCAGACTGAATGGGATAAGCCTATTCCTATTCCTGTACTGTTGTTTTAGTGGTCTAGTTAAAACAAAACTTTTCTTTATTTTTACTTTTTTAATCTCTTACAGTAAATATGTGGAGAACATTGAAGTTTAATTATAACTGGTGGCTCATGTCTGTAATCCTAACTACTCAGGAGGTTGAGATCTGAGGATCAGGTTCAAAGCTAGCCCAGGCAGAAAAGTCCATTATCTCCAGTTAACCACCAGAATACCACAAGTGGAGCTGTGACCCAAAGTGGTAGAGTGCTATCCTTGAGCAAAAGAGCTCAGAGACAGCACCCAGGCTCTGAGTTCAGGCCCCATGATGACAAAAAACAGAAACTTAATTTTGAATATTTATTTTATTTTGTATACCTGTCCTGGGGCTTGAACTCAGGGCTGGGCACTGTCTCTGAGCTTAAGTACTTGAGGTTAGTGCCCTACCACTTTGAGCCAGCTTTTTGATAGATGGTTAGAGAGTCTCACTGACTTTACTACCCAGACTGGCTTTGAACTATAAGCCTCATATCTCAGCTTCCTGAGTAGCTAGGATTACAGGCATGAGTTCTCAGTGCTCTGCCATGAACTCAGGAGTCTGAGATCTGAGGAGCATGGTTCGAAGCCAGCCCAAGCAAGAAAGTCTATGAGACTTTGATTTCCAATTAATCACCAAAAACCCAGAAGTGGAGCTGTGGCTTAAGTGATAAGAGTACTAGACTTAAAGGGAAAAAATGCTCAGGAACAGTGCTAGGCCCTGAGTATAAATCCCAGTAGTACACCAAAAATGAAAGAAAAAACAATATAAAACAAAAATGGATCCCATTGTTTTTCCCATTGTTATTTTAACACAGTTTGGTATTAAAACTTTATCTCTTGAGCCAGTTTTTTTTTTTTTTTTTGCAAACTTTCACCTAAAACAGAGATCACTATATTCATAAACTGGTTTGTTAAATGGCAACTCTTCCACACAACTACTTAAAGATGAGTTTAAAGAAGAAAAACATGTTGGTATTTTGTCTCCTAGAGGCTTTCTTGTGTTTGGAACTAGAAAAGAGAAAAAAAATGTTCAGTTCACTTGAGAACATACAAATTTCTTGGTTAATTAGAATTTGTTCCACTCACAACTATGATGGATTCTTGTTTTCCTCTACCACACAACAATGACTTCCTTTCTCTACTTTATTTAGTCACATTGCTAAGTCGTTTGTAAATTCTCAACAACATTTATATTGCTGCTGCTAAATGTGTTCTGTTTCTCCGTGGCCCTTAAGGCAACTGGCCTATGTTCACAAGCTGGTTTTCAATATTCAGTAACAACTGTGCTACAGAATGAGCCTGAGTTATCACTGAAAGTGACAGAGCTTACAGTTCAGTTGCAGAGATAGACTGGAGCCATTATCACTGCATTTCCCAGTGTCTCACTTGTGAGACTCCTAGCCCCAGAAACAGTTCCATTTCCAAGGCATTGTTCTAGCCTTTCTAGCTTCAAGTTCTGTAGTTCAAGTCAGGCTTCAATTTTGCAGTTAAACCTGATAATGTCATAGGAATATGTGCTTCAGAATTACAGGTCTAGAACGTACCAACTGTTGAAATTGAAATTTGCGGTTCCCAGAGTCTTCGGGCTTTTTTTTTTCTGGTTAATTGGAGATGAGTCTTCTGAATTTGTCTGCAGAGGCTGCCTTTGAAGCTTAATCTTCAGACCTCATCCTCCTGATTAGCAAGAATTAAAAGCATGAGCTACAGACATTAGGATTTATTATAAATTTAAATAAAACTGTTCTCTTGAAGCTCCTAAGTCTAATGAAAAGGAAAGCTACCAATCAATAAACACAAAACAATGTGAAATTGGAATTGTGATGAGTGATTAGGAATGTAGTACTAAGAGTTAAAATAATTCATAAAATAGAACAGAGGGAGGATTCTGTGCCTCAAATGTTCTGCCATTCTGTGTGTGTGTGTGTGTGTGTGTGTGTGTGTGTGTGCGCGCGCGCGCGCGTGCTGGTAATAGGACTAGGACTTAAACTCAGGGCTTACTCCCTGTCCTTTAGCTTTTTGGCTAAAGACTAATGCTCTATCATTTTAGCCACACCTCTACTTCCGGTTTTCAGGTAGTTAATTGGAGATAGAGTCTCATGTACTTTTCTGCCCCAGCTGGCTTCAAACAGTGATGCTTATATCTCAGCCTCCTGAGTAGCTAGGATTACAGGCATGAGCCATAAGTGTCCAGCCGTTATACCAGTCTTCTATTTCTCTTTCTGTTCCATGTGTCTCTTAGAATTGCTGTTTTAATTTAGGCCTTTTGTAGGAATATCTTGCAAAAGATAGATCTATCAATATAGAAATCAAAAATAAAAATAATTAAAATAATACTTTCAAACATTTTCTTATTTTAAACTATAGTCATTATGTTGCTTAGAGTATATGGCACCATAGATGACAATAAATGTAAAACTTCTGGCTATAGAATTGTTACCTATTTGAAAGCAATAATATTAGATTAGCTTTGTATATATCAACCAGATGAATTTCTGTATTGTAAAAAGATGAAAGATAATTGTTTTAGTTGAAGACATTTGCTTCCTTGATTTGTATTCCAATTTTTCTTGTCATATGAGTTAAGATTACCATACATCACACTTTCTGAAATTATTTTTATACATATTTAAATTGTAACCAATATGCCATAAAGAAAATACATTGGATGAAATTCTCCATAATTACCACTAGGTGGCAGTGATTAACTTTTATACCATTCATCTTTGTTGAGGAAATGTCTCCATAATTTTCTCCTCTGAGACACTATGTTAAAAACGAACTTTACAACTTGGGGTGGCAGGGAGAGGGAGGAGTTGGAGAGGTAGGGAGGGTAGGGATAGTCGGGGAAATGTACTCATTACCTTATTCATGTAACTGTAACCCCTCTGTACAGTATTTCTACAATAAAAAAACATTTTAATATGAAAGCTGCTTTTTTTAAGAGTAAAAGCACATTCCATGTACATGAAGGAATTTAGAATAATAAATTGAGGCAAACAGTAAAGAGGTTTTACTTTTAGAACAGCAAGTTAACTGTAAATATTTTAATGTTAGTTTGTTCATCTATGATCTGCGATCATGCTGAGATGAAAAAAAAATGTTCCCAAACTACAATTTAGCAATACACATTGGGAAAAAAACTAAAAAATAGTAATTACAGCTATAGTCTTTAGATCACCTTTTGTAATGTGTTATGGGTCTATTTTCCCAGAGTAGCTTAAACTGAAACAGTTTCCCCTGTTTGGAAATTTTGTAGTTAATTTTAATTTTGGCTATTGTTTGGAAAAGATGGGCTGTCTGTGTAGATATGAAGTATAGATTTTTCCATAAAATAGATGTTTATTTTGTATTAAAAATACCACTGTACTTGTTTTACATCATTTGTATACATGTGGTAATATTAATGCTGAACTGTAAAATTCAGGAATTAAAATGTGAACCTGTAATTCCATGATTTAAAAAAACTTATTTTACAAAAAGCAGTTTTATAGAAAAAAGTTTTTTTCCTCTGTGAAAATGTAAAGAAAATGTGTAGTTAAGATTCGGGGTTTCACAAATAAAATTAAATTAAAAAAAAAAAAAACCTAAAAAAAAAAAAAAAAAAAAAAAAGATTCGGGGTCAAATAGGATTGTACCACTAATATCAAACAATTTTAATTTTTTAAAATAAACTCCGCAAATTTATAGCGTCCCAAAAGGGGTGTGTGTGTGTGTGTGTGTGTGTGTGTGTGTGTGTGTGTGTGTGTGTGTGTGTGTTTGCTTGTGTGTGTGTGTGTGTGTTGGTCATGGGGCTTGACTTCAGGCCCTGGGCTTTGTTCTTCAGTTTATTCTGCCCAAGGCTAGCACTCTACTATCACTTGAACCACAGCTCCACTTGAAACTCTTTTCTTTTTGGTGTTTATTAGAGATAAGGGTCTCTTAGATTTTCCTGCTAGGGCTTGCTTTGAACTGTGCTCCTAATATCTCAGCCTCTTCAGTGGTTAGGATTACAGGCATGAGCCACTGGCTCCAAAAAGCATTTTAAAGCAAGACTTGAAAATAAAAAAATATGAAATTATTGAAAGATCACAAGTATTCTTTCTATGCATCTTTCTATACATAAAAATGTATGCACAAATTATATAAATTATCAAGATATTAACCATATTTTAGATGGAAGACTAAATTTTTTGGTTTTATTTCAATTTTTCCATATTTCTTAAAACTGCATATTAAAATTATTTGCTTTTATCAAATACATAAAATAATGACAGAATTTCAGAAACAGAATGGGCAGAATTACAAGATGGAACTTTGCTTAACTATATGGAAATAAATTATAAAATATAAACTATATAATTTTCTAGGAAACTATATTCTCTGAAAAGATAGTGGACTTAAGATTGATTGGCATTAAAAAAAGATTGATTGGCATGTGACTAGTAGTTACACACACACACACACACACACACACACACACACACACACAGAACATCAAGCCAAAAGTTTGACTAAGAAATCCCAATGCTATTTAAATTGTTTGAAAGCATAAAAAGAAGGAAACTCTCAAAATTTCATGGACTTTGACATTGATACTAAAAAAAAACAAAAACAAAAACAAAACAAAAACTGAGAATTTACTTTCAATGAAAACTACTTTTAGTGGCACATTGCAAAGTAACTTGTCAGGACTAAGAGAAACTCAGCTGCAAAGCCACATACAGAATTGTATTAATAAATAAGGTGAAAATTTAAATGATTATCAAAGAAATGGAAAAGCATTTGACAAAACTTAATATCCATTCATAGAAAATCATACTAAATAGAGGATTGGAAAAATGTTTCCTTATAGTAAAACATATCTTTCCAAAATAGGAACTGGTGGCTCATGCCTGTAATCCTAGCTACTCGGGAGGAGGCTGAGATCTGAGCATTGCCTTTAAATGCCGGCCAAGTAAGGAAGTCTGTAAAGTGAAACTGTGATTTAAAAAGCTGGAAGTGGAGCTGTGGTTAAAGTGGATAGAGGGCTATCCTTGAGCAAAAGAGTTTAGGGACAGTGCCCAGACCCTGAATTCAAACCCAGAGACTGGTACACACACATATGCACATATGCACACACACTCACAATCTTCTCAAATATAAAAGCATCAGTGAAGACAAACATACACACAATGCCTTTGAAGTAAAGAGCAAGACAAGGATATTAACTTCTACTACTGTTTTTTAAAATAGTATTTTAGGAACTTGCTAATACAAACAATAGGATACAAAAATTAGAGTTCAAATTAGACTATTCTTTTGGTATTTATGTTAAAGTTTTCTATGTGCTTCAGATATGAATCTTCTGTCAGATGAATACCTGCAAAGCTTATCTTCCCATCTCATAAGCTTTCCATTTACTCTGTCAATTATTTCCTTTGCTCTGAAAACACTGTTTGGTTTCATGTAATCACATTTGTCAGTTCTTGTGATAATTTCCTGAGCTATTGGAGTCGTATTCAGCAAGTCATTACCTATGTCTTATTTTCAAGTGTTTTTCCTACGTTTTCCTGTAGTTTCAAATTTTGCATCTTACATTAAGGTCTTTGGTTCCATTTGCGTTAATTATTTTTGTACAAGGTGAGAGGTAGGAATCAAGTTTCAGTCTTCTACTTGTGGATATCCAGTTTCCCCAGCACTAATTGGTAGATATTGGCTTTTCTCCAACTTATAGGAAACAAAATAAACTAGATTCAGAAATTCAAGTATTGTATTGCATTTTTTTCACATATGGGCATTTAGAAAAGAAGGACCATGAAGCAGACACCCAGAAAACATTACAAGAAGGAAAAGGAGAAATCCTAGGTCTCATAGGCACAGGCCGAAATATTCTCAATAGAGACTCAGAATCACAACAAATCAAACAAAGGTTGGACAAGTGGGATTGCATGAAGCTACAGAGCTTCTGCATGGCAGAGGACATAGCTAGCAAGATCAATAGAAAGCCCACGGATTGAAAGAAGATCTTCACTAGTCGTACAATGAATAAGGGTCTCATATCTAAAATATATTTGGAACTCAAAAAATTATATCCCCCAACAACAAATCCTCAAAGAAACAACTGCCCAATAAAAAAGTGGGCTAAAGACTTAAAGAGAAACTTCTCTGAAGAGGTAATAAGAATGGCCAATAGATATATGAAGAAATGCTCAACCTCTCTAGCCATAAAAGAAATGCAAATCAAAACAACCATTTGTCCAAACTTTCTTTGATTTGTTGTGCTTCTGGGTCTCTATTAAGAAAATTTCTGCCCGTGCCAAGGAGACCTAGGGTTTTTCCTTTTCCTTCTTGTAATGTTTTCAGGGTGTCTGCTTTGACTCCAAGGTCTTTGATCCATTTGGAGTTGATTCTGGTGCAGGGTGATATATAAGGATCAACAAGTGATTAACCAATTTTGCCAGCACCATTTACTGAAGAGGCTCTTTCTTCCATTCTATTTTTTTAGCTCCATTATCGAAGATTAGGTGGTTATAGGTCTGTGGGTTCATTTATGGGTTTTCAATTCTATTCCACTGGTCCTGAGGTCTGTTCTTGTGCCAGTACCAAGCTGTTTTAATTAGCATGGCTTTGAAGTAGAGTTTGAAATTTGGTATTGATATTCCTCCAGAACTGTTCTGTTAAGGGTCATTTTTGCTATTCGGGGTCTTTTATTGTTCCATATGAATTTTTGGATTGCCTCTATTATTTCCTTTAAGAATGAGGTTGGAATATTGATAGGTATCGCATTGAATTTGTAGAAAGCTTTGGGAAGTATTGCCATTTTCACCATGTTGATCCTTCCAATCCAGGAGCATGAGAGTGTTTTCCACTTTCTAAGTTCTGTTTTGACTTCCTTTTTCAGTTTTTTAAAATTTTCATCACAGAGTTCCTCCACTTCGTTAGTTAATTCCTCAGTATTTTATTTTTTGTGGGGCTAATACTAATGGAGTTGCTTTCCTGATTTCAGCTGCCCTCTTCTCATTGTTGGCATACAGAAAAGCCATTGACTTTTGAAGGTTAATTTTATACCCTGCTACTTTGCCAAAGTTTTGAATCAGCTCAAGTAATTGGGGAGTGGATTGCATGGGATTCTTTAAATACAATATCATGTCATCTGCAAAGAGGGAGAATTTTGCTTCATCTTTCCCTATTTGGATTCCCTTTATGTTTGCATCTTGTCTTATTGATGTAGCTAGGCATTCTAATAATAAATTGAAGAGAATTGTAGAGAGTGGACATCCTTGTCTCATTACTGAGTTTAGAGGAAATTGCTTTAGTTTTTCACCATCAAGTATAATGCTGGCTGTAGGTTTGTCATATGGCCTTTATTGAATTGAAGAATGTTCCTTGGATTCCTAATTTTTCCACAGCCTTCATCATAAAGGGTGTTGGATCTTGTCAAATGTTTTTTCTGCATCTATTGAGATAACCATGTGGTTCTTTTTTGGGGGGGGGGTCCGGTCATGGGGCTTGAACTCTGGGCCTGGGCGCTGTCCCTCAGCTCTTCAGCTCAAGGCTAGCACTCTACCACTTGAACCACAGCCCCACTTCCGGCTTTTTTCTTTTTGCTTATGTGGTGCTGAGGAATCGAACCCAGGGCCTCAGGCATGCAAGGCAAGTGCTCCACCACTGAGCCACCTTCCCAGCCCAACCATGTGGTTCTTATCCTTGCTCTTGTTGATGTGATAAATTATATTAATTGATTTGCATATATTGAACCAGCTTTGCATCTCTGGAATGAATCCTGTTTGATCGTGATGTAGGATTTTTTTGATGAGTTATTGATGTCAATTGGGCAAAATTTTGTTGAGAAGTTTTGCATTGATGTTCATCAAAGAAATGGGTGTATAGTTCTCTTTGTCTGATGAGTTCCTCCCTGGTTTGGGGATGAGGGATATGATGGCTCCATAGAGTTTGGTAGTAAACTTTCTCTGTCAATTTCATTGAAGAGTTTGAGGAGTATTGGTGTGACTTCTGCTTTGAAAGCCTTGTAGAATTCCCCTGTAAACCCATCCCATCCTAGGCTTTTCTTAGAAAGGAGGTCTCTTACTGCTGTTTCTATTTCAATGCTTGATATGGTCCTGTTAAGTTGGTTTAACTCATCTTGGTTTAGTTTTGGCATGTTGATACTTGCTAGGAAATCGTCCATTTCTTCCAGATTCTCAAGCTTATTAGCATAAAGGTTTGAGAAGTATTCCCTTATAATGTTCTTAATCTTGGTTACTTCTGTGGTTAAGTTTCCATTATCATCTCTGAGTTTATTTGGGTGTGTTCTCTTCTTTTTCTGATAAGATTTGCTAAGGGTCTGTCAATTTTGTTAATTTTTTCGAAGCACCAACTCTGTTTCGCCGATTCTTTCTATGGATTTTTTTGGATTCTAATTCATTTAATTCTACTTAATTTTTTTCCATCTGTTAGAGTGGGGTTTAGCGTGCTGCTCTTTTTCAATGAGGTTCAGATGTCTCATTAAATTGTTGGTTTCAGATCTCTCCAATTTGTTGACGTAGGAACTCAGAGCTATAAACTTGCCTCTGAGTACTGCCTTTGCTGTGTCCCAGAGGAACTGGTAATTTGTGTGTTCATTTTTGTTGAATATCATGAACATTTGAATTTCCTTTCTAATCTCTTCCATGACCCACTAGTGGTACAACAGTGTGTTGTTCAGCTTCCATGTGTTACAGGACTTTCTTTGGTAGCTTTTGATGTTGAGTTCTAATTTTATTCCCTTGTGGTCTGAGAGAATGCATGGCATAACTTCAATGTTTCTGAATTTGGACAAGTTTGCTTTGTGACCTAAATTGTGGTCTATTTTGGAAAATGTTCCGTGTGCTGCTGCAAAAAAACATGTGTATTCTGATGCTGCTGCTGCGTGAAATATTCAGTAGATGTCTGTTAAATCTAGTTGATCTATGCAGTTGTTTAGATCTGCGGTTTCTCTGTTGAGTTTTTGCCGAGTTGATCTATCTAGCAATCTCGCAGGGATAGTGGTGTGTTAAAGTCCCCAACAATTAATATCTTTGGATCTATGTGAGATTTGAGGGAAAGTATTGTTTCTTGGATAAATTTAGGTGCTCCATTGTTTATTTAGGTGCCTGTTTATGAGGGCAGTTTCACTTTCAGAATATGTTTGTTTTTATGGGCCAGGTGTGATTCTTGAAGGCAGCAGATAGAAGGATCTTGCTTTTTAATCTAACTAGACAGTCTATGTCATTTAATTTGAGAGTTACGTCCATTAATATTGAGAATTAGGACTGAGAGGTGTTGGGTAGTTCCTGCCATGTTATCCACCTTCCCGGGGGCTGTGGCAACTGGGTTCTTCCTATGGTTCTTGAAATGTCAGGTTGGGTGGGGTTTCGTGGCCTTTATTGTGATGTTGTTGGTTTTCTATGTGTAGTACATCTTTAAGTACCTTTTGAAGGGCTGATTTGGTGGAGATATATTGTTTCAATTTTTCATTGCTCTGGAAGGTTTTTATTTGACCTTTGGTTATGAAGGAGAGTTTAGCTGGGTACAGTATTCTTGGTTGATAGTTGTCTTTATGGCATGGCATACATCATTCCAGGCTCTTCTTGTTTTAAGTGTGTCTGCTGAGAAATCTGAGGTGATTCTAATTGGTTTCCCTTTATAGGTGATCGATCCTTTCTCCTTGACAGCTTTAAGAATCCTTTCTTGGTCTGAATTGATCCTGTGCAGATTATAATGTGACAGTGGAATGTCCCATTCTGGTCTGGTCTATTTGGGGTTCTAAAAGCTTCTTGTATCTGAATAGGCCTATCTTTTTGCAAGTTTTGAAAGTTCTCTGCTAGGATCCTGTTAAATAAATTTCCTAGACCATTAACTTCTGTCTCTAGGTGCTCCTCTACACCCATTATCCTCACATTAAGCCTTCTGGTGGTGTCTTCCAAATGTTGAATAAATCTATCATATTTCTTGAATTTGTCTTGAATAGTTGTATGTTTTTTCTCTATAATATCTAGGCTGTCTTCAAACCCTGAGATTTGATCTTCTACATGGTCTAACCCAATGTCAACACTTTCTAGTTTGTTTTTATTTCTTTCCTTCTAATTGGTCGTCTCTGATGGCTTCAAATTCTTTGTTGGAGCTTTGTTTTAGATCTTGTATGAACTTCTTTACTTCCTTAATTTGGTGTTCAGTGTTTATTCTCAAATCACTTAGTTGATTGGTTATGGTTTCCTTGGACTCATTCCTTCTGATGGGCTCCATTCATCATTCCCTTTGTGGTCTCCCTGGATTCCTTCAGCTGTCTGTTTATGGATTATATGAATGCCTCTATTGATTTTGTCTATTTTCATCCTGCTCACACAATTCTGTATTACTCTTTGATTAGCGTCCTCACGCTCATGCAATTCCTGTATTTCTCTTTCATTGTTCTCAGCCTGCTCATGCAATTCCTATGTTTCTTTTTGACTGTTCTCAGCCTGCTCAGGCAATTGCTGTCTTTCTCTTTGACTATTTTCAGCTTGCTCACATAATTCTTGTGTTAATCTTTGAGTAGCCTCCTCAAGCTCAAGAGATTACTGTAGTAATTTTTGGTTAGCCTCAATATGCTCATGAAGTTCCTGTGTTAATCTTTGGTTTACCTCATCTTGCTCCCTATCATGCTCACACTGAGTCCTTTGCAGGTTTTCAGTCTTTTCATTCACCATGTTTACCAGTAGTGTTTGTAGAGCTTTTTGGTAACACTCCTCTGGATTATTCATTAACTGTTCTGTCACCTGATTATCTTGAGTGGGACCTGAGATACCCGGACCTACCATTTTTCTTGTGTTTCTCCGACTTGTTCTGCCCATATTTTATGAAAGTAACACCAATTTTGTGCTAGAACACTATATTTAGGCAAGCATCAACCAGAGTCCTGCAGTTGCACAGTCAAAATGGTAGCACATACAGTCTAGTTCAACAGATACAATCTATTCAACATCAAACAACTATGGATTAATGGAATAAGAACATCAAAGAGGGATTAAGCAGACTAGAAATTATTAGTTTTAGGGAGAATTGTGGGGGGAAAAAGGATTAGAGGGATGTGGAGACATAAAAGGAGAGTGAATTTAACCATCCTAATCTCAGAGAGGGAAATTGATAGGATAGAATGATAAGAGAGAGATTAAAAAAAGAAAAGAAAAAATGGAAATATAAAAATGTAATAAAAATGGAACACTTAAAAATTTTGTAATTATAAAGGAATAATATTGAGAGAAGAAAAGGATAAGATGAGAAGGGGAAATGATAAAAAGGAAAATTGAGAAAATAAAAATTCTTAAAATTGGAGTACTTGAAAGTTATATAGGTATACAGAAATAATGCTATTATAAAAGAAGTTAAGCCTAATAAGTTGTGAATTAGTTTATGGATTAAGTATGTACACAATGAGGGATAAGGTCTAATAATCAACAATGCGTTTATATCTGGGGATGAACAGAACAGCAATTAAATAACACAAAAAAGAAAGAAAGAGAAGAGAAAAAAGAAAAAGAAAGAAAGGACCAACAGGCAAAAGAGATTTTTTTTAAAAAGCACAAGCACACATATACACTCCTAAAATAAAAATTATGAAAAAAAAGAAAAAAATAGAAAACAATTTTAAAAAATAGGTAGAAAAAAGTTCTTTGATTTTTTTTTTGGGGGGGGGCTGGTATCTCCCCCGTGTCCATAACCAGTCTCTTGGTGGAGTTTCTGGTCTGCTTGTGGTATTTGGTTTTCCTGTGGCTTTATTGGTTTCTTTTTTTGTTTGTTTGTTTTTGTTTGTTTGTTTTTTGATTGTTCACTTACTTTGTTCAAACAGTTCTTTTTTTTTTTAATTGTGAAAATACCGGGCCTCAGAGAAACAACTGCCCAATAAATAAATGGGCTAAAGACTTAAAGAGAATCTTCTCTGAAGAGGAAAGAAGGATGGCCAATAGACAGATGAAGAAATGCTCAACCTCTCTAGCCATAAAAGAAATGCAAATCAAAACCACATTGAGATACCACCTCACCCCAGTTAGAATGGCTATAATCAAGAACTCTAATAACAACAGATGCTGGAGGGGATGTGGACAGAAGGGAACCTTACTTCATTGATTGGTTTCTTAAGTCAGTTTTTTTGAGCAGGCAGACAGCTCTGCCTTACACAGTACTTTGTGATCCTCCTTCCAGGCTAGTTCAGTGGGAGGGAGATCTGCTTTGAGTATCACAAAAGAGGGAGATGGCTGTTTCCTCTAGTTTGGAGTTGCTGTGAATCGGCTAGGTTCTGGATAGGGTTGAGGCTTATTAGCAATCTGTAGCTTTTCCCTGAGGGGCTAGCTCCTGAGACACTTACTCAGTCTGGCCTGGATCTATTCTCAGGATTTATGTTCACTGAGTTTCAATTGTTTGTCTAGGCTGCAATGGGGAGGGGCAACCTCTGGCTCTGCTTACCCAGTGAAGAGTCACTCCTCTGGTGGCGGTGCTATCGCTGCCTGGGTGGGGTTATTTTCCCCTGGGTGGAGCTGAGCCTGGCAAGTCAAGTCGTGTTCCTATGACCTGCTAATGGCTTCAATTGTTTTCTTCCAAGGCCTGGGTTGGAGGTAGCTGCTAGGCCTGCCTTTGTCAGTATTAAAGATGGAGATTTTCACTAGTGGTGGGGGAGGGCCTACCTTTCCACTGCTGCTCCATGAAAAGGAGGGTGGATGTCAGGGTTCTATTCATGCCAGACTCTTGGTTCCTGGGCCGTCCCTTGTGTGTGATCAGCAGGATGAAGGTTTCTGCTCCTTGTCAGTTCTTGCTGGTGGTGAGTAGAATCCGCTCACACATGCATCTGGTGCCTTTGTCCCAGAATTTCTTTCTTATTATGGCAGCCACTACTGTGGCTGTGACTACTGTCGCTGCCGCTGTGGCTACCAGCAAGTGCTCAGATCCATCTCCTTGACCAAGCTGCCTGGTTTTTCCCTCTCTGGACAAACTCTGTACTGTGATGGCACACTTGATGTGATTCTCTAGCATAGGACTGTTCACTGGAACACTAAAACTGCTTTGTATGTGAGAGCTTAGTCTCCAGCTTCTCCTCTGCCATCTTCCTCCATTCCTTTGATAGTTATAAAATTTAATAAGAGAAAAATATACTACAATAGTAATATGACAATATATTCAAGATATAGTCAATGAGCATAACAAGGTACAAAGCACTTCCTTATTTGTACAAGAGAAAAACTAGGATATATATATATAGTATATATATGTATATATACATATATATGCTATTCAGAGCACTAGGGGATATGTAATGAATCGTCATGACACAAAAATGAGAAAAAACAAACTTCATTGTTTCATTTATTTTTCATTCCATTAACTTTTGAAAGGTTTGTTTGTGATAATGAGTTCAATTTTTAAAAATATTGGTTTCGATTCAGCTCAAGTAATATGAGAGTGGAGGCCATGGGATTCTTTTGTTGTTGTTGTTGTTGGTCATGGGTCTTGAACTCTGGGCTTGGGCACTGTCTCTCAGCTCTTTAGCTCAAGGCTAGCACTCTACTTGAGCCACAGTGCCACTTCCGGTTTTCTGAGTGGTTTTAGTGGAGATAAGAGTCTCACAGATGTTCTTGCCGGGGCTGGCTTTGAACCATGAACCTCAGATCTCAGCTTCCTGAGTAGCTAGGATTACAAGCATGAGCCACAGGCATTCTAATACTAAATTGAAGAGAAGTAGAGAGAGTGGACATCCTTGTCTTGTTCCTGAGTTTAGAGGAAATGGCTTTAGCTTTTCACCATTAAGTACAATGCTGGCTGTAGATTTGTCATACACAGCCTTTTATTATACTGAGGAATGTTCCATGGATTCCTAGTTTTTCCAGAGCCTTCATCATAAAAGTTGTTGGATCTTGTCAAATGCTTTTTCTGCCCTGCCTCTACTGAGATAATCATGTGGTTCTTATCCTTGCTCTTGTTGATGTGATTAATTATAATAATTGATTTGCATATACTGAACCAGCTTTGCATCTCTGAAATGAATCCTGCTTGATCATGGTGTATGATTTTTTTGATGAGTTGTTGAAGTGGATTGGCCAAAATTTTGTTAAGAAGTTTTGCATCAATGTTCATCAAAGAAATGGGCCTATAGTTCTCTTTGTTTGATGAGTCTTTCCCTGGTTTGGGGATGAGGGTTATAATGGCTTCATAGAACGAGTTTGGTAGTGAACTTTCACTTTCAACTTCATTGAAGAGTTGGAGGAGAATTGGTGTGAGTACTGCCTTGAAGGCCTTTTAGAATTCAACTGTAAATCCATCCAGTCCTGGGCTTTTCTTTATATTCTTTTCTAAAATTTTTATTTTATTGAAAAGATTCTGTACAGAGATGTTACAGTTACATGAGTAAGGTAATGAGTACATTACATTCTTTTAAAGCTGGGTGTCAGTGGTTCACACCTGTAATTCCAGCTATTCAGGAGGCTGAGATCTGAGAATTAAGGTTTGAATCCAGCCCAGACAGGAAAGTTCATAAGACTCTTGTCTCCAATTATCCAGCAAAAACTCAGAAGAGGAGCTGTGGTTCAAGTGGTAGAGGACTATCTTTGAGCAAATAAAGCTCAGGGACAGTATCCTGGTCCTGAGTTCCAGGACTGGCATATACACAAAAGGAGTCTAGCAGCCACCACCTAAAAATATGAATATTATTAGTAAGAATAATCAGACCAAGTATGTTGGACTATAATACCAGTGCTCAGGAGGCAAAGGTGGGATTATTACAAGGTCAAGACCACCCAAGGCTACATAGCAAAGTCTTAAGAGTGTAACTCAACTCAGCCAAACCAAATCAAACACAAACACCAAACCAACCAATACACAGCCCACCTACCCTCAAAGATATTGACATTATGTACCCCTTGAATTGATTAATAAAGAAGGCCACGTCACTCCCACAGTTTTCTTGCCAAAAAATATGTATAGTACCTTAATTTAATGGGAAAGCATCAGGCATGCACACTTGCATGTGTGGGAATACACACACACACACACACACACACACACACACACACACACACACACACACACAGGACATTCTACAAAATAATGCCAGTATTCTTCAAAAGTATTGAGGTCATGAAAAATAAAGACTGTGTGTCTGTCCGTAGATTAAAGAAAACTAAGAAGTGATAAGTAAATGCAACATTGGATTCTAGACAAAGAAAATGATGTTTGTGGGAAGACTTCTGTTTGTGGGAAAGCTCCATATCACAAAAAGGATATAGATTAGTGAATAACATTGTATTACTGCTATTTTTCTCATTTGGATAATGCACAATGTTTGCTTGTTATTTTTAAATGCTAACACTGAAAAAAAGTTGGCTGAAATTTACGTGAAAATACCCTGTACTATTTTTTGTAACTTTTCTGCAAGGCTAAAGTTATTTCAAAATTTAAAAAGGTATTTTAAAATAAATATTTCTTGAAAAATACTTCATTTCCCAGTCCTTATAGAATATGTTGGAAAATGGATGAGTTTCATTATCTCTGATATCCAGAGATTTGATTAAAATCCTTAAAATAATAGATAAGCTTACACTGGGCTGTTTTTTGTTATGTAATCCTTTTTGGTAGTATTGGGGTTTGAACTGAGGACTTTTACTTGCTAGACAAGTGCTCTACCACTTGAACTAAGTTCTCAGCCTACCTCTTACACACTCTTGTAGGAAATTGTTGCTCCTTTTGTAATACAAGTCTTAGGACAACTGTATACTTCTTTGGATAAATATTCTTTCAATTTGAAAAAAAATAACCAAATAATACATTCATGAGGTTCAATGTGTAAGTTTGGTTATCTCTATGTGTGTGAGAGTGTGTGAGTGTGTGTGTGTGTGTGTGAGAGAGAGAGAGACAGAGAGAGAGAGAGAGAGAGAAAGAGAGAGAGAGAGGACGAGAGAGAGATGATACTGGGCCTTGGTACTGTCCATTAGTTTTTATGTTCAAAATTAGCACTTTACCACTTGAGTCAAAACTTTCCTGCCTATGTTGGCTTTGAACCTCAATCCTCAGGTTTTGACCTCCTGAGTAACTAAGATTACAAGTGTGAGCCCCCAGCATCTGGAACCATGTGGTTTTGACTTGCATATTACAGAGAAGCTTCAAGGAAGCTTGCTGTTGTTTTTATAGTGAGACCTGAGAATGCGGTGTTTGGGTACAGAGTAGACTATACCTTGTAGGCATAGACCAAATTTATTAAAAAATATTATATATTTATATATAGTATATAAATAAAGAAAGTTAATTTTAGTTATGAAATATATAGTTTTATGTGATTAAGGGTTATAGGCAATAAGTAAGGTGTAGGTAATTTTATATATATATATATGCATATATATATATAAAGAGAATGTTGTGAGATTAGAGGATTTTGTAGAGTATGTTTTTTTGAGGTTGTAGCTGGGTATTTGGACTGTTGTTTAGAATTTAAAGAAGTTTTTTTGTTTGTTTTGAGGTTTTGGTTGGGTGCCCGGACTGTTGTCCAGACTATGGAGTTTTCTCCTTAAACACCAGCATACAAAACCTTACCCAGAACACAATGTTTTAGACTGAGTCACACATTCCGGTGCCTCCAACAGAAGCTAATTGAAATATTTACAACCTCATCAATTTATTATTTTTGTGATAATAATGTTAAACTATATTTTATGAAGTGTGTAATATATAATGTGGTATTACTAACTCTGGTTACCAAGCAGTACAACAGTTCACTAAAAATTATTCTGCCAGTCCTATCTAACTGAAACCTTGCACTTTGATCAATCCTTTCCCTTTCCATATCTTCCAGTCCCCCTACCCTCAGCTTCTGGTAACCACATTTCTACTCTATTTAGAAGAGGTCAATATTTTTAGATTGCACATATCAGTGAGACTATATGTTGTTTGTCTTTTGTGCCTGGATTATTTCACTTTAGCATAATGTGCTCCTCCATGTTGTCAAGAATGATATAGTTTCCTTATTTTTAACATGTATAATATTGAATCATGCATGCATACAATATTTTTTATGTATCCATCTGTTGATGGATACTTAGTTTGCTTCTATGATGAATTATCTTGACTAATACAGAACACCTGTCTGAATGGCCGTTGTCAAAAATGGTGAAGTGTTCACATGCATATGGAGGAAAGGGAATAGTTGCCCACCACTGGGGGAAAATGAACATTAATATAACCAGTACAGAAAAGAGAATGATCAGTCTCAAAAATTAAAATTTCTGTGATCTCCCAATGTCACTTTTGGGTATATGTACACAAAATAGAAATTTCTACACTGAAGAAACATCTATACTCCCACATTTATTTCATCCTTATTCATGATAGCCAAGACATGACTGACAATTTTTGTTTGTGTAGTACTGGAGCTTAAATTCAGGTATTGGGCACTGTTCCTGAGATTTTTCACTCAAGGCTAGCAATCTACCACTTGGACCACCACTCTGCTTCCAGGTTTTTGGTAGTTAATTGGAGATAAGAGTCTCAGACTTTCCTGCTCGGGCTGGCTTTGAGCCACAATACTCAAATCTCAGCCTCCTGAGTAGCTAGAATTACAGGTATGAACCATTGGCATCCACTGTGTGAGTGACCATTTTTAATATCTTTGCCACCAAACTTGTTAAGTCTAAGAAGAACAAAGAAAATATGTGGTATATATTGTGGTAGGTAATTTCAAGTATAGGAAGGACATTTATATGAAATAGGGATTATATTGATTTTGTGTTCCAAATGTTTGAACCAGAACTAATAGTGGAGATTCCAGGGAGAGAAACTTTACCTTCACATAATTCATTTACTTTCTAACTGGAGAAATCTATAATCAAATAGGTTGTCCCAGTGCTCATATCAAAACTGAATGGATTCCCAAAAGTCTAAAATGAGATATAGGGAAATTCTCAGGTGAGAGGGCACACTCAATGCCAGCTAAGAATCTATGCTATTCCTAAGAATGTCTGTATTCTTTTTAGTATAGCTAACTTCAACTTTATATTTAAAAAATCAGAGTGGCTCATGTGTCTGGTTTTATAATCCTTTGATTCTGAGTTCTCAGTATGTTAAATGCCAAGGCCTCACTTTGAAGCCCATTTTCAAATAAATAACATTTAGTTTATTAAGGATTATCTGCTCAGCTCTACCTGCTCAACCAGCCTTGGCAGGTCTCGATGCAGATTATATTTATCAACTTGACATTTCATTACCTGGAAGGCCAGCATCAAATGTTCACCTGGAAGAAATTTTAGAACCCATCTATTCAATGACAGAGTCTCTAGCTTCATGCTGACCTAAACCTTAAAGGGCTTATGCTGCAGAAACATGTTAAGTGTTTGTTTTTTTCTTCTTTTTTGTTAGGTTTTGCACAAGTTTCTGCATGTAGCCTAGCCTAGCCTTGAACTTGAAGTGTTCCTTCCTCTAACTCCCAAATACTGGTCTTACAAGCATGCACCACTCTGCCTAGTTTGTCACATGTTTTCTGAAGAACTCAACAATCTTTAACCATTTCAACTTCTTCAAAATGCTTAGGAAACTCTAGTCAGTCATACTTTTATTTGCAGAAATCATGATTGCTTTTACTTTGTAAGGTAGGAATTCTTAAACATTTGATGATCTTTGCCAATCTACTTTTTGTTCACTACAGAAAAATAGTTATTGGTTTATCTTTCTCCAGATTCTAGTACTTATTATACTAAAACATAACACTTCATCCACAATTCAACTTTGAGTTCCTTCAAACTCTTCAAGAGTTGTTCTCAGACCTTACCATTCTTCTATAAATCTTGACAAATGATTTCAAATAGAACTTGGTGTGATCAGGGGAATAGTCTATAAATATCTGCTGTCTGCTATATTATTCATTAGTTATTGTGGATTTGAAATGTGGCTTGTGTGTCTAAAAAATGATTATCATTTTATATTTTATTTCACTTAAACTTATATCTAATTAGTTGTGTGTAGTTAGTGGCCACTATATTTCACAACATAAAAAGTGTTTTAAATATTTAAAATAATTTTCTCAGTACTCTGGCCTATTTGATTTACTCAATGCTTTAAGACAGGTGTTATTCTTGATATTTCTTTCTGTAAAAACAATGAAAACTGGGGCATTGATAGCTCATGTCTATAATTCTAGCTGTTTAGGAGGCTGAGATCTGATGACTGTGGTTCAGCCTCTTATCTCCAATTAACCAGCAAAAAAACAAAAGTAGATATGTGGTTCTAGTTGTAGCCCTGAGCTAAAAAATCACAGGGACAGTGCCCAAGCCTTGAGTTCAAGACCCAGCACCTGCACTCTCATGCTCTCTCTCTCTCTCTCTTTCTCTCTCCCTCCCTCCCTCCCTCCCCCTCCCTCCCTCCCTCCCTCCCTTCCTCCCTTCCTCTCTCTCTCTCTCTCTCTCTCTCTCTCTCTCTCTCTCTCTCTCTCTCTCTCTCTCTCTCTCTCCCTCCCTCCCCATGTGCATGCCCATGCCCAGTGCTTTCACCTGGCTTTTTATGCTCAGGGCTGGTGCTCTATCACTTGAGCTACATCTCCACCGCCAGCTTTTGGTTGGTTAAGTGGAAGTAAAAGTCTTAAGAACTTTTCTGCCTATGTGAATTCAAACCCTAGTGCTTTCGCTGGGCTTTTGGAAAATAGCTCTATAACCTTGACCTTATCTTTTCATTCCTTGAA
Organism: Dipodomys spectabilis; assembly: GCF_019054845.1. Classification (NCBI taxonomy): domain Eukaryota; kingdom Metazoa; phylum Chordata; class Mammalia; order Rodentia; family Heteromyidae; genus Dipodomys; species Dipodomys spectabilis. The sequence goes on from NW_024871136.1 coordinate 1,170,559, forward strand.
TTTATTAAATCTGAATTTGGTGAATCATAGTCATTGAATAGCTCCAATGTTTCTCTCTGTGTGTGTGTGTATGTGTGTGTGTATGTGTGTACAGTCCCTGAGTTTTTTGCTCAAGGCTAGTGTTCTACCACTTGAGCCACAGTTCCATCCACTTCCAGCTTTTTGCTAGTTAATTGGAGCTATGAGTCTCAGACTATCTTGCCCAGGGTTGGCTTCTTTTGTCTCCTCATTCAGGTATTGCTTACTTTTACTGCATTCATTAGCCTTTATGGTGCACTAGGTGCTCTCTGATATCAGCAACGTAAGAGTGGGAGGAAATAGCATTTATTGAGCATCTAAAATATACCAGTTTTTCCTAGAACTATCCATTGTCACACCCACTTTCCCTCTGAGAGGAAAGAGTAGAGTCTAGGTTTTAATGCATTATTTTTGCCTCTCCCAACATTTTCTTCAAAGCCATTTAAAATTAAGAAAGAAAAACTCCTCATCAATCCATAAAGTACTTCGTGGTTGAGTGAGTTAAAGTGCACTGTGTGGTTTGTTACAAGTGCTGAGTGCTGCCCTGCTTCCTCCTCTGTCCTTGCTGGGAAGCTGCAGGCTTGGCACCCAAGGCAAGCCTCTACCACTGAGCCACCTTCCCAGCCCCATTTTTTTGGGGGGTCCGGTCATGGAGCCTGAACTCTGGGCCTGGGTGCTGTCCCTCAGCTCTTCAGCTCAAGGCTAGCGCTCTACCACTTGAGCCACAGTGCCACTTCCGGCTTTTTTCTTTTTGCTTATGTGGTGCTGAGGAATCGAACCCAGGGCCTCATGCATGCAAGGCAAGAGGGTGGGCACCCAGTAGTCCAAGCCCTGCTGCCACTGCTGACCCTGCTGCAACTGCTGACCCTGCTGCAGTGGAAATGGGGGAAGGGGCGACACTTCCCATACTCTTTCTGTCCCTTTACCCCAGCTAAAGAGACTTTGAACTTTAAGGGTGAGGTAAGCAGGAAGAGGCTTTAAACTTATTAGGAACTTTAGGAGGAACCCTCTCACAACCATCCCTCTGACAGTGACAGTGGTCAATGTTTACAAACCCTGAGGGTGACCCCCCCGGGCAATCTGATCCCCATTGAATCATTTCCCAATCCCAGTCTTCCTAGGCCTTAGCTGCTCTCCTCTTCCTGAGGTTTGGGGTAGTACAGATGTCCTTCTGTGTTCCTTCATCCTCCTTGTACTTAGTCTCCCCTACCCCATCTCCACCACGTGTAATTTCCATTTCTTCCATTTACCCCTATGAATATACCAATGTAACTTGGTGGGTTTTGTTTTTATGCCAGTCCTGAGGTGTGAACTTGGGGTCTAGGCACTGTTCCTGAGCTTTTGTGCTCAAGACTAGTACTCAAACACTCTGAGCCACAGTGCCACTTTCAGCTTTTTTGTGATTAATTGATGATAAACATCACATGGATTTTCCCACCCAGGCTGGTTTTGAACCACAATCCTCAGAACTCAACTGAGTTCTAGACTAGCTAGAAGGTCAGATGTAAGCCTTGGTGTGTGTTCTTGGTGTGTGTGTGTTCATTCCTCACCAATACTCAAATCCTAAGAAAAATTTGCCTGAGTGAAGCTTTCAGGAAATATTGCTTCCTTTCTTACATAATCTATTTCTAGTTCAGTTTTAATATAGCCATGTACAGAATGTTTTTTTCTTTGCCAGTACTAGGATTGAACTAAGGACCTGGGCACTGTCCCTCAACTTTTTCACTGAGTTAACTCTCGATCACTTGAGCCATAGCTACAATTTTGGCTTTTGGGGTAATAAGTTGGACATAAGAGTCTCACAGACTTTTCTGCCCAGGATGGTTGCCATCCTCAGATCTTGGCCTCCTGAGTATCTCAGATTACAAATGTGAGCCACGGGCACATGGCTTACAACTAATTTTTGGTCATACAATTAATTCATTCATGCAACAATATAATTCAGCCTTTAAGTTAATTAAGTTCTATGCCATCCATTCTTTTGTTCATTTATGCTAAACAAGGAAAGTATGAAGTTTTCTTTCTGTTTGCCTTGTTGGAATGCTCTGTCTTTGAGACTTTTTATCCCTTGTTCTATGACCTTGACATTCCAGAACACTTGTTGCAAAGTAAGTCCCTTTTGAAAGCACACAAGATTTTGACATGGTCCTGGCACTGCAATATCATGAATTCTGAATATATTTGAAACAAGTTTCTTCTTTCCCAAAGTTCTAGTCTTAAGTGTAATTATACAAGTTTTCATGACCATTACATACACCTCAAAACCCAAGGACATTTTTGTGAATGTATTGCTTCAAAACCTCTCCTGTCTTCGAAATAAATGTTAATACTACTTGAATCATATATGGAGTTTTCAGAAGCAGTCACAGTCTTGTAACACAAGACTATGAATGCTACTTGGCAGGATTTGATATTCAATTTGTGTGTATGTCACTCTAATATGGATATTGCACAGTTGGAGCCAGACAACTGGTAGTTATACAGCATGATCAGAACAACTAATGGCAGCATTTGATAAGTAAATACACAAAGAAAGAAAGCTCTTGCCTGTTCTTTGATCATTTCCTTGTTGATGAGTCCTAATTGATTCCCATACCAATCTATTACTAAATTGAGAAATATGATTGTCAAACTCCTTTTTAGAAATGAAAAGTCTAAAAATGAGCATCAATTCATTCATACTCAAACATATTCTTTTATGAAATTAAAAATAAAAATAACATTCACTTGCAGCCTTTAGAGTTACTGCAGTTTGGTATTTAATGAAATTATGTTAAAATGTGTTTGTTCTGCAATTATGGTTGCACCACAACTACATTTGACCCATGGTCAAATGTATATTTTTGCTATAATAAGCTAAGGAAGTAAGACACATCAAATAAGAAAGGAAAATATCTCAGAAAATTTTTGATTTACCTGAAATTTTCTGTTCTAATAAAGAATGTCCTTATCCAAAAGGAAGTGTCCTCTTAAACTACTAAATCAGTCATTCAATATTAAAATAAAAAGCAATAATAATGATACTAAATATTCATGATTACAGATGGTTATTCAATACATTTTGGTATGTAACTCAGTTGGATAAATGTAATGGTCTATTTTTCAAGGGATTCAATCCAACTTTCTAGTATTCCACTAATAAACATAATAATTAAGATCAGTCATTAGCTAGCAAATGTGCTGTAAAATAACTATCAACATGAATAGTTAATACTCAAAAATAATGCTAGATGTTAAAATGACTATTCTATTCAACAGCATTAGTAAAGAAATAATATATTCAGTTAGCAATTTTACTGTTATCACCAGATCCTATTTTCCATGTAAAAAAATAAGCAAGTTCATAATTCTATAAAATAATGAGGCCACACCAGGTGGCAGTGGCTCACACCTGTAATCCTGGCTACTCAGGAGCCGACATCTGAGGATCACAGTTTGAAGCCATCCTGGGCAAGAAAGTATACAAGATTTGATTTTCAAATAACCACCAAAAAGCTGAAAATAAAGCTGTGGCTCAAGTGGTATAGCACTGGCCTTGAGGTAAAAGCTAAGAGATAGTGCCCAACCCCTGAGTTCAAATCCCAGTACCAGCACAAAATAATAATAATAACAACAACAATAATAATAAGTCCAATTTTCATTGGCTTTATTATATTGTCACTTTTCTATTTTGAGTAGAATAAAGAGCTGGTACAAATATTGGTAGGACATCATTTCTATAAGAAATTGAGAGATTTCATATAACCTAGAACATAGTCCTTCTATATATATTGTATTTCAATCAACCAATCCAATACTTTTGTGTTTTACGCTATATGAAATAAATAGGAAATATAGTACATATTTCATCACCTCTGAGAGATTACAGTAAAATTGAAAAGATCAAAACAGCATGCACATTTAAGTACAGTTGAGAGCTCACTTTACAATAACAGCAATAGAAGTTCCAAGGGAAACAGTGTGGCAGGCTAGAGCAGGTAGTTTACTCTTGATGAGGTTGAGGTTTTGTTTGATTCTTGAAGGATCACACAACAGATGTGTCTATAATCTATCTATTGTAGTTTAATTGGTAAAAGGTTGAGATCAATTGATTAAAATTAAAAGGTCAGTGCATCTATGTGTTGCTTTGGCTTTTCCTAGATTAGATTTTCAGCCTCAATAAAGTGCCACATTTGAACTATCTCTGTTCTCATCTTAATAACTGAAATATAATAGATTAAAAAGAAAGTCACTCCCAGCTGAACAAGATAAAACCTGAATTTATATGCATTTAGCTCTAAAATAAAACTTATATATTAACTAACAGAAGGCATGTACTACCATGTTAAAAATTAAAACCAAATGTACATTATGTGACTTATGTTGACAGCTGAGCATAAGAGAATTGGTGAAGTATTTTACTGAGTAGGGATTAAAGTCAGCATGAAAAGCATAGCTGGGTGATGCTATCACTTTTTACTTGGCAATCATTTTTTTTCAGGATCAATTGAAGCAAGTTGTTTCTTTTTAAAAATTTTGAATATAATACTTAAAGTTGTTTCTTTTTTAAAATTTTGAATATAATACTTAAAGTTGAAATAATAGTAACCCATTTCTCCAGAATTGAAGCTGAGGTTGGTACAAGCTTTAACTTATGATTATGGCAGAGAGTTATAACCTTGTGGAGTATACTCTTATCAAATACATGGCCTGGTTTCTGAGGCAGTACTTCAACCAGTTATTTTTAGGGCCATTGTTCTTTCCCAATATATCAAGTCTTTTTTTATTTTTTATTTTTTTTATTGTGAAAATACCAGTTACAATTACATGGGCAAGGTAATGAGTACATTTCTTATCAAGTATTGTTGCCTCCTCCTTTGTTTCCCCTTCCCATCACTTCCCATCTTCCCCCCCCCTCACACCCCGCCCCGCACCAAATTTGTAAAGTTCGCTTTTTGACATAACGACTTGTACATCTCATTGTTCCAATGGGTCCACCTGTATCCCTATTTAAACAATTTGCTTTTTCCCTTCCCCTCCACAAATTATACTTACATCAAATACAGTGAAAACAGGGGTTATACCGTGGGGGAGGGACATGCAAAGCAACAAAGAAATATCTTATAAATATCTTAGACACAATAGCAAGAAAGAAAATTTGATGGGAGAATGGTGATGTAAGATTTGCTATTATGTTTTCTACATTCCCTCAAACAATCTGATGACTGTTATCATTTAAATCTCCCTGTTTAGAGATCTTTCAACATATTATACATACTATAAACACCAGTGCAATTCACTGACAATTTACTCAGTAAAAAAAAATCACTCACCCCATTACTCAAGCCACACAGACTCTATTCTTAACTATTCCTTACATAATTTGCTATAGAAAGTATGATATCTCACCTATTAGCTTTTTTTTCTTTTTCCTGTACTAGGGCTTGAACTCAGGACCTGGGTGCTGTCTCTTAGCTTTTTACTCAAGGCTGATACTCTACTACATGAGCCATATCTCCACTTCTGGCTTTTTGCTGTTTAATTGGAGATAAGAGTCTCACAGACTTTCCTTCCTAGGCTAGCTTTGAGCCATGATCCTCAGATCTCAGCTTCCTGATTACCTTAGATTATAGATCTGAGCCACCAACACCTTGCTTTCTTTATATTTCTTTTTTTAAATTTTTTTAATTTTAATTTTTTGTGAACACACTGTACAGAGGGGTTACAATTACATGGGCAAGATAATGAGTACATTTCTTATCAAGCATTGCAGCCTCCTCCTTTGTTTACCCTTCACATCCCTTCCCAGCCTCCCCCCCCCCGCCCCCCCATCCTCTCCTCCCTCCCCCTCCCCCCTCCCCCCCCCCCCCCCCCCGCACCAAAGTTGTAAAGTTCGTTTTCGACATGATAACTTGTACTTCTCATTGTTGCAACAGGTCCACCTGTATCCTTAAAATACTTGTTTTTCCCCATCTCCTCCACAAATTATACCGACATCAAATATGCTTTCTTTATATTTCTTAAATTTATTTCTTAAACTTATGTTTGAGTTTATTAAATAGCTCCATATTTATTAAATCTCTCCATCTTTATTGCTACTGTTTTAGTTTAACTTGTCATTTATTTGCCTCTGGTCCATTACCACAGACTCCTTAATGATGTAAACATTCTTGTCCTATGACTTCTCTATAGTGAACCTCACATGATCTTTCAAAACATAAACCAACTACTGCTAGTTCCAGAATTAAAATCATTCTAATAATATCCAGTAATTTACAGTATACAAAGTATGTTTCTTGACATAGATCATAAAAAACTTTCCTGGTTGGCTTACTTTTTGTCAACTTTGCTGTCTCTGACTTCTTCTGTTTTAACTACTTCAAGGTACTTGAAGTTTCATAAACATGTCATCCATGTTCCTGCTTTCCTTACTTTGCTTATGCTCTTTCCTCTGTCTCTCATGTTCTCCTTTTTCTTTGAGCATTCCCCTTTCATATCTGAAAAGATTACACAACCTTTAAAGCTTAGATTAGAAAACACATTCTTTGTAGGAGCCAATCACTAATGAAGTCCATATTCATTATTATTGTCCACAGTTTCCTACAACTTTTCATATACATTGTCCCTATAGCATACACTGCAGTGAATTTTAAGCATATATGCCTATATTTCCCATTAATCTTTTAGTTATTTGAGGTCAGAATTGTTTTGGGTCATTTTATTTATTGTTAATGTTTATCACAGTGTTTAGTAAACACTCAAGAATTATATTACATGACTGGTTTGACTTTGTATGTATCATTTGCAAAAGAGTTATAGATAACATGCCACAAATAACAATTGAGTATATTTTAAAATGACAGAAAGAAGTTTTAACCTTAAGAATGTAACCCTATTCTAAACATTTTCATTCACTGTAAACATGGAAAAATCAAGCTTAAAGGTAATAAAGTGATAAACTGAAAGTGGTGCTGAGGCTCAAAATGGTAGAGTTCTAACCTTGAGTGAACAAGCTCAGAGGCAGTGCCCAGACCCGGAGTTCAAACCCTATGACCGACAAAAATAATAAATAAAGTTATAGTTAAAGGCAAACCACAGTTGTTTCTTCAGTGGTGGTTTAGTACTTTCAGAAAATATTAAAGTTTGAGAGCATAATGGTCTCTGTGTTCATATTATCCGTTCATTGAATAGATGCTTATTAAGTACATAATTGGCAACAGACACTGTGGAAGTGCTGAAGATAAATATGTGATTATAATGGACTACACAAATGCACAGCCCATGGGAAGGAAAAGAAATGTTAGAACAATGTGATCAATTCTGTAGTAGGGCAATATTGACAAGATGCTATGTGAACTCATGTATTGTAACCTACAGAATGCTAAGGAATGCTTCTCAGGGATGTATAGGAGTTAGCTTTAAGAAGAGCAATAGATAATCCAATGTTATTCAATTTGTGCCTGAAAATAAAAGATGCATTCAATAATCTTCACTACCCATTGATTCATTCAACAAAACATATTCAATGTCTATTTATATGCCTAGAAATACAATTGGGGATACAATTTGGGGGTACAATTACTGGTAGGTGGTTGCATAGGTAATTGTGGGGCTTAAACTCATGACCTGGTGCACTGTCCCTTAGCTTTTACTGCTTAAGGCTGATGATCTACCATACCTCCACTTTCCTGCCTGGGATGGCTTTGAATCACCATCAGCCTCCTTGAGTTGCTAGGATAACGGGTATGAACAGTTAGATCCCAGATTCCTGGAGGTTTTTACAAAGACTTGAATGAAGACATATAAACATAAAGTGGCAAAGCAAGGTGTTAGAGAGAAAGACAAGAAAATACACCCAAGGCTGAAGTTAGAAGGGTCAAACGCCTTCTAGGATTTGGAGAGTGTAGGAAGAATTCATTTTAATACAACAACATTAAAAGAGACAAATATTTTCTTCTCCTCATGCATGAAATGGCAGTTAAAGACTGAAAATAGTGCCGGATGCTAGAGGTTCATGTCTGTGATCTTAGCTACTCAAGAGACTGAGTTCTGAGGATCATGACTCAAATCCAGCCTATATATCCTATTAACTACCAAAAAAGGCTGGAAGTAGAGCTGTGGATCAAGTGGTAGAGTGCTAACTTTGAACAACAACAACAAAAAAACCCTCAGGGACATCACCCAGGCCCTGAGTTCAAGCCCCAGGACTGGCACAAAAAATATACAAAAAATGGGGGGTTTTTGTACATGCACAAAAATGTACAAAAATATTTGTAATGGCACCTACCTCAAACTACTTGCTGCCTGTTCTTCTTCTGAGCTCTAACAAATGTGATCAAGTCTTCTAGAAACTCTCAACCCTTAGGCAATGGTTCTGGTTTGTCAAGATGTGTGTTATGGAGATGTCTCTAGGCCTGCCCAAAACATAGGTACACAAGGTGAACTGAGGACTTCTTTTTCTCAGAGACACTTATCATCTTGCTTACGAGAGACTAGATTTGGGTAGCTAACCCCAGGTAGTTCTTCCTGATCTTGTAACTTAGCTTTTAAATGAAGGGAACCTAACAGCTTTGTTGCTTCCTGGTTCCAATTTCTGAGTCTGGTACTTTTTACATTTATTAAAAATAGTATAATTTCTCTGTCTCCTCACCTATCTTTCATGCTATATCCAGGATTAAATGATCCCTATGGAGTTTACAATCTCAAAACATGATTATTCAGGCAAAAAACAAATAATACACATTCAGACTGTGATAAATTCTATAAATAAAATGGTGGTATAATGAAGAGTTGGGAATGAGTAATAATACATGGGAAAGTGAGAGAAAATTCATTGAAGACTGATACTTATATTGAGATAGAAGGCTGAACAAAACTCATACATGGAAAAGGTCAGAGAAAGAACTGTCTGAACAGAGAGAAGGCCTAAGTACAAAACTCTAAGGGGAAAACAGGCTTGGTATGCTCAAAAAAAACAAAGAAAAGAAAATCAATGTGGCTCAAACATCTATGTAGTAGATGTATCATTTTGGCTTTGATGAAAATGGTAGTTTTTTTTTTCTGTCAGTTTAGCTATAAGTTTACTAGAGAGGACTTTGTCTATGGGAGGGATTTGGAATCATGTGCAGATTGTTTTACAGGGAGCCAAACTGGAAGCAGGGGAAAGAGTGTGGACTCTAACAGATGTCAAAGAAGTAACAATGTCTTGAATTACCTTGGTGTTGATGGAAATAGAAGGAGGTGGACTTGAAACTCTGTATTAGAAATACAACAGACAAAATTTTCTCACATATTGAAAGTGGGCATTGAACGAAATAGGAATAAAAAATGCCTATAAGACTTGAGCAACTGGGTAGATGAGAAACCCTGGAGGAGGAGCAAGCCTGGGAGTGGTCCTGAGGAGATCCAAAGTTTTGATTTTGACTGATTTAATTAGAGATGCCTGTCACACAGTGAAAGTATTGAGAAAGGATTTGGATATGTGAATTTACATCTCAGGAGACAGGCATAGACTGAAATACTTAATATGCTAGTTATTATTCCTGGACTTATAGCCAGATCATGGTTACAAAGGAAAAGAGAAGATAGTAAAAATAAATCTTCAGGTGCTCTGTGTATCTAAGGGTTTATTTATAGGAACTAAGATACATCAGATTTAGCAATTAGAGAAAAACCCAGTATGGTGTCATGGGCAGAGAGTTGACAGAAATTATTTCAAGAATGATGATAGAGAAATTACTAATGGATTGGAGCTACTTGGAAGTGGCAGATAAACATTTACAAGAAATTTGATATAGGTTAAAAAATGAAAGTAATACAACGGTGACAGCAAAGGTAGATATGTTTTTGTGATGCTTTACAGCAAAGCAAAGCAGAATATTATGCAGTAGCTGGAAACATGCTGTTAGGAGTGCTTTGTGTAATATACATCTGTACATTAGCAGTGTGGACCAATAGATAAGAAAGTGATGCTATATTAGGACTAATTATATGTGTAAAGACCTTTGGAATGCAAGAATAAGATTCCTAGAATGATGAAAGAAAATATTTCAAAAAATGGGGAAAGATGTACTGTACTAATTGATATTGGGAGATCAAGTCAGATGATGATAGGAAATAGAGCTTTGGTACTAGCGGTGAAGTTTTATCCATGTCAGAGAATTACAGGCCCTGGTGCAAGTAGGTAGGCAAATTAGTGGTGAAAAGATGAGATGGTTCTTTTCTAATTGTTTCTGTTTTCTTAGTAAAATAAGAAGAGAGGTCATCAGCTAAAAACAAAGAGCAAGAGGGTAAAGTTAAACATTTTGAGGCTAAATAGTAGTTTCATACCTCTGGATAGTGTTTTTGTGTGTTTATTTGTTTGCTCAAAGTTAGTTCTCTACCATTTGAGTCACAACTCCATTTCTGGTTTTAGGGTGGCTAGTTAAAGAGAAGTCTCAAAGATAACCTACTCAGGCTGTCTTTGAGCTGCAATGCTCAGATCTCAGCCTCCTGAGTAGCTAGGATTACAGCTAGAATTACAGGCATGGACCACGGGTGCCCAGCCTATTACTTAGATAGGCCTCTGATATATACCGTGAGAAAAGTGTAAAGGTTTGAGTGAGTTCCTCCAGGGTTTCAGCTCCAGAAAATGTAAAGAAGCTGAAGTTAGAGGTCTTACAGAAAACCTAAGAAGGTCTCTCACATTGTGGCTGTGGTCAAGAAAGGGAGGATGAGAGTGAAGGTGAGCTTGAAGATCAGAGTCAGGACCAGGGCAAAGGCCAGACCCAGGGTGAGAGAGAGAAAGGACAATGGAGAGGATCCTGGGACAAGTTAAGGGCCAGGGTGAGGGCCAGTGTCAAGGCAAGGGCAAAAGCCAGAGCCAGAGTCAGGGCAAGAGTGGAGGCTGTGGGTTGGGGCTCAGGCAAGTTCCAGGTGATTGCCAGGGCCAGAGCAATGGTGATGGCTATTGAAACAGCCAGGGCCAGGGTTAGGGGGAGGACCAGAGCCAGGGTCAGGGAGGGCTAGGGGCAGGTTGAGGGCGAGGACCAGTGCAAGAATGAGGGCCTGGCTGGGGCCAGAGCCAGGGCCAGGGTAAGGGCCAGGGCACTAGTGAGGCCCAGGGCTTGAGCCAGGGCCAGTGCCAGAATGGATGCTGCAGGCTGGGGTTAGGCTGAGCTTTCTACAAGAGCCAGGGCCAGAGAGAGAGAGAGCCAGGCAGAAGGAGAGGTCTAGGGAAAAAGCAAGTACAGGGTAAGCGTGAGGGTTTGGAAGAGGATCAGGGCCTGGGAGAGAGCAAGGGGCTAAGGCCAGGGAGAGGCCAGGGCCAGGGAATGAGCAAAGGCCAGGACATGTGCCAATGCCAAGGAGAGGAGTCAGCACAAAAGCTTGGGCAAGGCCCAAGTCCAGGGTGTGGATGAAGGGTCAGAGCAAGAGCCTGGTAGAGGTTGAGAGCCAGGGCCAAGGCAAGGGCCAGGACTAGGCCAGGACCTAGTAGAGCCCAGAGCCGGGGCTGGTGCAGGGACAGGAACCCCACCGAGTTCCAAGCAAAAGCCAGAGTCAAGGTAAGAGCCAGGGAGATGATGATGGCCAGCAAGAGGCCAAGGGCCAGGGCCAGGGCCATGGCAAGGTCAAGGGCCAGTAGAAGAGTGAGGACTGGTGTTGTGGCCAAGACTAGAGCAGAAGCTGAAGACATGAGCAAGAGTATGTGCCAGGCCAGAGCCAAAGCCAGGGAGAAGGAGTGGTCCAGGGTAGGGCCCAAGGCCAGGGAAAAGGCAAGGGGCAAGGCCAAAGTTCAGGGCCATGGCAAGGGTGAGTCAGGGAGACAGAGAGAGAGAGAGACAGAGAGAGAGAGACAGAGAGAGAGAGACAGAGAGAGAGACAGAGAGAGACAGAGAGAGACAGAGAGAGAGAGAGAGAGAGAGTGTACACAAGCTGGAGCCCAGAGTCAGCCAGGGGAAGAGCGAGGGCCAGGGTTGGGAGTCAGGGCTGGGGCCAAGGTCGGGGCCAGGGCAAGAGCCAAAGCCAGAGTGAGGTTAAGGGACCAGGATAAGGGCCAGGATCTTAGCAAGGGGGGTTGGCCATGTTGAGAGCCAGGACCAGGGCAAAGGGGAGGGCCAATGCAAGGCCCAAGTCCATGATGAGAGTGAGGAGCCAGGGAAAGGACCATGGGCAAGGCAAGGGTAATAGAGAAAGCCATGGCTAGGGCCAGGGCATGGGCAAGATGAGAGCCAGGGCAGGAGCCAGGGATATAGGGGATCACAGGAAGGGGTAAGGGTAAGAACCAGGTGAGGGCAAGGGATAGAGAGAGCCAGGACCATGGCATGGACCCGGATAGGGCCAAGGCTGGAGCAGGGGCCAGGGTCAGAGCAAGGGCCGTGGCCAGGGCAGGGGTGGAGACAGGGACAAGTGTGAAAGCCAGGATAGGGGCAGGGTAAGTTCCAGAAAGAAGATGAAGGCTAGGGCAAGGCTAAGGTCCAGGACCAGGGCTAAGGGTCGGGGCAAGGGCAGGGCAAGGGAAATGCAAGGGTTAGAGGCAAGTCAGGTCTGTGGACAAAGCCAGGGCTGTAGCAGGGGCATGGGCAAGGGAAAGGGCCAAGGAGAGGGCTAGGGCTAGGGCCAAGACCTGGGCAAGGGCAAGGGCCAAGGCTAGAGTGAGAGGGCAAAGAGCCAGGGTGAAGATCTGGGCCAGGGCCATCGCAAAGGTGAGAGTAAGGGTGAGATGAGAGAGAAAGACAAACAGAAAGACAGACAGAGACAGAGACATAGACAAGGACAGTCAGACTGGGGTCAAAGGGTTGGGATTGGGATCATGGCTGGAGCCAAGGCTGGGGATCCTGAGAAGGAGCAAGGTGAGAGTTTAGACCAGGGCAGACTGAGATTGGGGCCTGGGCCAGGGCTGGAGTATGGGCTCTGTAAGAGCAAGGACCCAGGCAGGGGACTGGGTGCTGGAGGTGGGGGGGCGAGTAACAAGAGTAGGACAGGAGAGGGCAAGGGATAGTAGCAGGCTAGGATGAGGGCCAGGGCCACAGCAAGGGGGAAGGGCAAGTTGAGAGCCAGGGGAAGGGCAAGGGCTATGGTCAAGGCAAGAGAAATGGAGAGAGTTTTGGTCAGGGCCAGGGTGAAAGCAAGAGCAGGCTGTGGCCACAGAGAGGCCTGGGCAAGTGCCAGATGAGGGTCAAGGTAAGAGTGAGGTTGAGGGCCAATGTTAGGACCAGGGTGCAACTGAAGCGAGGGTTGGGGCTGCAGCTGAAGCAAGGGGTGAGTGGAGAGGGACAGAGAAAGAGAGAGAGAAAGTGAGATAGATTTAGTGAGAGAAAAAAAGAGAAGCGTGATTGAGTCTTGTGCAGGCTGCAGGGTTGTTGTTGTTGTTTTTTTTTTGTCAGTTGTAGGGATTGAACTCAGTGCCTGGGCACTGGCACTGTCCCTCAGCTCTTCAGCTCAAGGCTAGTGCTCTACCACTTTGAACCACAGCACCACTTCTGGTTTTTGAGTTGTTAATTGGAGATGAGTCCCCTGAGAGCGGGCGCCGGTGACTCACGCCTGTAATCCTAGATACTCAGGAGGCTGAGATATGAAGATTGTGGTTCAAAGCCAGTCCGGGCAGCAAAGTCCGTGAAACTCTGACCTCCAATAAACCACCAGAAAACCAGAAGTGGGACTGTAGCTCAAGTGGTAGAGTGCTAGCCTTGAGCTGAAGAGCTGAGGGACAGCACTCAGGCCCAGAGTTCAAGGCCCAAGACCGACAAAAAAAAAGAGTCTCCTGGGGATTTCTGCCCGGGCTAGCTTTGAATCAAGATCCTCAGATCTCATCCTCCAGAGTAGCTAGACTTACAGGCATGAGCCACTAGCACCTGTCCTGGGCTTCAGAGTTTTAAGGGAATGAACACAGGGGAGGGGTGAGACTGTTGGAGAAAAATGGAGCTGTGGCTGATTGGTATCTGAGTCTGGGTGTTAGTTACAGGAAATTGAAACTGAAGTCCCACTGTGCCTAGGGCAGAGAGGTCTGAGGCAAAGTCGGTTTCCTTGTTCTCATTATATACTGCTTTTCCTTGCTTAGTAGAGAAACAGGAAAAGAGAGGTGGCCCCTTTAAGACTTCAGGCAGGAGGTGTTTAGTCACCCTTACATCAGTTCACTGTTACTTCAGCCTACTATGACATCAGAGAGCAAGCCCCTAAAAGACAGCTACTGGCTTGGGCACTGATCAGTTAGGCTTATCTGGCTAAGCTGCACTGAGAAGACTTGTTTATTCGTAGACATGGTCTTTTTTCTATGTGTATTTGTGGCATTTTACTTTATCCTAAAGAAAATTGCAAAGAGAAAGCAGAAAAGAAGAGCTGAACAACTGAAAAAGAAAAATCTCTAAGCCTGGAGGAAAAATATATGGTTTGTTTTATTTTTTTTTTTATATTTGTAGACCTTTTCAGATGAAATTTAGCCAATTTTCTTCCCTGATGTAATTGTTAGTGCAAGGTTCTCTACCTCCTAAAGGTTGTTTTGAGGATGTTTTCCCACACTATAAGTTCAAATGGGAATTTAAATTTAATCTTTTTGGTTTGACCACTTAATGTATTTCTTACTTGTATTTCTCTTTCAGTAGGCCTTTCTTTATAGATAAATAGGTAGATGCATGGTTAAGTACATAGATACATTAAAGTTACTGGTATATTTAATGATTAACCTGTCATTATTTGCCAATTTCTAGGAGTAGGCCTTAGAACTTTCTTGATGCAATATTAGCATGGAGAGTCAATGTAAGCTAGTATTACATGTAAAATTTCCTTAAAATTGTGACAAATTTTTTATCCCTCTCTTAATCGATATGCAGAGCCACATCTGGAATTCATCTACACCAGTGGCCACTCCTTTAAATGATCCATCTCCTCCAACTCGATTATTGGGAAAAAATTACAAGTAAGCTGTCAGTCTCTTAAGATGGAAGTTAAAGCCTGTAAATACTGAAAAAAAGAGACATAATTTAGAAATAATTTGATTGGGTACTTTTAATTTACGTATTTAGTTTAGTAAGAGATAAAATTACAGAAAGGGACATAGTAGGAAATGATGCTTTAAATTACAAATATCTACATAATTGTATTTCTTCCAGAATTAAAAAAAATAGCTGTTTAACACATTTCCTAAGAAGAAAAATTCAGTTTGAGAAAAATTAACTTGTAAAATTTTAAAATTGTACTTTCATTTATCTGTGTATCATAATTCTCAAATATTCTGAGAATATGTGAAATATTCTCTAACAAAGTCTTAGTTGTAGTGATAAATAGAATAAGATAGTTGTAAATATAAATGAATAATGATTTAGTTCTTTATGAGGATGCTACCATTTATGTCTTATATAAATCTAATGTAAGTCCAAAAGACAACTATTTTCTTGGTACAAAAAAATCATAGCAACCTATTTTTTATACATTTTTATTGTAAAAATACTGTACAGAGGAGTTATAGTTAAATGAGTAAGGTGATGATTACATTTCCTATAGAACATTGTTGCCTCCTCCTTTGTTTTTCCCCTACCATCCCTTCTTTCCCCACCTCCCCAACTACTCCCCCCACCCCACCCCAGCCGAAGTTCTAAAGTTCGTTTTCAACATAGTGTCTTATACATCTCATTGTTAAAATGGGTCAGCCTGTATCCTTATTTAAGCATTTTGTTTTTTCCCTTCCCTTCCCCAAATTAGAAAAGTATATATAAGATGCAGGGCACTGGAATCAAATACGGTGAAAACAAGGTTTATACCATCAGAAAGGAGCATACCAAAGAAGCCAAAAAAAGTACTGCATTGTTGATGGGAATGTAAACTTGTTCACCACTTTGGGAAGCAGTATGGAGGTTCCTCAAAAGACTCCACATAGAGCTCCCCTATGACCCAGCAATCCCACTTTTGGGCATTTACCTAAACAATCACAAACAAGGCTATACTAAAGCTACCAGCACAACTATATTTATCACAGCATTATTTACCATAGCTAAGATAGGGAAGCAACCCAGAAGCCTCTCAGTAGATTAATGGATCAAGAGAGAGAGAGAGAGAGAGAGAGAGAGAGAGAGAGAGATTCTATGTCTCCATCAGAAAGAATGACATTGCCCCATTTGTTAGGAAATGGAAAGACTTGGAAGAAATTAATATTAAGTGAAGTAAGCCAGACCCAAAGAAACATAGGTCCCATGGTTTCCCTTATCTGCAATAACTAGTATATGTCTAGGACAAGCAGAAAAACCCAAAAGCTATGTACGTATGACCATATAAGATGATGTTAAGTGAAATGAACCCCAAGATAGGGACACAAATGGTTTTTTATTTCTTGCTATTGTTTTTAACATATTTATAGCAACCTATTTTATCCTAATGTTTAACCTTGCAGGTTAAGCCTAACAGTCTCAAAGCCTGACTCAGGGCCTGGTAACTCTTAGCATTTTTGCTCAAGGCTATGGCTCTACTACTTGAGCCACTGCCCCACTTCTGTTTTTTTGTGCTTAATTGGAAGTAAAAGCCATTCAGACTGTCCTGCGCAGGCTGGCTTTGAATTGAAATCCTCAGATCTCAGCGTCCTGAGCAGTTATGATTAGAGGTGTGAGCCACCAATGCTCAGCTTGAGTGGTTATTGATTTTTAAGTATTCTAAAATATTTTCTGTTTATTCTTTATTTAAAATAGCATTATGTCTCCTGATCACAAAGACATGAGTATTTACACCAACTCGTATAACTGGGATGGCTCTCCAAGAACAGCTAAACCTGAAGGAAATTGTGGAACCAAGCATTCTTTAACTGTGAACACCAATCCTCTTTTTGTATGTATAGTATAGTTATCCTCACTATAACCAGAGGACAGGCAGCATAATTAATATTAAGTTTATATAGTATATAATACTATATAGTATATAGTACATAGAGTATATATAGAGTAAATACTATACTATACAGACTATAATATATAGATTGGTATTTAGTTAAAGTAAAATATTACTGAATATTAATTTGAACTTTGCTACTATCATATCAAAAATAGAAATATTTTCTTTAATGCAGAGGCAATAGATTGTGCCCTATTTAAGTCAGTTTGGAATAACTGCATTACACATATACCATTTAATATTTATTTAAAACTGTCCAAGTATTTATTTTCTAAAAAAAAATCTTCATATGGTACTATAGTTACAAATGTGTAATGTTAGATAAACATTTATAGAATAACTCATGTCTAATTTTCCAGAATGTAAGTATATTTAAGTAATATAGCTTTTATTAAATATTATTTAATCATATTTGATATTTTAACTTTTCTTGCAGAATGGTCCTGCAACCAGAGCAACAAAATCAACTGGCTATCAGAGAGAGAGAGAATACTTTGGATATCTAGGTTTGGGGGAGCCAGAAGTCCCTTATTGAATGAACTATGCACAGAAGAATCAAAACTATTAAGTTCTGTGTAGAAAAAAAATGTATATTTCCTTTATGTGATCTTGTGATCATTTTAAACATCTTAGAAATAAAAGGGGAAAATGACTATGTTTATGATTTATCTTTATTCTAAATACTTTCTGCATTTATGTCATGTCGTTATTTTCTTTATGTTATATGGGAATTTGTTCGTGAGTTACAGAGAAGCCAAATTTTGAGAGGCTGAGTCATGACTCTATTAGAAAGCTGGTGACTGCGAGCAGACTCCTGTCCCCCCCCCCCAAAAAAAAATTGCAGCATTTTAATACTGTTAAGAAACTGAGACACAAGGGTAGTAAAGAAAGAGCAGAAAAACAATCTTAACAGACCAGATCAATTCTAATGGAGACCTGAGAAGAGTCAGGAGACAGGAGGCATGGCAATGTCCACAGGGGTCAAAGGGCCAAAATAGTATCATGGTTAGGGGGTAGGATAGGGTCACAGGGAGCTCAAGATTTCAAAGAGTCTCGAGTTCATGGTACAGGTACAGGTCTGGCAGGTCTCGGAACCTATTGTCCAAGTATCCACCCTTGCTTCTAGGAATTCAGGTGTCTATCACCTGGGCGTGGGGATAGGGAGGTAGAACATTAACTCTAGAGTTTTCAGAAAGTTCCCATTATCCACCAAGGTGCCCAGATGGTGGCACTTAGACCCAATATCCATATTTCATTTACACCTTAAACTTTTTCCATTCCCCTTCAAGAGCAAAAAACTTCCATTTGCAAACTCTGACCTTACTAGTTCAGTAAAGGTGTCAGATACTTATCTCCAAATGTCAGCATAATTCTTGTTTATTGATATATGTATTTTTATAAAGCATTTACTAAAATTCATGAAAGATTAGTTGCAAATTTCTGTAAAAGACAATACGTACTTTACAGTTATGGGGTAAGTCTAAAGAATTATACCAAATGAATTGAGTTAATTGCACTTGATAAATGCAATTTATTTATAAATTCATTCATGAAAAACATTTTTCCAGCTAATTTCTTTAAAGTGAGCGGTAAAATGGAATAACCATAAGGATAATTTCCTCATATCTTTCCTGTTGTTCTTTTCCCCTTTCTTTAAAAGACACTTTATTATGTGCCAAATAGTTGCTAAGGTACAGAAATGAATCTGAGAGAGTCCATGGAGGTTAGGCTGGCCATAGAAACAGATAAATTTCAATTATTAATTTATATTGTCATAAATGTAATTACAAAAATGCATACAAGAAAAAAGCAAAAGAATAACAGTTCAGAAAGAAGTATAATGGTAGAAAAAGGCCAATTTTAAAGTGATGTCTAGGTTGTTTAAAAAAATACGAGTCAGTTTTATGAGTGAGGGCTGGGAGAGAGTTTTTAAGAATCAGAATGAACAAAAACAGAGATGAAAAAATATGGAGTATGAAGGAACTGGAAATACTGCTTGAGTACAAAAAAGAAGAAAAGAAGACAACCAAATACAAGATCATGAAGAGTCTTACATTCCATGTTAAGGAAATTCAACTCAATCTCATTGGCAATGGGTCTCTGCAATCATCGGTTTTGTTTTGCTATGAACAAATACTTGAGTACTTTATAATGAAAAAAAGATTTATTAATCTCATAGTTCTAGACACTCTAAAACATGGCAACTTCTTCTGGGCTCTGGTGAGCTTTGGAGATCAGAGCAGATAGCATAGCATTATGGTGTGAACATATACAAGGAGAGATCACAACATAATACAAGAATCAAGAGACCTAATAAAGGTTTTACTTGTTTTTTTCTATAAAAATTGTTTCTTGAAAAACTAATTCAATCTATGAGACCAGCATTGATCTCTTCTAAGGATGATCCCCACTGACTTAACTTTCACAAGGCCTTGGCTCTTAAAAGATACTTCCACCTCAATATGATCACATTGGGGTCCAAGCACATGACCCCTGTGGAACACATTTAGACAATGTCAAAACAATAGCAGGCTCTATTGAAAAATTTTACATACTCATAAAATTTATATTTTAGACAGTTTACTCTAAGGTAGTTGTGGCAGACAGATTTAAAGGGGATAATATTAGAAGCAGCGCACTCAGAAGGCAAGTGTGATGAGTCTCATAACTGAACAAGTGAAGAGAAAAACAGAGGAAAGACTGAAAGATTGAAATAGTTTTTGGAAAGTAAATTGGCAGGGGAGGGGCCTTTAAGGTAGCACAGATTGGAGAAAGAATTTTAGTTGGAAGGATATTGGCCATATTCATAAATGTTGATTTCTGACAGGTTAACAGATCACAGAGAAGCTACACAACTAGTAAAAGAATAAAGATCTGGAAGAATAGGAGCAGATTAATGCCAATATGTATCCACTGGGCCACTAAAACCGCCCAGAAATCTGACCATGAATTAGGTCACTCCTCAGTTCCCCACAGTGAATACTTCACACTCTTCATAGTGCTTTGACCCATTCCTATTTACTCCCATTCTCAGAGGACAATGCTACCTTATTACTGAAATTCTCAAGAATATCTTTCTACTCCCTTCTCAGTATGGGGCAACTACCCTTGGCTACAGATGGTTGCTCATACACTATAGCCTCACATCTATGTTCAAGGGTAATGGCAGAGGTATAAATAGGTGAGAGACATATTTACCTCTTCTAGAAAGCTTTCTTGGATGTACCTCTGAGTGACTTTCTAACTGGACAGAACTGATCATATACCCAATCTTTATTGGCAAGATGTTCTAATGTATATGAGGTTTTTAAAAATCATAATCAGAGTTTTCTAGGAGGAAATGAGAAAATGAATGCAGAAAAGGCATCCAGATATATCTGCCATATGCCTCTAATCAAACTCTGATCCATGCAGTAGTTGTGTATTTTTTTCTCTCTCTTATATAAAGGCAAATGAAGATGGGTGGATGGGGATTGACTGTTGTCTGTGAGAAAATACTCATTACCACTTAGTACTCTAGTGTCCATCTGGCTGTGCACTGGTCATATTGGACTTCACACTTTTTCTTTTAGGTACTCTACCTAATAGTTCTCCCTCTCCCTACTATCAGAAATAAGTCCCCTCCACCTACTAATCTCATCAGAAGTATGTCCCTGACATTCAGATACCACTTCTGTAGAAGATGTGGTCATACTAAAAAGATTAAAAAAGGAAAGTTCCAAATTGGGCTAGCTTTAAAAGAGTACCTATGTGGCTGTTGTTTTGTTTTGTTTTTAATTAGAGCTGTTGTTCAGAATAGGAACAGATTTCAGGTTGTTGGAAGGTTTATTAGCTCATACTGAATTTACGTAGGGCTAGGCCTTCATAGGTGAGAAGAATTTGTAGGTTTTTAATACAACACAAGAGGAGTCTTTAGTTGTCTGATATAGGTGAAATTGGGAATGCTGTTTGGATGTTCAGAGTATTGGTTTTTTGATGCTGAGTCTGGATTAAGAACAGAGTTGGGTGGTTAGAGATATCTGTATGTACTGAAGAATTCTCAGGTTATCAGAGGTTTCCATTCTAAGTGCTGACATCAGGACAGAAATATATCTAAGATGAGCAAAGTCATAATCTACATATAGGAAACAATCCAGCACAGTGATTAACAGCCAAAACAACTCTGTAATTGGCTGGCTGCATTGAAATTCCTGCTTCTCCACTTATTATTTGTGGGACATTGGGAAAATCCATTATGCCTTAGATCCGTCTTCCCTACAGTGATGATTATAGAATACACTTCATGGGGTTGTTGTGAGGATTGAATATGATAAGGCATGTGAAGTACATAGCTAGTAAATCATAGCTAATATCTACTTCAACCTAATATAGTAATAATGCTAAAGTGAGTAATAGTTTAATTCGTAAGTACTTTTTGTACTTCAAGGAACAAATTCCATGTTTTAAACTGACAATATATGCTTGCCTATAACCCATCATAGTTGACTTTTCCCCACCTCACTTCCTCTTCCTCTCCTCTCCTCCTCCTTCTTTCTCGTCCTCTTCTTCTTCTTCTTCTTCTTCTTCTTCTTCTCTTTCTCCTCCTCCTCCCCTTACCCCTCCTCCTCCTCCTTCCCTTCTCCTCCTCCCCCCCTCCTCCTCCTCCTTGTTTGGTCTCCTTTTCTGTCTTTGTCATCATTCTTCATTATTATTGTCCTCTCCTTTTTTGATCTTTGTCTTCATCTTCTTCTTCCTCTGTCTCTCTCTGTCTCTGTCTCTCTGTTTCTGTCTTTGTCTGTCTGTCTGTCTGTCTGTCTGTCTGTCTGTCTGTCTCTCTCTCTCTCTCTCTCTCTCTCTCTCTCACACACACACACACACACACACACACACACACACACACCCTCCTTCCTTCTTATGGGACTAAGACAGAATTTCTCTTATCTATGGCCCACTGTGTGCCTTGGATCACAAGAATGTACCACCATGCTCCCCTTCTCTACTTCCTTTCTAATCTTGAGTACTCTTCTTGTATATACCACCAGGACTGCCTGATTTATGAGAGCAAGCCCGTTTGTTGACTCCTATATTTATCTTCTGCTAACAAAGCAATTTTTATTAGTATGAATATAGTAATGGGTTTTATCATGACATTTCCATACAAGCATTTAATATTATTTGATTATATTACTGCTTTCTTTTTAACTGTTTAAAACATATCTTTTATTCTAAAGATACTATACATCCACCTCACCCCAGTTAGAATGGCTATAATCAAGAACTCTAATAACAACAGATGCTGGAGGGGATGTGGCCAGAAGGGAACCATACTGCATTCTTGATGGGAGTGTAAACTTGTTCAACCACTTTGGAAAGCAGTATGGAGGTTCCTCAAAAGACTCCACATAGAGCTCCCCTATGACCAAGCAATACCAAATGATCACAAATAAGGCCATACTAAGGCTACCAGCACAACTAGATTTATTACAGTATTATTTACCATAGCCCTTCAGTAGATGAATGGATCAAGAAAATATACAGGTGGACCCATTGCAACAATGAGATGTACAAGATGTTATGTTGATTCCTACTTTGGTGCAGGGGAAGGGATGGAGCGGGGAAGATGGGAAGGGGAAACAAAGGAGGAGGCAACAGTGCTTGATAAGAAATGTACTCATCACCTTGTTCATGTAATTGTAATCCCTCTGTACGGTATTTTCACAATAAAAAAAAAGAAAATGTGGTATATAAGCCAGGCCCAAAGAAACATAGGTGTCATGGTTTCCCTTATTTGCAATAACTAGTACATGTGTAGGACAAGCAGAAAAGGCCAAAAGCTATGTACATATGCCATATAAGATGATGTTAAGCAAAATGAGCCCCAAGATAGGGATACAAATACCTTTTCCTTTCTTCATATTGTTTCTAACATATTTATAATGAACCATGTGATTTTTTTTTGTTTCTTTGTATGTTCCTCCCCCATGGTATAAACACTATTTTCACTGTATTTGATGTTGGTGTCCTGCTTCTTGTATATACACTTCTCTAATTCGGGGACGGGAAGGGAAAAAACAAAATGCTTAAATAAGGATACAGGTCGGCCCATTGTAACAATGAAGTGTACAAAACACTATGTTGAAAATGAACTTTACAACTTTAGGGGGGGTAGTGGGAGGGAAGGAATGGCAGGGGGAAAACAAAGAAAGAGGCAACAATGCTCAATAGGAAATGTACTCATTACCTTGCTCATGTAACTATAACCCCTCTGTACAGCATTTTTACAATAAAACGTACAAAAAAGATACTGTACAGTCACATGAGTAAGGTAATTAATACATTTCCTTTTGAGCATTGTTACCCCTTCCTTTGTTTTTCCCCTTCCCTCCCCAACTACTCTCTCCCCTTCCCTAAGTTATAAAGTTGGTTTTCAACATAATGTCTTGTACGTCTCTTTGTCTAATCTCCCCTTCCGCCTACTTCTCCCTGCCAAGTAGCTCTCCCTTTACTTTCATGACTTTGTTTTATTATTTTGCTTTGTTTTCCTTAGCTTCAACAATAAGATAGTGTAAATGACTCTTTCTTTGTGATACTGGCTTATTCCACTCATTGACATGATTTCCAGTTCTTTACATTTTTTCCAGTAAAAAACATAATTTAATTGCTCTTAACATTGAGTACAACTCCAGTGTATAGATAACATTTTCTTTAATCATTTATCAGCTGATAGACACCTAGGTGAATTCTTGAGTTTGGCTTTTTGAATAGTGCTACAGAAAACATGCAAGTATCTATATTGTATGCTCACTTACAGCATGCATTACATACTTTTGGATATATGCCCAAGAGTATTAATGCAGGACCATGTGGTAGTTATGTTTCTGTTATTTTAGGGAAGCTCCATACAAATTCTCATAGTAGCTGCCCTAGCTTATATTCTATCAACAGCGTATGAGTGTTCCCTTTCTCCAAATTTTCACTAACATTTGTTGTTTGATTGTTTAATGATGGTTTTTCTTACAAGGTTGAGATGGATTTTCAGTTCAATGCTTTGATTTGTATTTATTTTATGCCTAAGATGTTGACCCGTGTGTGTGTGTGTGTGTGTGTGTGTGTGTGTGTGTGTGTGTGTGTGTGTGTGTGTGTGTGCTGGTCCTGGCACTTGAACTCCAGGCCTGGGTACAGGCCTTTAGCTTTTTTTGCTCAAGGATAACACTACTACTCGAGAAATGCCTCTACTTCTGGATTTTTTTTTACTTTTAATTGGAGATGAGTCTCACAGACTTTCCTGACTGAGTTGAGATTGAGATTCTCAGATCTCAACTTCCTGAATAGCTAAGATTACAGCTGTGAGCCACCAGACCTGGGCTGATGTTGGCCATTTTTGCATATAGTTATTAGCCATTCATAATTTTTTAAAAAAGAACTGTTTATTTACCCATTTATTAATTGCATTGTTCTTTCAGTGCTTAATTTTTGGAGCTTTTTATGTATTCTAAATATTAATCTTTTATCCAGCTTCAATTGCTCAAGAAATAATAGCAAGAATCCACAAATGGGGTTCTATCAAATTAATAGTTTCTGCATATTAAGTGAAATAATTCTTAGAGTCAAGTGACAACTTAACAGAATGGGAGAAAATCTTACAGAATGCTTGCACATTCTAATTCACATTAGTTTTCTAAGCAGAAGCCTTTAGCTAAGATTAAGTTGTACATAATAGTTATCATAGCAATGTCCTTGAAATAGCTAAAACTTTATCAACTTGTACACAAAGTTATTCATGATGATTTCTGAAAAAAATATTCTTCCCTTGTTGGCTATTCAGTTCAGAGGAAAATTTTCACTATCCTTAGGCATTTTATCTTAGTAGATGTTTTTAATACATTATATATTGTGTTATGAAAAGATCCAGTAGTGTATGTTTAACATTAGTGCTTTCACCTCATCTGTTTAAGATATTATCGTAGTAAAAACCACTTTATATTAGAAATTATCCCATTTCTTTGCCCATAAAGTATTTGTTGCTGACAATTGTAATTTAGAGAGTAGATAGGTAAGTGCCTTGCTGGGAATTTTACTAAGCAAGAAGGATACTTTAAGTAAGGAAGAAAAGATAACTTATGAGAGATCAGCTAAGGCCTAGAGAATCAGGCACATGTTACAGGACTACAGAGAAAGAAGAGATCAAGTTCACAGTTTCCTTCTACATAATATATATTGTTTTTCACTTCCCATCCAGTATGTTGTATAACCCAAATTTTGAAGAATGAATCAAAATAGGGAGTTTACATATTTCATGGGATTGTGATGGTGCTTAAATTAGATAAGGTATGTAACTTACTTAAAAATGGTGCCATGGGAATGGCAAGTTACTAAGTAGGCAATAATAAAACAATGAAACCTGTTAAAAAGATAAAGATAGTGTGAATAAAACTTTTGCTCAAATATCCAGTAAATTGGTTAGATTTAGGGGAAAATATGTCCATAGTTATTAAGACTATAAGACCTATACCTGATCTTATTTCTAGAAAGAAAACATTCTTTCAGCAAGAATTTTCTATTGAGATATATAACAAGATAGTTCATATTTTTATGCTATGACAAAACTGCATGCAGTTTTATAGAAAGTTTTTCTAAGTGAATTTGAAAATTGTGGAACTTTCCACATTTGTAAAGAAATCTAAGTCTGTTTTGTTGTTTAAATTTTTTTAATTTAGAAGTCCTGGTAACCTTATCAGGCCTTACATTGCATGTGGAGCCAGAAAATTAATAGAGTTGGGGTGCCCAAATAAAAGACTAAACCTCTGTGTTAATTGGAAGCTTGCAGTTCTGTTTAGCATTTAGGAAAACTGACGGTTGTCCATAACAACTAACTTTTCAAACACGTTGACTAGATGAACATTTCAGATGGATATTCTACATTTTAAAATTTTACTATCTTAAGTATATTTAAATTCAGCAATAATCTATGTATATTAAACATTTAAACATTTCATAATTATAATGAAGTATTATACTATATGTTAAATTACTTTCATGCCCAGGGCTTCTTGTCATAACACTGCTATTCACTGGCACATTCTTTACTGATACTGAGAAACTCCCTTGATAGCTATAACAGGCTAGGATTTCAATGTTCTGAGTCTTAGCATAACAAATACAATCAGGTTTGTCACTATGTTTACTTTTATTTTTAATCCATTAACATTTGAAAAACCATGTGTTCAAACCTAGAGGAAAAATATATTCTTCAGTATAGAAATGAAGAGGCCAGTGTGCACTTTCTTTCCTCTTCTTTTCTTTTTGTGCTGGTACTGAAGTTTGGACTCAGGGCCTCAGCCTCAGGGCTGTCCCTTAGCCTTTCCTGCTCAAGGTTGGCACTCTACCACTTGAGCCATAGCTCCACTTCCACATTTTTGCTGGTTAATCGGAAATAAGTTTCATGGACTTTCTTGTCCATACTGGCTTCAAATCTAAGCCACCCAAATAGCTAGGATTACAAGCATGAGCCACCAGTGCCTGGCGCCAGTGTATACTTTTTATGACTCTGAATCTATAAGTTGAATGTATACACACATCGTAGTTGGGAGCATACTGATTTTTGTTTTCAGATTATAAAATGAAAATGAGTTGTTCTTTATAGAAATAATAGCGCTGGAAGAAGAAGAAAGAAGGAAGGAAACAGGGAGAGATGGAGAGAAGGTAAAAATGAAGTGTGCTTTATGGAAATAATACCGTTAGGGGAGAGAAACTGAAGAATAGAAAGAGGGAAGAAGGAAAAGAAGAAGGTGGGAATAAAGGAAAAAAAGAAGAATGTGTTCTGTCATTCATAGACTCTTATTTTATTTTATTTTATTTTAATTAATTAATTTATTTTTGTGCTGGTTCTGGCCTAGGTGCTATCCTTTAGCCTTTTCGCTCAAAGCTGGTGATTTACCATCTGAGACACAGCTACACTTCCAGCTTTTTGCTGGTTAACTGGAGAAACGACTCACAGATTTTCCTGCCCAGGATGACTTCAAAGCATTATACTAGATCTTAGCTTCCTGAGTAGCTAGGATTACAGATGTGACCCATTGGCCCTACACTGTTTTATAAGAAAAATTGTGTTCTTCAATCTTAATGTAAATTTTATTATAATGTTAAATAGGAACAAAAGTAGAGAAATATCTGGCTTATGATACATACAGAAGCCAAACAATAGCAAAACTAATAAATTAACAACATTAATCAAATGGTATATTTTTTTGTTTTGCTGAAATTAAATTGCAGCTTACCACATGAATAAGACTGCAATACTATACTGAATGTGGCTTGCCCTATTATATTCAATGGGATGACTCATTCCCCCCACCACTCTAGCTACCAAGAAACTGTATTATGTACAGTATACATGATAGAACCTTATAATTTACTGATGAAGTCTGATTCTTTTATTTCAGATCCTTCCAGAAAATTAAAATAGTCTGATCTGGTGTCAATGTGCTTGTATACCCAAATTCAAATGTGAATGTTGATTTTGTATAACAGTATTCAATTATAAGGTGGTCTTCTAGGTGGCCTAGAATATGCTTCTGTTCATTTATTTTACATTATCTTCCTGGGAGTTGCCTAGGTTACAGTGACAGCAAGAAGAAGAATTGGGTTTTCACGGACAAGACTCAGATTAAAGTGAGTATGACAAACTGTGACTCCAGAGTCATATGAGGAAAAAGAGACAGCAACATTTAGGTTTCTAAATGCCATAGAAATCTACAATTAGTTGGCAAAGATTAATGGGGGGAGAAAGAATAGGAAGGGAGTGGATAAGCTACAAAACAATGTAAGCTATAAACTATAGTTTACAGCACCTAATTAATATTATTGGACTTAGAGCTAATATGAACTGCACAAACAGGAAAACATGAATCAAAAACACTTATTATGTTAAAAATAGCATAAACAATCATGCTTAATAGTTCTTTCATCTAGCAGTCACTTTCTTCCTTTAAATAACTATTAACCACAACTGGATGCTGGTGGCTCACACCTGTAATCCTAGCTATTCAGAAGGCTGGGATATGAAGATCACAGTTCAAAGCCAGCCTGAGCAGAAAAGTCCATTAACTACCACCTCCAATTAATGACTAAAAAGCAGAAGTGGAGTTGTAGCTCAAGGGGAAGAATATCATCCTTGAGTGAAAAAGCTCAAAGACAGCACCCAGACCTTGAGTTCAAGCCCCAAGACAGGTATCAAAAGTAAGTAAATGAATAAATAAATAAAATATTAACTAGAGGACCTGTGTGGTGTGTGTGTGTGTGTGTGTGTGTGTGTGTGTGTGTGTGTGTGTGTGTGTGTGTGTGTATGAGATGATATTCTCCATTGCTGCCCCTCTAGGGTTTTTCCAGCTGCCCCTGTACCTGGGTGTCATTCAAGAGTTATATGGGAACTGGAACTGATAGCAGTGTTTAAGCATAGGAATGAGATAATCTTTTCTGTATGTCTGCTGGTACTGGGGCACTGTAGAATTCCCCCATTCCTAATTCATATTCACACCTTTTTTTTACTTGCATTGTTTTCACAGTCTGCTAACTAGTTTTTCTCTGTCCATTTAATCACTAAACCCTGAAAGAAAAAACACAAGTCATCAAATCAGGAAAACATCTCAAATTAAATCTATCTGCTGGGTGCCAGGGGCTCACACCTGTAATCCTAGCTACTCAGGAGGATGAGATCTGAGGATTGCATTTTGAAGCCAGACTGGGCAGCAAACTCTGTGTAACTATTATGTCCAATTAAACAGCAAAAATAAAAAAGCCAAAAGTAGACCTGTGGCTCAAGTGGTAGAGTGCTGGCCTTAAGCAAAACAGCTCAGGGACAGCATGTAGGCCCTGAGTTCAAGCCCCAGGACAGGCACACACGCGCACACACACACACACACACACACATACACACACACGCACACACAAAACACACACACACACACACACACACAATTACCTACCACAATGTACCTTTAACAAAATTGATTCACATAAAACAATACCCACATCTTTTTCTTCTTACTTTTAGTAGTGTTTCATTGAAATTGACAGAGGTAAAAGAGTTAAGTATTACTTGGAAGGTTTTGCTATCCAGAAACATGTCATGCCTATGCTCATAAAATTACATCTCTTCATCTAGAAAGGAAGATAAATGTAAATTAAATCACAGTTTTGTGGAGTAGATATGTTATCACAGTCGAAACCAGGATTGCTACTGCCTGTTTTATCTTTTTTGTTTGTTTTTGGTGCTGGGACTGGAGCTTGAACTCAGGGCTTGGGCACTGTATGTTACTTAGCTATTTTTTTGTTTAATGCAGGCACTCTACAAGTTAAAGAGCTGTAGTTACGCTTCCAGCTTTAAAAAGGTTAGTTAATTTTTAAAAAGCATATTTAAGTAGTTGTACAAAGGAGTTTAAAGTCTGTCTTTTTGGGGGGAGGGCATTTAATTGTAGATAAGAGTCTCATGGACGTTGCTGTCTGGGCTGGATTCAAACTGTGATGTTCAGATCTTAGCCTCTTGAGTAACTAGCATTACAGGGATGAGCCATGGACACTTAGCCTTGTTTTGTTCTTTAACTGAAATTAAAATTTTTAAATAGTTGAAAAAGCTCAAGGATTATTTTTCATGACATACTAAAACAACATTGAAATATTTGTATTCTGCTGGATGGTCTTTTGTGTAGATAGTGTGTGTGGCTGCTTTGGGCTACAATAATATTACAAGAAAGACTTTTTAAATCTCAAAAATATTTTAGAAGGGTAGTGATGTAGCTCATTGGTAGAACTCTTGCCAGCTTTCAGGAGGCCCTGGGTGTGATTTACAAAATTGAAATATATTATACCTGGCCTTTCACAGACAATGTTTAACCTGCTAGTGTCTGTTAGGAGCTTCATAATCTTTCACATTGTTCCTTCTACAATTTTTGTCAAATCATCTAGTGGCAAAATTACAGAGAACTGGAGAATTTATATATATATATATATATATGTATATGTGTGTGTGTCTTAGTTGTAAACATTCTAATTATTTGCACAAAAGTAATGAGTTTATTGTATTTCAAAGGAATCACACATTACTTCTTTTTAAATCATATTATAGTCTCCAAAGATCATACTTTGAATGAGAGTTCCTTGCACATAAGGCACTTTCTAAATGAAATCTAGCTCCCACCTCACTTTCTGTTACATTTGGCCACTTGCTCCTTCACATGCACTGAGTGTCTCAGTGTTCTTCTATCTCATACAGTGGAATGTGACACATTCAAGATTTAGTGCTGGCTACATTTAGATCCATCGTCTACCTTAGTCCTTCATATTTCGTTCACTTCACTTTCTTCATCAAATTGTGCACAATTACAAAATCCAAAAGGAATGAAAAGAGGGTGAGAGGCAAATTGCAAAACATGTAACGATATTATTGGTGAAGAAGCATACTTCCTATCCCGGTGATCAGAGCAGTTTGTCATATATGTGTGTGTGTGTGTGTGTGTGTGTGTGTGTGTGTGCGCGCGCGCGTGTGTGTATGTGTATGTGTGTGTGTGTGTGTATGTATATCTAACATTTATTAGAGGTTCAGCTAGTGGTCACTCTCTGTCATTAATTTCCCCTCCTCCCCCTTTTCATCTCCCATGGGAAACCTGGAAAACAGAAAATCTCCCACGGAAACTCCTCCGGGGCGTCCCAGGATCTGGGCTTGCGCACTTGAACTCCAACGGCGCAGCGGCCCCGGCTGTAAGTCCCGCGGGGTCTAGCAAGCACAAACCCAGCGCGGGCTGCACAGTCGGAGGCTGACGCGCCTGCGCGCGCTCCCCTTTAGGCCCCCTACCCTGCCGCAAGGGTAGCGTGACGTAATGCAGCCTCAGCAGACAGTCGGGATATAAAGGAGGACGAGGCGGCGCGCCTCCTAGACGCAGAGTAGCTTGTGATTGGCTCAGGCTGCGGAACCTCGGAAACCCGAATGCGAGGACCTTACAGCTGCCGCCCCCCGCAGCCAGGCAGAGCGCGGTCCTAGTCTGACTGGCGGCGGCGACAGAGGCGGCCCTGGAGGCAGCGGGGAGTGACAGGTAAGGAGACTCTGAGAGAGAAACTCGAGAGACCTGCGTCCGTCGCCCTCAGATTCTCCTGTGAGGAGAGGAGAGACTCACAGGCAGCATTTAGGGGAGGGCGTAAGGGAACAATGGAAGTGGCGTCTAGTCCCTAAGCTTTCCCTTACCCTCTGGCGGGCGGACAGGTTTCCGCCTCAGTTACCAGCGAAAGGACAGCAATGGAGGAAAGTGAGGGCTTTCCCCCTTCGCCAACCTCTGCTTCCCCTAAAGCTCGACTCAAGGAAGCAGAGCCGTCGTGGAGGCCGTCGGTGGTTTGAGGGTGACAGGAAAATGGCGGAAAACAAAACGATGAAGCGAAGAATGCGGCGTCCCCCTTGGCATTTTCTCTCAGTGACTCCCCATATTCCTTTCCCTCGAGCCCTCACCCCCTCAGCAGGTCGCCTCTTTTTCCTCCCCGCCCCCCGGCCAGGCGACTGGTAACGTTTGCCATGCACGAGGGGTGGTGGCGTTGGAGAGAGGAAGTGGCAGCACGGAATCGGGCATTTTAGGGAATCGGGGAGTTGGGAGCCGTCAGAGGCTGGGTGGGAGGGGGAGAAGAGGAGGAGGAGGGGGTGCTGTGTGCGGCAGCTGTCGCCTCCACTAAAACACCACCATTTTGGTTCCCAGCCGTCTCCCACGTAGCGGGGCAGAGCGAGCGGGAGGAGCTGAGGGGCTGGGCTGCACAGCGCGTGGGTAGCAGCGGTGGCGACCGCTGCACCAAGTGAGAGGAGGGAGGAGGAGGACGACGACGAGGAAGGGTATTCTTGTCTGTTGCGTGTCTTTTCCACTGCCAAGGGTCGCTGGATCCGTTAGGAGCTAGTCAGATGGGTCATCCTGAGAGGGCACGTGTGTGCGTGCTGTTGGCGATGATTGCAACTTGGCATGGTCGTGGGAAAGGGAGACTTCTGCGGGAACAGGGCTGCGTCCAAAGCTGCAATACTGCTACTTGCCAGGGCTCCTTTGTCTCCCTATCTCTGCAAATACTACTTTCGCATTCTCTTCCTCTGCCTCCTTTCCATTTCCTTCCTACCTTTCACCTTGTTGACATCACTGAAAATCTTGTTGTTTCGATGAGCTTTTCAGAGGAGACAGATGAGGGTAAAAAATAGATGTTTTTTGTGTGATTTCTCTCTTCCCTTCACTCCCTGTCCCCCCGCCCCCGCGCATTGATGGAAACATGTTTACTTGAAATGGACTTGATAGGTTACCTATTCAATAACGATGTAATATACTCTTTAGAAGTCTTAGAAGCTTAGCTACCTATTGGTTATTAAATACTTAACAGATTCATATGCTCTTACCTCGTTTATTATTAATATTATAATGTAGCTTCCTATATGAAAAAAGTGCTTCTCTCTATTTTACATGCATACGTTGCAATACTTTCCCCAATACATGTACTTTGCCTTAAAATTTTTATACTTAACGTGCTAGGAAGGATTTTTTTTTTCTGTATGGATTTGCCGTTGATTCCTTTTGACATTCTTAAATAAAGTGTTAGTGATTTTTTACAGTAAGATTTGGATTTGGTTTAATGAAGTGGTCAAATGCAGTAACATTGCTTATATCATAGATTTACCACCACCACCACCCACACTCCGGTATCTCCTTGCTTACTTTAAAGATAAACACAGATCTGAACATATGAAGCCTTTCCAGCCTCATCCTACAAGTTGAAGTGTTAACACTCTTAAGTTGTATAAGAGATTTGCTAGCAAAATGTCTTAAATATCTCTAATTTTGACTGTATTTTTACAATAGGTAAACAGAACATTTTCCCAAAGAAAATGGCATAATTTGGGAGGAAAAATAAATTTCTGCAGCTTTTTACTTTACAATATTTAAGAAAATCTACAATTTCTTCAAGCTGTTCATAAAGGTGATTAACAAATTAATGTCTTATTTAATATTGTAAAAAATAAGCTTTTAAAATATTTATAATTGTTCCATTGCTAATGTGGTTAAAGGAAGCTAGTGACCAAGTTGAAGTTCAAAACATACATTGTTTTAAGTTAAAAATGAGTCATTCTGGCTTTTTAATGTATCTATTTGAACATACACGTTATTTACTGTGAACTCTCTTGGCTTCTTTCTTGACTTCATTTTCTGTAATAGTAGGACAGCGTACAGTCTGGTATTTGGGAAAATAAAAAGATAAAATACAACTAAGAATTTTAAAAACTAACCTTGCTCCCATAAATGCTTGGGGTGCTTTCAAACATACAATGGCACCCATCTAGGCAGAATTTATACAGACCTGCACAATTCAAATGTTTATAAACAGTGCTGACAAATTCTTCTTGTATACCAAGAGAACTTTCTTATATGGCAGCTTTCTTTCTTTTTTGATGCCACTACTGGGACTTGAACTCAGGTCCTGGATACTGCCTCTTAGGTTTTCATTCAAGGCTGGTGTTCTACTACTTGAGCCACAATTCTACTTCCAGCTTTTTAACAGTCAATTGGAGTTATGAGTCTCACAGACTTTTCCTGCTCTGGTTGGCTTCAGACCCAACTTTCTGAATAGCTGGGATTACAGGTGTGAGCCACCAGTGCATGCCTATATGGCAACTTTCTCAAAGGTTTAATAAGGATGTAATCTCATCTTTTGTTCAGTAAAGGCCCTTATTAAATATGTCTAAGAATAGCCTTATAGAATTGATGTATTTTGTGGTTGATTTACTTATAATTCTTACAATTGATGGGAAATGCAGATATATAAGTAATATACTGAGAGAAGGCATCTGGCTTTATGTTCCATAGAATCTTAAATATTTGATCTTGAGTATAGGAAATGAAACTATTAAGCCTTTTGCTTTTGAACTTGTCATGAGGCTAGCATGATTTAACTAATCACTATTGAAAATAATCAGTTATATGATTATAAGTGACTGATATGCTGAGAGAAACAAGTTGCTAAATGTTTATATGTGATTGATCTTATCTTTACCATATTTAGGAAGCAGTCATGTTTCATGAGTCCTCAAAACTGTGAAACAGGAGAATGTAGTAGAGTGAGGCCAGAAGTCCTTACTGGTTCAAAGAACTCCGGGGAAACTGGGATAAAACATTTTACATTATAAGTAGAATCCCAAGAGCCAAAGGTGAATACAAGTTTATCTGCAGAGCTCCGCTGCAGGGCTGATCTGGGTCTGGAAGAAATGGATGAGAGCCACTGGATGAAAGTCACTAATACTAGACATCTGAGTCCTCTAGTAATGTATAAATATCCCAACTATTTTCTGTTGTCATCTGTTCTTTTCCTTCTTTTCTAACTGCAACCTCAATGCTGCAGTTTTGTTCTCTTGCTTGTTTCTATCACTTCTCAATAGCTCATCATCCTAACCATTTTCCATTATCTTTGCTTTATTTACTTCCACCTTCCCTACTTTTATTTATGGTTGTCACATACAGCATCTAATCAAGGTTTTTTTTGGGGGGGGGGAGGTTGTTGGTTTGTTTATTTCTTTTGTAATGAGCTTTGCATACCTGGTTGAGAGGCATATTTTCTATTGCATTTTTATCAAAACAAAGGATTGGAGCTAAATGTATATGAACTATTTTAAAACCATTCTTTTTACAGATATTTGTGAATGAACATTGCTAAGTATGGATTCAGGTGTTGGAAGTCTTGGATTGCACACAGCAGACTCTAGAATGGCCCATACCATGATTATGCAAGATTTTGGTAAAGCATTTTCTTTGTTGTATTTCTTTTTTTCAAAAAATAAAAGTAAAACCATACTAAAAATCAAAAATAAATTAAGGAAGGTAAATTGTAAGAAATACTACTTTTACTGTAAACATTTTTAGAGCTTACTTTATTCAAACAAATCTACATGCCAGTAGTCTTAAAATAATTCTTGCAATCTATGTGAAGGCTAAACTAAAGAAACCTAGAATACACAGGTAATATGTTTCAGGAAAATAAAAATTCAATTCATTTCTAAGTAAGTGCATATTTAGATCACACATTCTGATAGTGTATATCAGATCCCACATGTAGGAAATGTTAATTTTGCCTTCTAAAATACATTTTAAGTTGCTTTTATTAATAAACCTGAAAAAGGAAATGGTTTCATCAATTCAAAGAAGTAAGATGCTTATAAACTGATAGAGGCAAAATCATACATTTGGTAATTATAATTTGATCTTACCAGAAAATTGTCAATTACATACTTGTGTGTGTGTGTGTGTGTGTGTGTGTGTCCTAATACTGGGTCTTGAACTCAGGGACTTGCTGTTACTTTGGTTTATTGGCTCAAGGTGAGTGGTATACCACTTGAACCACGCTTCCACTTCTGGCAAAAAGCCACAAAAAAAGCTGGATCACTAGAGGTGAGTCTCATGGACTTTTCTGCCTGGCCTGCCTTTGAACTGCAATCCTCAAATCCCAGGTTTAATTAAATTTGTATTATATCTTAATATTTTATTTCCTTTTGGTTTGTATTGAAATGATACATATTTCATGAAGTGCAAGTGTCAAGTCTAAACTTGCCAAGGGGACTTTTGGAAATTTTGGTTCTGGTAACTTAGATTTCTTGTAAGGCAGTCTTTTGTGCTTAATTTACTATATATACATTTTTCTTTTGTGCTGGTCCTATGGCTTGACCTTAGGTCCCGAGTGCTGTCCTTGAGCTTCTTTTGCCCAATGCTAATAGTCTTCCACTTGAGCCACAGATTTTGTCATAGTTTGTTGGAGTCTCATGGATTTTCTTACCTGGGCTGGCTTAGAACCATGATCTTCAAATCTCGGCCTTCTGAGTAGCACCCAAACAATTTATCCAATTTTTAGAATTTCATTAGAAGATTGATGCATTCTTTTTGAGTTTCTGTTAGTCTGAAAACTTAGATATTGTAATTTCATAAATTATTTGTGAAATACAGACAAAGGTAGAGAATGGTATGGCTAAAACATTAATTTAGAATTTCTTAAATCAATTTATTTTGAGGATAATTGATATTAAATGCTTAAGTTGTGTTTTATATAACAATTTTGTTGGTATCTTAGTATAATAATTGGCCTTGGGGTTTGTGACAAGATTTTAATAGGTGTTTAAGAGTTTTATGTTGTGAAAGTCATGTTATTTTGGAACCTAAATAGCAATATAGCCCTATCGCGGACCAGGACAGACCACTGTTGAGAAAAACAAATGTTATGCTATCATTTTGGTGAGGTTCTACATACTGAAATGGGAAATACTTGTAATCAAGACTAATATTACCTGTTTTTTTCACTGATCTTATTTTTAAAATATTTCTTTCTTATTTATAATTCCCTAGATTAGTGAAACCAAATGATATTTTGGTGCTGTTAACTGACTAAAATATAAATGAGTTTCTAGGCCATAGACTTTTCCTGTGGTGCAGTCAGCTGAACCTTGTGCCTTGTGCATGGCAGTCTTGTTCCCTCAAGCTATTTTCTAGTAATGTCCCAGTTGGTTAATCTTATAAATCTCTATTAATCCAGCCTCCTCCTAGACAAGTGGAAAAAAGTCAGTCTAGAATCAAATAGTTTTTTAAATTCCCACTTTGAACCTTGGTCAAGTTTATTTAACCTCTAAACTATAGTTTCTCCTATTTAAAATGAGGATGATAACACTTAACCTATATAGTTGTATTGAAAATTAAATGTATATGTCTATATGTCTATATATATGTACACATTGGAAGACAGAATTTGAAATTCCTCATGAAGAAAGTCTAGCTCATATGGTATTTATAGGGCAGGTGTATTTAAATCCTGCTCAAGGAAAACATTAAAGATTTGTTTCTGTTGCAGTTTTCCTATTGTCAGACTAACTCTTAGTCTAAAATAAGTTGAAATATGGTTTGGGATATAGTTACTCTTTTTTTTGTCGGCCGTGGGGCTTGAATTCTGGGCCTGGGCCCTGTCCTTCAGCTCTTCAGCTCAAGGCTAGCACTCTACCACTCAAGCCACAGTGCCACTTCAGGTTTTTTCTGTTTATGTAGATATGTAGAGCTGAGGAATTGAACCCATGGCCTCATGCATGTGAGGCAAATGCTCTACCACTGAGCCACTTTCCCAGTAGTTTACTCTTATCACTTAAATAAGGTCAGGGACTTTCATGTTTATAATTTATTCTATAATATATATTTCATTAATTTGTTGATTTTTGTGTTCTTTTGAGTTTTTTTTTTTTGTAATTTGAAGTACTCATAGACTCTCAGAAAGTAGGAAAAGTAGCACATAGAGCACATACTTACTCATATTCCTTCAACGGTGGCATCGTATGTAACTAGCACAATATTTAAACCAGATAATTAACATTGGTACTGTTAAGTAAAACTACAGACACAGTTTTCACCAGTTTTGATATATGTTTATGCGTGTGTGTATGTGTGTGTATGTGTAATTGTAAGAGAGGTAGGGGAAGTGGGTGTGCACTCAAGAAAACACCACCACAATGAAGATAAAGAATTGTTGCATTGACACATTTATCCTATTGTTGAATACTCATACATACCTTCACCTGTGATAATAACTATTCTGTTCTTCATCTCTAGTTTTATCACCTTGAGAATGTTATATAAATGATTTCATTTATACATTAAACAGCATCACATTCATTGATGATTGACTCTGCACTCAGCATGATTTTATGATTCAATGAGATTGAATATATCAATACTTTGTTCTTTTATTGCTGAATATTATTCCATGTAAGGACATGCTACGGTTGGCTTACCCTTCCATTCATCTGTTGAGACATTTGTTTCCAGGTTTTCTATTATAAGTAAAAGCTACTATAAGATCTTAGAGATATTTGTGTATAGCTTTGTTTAAACACGTTTTTAAGTTTCCTGAGGAAAAGTACTGTGGATTGCAATGGATCAGTTTTGTATAGTAAGTGATTTTAAGTTTTGTAAGAAACTGACAAGCTGTTTTGCTGACTGGCTGTTGCCATTTTACATTACAATTGAGAACACAGAAGACATCATTCCAGGTTCTCTCCACATCCTCATCACCTTGATTTTTTAAAATTTTTGTTATTTCAATTGGAGTGTAGTGATGTCTTATTATGCCTTTTGTTTTACTTAACGTAAGACAAATTATTTTTAATGTCTTAATTTAGATTTTTCTTTTGCTCACTTCTACTCTACTTCCTAGTTAGTGATATATTTTTTATTTCAGCTAACTATTCAGCAGTGCTCTTAAAATTATATATTTGATATGGGCTAATTTATATTTAAGAAATATTTAAGAGCACTTGTCACATTAAAAGTAAAACTTTTAATTAATAAAATAACTTTACCTTTTTTTGGATAATTGTTTGTATTATAGTGGCTGGAATGGCTGGCACTGCACATATCGATGGAGACCATATTGTTGTGTCAGTTCCTGAAGCTGTATTAGTTTCTGATGTCGTCACAGATGATGGGATAACTCTTGACCATGGCCTTGCAGCTGAAGTTGTCCATGGGCCCGATATCATTACAGAGACCGATGTAGTAACTGAAGGTGTCATTGTTCCTGAAGCTGTGCTTGAAGCAGATGTTGCCATGGAAGAAGATTTAGAGGAAGATGATGGGGACCACATCTTGACTTCTGAATTAATTGCAGAAACTGTTAGGGTACCTGAGCAGGTTTTTGTGGCTGATCTTGTTACTGGTCCTGATGGACACCTGGAACATGTGGTTCAAGATTGTGTTTCAGGAGTTGACTCTCCCACAATGGTATCAGAGGAGGTTCTTGTCACCAATTCAGATACGGAAACTGTGATTCAGGCAGCTGGTGGTGTTCCTGGTTCTACAGTTACCATAAAAACCGAAGATGATGATGATGATGACAATGACATCGATGTTGATGTCAAGAGCACTTCTGAAGACTACTTAATGATATCTCGTAAGTGAAGTATAAAGTGCTTAATTACTTGGGATATTAATTTATCTAATATGGAAAGGTAATCTAAGATGGAGGATATAGTCAATAAAAACTATAGAGCTAGTCTTGAAAAAGAATTGTTTCAAAGATAATTTGTATTGAGATGCTTTTTTGAGTTTACTCATGTTAATTTTCCCAAAACAGCATAATAGGCAATTTATTAATCTCAGAATTGAAATAGATTTGGAAAGTTCAACATGAATATTAACTGCTGCAGCTTTTTAAATACACACACACACACACACACACACACACACACACACACACACACACACACACACACACACACACACACACACGCTCTTCTCTTAGCTTTTTCATTCAGAGCTGGGGCTCTACCACTTTGAGACACATCTCTAAACTTTTTGCTGGTTAATTGGAGATAGGAGTCTTAATAGTATTTTCTGCCTGGAGTGGTTTTGAACCATGTTCATCAGACCTCAGCCTCCTGAGTAGCTAGGATTACAGATGTGAGACACCAGCTCCTGGTTTCTGCTTTCTTTTCTTTTTTTTTTCCTTAGTTTTTCCTTCTTTTTTCTTTTTCCTTTTTTAACATGGCAAGCCCTGGAATAGTCACCTCACTTTGCATAAGGATTTAACCATAATGTGTTTTTTTTAAAAGTTAAAATGAATTTTTCCATACTTGAAACAAACAAAGTCAGTTCATGTTTTGCAGTTTCCTCAGGTTTATATTGTTTTACTGTGTGTGTGTGTGCATGTGTGTGTGAGTGTGTGTATGTGTGTGTATGTAGTATGTACAACTATTTAACAATTTATTTCAAACTGCTTTGTGAGTCTTTTAAAGCATTTTACCTAAAGGAAAGAAGACAAAAATATTTTGTTCTCATTTTAATTCATAGGTTTTTCAGAGTATCAATGATAATAAGTATCTCATGATATGTTATTGGTGAAACATTTTTAAAAAGCAAATCGACTCTTTGTATGAAGACGTGATTTTTTTTTCCAGGCAAAATTATTGTGCTTTTCCTTTTAAAATACAGAAATTATTGACTGGAAAGGGAATTGCCAAAAAAGATGTGTGTGTGTGTGTATACAAAGTTATTGTGTGCTGTATGTGTATGAGTGCATTTAAGTTAAAAAAAAGCTAGATTTATTTAACTTGCAAATATTATTATAAGATCTAGCATGTTAAATTTTCTTCCAGGGCTGGGAAGGTGGCTCAGTGGTAGAGCGCTTGCCTTGCAAGCCTGAGGCCCTGGGTTCGATTCCTTAGCACCACATAAGCAAAAACAGAAAAGCCGGAAGTGGCGGAGGTAGAGTACTAGCCTTGAGCTGAAGATCTGAGGGACAGCGCCCAGGCCTAGAGTTCAGGGCCCACGACCGGACCAAAAAAACAAAAACAAAAACAAAACATAAATTTTCTTCCATAAGCACATCTGAATGTGGATATTTTATATTGTTTTGAAGAGAATGAATTAAGTTACTAAAAGATTGTGTAAACATTATTACTGATTCTTGAGCATGTGCATTACTAAAGCAACTGCATATTTACATCTTGTTATTAAAAAGTTGTGGTTGTCATAAAATAATATGGCACAATTTGATGTTATTTCTGCATTAAAATACAGTTAATTCACCTTTAAACAGTATTCCTCAAACTAGCATGAAATATTTTAAGGTAGAGTGTTTATCTTTACTACATATGTTGAGTACACGTATTTGGAACCTTCTGTTCTAATAGAATTTGACCATTAAAGAGAACATTTTTTTGTTTGAATACCATTGGAGCAGTAGTAGGAGTAATTTGAAGGGGAATTTAGAGCTGGGGAAAAGTTAATCTCCTAAATCATGAATAAGAAAAAACAGTAACATTAAAAAATATTTAAAACTCAATTACTTTGTGTTAAATGATGCTCACAAATATACAAATTATATATTTTCTTTTTTTTTTTTTTTTTTTTGTCGGTCGTGGGGCTTGAACTCTGGGCCTGGGCGCTGTCCCTCAGCTCTTCAGCTCAAGGCGAGCGCTCTACCACTTGAGCTACAGCGCCACTTCTGGCTTTCTGGTGGTTTATTGGAGATAAGAGTCTCACGGTCTCTCCTGCCCGGGCTGGCTTTGAACCGCGATCCTCAGATCTCAGCCTCCTGAGTAGCTAGGATTACAGGCGTGAGCCACCAGCGCCCGGCTCAAATTATATATTTTCTTATATACTCATTATTCAAATATTCATATCCTTGACTATTTTTGAAATTGTACTCATTGCAACCATTTACTCTTACCATTTCCATTTTCTTTTATTGTAATTTCCCTTCATCTCTTCCTTAATCTTCACTTCTTCATTTTTATACTTCCTAATTTCTGTTGTCTCTTGAATTTGAAGATTACAGTGTCTTTAAAGACCCCAGTGTTAAGCTTAGAGGTCCTTTTCTCTGTTTTATTCCCAAAAATAGAGATTTTCAAAATAATTAAGAGTTAAAGTTAAGGAAGTAAGACAGACCCTTATCTTATTCTGGAATTTAAAGAATTAAAACAAACCCTTGTCTTATTCTGGAATTCCAAAACATTATAGAGGTAAGCTTTAGAGTCAGAGCATTTGTCTTCTGTCAGTGTGAGGTACATCTGAATTGCAATCCATGCTTAGTGCAAACCTCACAAACGCTTTATCTTAGCACAGTTAGGTTCTCCCACTTGTGCTAAGTATCGTCTAATTTATATAGTATAAACATATCTGCTTAATGTTGTCTCAGATGCACTTTTTCTTTAAAAATGCCTAACATTCTTCAAATATTTATTGGAATGGGAAAATGCCTTTATAATGAGCCACTCCAATGTTTTAAAATGAATTTAGAAAAATGAATTCATAAAAAATTTATATTTCCTTTAGGAATTTATTTGTCCCTGTACTGGGGTCTGAATTTAGGGCCTCATGCTCTTACTTGACTTTTTTTTATTTGTTTGTGGCTAGCGCTCTACCACTGTGGTACTGAATACTGCATAACTTACAATAATAGGTTAATCTTGAATTGTAGGTATGTTAAGCATTATCTAACTTGGAAGTGTTTGAAAGCCAGGCTTGGTGGCACATTGCTGTGATCCCATGATAGGGGAAGCTGAGTTTAGGAGGATCACAGGCTAGGCTACACAGAGAATGAGTCTCAAAGGTGGGGCAGAGGGAATGAGAATGAAATGTGGGGTTTTTTTTCCCTGAAAACTTCATCTGCCTCTTTTAAGTTTTTAAAGAATCTCATTTTTTTAATTCGGTGTACTTTTTAAGAGAAACCATTAAACCAATGATATTACATATTTAATCCTCTTTTTTCTTTTGCTTTAATTTGTTCCATTATTTCCCCCAAATTACAAAATATACAATAACATAATTAGAGGACTAACTTGGAATAAAAATATTTAGTCTCTGGGTGCCAGTGGCTCACGCCTGTA
Organism: Dipodomys spectabilis; assembly: GCF_019054845.1. NCBI lineage: Eukaryota > Metazoa > Chordata > Mammalia > Rodentia > Heteromyidae > Dipodomys > Dipodomys spectabilis. Next base: position 1,212,800 of record NW_024871136.1, read on the forward strand.
ATCCTAGGTACTCAGGAGGCTGAGATCTGAGGATCACATTTCAAAGCCAGCCTGGGCAGGAAAGTCTGTGAGACTCTTTCCAGTTAACCACCAGAAAACTGGAAGTGGCTGTGGCTTAAGTGGTAGAGCTCAGGGACCACACCCAGGCCCAGAGTTCAAGCCCCAGGACCAACAAAAAAAAGAGACAATTTTATTACCTGAGTGTTCTCTTTCACACAGAGTAAATTATTCAACCTCTTGTAAATAGATTGGAACTTAAGAGTACCAGTTTATGGCATTTTAATGCATTTTAATCTGCCTTTCATAGTTCTAGGATTGTTAGATATTCTTAGGAGTTTCAGAATTTTATGATTTATACATGTTCCAATGTGATATATACAATAGGGAAGAGTAGACTTCTAATTTTGATTATATTTAGTTTTGTATGAACAAAATTGAAATTAGGAATGGTAGGCATATAATATTTAGAGTAAATACATTGCTTGGATATGACCATGGTAATATAATTATTCATTGCATAGATTATATAAGTTATGTCTGTAAGATATCTGCTATTTTCAAAGACTGTAAGAGGAAAAGACAAAAGTTTGTATTTCTACTTAAAATATAAGTAGTTGTCTCATTCTCAAAAATGGTTACTTTACTTTTCTTTGTAATCCTAATATATACTGAGTCCACACGGTTGTATATAAGGACTAAAAGTGCCCATTTAGGTATTTTCTATTATACATGAATGTGAAATACAGCCTACATTGCTAAATATAGACTTATACAGATGTTGTGATTTAGATTGTATTCCACTGACTTAACAAAAATTATAGTACTAAAATTTTATTAATTTATTTTTGTTTTGGTAGTACTGGGGTTTTGTACTCAGGTTCTTGTGCTTACTAAATTGAGGTGACACCACTGAGCCTAGCCCCAACCCTATTTTTTTCACTAATCATTTTTGTGGTAGGGTCTAGCTTCCCACCTAGGCACACACCTAAGCTGCAATCTGCATACTTTCAGATTTCTCCTGTTACAGGGAACACAGATATGTGCCATTATACCCCTCTTCCCTTCCATGGAGACTGAGTCTCAGATTTTCCTGTCCTAGCTGGCCTGACATCATGATCCTCCAGATCTCAGCATCCCATATAGCTTAGGATGATAAGAACATGCTGCTATGCCCAGCTATGAGTTGAGAAAGGGGTCTCTGGAACTTTCCTGCCCAAAGTAGCCTCAAACTATACTACTATTCTCAGCTTCGCAAGTAGCTTGGATTATACTACAGAGGCCTGGCTCTTAAGATTTTATTTTTATAGTGATTTGTGAAAAAACCTTTTTCATAAAATCGTTTAGATGTTCTCTGTATTTCCGTATTTTAAAACCTAAATCTCTCATGTTAGTTTTAGAAGCAGCTGCTATTTAATTTGGGAGGTATGTGACTGCATTTTATGAGTAATATGTTTTTATGGTTCTAATTTTTCTGCTTATTGATTTTGGTGCAACACATGCTTTCTTTCGGAATTACATGTGAAAGTAATGTTTAAATGGATATTTCTACTTCTTTTTCTTATTCAAAACCTCACTGTCCTGGTGCCACCTGTTGCAAATGTAGTGTGAAAGTATCTGAGACTATTAATTACATTTGAAATATACTTAGCAATTTTATTTTCTGTGCTTCAAGCTTTATAATTATAATCTCACATGAATATTGTACATGACCTAAGCAGTGAATAAACGATATTAAATTTTGCTATGACCATAGTCATGTTCAAGCAGTGTCTTCCCTCTATGTATTCCATGCCCTACCACTTTAAAAAAAAGCAATGGTGTTTCTATAAAATCATGATTTGAGTGATATGCTTAAACTTAAAACTTTTCTGTGTGATTTGACCATGCTGTATATCTATCTTTTGTACTATTTTACCATGCCAAGCAGTATTTTTAATATGGTGGGCAGAAGATGAACACATCCTTTCATTTGGCAGCTATAATTTGTGTTCACTAAACATCAGTGGTCTTTTTGACTGCAATGGTTTCTCCCTTGTATTTTGCAGTGGATGATGTTGGAGAGAAATTAGAGCACATGGGAAACACACCATTAAAAATTGGCAGTGATGGTTCACAGGAAGATGTTAAAGAAGATGGCTTTGGTTCTGAAGTGATCAAAGTGTATATATTCAAAGCGGAGGCTGAAGATGATGTTGAAATAGGTATAGAGACTTTTTGTAACTTCTTGCTGTAATTTAAATGAAAATTCTTCTTTTCTTGGCACTCTTCTACAATTGACCTTAAAGCACAAATTTTGAGGTTCTTTGGATGGCATATTTAAAAATTATATATGAATATTTAAATGAAAATCAAGAAAGTGGAATATGTCATTCTTAGTTTTTTTTTAGACATGAGTAAAATACTATAGCTGAAAATATCAAAATAAATTAATGAAGAAGATTTGGTTAAGAAAAAGAAATTCTAATGAATGTTGAAGAGCATGGATTCTAATAGCATGGATTCTTTTCCCCTTGGTATTCAGCCTTTCTCCAAGACTACTTTTGTTTCTTTGCCATACTGAGAAAGCACAATGTTGAAGAACATAGATTCTAGTAGCTCTCAATTAGCTTTTTCCACTTGTGGCTGTAACTCTACTACATGAAAATGCACCTTCATTTCTGGCTCTTTTGCTGGTTAATTAGAGATGAAAAGTCAGGTCTCAGCCTCCTGAGGTGCTAGGATTACAGAAGTGAGCCACTGACACCCAGCTTCTCATTTGCATTTTAATCATAGTTGTGCCACTTAATCTGAGTGACCTTCAGGGATGTACATAATCTCTAACTGCCTCTGTTTCCTCATAAATAAATGACCATAATGTCAAGATCTATGCAATAGGACTTTTGTGAGATATAAATGGATAAGTATACGTAAAATTCTTCTATGATGCTTGGAATATAAGCATTATGTGTTAGCATTTTTTTTTCTGCTGTGAACTGAAGATTTAAAGTGTATATAGGAACATTTTATTGGCACTTTGTATTTCTGAATTTAAAAAACAATTTCTAAGGGAAAATATTTCTTACATATCTTTATAAATATGGGAAGATATCCCATGGTGCTTCTTTGATACCTGTCTTAATTTTTTTTAAGGTGGTACAGAAATTGTCACAGAAAGTGAGTATACCAGTGGACATTCTGTAGCTGGAGTTCTTGACCAGAGCCGAATGCAGCGAGAGAAGATGGTTTACATGGCAGTTAAAGATTCTTCTCAAGAAGAGGATGAAATCAGTAAGGAGAAAGGGGCCCTCTATTGACTTAGAAGTATCAATTGTACAGTTTTAAGAATCAAGCAATCTCAAGATAGATGCTCGATATAAGAACAATATTCAAGAAACCAAGCTAGCCTGATACTTTGCTACAAATATATAAAAGGAAGGGTCCTATTGACCATCCTTTTATACATGTTCAGATCAGCAAACATGAATTCTATATCTTGGATAATGTGTTAGCAGTACAGAGAGGAGCAGAATATAGTTCCTGCTTAATGAAGCTCACAGATATAAAGGAATTTAGTATTGGCATGTATATTACTAGATTTGTTGTATATATTATCTCATTTAATTCCAGTACTTCATCTCTGAAATAGATAGTATTATGCCTGTTTTTTGGAAGAAAGAAAAGCTCAAGGAAAATAATTTACTGAAGATTATTCTAGTATTAAATGGGGAAACCAGAATTTGAACTCATATCTAACTGCTGCCAGCATTTTTTTCCATGTGGCAGTGAGGACTGTTCTTTGTCACTGAGAGGTTAGGTACGTAAGTATTCATCAGAGCCTATTTCCCAGGATCTTGATTTATTATGCTTTTGATATTCCCCAAGTAGTTCTGAAGGATTATCTCAAGAGTTGAGGCTCATAAGGTAAAATAAAATGTTAAGTTTGCTCTCCTGCCATGCTTCCTGTTTTTTTATGAAGACATTTTGCTCTTTGCCCACTTACTTTTCCCCTCAGTATTCAGCCTTTCTCCAAGGCTATTTTTGTTTCTTTGCCATACTGAGAAAGCACAATTTTGCTTGGCCCTTGAAGGGCAAGAGCTTCATTTCACGTACTACCTTAACAATGTTGTGCTTAACCTTATGCTGCATTTGTTAGCTCTCCTTCATATCTCCTTCCCTAGATGCCATGGGGAAACAGATTCTACTCCCAAACAATATCAGTCAATACATAGTGAAAATATCAAAATAAATGACTACAGTTTAAGAGGAAGAGTTTAATGAAATAATTTTGATTTAGTCCCTAAATTCTTTAATTATTATTATGCACTGGTCAGGAAAGGAACAAAATAGGAGTCAGAAGACTGAGGCTTAGATTGGCTGATGGCCAGAATTTTGTGTGCTGAAAACTTAGACCTGTGTCTCTTTCTGGTTAGAGAGAAGAGAGACCTTGGAGAAGAGGGATATTTTCTCCCACATTTATTTTCATATCTCTTCTGAGAAAATAAGAAGATTCCAATATTTGAACCAAAGAAAATATGTAAATTAAAGCCATCTTTTTACCAGGTTAAATGCAAACATATTTTTCAAGTAAAGTTATTCTTAGGTTTAAGTACTTTTGCCTGAATGTATTTTTTTTTAATGTGCCCCACTAAATTTTTGTTTTCTCCTTAATTAATAGTCTTAATTTCCAGGTTCTCAAAGCGTAGCCAAATATTCTTGGGCACCAGCATTTTGTATTTACATATGTTTATCTGTATGTGTATTTATTTACACATACATAATTAATTTTAATTGTTTTTAACTTTAGTCAACTAGTATTTAGATTTTTTTCATTACATGTATAGTACTACAAATAGTATATAGGATAGCATAAAATTTTTCTAGCATTGTTTTTATGGGAAAAGTTTGCTGAGTTCCTAAGAACTGTCAGGCAAATTAATGTAACCATTTTTATAAACATGTAACACTTTATGGGCTGTAAAATCAGCCAATATATTTCAAGCACATACGTTTTATATAATTTAAAAGCCATTTTTAGAACTGGGCATAATGACATACTACTGTAATCCCAGCACTTGATTGAGAGAGGTGGATCACAAATTTGAGGCCAGTCTGAGCTACACAGATACTATCTCAGAAGCAAAAAGCTGTTTTTGTAAGATGTGGTTCTAAGAGGAGCATAAGAATTTGAGGAAATGATTGCATCCCAGTAGCATTAGCTTCTGAAAGTACTTAGAATAAATTTAAATTAAATTTATAATTTTTCATTTATATGTATATATATTTACTAGTTTCAGGGTTTGAACTTAGGGCTTTATGCTTGCTCTGCTTGCTTGCTCAGCTGACACTCTACTACTTGAACCATGCCTCCAGCCCAAATTTATAAATCTTTAGATGAGCCAAACTGGAATCCTGAAAGTGAAAAGATTTAAAGTGTTTGGAAATTTTACCCATTAATTACGTATTTGGGGTTTTAAACAAGCAATTATTTCTAAAATTTAGGTTGCGCTGAAATAGCAGATGAAGTGTACATGGATGTCACTGTAGGGGCAGAGGAAGGAACTTCTCTCCCTGAAACTCAGCTTGAGGACTCTGATGTTAATAAAACAGTTGTCCCGGTTGTCTGGGCTGCATCATATGGTAGGACACTGGCATTTTTTTCACCTGATCAGTACATAACAAATGTATTTACTTGGCCTTTAGGCCATTAAATATACTGTGCTAATGCCGCCATTCTAATAAAATCAAAGCTTTGGCTGTAGACTGATTCGTCTCTAGTTACTTTACATGATTTTTTTATTTCATATCTTGTGCTATTTAAGTTGAACCATGCTTAATGCATTTTTCATTAGGATCTATTTTAAATCCTACCTATATAAATGAATGCCATAAAACATTTTCTTTTTCTTAAATAGGAGTAGCCCTTGAAAAATCAATCTCTTTTTAGAAAACACTTAATAAAAAATTTAAAACCCCAGATAATAAATGTGGGGGTTCTGAAAAGAAACAAATTCATATATTATCTTTGAGAACGTATGTAATGGAAGGTTAATTTATCAGGCTATTTTTGTCTCATTTTGTCTGTTTTATCTCATTTTATGTCTGTACAAAATGGTCTTTGAAAGCTTTTGTTGTTGAAATGCATCAGTTTATGTAACCTTGGTTTTCCTAAAGGCTTATTCACTCAAGAGACATGTATTGAACATCTTCAGTACTTGTGGTACTCTGCACAAATAGCCACTCAGTTTTCAAAGTAAAACTGCCCTAGATTTTAACAAGTCCAAAGATTCTGATAGTAACCCTTATTTTTAGTCTGTATTATTATGTGGGAATAGAAAAGCACAACAAAAATTTTCCTTAGTCCAACAAATGGTGGGAAAATAAGATTTGATGAATTAAAATGTGATCTGCTAGTAGTCAATGTCAGCATGTCAGTTTTTAATCAGTCTTTTTTTTAGGAGATGAAAGAAGAGTTTCCCGAAGGTATGAAGATTGTCAAGCATCAGGTAAGAGAGCATTATACATAAGATATTAGTTAAATATCTGGTTTCATGTACCACTTTGTAAGTAAAGAGTAATTTGTGACTGTAGACACATTTGTTGCAATATTTGTCTGAGCATAAGAGTTACATAGGAGTTTGTTTCTAAACAATTAATGTATATATGGACATCATATCTATATCTATAAATTTGTGAATATAATTCACTTTAAAATCCCTGAACATAGAAGTTCAGGCAGTTTACCACATGAGCCGTAAAATACTATTATAGAAAAAAATATATAAAATAAAAATTTCTTGGACAGAAAAGTAAAAATTGCTGATGATTGTCAACATCTGTCTTGGGGTTGAGTTATTTTCTTAGTTAAGATGGCAATAAGCTGAGATAATATCTGTTATATGAAAGCAATATCACAACTGAATGTTTAAAAACGCTATATAAAGTCTATGTGTCCACTTGAATTTTTTGTTAAGCATACTCTGTATAGCATTATTCCATGATTGATATTTTTCTCTTAATCAAATGGATGTTTTTTCATGAGAAAAAAATGTGACCTATTTCTACTTTTGGGAGGATTTGACTACAGTTAAATGTGGATTTCACAAAAATGGATGAAAATCACAGCATGTATGAAAAACTGACTTTTCGTTTTTTGCCAGTCCTGGGCCTTGAACTCAGGGCCTTGAAACTGCCCATGAGCTTTTTTTGCTCAAAGCTAGTGCTCTACCACTTGAGCCACAGCTCCACTTCTGGCTTTTTGGTGTTTAGTTGGAGATAAGAATCTCATGGAGTTTCCTGCTAGGGCTTGGCTTCAAACTATGATCCTCAGATCTCAGTCTCTAGAGTGGCTAGGATTGCAGGTGTGAGCCACCAACACCCATCAAGATGTTATTTTTTATGCACTGATCCCAGTGAAATTACAGTAAAATGTTTGCCCACATCTATTTTAACCCCTAAAATCAATGTAATACTTAATACTTTTCACATCATATGTGTTATTCCAAAGCATATGTGTGTATGATATTTTTCTTTTTATGCTTTACACATATTAAGCATGAGTGTTGGCTCACTGTCTGTGATACAAGGTATGTTTCTTGCTAGATCCCTTTCATTTCATCAGCTTCACTTCTAGAAAAATTAGTCTAGTGCCAAGATTTTTAAATACAGCCCTAAATTTTTCATATTATAAATTTATCTTATGAGTTTATTCCTTTAGTATGATCAGACAGAATTTTTGTCAGTACTGGGATTTGAAATTAGGTTTTATAGTTCCTAGGCAGACACTTAACTGATTGAGCCATACCAATCAGCCCAGAAGTTTCACTCTTTTTCTCTTTTTTTCGGTGCTGGGAATTGATGTCAAGGTTTCTTATATGCCAGGCAAATGCTATTCCATTGAGCTATGCACACAGACCCTCAAACTTCAATATTTGAAGTTAATTTTATAATTTTCCTATTCAAAGTATTTGCATGTAACTTTAGATGGAGAGAGAGAGAGAGAGAGAGAGCGTACACACACGCTAGAGACAGAGAAGATGACCATAACGTAACTTGGTATCATATCATTTACAGTAATGCACCTAACAAAAATAAAAAAGACAAAATATGTGTAGTGTAACAGTGTACCAATTTTTTCAGCAAATGCTTTGGACTCAGCATTAGAAAACAGAAACAGTACAACAGCACAGTACCTTCAAATTTGTGACAGCATTAATACCAATAAAGTACTTAAGCAAAAAGTCAAGAAGAGGAGAAGAGGAGAAACAAGGCAGTGGCAAACAGGTAAAATATTCTTTACAACTCATGACATACTCTTATTTTTATAACCAAAGGAAAAAAAATCAGTTGATCATGCCTGTAATCCTAGCTACTCACGAGGCTAAGGTCTGAGGATTTCAGTTCAAAGCCAGCCCAGGCAGGAAAGTCTGTGAGACTCTTATCTCCAATTAACCACCAGAAAACTGGAAGTGGTGCTGTGGCTCAAGTGGTAGAGTGCTTGCCTTGAGCTGAAGAGTGCAGGGACAGTGCCCAAGCCCAAATTTCAAGGCCCACGACCAAAAAAAAAAAAAAAAATCAGTTGTTTACAAGGTAATTTTACTTCCCTTGGAGATCTTTGTGTATTATATAGATAACTATTTTCTTACAGTTGGGAAGTTTTGACTATCTACACTTAAATGTATACACTAGCAACTAATAAAACAACTATATTTGCCCCTCATTCAAAAGATACTTTAAAAAGTAATTCCCTAATTGGTTTAACAATAAAAGTTTTCTGAATCTGGCTTTCAAAGTATAATTGATGGTAATGTTTTGGCAGATTAGTAGCCTATAGTTGAGCGCTGAGCTAGGCACTTGGTGGCTGACACCTGTAATACTAGCTACTCAAGAGGATGAGATCTGGGGATTGAGGTTCAAAGCCAGTTCAAATAGGAAAGTTCATGAGACATTTATCTCCAATTTACTGCCAAAAAAACTGTAAGTGGAGTTGTAGCTCAAGTGGTAAATTGCTACAAGAGCAAAAAGCTCAGGAATATTGCCCAGGCCCTGAGTTCAAACCCCAGGACTGGCACAAACAAATAAAAAAGTACCATGAATTAACCTAAATTATTTTTTGTTATTATGTAGGTACTGGGTCTTGAGTTCAGGGCTTGGGCTCTGTCCTTTAGCTTTTCGCTCAGGGTTGGTGGAGCCCACAGCTCCCCTTCTGGCTTTTTGCTGTTTAATTGGAGATAAGAATCTCACAGATTTTTCCTGCCCTGGCTGGTTGTGAACCATGTTCCTCAGAACTCAGTCTCCTAACTAGTAGAATTACAAGTGTGAGCCACTGGCAACCAGCACATAAATTATTTCTAATTTTCAGTTTTATCTGATAAGAATTCATTCAATTAGTATTTTCCCAAGGTAAGTAGTCATTTAGTTTGGGTACCATTGTTTTAAAATCCTTTAGAAAGTTCTGACCAGATATCACAATATTCTCTTTTTTTATCTAGCTGTTATAATAGGTCCTGATGGACAGCCCCTGACAGTATACCCTTGTCATATTTGCACAAAAAAGTTTAAATCCAGAGGATTCTTAAAAAGACACATGAAAAATCATCCTGATCATTTGATGAGAAAAAAATACCAGTGTACTGACTGTGACTTTACAACTAACAAGAAAGTGAGTTTCCATAACCACTTAGAAAGCCATAAGCTTATAAACAAAGTTGACAAAACCCATGAATTTACAGAGTATACACGAAGATACAGAGAGGCTAGTCCACTGAGCTCAAACAAACTTATCTTAAGAGACAAGGAGCCGAAGATGCATAAGTGCAAATACTGTGACTATGAAACTGCCGAACAAGGACTGCTGAACAGACATTTGCTGGCTGTTCACAGCAAGAATTTTCCTCATGTTTGTGTTGAGTGTGGAAAAGGTTTTCGCCATCCTTCTGAACTCAAGAAACATATGAGAACCCATACTGGTGAGAAGCCATATCAGTGTCAGTATTGTGTCTTCAGATGTGCAGACCAATCAAATCTGAAAACTCACATTAAGTCTAAGCATGGTAACAATTTACCATATAAATGTGAGCACTGTCCCCAAGCCTTTGGTGAAGAGAGGGAGCTTCAACGCCATCTGGATTTGTTTCAAGGACATAAAACACATCAGTGTCCTCACTGTGAACATAAGAGCACCAACTCAAGTGACCTTAAGCGGCACATCATATCTGTCCATACCAAGGACTTTCCTCACAAATGTGATGTCTGTGATAAAGGTTTCCACCGTCCTTCAGAGCTTAAAAAACACAGTGATATTCACAAGGGGAGGAAGATACATCAATGTAGGCACTGTGACTTTAAAACATCAGATCCATTTATTCTTAGTGGTCATATCCTTTCAGTTCATACCAAGGATCAGTCATTGAAGTGTAAAAGATGTAAGAGAGGGTTCAGACAGCAGAATGAACTCAAAAAGCATATGAAGACCCATACAGGAAGAAAGATTTACCAATGTGAGTATTGTGAGTACAGCACTACAGATGCATCTGGCTTTAAAAGGCATGTGATATCAATCCATACAAAAGACTATCCACATAGGTGTGAATTCTGCAAGAAAGGATTCCGAAGACCATCAGAAAAAAATCAGCATATTATGAGACACCACAAGGAGGCTCTTATGTAATAAGATCAACATAAAGAAGCTATTTAGAAAATGAGATATACTACTTGGGAGGAAAGTATCATTTTTTCATCTGGTTTGTAACCTTGATATCAAACCATAACTTTACATTCTTTGTATTAAAGATCTTAAAATATTTGGATTAACAGGGGAATCTCATAGCCCTTTGGAAGTTACTTAATGATTTTCAGAAGCACCATAGAAAGGTTGCAGAAAGACTTAAGTGTCTACTTACTAGTATTATATGCATAACTAAACTGCAGAGGGGAAATGTAAAGACCAAGTACCTTATTTGGTTGATCTCATTAGAGACAAATGTTTCTGAAAAGAGAGTACAAGATTGAGGGATTTAAAATTGCAGTGCTTTGCTCTAGCCAGCAAGCCTCACTTTTATGCAATTTTAGAAATAGGTTGGGGAAAGACAATGCAGTCATCCATCGGTCACTTAGTCATTGAGCCTTTTTATTGTACCTAGACATTGAATTCCAGAATTGTGAAAGCTTTGTGTATTCATTAAAAGAAATCTCACTGGAAAAAGTTAGGTGAATCCAGTGCTATTAAATAAAAACATAATCTCAGTGCTGCTAATATTTTATCATGGGATAGGATGTTTAGCATTCTGTACTGAAAACTGAGGTGAAATCTAAGGACTGAAGTTCCCTTTTTCACATGTTCAAGTAGTGTTCAGTATGTCATATATAACAAAAGTATATTTGAGTCTTGAGTCAAATGCGGCTTTCTAAAATGGATGCAACTGTGGTGTTGCAACAAAGATCAGTACTATATTTCTTAATGATCTAAAAGTTAAGTTGAAAGAACACAGAGGTTTCTTAAATATTATATAGTTTTTTTAGGACAGTCTTAGCAAGTATGGTTGTTCTAGTCTTACTTGCTCTAATGTTTAAAGGTGCAATTTTATGCCATTATTGAAATTTTTGATTTTTAACATCAGTATACCATATTATTAACATAAATCTTCAATATGAGGCAGTATTTACACAGTATTTAACAGAACATGCTGCCAATAGAGTTTGGAGGTGGATATTCAGTTTACAGTGTATAAACTTAAAATATGCATCCCTTTAACAACGCTTTGTGTTAGCATGCTGCAAATCAAAATGACACTTAATATTAAATGCTGGTTTAAGGAAATTTAATGAAAATCCTGTTCATAAATGTAATGCATATGGTGTGTGCTTTTAAGTTTTAGTTGCTTTCATTTACATTCAGCTGTTCAACATAATTAAAATGTACTTTTAGTTCATGTTATATTGTGAATTTGTGTTTTAAATGATACTCACTTTTCTGTTTTTGCACCAGATAAGAATCAGTAACGAAATTTTTTTTAATCTTTCTTAACTTCAGAATATTAAATTGGAAAAAATCTACCAAAATGTGTGTTATGTGGCTGTAAATGATGTACACGCTGTAAAATAAGAACGTCACTGTTATGTGGAATTATTATTTCTAAATGTTACTCAGTGAAATGAGCATACAATAAAAAAGCATTTATTGCACTTGGGTTTTACGAGTTTCTTTAAAGTGTTGAAAATTTTATTCCTTATTAAAAGGCTTTTCTCTTAAATTTACTGTTGGGTAGTTTGGTCCCTTTTAACATCTAAGAGTTTGAGAAGTGATGACATATTTATTCTTCAAGAATGTACATTATTTGCTAGCTTATACACATTTATTCCTCAAAAATGTGCATTATTTACTAAAAGTATGAAATGTTATAAATGAAGATGCTCATCCTAAGACCTGAAATTTACTATTATGAAGAAATCAAAAGATTTTTAACCTGGTTGACATGACAAACAAGAGAAATGAATATATGTAGTTATATTCCCAACCTCTAGTCGAGTGAGAGTTGATTCAAATATTCTAGAGTTCTAAAATTAGTCTCACTATTTTCCAACTAGTCAGCATTAGTAGAATGTATATACTTAGATGTATAGCACAATTAGTGAAAACTGTGTCAACTGATTTATATTTTTGTACCAGTCCCAGGGTTTGAACTCAGAGCCTGGTGGCTGTCATTGAAATTTTTGCATCTAGCTTTTTGGTAGTTTAATTGGAGATAAGAGTCTCAAACTTTCCTGCCCAGGCTGGCTTTGAACTTCAGTCCTCAGACTTCAGCCTCCTAAGTAGCTAGGATTACCTGCTGAATTACTAGTCATTAATGAACAACAGAAAACAAAATCTATTAGCATTGTATTAAATCAGTGGTCCTCAAATGTTTATAGAGGGTTAGGTAGCTTGTTAAAATACACATTCTGGCTAGGCATTAGTGGCTCATGCCTGTAATCCTAGCTACTTGGGAGGCTGAGATCTGAGGATTGCGGTTCAAAGCCAGCCCATGCAGGAAAGTCCATGAGACTCATCTCCAGTTAACCACAAGAAAACCAGAAGTGGTGCTTTGGCTCAAGTTGTAGAGCACTCAACTTGAACTGAAGAGCTAAGGAACAGCGCCCAGGCTCAGAGTTCAAGCCCCACAACCGACAAAAGAAATGCACATTGTGATTAAATTGTGGCACCTAGCACTCTGCATTTCTAGCAAGATGTTACCACCATGTGAATAAAAATGATTTAGAAAAAAACATTCCCTGTAATTCTGGTACATTTTTCTATCTCTGAAGAATTAAGTGAATAGAGGGAATCCTTGGGGCCATGCTGTAGTCACATAAGATATTGGGAGAAAGTAAAACACAGAAACCTGCTTTTGCTAGACAATTTTAGGTGAGGAAGATAAAAACTGATTAGAGATGACCTGAGTAGTTCGAAGTGGGGAGTCTTGATGTTTTAAAGAAGAGTATGTTATGCTGTACATTTTGAAGATCATTCTTGAAGCTGTGTGAGGACTGAAGAGTTGCTTAAGGAAGCAATGCTTCATAGTATGGTAAGAGATTATTCTGACAATTCATGGTCACAGTACAACTGGAGAAAAATGGATGGGTTTCTTTTTACTTGCAAATTGGTTAGAGGAAACTTCAGGTAGAATAGATGTGAATTGGCCCATGTTTGTGTGTGTGTGTGTGTGTGTGTGTGTGTGTGTGTGTGTGTGTGTATTTGCAGAGAAATGAATGGGCTTGGGAAAAATGTTAAGTGAAGTCAATCAGAGACAAAAGATGTATGTTCTCTCCCATATGTTTAAGTTAGATATAAATTATAAATATATATAAATATGTAAATATACAAGGTCATATGCATATATAAACAAATATATCAACTAAATCTGGTGTATATGAGAATACTCCAATGATGTAATGCCTATGAACAACTATTTTGCAGTTTAACAAAATACCAGGAAGCTGGCAGGGGGTAAGGTCAAGGGGAAGGAAGGTGGTGCTAAGCTAGAGAGGAAGTGTAGGCAAATGCAGTCATAATATTTAATGAACATGTGAAAATGGAACCAGGTAAATTGAGGGACTAGGTGGGGTTGGAAGAGATGGAGGAGAAAGATCAGAGAGGTTAGACATGAAGATTCAGTGTGTGCAAACTAACATATTGAATTGAAACCTGCTTAAGGATAATAATAATAATAATAGTATTTTACTACCCAAAGTTTTCCTGTATAGCAAAATAGATTCCATCCAAAACTGTAGATCTTTAGGTTCACAAGAAAGGAAAAAAAATGGGAATTAATGAAAAATCTGTTTTCTGAACTGGTTCAGGGCAATTATGTACAGGTAAATTTGTCCAATTGTCATAAATAACCTTTTGTAGATCAAAGTAGTTATTACTAGCCAAGGGGATGTAAAAATACAGAAAATACCACATTTTTATTAGACCAAAAGTACCATGGAAATTAAATTTAGTAATAACATGTGTTGGAGAAGATACAATATTTAAGAAATCTTTCCAAAACATATCATTTACTATTAAAAGATTTTTACTGTCAAAAGAAATATGTCATCTCTGTAACTTGCAATAATGGGAAAGATGTGTGAAGATGGCTTTTTGTTAAGGTGATCCAAATTGGGTACTGAACATTTAAAAGATTTTTGTGTTACTGCCCGTGTAAAGAAAAAGTAATACAGTTGAAGAACCATAAAATAGATGGGAAGAATATTTGAAACAAGTAAAGTATAGAGCTTAGGAAACTAGGTTTGTAGACAATTCTTTTTTTTTTTTTTTTTTGTCAGTAGTGGGGCTTGAATTCTGGGCTTGGGCACTGTCCCTGCGCTCTTCAGCTCAAGGCGAGCACTCTACCGCGTGAGCCACAGCGCCACTTCCGGTTTTCTATTGGTTTATTGGAGATAAGAGTTTCACAGACTTTCCTGCCGTGGCTGGCTTTGAACCATGATCCTCAGATCTCAGCCTCCTGAGTAGCTAGGATTACAGGCGTGAGCCACCAGCGCCCGGCTTGTAGACAAATTCTTATATGAAGTAGAGACCTGGATCAACTGGGGTCATTTAAAGTGACATCTTTGTAGTCTACATCAGGACAGGTTTTAAGGTTTTGTTAATGTGTTTTCATTAGAGGGGCAAATTAGTTTCAACATAAACATTCACATAACTTCCTGACATATATGAGCCAAAGAGGAAAATCCATCCTCTATGTTCCTGTTTGAACTTCCAGAAAGACCATACAGTTAACATATTTTATTAGACACATAAACAAACGACTTTGTATATCACTGTAGTTTCCATTTTATTTGACAGACCTAAAGTGTAAAGCGTAAGGAAATAGAAATTAGATGAGCAAGCATTCCTCCCCTGACATCTGCAGTTTTCATAAATACTTTATGAAATTGGTGAGAAGATATAATTCCTATTTCGATTCATCTTCCAAATTAGAAGCAAAGTATACTTGAATATATATTTTTATCTATCTATCTATCTATCTATCTATCTATCTATCTATCAGTTCTCTATACCATTCAATTTTGTATTAGTGTTTTTATTAAATTGTATTTTATTATCTTTACTTGTACATAGGAGTTACCATTCAACAAATCAGTTTGTGGATACAGTGTATCTTAATCAATGTCACACTTTCATTATTCTTTCCCATCCTTCCCAACCCCTCCTCTCAATTTTCGTAATTTCATAGGATATGCAATTAATATTATGACTGCTTTTTTCTCCCCACCTTTCTCTGTATTAGAATTTTAAAAGCTATTAAATCTAATAAGGACTTTTCATGACCTCATTATTCATGGATCAAGTGGAGCAAGGAAGTACTGGCTGACATCTTAACAGCTCCCCAACTTTGGATTATTTTGGGAAAAAAACACCCATTTTCAAGTTCAAACAATAATAATGGTAATTTTTCAAAGAAGATAATAACTGGTACTGGGGCTTGAACTTAGGGCTTGGTGCTATTGCTTAGTTTCTTTCTCAAGGCCAGCACTATACCATTTTACCCATAGCTCCACTTTGGGCTTTTTGCTGGCTAATTATGGACTTTCCTGCTTGGGCTCGCTTGGAACAATGATCTTCAAATCTCAGCCTCCTGAATAGCTAGGATTATAGGGATGAACTACAAGCATTTGGCTGGCATATAATTTGTAATAAGTGAATAAAATACACTTCTGTTATAGTTACATAGATGAGTAGTTAGCAGAGGAAGAACTACTCAATTATTCCAACACCAAATGAAAAACCAAAATTATGAAGTGTTATTAATATTTTATACCATAAAATACTGTTAAAATAGGAATTTTAGAAATTCCTATTTTCTACCAACATTTCAACCAAAGTACTAGGGTAATATAAATGTCTTTTAGCTTCATAGCAAGACCTATTTGAATGTTTCTATAAATGTATATTCAAAGAATTTACCCTTATTTGTAGCTTCAGTTGGCATGTCTGACCTTTGCTAAACAATTTTTAGTATACTGAATAATTATTAAACTATATTTATAAACCATGAGAATTTTAGATAGATATTTGTAGATATTATACTGCCAAACTTTGTTAACATGAAACCCAAATATATTTGACACCTTCATCTAAACTTTAATGAATGCAACAGTATTTGTTCAGTCTTAGGAAAAAGTTGAAGAAATTCAGCTCCTATCTTGTAATATATTTAACAGTTCTGTTTACTTTGTAAGGTTATTAGAACCCAACTAGCCAGAGAAATTCTAAGTACATTAAATACTATGTAATATTTCCCCCAAGTAGGATTCAACTATCAAGTATTTGATGCTTCTACTTTTATTCTTTAGGCCTTTATATAATAATTCAATGCTATGTTTGCCCCTCACTATGAAAATGTTTGCCTTCTTTTGGCCCTACCACCACAATATAGAGTTCAGTTTTTAAGAAAGTGAATGAGTCATCTGGAGAGGCTATTCTTTGGAAGAATAGATTTGTGGAACTATGGACATGTGCTTACACCCAAGTAACTTAATATACCATTTAATGGATGTATTAATATAGGAAGGTATTGCCCACATCTTTGCTAAATGAAATTAACTATCACCTTTGATTTAGTTGTGTCCAACAAGTGCTATTAACACATAATAAAGTATCTCCTACACTCACAGGATTAATATTAGAGAAGAAAATTTAGGCTGGATATATCACCTACTAGTTATTTCTTAAATTTGTCTTTTCCTCTTTAAAAGAACAGCATTGAATTGTATAGCTGAAATGCTCATCTAATATCAGAGAAAATATTTCTAATAGAATAACTTATAAACTCTCTACAAACTAGCTCAAATCTAGGAAAAACACCATTTGAAAATCAGCGAGTTATTTCTAACAGCATCTTCAATATAAGTTTAAACAAGATTTCTTCAGTCTGAAAATTGTCATACTAAATGAATAAATGTTATAGAATGGATTCACATCTCCTAAACATTTGGAAAACCCATCTGCAGAATTAAGTCATTTCACTAGAATCCTTGGGTAGCAAGTAACATGGGTCAAATTTTTGGATGATCATCAATGATAGAAAACTAACAAATAGTGATGCAGACACTAAATCTCCATTGAGTTGTAATGCTGTCACATGGATTCATTCATGGCTAGAAAAAGAAAAACAAGAAAAAATTACAATTGGCTCATACTTTAAGATATTATTGTATGCACATAGTTCTGGAAAATTAAATTGTTAGGAGTAAGGACATAAGAGATTCATAACATTCTTGGTCTTCTTTTACATGATATTCTATGAAACAATGATCTATTTCCATGAGTTTAGTCAGTTATTATATATGTTTCAAATAATTATAAGCAGAAATGAGACAGGATTAAGTAGATTTTCTCTTATTTAATTTACTATGAGTCTCTCTAGCCCTTTCAAATTTCAAGTTTATTTTGTATTGTTATATATTTCAATAGAGAAAGATTTCTAGTCTCTTAATTTGGTGGTTTGTCATACTGTGGTCAGCAGCAGCAATTGTTTCTCCGTCTTCACTTTCAGCACCATATTACCCTTCAGTGCAAAGTTTTAAATTTTGTGTTGAACTTCTTTTGCTACTCATCTGGTTCTTAAATAATTAAGTACTCTTTAACAGTTGATAATTAGTAATTGGTTATCTCAGCTAATTAACAGCATAAGGAAAATGGCATGTTTTCAAGATTCAAAATAAGTTCCAGAGCTAGAAACTTACTAACATTTTTGTATATTTGAATATTAGAGCCTTTTGACCAAATAGTAATTTTAAAAGTGGATTATTTAATAGAGAATTAATTTTAATAACACATCTTAAGTGTAATTTTTAAGATTTCTTCAAAGGCTCTCCAAAATACTCAACTGGCTTTTGTGTATTTATCTATTGCTTTTCATAGTCTACTTAAGGCAGTATAATACACATGTAAAATAAGTACATATTTCACAAGTACTCACTAAAATGAAATTTCCCAAATGAAAGACACATGTGCAATCATCACCCAAATCAAGAAGTAGAACATTGTTAGAAATCCAAATGCCCATCTTACCCAACCTTGCGATCAGTGACCTATTCCAAGCATAGATAGGTTTTCCTTGTCTTTCATACCTACCCAGTCTGACAGGTGGGCAATTTTACCAAAAAAAGCAAAGATAATTTCCAGAATGTTGTATGTCAGATTATACATGATTTGAAAGCTGAGACTGCCAAACTCTTTTCTGTCTGCTACATATGAGAAATGTCACACACTCTTCTACTCCCTCTCAGTGGATTACTATTAAAATTACTTACAAGATTGGAGGAATAGATGTTTCTCAACTTCACCAATACTAGCATCTTAGGAATCATTTTTGCATAATACTTTTCTGTGAAGGATTGTCCTGTACAATGCAAAATGTTTACCAGCATGCTTGACCTCTGTCCAACAGATACCAATATATTCATCCACTAGTTGTCAAAAAGAAAAGCCTCTAAACATTACTAAAAGTACCCAATGGGGCTGTTGAAGAGAACTTTGCTCTGTGTGTGTGTGTGTGTGTGTGTATGTGTGTGTGTGTGTGTGTGTGTGTGTGTGTTCTGATGAAAATTATTTTCACACTTCAAAAGTCAAGCTTAGACTCTGGGCCTAGGTGCTGTCTGTGATCTTTTTTGCTCAAGGCTAGTGCTCTACCATTTAAATCACAGCTTCATTTCCAGCTTTTTGGTGTGTCATTAGATATGCGTCTCATGGGTTTTCCTGCTTGGATTGGCTTTAAACTTCAATCCTCAGATCACAGCTTCCAGAGTAGTTAAGATTACAGGTGAAAACCAATGAACTCTAAGTTATAAGGTTTTTAATAATGGATCAAACAACTTAGACTCATGTTGTGGTCTGTGTTGTTCAAGTCACATTGCTGTAGATATTAGATCAAATGACATTTAAAACAATGTTAAGCCTCATTGTAAACTATAGGGTTTAAAACTGGAGATCTTATAATCTAGTGAGAAAATAGACATCCTTCTTCTCTTCTTTCAAAATTCTAAAGAAATTACAATCTACATTGATAGCCTCCATATTTAAATTGCAAGAAAAAAATCAATTTAAGCGTGTCTCTTCCACATTAGCGGTCTCTTTCATAATTGTCTATTGTAGTTTACCCACAATGTTCAAAGGTTAAGATACAGTCAAAATAGGGATAGAAATGTCCAAGTCAACTTACAGAAGTCCATTTGTCTTCTGTTTTCTCAATCACAATAGTCTGTGTGTCACTGCCTGGCGGTATGTATTCATAATCATCATACAGGAGGCCTAGGATTGGATACTGTGTCCTGTACCTATATATACACACACACATACACACAAAAGTCAATAGGCATTAGGAAAATATAACCTTCATTTTTAGTCACTCCTAGATTTTCACATACAGAAGACTAAGATTGAGTTTACCTAGTCTGAAGTACAAAAGGAAAAACAACTGAATAAAAGTAAAGGTTCAAATAACTGTGATACCATAAGCACAGAATACTTATGTTTTGAGAATGCCATAAGGAGAAGAAGGGAGAATGGCAGAGAATACATATGCCACCGGCCAAACCATGTTCATTGCAGCATTATTTACTATAACCAAGGTATGGATTCAGCCTAGACAACTGGCATGAGACACTAGCACCTGGTTCTAACAACTCCAGATATTGTCTCAAATTCATATGGAGGAATAAAATCACCAAGACATGATTATATATCAGTGAGTATACAGATAAGTATATAAAATTAAATGTAAAGATTATCACACATATATTTCTATCTATAACTCTTTTTTCATATTTTTTGAGATTAAGTGATCCCATAAACTTCACAGTATTGTGGAATAGTAATACTTAAAGTCACAAACACATTTTAACCTTCACAAAGCAAATTGTCATTACCATGGTCTAAAAAGTTTGTGAATTCTGTAAGTTTTGCTAATACAACTATTTCTTCCACATGTGGTGATATGTATATTTCTTTCCTTTTGCTTAGTGTAAACTATCCCTTCTTTCCTTCTCATTCCCTCCCTCCCATCACTGCCCTTGAATTGCTTAGTTCATTTTCATCAATGGCCTATAACTCTTTATCATCTCTTCCATCTAAAAAAATCCACAATGCAATAATTGTAAATCTGTGTTAATGGTCAAAATGTATGTAGATATTATTTGTATAACAATAAGATAAATAGAACAAAAAGAATGGGTTCATTTAGAGTAAAGGTTCTGTAGTCTGGAGGTATTGTTCAAGTGTTAGAGCACCAAGTAAGCAAAGCTAAGTAAATGCAAGGCTCTGAGTTCAGATCCTGGTACTGCCACCCCCAAAGAAGTAAAGTTGGTTTTTTGGGGGGATGGGAGTTCGATCATGGGCCTTGGTGATATCCCTGAGCTTATTCACTCTACAACTTTGAGCCACAGAATCACTTCTGGTATTCTGGTGGTTAATTGGTGATAAGAGTTTTCACAGACTTTCCTGCCTGGACTCGCTTTGAACCTTGATCATGAGATCTCAGCCTCTTGAGTAGCTAGGATTATAGGCATGAGCTACCGGCACGTGGCTGAAGTCAAGTTTTTGTATATTATTAAATTAGTACTCAATAATTTAGTCTGAACTACATGGTTACAGGATGCTAATTAAATTTCTAAGGCAAACAATGTGAAATATTAAAATGTAAATAAAACTAATAGTCTAGTTAAACATTACATTGGAATATATTTAACTCAAAAAAGCCAATTGTGGATAATTATAGCAATAAAAATATACAAGATAATGTAGAAAACAAATAGAAATATGGTGAGTGTAAATCATAGCTTATAAAGTATATTAAATGTAAGCAGATTAAACAAAAGAAGAGAATGACAAAATAAATAAAAACTATAATCCTATGCTGTCTACAGGAATCATACTTTAGATTTAATGACAGAAATTGTTAGAAAATGAAGTAACAGAAAAAATTATTCCATACAAATGTCCAAGAGCATATGTGGCTATATAATAATTAGACAAAATAGATGTTTAACAAAACTATAGGGAAAAAAGATATTTTATAATAATTAAGTCACTGATTCACAAGAAAATCATAATATGGACTATAACAATAATAAATGTATGTAAATCTAGTAACAGAACCCCCAAATTCATGAAACAAAAACTGATGGAATTTGAGGAAGGAATAGTATTTGGAGATTTCAATACTCAGTTTTCTTATTTAATAGACAATATACTATACTAACAAGGAAAGAGAAGATGAACTAAAGTATCTAGACCTAAAAGTTATGTATAGAATTGTAAACATATCAAGACCCGAGCACGTAATTTTTTCTTAGATATGCATGAAATATTCTCTAGGATCGAAAAAAAAAAAAAACAGCAACTTGAAAAAGATTGAAAAACCATACCAAGTATATTCTCTGCCTACAATGAAATGGAATGAGAAATAAATAACAATAGGGGATTTTGGTGACAAATGTATGTAAACAATGTAACATTTATAACCAACAAATAGGTCAAAGAAGAAATAACAAGAGGACTCATAAATGGTTTACAGGGCTGAGAGTGAGTATAGGTCAGTGATAGAGTGCTTGCTTAGCACACACAAACTCCTTGACTGGATCCTCAGTAGGTTGTATCTCCAACAGTTCCAAAAAATAGTAAGAAAAGAAAATCCATTGAGACAACTACAAAGGAAAACACAACATACTGAAATGTATGAAATACAGTGAAAACAGAGATCAAAGGGAAATGAACAGTTATAAAAACTTTATTTATTAGGGAAAAAAATCCAAATTGAATAGCCTAGCCTTCTATCTTAGCAACTGGAACAAACATGAACTAAATCCAAATAGAAAGCAGAATAGAAAATTACCTTGCTCATGTTAACTTGTAACCCCTCTGTACAGTATTTTCACAATACAAAATTATTTTAAAAAAGAAAATTAGAAGTATCAGACAGAATAGAAATAGAATAACAAGCAGAAAGGAAAATTAGAAAAACTAGACAGAAAATAAATTAATAGAAAACAGTAGAGAAAATTATTGAAGCCAAAATTACTTCCACTTCTGCCTTTTTGCTGTTTAACTAGAGATAAGAGTATCATGGACTTATCTGCCTGAGGTGGCTTTGAACCACAGTACTCAATTCTCAGCCTCCTGGGTTGCTAGAATTACCAGAGTAAGCAACTGGCACCAGGCTAAAGATAAAATGAGTATTTTTGTGTGTGTGAAAATACCATACAGAGGGGTTACAATTACATGAGCAAGGTAATGAGTACATTTCTTATCACGCATTGTTGCCTCCTCCTTTGTTTCCCCTTCCCATCCCTTTCCATCTCCCCGCCCTACCCCTGCCCCCCCCCACCAAAGATGTAAAGTTTGTTTTTCAACATAACATTTGTACATCTCATTGTTGCAATGGGTCCACCTGTATCCCTATTTAAACAATTTGTTTCTTCCCTGCTCCTCCACAAATTATACCAACATCAAATACAGTGAAAACAGAGGTTATACCGTGGGAGAGGGACATACAAAGCAACAAAGGAATATCTTATAAATATGTTAGAAACAATAGCAAGAAAGAAAAAAAGCATTTGAGTCCTTATCTTGGGGTTCATTTCACCTAACCTCAAATTATCTGACCATTTCTGCTTGTCTCAGACATATACTAGTTATTGCAAATAAGGGAAACCATGGGACCTATGTTTCTTTGGACCTGGCTTACTTCACTTAATATAATTTTTTCCAAGTCTTTCCATTTCCTAACAAATGGGGCAATGTCATTCTTTCTGATGGAGGCGTAGAATTCCATTGTGTATATATATCACATTTTCTTGATCCACTCATCTACTGAGGGACATCTGGGTTGTTCCATATCTTAACTATGGTAAATAATGCTGCAATAAACATAGTTGTGTTAGTAGCTTTAGTATGGTCTTCTTTGTGATCATTTGGGTAAATGCCCAAAAGTGGGATTGCTGGGTCATAGGGGAGCTCTATTTAAGGAACTCTTTTAAGGAACCTCCATACTATTTTCCAAAGTGGTTGAACAAGTTTACACTCCCACCAACAATACAGTAGGGTTCCCTTTTGGCCACATCCCCTCCAGCATCTACTGATTTCTTGATTCTAGCCATTCAAACTGGGGTGAGATGGTATCTTAGTGTTGTTTTGATTTGCATTTCTTTTATGGCTAGGGAGGTTGAGCATTTCTTCATGTGTCTATTGGCCATCTTTTCCTCTTCAGAGAAGTTTCTCTGCAAGTACTTTAGCCCACTTATTTATTGTGTAGTTGTTTCTATGAGGATTTGTTGTTGGGGGATTAAATTTTTTGAGTTCCAGGTATATTTTAGATATGAGACGCTTGTCTGTTGTATGGCTAGTGAAGATCTTCTCCCAATCTGTGGGCTTTCTATTGATCTTGCTAGCTATGTCCTTTGCCATGCAGAAGCTCTGCAATTTCATGGAATCCCATTTGTCCAACCTTTCTTTGATTTGCTGTGTTTCTGGGTCTCTATTAAGAAAATTTCAGGGCTGGGAAGGTGGCTCAGTGGTAGAGAGCTTGCCTTGCATGCCTGAGGCCCTGGGTTCGATTCCTCAGCACCACATAAGAAAAAAGAAAAAAGCCGGAAGTGGTACTGTAACTCAAGTGGTAGAACGCTAGCCTTGAGCTGAAGAGTGAGGGACAGGCCCAGAGTTCAGGCCCCACGACTGGACCCCCCCACCAAAAAAAAGAAAGAAAATTTCAGCTACAAAACCATAGTAATCAAAACAGCTTAGTACTGGCACAAGAACAGACCTCAAGACCAATAGAATACAATTGAAAACCCAGAAATGAACCTGCAGACCTACAGCCATCTAATCTTCAAAAAGGCAGCTAAAAAAATACCAATGGAATACAATTGAAAACCCAGAAATGAACCCGCAGACCTATAGCCATCTAATCTTCAATAAGGGAGTTAAAAAAATAGAGTGGAAGAAAGACAGCCTCTTCAGTAAATGGTGCTGGCAAAACTGGTTAACCACTCGTAGAAAACTAAAGCTAGGTCCTTATATATCACCCTGCACCAGAATCAACTCCAAATGGATCAAAGACCTCGGAGTCAAAGCAGACACTCTGAAAACATTAAGAAACCCTAGGTCTTCTTGGCACAAGCAGAAATTTTCTTAAAATGAATATTTTTAACTGAGACTATAACTAACAGTGATTGTACAGAAATAAAATTAGTATGTAAAAGTAGTGTGGAAATCTATACAAACAGATTAGATAATTAGAGAAAGTGGACAAGAACTTAAGACGTTCAAAGTACCAAACCACATCAAGAACAAGTAGAAAAACATGAAAACAAAAATAACAAAATTTCCACCTCCCACTAGTATTACCAAAAATGTAAAGAATTAATGCTAATCATTAGGAAGACTTAAGAACAATAGAAAAGTAAGGAATATCTCCCATTTCATTCCATGAAATTCCTTTTACTCTGATACCAGAACCAGATAAAAAAGTACTTCACAAGATAAGACAACTCAAGATCAATATCAAATGTGAATAGAGAAGAAAATAATTTCAACAAAATGCTAGAAAATAAAATATAGTAATATATAAAAATCATTATATAGCATGAATGAGTAGGCTTAATTCAAAGGATGCAAGATTGCATAACATCTGAAAATCATTTAATATAATACACTGTATTTACAGAATAAAGGACAAAAATCTTTTTAATCATCTAAATAGGTACAGAAAAATGCTTAAAAATTTCCAATACACATTCACAATTTCTAAAAAGCAACTCCATAAACTCTGAATGGAAGGGAACATCTTCAACTTGATAAGAGGCCCATAGCTAATATGCTTCCTCCTAAGAACAGGAATAAAAGAACCTACTCTTGACACTTTGACATTTTGTGGAAGATTATATGGACAGTAGTCAACAAAAGGAAACAAAATATGCCTGGTGCAGATGGCTCAGGACTATTATCCTAGGTATTCAGGAAACTGAGATCTGAGAATCAAGGTTCAAAGTTAGACAAGATAGAGAAGTCTGTGTCACCCATACCTAATTAAACACCAAAAAGCTGGAAGTAGAGCTATGGCTCAAGGTTTAGACTGCTAGCCTTGAGCACAAAGAATAGTACTACTAAGGACATCACCTAGACTCAGAGTTCAAGCCCTAGGATGAAAGAAGGAAAGAAGGAAAGAAAAGAAAAAAGAAAGGAAAAGAAAGAAAGAAAGAAAGAGAAAGGAAGGAAGGAGGAAGGAAGGAAGGAAGAGAGGGAGGGGGAGGGAAGGAAAGAAGGAAGAAAAAGAGAAGGAAGGAAGAAAGAAAGAAAAAGAAAGGAATGAGGAAAGAAAGAAAGAAGGGAGGAAGGGAGGGAGGAAGTAAGGAAAGGAAAAGGAAAGAAAGAAAAAAGAGAAAGAAAGAAAGAGAGAGGGAGGAAGGGAGAAAGAAAAAGAAATGAAGCAGGGAGAAAGAAAGAAATGAAGGAAGCAGGGAGGGAAGGAGGGTGGGAAGATGGAAGGAAGGAAGGAAGAAGGGAGAGAGGGAGGAAGTGAAGGAAGGAAGAAGAAATGGAAGGAATGAAAGGAGTGGTGGAAAGGATGGAAAGAATGGAAGGGAAAAGAAGGAAGGAAAATGTATACAGAATAAAAATGAAGAAGTCAAGCATTCTACTAACAAATAACATTATCTTGTCATAGAAATTTCAAGATTTTCAATAAAAAACATGAAAACTAACAAATGAGTTCAACACTGTTAAACATTTCAAAATGAATATAAAAATCAATTGCAATACTATGCACTTGCAATGAAAAATCTGAAATGAAAATAGAAAAACAATTTCACTTGCAATGACATCAAAGACACAATACTTAAGCGGGCTGGGAAGGTGGCTCAGTGGTAGAGTGCTTGCCTTCCATGCATGAGGCCCTGGGTTCGATTCCTCAGCATCACATAAGCAGAAAAAGCCGGAAGTGGTGCAGTTGCTCAAGTGGTAGAGCATTAGCCTTGAGCTGAAGAGATGAGGGACAGCGCCCAGGCCCAGAGTTCAGGCCCCATAACTGACCCCCAATATATATATACATATATATATATATATATGTATATAAAGTATGTATACATATGTATATATGTATGTATATAAAGTACTTAGGAATAAATTTAGCAAAAAACCTGTAAGACTTGTACAATGAAAAGAACAAACGTCATATGGATTTAAAGAGACTCTAGGGCTGCCTAATGATGTAGCATGTAATACTCTTGTCCAGCTCGGTATGTATAAGGCTCTAAGTTGCATCTCCAGTACAACAAAAAGGAAATATAATAAAAGAAATCAAAGAGGATCTAAATGGAAAGGAGTCCACATTCATAGATCAGAAAATTTAATGTCATAAAGCTAATATGACCCAATGAGTTTCTATATTCAGTGAAATTCCCATAAAAACACCAGCTGGTATAAACTGAGAAACTTATTGTAAGATTCATATGAAAAGAATGAGACTAATAATAGGCAAACTAATCTAAGAAAGAAAACCAATTTAAAGACTCACAATCTTGATTACAAAACTTACTAAAAGCTTACAATAATAAAGGCAGTGTGGCACTGGCAAAAATATAGACAAATAGATCAAAGGAATAAAATTGAGACTCTTACAAATTCAGCCTTATATTTTCGCTTATTTGATTCAAGGCAATGATGCCAAGTAAATTCAGTGGGGAAAATAATGTGCTCTACAGATGTTGCTGAGACAATTGAATATCTCACGAATAAGAATGAACTTGGGCACCTGCTTCACATCATTATGAAAATAATTCTAAATGGATTACAGATCAAAACTTAATAGATAAAATGATTTTTAAAAACTCTTAAAAGTAAGCATAGATACAAATCTTTGTAATATTGGACTAGGTAGTGGTTTCTTATATGTATACCAAAAGCATAAGTAAGGAAAGACAAACTATAATAAATTAACTTCTTTATAATTAAAATATCTTGCCAAAAGTGCACAAATAATGAGAAAATAACTCATGATGTAGGATAAATATTTGCAAATTGTATCTCTGACAAAGAAATTGTATCCAGAATATAGAACGATTTTTTTCATCCAACAATTAAAAGGCAACTAAATAAAAATTGGAGAATTTGAATTGTCGTTTCTCTGAAGAAGCTATATAAATGGAAAATGAGCACATTAAAAATGCTAAAAATATTACTTTTGGGGAACTACAAATCAAAGGGACACTGGGATACTATTTCTCACCACCTAGGATGGTTACAATCAAAGGGACAATTGGAAAAAAATGGACTGACACTCATCTACTGCTGTTGGAATCTTACAATGCATTTGGAAGTAGTAGGGGAATTCCTCACAAAACCCTTAAACACAGAGTCAAATGTACCTGGAGACACCACTTTAGAAATATACAATACTTGATGAGAAATGTACTCGTTATCTTGCCCATGTAATTGTAACTCTTCTGTACGGTATTTTCACAATAAATTTTTTTAAAAAGAAATATAATTAATAGAAATGAATACATAGTCCATAAATCTTGTTCATGGATGTTCAAAGAAACATTACTCAGTCAAAAATTGAAAAACAGCCCAAGTACCTATCACGTTGTAAATAACTACATAAATAAATGTAGATGGGTATTATGGGATATTATTTAGAAAAAGAAAAAGAAAAGCAGCACTGATAAAGCCGGAATGTGGCAGCATCTTGAAAAGAGGCAAAATGGAAGAAACCAACTGCAATTATTCCCCTGATGTGGAACTATTTATAGTTATTTTGTTTGGTTTTGCTCAGTTGCTGGAAAGTAAGCTGTCATCAGTACAACAAGGGAAGACTGTCTGAGTATGATGTCCACGTGAGCAAAATGCAGGTGCAAAATATTGAAAAAGACATTTCAATTTCATTTAATAATACATTACTTTTTAGTGGTAATGGTAGTCCTTCCATTGCTGGAGAGTTGGTTATGAGATGAATATATTTCTTGTCTCAACTTTGAGAGTTCCTTAGAAATAAAAAAGCAAGAATCATTCTAAGAGAAGTACAAACATGAAGGGAGTAAATACATTTGATCATTTAACAAAGTAAGACTGTCACCCCTCACGTTTGTTTTAATGTAAAACTGTTCATTCCACTTGCTGACTATCACATAATATTGCGTCACAGTATCCAGTAGATTGTCTTTTCATTAATTCATATCTGAGATAGGTATCTCTATTTGGCAGACAACTTGATACTGAACAGACATTGGTCTCAGGATGAGAATGTAAATTTTTTGTCATAAAAAGCTTAAAAAGTACACTCAGAGCATAAAAATATTGAAATTTCCATCTAGAAGCAGATGCAGGCCCTTAAAAGAAAATTAATCAGTCAGTATTACAAGTACTATTTTTTCAATAAGAGTATTATGATATTAGCCACCATTCTTGGTAGATTTTTTTTTTGTTTTAGTACTAATTATATGCCAACTCCTTGGCCACATACTGGAGATATGAGAGGAATAAAACATAGCTCATGATTTGTAATAAAGTGCTTCTTAGAGATACAGCCCATTCTAAACTTACAGGACTGAGCTGTATTCCCTTCTTTCTTTACCTCTGACTGGCGCTTTATAAGGGAATCCTTCTCTTCCAGCAAGCTTGTTAGTTCATGAAGCTTGAATTGAAAGTCACTGCAACTTCCTTCTCTCCTTGAAACATCTTTTTGGTACTGGTTTAGCTGGGACTAAGAATTTATAAAGAAATAAGTATTACTCTCATGTTCATTGACATCATATACAACTGAGTACCAGTTACTTATGAAATACAAAATAAGTACCGACAGTTACACATTTAAATATAATTTAATCAATGTAAAATAGAAATGGAATTGCCAGTTAGGAATTTATAATTTTTAAAGGTGTCTTTGCTATTTAAGATTAAGTATTGTCAAAATAACACACTTGGGCCACAAAAACGGAAATACTGCTAAGAAAACAGTCACTTCAGAAAATGTCAAATACTAATTTAGGATTAGTGATACTAATTATTGTGACCTGCAGCTCACAAAATATTTATCATGTCTTATCGCTATCTTCACAGAATACCTGGGGGATAAGTGTTACTATAAGTCTTCTTTACAAAAGAGGTAAATAAATTCCGGAAGATAAATAATATGGAATTACATAGTAATAGCAGTAACTCCAGGACAAATCTCGTGACTACAAATCTTGTCCATTTTCCTCTTTGTACATGTTTAGGTTAAAGTGACATTAGTAAAACTGAGATGGAAAAGAGGAAAGCAATGGAGAAAATCTTATAGAAAACTTAGTAGGCTTTTAAAAAGGTTATGCTTTAGGCTGGGTACGTTGGCTTAGTGGTAGAGTGCTTGCCTAGCATACATGAACCCCTGGGTTTGATTCCTGAGTACCACAAAAACAGAAAAAGCCGGAAGTGGCGCTGTGGCTCTAGTGCTAGCCTTGAGCAAAAGGAGCTCAGGGATAGTGCCCAGGAAGGACTGGCACACACACACACACACACACACACACACACACACACACACATGCTTTAGCCAGAGCAGGTCTCTCATACCTATAGTCATAGCTACTCAAGAGGATGAGACCTGAGCATTGTAGCTACAAGTCAGCCCTGGCAGGAAAGTTTGTGAGACTTGTATCTCCAAGTAACAACCAAAAAGAAAGAAGCCATAAGTGGTTCAAGTGGTAGAATACTAGCCTTGAGCAAAAAAGCTTAGGGAACAAAATTAAGAAAAGTGAGGGAAGGGGTAGGTTAGGAAGAGTGGGTAAGAATGGTAAAAGGGATAACATTGATCAAGACACATTGTATCCATATATTGCTATATGAAATTGCAACTCCTTTATACAACTACTTAAAGAAAATAAAAATATTTTTAAAAGATGAAATTAAAAAAACAAGCTCAGGGACAGAGCACAGGCCCTGAGTTCAATCACCAGGACCTGCTCTGCACACACACACACACACACACACACACACACACACACACACACACACACACACACACACACACACCACTTGATTCATTGTAGTTTTTGGTAAAACCACTGATTTTTTTATATTTCATACACTGATATTTGGTAAGAAAAACATTTTAGTATTTTTCTGCAGGAATATTTAAGTATATTTGACTGCATTTAGGAATCAGTAAGATTAGACTAAATCAATCCAAACTAGAATTATAAGGTAAATCACTTATTCTTACAAATACACTGATTTTGATGCCAATTAAAGAAACATGAAATTCAGCACTGTTCTTATCCTTCCCCTTAACAACTTCCTTGATATTTATCATCCCGTAAAGTTCAGTGAGAAAAAACTTCAATGAATTCAATGATGCCTTTGCTTGATAATCTTGACTACTGCTCTTGCCTGAATAAACATTCTTTAAGCAATAGCATAAAAACTCCTTCACTTATCCTCAAAATGAAATGAATAAAAACAAAACTAATAACATTAAGATTGGTTTTTTTTTTTTTTGGTTGGTCGTGGGGGCTTGAACTCTGGGCTTGGGCGCTGTCTCCAGGCTAGCGCTCTAATGCTTGAGCCACAGCGCCACTTCCCATTAAGATTGTTTTTACTATAATAGAGGAGAAACTATGTTACACTAGAGAACAACTTACCAATTTTGACACAGTGTTACACATTTAAAACAAAAGGTTCTATGGCATCATTCTAAAACTTGACCTTCAGTAGATTTTTCCTTGTAGCTTTAAGCTTGAAACTATCATTGTTGGGTTAGAAAAACTGTGCTGCTTTGTGTATTTATGAAATATAGGATCAACATACCCTCAGCTTGCTGATCTCATGATCTTTCTCGAGTCTCAAGTTTTTTACCATTTCCATGTAGTGGTTGCCAATCTCATCCATTTTAGCCTGCAGCACAGGGCTGCTACAAGTCTCAGAAACCTATACACACAAAAATAATGTTCCATAATTAGATTGCTATCTGCATGTTAGGTTAGGTTACAAGGCTTATTAATATATGATTGTCATGTAAGTAAAGAAGATACTGAAATAATGAGAGGATTCGGGAGGAACTGTTATAAAACTTCAAATGTCAGTTTGATAAGATATGTGGGTGTGTATTTGCTATTACTAATGCTAGCATTACAATTATGGACAATATTATAGACTTAAAAGTGTAATACCTGCATTCTAAGGTTTTTATTCTCTTGCTCTAAATTATGTTTACAAAATTCCAGTTCTTTTAGTCTGTATTCCATATCTGATACTGTATGTCGAAGAGAAAGATTATTTTCCTCCAGTGCTTGGCATTTTGAGTTTGAGTCTTGAAGTCCTTCCTGTAAAGAAGACAAATACAGTTACTTTTTGATATGGGAGTATTGTTTAAAATCAGACAAACCAGGCAACTACTTTTCAAATCCAACATTCTCATATTCAGCTATGGAGTTAAACATTTTTCCTTTGATCTTACCTAGTTCAAATGAGAAGGAATTAAGATTTGATAAATTTTCACAGTCCCAATTTTGTTTTCATATTCGTACTGCTCTGATAATATTGTGTCTTGCCTCATATTCATTATCAGAATGATCATGTGCCTGCTTTTGGAATTAGTGACATAGTAAGAATTTGGGATAATCATGAGAGTTGTTGATTAAGAATTAACAACCCTGACATGTACATTATAATTCCCGAGGAATCATCTCTGCTCAGATGTCTGTAGATCTCTAGTGTGCATTCATTTATTATTCACTGACTAAGCACAAGTTACGATCTACAAAAGATTTTGTTCATGAACACATTTGTAGATTAAATGAATGAGGGAACCTACATTTTCAGAATTTATACTATCCTTGTCATCCAATAGTACAGATAATTGCATACCACATATATTTTGTATGTATAACATATAAGTTTGTCTGTTTTTCTGAGAGGGCTTTCAGTCATTGGAAACATCCAAAGCTATTCCATTCTTACATGAACAAATTGTTCTGTCATATTTTAATTCTGTCAAGATTATATCTCATAACTCTACTGTCAGTTATTGTGCATATGAAAAGAGATCAATCTAGTTTGTCACCAACAAAAGCATCAACTTACTTGCTGCTGGCGATTATTTGCTCTCACTGATGCCAAGAGCTCTTCATATTCTTTTATTTGAGTTTCTTTGAATGCCAAATCCTTCTCAAGTCTTATCTTGTCATTTTCCAGTGACTAGAAACATCAATTATTTATTATAACTCAGACTTGCAGAAATGTGTCAACAGCCACATATTACAAAGACTTGTTTACACTGGAAGATTTATATAAACACTTGCTTCATTTGTAGTTGGTTAATAAAATAGAATTCTTAAAAGTTAAGTAAACTATGAAATGGAAAAGGAATTAAACCTTTTAAAACTATATTAGAAAGGATGGTTTGGTGGATTAACTAACTCTAAGGGCAATGAAACAGAATCTTCTGAATTGTTTTAATGTGTTTTTTCCCCCAAACCTTCAAAGGCTCTTTGTTAATCCCAGGAAGTGGTGAAATTCCAAATTAGAGTCAAACTGCATTCATCAGAAGGCAGAAACAAACATACAAACAAAAACAGTCCAAAATCCTCCAGGAGTAATTCATTGTATGAAAAGCATTCTGAATATATCTAGCTGATGGCACCAAGAAAGCCAATTAAAATAGAAAATAGAAAGTTGCATTCTTAGAGAAAGAAAATTTCAAGTTGTTACAGTTGAAGAGAAACTCAAAGTATGCTTTATTAGTACAGAAAGAAAGAAAATTCCTATTCAGTGAGTCTGATTGTTCTAATTTTACAGGCTGCTCCCTGACTTTAACCATTATATTACCATCTGGTAAACTAAACAATAAACTCACATTGGACAGTTCTTTTCTCTTCTTTTGTCTGTTCCAAGAAAATAATTTAGCTATGTTCAGATAAGTAAAATATTTTTGTATTAAGTTTTCTGTTTTTAAGGTTCTGGGTTTTAAACTCAGGGCTTAGCATGTGCAAGGCAAGAGCTCTGTCACTTGAGTCACACCCCCAATTCAGTATTATTAAGTTTTTAAAAAAGTATATTGAATATCTTCATTTCGGGATTAGGAAGATGGAAATTAGAGAAGCTTTGGAAAGAAAAATCAAAATATGTCTTACTGTCAAGTCATTCTGAAGATGTCCAAGCTCCTCTCGTATATTGCTGAATGTAGACAACACTAGCCGGAGTGACTTATCAGACATTCCTCTCATCTAATAGCAAAAACAAATGTTTTTTTTTAACATTTCAAAAAAAGGGTAAAATTCATGAAAGTAATCTTATTTTTCTGTTTCTACTAGCACCTTATTTGCAATTTGATTTTTGATGTGACAATATTAGACTCATGACATAAGGTATTTTTGTCTGTAATATGCTTGCAATCCAAACAATATTCCTGAAGAGATCACAGCTGTGTATTGAAACAAAAGTTTACAGGGTTTTATATAGCAAAAGATTATCTTTCTCATAAACAGAATTCTATCAGATAATTCTCAATTTTACTTGAACATTTCATTTAAAAGATTAAATAGAAGAAGAAATGAGACATTCAACCTTCAAGTAATAAAATGCATTTCCCTTAGTGTGCTGCCAAATACATGGATTTTGCCTGAGGTGAGAGGAATATAATATTAAGTAAGTTTAGTTTTGAAGTATGAACCATCTCAAGTTTTGAAGAAGAGGGAGGGAGGAAACAATTATTGCTACTAGATTATTTTCATATGTTTGAAGAAAATAAGCTTTTTTGTTGTTTTTTTGTCAGTTGCGGGGCTTGAACTCAAGGACTGGGCTCTATCTCTAAGCTCTCTTTGTGCTCAAAACCAGTGCTCTAACAATTAAACCACAGCTCCACTTCTGTTATAAGAGTCTCAGGGGGACTTTTCTCCTGTGGTTGGCTTCAGACCATAATCCTTAGATCTCAGCCTCCTGAGTAGCTAGGATTACAGGCATGAGCCACCAGCACCAGGCTTGAAGAAAAATAGTTTTTAAATGGCAGTAATGCCTACTGGAAGAATGGAAAAAAACTACTTTTCCCTACTTTTTGTTGCCATGTGCAAATAAAACTCTTGAGTATTAGATATAAATATTTTAAAGTTCTGAATGGTAAAAGAAAGATTAGTTAGGAATAAGGAATATTGAGAAAGAAGAATGATATAAGACTTGGTTCCTGGTTTGTCTTTTTGTACTGTATATCACAGACTGCTGCTGTTGGGGAGGCAGGTACCCAAACATGCCAATAAATACAGACAACAAATTCCCAAGGAAAGTCTTATCTAGTGAAAGTTTCATGAAAGGGGCAGCTTAGCAAGGCAGAAAAAACTTTTAGGCAATAACGACTATATACTAGTCAAACACCACAGGAAACAAAATGCAATTC
The DNA here is from genome assembly GCF_019054845.1 of Dipodomys spectabilis. Taxonomy (NCBI): domain Eukaryota; kingdom Metazoa; phylum Chordata; class Mammalia; order Rodentia; family Heteromyidae; genus Dipodomys; species Dipodomys spectabilis. The sequence goes on from NW_024871136.1 coordinate 1,247,677, forward strand.
TAATCATGCCAGGCAATCAAAGAAGCCTAGACTTTTGGCCATCATCTAGTTTTAAGGAGACACCAACACTATTCACCAGGTTTGTGTCAGGAAAAGAAGAAGGAAGAAATGAGGCTTCCATCCTAGCTAGGCAAAAATGAAATTCCATGCACTGAAGTATGGACTTTCATCTTATCATATCAATATTGGGATGACCAAAAAAGGACTGAGACCAAATATCAAAACTAGTTGGCTTCACCAGAAAAAAAAATTGGATCATCCTCAGATTCTTTCCTTGAAGATATATTAATTACTTGTTAGTTATATATTTGTTATATATATTACCTATTTATTATTATATGTTAGTCATATTTCTTTCATATCTGTTTGCTAGTCTCCACTCAGTACAAGCAAGGCAGTGGTTTTCCATCTCTCACTACCAGTGGATACAGTGGTTGGAGATAGGGGAGGTGATGGAATGGATAGAATGGAGAAAAGACAGGCAGAGCTTGAATCAGGCTATGCTAAAGCAATGAGGAGTAAATAAGAATATTCCAAAGATGAGAATAACATTTCTAAAATGATTTCTTGAATGTTTATCACTCAGCAGTAGTTTTGGATGGTTTCATTAAAATATAATGCAACCTTTGCCTAATTCAAGTATAATCAACGCTTGTGAAACAAAATTTTTGTCATTCTCTGTTCTTAAGAGAAGCATTCTAGGCAATGGTTTGTTAATGTTAATCTCAGACATCCACCACTGACCATCCCATCTCACCTGCAAAATATAGCGAATTTGCTGCTTTGTAAATTCTGACAATCCTGCAGGAATTAATGATTCAATGTCTTCTGACTGCAACAAAAGTGAAATTTATCCATTGAGCACATTAGTATTTTCATACTGCAGCTTTTGTAATAAGATACATTATTTTAGAGATGTTAAAATATTAATTTGCTTCTAAAAGAAAACTTTCTACACACTTTGGATTATCACTTCTGATTTTTTTTTAAAAAAATCATTTGCATTTCCAGGCATTGGTGGCTCACACCTGTAAACCCAGCTACCCAGGAGGTTGAATTCTGAGGATCCTGATTTAAAGCCAGCCTAGACAAGAAAGTCCGTGGGACTACGATCTCTAATAAACTACCAAAAAGCCAAAAGTTGAGGTGTGGCTCAATTGATACAGTGGTAGCCTTGAGCAAAAACTCAGGGACAGCACCCCAGACCCTGAGATCAAGGCCCCAGAACAGACACCAAAAAAAAATTATTTGTGTCACACAGACATGGTAAAGAATTCTTAAGCATTTTTAGGGAAAGATTTGGTGGACCAATCTAACCTTCTATTTCTACATTTAAAAAATACTTTAGAGGGTTGTGAATGTGGCTTAGTGGTAGAATGCTTGCCTTGCATTCATGAAGCCCTGGGTTCAATTCCTCAGTATCTATAAGCAAAAAAGCCAGAAGTGGTGCTGTGGCTCAAATGCTAGCTTTGAACACAAGAAGCTCAGAGTCAGTGCCCAGGCCCTGACTTCAAGCAAAAAGACTGACAAAAAAAGTAATTTAGATCTGTGTCTGATAAAGCATGCCAGTGAGCCCAGCACTTCATGGGCTAAGGCCATAGGACTGTGAATTTGAGGCCAGCTTTAACAACAAAATGCAATTTAAGGCTAGGTATGTAGCACAGTGATATGTTGCCTAGTGTGTGCAAGGCCCTGGGTTAGGTCATCAGGACTGAGAAAAAAATAAGGCAATTTTAGAACAAAATGGTCATTAACCAAGTGCCTGCAATCCCAGTATTTGGTGCTGTGGCAAAAAGCTAATTGCAGGGGGCAAGGGTTGGTACTGAGGCGTGAATTCAAGCCTTCAACCTCTTGCTCACAGCTGTACTCTACCATCTGAGTAATGTCCCTAGCCTGGCTTTCACTAATAAATTAGAAATTAAATCTCTCAGATTTTTCTACTCTAGCTGTCTTCAAACATATTCACTGATCTTAACCTCCCATAATCGAGATTACAGATGTGAGCTGCAGATGTCAATCTTAAATTTTTTTAAATGGTCCCTGTTTTATTGAACCAGGAAGAGAGAAAAGTATACATGGAGAAAGCAATATGACCAAGATAAACTCATGTTTGTATACAGAAGCAGATTGGCCAAGAAAATGGTTAGAATCAGGTACAGTGGGCCCTACAGAAACTGATACCTGAATTTCCAGAAATATACAGATAAGTATAGATCAGGGTAAAATAAGAAAATAATGAAAGTTGGGAAAATAAAAGTGTTTTGGTAATATTAAAGTTTATGATATCACAACAACATTAAGCTCAACTAATTTTAAGTTAAATCGAAGCAAGTGTTTTATGACAGTATTTAAGACTTATTGTTTTTTTTGTAATGAATGAATGCAGTATACCTATACATTGGGAATAAAGATAAAAAAGAATACAAAAGAAATGATTGTACTTCTTATTCATTGAAATCAGTCCTTTTTGTACTCAATTACTTATTCTTTTAAACTAAATTATTAACAAAAATGCATATGTGATAGAATTAATACTTGATAAAAATTTACTTTAAATATTGGCATATATCAGACTGAAAACTATTAGAAATAAAGTTGCTACTTATTTAATTATGCATAATTCATTTTTCTAAAGCAGAGTGTATGTGGTCAATTAAATCCTAACTGTGCTGAGAACAAAGACAATTTAATCCTAAAGTGACAGCTGATAAAACATTTTGTAGTTATTATTTTTATAACCATTACAAAGTTGTACATGGTTGTATCTAAAGTAAAATGACAATTGTTTTTCACTGACCTTTTTTCTTCCAGTATAATAAAGAGGCTAAATTAAAAGAATATTATTAAAGTGTGTGTCTACTCTGTGATCCACTATATGTGGCTTTTAACTGTATTTGCACTTACTTTATCTGTAGACTCAAAGTCCTGTTTGCTGAAGGAACAACAAAAACAAAACATAGACAATTTTAGCAAAAGGTATTCACTTGCTCTATATAAATGCTACTTTTCTATTTTTGTCTATTTTGTTAGATCATAAAAGTGCTGGTCCAATTCACAATTACAAATGAAAACTGTAAACTCTCTCAAATGGTACTTTTAGTTAGTTGGACTAAAATAATTTTCCTGGAATTAGCTGATCTACGAAAACTGAGCCACATCTGAATGACAAAACAATGAACTTTGTACAACTGGCTAGTACAACTTTAATTAATGACAGTCCTGTTTGAGTCTAGATATAGAAGCCCTTGGCGCTTAGAGATAATTGCTACCTGGAAGAATAAAATAACTTTAACAGTTTTTCTCTGCCTCTTTTTCTCCTCACATTACTCCCTTTCAATGTTGATTCTAGGTTATTTCTACAATCTTTTCAGGTTCTTCATAACTTCTTTACCAATATAAAAATTGTACAATGAAATCAACTCATTTAATCTATACTATGTCTACCAATGATAAGGCTTCAGGAAGGGTATTTGAATCTTTACAAAGCTTTAAACCAAAGAACCAAAATTCTACTGGGATCATAGAATCTTCCATCAACAAAACTTTTAACCACACATGTTGAAAGGTTCTTTGTGGAGCCCTGCTAGGCAAGCAAGTGCTGTAAAATTGTGAGTTGTTGGACCAGATTGGTACTTGCTCCTCTGGAGAGGGTAACAACTGGAAAAGAATACATTTCTGTTGTTGTCAGGGGCAACAGACAGCCTTTTCTTTTTGTCTACTTGCTGTCTGTACTTGGTGAAACAATTGGGCTTAAAACATATGGTGAACATACCTCTCAAACAAACAAAACCAGTTACACATGTTCCAACAACAAGATAGAATATACTAATTAAAACAATTTCAGTGCATTAGCACCTAGCTTTACCTTTGAAGTAGTTACTTAGGAGTAATCTGTGCTTCCAGAGAGAACTGGGTCACTCATTGTGCAAAACCACTTTACACTTATCTATAAAAATATACAAGCTCGTGTGGAGAGAGAGAATTGAAGTTGCCATTTCTCAAAGCATGACTAATATATGTGCAATTGTCTGCATGTATGTTATGTGGTATTTCCTGTGCAGCTCAAAATAGAAATGTAAGGAGGCCCTTGACAAAATGAAATATCTTCTTGTTTTTAAGAGCTTTATTAAAGTAAATGCATGCAGATTTGTGAACCTGAAGCAAGTTGAAAACATGAATCACAACAGTTTCAGTAGCCATGCATTCATGTTAACTAGAATTATGATACTATACTTACATAATTTTGTGTTTTAAAAAACACTAATTCTTCTCTCAATCTCAATGGCAATTTAGTTCACATGCTCCTACTTACTTCCTTTTTTATATATAAGAAAATGAAACCAATAAACACAGAGCAATAAATAATGTAAAATGTTGGAATTACAAAACATAATCAGAATGATTCCGTGAGAAAACGTTAATTCTGACCATGCAGTTCACTCATTGCTAAACTGTGTTTTGGAAAGAGAAGACAAATGGAAACCAAAGGATGGGCGACAGGGAGGAAGTGGACAGGAAAGGAGCATATGAGAAGGATGGAGCAATCAATGTTGTTTATTCCTCCATTTAGCACTGGGGGATGACAGCAGATGTCTTAGGCAAAGAAAGAAACTGTGATATGACAGGACCATCACAGCTCCAGGAAAGGAATGAATACAGTAAAGAAGAAATGAAGAGACAGACACATTGAGTGGAGGGATGAGGAATAAGAAGAAACTGCTAACCTCCTGGCCAAAGGAACTCCTAACTACCACATTTTTATGAGACCTCATTTCTCTTGGAGTATTTATTTATTTATTTATTCATTCATTTATTTGTTAGTTGGTTGGTTGTGGGGCTTGAACTCAGGGCCTGGGTGCTGTCCCTGAGTTCTTTGGCTCAAGGATAGTGCTCTACCACTTTGAGCCACAGCTTCACTTCCAGTTTTCTGGTGGTTAATTGGAGATAAGAGTCTTACAGGGACTTTCCTGCCTGGGCTGGCTTGGAACCATGATCCTCAGATCTCAGCTTCCTGAGTAGCTAGGCTTACAGATGTGAGCCACCAGCACCTATCTACTAATCTAAAATAATTCCACAATGTAAATAATTTCATCATATGAATGGACAAATGATTCCCCCAAGAATTTTGGATATGTTTAACTGGCATTCTCTCAATTTTATAGAATAGCTACTTCACAAAGCTCATATGCTCTGAAATGTTGAGTGGTGCAGAACAGAATGCTATCCTGGTCCTACACTTTATATAAATGGTAAGTGCTTAAAAGCCCATTTTAAGCAATTAAAAATCTCTACAAATCCTACGTTCATTACAAATGTAATGATTCAAATAGTAGAAAATTCCTTCAGTTTGCCTTTAGTATTTTAAACAATCCACTCAACATTATACATATATTATTGAAAAGTAAAGTGATTTGCCGAATTAAAGAAATGAATGCAGTGTGGGTTCTAGTCCCAGGTTTTGTATTTTTGCTAACTTAGCCTAGTGATTCTCAAACTTGACCATGAATAAGAAATTTCAAGAGGTCTTGTTGTTCAGAACAACGCATGATTTTCTTATGTCTGTTTGAGTGTGGAAGCATGTGTGTGTATAGGTGGTACTAGGGCTTGAACTCAGGACCCTGGGCTCTCAGTTTGCTTACTTGCTCATGGATGGTTCTCTACTACTTGTAGTTATGCTTCCAGTCCAGCTTTTTTTTCTGATAATTAGAGATAAAGTCATACAGACTTCTGTGCTGGCTTTGGTTATATATCAAGTAGTGGGATTGATGGGCCATGTTATTTCTAGACTTCGTTTTTTGAAGAGCCTCCATACTGTTTCCCATAAGGACTATACCAACTAATATCAGCATAGTGTGCAAAAGTTCTCTTTCCTCAAGTTCTCATTAGCTTTCTGACATGCCATGCACTTCTTTTCTTATTTATTTGTCCAAAAGTTTGCTTTTGCACATAGAATGCTTTGTTGATCCTTACAGGATTATTTTGGTCTTTGATAAAGTACATAAATTACTATTAACTCTTTTATTAGGTAATATTCGATGCCTTTATTTAAAAAATAAAATATGAATGGAAGTGACATGCTACTTCTGAGGAAAAATTGTTTTAATTACAAGTATAATAAACCATATTTTAGAAACCCATGTTGAAAAAAATATTCCAACACCCCGGTTCTTAATATAACTTCCTGATTCACTTTATAAGTGCAAGATAAGAAAGAAATAGAAAAGATAGCAATGAAAAAGAATGTGTGATAGGTAGGCCTTTGGTACTATTAACTCTTAAAATGAGATATTTGTTCAGTTTTCGTCATACGGTTGCCCCATTATTCTCTAATAGAACTCACTAATAGTTCTGCTGTGAATATAAAACTTCTGTTTTTAAAAAGTCAATTTTTAAAAGTATAAGAATATAGTGAAATATTGGGTATCTATTGCATAAAGATAGAAATTTTTACAGTACCTTCCTCCAATTCTCTGCAAATGCTCTAGTAAGCAGTGATATAGATCTGTATTCTTACGGCTTAGATCAGCAAGCAATTCTCCAAAATATTTGGGGTCCAGTTTTTCAGGGCCATCATCCTGAATTATCACCTAAAGCAAACAACAAACAATTATTTAACCATGCTTTGTTTTCTAAGTTCACAGATATAGTGATACGAAATGAAAAGATAAAGCAGCCTGCACACCATCACATGAATAAAGTCATTAATTTTTTTTTGCATCTAAGGTATACATTTTCCATATAGGAAGAATTTAAAGGAAAATCAATATTGTACTGGTGTTTTCTACTTCATTTCACTTGATTCTAAGTGATGTTGTGAATATAACGCTTTACTAACATAAAATATTCGAATACGAGTGCTTTAATAAAACATTAAATAAAAATCTCTGAATTTTCCATTATCACCACATGGGTTTCCCCTCTACCTCCTGTGGGAAATAAACCATATATTATTTGAAATATACTGACTATAGGAGAATTACTTTTATTGGATTTTTATATTCTCAGTGAAAGCTAAGTTGATTTATTAGTGTATCTTAAAGTTAGACTATGTAAATCTCTTTAATACTATGTGTTTTATATATTTCTTGCTGGAAATCCTACATGTATTATTTGAACCAAAGATTTTTGGAATATGACATGGAAAAGATGAACTTGGGGCCAAATGCAGAAAATTCATAGATCTAAGATGAACTTGAAATCCTAGACAGAAATTATTATGAATAGTGTCCTAAATATGACATATGTTATTGGTATCACATCCTTTGATAGCAGTGTTTGTAACAATGTTGGTCACTTTGCCTCCCATCTCAAGGCATAGTGTTCAGACAATAATAACTGAGGTAATATTACACATCATCTTAGATATTGCATGTACAAACGAATTCTAAGAATGCAGATAATAGTTCATACTTAACCACTGATACTTCCTTTTAAATCTATCCTCTGAAGGCAGACCCTAAAAATTCATGCATTCTGAGGCAAAATGAAGAATTACAAAGTAAAGCTGAACTCTCATAATTACATCTATGGTATGAGAATCATTCAGTGAAAATATAGGATACAAGTATAGTATCATGTTTTGATTAAGATATACACATGCACATACTTAAAAACTTAGATGAATATTCCACAATGTTAATTATCTTGTTCATATGTTCTTTGGAGTTGTTTTTCTGGGGAATTAACAATTCTCTTCTAGACAGTGTCCTGAAGTAGATGAGCAATGCTAAATGTCAAGATCATAACACAGTATGTTCAAATATTAAAATTCACAGAGCCGGGCACCAGTGGCTCACATCTGTAACCCTAACTATTCAGGAGGCTGAGATCTGAGGATAGTGATTCAAAGCCAGTCCAGGCAGAGACATCTGTGATACTCTTGTTTCCAATTAACCACCAGAAAAGCAGAAGTGGTGCTGTGGCTCAAAGTAGTAGAGCACTAGCCTTGAGCAAAACAGCTCAGGAACAAGCCCCATGACCAACAACATAAATTCAGAAATCTTGTGTAGAGATACCTAGACAGAGATAATGTATGAAAAATTCATGTAAATCTGTCCATCCAGCTATTCACTATAAAACCTTTAAGTGCTTATATAAATGTAGTAGCACTTTCAGTTTCCTAATATGTTTTTTACTCCAGCCATGACAGAATTGACTGTTCTGGGCACACACATGCCTCTTGTATCTTTATTCACTTGCTTCACTACTTAAAATATGTTTCTCCTTCCATATATATATATATATATATATATATATATATATATATGTATATATATATATATATATAAATTTTACTTATCCTTTGAAATTTAAAGACTTCCTATTTTAATGAAAACAAAGTATGCTAGGCAACAGAGCTAATTTAAATTAGCATTTTGTGTTCAATTATCTTCAGTTGTTGTCATACTTTCTTACCAATAAAGATCATGTTGTTTCATCACTCCTTACCACAAAAGAGGTACAATTAACAATAAAAAATAACTTAGACTTTTTTATATGTCACATAGTATCTAGCACAATACTGACTGAACAATCTAGCTAGTCAGTTAAGTACTTGTGAATGCCAAGAAACCACCTCCCTGATTAGAAATGACCCAAAATGCCAATTGATTCTGGAAGTGTTTTTCTCTTAATGGAGCCCACAGGAATGGTTAAAAAAAGTAAAAAATTGGTATAGGCAGCATTTTCTAAAAAATATCATGCTGATCAGTGTACCTTTTTTCCAAGTTAAGAGGAAGAACATGTGAATTGCAGCAACTATAGTGAAATCGTTGCAGATTGGAAAGCTGACATTTGCTCCTCAGTGCCAAGCCCCTCTCAAGAAATGCAGGTCCAAATTGCACAATCTTTACTCCAAATACTTCAATGTACCTTCCCTTTATGGACCACCTATGTTGTTATTAAACTTGAATTACTATTAAAACACAATATAAAATTATTTTTAAATGTGCATTAGCTTGACAAGCTGTTTTCTGCTATACAACTATATACCTGAAGTCGGGTATTTTATGAGAAAAATTTATTAAAATGTAAGGCTTTGTGGCCAATAATATCACAATACTGGTAGTTTGTATCAAAAAGCAGTCACATGATTAGAGGAGCAGGTAGCACAGGACAAAGGCCTAGGCCTTTTCTTTTTTATATAACAACTTTTATGAGAACTAACTCAGAGTACAGTCCAACAAGAACTACCTTAATTTCCTAAAAGGGTGATGCCCCGGATGACCTAATCAATTCCTACCTCTTACAGGTCTCAAAAACCTTAGTACACTGGGGATAAAACTCCCAACATGGACATTGGGGGATAAACTATATCTAACCTAAATCTAGGTGCAATGCCAATGTTTTTCCATTGATGTTTAGGTTCTATTAATTTATTTTATTGTTATTATAGAATTGATGTATGGAGGGATTATAATTAAATGAGTCAGGTAATGAATACATTTCTTTTTGCACAGTGTCTTCTGTTTCCTCACTCTCTTCCCAGTCCCTCACCTGTCCTTCTCTCTCCATGAGTGTTTCATGATAACTTTCTCAAGGACATATTTACTGAGGAGATTCAACTGTTATGCTTGAACTCAGGGCCTGGGTGCTATACCAAATGCAACTAAAAGTTCAGGCAATAATCTGTACTTTTCTAGGAAACAGTAAGAGGATTAAAACTAAAAGAATGAGTTCTTTTGCTAAAAGAAATGCAGAAAAACTAGAAGCAAAATAGCACTCTTGTGTAAGTTTATTCCTTCTGAGTTTTTAGAAGTCTACAATTTGTAAGAACAATTGATTAAAACCTCAAACTTAGTTGGGTTCAAAATTTGAAGGAGTCAAGACTAAAGAAAGACTCTCATATATTGCAAAATATGAAACAGGATTATAACTCAAGAATAAGGTAAAATTTCTTCATCACAAAGTGGGATGTGCCAGTTAGCAGTATTTTCCATTACTAGATCACAGCTACTTAGAGCTTCTTGATTTTATTGAAATTGTTTATGGGTGTGTTTCAGCATAACTTTTACAGTTGGCTTACAGTCATATTCTTCCTGCCTTGAGGAAACCAAGATAAGGCATGTCCCAAGGAAAGGTGAATACCTTGGGCCAAAAGAAATGTATATTAGTAGAGCTTCTCTCTCCCTCTCCTCCCTTCCTCTGTCTTTCCCTTTCTCTTTTCTCCCCCATATGTGTGTGTGTATAGAGAGCTCTCTACATATATACATATGCATACGTACATATGTATATATTTGCATCTAATCTACATATATATATATATATACATACGTATATATCGTATCTAATTTTTTAAATTTTTCTCCACATTTTATTAACATCAATAAGTTGTACAAGGTGGCTTCATCTTCACATGGATGCAAACACATCTATTGATCAGACTCATCCCTTCCATCAATCTCCTTCCTTTTCCCAGACATCCTTTCCAAACCAACCTAAGCAACCTTCCATTTTCACACTTGTATATAAAGTTTTTTTAAACCATATCCACTTAACTTCATCTTGTACATTTCCCCCACTATTATTCATATTTGTTTTAAGTTCCTCTCATTTTTGGGTGCATGTTAATTGTTCAAAGAAGTATTTCTCCATGATATTTCACATGTACATATAAATTACTTTCATCAGACTGACCTCCTTGCTTACTCTTGCTTTCCTCATCTCCCATATATGTACTTACAAAGAAAGCAGTCTCAAATATCAATCATGGATAATACATTTAGCTGCTCATATATGAACAGAGAAGTAAAATAGAGTATGGAGAATAGTGGTTCTTGAGTACTCAAAATATGGTATTTCTTCAAAAATTTACAAAACTTTGGGCTGGGAATGTGGCTCAGCGGTAGGATACTGGCCTAGCATGCATGAAGCCCTGGGTTTAATTCCTCATTACCACATAAACAGAAAAAGCCAGAAGTGGTACTGTGGCTCAAGTGGTAGAGTGCAAGCCTTGAGCAAAAGAAACTCAGGGACAGTGCCCAGGTCCCGTGTTCAAGCTTCATGACTGGCCAAAAAAATTTTTACAAAGCTTTAATAATATATACCACATTTTCTTGATATGCACCAATGGGCATTACTCTCAGAGAAGTTCAATGCATTTTAGATATTACATCATTTGAACAACTGGTTAAACAGTAATTGGTATCTTCCTATTTTGTATTAGAAAACGCAGGGGCCCTAGTAAGAGAAGAAGCATAGAAATTTTATATTCTGAAAATACTTACTGCCACTGTATTCTTCATAAGCACTTTACTAAAGCATGAAACCAATCCAGATACCCTTAGTAGATCAACGGATAAAGATGTGGTGTATATACCACAGCTATGCTTCCATCAGAAAGAATGACATTGCCCCATTTGTAAAGAAATGGAAAGACCTGAAAAAAATTGTATGAAGCAAAGCAAGGCAGGACCAAAGAAGGTTGCATGGTTTCCCTCATTTCTAACTACTAGAATATGTTTATGATATTCTTAGCAGAGGATCACAATAGCCCAATCGCTAAGTGCATAGGATCATATATAATGAAGTGCATCAAAATGAACTCCAAGAATTGGAAATAAGTTGGCGCTATTCCTCAGCTCTTCAAGCGCTCTACTGCTTGAGCCACAGTGCTGCTTCCAGTTTTCTAGTGGTTTATTGGAGATAAACGAGTCTCGCAGACTTTCCTGCTGGGGCTGGCTTTAAACCTCGATCCTCAGATCTCAGCCTCCTGAGTAGCTAGGATTACAGGCGTGAGACACCGGCGCCCCGCAAGAGGTTCTTATGTCTTGTATGCAGTTATTCTATTTTTTTCTTTCTGTTTTAATTTTCTGTACCCTTTTTCTTGTATATAAGCTTATCTGATATGTAGGACGAAAAGGGAATCAGAAACAGCAGTACAAAGGATAAACTAATGCAACAATGATACTCACTAGACACTATTTTGGAAATCTTTACAGACTCAGGGGGAGAAGAGTGGGGAGGGTTAAGCAGGAGAAAATGAGGGAGGGGGTAACTGTTTTAAAAATGGATTCATTGACTTCTTTTTTTTTTTTACTCATTGACCTCTTGTTGAAGAGGACAAACACATTCTATCTTCAAGTAGTGCTTGATGGACAAACTGAGAGTAAGTATAACCTCAGCCATGTGACCATGAACATTTTCAATTATTTTCTGCTTCCAGGAGGGAGAACAAAACCACATCTCATTTATTGCACCCAAGGCCCATGTTCCTGTTTTCCTCCTCTAACAAACTCTGAGTTCTTGGATAATTTGGGGAAACTATTGTTTGATTCATGCAGTACTTTTTCACTCAAATACAAGAGATGTCTGGTGACTTGTGTGACACAATTTTTTGTCTGAAACGTAATTCCTCTGTTCTAAATGAAGCTGTTTTTGAAAATAAAATGCTCGATAAAAAAGGAAAAAAATGTACTCATTATTTTATGTAACTGTAATTTCCCTGTTCATCAATTTACAATAAAAAATAAATGAATAGAAATTTAAAAAAAGGAATTACCTCTCCAGCACATACCAGATTTTCAATAAATGCCACTGAATTGAATTTATTGTAAAGCAATCTCAATTGTAAAATGCAGATTTTGTTATCTCCAACAGATTTGTACTCCAAATAATGACCTAATGTAATATTTTATGTGAATCAACTTAGATGGCAAGATATTGTAATAAAAAAAGTGGAATTTGAAGCCATGCTTCCTAGTTGTGGGTTAATTGCTAAACATTCGTGAACCATAGTTTCCTCAAACTGTGAAATACAGATAATTTGTTGCCTATTTTATAAAATGCTGGAAGGATCAGATAAAATTAAATGGGGCTGTGAGGTAAAGTGCTTTGTATTGTTAAATCATCTTTCAAACAATTATTTAATAAAGGGTACACAGTTTCTTGCTGCAATAATAATAGAAGGAATGGAAATAAATTGCTTAGTTTTAGGAAAGTCTCTTAATTGTGTCAGATAGATGGTTATGTATCTTATCTAGTATAATGTCTTAGTATAGTAAGTATTAAATAAACACTTGCTGGAAACTTTCCTCATCATTAAATAGTAATAATGCTGATTTGTTCCAACTTGTCTTGTTAATGAAAAGATATATTATGGACATTCTTTAAAAAGTCTCATCTTACAACATGAGCACTGAGGAAGTTATAATCAAGGATCAACTGGGAACTATGTATTAAAGAGAATAGAAAGAGAAACACTGGAAGAGTTCCTTTAACAAAGCATACTGAAATGCCTTGTAGTGAAATCAAATCAAAGCTGTCCTGACTTCCTTTTAGGGTATGGGAATGTATGTTATGCATGTGTAGATTTTGGCAGCATGTTGTAAAATATGATTATTTTACTCACAACCAATGAAATTTCAGGTAGGTGTTTTGGAGTATCATAATCCATATGGATTATGAAAAATAACATCTGTAGCAACTTAAATTATTCTGACATATTTTAGTATAATGCAAATTCGATGTCAAGAATTTATAAAGCTTCTCCCCTAGGAAGAGTGGAAATTTTATACTGAGTCATGTTTTCTTGTTGGTTTCCCTATGGTTTCTAGGAGTTAGCAGCCAAGTTAAACCCTGTAAAGACAAAAGCCTGTAGCTTGCATTTCTGTGTACTTCTCCTTCTGATATTATCATTCCATTGTATTTATACTCTCACTGACACATTTTTGGTATTCCTTGTTGTCTTATTCATGTCATTTCAAATTTTCTAGAATAAAATGAGAGTTATAAATACATCACTGTGTGTAGAAAATAATTTAAAGTTGATATATTTTTAAAATACATAACTTTTGGTAATACATTTGTTAACTTTTTCTCTTCACTTCTCTATCATTTCTCTATTCTGCCAACCTTTAGTATATCATTTATTCAAAAGAGAAAATACTTACGTTACATTTAAAAGACCTGTGGGAAAACTTACTGCTCATAAGCACTAGCACTTTGTAATTTATCTTAAGTCCTTTTCTTAAGACAGTACCTCACTATGTAACTCTGGCTAATCTTGAATATCATAGATAGCACAGACTGGCTGTGAACTTTTGATCTTCCTTCCTAAGCCTTCTGAGTGCTGGGTTTATAGGCATGCACATTATATCTGCCTGTTCTACCTTTCTTCCCTTAAATCCAGGTCTACAATCTGGTCCCAAAAATGACTTGATTCATGCATTCATACAGCACACATTTTATTGAGAAGTTACAAAGCAATGTCCTAAAGTATGGTCCCAAGCACCACTAGGAAAAAAAACATGTAAAAAAATTCTCTCCTGGGGCTGGGAAGTTGGCTCAGTGGTAGAGTGCTTGCCTCGCATGCATGAGGCCCTGGGTTCGATTCCTCAGCACCACATAAGCAGAAAAAAGCCGGAAGTGGCGCTGTGGCTCAAGTGGAAAAGCGCTAGCCTTCAGCTGAAGAGCTGAGGGACAGTGCCCAGGCCCAGAGTTCAGCCCACACGACCGGATCAAAAAAAAAAAAAAAAGAAAGAAAGAAATAGAGATTTTGGCCGGGCGCTGGTGGCTCACGCCTGTAATCCTAGCTACTCAGGAGGCTGAGATCTGAGGATCGCGGTTCAAAGCCAGCCCAGGCAGGAGAGACCGTGAGACTCCTATCTCCAATAAACCACCAGAAAACCAGAAGTGGCGCTGTAGCTCAAGTGGTAGAGCGCTCGCCTTGAGCTGAAGAGCTGAAGGACAGAGCCCAGGCCCAGAGTTCAAGCCCCACGACCGACAAAAATAAATAAATAAATAAATTCTCTCCTCCCTTCAGGCCTTTCTGACTTTTATAAGCTTTTAGAAGAGCTGAGACATAAATCTAAATGACTTTAAAGAATGTGATAATTAATAAGAGATCTAAATAGAGGTACATATCACATATTAAGAGAGTTCTGAGAAAAAAAACTTGGCTTCCATTGTATGAGAGAGGTTGTATGTAAAATCACTAAGCTATGGCAACTTAATAGGTGTGTAGTGGCCAAGAAAAGAAAAAAAATAATGTTGTTAAATTTTAAGTCTGATCAGGAGGGCCCTAGACATAGAGGATACAATATAAAGCTGGAATGGTCAGTTTGAAGGGCAGCTAAGTAGACATGTCATACAAGCAAATAAAATTGTAGATTGTAGAATTTATTTTTAGTGTCAAAAGAGAGGGTAAAAAGGAGACAATGATGGTGTCTTGAAAAATGGAAGGAAAGCCTAAAAAGAGAATTTAAAAGCAGAAGTACATTGCAGTGGGATGAGGGAAGATCAAGAATAGAATGGATAAACAGTGTAGGAGCAATAAGAGGCACAGTATGGGAAACTGAATTTGACAGCTAGAAAGTCAATAAAGGAAGCTTCAGGAACACAGTGAATATAGTTGGCAAAGTATTGAAGTGGTGAGGAGATGGAACCAGTGAGCATGTCTTTTTGCTCTGGAAATTTTTCCAGTAAAGGAAACAAAGATGATGATTTCATGTTCATAGAATATGCTTGTGAAGACAAAAATTTGAGTCTTAATTTCTGACTCAAAAGAAACAGAAATTTTCTGAAAATGTACAGATATTCTTCTGGGAAATGGGCCTGAAAGAGTCCATAAAGTGTACTCAGATTGTGGTTCCTGAACCAGTAGCATTAATATAATCAGGAAATCTGGAAATGCAAATTAATTGGGCCCAGTAATCTCCACTTAAACAGATCTTTCAAATACTTCTGGTGCACCTTTAAGTCTGAAATCTACTGCCTATTTGTAGCAGAAAGCAAGACCACCTTCAAAGAGGGACATAATAGCAGTGGCATTTCAGATTGGAACGATAAGGATTACAAATTAAGTGTTACAGAAGCATGTCAATTAGAATTAATTAAAAAAAGGATTGTCTAGCAATAGAGACTAAAAGAGTCTAGTTTGGGTTCTGTCTTTTTTTTGTCAGTCATGGGGCTTGAATTTAGAGACTGGATGCTGTCTCTGGGCTTTTTTGCTCAAGCCCAAAGCTCTGACCACTTTCAACCACAGCACCACTTCCAATTTTTCTGGTTGTTAACTGGAAATAAGTGTCTTATGGACTTTCCTGCCTGGGCTGGCTTGGAAATGAGATCTTCAGCTGTCAGCCTCCTGAGTAGCTAGGATTACAGGCATGAGCCACTGATGCCAGGCTGAGGTCTTTCATCATCACAAAGTAATGGGGCAGAGAAAGTAGATGGCTACCAGGCACAAGTGCCTCATATCTGTAATCCAAGCTACTCAGGAGATTGCGATCTGACTAAAGTGGCTCAAAGCCAAGCCAAACAAGAAAGTTTATGAGATTCTTATCTCCAATTAATTACCAAAACACTTGAAGTGGAGCTATGGCTCAAGTGTTAGAGCAAAAAACAAAATAAACTTAGAGGCAGCTCCCACACCTTGAGTTCAAGCCCCAGGACTAGCATATACAAAAAAAAGAAAGTGGATGTCTGTCTATAAAAAATGAAATCAGCAAGGTGGAGACGGTATAAGAGAAAGCAACAAAAAAATCATGAGTTTCTAGCAAGAGGATTGTTGAATTGGCTGACAATGGAAATCAGCACAGTTTGGAAGTAAGGGCTGGGTAGCATGATGAGTGCAAACCTAAGTAGAATTCAGAGAGTAGAAGAGGAATTAATAATGATAAAACAATAAGATAAAGAGACATTAAATAGTCTCAAATGATGATATAAGTTGGAGAGTAGCCAAAACCTCTGTTCACTGAAGATGAAGAAATGATGACAACCATGAAGACAGAGTGTGAGAAAGACTACAGATAATGGTGGTGGCATTCTCATGGGTGAATCCAGAGCAGGGCTCAGAGGGAAGAGGAGAGAAGATTGGAAGCTCCTTGATGGAACTGTTCAAGGATGTGAAGAATGACCAGAAGGTCAGTAGACAGAAGCAATTTGAATCAAAGTGTGATATGTATGATGTATGTGTGTGTATGTGTGTGTGTGTACATTGCAGGGTTTTAAGGAGAGATATTTGAGAGATGGTTGATCAGTACACATAAGAACATTTGACAATTTAACAATATATAAAATTGTCTTGAGAAAATAGTGAACAATGGAAACCAGAAAGCCAAAAAATTATTTGAACTCTTTTTATAAATAAAGATATTGAACCTTCCATCTCACCCTAATGAGGATGGCTGTTATCAAGCAAACAGCAAATGTTGGTAAAGTACATTCTATGTATCTATAAGAACAGAATAATGAAACCTATTAAAATTATAAAAACAAATAGGTTCAGTAATAGTGTTTCATAGCAAAAATAATGCAAACACTGGACATTTATTTAGGCAGTAAAAATATGAAAGTTTATTGGCATGGTAGAAGAGAAGAAAACAATGATTTTTAAAAAGTGAAAGTTGGTGTTGATGGCTCAGGCCAGTAATTCTAGCAACTCAGGAGCTCAGATCTGAGGAGCATGAGTCAAAGACAGCCCAGGCAGGAAAGACCAAGAGACTCTGACCTCCAAGAGATAAGAGATTACCACCAGAAAACCAGAAGTAGAGTCGTGGCTCAAAGTGGTAGAGCATTAGCCTTAAGCAAAAGAGCTCAGGGAAAGTGCCTATGCACTGAGTTCAAGCTCCAAGACAAAAATATATAAATAAATAAGTGATTGTCCATGGAACAGAACAATCACCAATAATAGAGATATATTATGAATCAAGAAATAGCATGAAAACAAAGGAGGAGGCTGCAATGCTTGATAAGAAATGTACTCATTATCTTGCCCATCTAATTGTAACCCCTCTGTACAGTATTTTCACAATAAAAAATAAATAAAAATTTTTAAAAAAGAAATAGCATGATTACAGGCATATTATTTAAGTATAGAGAGGTAAATATTTCAAGACAAACTAGGACTAGAAGATGGGGATAAGCTCTGGGGGTTGAACAGGGTTGGGATGAAGTACTATTTGACCTTTTCATAATAGGTAGCTTTATTATTTTGCTAGGAAAAATGAGCACTAAAAAGGATAGGCAGCATTTTTTTAAAATGTAAAACAAATAAATATGAATTTGACACAAATCAAAACTTCAAAAGGGACACTATAGCAGAAGTTGCAAGGAATTAGTAAAAGACAGACAAGGTATTATTGGAAAAATATGTACTAAAAAATATAGAAAATAAAATTGTAAAAAGAATAATGGAAAAGAGACTGTTGCACAAAAGATACCTAGTTTCAATAGTAGTGATGAAGAAGTCAATAGGTAGAGGCAAAAAACTGAGCCTAATGTAAACCACTGAAGGGTGCTGATTTTATTTAACTAAGCAGCCACAAAATTTCAGAAGTGAATGACTTCTGTAAAATACTACACTAGCTTCCTGAAGACTCCCCAGAAAAAGCACTTAACACTGAGATCTGTATTCTCTAATAACAAAAACTGAATTTTCAAATGTTGTAAATAAATAAGCCATACATCTGAAATGGAGTGTTTTTCCATTAGTAATAGCACTATCCAAATAAGCAAATCTCTTCCCTTGCCAACTTCCTATGACCTAAAATGTTTCCTAGGTTCCTCAAGGCAAATGGAAGAGAATTTTACACCCAATACATGACAATTATTTCAGTCTTTTTTATAAACATCAACTGGATGGCAACATCTAAAATATGTTCAGCTGAGCTTTGCCCTGTAGCTCACTTGTGAAATTATCTCTTCCTTGCTAATGGAAGAATGATGACATCATGTTGTTCTTAATTTCCCTGGAGAATACATGGCTGGAGATATTTTTTAATTGAAACCAAAATGATTCTGCTAGGGAGAAGCATGGAAAACAAAAATACCTAAGTTTTATTTTTTTTTTAAATTATAAAGCCATGTTTTTAAAACCTGGTTTTGAAAAGTATTTCAGCATATTTTCCTCGGAAGAAAACATTTTAAAGGTGATTTAGTTTCATCTAAAAATAGCATGTTGCTCAGTAGCAGAACACAGTGTCTAGCATGTACAAGACCCTGAGTTCCATCTCAAGCATCATGAAAATCAGTGGAACAATGTAATTTCTTTTATCAGTACTTTGAAACATCTGAGAGCCTTAAGCTGGAGAAGAAAGGTCAAGAATCAAACATTCATTTGAACATTGTGGTTGACACTAAGCTAGATGCTCTTTTTATTTTACATCATTTAATACTCTTCTTGTAGGGTATGGTGTACTTATGATTCTTTCCTTGTTATAGTTGAAGAAATTGAAGTTCAATATAGTTAACTATTGAAGGTAATGGAGTTCAACAGTATTAGGGTTTTTGTTGTTGTAGTTTGTTTCGTGCTTGTCCGGGGATTTGAACTCAGGGTTTGGGCACTATCCCTTAGCTTCTTTTTACTCAAGGCTAGTGCTCTACCACATGAGCCACAGTGCCTAACTCCTGACTTTTTCTGAGTAGTTTGTTGGAGATAAGAGTCTCACAGGCTTTTCTGCCCAGGCTAGCTGCTGAACTGTGATCCTCGAATCTTAGCCTCCTGAGTAGCTATGATTACAGATGTGAGCCACTGACTTGGAATTAGGCTTTATCACTTCAGGTAACTGAAGTGAAAACTTGTATCATTTTCACTTTACCTTACTACCATCAGATTACAACTTTAAACACAAAATTTTAAAAATGGACCAGACCTTAGTTTTAAAAGAGCCTAACTTACACAAGAAAGGAGAATGAGTACAGTCAAAATACTTTAGATACATATGTAAAAATTTAACAATGAAATTTTTTGACATTGGTTTGGGAAGCGGAGGGTGGGGGGTCAGGGATAGTGATGGAGAAAGGGAGTCTGATCAAGATACATTATGCATATATGGGCATGTCAAAGTAAAACTCCTTGTACAATTAATTAGTACTAGTACCATTACATATATAAGTATGCATGCAGGCAAAATAGGTCTTTCTGCACTGCCCTTTAAAGAGATTCTTCCATCCAGCTGTTACAAGAACAGGAAACATTTGAAATCAACAAGAAGCCTAGGTTAGAGAACTTTCCCTTTCCACTCCTTTGTCCGTGTGTCCTTTGTCCATCAACATTACCCTCATCAAATACTAAAAGCAGAAAATTGTTTCTAAACAGAAATTCTCCAGCCTAAATGCTTACTAAAGCTAATCAAAGCTACTGGAAATTTTAAACTTAGTGTGAACAACAAAACAGAAGGTGCCCATTTTCTAAGTAAATAATAATTTTGTCTAGATGTACTGAGCTTGTCAAACGATATCATAACATTATTGTTGATGCTGGACAAAATTCTTAATCCTGTTATATTGTTCACATCTCTGATCATTGTCCATCATACTATTGCTAAAGTTTATATTCTAGTCTACACTTCTTCAGGTTGTAGTCCTTATAGTTTATGTAAGACTTACCATGTATTTTTTTAGTCTTTACAACAACCCTGTTAGGTAGGTATTACTACCCAAATTTTATGAATGAAAACGTTGCAGACACACTTAGTATTATTAAAATCAATAGCTTAAAAGGAATAAAGCAAAAATGAAACCCAGAGCTTATTCTGAAGTTAAGCTTTCTATTATGTCACCAATGCCTCTCTTCTGTGATATTCTTCTTAATTTGTGTATAAATGTGGCTCTACCAGGTACTGTAGTATCCATGTAAACTATTGCAGGTAACTTATGATTAATCATTCTTATTTTACCTGGCACAAAGCTGTTCCAGTTAACCTTCTAAAGTGTACCTATGTGCATTTTCCCACTCAGTAGCCTACTAATGACAGCCTAAAACATTTTAATTAATCACTTAAACATTTCAAGCATTATGACCTAATCTTAATGAATCATGCTAAAACTGTATCTTAATATTTCTCTATCATCTTCCTTTCCATACAAATCAAACCACTCAATGTGTACTTTTCAAAATCTATTATTTTGTTCATATAATTTCTTCTCCCTTGGATATTATCTTCATGAAATGGAAATGAATGGAAACTCTGCCCATTTTTCAGAGTACAGGTCATTTCCCACCTCCAGGACAAATCTTTTGTTTCCCAGATGAAATTACGTTTCTCTTTGGTTTCCAATGCATGTTGTTCATTCCTCTTTTGTGACAGACAACAAGATAACATTTTGTGTTGTTATTTTATTTTATATAGTTGTCACACTTTCTTCAGTACAGGAGAAATTAAGGCAAAGCAAAACTAAGGATTTGATTGAGATGCATGAAATTGTTCATAACATTTACAACAATTTCAAGTGATTTAATGTAATGAAATGGTTCTTCATAATCATCATTAATCCATTTATGTAAGAAATTCAACACCCTCTGGGCTGAATTTTAAAGCTATTTCAGAGCCAAGTATTTCCATTGTAGAGTATCAAAGGAAAAACAACTTCAAACTTTTTGTTATATTGAAAAAGCAAAATTTGAAGAATTATGTTTGAAAAAGAATGGGTTTTTAAGTCATTTATACTACCTTTTGGCCAATATAACCAAAATGTATATTTCAAATTTTTAGTCCGTATAATCTCATATATACCTAATACACAATAATCCAAATTCTTATACTGGCAAATCTCTTTCCTAACTTTTTCTTATTATTTTATTTTGCCTTCTAGAGTTGCTTATGTAAGAGGTTAATTTTAGATCATGAAAAACGCAAATGATGTCTAATTTTCCATTATTCTTGTAGAACAATAATTGCTAGTTTTACCAAAAAAGTCTTTTTTTCTGTTAACACTTGTACAACAGATGTTTATAAAGTTCCAAAGTCTTCATAAGACTGAGTAACTGAAGATTGTATCTGATTTCTCCTTGGCAACTAAGTTTTAGTTTCTATTTTGTTGTAGTATACAATAAAATATAAACACATTCTGACTTGAGTTAGTCTATTCTTAAAGAAGACATATAGGAAATAATTACTACCATGTGAAATATGACCATTAAAATTACCTCAGCATCATTTCTAACTCATTGTTCATTTCAATATAATACTTTATGAAATTAACATTATACAACTGTCAGGCTTATTTTAGAACTGAGAATCAGTTAGAAATTAGGCATTCATTAATCAAGTCATCATTTCTTAGATTTATAATATTAATGAATTGGAATTGTTCTGTCATTTGAAAAAGTGGAATAATTTTGAATTTTATAACAAAATACAGATACCATTGTTACAAATTCTCAGTGTTTTGGTGCAAAGTTAATGTGAGTGGAATACGTGAATGGTGGTGTGGGAAGTGTTCAATAAGGTGTTCTGAATCATGTGATCAGTCTTACCTGCTCATGGATCTGGTTTGCTCCACTATGACACAGTTCACTTCCAATGGCTGTTGAAATTGAATCACTTCCTGTAATGCTTTGGATTTGCTGACCACAGTGAGATTGTTGACAGTGGGGAGAGTGGATGATCTGAGGCTGCTGGACAATGTGATGATGGCATTGAACTTGAGGATAGCATTCCTAAAACACATACATGTGTCAAAAATAGCCACTGAGAATAAAAACTAATCAAGGAAAAACACACAAAAAACATTTCAAAATGTTAAGGTGTTCTTTCCCACAATAATTCAGACTTCAGAATGTCAAGTTTTAATCAATATATTTTTATTATTTTTTAATTATCCCATTGGGATAATTTTTATCAGGTAGTTGTGACCAATCACTACTAATCTAGCTAGGACAGAGAATTAAATGCTCTGATTAAATTACTATTCCAGTTATACTTAACACTAATGCTAAAAGTATCCAGAATATTAACATTAATTAATGTTTCTATAATGATTCAACAGGCATTTCAATGGCTAATCATGTAACAATACTATAATAGTGAAGCTGTAGACATAAAATGAGAAAATAATATACTGCAGTGATTTTCAATGTCAGGAAGCATATTAACATAGCAATGGGGGGATTTTATGCTTATGAAAATTAAGCACAGATTTTAAGAAAAAGTCTAAAATGACTGACTGGTGCTTCGGATTCTGAAAACATGGATCTGACCATTTCTACCACTTATTCTTACACTATACCCCTGTGAAAACACACACACACACACACACACACACACACACACACACACACACACACACACACACACACACACACACACACACACACCAGTTTCCTCATTTGCAATTAGATACTGTGTGGATATCATTGGGTTGCAGAAAAAAATAAATGAACAAATGTCTGTAAATTATACAATATAAAATAGGTGAGAAATAATTCTATTATTATTACTACTACTATTATCAGCATTATCAACTTAATCTTCTCGTATCTCATTAATTTTTGAAAACAGGAAAAAAAACTCTTCAGGTCTAGCAAAGCAAAATGATTTCCCTATGACAGAGGCAATTAATTATGAAATTGGGACCTGAGCTCATTATTTCTACCTCAAAGTTCTTTTGAAATTTGAGATTTCATACTCCCTTTGTAAAAGTCTGGAATTTGTTGTCATTTGAACTAAATGATATCTTCTTTATCATATGTAATAGTTTTATTCTGACAAGCATAGAGCACAAACTAAAGAAACATACCTGGTTATTTCAATTCTCAGGGCTACAAATGCACTTGAATTTCTATAGTATGTTGCATTATTCTGCTTTGATAAGGGACATCTAGAAACCTGCTTTCATAGAATAAATACTCTATTTTGAGTTATCATGCTGCATTCATGCACATAAAGTTAACTTTGAAAGTATAGATACAATGCTTTATTTCCTTTTGATTAGGGAATGTTGACCTATATTAAATAGTAAAATATTTCTATTTTAAATTTTTAAGCCATGTCAGAAACAAAGTGCAAAAGAATGAATACCATATACTCTCCCTAGTATAACTTGTATAATAACATGCATTTATAATTTATTCATTCATTTACAATTATTGGATAACTGTTTTCATATGGATGAATTAATAAACTTCAAAGAGTGGCAACTTTTGTGGAGAGAAACTAGAGACAAGAAGCCTCAGATAAAGAAGCTTGTATACCTTTTTATATTCTTTTTGCTTTCTTTTTTTTTCTTTTTGGTCATGGGACCTGAACTCTGGGCCTGGGTGCTCTCCCTCAGCTCTTCATCACAAAGCTAGTGCACTACCATTTGAACCACAGCTCCACTTCTGGATTTTTCTGCTTATGTGGTGCTGAGGAATCTAACCCAGGGCCACATGCATGCAAGGCAAGTACTGTACCACTGAGCCAACTTTCCAGCCCCTTTTTGCTTTCTTATGCTCTTTTCATACCCTGACAATTTTTTACTATACTTGAAAATTACTTTTAATTTATACAAAATGTTTTTAAAAATAGAGAAAGATCTAAATAGCCATACTGTACAAACAGAAGTTGGCTTGGTAGACACATAAAAGTAAGGTAATCACTATTTATAATTATTTCTTCAAGATTTTTTAAAATATGACACACTTTCTAATATGTCTCCAGTGTTAGTAAATAGATGATATCAACATTTTTTATAAATTTTGGGAGAAAAGGCACTGTTTTTGTTTTTGATTTTTGTTTTGGTCTGTTGTGGGGCTTTAACTCTGGGCCTGAGTGGTGTCCCTGAGCTCTTCAGTTTAAGGCTAGAGCTCTACCACTTGAGCCACAGCACCACTTCTGATTTCTGGTGGTTAATTGGAGATAAGAGTCTCATGGATTTTCCTCCCTGGGCTGGCTTTGAACTACGATCCTCAGATCTCAGCCTTCTGAGTAGCTAGGATTACAGGCATGAGCCACTGGTGCCCGGCTATGCACTGTCCTTTTATGTTAAAAAAAATCTTTATTTAAGGGTTGGAGGTATGGCTCAGTTGGTAGAGCACGAGGCAATGAGTGAATACATAAGGTACTGAGGTCAAGTCTCAGTCTTGGACATAAAACAAAAGAAAAAAACTGGTCTTATGTATAAAGCTTGACCTCTTCTGCTTGTCCCAAACATATACTAGTTATTGCAAATAAGGGAAACCATAGGACCTATGTTTCTTTGGGCCTGGCTTACTTCACTTAATATAATTTTTTCCAAGTCTTCATTTCCTAACAAATGTCATTTTTTCTGATCTAAGTATAGAATTCCAGTGTGTGTGTGTGTGTGTGTGTGTGTGTGTGTGTGTGTGTGTGTGTGTGTACACACACACCACATTTTCTTGATCCATTCATCTACTGAGGGACATCTGGGTTGGTTCCATATCTTACTTATGGTAAATAATGCTGCGATGAACATGGTTGTGCTGGTAGCTTTAGTAAAGCCTTGTTTGTGATGGTTTGGATAAATGTCCAAAAGTGCGATTGCTGGGTCATAGGGGAGTTCTATGTGTAGTCTTTTGAGGAGCCTCTATACTGCTTTCCAAAGTGGTTGAACAAGTTCACACTCCCATGCACATATGACTATATGAGATATGTTAAGGGAAATGAACCGCAAGATAGGAACACAAGTGGTTTTTTTCTTGCTTGCTATTGTTTTTAAGGTATTTATAATGCACTATGTGATTTTATTTGTTTCTTTTGTATGTTCTTCCCCCATGGTAAAACCCGTTTCCATTGTATTTGATTCCAGTGCCCTGCATCATGTATATACATTTTTCTAATTTGGGGAGGGGAAGGGAAAGAACAAAATGTTTAAATAAGGATACAGGTTGACCCATTGTAACAATGAGATGTACAAGACACTATGTTGAAAACGAACTTTACAAATTGCGGGGGGGGGGGGGGGGGGGGGAGGTGTTGAGGAAGTGGAGAGAGAAGGGATAGAAGGGGAAAACAAAGGAAAAGGTAACAATGCTGATTGGAAATGTACTTATTACCTTACTCATGTAACTGTAACCCCTCCGTACAGTATTTTTACAATAAAAACATATTTTAAAAAAGAAAAAATCTTCAAGTAATAATTTAGAATAAAATCCCATTGACAGTCTAAGAGACCAGGCTGTCACTCAGTGCCTACTGGCAACTCTAATGAAACAGAATCTCTCCTGAAGGAAAAAAAAATGTACCTCTGACACTTAGGACATATCAACAAAAGGCAATATTTAAGAAAACAAAACTCCTTTTTTATCTGTTTTTCTAGGAAGTCAGTTGGTTTGGTTGTTGTATGTTTAATTCTGGGGATTGACTTCAGGGCATGATCTGTACCCCCAGCTTTTTTGCTTTTTTTGTTTTTCAGGTAGGGTACCATGCTAATATTGCCCTTCCTGACATCCTCTTACTTCTATTTCTCATATACCTGGATTGCATGCACATGCCATAATACCTGGATGTTTTTGAGATAAGATCTCACTAAATTTTGCCTAAGCTGACCTTGAACCTCAAACCTCCTGTTTCCATATCCAAGTATCAGCGTTATACATGTGCTCCTTTCAGCTGAAATCTTAGCAGATCTTCAGTTTTTTCGTTGCTTGTATGTGTGTGTGTGTGTGTGTGTGTGTGTGTGTGTGTGTGTGTGGTGTGGTGTGCTTGGGAGCCCTGGACCTTACACATAGTAGACAAGTGCTCTGCCACTGAACTATACCCACACACCCAGTTTTCAATTCTCATGCCCGACTACCATAGTACCTACTCTAAAGAAAAATATTCACAAGTTAATCATATATTTGAGGCATCATAAATAAGTATTCAAGGTAAAAAAATATCAAATGGTTATTACTTATCATGGATTTTTGCTCTTTGATGGAGAAAAAGAATGCCACAGCTAGGAGCTGATGGTTCATGCCTGTAAAATTTGCTACTCAGAAGGCTGAGGTCTGATGATAGCGGTTCAAAACGAGCCAGGACAGGAAAGTCTGTGTGACTCTTATCTCCAATTAGCCACCAGAAAACCAAAAGTGGCGCTGTGGCTTAAATTGGTAGAGCACTAGCCTTGAACAAACTGCTCAAGGACAGCACCCGACTACAACTGACTAAAATAAAAAAAGAATTAGAGTATAAATTATATGGATTGATTATTTTGCAACTGTCTCTACCTCATCACCCTTCCATTACAATGGCCTCTTTTTTTCTTGGACAGGTCTCATCTCCTAAGAGCTAGTCTGATCTGATTTTTGTCACAAGTAACAGTAAATCCTCTGGCTTATTCTAGGGTATCTTTCTTAAGAAAAGTGTTTTTTCAACCAAAGTAGTTTACTTCCTTTCGTTAATCTTGTGAGAATTGTTTTTCTGAAAAGCTCTTGCTTTGGCCAGGTAGCTTGGCCTTTGTTAATTACATTTTAGTTACATCCTTTTCCTGGTGCACTGTAAGGCATCCTGTTAGATGCTCCTTGGATTTTAGTTACATCCTGTTAATTAAGCCACATCCTTCTGCAGATTATGAACCTGTTCTCAGCCAAAGCCATCAGAATGGTAGAGCCTGCTGGGTTAGGGATAAAAAGAGAGCCCCATGCCTGCCATGTGTGCTTGCTTGCCAGATATTTGGCTGAGGGAGTATCCTTCAACAGAAGTAAACTTTGGTTTGCTGAGTTCCTTTAAGTTGGTGTCCTTATTCTCATGCGACACCCGGGCATCCCAAGCCATTTCTGACACTTCCATTCCTGAGGAAATTATGTAGAGCAGAGTTTATAGCTACTTCCATCTTCATGGTTCCTTTTACTCTGAAAGAGTTTTCAAAGCAGTTCTACACCTCCTAAGTCTTTTTAATTCAGAAATAAGAAAAGGCAGACCAAATCAAACCAATATTGAAGTTAAGAGTAAGCAGAACTCTAATTGTTGCAGCTGCATAGGTGATAATATAATGCACAGGAGAATCAATGTTTCATTTTAGAACCCATCAATTAGAGCAGCTGTCTATTCTGTTGAAAACAAGAAGCTGGGAGAATCATCAAATACCCTTTCTATTTAATATGTGCAAAGCTTACTATTAGGACAGCCAAGTTGGAAAAAATGACAGCGGTTATAATTTGGTATCTTTAGTGAAATGAACTTTGGAAAATAAGTTATATTTGGTGAAATTTTTTGAATTGTATTATAATGTCCAGAAGTAGGCTGCTACTCTTATGCAACATGAATGTTTTAATACATACCAAATCAAACCCTTCAGTCTGTATTTAACTTTCCAAACAACCCAAAATTTGAACACTTTAATGTTTGTGATTCTTAGAGTTTACCAAATTTTATTTCTGCTAGGCAGAAAGAAGCAATAATGTGTTTATTCGTAAGAATCTGGTAACAATTAGCCATATGTATGTATAAAAATAAAATTCAGCCTGGCACTGGTGGCTCACACCTGTAATCCTAGCTACTCAGGAGGCTTACATCTGAGGATCAAGGTTCAAAGCCAGCCCAGGCAGGAAAGTCCGTAAGACTCTTATCTCCAATAAACCACCAGAAAACTGGAAGTGGCGTTGTGGCTCAGGTGGTAGAGGGCTAGCCTTGAGCTGAAGAGCTGAGGGACAGCACCTAAGCCCAGAGGTCTAGCCCCATTACTGACAAAAATAAAATAAAATAAAATAAAAATAAAACAAAATTCAAGTTGGGTGCTAGTGACTCATGCCTGAAATCTTAGCTATTCAGGAGGCTGAGTTCTGAGGATGTTGGTTTGAGGCCAACCAGGGCAGGAAAGTACATGAGACCCTTATCTCCAATTAACTTACAAAAAGCTGGAAGCAGAGGTGAGGCTCAAGTGGTAGCATGCTAGCCTTGAGCAAAAAATGCATAGGGACAGAGCTCAGGCCCTGAGTTCAAGCCCCAGAACTGGTACAATAAGCAATGAATGAATAAATAAATACATAAATAAATTAGTTCTTATGCCAAGAAGTAACCTTAAATCAGTTGTTTATTTAATTTGTATATGAGAAAATGACTTTACTATCCAAACTGATTGGCATTATGTAATTGTAATCATGTGTTAAATTATCTTCTCAAAAATAACATTGAGATTAGAACCTCCAGTAATTCAGAAAGATGTAATAAATTTAAAAAATGAAGTCACTAGGAAAAGCACTAATTCCATATGACTGATGTCAGTGGCTCATGCTTGTAATCCTAGCAACTCTGGAGGCTGAGATCTGAGGATTGCAGTTCTGAACCAGCCTGGACAAGAAAGTTTGCAGACAATGATCTCCAGTTAATTACAAAAAGGAGGGGGAGGGGGAGGAGGAAAGGAAGGAGAGGAGGAGGAGCCGCAAGGGGAGGAGGAGGAGGAAGGGGAGGAGGAGGAGGAGGCAGCATAGTGGCCAGAAATGGAGCTGTGGCTCAAGTGGTAGAGCATTGGCCCTGAGCAAAAAAGCAGCTCAGGGATAGGATAGCACCCAGGCCCTGAGTTTAAGCTCCAGGACCATCAAAATGAGGGAGGCAGTTGGATATACACAGAAGGATGGCAATGTGAAGACCCATATGAGGGATGTTTTGTGAAAACAAGGGAATAGCCAAGGAAGCCTGAGGCTAGCAGAAGCTAGGAGACAAGTATAGAATGTATTTCCCCGCTGGGGGATTCAGAAGGATTGTGATCCTAATACACCGTGATTTCAGATTTCTAGCTTCCAAAACTGAGATGATGAATTTGTGTTGTTTTAAACCATCCACTTTAGAACTGGGGATGTATCTGCTGGGTTCCATCTCCAGCACTACACACACACACACACACACACACACACACACACACACACACACACACACGCATGCACAAAAAAAGAAAGAAAGATCCAGTTTATGAGAAAATATGATGCATTGCTTTAGCTCAAAAATGTTCAAGAGCCAGGATCCAATGGGTCACACTCGTAATCTTAGTTTCTTAAGAGATTAAGATCTGAGGATTGAGATTCAGTGCTAGCCTGGTCAGGAAAGTGTGTAAGACTCTTATTGCCAATCAACTACCAAAAAGTAGGAAGTTGTAGAACAGCAGCCTTGAGAACAAAAAAGCTCAAGGACAGTACTCAGGCCCTGAGTTCAAGCCCAGGACTGGCATAAAAAATGTTCAAGAGACAATCTAAGCTTCAGCTAGATGCACATATTTGTATCCAGGGAGAAGAGCAATATACAGTAAAAATTACATAAAGAACATTCAATGACCATGGTCCTGATGCAGTTTTTGTACTATATGCTTCATCTCTCAATTAAGGTTAATGACATTTTTAAAACGTGATTCAAAAATTTCATCTTCTTGGGATGGGAACATGGTTTAGTAGTAGAGTGCTTGCCTAGCATGCACTAAGCCCTGGGTTTAATTCCTCAGTATCACATACTCAGAAAAAGCTGCAAGTGGCGCTGTGGCTCAAGTGGCAGAGTGCTAGCCTTGAGCAAAAGAAGCTCAAGGACAGTGCCTAGGACCTGAGTTCAAGCCCAGGACTGGCTAAAACAAACAACAAAAATTTAGTCTTCTTTATCTTTTATAGTACAACATTTTACTTATCTGTGTGTGTGTGTATACTTATCTGTATATGTACATATAGACATATATAATTATCTGTATATATGCATATCACTCCTTTAAGATTTATCTTAATTTTTGTAAAAGAAACTGAACAAATTATTACTATTGCAGGAATAGTTTCAAAGGAAAGATATAAGGCATGGAGCTATCTATATTAAATCCAGATTCTGCCATTCAGTTTCTATGTGACTTCACATAGAAACTTGTTACCCATACAGTGAAACAGGAACTATAACATTTTATATGATAACATAAATATGAAAGTGTTAAAGGCAATAAAAGCTATAGAAATCATGCCATTATCATTCATAGGGGTCTTGCCTAGTACTTGACAACTGAAGAACCTTTGAGTTCTACTAAAATATTCATAATCCAAAATTTTACACATATGCAACACATTTACAAACAGATATTACTTACTTGATCCATATTCAACTTCTCCACCTTTCTTATTGTTTTCTCATAAATAACATTGTTGCCTGGGAAGAAATTGCTTCCTCTTAGAAATGGAGACAGTGGTTCCTGTAAGACAGTAAAGAGCACATTTTACTTTGAGGAGCATTAACTCAAGTTAATATCCCATCTTTAATACACTCTGAAGTAGTAGCTGATTTTAGGAGAAAAGTGGAATAATCCTACACTAAGCTTGGCAGTTATAAAAAATAATAATTAAAGTAGTCCATTTTATATAAAAATCTCCTATTACTTCTTATTGGGGTTTTTGGAGGTAGGCAAGATAACATTTTTGTTCTGTTATTAATAAGTTTCATCTAAGATAGACAAGCATGAGGTCAACATCATTTAAATTGGGTTCTCTGACAGGTTTCTTTCTATACAAAAGTATCATCAGAGAAATGCAAAACAAAGATAACTAAGCACTATTAAGCCATAAAGTAGATTAAAGTATATTAAAGGTTTTCCTTTTTTTAGAACTTTATTGTCCTTGACGTATACAATTCATACCTATGATCATAATCAAGAATATGGCTCAGTACAACATATGTTTTGAATGCTGAGAACAGACTAGAAGTTGTAAGTACAACTGTATCTCCATATAATCAACTAAATTACTGTAGAATTAACCAAGTACTTAGAAGATCTCAGCCAATGAAATGAAGGCTAAAGACATATTCAAGATCTGAATGAAATCAGAGAATGTCTAATGAGAATCAATCCAAGAGGCTAAAATAAATGTAATGAGAATTTATTTTCATCTCTTTTGGTTTTCATTTGTCTATTATGTAGTGAGGTCTGGGGTTGTTTGCCTATTAATGTGTCACAGAACAAAAGCTGATTCAATTTCTATTTTTTAATACATGAGAATTATATAGGAGCCAAAATGGCCAAGATTATTACCAAACAATGTTTTAGGAACATTTTTACAATTGACCAACAAAATATACTAGGATTTTTTATTGTCTGTTATTGTAAATACCCTTACTCCAAGTGAACTAAAATACTGGTTATTAAGAAGACATTCTGAAGGAAAAACTATATGCTTCTGGTAATCAAACTTGAACTAAAGTTTATTCATTATAAGTTTTGGTGAATGGTTTCTGGATACTGTGTTAAAACAAACAAAAGTGAATACATTTGACTGATTATGAACAGCTGAATCTGAGAATGAGATTTATTTAGAAAACTTCCCCTACAGTTTATTTGAGTTTGTTTTTATTTTAAAAAATCCTCCTTGTTGTTTATGTAAGATCAGGTAACATATGTTTGAGTGCTTAGTACACATACTGTATTTTGCTAAGTGCTATGAGGCATAGAAACATAAATCAGACCTACTATCAGGCACATTTAATGTTGATCAGTACTCATTAAACTATGGAAGACAGATTTTTTTGTAGTGTTTTCAAGATAAGAATGATATTTAGATTTTTTTAAGATTTGAAATATAAACAAAAGAGATTCAGAGGCCCTATGTGGCTAGTAAAGCCTAACATTTTTTATCATGTGGTCCTCTACAACAGAAATTTCACCAGTCCCTAGTGTGGATAATATATGCAAACAAACATCTGTAATACAAGGTAGAAAGTGGCAAGTTCTAATAACAGGATAAAGGAAAGACGTATAAGATGGCCTTCAGAGGAGGCAAACCTAAGTTCTATCAGGAAGTGCTCAGATAGGATACATGACTCATATGGCATTTGAAAGAATGCTAGGCCGAGTGCTGGTGGCTCATGCCTATAATACTAGCTACTCAGGAGGCTGAGATCTGAGGATCGAGGTTCAAAGCCAGCTGGGCAGGAAAGTCCGTGAGACTCTTATCTCCAATAAACCACTCAAAAAAACCGGAAGTGGCACTGTGGCTCAAGCAGTAGAGTGCTCGCCTTGAGTTGAAGAGTGCAGGGACAGCGCTCAGGCTGAGCTCAAGCCCCACGACCCACAAAAAAAAAAAAAAAAATAGAATGCTAATCTGTTCTTTTAATATAAAGACATGAAAAAATTATATTCCAAATAAAAGAAACAAAGAAATTCAAGGCTCACACTTGCACTCCCAGCTACATGGGAAGGAGAGATAGGAAGATCATGGTTGAAGGGCAATCGTAAACGGAAGTTCAAAGCCCTATTTGAAAAATAACTTAAAAAAAGGGTAGAGGTGTTGTTCAAGTAGTAGAGTTCTTGCCTGGCAAGCTGAGTCCAAGCCCTTGTGCCTCCAGAAAAAAAAAATCCAAGTCACCAAGTTTGGAAAAGTGTAAGAAATCATACCTGACAGATAAAAAATAGTTCTGTACACAGAAAGATTTTTAGGTATTTCAAAAAAGGGCATATCACCAGTGCCAGTGGCTCACACCTGTAATCTTAGCTACTCAGCTAGTCAGATCTGAGGACTGTGGTTAGAAGTTTGTGAGGCTCTTATCTCTAATCAATCACCAAAAAGCTGGAAGTGGAGTTGTGGCCAAAGTGGTAGCCTTGAGCAATAAAACTCAGAGACAGTGCCCAGACCTTGAGTTCAAGCCCCAGGACAGGCACAAAAAAGGCCCAATACATCAGGAAGATTAAAGGGGGAAAAAGTATGAGCGATCAGACTAGGTACGATATGATCTTAATAATCAAGAACAATGCATTTCAGAAATCACTCTAAGATCTTGAAATTGAGAGGCATGCTAGATAGACAATGCTACCAAAATCAGAAACTGAGGCATTGAGTTTATGTGCTTCGATGAATATTAAGTCTGATTCATATTATTCATATTATCTATAACGCATAGCAATCCCTTTAACATACATGACATTCACTGAAAATCAAAGAAAAAAAGTAACATAAAAGTCAAAAGGAGAGGGGCTGGGAAGGTGGCTCAGTGGTAGAATGCTTGTCTTGCATGCAAGAGGCCCTGGGTTCAATTCCTCAGCACCACATAAGCAGAAAAAGCCGGAAGTGGCCCTGTGCCTCAAGTGGTAGAGCGCTACCCTTGAGCTGAAGAGCTGAGGGACAGCTCCCAGGCCCAGAATTCAGGCACCACGACTGACAAAACCAACCAACAAATAAATAAATAATAAAAGAACAATAAGGAATTTTTAAAAAAAGGAAGTCAAAAGGAGAAATTTTCAGGAAGCAGTAAGAAGACAAATGTAAAATTAGTCTAGAGGCCAACAAGTAGTAATTACAAAGTGGATTGGATTTTGACTACTATAAATCCATTTAACTATTAAAACCAATGGAAGCATTTCTAGCAGAAAAAAGTTATGAAGTCATAAAAATGACCTAAAAACATTCTTCCTCCATTATCTATCACATATAGATGACTTATTTAGATAAGTCATTAACCTCCTCCTATGTTTACTTGGTTTATGCAAGGGATAGTAGTACAGGGTATCAAGTAAAATAGTGTATTTCCACTACTCTTAATCTTTAACTTTAATGTACAAGTGTCATCTTAATAATATAGTATTGACTTGAAAAAAACTAATGAACTGTTTAACAAATGAATACCAAGAAGCTGAAACAGTGAGAGGAAAGGCACACGCAAATGGAGAGAGAAAGAGTGAGCAAATGCAGTCCTTATATTTAATGTATATTATGTGAAACTTGAACTATATAACTTGGGAGTAAGAGATGGGAGAGGGATGAATAAGGGAAAAGGATGGAAGGGGTGGCATTGATCAAGGTTCACTATAGTCATAACATGACTTGTGGAACTGCAACCATCTTTGTACAAGTACCTGAAAATAACTTTGTTTTGAAAATAATATAGTATTGTAATACTAGTAGTATATGCTATATTGAAAATAACTTTTGAGAATGTTATTCTAGTGTTTCTAAGATACCTAGGTTTAAAATATATAAAAATAGGCTTATCTGAGGGAGGAGCTTTATCAATTTTGAATACACTATAGGAAATATGCCGATGATTGGGTGAGAAGGAATGAACTGAGCTGAGCCTTTAAGGATTTGAGTATCTTCTAATCTGTAGTAAAACAAATAGCACAAAAAGGAAAATGTCTTCTCCATGAAATAAAGTTCATTATAAATATTGCAGTACTGTAACTGGTTTTTGTTTGTTTTATGCTAGTCCTGAATATTGAACTCAGGACCTGGGCACAATCCCTAAGCTTTTGGCAAAATGCTAGTGCTTTACCACTTGAACCACAGCCCTCCATCTGGCTTTTTGTAGTTAATTGGAGACAAGAGATTCATGGGCTTTCCTGCCCAGGATGACACTGAACCACAATTCTCACATCTCAGCCTCCTGAGTAGCTAGAATTACATATGAAAGCTCCAGGCACCTGGCATGTCACTGTTTTTAACAAAAAAAGATGGTGTTTAAACATTAACAGTGTTAGTTCTTCTTAGAATATATTTTGGTTTTATTTGAAATGACATTTTTAAAAACCCTCCAAATTTAAAATATTATTATTTCACCCAGATCTGTAAAAAGGTAAAAATAAATACTAACATGAATAAATCATAGCAAAGGATCAGCAAAACAATGTTAATTAGAAGTTTTAGATTTGTCAACAAATGAGCAGCTAGGGAGTTTCACTCTTCTGGTAGCTTCTTTTGCTCAATCTGTGCATTTGATTCAGTGCCAAATCCACCCTAAAAATGAACAGGTATTTTCAAAATGACTGACCTTATCATTTTAATTGTTACTTTTAGAACCTCTGGCAGTATTTCTCACATGTAATGAAATATGTAATCCCTAAGATGTCCTTTTCTATTCCCAGGCCACACAGCTATGCTGTAGAGAAATTTTTTTTTTTAAAGAAAAAAGTTATGTTTCTTTCAAGTTCAAACTATCAGATTTCAGGTATACCTTCCATCCTTTGTGATCATCCTTGCATTCATCACTTTCTCAATAAAATTCTCTATAGCTGTGGTTACAAATCTGTTCATTTTCTCCAACCTTCTGTATTCATATTCCTCTCTGTCCTTTTACTTATGTAGAAAGATAATGTACTGAATGTGATACTTCTGTAGTTCTCAAAAGCTCAAATCTCTCTTCAGGTTTTAAACCTACCATCTCATTAAGAAGAATGACATGCTCTTGGTTTTGTCCCAAATTTACTTCTCTCTCTCTCTATATATATATATCTGGAATCCTATGCTCTCGTGTCTCTTTTCTCTGTTGCATCTTATTCTTTATTAGTAGTCTTTTCCTTCTATTTCCCATTTTCTAGGGTCTCCAACATTCTATTTTCTTCTCCAGCTACTGGCATATCTCTCCTTGCTTTGACTAACATACTTTTCAAAATACAAATACACTCACCCATTAACTTCTTGTATCTGGAGTTTGCCACCTCCATACTGAAACTGTTCTGTTTCAATTATCACAAACCTCATTTTCCCTAACCTGTTGGTCTGTTGAGCAAGTTAACATTTCCTTTCTGTTTGTTTCAATTACTCTGTTACACATGTTTCTCTGATAACTCCTTCTTTCTGTTCCATTAAAATAAATATTTCTCAAAATTCTGGTCTTAAGGCTCTCCATTATCCCACAGTGATCTCATTCAATCTTGTATCTTTGCTGATAATTTTAAGGGGACTAACACTCTTGTCTCTGTCTCAAATAAGACATTTCTCTAACACA
This sequence comes from Dipodomys spectabilis, assembly GCF_019054845.1. Lineage (NCBI taxonomy): Eukaryota > Metazoa > Chordata > Mammalia > Rodentia > Heteromyidae > Dipodomys > Dipodomys spectabilis. Next base: position 1,283,985 of record NW_024871136.1, read on the forward strand.
TTTTAACTATATATTTAGCATCATGTTTTTTATGCATCTTATATCATACTATTTTAAACAGATTTCACCATCTTGCCTTTTCCCAAACAAGCTTCTCCTCCCCATCTCTTCCTAATCTTTTTAATTGAGCCACAATTCTACCAGTGTCTCAGGGAAATATTAGGGTCATATTTGACTTTTTTTCTTTCAATCTCCATGTCCAATAACAACAAATCTTGTTACAGCTATCTCTGGAACAACTCTCAGAAAAGAGACAAGAATTTGAAAAGGCTTGAGAAAGTCACATTTTTTTAAATAGTTTCCTTATTAGGGAAGGATGCTCAAAAATGTTAAACATAACATTACATTAAATGTCGTGGCAATCTTTCCTTGATATCTCCCTTCCCCAAATAAATGTGTTATGCTCAATACTTGAATTCCAGTAAGACTTTTATATGTATATTTCTCATGGCATCTGTCATTCATCCCACCATGTACTTATATAACTATTTGTGGACATATCTTATCTCCTTTTCATTTCCCTAAGCGTTATTGATTTGGGAAACATATCTTATTTTCTTGTTTCAATCTGAAAGCTGTAGAATGTCCTCTCCATAGTAGGAGCTTCACAACTGTAAAATGGATGAAACTGACAAATATCAATTGATTCTATCCATCAATAGAGCAAAAATATCTTCTTCATTTGTGGATCAAGTAATCAACCAGAATACGCAATTCCTTTGACTAAAATCATGACATATAGAGAATAATGAAGATCAGGAAGAACCAAGAAAAAAGGGGCTGAAAAGGGTGAACAGAGATAGAAGGAAATCATAAAGAGAGAAGTACGATTGAAATAGGTTTACTTACAGGGAAGAAAAATAAAGATTAGACCAGGTGACAGAGGATAAAGTTCCCATTTAGGAGGCTCAGCTTATTATAAATATTGTAAATAAACTAGAAACTTCTCTGGGGTTAAGCGGGGAGAGAATTTAGAATACCAAACACAAAAGGAGTATATTTAGAAATAAAATAGGGGAATATATCTAGACAGAATTTTCAAGCTGCTTTGCAAATCAGTTCTATTATTTCTGTTCACAAACCATTAGACTTTAAATGTATTTTATTCCTAGTAAAAAGTTAAAGCTTTAAAATGAATCTTTTTCTTCAATTCTCTGCTGGGCTTCTGAGAAACTGTAGTTAATACAGTCTGTGTAAGAAGGAGTATTTACAGAGACAAGCTCTGTGTTTCTACTATGCACTATACTGCATTCATACTTCTATTTTTCCTACCTTCGTGAGTACATAGTGGGGAAGAGGATACATGGTAAGTCTGTGGGGACTAATTCATCTACATGATCCACTGTTTTTAATTTGCTCTCCAGTTTCCTAGCTCTTGTCAATTTTAGTTCAAAGTTTTGTCACTTGGAAATATTTTTGCAAGAGTTAAGAACTTAATCCAGGAGCTGGTGCCTCAAGCCTGTATTCCTAGCTAATTTGGAGGCTGAGATCTGAGAATCACAGTTTAAAGGCCTGGGCAGGAAAGTCTGTGAGAGTCTTCAATTAACCACCAGAAAACTGGAAGTGGCACTATGGCTCAAGTAATAGAGTGCCAGCCTTGAGCAAAAGAGCTCAGGGACAGCACCAAGTTCAAGCTCCATGACAGAAAAAAAAAAAAAAAGAACTTAAGTTTCAAGAAGTTTGAGATCTTAGGTTTCTTCACTGTTCTATTCCAAGCTCTTAGGGCAATTTCTGGTACATAGTAAGCGGTTAATAAATACTCCCTGGATAAATAACTACTTTATCAGCTTCTGTAGCCTCACCTTTTTTACGATTAAGTAGAATACACCATATAGGCTGTCAAGCTTGGAGTATATATACAATATATATTAAATTTTCATTGTCTCATTAATTAATAAATACAGATTCACACAAAAATCACATTAAAGCACTGATTTATTAGAGCCCAAATGATATTTCAATCTCTGGGTAGATACAAGGCAAATGGAACAATTCTTAACACAGTAAAAAAGTGTTCCCTGCAATTTACTCCTTGAAAGTCAGAGGAACCATATGTTACCATAAGTATATTTCCCAATTAATGTATGAGAGAAAGCAAAAAAAAAAGAAAATAAAGATGAAGGAAGTGTAAAGTCCATTTGATCAAATGAAAAAAACTATACTTTAGTTGGACATGATGTGTGACTATGATATTAGCTACTACAGAGGCTAAGGAAAGTGGTTCACTTGAGCCCAGTAGCATAGTAAGTCTTAGCAGTATAGCAAGACTCCCTTCTTAAAAATATGGAGGGAAGGGACACACATATGTATGCACACATACACACACACACACACACACACACACACACACACACACACACACAGATTCTTTAACCTCCTTTGTGGCTTAAGTATTTGCTTCTGCTAAAGAAAAAGCAGGCAACTGCTTTTGCTATAAGCACATCAAATTTCATTGCTTGCACAAATTGATAACTCAAGCAAATGTCCAAAGCAATCATCTACCTGTTCCAATCCTGGACATATATAACAGTAGAGAAATATAGAGCAAAGCCAAGAATGCCATGTCCCTATCTAGAACACATTCTTTTTGTGAAACTGATACCCTTAGAACCTCATAGAATTCCTGTTGCATCTAAAGTTGTGTGTGTGTGTGTGTGTGTGTGTGTGTGTGTGTGTGTGTGTGTGTGTGTGTGTGTGTACATGTGTGCACTTGTACGTATCCACTACTGTGGGAAAAAAAGTTTTCCTAATTTTCTCCTCAAAATGAGACCGGAAATAATATCCTACTTTGTGAATGGGGGGGTTATATATCTTAGGAAGTAAAATAATAATGTCATTCTCTAAATAATTCATTTCTAGTATGTCTGTTCACAAACACCATAGACAATAAAAACATGACAACCATTTTGAATTTTTGCCCTTTAATTTACTACTTTCTAGCCCATATCTCAAAGGCAAATCTAAATGGGCTAAAATCTCCACCTCTTGATATAACAGTTGATAAAGTTTTTATGAGTGCTCTTTGAAAGAACTTTGTCCCTTTTCTCTTTGGTTCAAAGTACATAAATATCCTTGTAGTACAAGGGTGGGGTTAAAGAAATAAAAAAGTGTTTATGACCCTAGAATTTTCCAAGCTGTTTGAACTGTTCCATCTCTGAATCAGAATGTACAAGAGGAGGGTTATTTGAAACTATATAGATGACATATTAGTTGCTAATGATTAGAAATTTACCTTATAACTAAAAGGAAGTCCAATAATATAATTTTAAAGATCTGATAACTGATTCACCCCTGTAATATGAGCTGTCAATTTGCAAGGAAATGCATGCTGTTTGAAAGTTTTTGTGAGATCTTACCTGTTCAGGATTTTGTACTATGTATCTTCTAATAGTGGTCTGTGGGTATGTGGTAACTTTCACTGTTGGAGAATGGAGTTCCTGTGAAGAAAATATTTAAAAGATATCTGTAATTATAGTTATTTAGTGACTGGGTGACAATAATAATGACAGGAAGCCATTTTCAGTGTAAAAGAAAGTCATTTCATGATGTTACATGGTCTTACAATCTAACACATTTTTCTTGAAAAAAAAATACTATGAAAAGGTGTTGTATGGTCAACACTGTGGTAAGTACCTGTGTTATAGTCATTTTGTGGTATACTGTCACCATGCTTTCTTTTTTCACATTTTATTATGATTTTTTATACATTCTCTTTCTTTGTACTTTGCAAGTAAAATAATGCACATGAACCAACACTTTATTGTAAGTTCCATGATAGAACTATCCAGAAATTGCTTGGCACAAAAGACCCAGTTATTCAATAAGACATTAGAAAAATAAGGTAGTTTTAGTCTTCCTTAAACCATAAAAACATTAGGATTTCCAATACTTCACCCTTCTTTGTATTTATTTACTGGAAATATACTTTTGACAAAAAATTCTAAAACAATACTAAAATAAAACAAAGTGCCAGTGGCGCATGCCTGCAATCCTAGCTCCTCCAGGAGCTGAGATCTCCAATTAACCACAAGAAACAAGAAGTGGAGCTGTGACTCTTGTTAAAACACTAGCCTGAACACAAAAGCTCAGGAACATGTCCAGCCTGAGTTCAAGCCCCAGGATCAAGACACATAAAAATAGATAGCTAGATAGATAAATAGATAGATAGATAGATAGATAGATAGATAGATAGATAGATAGATAGATAGATAGATAGATAATAGAACAGAGGACTGAATTTTAACCATTTACTTTTCCTTTACTTTGTTTTATGTCTAATGTATATTTGTTGCACTCTTCTTAACCTACTAGGATGTGAGCAGAATTTCCACTGTTTGGGGGCACTTTACTATAACCATACCATTATGCTAATGCACCTTGCATTTTGAAGCTTATTTAAGTCCAGTCCCTAAATTTGCCTCTAGAAATCCCATTTACATCCCTGCTCCTACTCAGAATTTTGGAATTTGAGATTCTAGCAAGGTGCTCTATCACTATATAACATCTGACTTAAGATAGGCATTGCAAAATTCCCTCTCTCTTCCATTTTCCTAAGTCCATTTCTTTATGAAATCTCTTAGAAGAAATCTTACAGAAAGTGATTGAGCTTAGGTCATATTTTTATTATACAAGTACCATATCAAAACTGCTAATATCATTTACAGCTTGAGTCTCTTTCCTCCTCTGCTTTTCTTAGAAACAATGGATCTCCACTGCATAATCAATCACACCCATGGCAAGGGTGGTGGTTAGCTACAAGTTGTCACTATAGCAACAGTGATGGGCAATAACTTGGTGTTCTCCAAGGAGTATGCCATATGGAGTGGATTCCATGCTAGACCATGAGCTTATATATCTCCAGCTTCTCCTTTGGCCAACTGGTGTCCTTCAAAGGGAAGGCTTTGTTCCTGCTACTATCCCAGGGTAGCAGCCTATAGTAGAGGCTCAAATCATTGATTACCTTATGCATTTATCTTTTGCTGTTTTTTTCATTTTATGACTGAATAATACTCCATTATATATGTATACTACCTATCTTTTATCTATTCATCAGTTAAGGAGCATATAAGCTGATACAATATTTTGGCTTTTATGAATAGTGTTACTATAAATACAGTTGTTCAGGTATCTCTATTTTGTAAAGACTTACATCCTTTTGGGTAGATGCCCAGGAGTGGTATAGCAAGGTCATATAGTAAAAATAATCTTGAATCCTGAATAATTCAATTTTATATGCATAGAGTTCATCACACATAAAGCTAAGAGAGAAAATTTAAAAAACTGTAAATCTGGTGTGATCTTAAATGTGTGTGTGAATAAAGGGAAACACAAAGCGTTAAGTGTAGTAGCTTTGGGTAAGGTAGAGATTTGTGAGTGATTTTGGTTAACATATTGTTTTATAGTTTTAAATTTTCTACAATAAATACATATTTTTATTACCAGAAATAAAACTCATAGTGAACTCAATTGAAAGCCTTTCATTAGGAAAAAATAGCAGTTGATGCAATTGTCTAGCTGGATTTGAACAGAATGAACCCTGAGGTATATGAACTTATTTTTCTGAGGCAATTCTACCTTGATGGCCCTGCAGGGCTCCATTTCTAAGTTGAGTGCAGCATTTATTTCACCACCCTATGGTTTTGTTACCTAAGTTATAAATGCTGTTCTGGTCTGAGTGCTTTTTGAGAATACTGACTGAGTCTTATTTTTCTATGTCTAACATTGGCACAGATTTGGCACTCAACAAACAGTTGCTTCAGTGAATGCTCGATTTTATTTGATCTAGTTGTAGTGTAAGTCAAATTGTGAAAAGGTAGGAAAACTTCTCTTTGATAATCTTCTAATTCATTCTGAATAATATCACATTTCCCTACTATGCTCAAGTTCTAGAAACCAGTTTTTCCCACGTGTTTCCACCCTATTCATTTTCACACCCTGGAACTTCATCTGGGTGCAACTATTTTCTAAAAATAGCACTTCCCTCCCTCTGATCTTCTAAATTCCACACTCCAGTACTCTCCTCTCACATAACTAAAAACCATGCATTTTATCTTTGTTTTGTTAGAATTTAGTGTTTGAAATATAGAAACTAATTAAACACATATTTATTAATAACATATTAGTAACACTAATAGTATATTATGTATATATATATATATATATATATATATATATATATTTGGACATCATGCTTAGGTTAAAAAATAAGGCATGGCAGGCACAAGTGGCTCAAGAGTTTAATCCTACCTACTCAGGAGGCTGCAATCTTAGGACTGTGGTTCAAAGCCAGCCTAGGCAGCAAAGTCCATTAGACTCTTATCTTCAATTAAACACTGTAAAGTCAAAAGTGGAGCTGTGTCTCAAGTGGTGGAATGCTAACCTTGAGTAAAAAAAAGCTCAGGAACAGCACCCAGGCCCTGAATTTAAGCCCTAGGACTGACACAGGAAAAAAAGCTAAAAGTAGGATTATTCAGCCATCAAAGGCTAAGGGAGATAGACACCATGTGTCTTTTAAATCATATGCCTATGAAAAGTTTTTGACCCTATAAAATGTTCTCTCTGAATGTAGACTTGAAAGTACTCAAAAACTCTGTTTCTCAAACAGTCCAAGATCTACATACTTCATTTGTGTTCAAATCAAGAATCCTTAAAGTATTCATACTTACTTGGAGGTTCATGGTTAAAATTAAACTGTACTTGAACTAAAAACAATTGGATTGAGATAAGCAATGAATCTGGAAAATCTGATACATATACCTGTTTTGTATTCTTCTAGTGAGCTGAGCTGATATGTGAGAATCAGCTCTTTTGTTTCGAGGTTCTGATATTTTGTGAATATTTAAAGACTTAGGAGGGCCTAGATTGTTACACATATAAATAAGAGTTCCATAAAAAGGAGGGAAAACAAATCTAATTTAATCCATAACTTCCTTTACCTGTTCGGCACTTTGCGTTATATGTAGAGTGCTTGGGGCACAAGTAGATATTTTCAAAGTTGGAGAATGGAGTTCCTGTAGAGAGAGAAAAAATTCAGACATTGTTATTCAGCCAGCATCCTTCGTACATGTTACAATCCTGAAGTATTACTTTCTTTATTTTTATATTAGTAAGTAATAAAAGCATTACATAGTCGTGTGTGTGTGTGTGTGTGTGTGTGTGTGTGTGTGTGTGTGTGAGTAGTGAGTGGGCTTTAAACTCAAAGGCCTTGTGCTCTCGCCTGGGTATTTTATTCAAGGCTGGCACTCCACCACTTTGAGCCACAGCTTCAATCCAGCTTTTTGCTGGATTTCTCCGATTTGTCTGCCTGGGCTGGTTTTGAACATTGATCCTCAGATTTCAGCCTCCTGAGTAGCTAGGATTATAACATAAGCCAATAAGTGTCTGGCAACATAATGCATTTTGTAATGACACCCATCTCTCTGAAAAACTCATGGCTGGCTAATTTTGCAAGCTTTGAAGCAATTTTGCACTTTGGCAGCAGTACTTCATCCTTGTACTGTTAGGTTGTAATATTTTCACTGGTCTCTGAGAAATCTGCTAATACACATCCCAACTTTACTATATACATTCCAATTAGTACATTTTTATCAAGCAAAAATATTAAAAATTTCAAGCTAATACAGGAAACCACCTTTGAAAATTGACTAAACTCTTGCACTTAAATTACTTCAAGCTGACTCAACCATGAGGTTTGTTTGATCTGACTCTAGTTTAATTTCAAGGAGTAAGCTCTAGAATTTAAAAACTGATCCATAAGCCAGGTGCCAGTGGCTCATGCCTGTAATACTAACCTCAGTAGGCTGAGATCTGAGGATCATAGTTCAAAGCCAGCCCAGCAGAAAAGTACCTGGGTGACTCTTATCTCCAATTAACTACTCAAAAGCCAGAAGTGGCATTGTGGCTTAAAATGGTGGAATGCTAACCTTGAGCAAAAGAGCTCAGGGACAGTGTCCAGGCCCTTAGTTCAAGCCAAAAAATAAATAAAACAAAACAAAAAACCTGATCCATAAAAGTGAAAGAATATGGGCTGGGAAGGTGGCTCAGTGGCCAAGTGCTTGCCTTGCATGCATGAGGCCCTGGGTTCAATTCCTCAGCACCACATAAGCAGAAAAAGCTGGAAGTGGCACTGTGGCTCAAGTGGTAGAGCACAAGCTTTGAGCTGAAGAGCTGAGACACCTAGGTCCACAGTTCAGGCCCCACGTCCAGGAAAAAAAAAAGTGAAAGAATATGATTTTAATAATCAGCTAAAATGTTCTCTCTACTAATCATGCTATATTGCTCATATTTCCCCTCATAGCCAAAATGCTACATTACTAATTTAAACAGTTTTGTTTTTCTTTTGTTTTGGGGTGGTGCTAGGGATGAAACCCAGGGCTTCTAACATTAAGCAGCATCTTCAGCTCTAGTGTGCAGGATTGATAAAATTATTCAGTGTTTTCATATTTTATTGTAATTTAGAACCTAGTGACATGAGTCTAGGATATTTTCCCAGAGGAAGAAAAAATTCTAACAAGACAAACATTAAAAATCAGAATCACAAATTTATAAGGAAAACATCATCTCATACACACAAGCCTAACTACAATGTAAGTGTAACGTGATTCTCTCTCCCTTCCTTCCTTCCTTCCTTCCTTCCTTCCTTCCTTCCTTCCTTCCTTCCTTCCTTCCTTCCTTCCTTCCTTCCTTCCTTCCTTCCTTCTTTCCTTCCTTCCTTCTTTCCTTCTCTCCTTCCTTCTCTCCTTCCTTCTATCTTTTTCCATTTTTTGTGGCTCTAGGGCTAGAGTTCAAGGTATCACTCTAGTTATACAGGTGCTGTACTTCTTGAGCCATGCCCCAAAGATAGTTTTCAAATAAGGATCTTGCTTTTTTTTTCTCCAGGCTAGCCTTATATCACAGTCATCCTATGTGTGAGTCCCACATAGCTAGGATTACAGTGAGGCCCATTACTTATTTGTTGAGATGGGGGTCTCATTAACTTTTTGGCCTCAAAGCATCATCCTTCCAAATTTTGCTTTCTGATTAGTTAAGGTTACAAATATGAGCTATCAGGCTCTGCCTTTTCAATTTTATTTATTTTGAGACAATATCTTACTATGCATCCCAGGCTGGCTTGAAGTTGTGATCATTTCTGCCTTGTCCTCCAGAGTGCATTTGGACTACAGATGTGTGCCTCCATGTGTTCTTAATATGAACTTATTCAAAATGTAAAGTCATCTTCATTCATTTTTTGCTGCTACTCAATTTGTTATATTTTGCCCCATTCTCCCACCCCTGGCTACATTACATTACAGCTGTAATGTAGGTTTGGGGTCTCTGAATATGTTCCCAGATTTGAGGATGATACACAAGGATAATCACTTAAACACAGAGAATTACAGAGTATAGACTAAACAATACATATTCTTCCATTTAGGAAAATAATTACCAATAAAACCTTGTACCAGTGGGTGTGGCCCAGTTATCTAAGAGTAGCAGATTCAGGGAGTCAGAAAATAAAGGTGTGAAACTCCAGTGGTGCAATCAGTTAGCACACAGTACTTATAAGAAAAGATAGGGAAACCATGGGACCTATGTTTCTTTGGGCCTGGCTTACTTCACTTAATATAATTTTTTCCAAGTCTTTCCATTTCCTAACAAATGGGGCAATGTCAGTCTTTCTGATGGAGGCATAGAATTCCATTGTGTATATATACCACATTTTCTTGATCCATTCATCTACTGAGGGGCATCTGGGTTGGTTCCATATCTTAGCTATGGTAAATAATGCTGCAATAAACACAGTCTTGCTGTGGTGAGGGGGGGGAGGAGGGGAGGAGGATTCAGTAGGGGTGGGGTGGGGGGAGGCTGGGAAGGGATGGGAAGGAGAAACAAAGGAGGAGGCTACAATGCTTGATAAGAAATGTACTCATTATCTTGCCCATGTAATTGTAACCCCTTTGTACAGAATTTTCGCAATAAAAAAAAGAGACAAAAAGAAAAGAAAGGGCTACTTTATCTATATACATTCTTAACCCAGAATTAACCTTCTTTACATTGAATTTCTATATAAGTATGTATGTATATTTGTTCATTATTCTACAACTCAATGCCAACAGTATCTTTTGTATTACATTCTAGATATGTGTCTTGGTTCATTATTTAAAATTAATAGTATTCCATAATGTTGTTTGGTAGCTAGCTTATTCATTTCCTTACTGATCAAGGTTTCAATATCTTCTAAGTTTCTACTATGATTCCATGAGATTTCTTGTGCAATGTAAGTGATTCTCTGAAATTTCACAAAAAAGAAGGACTGCTGAGGCATAGATTATGCACATTATTTATTTTAACAGCTGCTGCCCAATTGATTTCCCAAAGGGCTATTCCAATTATCCATGTATCAGCAATGCATAAAAGTGATTATGGTTCAAAGTTACAATTAATTCATCTGTTTTTGTCTGGGGAGATACTAGTATCAGTGAGAGAGGACAGTTGTACACACAGGTGGCACCTAAAAGTGTCCTACACATTGTACCGCTCTCCTCCATCTAACCAATTCAAATCTAATTGCATCTGCAAATGAAACATGGTGAACTTTACTAGCCAAGAAGAGCACTAACTTTTATAAGAATTTTAAAAATTTATAAAATTCTCTAAACTTAGGTCTATTAACCCAAATAAGCTCCACAGTGTGTTCATACACAGATTACACATGAACACACTTACTAGTGCCACTATAGGCAAAGTTTATGCAGCCTTTGCGATCATACATATTTAAAGGGAAAATTAGTGTACTTGAACAAAGACTAGAATGGTACTAAAATAATAGATTATTTAATATTTTAATATTTGGAAAGCTGGTACATTAATTGCATACTTGCTTATTTTAGACTATACTTGAGCCTTCATTATTAGCATTAATCGTCTAAACAAACAAGGGTTTTTCCAAACAACTCTCATGGAAATATTGTAAGACACACAGAATACCCTCAAAAAGTAAAACATTAAGATAATAGCTTAATTAGCCAAACAGATGAAGGCACATATTATTGACTAGCATGAGTTTAAAGTACAGCAGTATGAATTTATGTGGAGTATAAGTGGTGAAACCTATCTAAATATAATTTTGAAACAATTGTTAAAATAAAGCCCCACGCCCCCTAGAAGTCTACAGAATTAGGTAAGGTGATGGATGAATGCCTAATATAAGAAGTTACTTTCAGTAACATCTAGCTCTAGAGAGGACTGAAGAAAATTCATCCTGCAAATAGTCATTTGCTCTACTATGGGAAGTATACAATGTAATTGTGAATCAATGGATGTGTATGAGTGTTTAAATACATTAGAATCCAAATTTTTCAATGTCTCTCATCTGTGTATGAGTTACATAAATTTCTGATGTTGAAATCATTAAATTCAATGAACAATGGCTTTTTTGGCTCACTGATCTCTGTAGCTCAGCCTCACATTGCTGGTAATTGAATAATTTAAGTCATGACTAGGGTAGTCTTGCTATCAAGATATAGCAAAAAGATTCCTAGGAAATCAAGAACCCTGGACTTTATTCTTAGTTATACTTCTGTTTAGATGTGTGATATTAGTTTCATGTCATCTCTATGAGCTTTGTTTTCCTCACAGAGAGGTAGGTGAATTAGGAAATCTTTAACTTCATTCTATTTCTGACATACTGTGAATAAAGGAAATTATTTCTTACATTTCCATTTAGACAGGCAATTTGAAATTCTTTTTTTTTTTTTTTTTGTCGGTCATGGGCCTGAATGCTGTCCCTCTGCTGTCCAGCTCAAGGCTAGTGCTCTACTGCTTGAGCCACTGCACCAGTTCTGGTTTTCTGAGTGGTTTATTGGAGATAAGTCTCATGGACTTTCCTATCCAGGCTGGCTTTGAACTGCGATCCTCAGATCTCAGCCTACTGAGTAGCTAGGATTACAGGCATGAGCCACCAGCGTCTGGCTTGAAATTCTTTAAACTTTTTCATCTTTCTTTCCTTTGATGATGACAATGATAACCTAACACTAAGAATTTCTAAGCTAGTGGCTCAAACTTATAATCTGAGCTTCTCAGGAGGCTGAGATCTAAAGATCATGGTTCAAAGTTAGCCCAGGTAGGAAAGTCTATGAGCCTTTTATCCCCAATAAACCATCAGAAAGCCAGAAGTGTAGTTGTGGTTCAAGTGGTAGAGCACTAGCTCTAAGCACAAAAAGCATAGGGAGAGTGCCCAGGCCCTGAGTTCAAGACACACACACATACACAGAATTTTCTATGCCAAATATGTTACATAAATTAACTTATTGAACACCCAGAACAACTTCATGAGGAAGGTAACATTATCTCTCCATTATACACATGAGTAATGTCAAAGTCAGGATAATTAATTAAATGCAGGTCACACAGCTAATAGTAGGTGTTAGAATTCCAACTCCAGAATTCATGATCTTAATCACAATACTGTGTCATGTATATAGCTTGCATTATTATATTTTCTGAGTTTTGTAGAACCTAATTATATGGTTAGGTTTGATGAGTTTTTATAATAGGAAACTAGCATTTTGTCTTTTTCTGGCAAAAGCAGTTTTGAATATTTGAAAATAAGGGGATTATCTGTGTAGAGAAAATCCCTGATTAAATCATTTAAGCTTTTACAAATTCAACAAAATTTGTTTATAGAGTACCTTATATATTTACAAAATCACACACCTCTATGCTCAATAAAGCATTGAAATTTTATTTAATGCATGTGTCAGCTAAGTCCTTCAGAAGACACAACTTTTTCTGAAAAAATATATCATAAAGTTTAGCCATTTATTGTGGCTCACTACTGCTAATTACATAAACATTACCTTATGGATAACTTGCTTTTCATAGAACTCTGTTGAGGAATTTTGTTTATAGTTCTGTGGGCTCCTGCCTGGTATAAAATCCAGGTCTCTTTCTCCTATGCTGCCTCAGATTTTCAACTTTGGCAAAGTTGTAACAGCACTCTACCTCCTCTATCCCATTTACTTTTTATGAAATACATATGGCATTACCAATTTTAAGATCAGAATAGATTAAAATCAGTCTGCTTTTTTGAGATAATTTTACAACATCACTCAAGATAACTGTCCATAACTTAGCACATACTAAATCAGAGATAGGATACTCTGGTTTCCCCTAGGGAATTCACTATTCACAAAAATGTATCTTATTTCCAACTGTTAAATAGCTGTTTTTCAGAACAAAATCAGTTGAAGTGCAAATGGTCCAAATTTCTCAGTTACTTACCATCTTCAGAGGGTTTTGGAATGGCTCAGTGCAGTGGAGAAAAAAAGAAAATCAAACTCTAGAGAAGTATTCTCCTCTAGGCACAAAGAAAACCTTAACTGAATTCTGAGACTACTTAGTGGAAGATCTTGAAAATCAAAATGAACACTATTTTTGTCTCTAATATGCTTTCCAGGCTTTGCAGGATGAGAAAACTATACTGAGGAGAGTCATCAAATGCTTCACTGAAATTAAAATATAAACTGTTTAAAGTAAAAGCATTTTAGGAACTAAAGTTAATTAATAGAGACAATATAATGGAACTAGGAGGAGCTGACTCCTGAATTTAGTACATTCATTTAACTTAGCAAGTTGGTTTGAGCTATTTTGAGCATTGGTTTTGCAAATCCTGGGACTTGAACTCTGGGTCTGGGCAGTGTCCCTGAGCTGCTGCTTCTTCTTCTTCTTTTTTTTTTTTTTTTGTCGGTTATGGGGCCTCAACTCTGAGCCTGGGCATTGTCTCTCAGCTCTTCCGCTCAAAGCTAGCACTCTACCACTTGAGCCACAGTGCCATTTCTGGCTTTGTATGCTTATGTTGTGGTGAAGAATCAAACCCAGGGCCTCATGCATGCGAGGCAAACACTCTACCACTGAAACACCTTCACAGCCCCCTGAGCTTCTTTTGTTCAAGGGTAGCACTCTACCACTTGAGCCACAGCTCTACTTCCTGCTTTTTCTGTTGATATGGTACTGAGGAATCAAACCCTGGGCTTTATGTATAATACTTAACTCATACTTTTCTTTGTAGTTGCTACATAATGCTTTAAATATATAAAACGAATGAATAGAATATAATCTGTCTTGTCCTCAAAGTCAGAATCTAATAGCAAAATAAAAGCATGAAAAATAAGTTTCAAGCAGACACAGAATTGCTGTAAGGAGTTTTGAGGACAATGAGATCATCTTAACATGGGGCCATCAGAAATTTGCTCACTGGGCCAAGTACTGAGAATATGGTATAATTCCACCACATCTAAATTAATGAGAGAAGGGGGATGGGACACTTTAGGCATAAGAGCAACTTTAGAATTATCAAAATTTAAGGGTTATATGTAGGCCAAAATGACTTACATTTTGACTGAAGCACAGAATATTAGAAGAAAGTTTCAGTAAAGTAAGATCCATAGGACAGAAGAAAGTTTCAGTAAAGTAAGATCCATAGGACAGAGAGCACAGAGGTGCTGAAAATCAAACTAAGAAATTTATGGACACTGAAGGTTTTATGGGCAGAAATCATTTGTAGTGAATTTACCTAGCTCTTCTTCAGAAGATATTCTTAGGTGGCATTAAGTTTGTGGTGATTTTAAAAATAATTTTTAGCTGAAATCTATATATCCACACCAACATTTGTATTAGAAGACAAGTGGGTAAATGAACGAAACAATCTTTTTTCCTTAGAAAGTTTCACATGTGTTTTGGTATGTAGATGAATAGTGAATACTAGTAATAATGTTTATGAGAGAACCTCTGGACTTGTACATGGTGTGTCAAACCATAACAAAGTAACTGATGAAATTAAATGAATAAAAGCACTGCACCTAGGCAGAATTTCAGTGACAGGAAAATGGTGGGATGATACTTATAAGCTAACCAATTGCTTCAAGATAATTTGATTAAAAAAAGTATCACAAGAACCCAGGGGAAAATCATGACCAATCAGAAGAACTAGTTCTTTTAAAAAAATTACTACATTAAGTAATGATAAATATTTGTCTGTAGGAAAAATAAAATGCAAACCAAATATGAGCAAGTCAAATCCAGATGTTTAACAAGGCCCAAGAACTAGAATAGAAAACTAATTGACTCAATAATAACTTCCTCATGTTTATTCCATGTGTTGTTCACTTTTTGAAAGAGGTAATCAATGTCTTTCCATTTTCAGTTCAAAGAGATTGCATGGAAGTGTAAAATTAAGACACAGCTCTTTACCAAAGCTACTGATGGCAGCCAGTTTAGGAAACCATAAATAATCACAGAAATGTAACTGAGGGAAAACTAGAGGTGAAGGGAAAAAGAAAGGGGGAGAAAGGGAAAAAGAAAGGGGGAGAGGGGAAAAAGTACTCATCATTGCCACTTCTATTCTCTTTCTTAAAAAATATTTATTTGGATTTGTCTTTGAGATATAATTTCAAATGAGTCTCAAACTGTAAGAAGTGTACAGTCCAGGATGGTGAGGAAGAAGGCCCATAGAGATATTAGATAGCCATATCATCCTATGGTTAAATTTAGAACATGAAGTGAAATTATTGGCTTTCAAATGAGAGCACATCTAAGATGGAGTTGGATAAGAAGATGATGAGATGATTAAAGGTTGGTAAATACTTAAAGACAAAACTCAGGATAGATATTTGAGGGATAGCTGAGAGTCCAACAAAGCTGTGAGGTAGGGGTGGGTATATACAGAGTCTGGAATGGAATGAACAAAAGGAACATTTGGAGAGGGAGGCAGAGTTCTAAATTTGTTCCAGAATAACAGTAATCTGTATGGAACACAAGGAAGAAAGAGATGGATAACTAGATGTATGTAGATCAAAAAGTAGGAATGGAAGGTCTTAAAGAGGTCCATTAACATTATTAGTGTCAGAAGTTTGAACCCACTTTTGGGATCTGGTTCCACATTACAAATCGAATGCCAGGTTATTATTGAGATAATAAATTTTACATGAAGGTAAAAGACAACATAACCAGTAACATTCATTTAAAAATATTTTTTAAACCTGAGCCCAATGGCTCATACCTGTAATCCCAGCTACTCAGGAGGCTGAGATCTGAGGATCGCAGTTCAAAATCAGCCCAGGCATGAAAGACCATGAGACACTTATCTCCAATAAAACACCAGAAAACTGGAAGTGGTGTTATGGCTCAAGTGGTAGAGCACTTACCTTGAGCTGAAGAGCAGAGGGACAGCGCCTAGGCTCAGAGCTCAAGCCAAATGACTGACAAAAAAAATTAAAATTCTAGCACTGCCTTTCTGAGAAATAACATATACTTTAAATGTTTGTTTACATGTATCTTATTTAGCTACATACTGACTAAGTCCCAAAGGATTTTAAGTGTTTACAAGGGGAGCACATACAAGAAAAGGATCATGAACTATAATAATGAATCATATTGGCCAAATACTTCATGATATAAATAGGAGTAAAATAGTTGTAGAGCTAGACTGCAGGGTTTGACTCCTAGTTCTACTATATACTCACTGCCTGGAAAAGGGTACATCTCTGTACTTCACCTACCTTGTCTGTAAAACTAGAAATTATACTGAACACTACTTAGTAAAGCTCAGAATTAATTCAGTACTGTACAGAAGTATGAAGCACTTACAGAAAAGGATATGAAACCCAGATCATGCTCCCAAAAGAAAGAAAGTCTGAGAACAGTGGTGCATGCTTATAGTCCTGGCTACTGCAGATGCTGGAGTGGTATGATCACTTGAGTCCAAGGATTTTGAGGCCAGGCTGAGCAACATGGAGAGACCTTCTCTCAAAACAAAACAAAACAAGACACCAAAGGAGGATGTATTCAGATTAAGGAGGGAAAAGTAATCCTCATTTGTATCTTGTTTCTATCCACTTTTTTCTGTGAAAGTTAACTTTTGCAAAAAATATAGATAGAAGAAAAAATGCATGTATAACACCTAAAGATTTCATTTAATTCTTCTTGTAAAGATAGAGTTTAATTCTTCTGCCGAAATATTACTGAACATTTGTTATCTGTAGCACTCCCTGAGACATTCCATATATAGTTTTTGTTGTTGTTGTTATGGGCATTTTCTATGTGGTTGCGTTGTTGTTCCTGTTGTTGGTACTGAGGTTTGAACACAGGGCTTTGCACTTGCTAACGCAGGCATTTTACTGGTTGTGTCACACTTCTAGTCCTTTCTACCATGATTATTTTTGACATAGAGTCTTTCATTTTATCTGGGCCAGCCTGGACCATGATCCTATCCTTCAGTTTATGATATCACTGTAGGTGAAAGGACTGGTGGATGTTACCATGCCCAACTGTTTTGCTTTGTTTTTTAGTGGGGTTTTTTTTTTGAGATGGTGGTCTGACAAATATTTTTGCCTAGACAAAATTTCCACCTCTCAGATAACTGGGATGCCATACCTGTTCTACTTCTCTCAGCTATTGGTCTAGTAAACTTTTTGCCCAGTTGGATTACAGGTAGGAGCCACTGGTACCAGGTTTGTGACTACGATTTATATTACAAAATCTGGACCTTTCCCAACAATACTGATAAGCTCTTAACTTCTGTTGATAGCTCTGGCTTAAGAGGTCCAGACCTTCATGCAAAATATAGATGGAGGAGAATGAGAATTGGGTAGCAGAGAACATGACATGCATAGTATAAGACTGTGTTCTTTGAATATTTGAAAGTATGTTGGAATGTGCATGGAAATCTTTCATGTTGTTTAATGTGAATTTTCAAACTTTACTTTTAAATGGAATGCTTCATGAAGGAAAACTATGAGAGCTATGCGTGGGGATGGGAAAGAAAAACTTGGAGAGAGTGAGGGAAGGGGTGACATTGTTAAAAAAAGATTATGTAACTGTAATCCCTGTGGTATATTACCTTTAGGAAAACAATTTAAATTTTTTAGAAGAAACTTATTGCTCGATTCTTTCTCTTCTTCATTTGGAAGGAAACCTATAGCTGGACAGGAAATAAAATATACAGTCCCTTTGCAGTGTATACTTTGTGTCTTTCAGTACTATAAGGGTATGTGTTGTGTTGCAAGTAAAAAAGAAATTTCTATGAGAGGCCACATGCAGTGTTTCATGCCTATGATCCCAGCTACTCAGGAGGCAGAGGCAGAGTTTGAGGCCAGTCTAGGCGTTCTCCATATCCCATGACAACTAGTAAAAATTGAGCGTAGTGTGTACTAGACATTCTAGCTATAGCAGAAGTGTAAAAAGAGGATTGTGGCCCAGGCAAGCTGGATGAAACCGAAGATCCTATTCTAAAAATAAAGCAAAAGGGGCTGGAGATATATTTCATGTAGTAGAGCACCTGTGTACCTGTACTCTAGTACTGCCCCCCACCAAAACAAAAGGGGAAAAAAAAGAACCACTATTTGGATAGCTCTTGATGTGAAGAAATAATGTTGACTCAAATGCACTCAGTCTTAACTTCTCAATAGAATTTAAGAGCAGGACAAAACCCCTAGTTGCTTGACCATTTCCATCAGGACAGTTAAAGAGAAGTTCTCTTCCTCTGGCTATACTCCCGCCCACTGCCACCCACGAAGAAAGCTTGAGAGTAGTATTGACAGAAAACAGGCCAGGCAAACAAGACACAATTTCCATGGGCATTTTCACCCAGCAATTAGTTGCACTCACAATTTCTACAGCTTCATTTAATTGCAAGCACAAAAGGGATAGACCAAAGCTGAACACACCAACCCCTTTATCCTATGACCTCATTCTTTTTTCTAGCCACCTACTTCCCTGAACAATCATTCACTTTAGTGACCACACCCTAGCACAACAATTTATCAAAGCAACACACCCCTCCACCCTCCAGGCCCCCTCACTAGCCCAGAAAATCATAACATAGTCCAGGAGCAATCCACCTTCTTTGAAACCACCAAAGACAAAGGAAAATAATCATGTAAACAAACGTAACCCTAGCCGAGCAATTATTCAGAGCAAAGGCCATTTATAAATGTACATTTTCCCCTGGGCTGTTCTGGAGAGTTAGATTTGGTTGCTTGTTTCAAATTCAAAACATGGCAAAGTTTATAGCATGTATATTAAAAGATCAGGATATTATTGAATAAATAATATTAAATAATTTATTCAATAAGTATTGGTAGCAACAATGCAAAATAACCTTTTCAAATTCAATCTCCATAGGCTTGGGTCATCTACAAGCCTGGCCCAGTAAGTTGTTTATCCTCAGACTGAACTCTCTCTTAACAAGCAAATGACATTTGTCTAGAAAATCCACAGTGTTTCCTACAAAATAGACTGCTATTAAGCATGTTTCAGTAAATGATTGGAATTAAAAATATTTTATTTTGACCTTTTTTTTGTCTTTTTCAAAACAGTTCCTCTATATTTATGAAAACTATCCTGACCTTCACAAATCTAAATGAATGGAAGGACAAAATGTAACTCTTGAGTATTTCTGTCAGTGCAGCTCATCAAAATCAGTATTGCACTGTGAGTTAATGACAGTAGGTTATTATTTAAGTATTAGAGGTTGAATTGTAAGATTGTTTTTGTTTTCATTTAAGTAGCTTTGAGAACACTATTCAATTATTTAAAAGGCCACATTGGGTTCTAAAATGTATCTATAACTTTTATTTTATCTGTGTTTAACTATACTTGTTCCAATGAATAAACCTTGTAATTTTAGTTTTACTATCAAGACAACGTAGTCACAGCTAAGGTCTACATTTAATATACTCTAAGATGTAGCCCGTCAATCAGACACAACAATAACTGAGAAATTTACGGACAAGAAACAAAGCAACTTTATATATCTGGAGAAATATTAACTATCATTATATCCATAAAACCACCACAGTGCACAAGAAGATGATAAAAGAAAACATGCTCCAAAAAATGAAGAAATAGAAAAGTCTACATTGTTTCAAAAAGCATTTGTTTAATTGTAAAATGTATATGATACAAACTAGCATTAAGATCTGGGAAGCTGAGTAAAATGGCATCAAGTTCACGTTTTCATACCTTACTGCTGGCAATATTTACTTTACACTCCTATGAGTTCTCTGAATATCATCCAAACACCAAAATGCTACAAGCAAAGTAGAAGTTTAAGTGAATTCATGATGACCAGCAGTTGGATGCAATCCTCAATTTTTAAAAAGCTGTCACAGTCACAAACTGTGGCATCAGAACAGCTGCTACATAACAACTCATCTGAAACATGACATACTAAGGACAGACTTTATTAACACATATAACAAAAAGCTTTTGCGTGATATGCACTGCTTACTTATGCCTGGCACAGTGAGTAATAAGGCTGCCTTCATGTCTTAATCATTTTGTCAGCATGCAGGTATCTTCAGATCAGATTTAGGGATTACTTTACATAATGCCACAGTGCCATTCCAGCAATACATAGGGTGAAGGGAACTAAAAGCAGAAGTTCCTAATTCCATCTTCGTGGCACCTCTCCCAAACCTTTCTGGACAATATTTCCTTATACAGGATTTCATATCTAACTCACATTGAAATTTTGTGCACAAATTTTCTATTTCCTGAATATTTCTTTACCTTTACCCCATAGCCTGAGTTTCACCTCCCTCAATCACATTCATCCATTACTTTTCTTTCTTCCCAATCATAAACGACTTCAGACCTCACAATAGCCTTACCTCAACCTCTTAGCTTTTTGAGGTCATATGTTTTTATCCCTAAGGTACAATATACCCTTTTCTAGAAGGAACAATGTTTTAGAATAGAGACAGTGTTATAAGGATTACTTGTCAAAGATCACATATCAAAGGATCTGTTCAAATAAGGAAAGTCTCATTTAAAAAAAAAAAAAAAGCTTCCCCAGCTTCATCCTGGTGTTATTAAAAGGAAAGACAATGGGAGGGAAAAACTGGGAGAGCAAGGGAAGGGGAGATATTGCTCATAAAGAAATATACTCTTTACCTGACTTATGTAACTGTAACCCCTCTGTGCATCACCTTTACAATAGCAATTGAAAACGAATAAAAAGAGCAGAAATTCTTAAACACCCCCCAAAAAAGAATGAAAACTTTGAACAAAAAGAGAGCCCAGGAACAAACAATAATACATCATTCTAAGAATTATTCTCTAGTTAATATTTGTAACAACAAATTTCAGATTTTAAAGGTAAATGTGTCTATTTACCTTTCTTTTATTGGCAAGTTCACTTGAAAAGTAAGTAGGTTTAAATAACTATAATAAACAGGATGACTTTAGCATTCCTATGATAATAGCAATTGTTGTTTTTAACCCTCATTGTTTTGGGGACACTAAGGAACAAAAAGGACAGCCACTTTATTGTTCATTAGCATATTAGTACTGAATATTGGAATGTACATTTGCATCAGTATTATCACTTATACAAAACAGTTTTTTTTTATCTACATACTTTTCTTTCACTTGACCTCAAAACAGGTGGGGGTTTTTTCTCAACCAAGAAATTACTGGTAGTGAATCCTATTTTTTCAATTTCTTTCCCTGAAATTAAAGTTTTAAGTAAAAAAGCAAAATTGTAGCATTTGGAGTTTGAGGATTACCTGTAGCTTTGAAAAATTCTTTAGAATAGTTTTATTACACACTTCAGAAATGGTGCTCTATATTTTATAGTGTGACTTTCGTGGAAAAAAAACAACCCATACTATTACCAATAATATAAGATAGGGAATAACATTTCTCTGGTTGTCTTTTGAGATCTTCACAATATAATAAATTAGATCTTGAAAACATAATTTCAGTTGAGACAGAAGTTTCAAAAGCTTAAAGCTATACAAATTTAATGTAAAGAAGTCAAAGTATCAAAATAGACATAAAGCTGTTCATTTTATGTAGGCTTACACTTTTACTTTTTATGTATTAGTACTATTATTTGTACAGTTATTGGTGTAAGATAAAAACCTTAGAAACAAGTTTATTTCAATCTCAATGTGTCAGAGTTCTCTCTCTTGTACCTTTCATAATGAAAATTGCTTAGGTCTTGCCTTCCACAGTCTTATATCCCCTTCTAGCATTTCTTCTACTAACATTCCACATATCCTCCCTTGTCTGTACAAGAATCAATGTGTCATTTTCAGAAGATGAAACACTTATATGACAATTCTAACAGACATCTGCACCTGTCACTTTTCCTGCAGCAATATCCTACAAGCTGAACACAAATAATTGCTTGTCACTCCAGGTAAGTCATTGGCCTTGTACAACTATGTTTGATACAAGAAAAAAAAACTGAATTCAGCTTGAGGATTGCTTTATAGGAGAGACAAAAGGATATTTCACTCAGATCCAATGAACTTCGTCAGAAATGAGCCCTTCCAAACATTATTATGATTAGGTTATGAAAATAATTGGAACTGGTAAATTAGAAAAAAAAACACAGGTGAATGAAAAATACACATTCCAGAGGGAGGAGCTGGGTGCTCAAAACATATAACTGCATGCCAACAGAAAGAGAACTGGGACGAGGAAAAAAGGGAAGAAATAGGGTTCAAGAGTTCCCTTCTCCACTAGCCCGGAATAGTTTTCTGTTACCTGGGAATGGTCGCTGAAAACCAAATTTTGATAGGAGGAGGCAGTTTTGAGTGGGGAGAGCACTTCCCTAGAGCCGACGGGGTCCAAGGCCTGCACCACTTTGTTCATGGGCCCGCTGTAGGTCCTCACTCGTTCATACACTACATTTTTTTCTGGAGGTTGCTGGGTTTGGTTTGTCTGATGGTAACAGTGGTAATGGTGGGGCTGACACTGCAGCACCTCTGGGGGCTGCTGAGTCCCACAGCTGCTGCTGGTGGTCTCATTCCAATAGCTTGAGCTCATCATCTTCTCAGTGGTCAGAAAGGGATTCCCCGGATGCTTTCCCTAAGGAATAAACAGAGAAAGACAATTTTTTTTAAAAGTATGAACAAGCAGACACTTGTGTAGAAGCCATTTATCAACCACCTCTACTCATTGTGGTGCCAGGGAAAGATGAATTACCTGAGCAGCAGCAGAAGCAGGTCTGGCAGCTGCACAACAGGCAGCAAAGTATTTGAGCTCAAATGAAAAGTGGAGCCACCCTGAGAGATTGCTCCAGGAAATAGCTCTGACACGCCTCTGAGGGGCGGATTCACCTGGCAGCTTTGCATACCCGGGAGAGGCTGGGCCTGGGCGCAGAGATAGCTCTTAAGTCCTTCTGGTAGGTAAAGGCCTCTAGAAAGAGACGAAATGCAGAATTTCAGAGTAGGAGCTCAGGGAAAGTTGAAGACAACAGACATGTCAATGCTAAAACGTACTAGAGAAAAAGGCACAATGACACATGAAAGTGGTTTTTCCCATGATTCATAAGCTTAGCAAAACTGTTTGCACACCCTGAATGCTATCATTTCAGAATCTCAAACCCAAATAAGGGGTATTAGCCTATGGGCATGCTAATTTTCTCAGATAAATTTACATTCTTTGCAGAATGCAGGGATAATCATAGATGAAGGACATTGCTATTGGGTCTCTTAGAGACTCTAATTTTGTAAGCCTGTTTATCCTGCTACAGTCCTACTCTGACAGAGATTTGTCCAAATGATTGACATACTGTCTAGGAAGAAGGACCAAGTAGGATGGGAATGTTCAAGGAAATCTAACTTGTCCACAAATGCTTTGCATTTTCTCATGTATATTCACTGTATTTACATTCTTACAAAGGAATTTACCCTGACATTATTTCTGCCCTAGAAAATACTTAGATTGAATTCATCTTAAATATGAGTTATTAACAAGAGCTAGAAGTCCTAAGACTGCCTTACCTGACAAAATGTAAATATATTCAGTACTTATTTGGAATTCTAACCAAAAATATCTATTTACCCACCAGATTTTGCCTTGCAAACTCCAAGACACTGACTGAAGGTGCCTTCATAATAGGGCTATGATACCTAATGTGCATATGTATTCCAGGAATACATGCTACCACTACTGTAGAGAAGCCCTTTAGCTGACTAGCTGGTTTTTTTTTATTTGCTAAAAGCAAAAGGTTAATGATTTACTTGTCACTTACTATGTTCTAGGTATTGTTCAACAAGCTTTATAACTGGGCCCTGGTGCCTCATGCCTATCCTTCCAACTGTGATGGGAGGTGAGGTTGGTATGGCTGTAATTTCAGATCAGACTAGACAAAAAGTTTGGAAGACTTCAGCTTAACCAGTAGCGGGGCTTAGTGTCATATATTGTTGTAAGGTAAATCATCCCAGAAGCCACATTTTAAAATATAGAATATTGGAGTCTTTATTATACATTTAACAGGCTGCAAACCACCAGTTGTCACAAAGGCCTGCAGCATGCAAATACACATAACACAGCCAGGAAACATGCTAAAGATGCAAGAAAGAACAAAAACAATACCAACAAGCCAATTTAGTTCCAATGGAGAGTTGAATTGGGAACCCATGATGACTAGAGATGAGCCAGAAGACAGGACACAGGACACGATCACAGAGGCACATGTGGCATGGAGTCCGGTGGCTAGGCTGGTCTGGGCCTAAGTAGGTCAACACAAGGGGCAGATCTTCAGGAAATTCCCAGTCCCAGGCACTGGACTGACAGTTTCAGTAACCTATCAGCCAAGTGCCTGCCCCTGCCTCCAGGGTTCTGAGCACACGGATTACCTGGGAGGCAGGTGATGGGGGGGTGGGGGTGTTCCTTCCCCCAGCATGAAGACAAAATGCCAGACCCCACCAACCACCATGTGGCCAATATGGAGCTGGCCAGACCTGACCTCCTTACTTCAATATGTCAGTCATTCTAGCTAAGTGAGAGCCTGAGATCCACAGGATCAGGGTTTTAAGCCAGCCCAGTCCAAAATGTTTAAGAACACACACACACACACACACACACACACACACACACTCTTCAAGTCTACAGCAAAAGTTGAGCATAGTGGCATTTATCAGGCAGTCTAACTACAGAAAGAATCATAAAAAAAAAAAAAGATCATGGTTCAGGCTAGATCAGGCAGAAATCAAGAGCCTGTCTCAAAAATAATCAGAGCTAATAGGACATGGCTCAAGCAGAAGCGTATCTGCCTAGCAAGTACCAAGTCCTGGGTTGAAATCCCAGTGCCACCAATAAGAAAAAAAGGTATCACACCTTTTTCTGGGGGAAAAAGTGCTGCATTATGTATCAAAACCCTTTTCTGAAAGCACTCTCATGCCTTGGAGTTTGATGGTGCTGGAGTATCTTGCTTTGGCTTAATTGTCTCACTTTCAGAAATACTTTATACGGATTTATAGGTGTAAAACTTAGGTAGAGATAAGGAGGGATTGAAAATTTCCCAAAGTTAAATAACTATTAAATGATAGTTCTAGCATTTGACCTGAAGGAGATTCACTTTAGTTTTTACATTCTTTGTACTACATTATACTGCTAAGTGAACTTTAAATTTTACCATCTAATCAATGTTCCAGTTGGAGAGATTTAAAATATAATTGAGAAACATGAGCTTATTAGTGACTTTATTTTTTATTGTATGTGCCAGTGTCAGTACCAGGGCTTGAACTCAAAGCCTTGTACTCTTGTTGGGATGCATGGCTGGTGGTCTACCCCCTGAGCCACAACTCCACCCCAGAATTTTGCTAGCTAATAGGAGATGGAGTGTAGTGGATTTTTCTTCCTGGGTTGGCTTCAAACTATGATCCTTTAGATCTCAGCCTCTTGGATTGCTATGATGACAAATGTGAGCCACTGGCAGCTGACTATAAGTGATTTTAAAAGCAATCTTTGAATTGTTATGCGGGAGTGATATGCAGAAAGCTAAAATTAAAACGTTCTTTAAGATGATTTATTATGTGTTTATATTTAAGTTTGTGAGTTTGCAGACCTTTCAAATCTAATCCTTGTTTATGCTGATGTTATACTACAAGAATCAATAAAAATTTAATTAGAACCACATACCTTTCCAACAACCTGGTTAAAAAAATCAGATCAAATAACTCACTAATATTAACAGTATCATTTTGAGTAAGCTGCGTAAATAGGGAATTTGTATAAAGTAAGATCACCTAGTCAGCTCTCAGTACTGAAATCTGAATATTTAACACACACACACATGTACATACTGCTGTCAGCCAATAAATGACTAAGTACATAAAGTAAGATAGTAGGATGAAAAATAAAAATTACTTCATCCAAAATTGGTAACCATATCGCTCCTCCACACATCTTGCGTACATGATACTTTGAGATAGATGACTTTGATACAGTAGGGTTACAATTAATATGTGAAATTGATACCCTCACCCCATCCCTGAGTGTCTTCCATCACTGTTCTTCTTCCCTAACTATAAAACAGATGTTGAAACTCAGGAATAAAGAAGTGAGATTAAACATTATCTGAAAGACAATCCACAGTTAACTACAAAGCAGATTTTGACTCCTTGGTTCACTTCAGAGAGGTTTATCAATCATTCCCAAGGAAGTGTCTATATTTTTTCTCTGAGAATTCATGTGTGTATTCATGATCGACATCTTTTTGCTTTATTTCTACTTTGTAAACATGGTGTTAATATTTATAAATGTATTTGTCTGTATAATAATAGTACTTGTCTGACTTTTGTATTCTGCAAAGCTCATGATAATGCTATTATTCTAACATTGGTGGATGAGGTAATAAGACTTACTTACTTATTCTTAGCTCTAGACTGGTTCAGAAAAATCTTCAATTATGTTCCTAACAGTCTTTTGCTTTACTTAGTAATATTGACATTTTCAGTACTGAAAAGCATATTTATGATGATGGATTTGTGGGATAAAGCAGATATTCTCTTAGAAATTAAGACAGTTTTAACAGAAGTAATAACATCTTTATTGCTTCTGATTATAAAAATCATTAATTCTTTAACATTCCAAATAAGTAAATACAGGAATAAAATATAATATGAAACACCCAGGCTACTGGTAACAGTAAGGGGTGGAGAACGTAAAGATCAGGAATGTATGTGGAAAACATTTATGATAATAAAAAAGTTATTTGCATTTTGACTCAGCTGTCTTGAAGGCCACCTGAAAAAGTCCTAGTGACAATACTGGAAAAGCAAACTCAGAAAGTCAGCAGACATATCTGTGGTTCACACCTGTAATCCTAGCTACTCAGGAGGCTGACATTTGAAGATTGGTTTTGAAGCCAGCTTAAGTAGAAAAGTCTGGGGGACTCCATCTCCAATTAACCAGCAAGATGCTTAGCTGGAGGCAAAACTCAAGCAGTAGAATAGCACCCATGAGAAGAAAAGCTGGACAAGAGCAAGAGTCCTTTAGTTCAAGTCCCAATATTGGCGTGCACACATGTACATGCGCATGCACACACACTACACACACACACACAACTTAAGTTTCTCCTTACTCATAACACAAAACACTTATGTGACCATTTTCTCCCTCTATCTAGCAAGTAATCACTTCTATACTAGAAACCAGCTGAGAGACCCATGAATTTAACTTAGTTATGACAGTCTCTACTCTGCCTCCTACAGCCTGGGTGTTCAATCCCACAAGATTGTACTCCACTTCAAATGCCAATTGACCAACAAGCTACAAAATCAGATTGCCTCAACTTCCTTTTTAGATTCAATAAATTGCTCCAGCACCTCACTGAACTCAGGGAAACTCTAATCTGTACTGGTTTATCATAAAAACAATTGTTACAGAGAATGCAAATAGGTACCAGATGGAGGAAATACATGTGGAAAGCGGTATGGAGACCCCATGTCCTCACTCCTGGCAAACATCTCTCCAAGATGCCCACATGTAAAACTGCCTAGCAACTCCCTGTTCCTGTTTTTTGGGGGATTTCTAGGGAAGATTACTAATATAAGCATGATTGGCCATTGGTAATCATTGGAGTTTGGGAGAATATCTGTACCCTCTGCTCCCATCATGAAGCTACCTAGGGATTACTAACCATTACTCAATTCATTAGCTTACAAAGGAAAATCATTTTAGAAGCTCTATGTGAAGAAAAGGACTAGGATACATAATGCAATGTCACATCAAACAGTAATTTACAGGTATATGATTTTAAAATATATAGTTTACAGATAATTCAGTGTGATTTTCATGAAACAGTAGGCTCTGCAAATCAAACTGAGGATCCCAAGAAGCTATAAGGCATATTAAAAAAATAATTTTGGCAAGGTGAAACCTCTAATGTAAGACAAAAGAGTAATTAACTTACCAAACTTGTAAAGAGCTGAGATTGTTAAACAAAAAATGTAATTAAAAATTTATCAGCAAATATATGTCACTGGCATCAGCAGTTTTTATGTGGATGATATACCCTGTACTCCACCTCCTGTTTTATAGTGATGATGCTCAAATCTGTCTCTAGTGCATGTTCATAGGTTGGAGCTAAAGATACAATGCAAAAGATAGAGTTCAAGCAAAGTTACTCAGGTCTTCTAACTTCTGCCTTCTCTATGATCGAGAGAAGAATGCTCATATGAAAAGAGATCAACAAAGCTTTAATTTGAAGGAGTTGAAGACTAAAGTAAATGAGATAATCATGCGAAAGCACATGTGTTTTATTAAATGAGTCCAACTCATTCAATCCTGAAGAACTCCATTCCAGCCTTCTGACATAATTTAACGTTGATCTTGTTTAACTGCTGTTGGGAAACTTTTGACTGGCAATGTTTCAGGATATTAAATATGAAAGAAAAATATTTGTCTTGGTTGGAATAAAAACGAATGGCAGACCTTACAAACTGGGCAATTTAATATAACATTGATTCAAGTTCAAATTCTATTGCAAATTATCAGGTGTCCGATGATACATATAGTTATATCTTGAAAGACCTTTGGTATCACTCTATCACGATCTCTGATGGTCTGTCCTTAGGTACATATTTCTTTTTTATATTTTTTATTGTAAAAATACTGTACATTAGGATTACAGTTACATGAGTAAGGTAATGAGTACAATTCCTATCAGGCATTGTTAAACCCTCCTTTGTTTTCCCCCTACAATCCCTTCCCTCCCCACCTGCCCAACTCCTCCCTCCCCCCACCTGAAGTTGTAAAGTTCATTTTCAACATAGTGTCTTATACATCTCTTTGTTACAATGGGTCAACCTGTGTCCTTATTTCAGCATTTTGTTATTTCCCTTCCCCTCCCTAAACTAGAAAAATGTATATACAAGATATAGGGTGCTAGAATCAAATACAGTGAAAACAAGGGTTATACCGTGGAGGAAGAACATACAAAATTAACAGAAAAATCACACAGTACATTATACGCGCATTAAAAACAATAGCAAGATAGTAAAAATCACTTGTGTCCCTATCTTGGGGTCCCTATCTTGCTTAACATCAAGTTATATGGTCATATGTACATAGCTTTTGACCTCTTCTGCTTGTCTTAGACTTATACTAGTTATTGCAGATAAGAGAAACCATGGGACCTATGTTTCTTTGAGTCTGGCTTACTTCATTTAATATAATTTTTCCAAGTCTTTCCATTTCCTAGCAAATGGGGCCATGCCATTCTTTCTGATGGAGGCACAGAATTTCATTATATACATGTATCACATGTATATATATGTATCACATTTTCTTGATCATTCATCTACTGAGGGGCATCTGGGGTGGTTCTATATCTTACCTATGGTGAATAACGCTGCTATAAACATAGTTATACTGGTAGCTTTAGTATGGCCTTGTTTGTGATCATTTGGGTAAATGCCCAAAAGTGGGATTGTTGGGTCATAGGGGAGCTTTATGTGGAGTCTTTTGAGGAACCTCCATACTGCTTTTCAAAGTGGTTGAACAAGTTTATATTCTCGTAGGGTTCTTTTTTGGCCACATCACCTCCAGCATCTGTTGTTATTAGATTTCTTGATTATATTCATTCTAACAGGGGTGAGGTGGAATCTCAATGTTGTTTTTATTTGCATTTATTTTATGGCTAGAGATGTTGAGCATTTCTTCATGTGTCTATTGGCTATTCTTATTTCCTCTTCAGAGAAGTTTCTCTTTAAGTCCTTAGCTCCCTTATTTATCGGGCAGTTGTTTCTTTGAGGATTTGTTGTTGGGGGATATTTCTTATGTCATAGTTTAATCCAAAACTGATTTCAGTTTTTCAAAAGCAGTACTAAGGAAAATAAAATGTTAAATCTGGAGAGAGTAAATAATTCCTTTTTGTATGCTTTGAATGCCATGAAATGGGTACCAAACTCCTATGATTCTGAGACTCGTAAGTGCATCTCACATCTCCTATAACAAAAAAAAAAAACTAGGTTTTTGTTTTGTTTTGTTTTTTTAGATTTTACTTCTGTGATACCAAGGAATTGAACCCAGGGTCTCATGCATGCTAAGCACTCTACCACCAAGCCATATTCCCAGCCCCAAAGATTACTTTAAGTAGCAGTGCTCAAATGGTGTCCTGAATAACATGATGTATACAGAGTACTCTTCTTGAAACAGTGTTTTGTGGGGCTGGGAAGGTGGCTCAGTGGTAGAGTGCTTGCCTTGCACGCATGGGGCCCTGAGTCCTATTCCTCAGCACCACATAAGCAGAAAAAGCCAGAAGTGGTGCTGTGGCTCAAGTGGTAGGGCACTAGCCTTGAGTTGAAGAGCTGAGGGACAGTGCCCAGGCCCAGAGTTCAGGCCCCATGACCGGACCCCCCCCCCCAGAAAAAAGAAATATTTTGTGACAAGTGAGATTAAGTAATAATTGATGAAATAGAATTTGGTAAGTAGCTTTATGGTCATATCCTTTCATAGACTAATCATGTACATTGTGATCTTTCAAATGAAATGATGTTATGTAATGATTTTTAGTTTTGTTGGTGATAACATATTTTTTGTGCAGAATAAGCTCCAATATATTATTTCTGGAATAATTTGCATAAGAATGACTTTTATGAATTTTTTATTCTGTGTGATTTAGACTGGACTCATGCCACAAGTGAGAATGGATATGTAGCTGGAATTCTATCACGAAAACATACAAAAGACCATTATTCACCATCCACATGTTACATAGAATGCAGGCTCTGCATCAGGAGCAACAACCTCACATGAGAAACTTTTAGAAATGCAAATTCTCAGGCGCCACCCTAAAGCTACTGAGTCAGAAATACTGGAGGTGGGGCCCAACAATCTGTTTTAACAAGCTCTCCTGTTTATTGTGGTATACACTAAGGTTTAAAGAATCTCTGAGCTGAACCAATCTATGTGTGGAGCAGCCTTGAACAAAAGAGGAAGATAGTAATGGCAGAGAGAAAAGATTTCTTATTAGATAAGACATGGAAGCAGGCTCAATAGCAGTTGATTAAAAGCCTGCAAGGAAGTAGAAGTGAGCTGTGGTAGAGCTAAATAGTTCAACATATATGGAGAAGTTGATGACACTGAACTATATATATAGTAGAAAAAGGTAATGTGTTCAGATATTAAAAATAAAAGAAGAACTGTGAAGTATGTCAGACAGACATGGATTTAAATTCTGGTTCTACAGTAATCCTAGCTACTTGAAAGGTGGAGTTAAGCACATTGCAGTTATAACCCAAGCCAAAAGAGAAGAAGAATGTTGGTGAGCCCCTATCTAAACAAACATGCTGCTCGTAGGGGACATACCTGTAATCTCAGTTCTGCTGGAGCTGGAAACAGGAGTATCAGAGTGTTCAGTCAGTTATGGCAAAAATGAAATACCCAGTTTGACAAAAAATTTTTTTGTTGGGGGGGGGGTGTCTGGTCGTGGGCCTGAACTCTTGGCCTGGGCGCTGTCCCTCTGCTCTTCAGCTCAAGGCTAGCGCTCTACCACTTAAGCCACAGTGCCACTTCCAGCTTTTTTTTCCTGCTTATGTGGTGCTGAGGAAACGAACCCAGGGCCTCATGCATGCAAGGCAAGCATTCTACGACTGAGCCACCTTCCAAGCCCAAATACAAATTTTTTTAAAGCAAAATTTATTTGAAGTGTGGCTCAAGTGGTAGTTTGCATGGCTAGTAAAAGGCTCTGAGTTCAATTCCCAGTACTGCTAAAAACGTTAATTAATTAATTAATTAATTAAGGCTCTAGTACATAATAGCTGTGTGGCCTAACTGTGTTACATTTCTAAGCTCTGTTACTTCATAATGAAATAGATAAACTTCCCTAACAGCCAAGCACTGGTAACTCACACCTGTAATCCTAGCCATTCAGGAGGCTAAGATCTGTGGATTGAGCCAGTCCAGGCAGGAAAGTCTATGAGATTCTTATCTCCAATTAACCACCTAAACACCCAAAGTGGAGCTGTGGCTCAAAGTGGTAGAGTGCTAGCCTTGAGAAAAATAGGTTAGGGACAATGCCCAGGCCCTGAGTTCTAGCCCTATGATTGACAAAAAAGAAAAAGAAAGTCCCTAATAAAGAAATTGAAGTTTCTTTTTAAGTCTTTAGCCCACTTATTTATTGGGCAGTTGTTTCTTTGAGGATTTGTTGTTGTGGGATTTGATTTTTTGAGTTCCAAGTATATTTTAGATATGAGATCCTTGTCTGTTGTATGGCTAGTGAAGATCTCCTAATCTGTGGGCTTTCTATTGATCTTGCTAGCTATGTCCTTTGCCATGAAGAAGCTCTGCAATTTCATGGAATCCCATTTGTCCAACCTTTCTTTGATTTGTTGCATTTCTGGGTCTCTATTAAGAAAATTTCAGTCTGTACCAAGGAGACCTAGGTTTTCTCCTGTTCGATCCTGTAATGTTTT
Organism: Dipodomys spectabilis; assembly: GCF_019054845.1. Lineage (NCBI taxonomy): Eukaryota > Metazoa > Chordata > Mammalia > Rodentia > Heteromyidae > Dipodomys > Dipodomys spectabilis. The sequence continues at coordinate 1,316,681 of NW_024871136.1, forward strand.
CAGAGTGTCTGCTTTGAGTCCGAGGTCTTTGATCCATTTGGAGTTGAGTCTGGTGCAGGGTGATATATAAGGATCTAGCTGATCAAATAAAAGAGGGCAAGGTATTTATCATAGTGTTCTTAGCACTGTCCTCTAGTGTGCCCTTATATAAAGAAAGGGATTTGCTGTGGCCTTACTTGTGATTGGGAAAACATAAAGTTGGGGAAGTATCAGGTGTCGTAGGACAAGGCAGAATGAATCTTGAGTTCTATTCAATCAATTAATTATAACCCAAAATGTTTGGTGAGGTTGAAATATTTTAATTAAAAGTAAAATCCAGTAATATCTGCGCTAGTGTCTGTTGTCCTAATGAAAATGCAAAGAAACAATAATACACAATTATAATGTAGTAAAATGATTTAAAACATATATGTGAAAGCACTCAAACATCCATGCGTCAGTGATTCACACCTGTAATCCTAGATACTCAGGAGGTGGAGATCTGAGGATTGCTGTTGGAAGCCAGCCTGGGAAGGAAAGTCTATAGGACCCTTACCTCCCATTAACCTCCAAAAAGTTGGAAGTAAAGCTGTGGCTCAAATGGTAGAGTACTAACCTTGAGCAACGAAGCTCAGGGATAGCACCCAGGCCCTGAGTTCAAACCCCAGGATCAGCACCCCCCTCCAAAAAAAAAACACTCAAAGAAACCATGGGAAAGGAGAATAAATATAAGAACTAAAATCATTATGTGACTTAGAACAAAAATATGTAAAAAAACCCAAAAGAGGGCTCATATGAAAAAATGATAAAGATGACAACCTTCTGTCAGATGAATAAAAAAAAAGATGTTGAAAATGAACTACACAACTTGTAGATGGGGACAGGAGGGAAAAACTGGGAGAGAGCAAAGGAATGGGTGGCATTGCTCCAAACGAAACATACTCTTTACCTGACTTATCTAATTGTAAACTGTCTGTACAGCAACTTTATAATAACAATAAAATTTTTAAAGAAAATAAAAAAGAGAAAATATGAATAACTGGAATCAAGGAATAAAGATGGAGGTGTCGTTACTGACTCCATAGATGTTACAATGATAAGGAAGCAGTCTATTAACAACTCTATTCATGTGCATTCTACAACTTACATGAAATAGACCAGTTACTTGAAAACTACAAACTATTCAAATGATAGGAAATAATTGCCTTACATTAGTAAAATAGTTTAAAATCAGAATTACTGAAGTTCCACAAAGAAAATAGCCCCAATTCCATAAAATATTCCAGGAAAAATGTTTTCTTTTGTGTGTGTGTGTGTGTGTGTGTGTGTGCGCGCGCACGCGCGCACGCTACGAATGGAATGCAGAGTGCAGGGTGGTGTACACGTTAGCAAAGTACACTGTCACTGAGCTGCACCCCCAAACCCTACATTTTGTATATAATGTCTTCTAGCTTGCAGAAGGGAACATTTAGTATATTTTATGAAGTCAGCATTATCCAGATACTGAAACTAGGCAAAGATAATAAAGGAAATCTATAGAAAAATTACCCTCACGAGCATAAACCCAAACCCTCGACCAAATAGTCACAAATCACAATCAACAATACATGAAAACTATAATATGTTATAACCAGGTAGCATTTCTATAAGAAATACACTTATGCAACATTCCAAAAATCAATCTGTATCATTCACTGTGTTAGCAAACTATGGAAAAGCATACAATCATATCAATAGGCACAGAATACAAAGTATTTGCCAAAATTCTGTCTCATAACAAAACAATCTCAATAAGCTAGGAAAAGCAAGGAGCTTTTCTCAATCTGATAAGTATCTGCCTACAGTGAATATCAAGCTTAAAATCAAACATTGAATGATTTCCTCCTGCAATCAAAAGCCAGCACCTGCTAGCAGCTTCTCATCACTACTATTCAATAGCATATGTGGAGTCCTAGATAGTGAGAAAAGGAAAGAAAACAAAATAAAAGGCTTTTAATTACCCCTATTCACAAATGACAAGATGGTCTATGTAGAAAAATCCCAAGGAATCTACTAGTATCTTTTGAAGTAATAAGTGAATTATGAAGATTGTAGGAAGCAAGGTAAGTGTACAAAAAACATATATAATGGGATGAAGGCATGGCTCAAATTGTAGAGCAGTTGCCTAGCAAGTGTGAGACCCTAAACTCAACTCCCATTTTACCACCAAAAAAAAAAAAATCACCCAGGCACCTACCGATGGCTCATGCCTGTAATACTAGTTACACAGAAGTCTTAAGATATGGAAGATTGTGGTTCAAAATCAGTCCAGGCAGAAAAGTCTGTTGAGACTCCATTCTCCAAAATAACCAGCAAAAAGCAGGACTGGAGTTATGGCTCAAATAATAGTGCACAAGCCAATCAAGTAAGCCTAGAAAACACAAGCACTGAGTTTAAATCCTGGTGTCAGCTAAGAAAGTGAATTTTACTTTACATACACCTGTGACATTATTACAGGTGTGTTTACATTTTTGGACCACCGTTCCTGATTTATATTTTTCTCCTTAAATTGTGTCACTGAAATTCTAATCTTGCTGCCTTTATATTTTTGAATTGACCGTAACAAAATTCTCTAGCCTAACTTTGATAGTAATTATTAGACCTTTCTCATTCCAGAGGTATCCTCCCCATATCCTGGATTCAGAAGAATCTGAATAGACAGGGCATGCCAGGTTTCCTTATTCAGTCTGGTAGCAATCATACCTATGCAATGACGTCTCCACAAGCCCCAAGGTTTGGAGAACTTCCTGATAACCAAACAATGGAGGTGGATGGCACATCCAGAGAGCAGTGAATTTCTATGATCCTTCTGCCAGCCCATGCCTTATATATCTTTCCATTTGTACCTGCTGTAATATTCTTTTCTAATAAACTGGTACACGTAAGTGACTATTTCTGTGAGCTATTGGAGCAAATTAATTGAGCCCACAGAATGGATTGTAGAAGCCTTAATTTATAGCAGATCTGTCAGGAGCACAGATAATAAATAACGTGGGGCTTGCAACTGGGATCTCAAGTGGGGAGGGGCAGTCTTGAGTAATCAGGCCTCAAACAGATCTGACAAAATCTTTAAGCAGTGTCAAAACTAAATTGGATTAGAGAACATCCAGCTGATGTCCACTACAGAACTGATTGTTAGCTTGCTAGCAGGGAGAATTCCCCATACTACTTGGGCAGGTTGGGGCCGGGGGGACGCAGAAATCTTTTATGCTGATTGTGGCATGACAGAAGAGGAAAAACAAGACAGTTTGTTTTTCTGACACACAACCACAAATGAACAACTGGAAATGGAAATAAACTCAACAATGGCATTTATAATACCCTCCTTTAACAAAGTATTAATGCATATATCAGAGAAAATATTTATAAGATGCCTATGGTAAAAACTACAAGATGTTGACCAAAGAATGAGAAAAGGCCTATGTAAATGGAGAGACATTTCATGTCTGTGGATGGGAAGACTCAGTACTTAAGTTATCAAATGTTTTCAAGTTGACCTATAAGTTTAATGCATGTCCAGTTCAAGTCCCAACAAGATTCTTTGTAGATACATGTGAGTTGATTGTATGGAAATATAGTAGAAGAGCCAAACTCAATTTAAAAACAATTTTAAAAATTAAGAAGAATGAAGGTGGAGGACACAGGGATTAGAATATAGCTGAGTGGTATAATATGTGCTTAGCATATAAAAGTGGAGGATGAATATTGTTCATTATTAAGATCTACTATAAAACTATAATAATTAAGACAACAATTGGGCATACATAGATCAATTGGTTTTAGAGAGTACAGATACAAATCCAAACAAATGTATTCAGTGAATGTTTATGGTTCTAGGAATTATACCAAAGATGTTCATTGCATTATGCTGGGAAAGCAGTTCTCTCACTGAGCCACATTCACAGTTCATCAGAGGACGATAATTTTAACAAACATTCAATGTGACATCAGAATCAAATTGTTTTTTAAAAATCAGTAAGTTGAATTTTACCATATTAAAATTTTCCTTGGGCTGGGAAGGTGGCTCAGTGGTAGAGCGCTTGCCTTGCATGCATGAGGCCCTGGGTTTGATTCCTCAGCACCACATAAGCAAAAAGAAAAAAGCCAGAAGTGGGGCTGTGGCTCAAGTGGTAGAGTGCTAGCCTTGAGCTGAAGAGCTGAGGGACAGCGCCTAGGCCCAGAATTCAGGCCCCACAACTGGACCCCCCCAAAAAAAATAAAATAAATCTTCCCTTCATCTCTTCCCTTTTCCTCCCCTCTCCCAGTCCTCCCATCTCCCTCCATTCCTTTTCCTTCTCTTTCCTTCCTTGCTTCCTTTCTATTGTTCCTATTCTTTCCTATTCCTTCCTGGGGATTGAACACACAGCCTGCTGCATAGTAGGCAAACACTTTACCATTGAGCCTCACATCCATCCAAAAGTTTCTGTTTCATAATAGCATAATTTCCTTGATGCTAGGTTATTTATAGATACACTTTTCGGCCGGGCGCTGGTGGCTCACGCCTGTAATCCTAGCTACTCAGGAGGCTGAGATCTGAGGATCACGGTTCGAAGCCAGCCCGGGCAGGAGAGACTGTGAGACTCCTATCTCCAATAAACCACCAGAAAACCGGAAGTGGCGCTGTAGCTCAAGTGGTAGAGCGCTCGCCTTGAGCTGAAGAGCTGAGGGACAGCGCGCAGGCCCAGAGTTCAAGCCCCATGGCCGACAAAAAAATAAATAAATAAATAAATAAATAAATAAATAAAAATAGGTACACTTTTCGATTTCCAAGAACATGTGAAATGTTGTTTATCTTTTTAATACTGATTTCTAATTGTATTATCACAGAACATGATTTAATCAATGCAAATTTTAAAAAATTGTTGACATCTTTTTTATGACCTAACATAGAGTCAGCTATTAAATTCTATATGCCCTTTAAAAGAATGTATTGCTGCCTTTATTGGATCCAGTATTTTATATATGGGTTGGCTATGTTCGTCAATTAGTTTGTTCAAATAATCTACATCTGCACAGATGTCAACTTCATATATCTGATAAGAGAGAAAATAGTCATAATCTACCATGAAGCTACAGTCCTTGAAATTGCTGTGCTGGTTCAATACCACCTTGCCACACCTCCAACCCTGATTTTCATTTATTATTTATGTGCCAGTACTGAGGCTGGGATTTATACCTTTCCTTAGCTTTTTTGCTCAAGATTGATGCCGGAACACTTGAGCCACACCTCTACTTTCTTCCAGCTTTTTCATAGCTTATTAGATATAAAAGTCTCATCAACTTTCCTGCCTAAGTCAGATTCAAACCGTGATCCCCAGATCTCAGCCTCCTGAGAAGCTAGGATTATAAGCATGAAACACTAGCACTTGGCTTCACTGCATAGCGTTTGGCTTCCAATCTTTCTGGAACACTTCACCTTGTTCAGCTTCCCTCTGCAGATGGGGTCTTTTTGGACTTTTCTGCCCAGCTGGTCTGGAACTGCAATTTTCAGCTTCCCACATAGCTCGGGATGGCAGGCATGTGCCACTGGTTCTATCTATGGATTGAGAAGGGCATCTCATGAACATTTCTGATCACACTAGCCACAAATCATAATGTTCCTGTTCTCAGCCTCTCAAGTAGCTAGGGTTACAGGTGCCAACTTTCATTTCATTAGTTTCATTGCATTATATCACTTTTGTTTTCAAAAGTCTACTTTGAATCTCTATCATTCTATGTAAAATTTTTTTTTGTAAAAGTCATATTCTATTTTTGTGTATGTGCCACTCTGGGGGCTTGAACTCAGGGCCTGGAAACTGCCCCTGAGCTTCTTTACTACACTCTATCACTTGAGCCACACCTGTAATTCCAGCCTTTGGGTGAGTAATTGGAGATAAGAGTCTGATGGACTTTTCTACTCTGGTTGCCTTTGAAGTACTACCCTCAAACCTCAGCCTCCTGAGCAGCTAGGATTATAGGTGTGTGAACCATCGGCACCCTGCTGTAAACATTATATTCTTAATTTTTAATTTTAAAAAGTTTGTATGACCTACCTTTTAATTAAAATTTTAGTATATTTGCATTTAATATAGTTGCCATATTTTCTTAAAATCCACCTAAATCTGGTGCAGGGTAATATATAAGAGTCAAGTCCAAATGGATCAAAGACTCAAAGTCAAAGCAGACACCCTGAAAACATTACAAGAAGGAATGGGAGAAACTTTAGGGCTCCTTGGAACAAGCTGAAATTTTCTTAAGAAAGACCCAGAAACACAAATCAAAGAAAGGTTGGACAAATGAGATTACATGAAACTGCAGAGCTTCTGCTTGGCAAAGGAAATAGCAAGCAAGATCAATAGAAAGCCCACAGATTGGGAGAAGATCTTCATTAGCCATACAATGGACAAAGGCCTCATATCTAAAATATACTTAGAATTCAAAAAATTAAATCCCACAACAAAAAATCCTCAAAGAAACAACTGCCCAATAAATAAGTGGGCTAAATAGACTTAAAGAGAAACTTCTCTGAAGAGGAAATAAGAATGGCCAATAGACATATGAAGAAATGCTCAACATCTCTAGCCATAAAAGAAATGCAAATGAAAACAACATTGAGATTCCACCTCACCCCAGTTAGAATGAATATATTCAAGAAATCTAATAACAACAGATGCTGGAAGGGATGTGGCCAAAAGGGAACCTTATTGCATGCATGGTGGGAATGTAGACGTGTTCAATCACTTTGCTAAGTAGTATGGAGGTTCCTCAAAAGACTCCACATAGAGCTCCCTTATGGCCCAGCAATCCCACTTTTGGGCAGTTCCCCAAACGATCACAAACAAGGCCATACTAAAGCTACCAGCGCAACTATGTTTATTGCAGCATTATTTACCATAGGTAAGATATGAAACCATCCCAGATGCCCCTCAGTAGATAAATGGATCAAGAAAATGTGATATATTTGTTTTTGTTTGTTTTTTTGTTGGTTGTGGGGCTTGAACGCTGTCCCTGTGCTCTTCAGCTCAAGGTGAGCACTCTGTCGCTTGAGCCACAGAGCCACTTCCGGTTTTCTAGTGTTTTATTGGAGGTAAGAGTCTCACGGACTTTTCTGCTCCGGCTGGTTTTGACCCGTGATCCTCAGATCTCAGCCTCCTCAGTAGCTAGGATTACAGGCTCAGCCACCAGCGCCTGGCGAAAATGTGATATATATATATGTATGTATATATATATACATACATATACACACACACACACACACACACACACACAATGGAATTCTATGCCTCCATCAGAAAGAATGACATCGCCTCATTTGTTAGGAAATGAAAAGACTTGGAAAAATTATATTAAATGAAGTAAGCCAGACTCAAAGAAACATAGGTCCTATAGTTTCCCTTATCTGCAATAACTAGTATATGTCTAGGACAAGCAGAAGAGGTCAATAGCTATGTACATATGACCATATAACTTGATGCTAAGTGAAATGAACCCCAAGATAGGAACACAAGAGATATCTTTCTTGTATCTTTCTTGCTGTTTTTTTTTAATGTTCTTTTTTTAGTGTACTTATAATGTACTATGTGATTTTTTTTGTTTCTTTGTATGTTCTTCCCCCATGGTACAACCCCTGTTGTCACTGTATTTGATTCCAGTGTCCTGCATCATGTATATACATTTTTCTAATTTGGGGAGGGAAAGACAAAAGGGAAAGACAAAATGCTGAAATAAGGATAGAGGTTGACCCATTGTAACAATGAGATATACAAGACACTATGTTGAAAACAAACTTTACAACTTTGGAGGCGGGGGAGGGAGGAGTTAGAAAGGTGGGGAGGGAAGGGATGGTAGGGGAAAAACAAAGAAGAGGGTAATAATGCTTGATAGGAAATGTACTCATTACCTTGCTCATGTAACTGTAACCCCTCTGTACAGTATCTTTGCAATAAAAATATATATTAAAAAAAAAGAAAAAGCTACGCTAATGAACAGTAAACTATTGAAAGCAGTTGTGAATATAACAACAAATGAATTATTGTATGATAAAGCATACTACAGATACTACAGATGAGATATTATATAATAAGATAAAAAATTCTTGATATATAAAATCAATTATAGGATTAAAATAAATAAAAAGAACTTGAGAAAAGCCAAAAAATCCACATAAATCTCATTTCATACTTTTCCCATCTCTCAACTATTTCATGCTTCTTTCTTATCAGCTCCATTTTTTTCATTATAGTGAAATATTTTAATTTCATTTCTCCTACTAACTTGTTTTACTCTACTACTGTGTTTCTGTTCATTTTGTTGTTATTCTTCAAATGACAGCATGTACAGGCAACTTGTCAAAATCTAATGTTAACGGTTACTTTAACCTTTTTCTATAGAGTAGATAAAGGACTTAAGATTTCATGTTTGCTCATATTGCTCATTAACTGGTTAGACATTGTTATTGCTTTGAAATACTCATTTACATTAAATTAAAAATTTGATGACTCATTTTCTGCACAAATCAAGTTATCATTTCATTTAGATTTTAGTTTAGTATTATCTAGTAGTGATCTGGGTTCATATGAAATATTTGGGTGTGATGACAGATTACATTTTTCTGTAATGATGTCTCTCCTACCACATTGTCATTAAAAAGTAATGTTGATACATTTCACTTAAAGATATTGATACGTATTTTACTTCTCTACTTTTTAAAAAAGTATTAGTTATTTTATTATTATAAATGTGATGTACAGAAGGATTAGAATTACATAACTCGGGTAATGAGTACATTTTCTTTCTTACGGTATCTTCCCTTCCCTCTCTCTCTCCTAGTCCCTCCCTCCCTCCTCTCTTAACTTTGTTCTGGTTGGAAGGACTCTAGAAATTTTTGGTAGTGACCCTGGGGCCAAATAACAAATGTCAATTTATCTTTATTTTCCTGGGATTCTTACTCTTGAAACCTTCAGCCAGAACATAGCAATCTGCCTTCCTGGTGACCTCTCCACTACAAGGAAATACTAACTTACTCATGCACATGCATAGACCATATGGAAATCTTGATAATTTATGAAGTGATATGTGTACACAGTCCACAGCTTAATTTGCTCTCATTCCTCATTATTCCAGTTCCTGTCATTCTCTAACATTTAACTGCATAGGAGATTTCAGCACAGAATTACCATGCCAAGTATGTCCTACATAACTGTGAGATAACAAAGTGATTGTTATTTTAAGATTCTAATTTAGAGGTAATTTGTATACATCGATAGTTAATTGAAACAAGTTTCCTTCACAGACTTTCCTAGCCAGTCTGGTTTCTAACCGTGATCCTCAGATTTCAGTCTCCTGAATAGCTAGAATTACAGTTGTGAGCCACCAGCACACTGAAGGTCTAATTGAATTGATCCTTTCATAGTGTGGCAGTAGAGATTGCTGTTGCCATTCTGTTACTTTTAAAGGTTACTCCTTGCTCAGAGCTGGTGGCTCATGCTTATGATCCTAGCTACTTAGGAGGCTGAGATCTGAGGATCACAGTTTAAAGCCAGCCCAGGCAGAATCATCTGTGAAACTCCTTTCTCCAATCAATCCCCAGGAAACTGGAAATGGAGCTGTGGCTCAAAGTGGTAGAGTGGTAGCTTTGAGAGTAAAAGCTCAGGGACAGTGCCCAAGCACTGACTTCAAGCACTGACTAAATAAACAAACAAATAAAGTTACTCCTTTTCTGATTTAATTTTTTCTGTCTCTTATGTTATAAGCATTTATACTATCCTGTATGCCAGTACTTATTTATTGTTTATTTATGAATTTATTTTTGCAGTGCTGGGGATAAAACCCAAGGCCTTATGCTTGATAGGCAAGTACTCTATCCCTGTGCTATGTTCACAACATAGTTTATTTAGTGGTAATTGTGCTGTATCAGATTCATTAGTTGCTTTGTTTCATTAACTTTATGCTTTAATTCAACTTCAGAAAATGCTTTCATTATTTTTTCAATATTGCTACTGCTTTATTCTATCTCTTGTTATTCTACTTCTGGAACTAAGAGAAGATACTGATTAAAACTTTTCATGTTAATCCTTGAGCTGTCCAATCTGCCATTAAAGTCAATCACTGAACTTTTAAATTCATTTAGTGAATTTTTCCCTAAAATTTGATTTTATTCAAGAACGCCATATTATTATTTTACAATTCCCTTTACATGAACATGTTTTCAAAGTATTATTTATTTATTTACTTAACTTATTATTTATTTATTTATTTTGCTGGTCCTGAGGCTTGAACTCTGGCCCTAGGTGCTGTCCCTGCAGTTCTTTTGCTCAAGGATAGCCCTCTACCTCTTGAGCCACAGTGCTATGTCTGGCTTTTTCTGGTGGCTAATTGGAGAGAAGAGTGTAACAGACTTTCTTGCCTGGGCTGGCTTTAAACCACGATCCTCATAACTTGGCCTCCAGAGTAGGTAGGATTACAGGTATGAAGCACAAGAGCCCAGCCATTATTTATTTCTTGTAAAATAATTACCATAGCATTTTATATAATATCTGATAATGGTGTGTGTGTGTGTGTGTGTGTGTGTGTGTGTGCGCGGTTCATGTGACTTGAACTCTGGGTGCTATCCATGAGCATTTTTATTCAAGGCTAACACTGTACCAGTTGAGCCACAGCTCCATTTCTGTTTTTTTTTTTTCTTGTTTGGTAGTTAAATGGCGATCCAAGTCTCACGGGCATTCTTTCAGGGGTGACTTTGAACCAGGATCCTCAGATTTAAGCCTCCTGAATAGCTAGGATTGCAGGCATAAGCCACCAGTCCAAGGATGGTATCTGATAATTTTAATATATTGTGTCTTTCAGAGTTTGACTATATTGTCTATTCATTTTGGTTATAGTATCTTATTAGCAATTGGTTATTTCATGGTGATTTTTATCTTTGAATATATATGTATCTACATATACACATGCATATATATGACATAGTTAAAACTGTGATTGAGAGGAGGAAGGGGGAAAGAACAATGGAAGGGGAATAATATTGAACATTGAATACATTGAATCTGTGTATGAAGGTACAAGGAAGCCTACTGAAAGTTCTTGATTAATAGGGGAAAATAAATGATGAAAAGAGAAAATAGGTTAATATGATCAAAGTACTATATGCATAAAATACATGTCCTTTGTACATTTAAAATAGGATAAGAAAAAAGAATTGTTCAATATTTTCTTAAGGAAAAGTTTTTTTTTGGCGGGGGGGTCCGGTCGTGGGGCCTGAACTCTGGGCCTGGGCACTGTCCCTCAGCTCTTCAGCTCAAGGCTAACACTCTACCACTTGAGCCACAGTGCCACTTCCAGCTTTTTTTCTTTTTGCTTATGTGGTGCTGAGGAATCGAACCCAGGGCCTCATGAGTGCAAGGCAAGCCCTCTACTACTGAGCCATCTTCCCAATCCCAAGGAAAAGTTTTTTGTCACATTTTACTTTATTATTTCTGGGACCCCGCAGAATACTGATAAGTAAGAAAATTAAATCTAAGGACTGGAAAGAAACAGGAATCTCATCTAATTCTCTGCTATCATGTTCAAAGCTTGGTTCTTACAAACATCACTGAATGAGTTACTAACAGATTAAACTATTTACTCTCTCCTATGTTAAGAAGTTAGTGATTCGTTTTTTAGTTGCTCCCACATGACACAATTATATCTCCTTCATCTCTTCCTCCATCTTTCCTTACTTTCTTTCTGTTTTATGCTCTAGCAGAACATAAGAGCAATATATGAGCTGGGCCTTGGTAGCTTATGCCTAAAACCCTACCTACTCAGGAAGCTGAGATCTGGAAGATCTTGTTTTGAGGCCAGCCTGGGAAAGAATGTTTATGAGGCTATCTCCAATTAACCAGAAAGAAGCCAAGCTAGAGGCCTACCTCAAGTGGTAGTGGCAGCCATGAACAAGAAAGCCCAGAAAGATAAAAAAGCCCCTAAATTCAAGCCCCAAAATGGGGCATGTGCATGCATGAGTGCACGTCCATGCTCTCGTGCGCGTGCACACACACACAGAGCAATACATATTTGTTTATAAAATTAAAATAATAATGAAGTATTTAATATAAAAGCTGAAATCATCCCCTTCTCTCAAACTTACCTTCCATTGGCAAACAATATTATCAGATTACTGACTATTCTAGATGTTTTATCTCAGTCTATCTTTACACAATCATATATATTTAAATGTTCTACAATTTTTTGTCTTTTAAATGATTACTCATATACAAATTTTATATTGGCATATTGAAAATTTTCACTCATAAAAGGCTTCGTGGTATTCTAATATATGGAACCATTATAAATCAATCTACATAATGGGGAACATTTACAGCAGTGTTTTCTTTGTTTCAAAGTTATCAAGCACTTGCTTGTTATAGCTACATTTTCATTCTGTTATCATGCTGAAATTTAACTTAAATGAAATTACATGCAGGAAAGTTCTTGAAAATAGTGAAGAAAATGGATCTAAATGATACTTATGAATAAAAATCATTAACACTAAAATGTTGCTTATGTTTTGTTTGTATTGATAAAGTTTTGCTAAAAATAAAAATATTAGCTGGGTGCTTCTAGCCCATGTTTGTATTCTCAGCTACTCAGGAGGCTGTGTATCATGGTAGGAAGACAGCTTGCACAGAAAAACATGTGAAACTCTTATCTCTAATTAATCACCAGAAAGCAGGAATTGGAGCTGTGGCTCAAGTGGTAGAGCACTTGCCTTAAGCAGAAAAGCTCAGGAACAGCACCCAGGCCTTGAATTTAAATCCTAGGACAGGCACACATACATCCGTACAAGAGTGAGCACAGACACACACACACACACACACACATACACACACACACAAATTAAGGCCATACAAACTATAAAACACAATAAAGAGCAAAAGTAAAACTGTAGAAAACAGGTTGCATCTAAGCAGAAAATGACTGCATCATTAAGGTCAGAACTGTACAATAAAAAATTTCTACAGGTGTACGGAGTATTTAAATTGAATGGAAGCAATAACCATTCTGCATTTCACTGATAAAACCTAGGACAAATAATTTCAGCTTTTAATATAAATGGGAAAAGAGGAGATAAGAATACGGAGAAAAATCACTTACATATCCAAGGAAAATCGATTAACCATGTCCTTATACTTTCCTAACAGATGGTATTCATCAAATAGTTATATGCTCTGCATTGTCCCAAAGAAAACATCATGCTAGGTGCAATCATGCTACTAGAGAGATTAATCTTTTCCTAAAGGCTCTTTTTCAAAATGACAACCACCAGAACAGGAGATGGACTTGATATTCTAGATTGACTGGGAATTCTTTGAAGGTAAAGATTGTGTTTAATTACATTCCTACTAGGGTTACTAGGAATTATTTCTTTTTAAAAAAACTCTTAAAAAAAGAGAGACCTTAGTGGGAATATGGAATACATTGGCTCAGGAGATAAGTGGAAATCGCAAGCCATCTTAAATGGCTACCTCTAGACACAATGAAGGAAGAAAAGGAGAGACACACATGGTGACCTAGCTGCTGTAGACATTCTGTTTTAAAGAATGAAGGAGTTGATTTTTTTAGCTATAGAATTTCTAAGATGATTGAACCCTTTCATATGCAGTTGATAGAGCAATAGAACTCCCACTAGGGATTCAGTGATAACCATACTAAATTCAAGCTGTATTTCTTCCATTTGGCTGGGAGAAACAAAATTTGGGCCCTTATCATTAGAAAGTCAGTGGGTAAAGTTTCTATTCTCACTAACTTTTCATGAGAGCAGCCAGGTGATCAAAAGGTTAGCTGTCATGGTAAACTAAGTACTGAAACTTTAAAGTCATATAAATAAAAGCCAAGAAGAAACTTCAAATTACTACTAAATGCTTACACTGAAACCTGTGTTTTAAAAACAAGCTCACTTGTTAGATCTAAGTAAGCTTGATATCTAAGGAATAGAGTGTCAGTTAATTTCTGAAAAACCATGATAATCAAATTAAAGAAAACGACATAACAAAGTAATGTTTACTTCAGAAGGTACACAGTCTACAAAGAAAATTGTCTCAGGAATATCTCCCTAAGACATCGTTCAAAACTTTTAATTGCTTTTTTCACAGGAGAGAGTGGTAGAGATTTAATTTTCTTACCTTGCTCACTGGGAAAGGAAATGTTTAATTTGTGTCTCACAGGCCCTGTAATTGGAGATACGTTCCAAGAGAAAGAAGAAATCTGACCTCTTTTAAGGACTTACACTGTGTCAAATGTCCCCACCCTTTTAAACCAGGAAAAATACATAACTACTTTCTGAATCTTCATGAATCTTTTCTCACAGATGGTCCTGCATGAATTCTTATAATAACCTTAAATTTCTCTCTTTATTGTTGCTTGTCTCCCACCTGACCCTCACTCTCCCCAAACTATGTATCACACCAGCACCAGATTAATTTCATGAATACATTCTTTGCTTCAACTTCCACTTCAAACTTTTGAGGATCTGGTCATGGGTCATTCTCATTAGCCCATTCTGGTACTTCTTAATTCTAAGTCAGTCCTCATTTTCATTTCATGTCACTCCTCCCTTTCCACCCACATACTCTGAGCCTTCAAATTATGGATAAATTATGGCTATTGAATGTTTTAAAGAAATTTTAGCATTTATTTTTAACATAGAATAATAATTAAATATCTATGTGTATAAATACATATATCCTTTCATCCTAATGAAATTGTTTTAAGAAGGTAAAGAATGATGGAGAGGGATGCAGTGAGTTTTATCGGAGTGCATAGTATACATAAGTGGAAATATCACACTGAGCCCCTCTTGCACAACTAAAACATGCTCATAAAAATCTTTTTTAAAAGTTACATACCGATTAGACAGGATTATGGTATTTTACTGTGCATTTCATAATACCGTTGAAGCTTCATTTTTATATTTTCAAGAAGACAAATATCCTTTCTCCTTTTTAGTTCTATGGTTTTTATGCCACTTAAATTTATATTTTCAGTGTATTTTGTCTTCTGAGTTCCAGATTTCTAAGTCTACTTTTATGTAATAAGCATCTCAAACTGAACACAACTCAAAACTTTGATTCTCCTGTGGAAAACCCCCATACCTGCTTCAATCCCCTTCTGTTCATTAAACACTACTACTTTCATTGCTCTTGCTTAGAGAATGTCAGTCTTTCATATTTTCACTCGTTCCTGCATTGTCCATCTATCAGCAAATCTGCCAACATTTTGTTAAAATCAATATTGAATTTATTCACAGTTTCTTTATTTCTGACTCGATCATCCTTGTCCAAATTCTGTCGTCTTTCATCTGGATGATGAAAAGCATCTCTTAGTTGTTTTTTATGCTAAGGTTTGAAATGGTGTCTGCTCCCCAGAAGATGCCTTGAAGACACAGGGGGACAGTGTCCAAGTACAAGAAAAGAGAGGGTCTTAGAAGAAATCACACTTACTGACACTTTGGTCTCAGACTTCTAGCTTCCAGAATGGTGAGAAAATATCTGTTCAGTAAGTCTGCCACTGTGTGTCAGTTTGATATGACAGCTTAAGCCAACAGATATGCTGTATACTATTGTACTTTCTATTGCTATGGAACAAGTTATCATAAACTTCAAACAATTCATGTTGATTAGCTCACAGAGCTGTTGGGGCAGAAGTCTGGCTTTGGTGTGACTAAGGGCTTCTGTTTTTGGTATCACAAAGGGCGAAATCTAGCTGAGGAAAATGTTCTTCCAAGCTTATTCCTGGTCTTGGTAGAATTCTTTTCTTTCTGTTTGTAATGACATAAGGTTCTCATTTACTTCCTGGTTTTCATCCAAGGACCACTTACATTATCTATGTTTCTTGCCTTGTGGCCTATCTTCAGGCCAGCAATGATGAATATAACCCACTTTACTCCAATACTTGTAAACTCCTTTGCTTTTAAAGAGCTTTCCAGATTAGATTAACCCCTCCCAGATAGTCTACCTATTTTAAGACCTGCTGATTAAGACCTTAATGACGTCTGCAAAACCCATTCACAATATTACCTAGATTAGTAATTACTGAAATAAAGTGCATCCACACCACAGACCAGAAATCTTAGATTTCTGCCTAGTACACACTCCTTTTTCTGACTTTTACATTTTTTATTATTATTATGAAAATACCGTACAGAGGAGTTACAATTACATGGGCAAGATAATGAGTACATTTCTTATCAAGCATTGTTGCCTCCTCCTTTGTTTCCCCTTCCTATCCCTTCCCTTCTCCCCCTCTCCTGCCCGCCTATATTCCCCCCACTCCCCCAGCCAAAGTTGTAAAGTTCTTTTTTTCGACATAACAACTTGTACATCTCATTGTTGCAACAGGTCCACCTGTATCCCTATTTATACGATTTGTTTTTTCCCTTCCCCTCCACAAATTATACCAACATCAAATACAGTGAAAGCACTTTTTTTCCATATCCACTTTTGATCGATTTAGTATTTGAGTCTCCTAAGAGATTTAAAAAATGTAAATCAGCTATCATTACCTTATTTGAAACACTTCAAACTGGTGCTGATGGCTCACCCCTGTAATACTTGATACTCAGGAAGCTGAGATCTAAAGATCAAGATTCAAAACTGATCCAGGCAGAACAATTTTTGAGTCTCTTATCTCCAAATAACCACCCAAAAGCCAGAAGTGGAGCTGTCGCTTAAGTGGTAGAGAGCTGGCCTTCAGCACACAAGCTCAGGGACAGTACCCAGTCCCTGAGTTCAAGCCCCAAAACCAGTACCAAGGAAAACTCCACATTATCTGATTATATTTATTCATGCAGTGAAATAAACATTTTCTTATTTTAGTGTATAGTTCCATAGATTCTAAGACACGCATTGTGTACCCATTACAGCAATCATAATACAAAACTTTTCTTTCACCTCAGAAAACTACATTGTGTTGTCATGTCCCTCCCCAGACTCCTTATCGCCAGCAAGCACTGAAAGGTTTTCTGTCGCTTAATATTTTCACAGAAGTGATATAAGTAGAATAATACAATACATAACCTTTAGAGATTGGTTTCTTTTATTCAATGTAATGTTTTTTCAGAGTTGCATTTAAGCTGCTCGTTCCATTGTATGACTGGGCCATAGTTTATATATAGCTATTTACCCATTGAAGTACATAAGAACTATTTCCAGTTTCTGGTAATTATATATAGAGCTGCTATAATTAAACATTCTTATACAAATATTGTGTGAGTGTAACTTTTCATTTCTCTAGAATAAATATCTACTCAGGAGCATTTGGATGTTATCTGCCATTTAATTATTCATTATCTATTTGTATCAACCATTTTTGTTCACTCTGTTTTCCTGCTATTGCTTTCTTTTCATGATTTGATAATGCTAAAGTTTCCATTTTATTTGATCTATTAAGATTTTGAACATAGTGCTTTGCATGTCTCATTGTTACAATGGGTCAACCTGTATCCCTATTTAAACATTTTCTTTTTTCCCTTCCCCTCCCCAAATTATACCAACATCAAATACAGTGAAAACAGAGGTTATACCGTGGGGAAGGAAAACACAAAGCAACAAAAAAAAAATCACATGATACCTTATAAATACATTAGAAACAATAGCAAGAAAGAAAAAACCACTTGTGTCCCTATCTTGGGGTTCATTTTGCTTAACTTCATCTTACCTTTACAATTTAGGGGCGGGAGGAGTGTAGTTATAGAGGTGGGAAAGGATGGTAGGAGAAAAACAAAGGAGGAAGCAACAATGCTTGATAAGAAACATACTTATTACCTTGCTCATGTAATTGTAACCCCTCTGTACGGTATTTTCACAATAAAAAAACTTATTAAAAAAGAATAAGCAATCAATCATTAATCTGATTATATTTCATTCTAATGCAGTCAAATATACAAATCTTTGAGCTTTGTTTTCCATGAAATTTACTTTGTGTGATTGCTATTTATAGTTGGTGGTATTGGACTTAAAACCATGTATGAATTTCAAAGATTTAAATAAAAAGTTTCGCATTGCCTTGTCTAGTGACAAATTATAGATAGAATTCTAGGATCTTAAAAAAAGATTTTTACTATCTTTTTCTGTTTCTTTCTTTAGTAGTTGCTACATACTTCACAGTCTACTTAGAATCAACATTTTAATTTTAAGGTACAATATAAATACTAAATGGCAGTTTTAACAAGTATTCCTGTAGAGACAACAACCTCTCAGACAATGCTATACTTTTGGCTTTCAGCAGCCAGATACTTTACAGGACTGAAGAGGAATCTGTTCTATTTAAACACAATTTACTTTTCCCATTGTTTTCTTTCTATATAAGATTTCAAGTTTCCTTGTTAAAACTTTTCTGTTTAAACCCATCTTCCCAGCCCCATAAACAACTTTCTTTAGTCACTCTTTTATAGCAGTCCTGCTGGCTTTGAATTCCCTTTGTGTTCCTTCATCTGAGGTCCGTTCCTGATATTTTTTTCTTTTTGGTTGTAATCCCGAACTTGAACTCAAAGTCGGAATGCTGTTCTTGGGCTTCTTTAGCTCAAGGTTAGTACTCTACCTCTTGAGTCACAGCTTCACTTCTGGCTGTTTTGGTAGGTAATTGGAAACTTCTAAGAGTTACAAACTTTCCTGTGCAGGCTGGCTTTGAACCACTGTCTTCAGTTCTCAGCCTCCTGAGTAGCTATGATTACAGGTGTAGGCCACCAAAGTCAGTCTCCTGAATGAGATTTTAACAAAAATAGGATGTCAGTTCTATTTCAACACTTAAAAAATAGCAGTTATTTCCCTGCCTCTGCAGTTTCTACTGAGTAATCTATAGCCATTGGAATTCTTTGTCCCTTATAGGTAATTTCATTTTGCTCTAGATGGCTTTACAGTTTTCAGCAGTTTGCTGGTGATATTTCTGGGCATACATTTCTTTGGGTTTGTCTACCTTGGACTTCGCTTAATTTCTTGAAACTTTGGGTTAATGTTAAGTTTTCCAAACTTGGAACATGCTCAGTCATTATTTCTTCAAAATTTTCCAACACGCACTCACCCCTGGTTTTTTTTTTTTTGTTTTTTTTTTTTGCCCCAGTGATGTCATTTCTTGTAGATCTGGAGAAAGGAATAACCAAAGCATTATGATGTTTTACGTTTCACACACACAAAAACCATGTGAATGACTGGTAGGACAAATGGGTTTTTGGGAAAGGGATCCTAGGAATGTCGCTGAGACAGTGATGATGTGGAGGAATGAAAAAGGCAGTAGAGGATAAAGAATACTTCAAAAAAAATTTTTGTTGGTCATGGGGCTTGAACTCTGGGCCTGGGTGCTGACCTTCAGCTCTTTTAGCTCAAGGCAAGTGCTCTACTACTTGAGCCACAGTGCCACTTCCTTCAATAACATTTTTTAATTCTATTGCAATGTAGCTTTAGCTGCCAGTCTTTGATGATCAAGGCTACTTTCCAACCTTGATATTTAAAGAACATCTTCCCAAAAGAGTCTGTATGGCTTGTTATGTGATGGAAAAATCAGATCAAGTGAACTTTTTTGAAATTCTAGACTTTGCATTTCAGTTTATAACAATACACATTCTGATTTACCATGTTTTGCCTTAACTCTTCAATATCTGAATCATAGCTACTTTCAATACCTCATAAGATTATTCTAAAATCGGTGTCACCTTGTTCTGGACATTTGTCAACAGGCTTTTCAATTTTGAATTAAGATATTTGTGGTTATTCACATTTGAGTAATTTTGGTTTGTATTTTGAACATTACAAAACCTAGATCTTTCACATATCCCACTGATGATATTTATATTTTAATGTTAACTGCCACTTGATCCGCTTAAGTCAAGCAAATGGAAAAAGAGGAAAAATGATAAGTTAGATTTTCTCCTACTGTTTTTGAACTTTGAGAATAGAAGAAATGTTCTTCTAGCTACCTGTTTGTTTGTATCTCTATCTTTGTTCTCCATCTCTGTTCTCTGTCTTTCCCTCTCAATCATTCTTTCTCCTTCACACACAGAAACAAACACTCTTGCAAGTGTCAGACAACATACAATATACTGAATTCAGGATAAGGGATACCAGTGGAAAGCAATGATAAACTCTCCACCAGTCCAGTGACGCTCTGAAGTTAGGTGTGTTTCCTTAAACTTTATTTTGCAGAGATTCCAAATAAATGCACCATAAATTATTTATGTACAAGTTTATTGTGCATAAAGTTTTATTGATGTCTCTTATGGGAGAAATGAGACATGTATGTTCGTTTCACTTAGAAACTGGATCCTTTGATGTTTTCTAACTTAGGAGCTTATATAATGAAAATATTTCATGTTTTGTGTCGTTACCTGAGTGTTATTTATCAATTGGGTAATTCTGAAAAAGTAGCAACTCTGTTTTTGATTTCTTATTTGTAAAATGAAAACGACAAAAACATCTATACCACAGATATTGGGAAACTAAAGGAGATGATTGAGGTAAGTAGAGGTTATATTGTAAGAGGTAGAGTAAACAAATATTGATAGACAGCCAGAAGCAGATAAAAAGAGGTAAACAAGTAGAAAGAAACCGTATAAAAGGGAGAAGCAGGATATAATTGTAAAATATTCAATATTCATCTTCCATTTTCCACTAAACACTCACATATATCACCCCACATACAATGTATTATAGTGTATAAAAGAGCATAAACAGAGATTTAAAAAGTGATATGAGCTGAGTGTCTGTGGCTCACGCCTGTAATTCTACCTACTCAGGATCTGCAGATCAAGGTTTGAAGCTAGCCCAGGCAGAAAAATCCATGTGATTCTTATCTCCAATTAACCACAAAAAAAGCTGGAAGTGAAGCTGTGGCTCAAATGGTGAAGTGCTAGCCTTGAACACAAAAGGTCAGGGACAGCACCCAAGCCCACAGGTCAAGGCCAGGGCCAGAAAAAAACAAACAAACAAAGTGATATGGCTACGTAGTGTAGTTTATACCTCTAAGCCTAGGACTTTAAATGTGAGATAAGAGATTGGTAAGTTTTAGACCAGCCTGAGATATATAATGAGACTCTTTAAAACAAACAAAAAGAATGATATAAAAGCAAGAATTTGGGGGCTAGAGTTGTAGCTCTTAACAACTTGAATATATTTCTAAATTACATTGAAATATGGGAATGTAAATGCCTTACTGCCTTCAAGTTAAGTTAATGTTTTTTTCTGTCCGCTCTACTCATGCCTTTTTTTTTTTACTTGAACTCAAGGTGTGGGCACTGTCCCTGAGCTTCTTTGAGCTCAAGGCTAGCACTCTACTACTTGAACCACAGCACCACTTTTGGCTTTCACTAAATAGTTTACTGGAGATAAGAGTCTCACTGACTTTTCTGCCCTGGCTGGCTTCAAACTGTGATGACAAGATTTCAGCCCCGTGAGTAACTATATTATAAATGTGAGCCACTGATGACTGGCTGGCCATAACCTTTCTTCCTCTTTTATTCTTTGCTGTTTCCAAGTGCTTTCCACATGTAAGACTCTTTTTTTTTTGGTCCATCAAGGGGCTTGAACTCTGGGCCTGGGCGCTGTCCCTCAGCTCTTCAGCTCAAGGCAAGCGCTCTACCACTTGAGCCACAGCACTACTTCCATTTTTCTGTTGGTTAATTGGAGATAAGAGTCTCACAGACTTTCCTTGCCCAGGCTGGCTTTGAACCCCAATCCTCAGATCTCAGCCTCCTGAGTAGCTAGGATTACAGGCGTGAGTCACCGGCTTCTGGCACATGTTAAACTCTTAATAAAATATTTGTTGACTACATAAATGATTCAAGTTCCCTTAATTTAACAATTTCTAATTGGAATAAGGAGTTTTATGAAGCTTAGTTAGCTTCTTGGTATTTGTGGAGAAAATGTTTTGCTGTGCAAACTAATGATGTAACTAGATTTGTTTGGGGAATATTTAAACTACCCTCTGAGAATACAGTGAAGTTTCAAAGCAGTAACTACCTTTCAAACACTCACATTGTTAATTCTAAACTCTATTTAAAGAGTCTATTCAACAAAGCAAGTCCTGTGTGAAGTCCTATACCAATTGTACTTTAATTTAATAGCTATAAAATGGCAACTCATAAAACTACATTTCTTATTAAATTGTTGTAAATGACTCTTATGTCTTAAGATTTATCTCTGCAAGTAGTCTAAGCAAGGGTTAGTTTATTATCTGTTTTAAAACAGATATTGACTGCTCCTCAGTTATATTTGCAACATGTTGCAAGTTCATGTACTGATAACATGAATAATTTAGTATTGTTTATTCAAAAATGTCTCTACTACGTAAAGCTCTCAATGATTCTTAGAACATTTAGCTTTGATAATTTAATTTTATGTCTAATTATAGGCTGCCTTATATAGTTGTTAATCAATAATTTGCAAATGTGCCACTCTCAAGCTACAGTTTTAATTACTTTATAGTTCCAGTCACTGTACTCTCTTGACTTTTGAATAAGACCCTTTCTTTCTTTTTTTAAATGTTTAATTAATTAATTTATTTATTTTATTGTACAAATACTGTACAGAGGGGTTACATGGGCAAGATAATGAGTACATTTCTTATCAAGCATTGTAGCCTCCTCCTTTGTTTCCCCTTCCCATCCCTTCCCATTCTCCCCCCCACCCCCACCCAATCTTCCTCCCCCCCCTCCCACCCACCAAAGTTGTGAAGTCCCGTTTTCAACATAACAACTTGTACATATTGTTGCAATGGGTCCACCTGTATCCCTATTTAAACGATTTGTTTTTCCTCTTCCCCTCCACAAATTATACTGATATCAAATACAGTGAAAGCAGGGGTTGTACTGTGGGGGAGGGACATAATAATCATATAAATGTGTTAGAAACTATAGCATGAAAGAAAAAAAACATTGAATACATATCTTAGGGTTAATTTCCCTAACATCAACTTATCTGACCTTTTCTTTCTTACTCATCTATAAATCAATAACTTAGTACATCATTAAAACTTAAGATATCATCATATCCTAAATGCATATTTTAGTGTTTAAGTTATTGATATTTTAGCCTTTTGGGCTACTTTGAATCTTAGCCTACAACAGTGTCATCTGTATTCTTGTCCCTTTCTAACAGCACTTACAATGTGTAATGCTGCAAAAAAAATTATGTTCACTAAGAACATACATTTTGAGAAAAATAATAATAATAAGCCCCTAGTGAATGTTATTCATTCTTTCCTATCCCTTACTATTTATTTTTGTGGCAAACTCCCTCTTTCCTTTCAGGTTAAACTAGGTAGACAGTGTCTTCCCAAGATTTTTGTGGATGATGAGCCTATATAACAAATATTAAGGTACTGTATTAAGTTATTAATTTGTATATCTTTTCATCATTTACTATCAGATTTCAGCAGAGTTAAGAATTTGGTCATTCTTTCCTTGGACTAATGGGCCTATCATATACTTCAGTTATATACTATCACATTATATGGAAAAACATATCTCTCTTTACCCCTCCAGACTGTAAGATGTTTCCTCAGAAATCAGATCAGCACTTGGGACAGCATTTTAGAAACAAAATACACAAACCAATCCCATGAAAGGAGTTAGTGGGATGAGATGAGGATGTAACACTGGTGAAGACTCCATGCATTATGGCATTCTATAAGCCATAAGTATTACTGTTCTCAGAACAAGTGATTCTTTTCACCAGAAGCTATGACCTAAGACAGTGGTTTCATGTTACAATTATATAGGGAACAGTAATTTTAAGTTTGCAGTATCAACAATTTTTATTTTTGTCCCTGTTTTTTTTTTCCTCTGTCAGAGTTTTGTTATGTTTCCCAGGCTGGTAATCAGCCTTTATTTCAATATAGCTGAGAGTATAGGCATTACCATCATACCCAGCTGGGCAGATTTGAAAAAGTATTGCTAATTCTTAAGTATCTTATTTCATTAGCCTGAGAGAAGATTGAACATTCATATCTTTTGTCCCTCCACTTCAGTGCTCCCCTTCCCCACCCAAAGACAGATAAATAGGACAAAAAGACAATAAAAATAGCAACAAAGATAAAAAAACACTTATTTCCATCTCCTGGAGTCCATTTAGGTAAATATTATTTTCTATGATGAGAAGCACATAGGCATTGCACCTTTGTGTTCCTCTCCTAAGAATACCTTCCTTTGGTCTCACTGTGTATGAATGCCTAGAGTCCTGTATAATTTATCATGACCCGATGCATTTTAAATCTAGCTTCCACATAGGAGAGAAAATATGTACCATTGGTCTCTCTGAGCTTGGTACCTCACTTAACATGATTATTTCTAAGTCCATCTTCATTTTTTCTTGGGTAGAAAGTTTAGGATGAGATTACTGAGTCATATACTAATTCCGTATTAAATTCATTTTTAGTGCTGGGGATTGAACACAGGGCTTCACATATTCTAGGAAAGTATTTACCAACTGAAATATATGGCCCTGTTTCTAAGTTTTCGAGCTTTTATCAAGCTGTGTTACAAAGTAGTTCTACCACTTCATGTTCCCACCAACAGTGAATGAGGGTTCTAGTTTCTCAACATCTTTATCAACAGTTATTTTCTGTGATTTAAAGTTTTTTATTATAACTATTTTAATGGGTATGAAATAGTATCTCTTTGTGATTTCCACAAACAACTCCAGAGAGATTCATGATGCTAGGCTTCTTTTCTCATAGATTTTGGTTGTTTTGGTTATTTTGTATACATTTATTTACCACTTACAGGGCTTGAACTCAGAGCCTTCTGCTCTCACTTGGCTTTCTTCCTCATGGTTGATCCTCTGCCATGTGAGCCATTCCACCAGTCTGGTCTTTTTTTTTTTGAATTTAGAATTTTTTTAAATTTTTTTTATTTTTTATTGTGAACATACTGTACAGAGGGGTTACAATTACATGGGCAAGATAATGAGTACATTTCTTACCAAGCATTGTAGCCTCCTCCTTTGTTTACCTTTCCCATTCCTTCCCAGACTCCCCCCACCCCCTCACCCAATCCTCCCCCCCCCCCACCAAAGTTGTAAAGTTCGTTTTCGACATGACAACTTGTACTTCTCATTGTTGTAACAGGCCCACCTGTATCCTTATTTAAACGACTTGTTTTTCCCCTTCCCCTCCACAAATTATACCGACATCAAATAAAGTGAAAGCAGGGTTATACTGTGGGGGAGGGATATACAAAGCAACAAAGAAATAATCTTATAAATGCATTAGAAACAAATGCATAAAAGAAAAAAAAACATTTAAATACACATCTAAGGGTTCATTTTCCTAACATCACCTTATCTGACCTTTTCTGCTTGACTCATACAAATACTAGATATTGCAAATAAGGGAAACCATGGGACCTATGTTTCTTTGGGCTTGGCTTACTTCACTTAATATAATTTTTTCCAAGTCTTTCCATTTCCTAACAAATGGGGCAATGTCATTCTTTCTGATGGAGGCGTAGAATTCCATTGTGTATATATACCACATTTTCTTGATCCATTCATCTACTGAGGGGCATCTGGGTTGGTTCCATATCTTAGCTATGGTAAATAATGCTGCAATAAACATAGTTGTGCTGGTAGCTTTAGTGTGGTCTTGTTTGTAAACATTTGGGTAAATGCCCAAAAGTGGGATTGCTGGGTCATAGTGACCAATAGACACATGAAGAAATGCTCAACCTCCCTAGCCATAAAAGAAATGCAAATCAAAACAACATCGAGATACCACCTCACCCCAGTTAGAACCGCAAAAATCAAGAACTCTAATAACAACAGATGCTGGAGGGGATGTGGACAGAAGGGAACCTTACTTCATTGTTGGTGGGAGTGTAAACTTGTTCAACCACTTTGGAAAGTAGTATGGAGGTTCTTCAAAAGACTTCACATAGAACTCCCCTATGAGCCAGTCTGGTCTTGATGGTTAATTAAGGCAGTCTCAGACTTTTCTACCTCGAATGGCTTCAAATCATACTATTCTAGGTCTCACCCTCTTGAACAGTTCTTTTATTTTTCTTTCTTTGTTTCTTTCTTTCCTTGTTTCTTTCTTTTTCTTTCTCCTTCCTTCCTTCCTTCCTTCCTTCCTTCCTTCCTTCCTTCCTTCCTCTCTCTTTTTCTCTTTTTCGCTCTTTCTCTTTCTCTCTCTCTCTTTCTCTCCTCCTTTCTTTCTTTCTTTCTTTCTCTTTCTTTCTTTCTTTCTTTCTTTCTTTCTTTCTTTCTTTCTTTCTTTCTTTCTTTCTTTCTTTCTTTCTTTCTTTTCTTTCTTTCTTTCTTTCTTTTTTCTTTCTTTCTGACAAGCTTTCACTGTGTAGACCATATTGAGCTTGCATATAAAAATCCTCCTAAGATATGGAACCAACCCAGATGCCCCTCAGTAGATGAATGGATCAAGAAAATGTGGTACATATACACAATGGAATTCTTTGCCTCCATCAGAAAGAATGACATTGCCCCATTTGTTAGGAAATGGAAAGACTTGGAAAAAATTATATTAAGTGAAGTAAGCCAAGCCCAAAGAAACATAGGTCCCATGGTTTCCCTTATTTGCAATATCTAGTATATGTATGAATCAAGCAGAAAAGGTCAGATAAGGTGATGTTAGCAAAATAAACCTTAAGATATGTATTTAAATGTTTTTTTTCTTTCATGCATTTGTTTCTAACGCATTTATAACATTATTTCTTTGTTGCTTTGTATGTCCCTCCCCCACAGTATAACCCTGCTTTCACTGTATTTGATGTCGGTATAATTTGTGGAGGGGAAGGGGAAAAACAAGTCGTTTAAATAAGGATACAGGTGGGCCTGTTACAACAATGAGAAGTA
The DNA here is from genome assembly GCF_019054845.1 of Dipodomys spectabilis. NCBI lineage: Eukaryota > Metazoa > Chordata > Mammalia > Rodentia > Heteromyidae > Dipodomys > Dipodomys spectabilis. The sequence goes on from NW_024871136.1 coordinate 1,343,506, forward strand.
CAAGTTGTCATGTCGAAAACGAACTTTACAACTTTGGTGGGGAGGGAGGATTCGGTGGGGGAGGGGGGGGGAGGGGAGTCTGGGAAGGGATGGGAAGGGTAAACAAAGGAGGAGGCTACAATGCTTGATAAGAAATGTACTCACTATCTTGCCCATGTAATTGTAACCCCTCTGTACAGTATTTTCACAATAAAAAAAAATGAGATGAAAGAAAAAAAAGAAAATGTGGTATATATACACAATGGAATTCTATGCCTCCATCAGAAAGATTAACATTGCCCCATTTGTTAGGAAATGGAAAGGCTTGGAAAAAATTATATTAAATGAAGTAAGCCAGGCCCAAAGAAACATAGGTCCCATGGTTTCCCTTATTTGCAATATCTAGTGTATGTCTGAGTCAAGCAGAAAAGGTCAGATAAGGTGATGTTAGGGAAATGAACCCTAAGATAGGTACTCAAATGTTTTTTTTCTTTCATGCAGTTGTTTCTAACACATTTAAAGATTATTTCTTTGTTGCTTTGTATGTCCCTCCCCCACAGTATAACCCCTGCTTTCACTGTATTTGATGTCGGTATAATTTGTGGAGGGGAAGGGGAAAAACAAATCGTTAAATAGGGATACAGGTGGACCCATTGCAACAATGAGATGTACAAGTTGTTATGTCAGAAAATGAATTTTATAACTTTGGTGTGGGGGGGCGGGAGGATTGTGGGGGGGGAGGGCGGATGGGAAGGGAAAACAAAGGAGGAGGCTACAATGCTTGATAAGAAATGTACTCATTATCTTGCCCATGTAATTGTAACCCCTCTGTACAGTATTTTCACAATAAAAAAAATGACATAAAAAAATCCTGCCAACGCCTCCCACGTGCTGAGATTATAGACATGACATACTTGTTTTCTCAAAGCATTATAAAGTTCTATAAATCTTTTTCCTCTGCAGACAAAAGTCAGGAATCACTTTTTAGAAAATTTTTTTTCAGGAAATCAGTAAAAGCAATATGGGTTATTGTTCCCTCTAACTAGATTTTATTTCAATTCTACCCATTCTTTTAAATGTTGATGTAATAGTTAAGGCAATGACTTAGTTTAGGAGTCTGTGAAGTACCTGGCAAAGAATAATTTTAAATGCATTTCTGTGGGTGCCAGTAAAGACCACATGATAGCAATGACTTCTGGTCCTATGATGAGAAAATATGTCCAATTCCTAGTACAAGGTGGCCTGTGACTAACAGGATGGGCAAATGGCTTGAAAGTGATCAACCTATGATCTAAAGATAAACTGGAAACAGGTAGCATGGGGTTTGTGACTCTGCATCAGAGCAGGAGATGTGTAGGGGACAAAAGAGCAAGCTTTCTCTCCTGCTTCAATGCCATGACTCCTGGCTATCCAGCTAAGCAAATATGAGACCAGCCTAGACAACATAGTAATGCCTTCTTCCCATAAAAAAAAAAAAAAACAAAGAAATCTTTTGTATACTCAATAAAAAAAGGGAATCAGGAATAAAAAAATGGATCTTATGGATTGGCAGGCTAGAAGCCAGGCTATTTCTTTACTTGAAGGAATTGCAATATGATTACAAAACAATCATTACTTCAGATGGCATCAGCATAAGATTGTCAAACTGTGACTTTCTCACAACATAGTTTTGCATAAATCCACTATGATTGTAGTCCTAGAAGTGTTTCCTTTCTGGCTTAAGGGAGAGTAGGGGGTTTTGCACAGACTCACAAGTCACAAGCACCCATTTTTGTAGCTGATTCCCAGCACTCTACCCTTAGTTTCTTGGCCACGTGAAGCGTATAACCCCTATCAATCCCTTACACTTACTTGGCTTATACTTGCTTAGCTGGATATACTTGCTTAGGGATAGAGATATCAACAGACAAAGTTTTCAGGCTAGTAAAATAAAGAGTGGGAGGAAATAGTACAAATATCTACTAGATTTAATGAGTTTTAGAGTTGAAATAAACAAATTCACCAGAGATTTAATGTGTTAAAGTTCTTTTTTGTCACTTGTTTCAATATCCTTGTTTCCTGATCCTTGCTTCAATCCTCTAAAGGGCCTTGACATATGCCTCAAGGACTTTATAAGTAGGCAGCTTTAATGAGCCATCAAATATTGAAGAAAGAACACTAAGAAGTAGAAAATTTTTATTTGGAGGGTCCAGAGAGTGACAGATACTTCCTGCTCTTGTTATTCAACTACCTCCCAGGACAGTACAATGTCAATGGAGAGATTACTAAATGTGCACAGTATGTTAAAATCGTTAGATTTATTCATTTACCGACAAAGATTTTTCTCCTTGATCAAGTGCTAGGTGAGCTGAGTGCTTTCTGATGAGGCCTCGATTTTGGCCTACAAAGACTAGAACCAAACATTAACATAACTTCTAACAGCTCAGGGCTTTTTAGCTATGACAAGTCTTAAAGTATGTGCCTGAGAAAATTTGAGACTGCCAAAAAATTTACTCTCTGTTCCAGCCAACACCCAAAGATAAGGCCTGTTTCCATTCTCAATGAGAGAACAGATAGAATCCCAAGTTTGGTAATTGCCAGCAAACAAGACTTTTCTGGTAGCCTAATCACATTTCAACATGAATTAACTCTGTACCTTCTCCCTTCCCTGACTCTACTGAACACTTTTTCACACTCTATCCTTTTCCCCTCATTCTCCCTTTAAAACACTCTATAGAATTAAATACCCATTCTATACAAATGAAAATTGAATTAATTTCACACAGAACTTTTTTCTATTGCAATAGTTATTACTGATTAAACTTCATTCTTAATGCTTTCAATAGTATCCAGATGTGTTTATGTTTTACATTGTACAGACGTTATAGTTCTCAGCTTTCATCTTATTATACCTAAATGTTTAATCTCTAGCACCACAAGAAAGTAATTTCACATTCTCACAGAGCAAACAGGACTGTAATTTATGTTAAATGCTTCATCTCAGGTACTTTTGATGAATCCATCACATTTCCAACAGTTAGACAACTTTCACCCTGGGAAATTTAAGGTATGTGTTTGGTATATGCCCATCTCTATGCTCTATGCATATGGTAAGAACAATAAAATCTTACATATCCTGTATTATATTTCAATAAACAAATCTACTTGCCAAGCCTTTATACTATTATTTACACAGCTTTAATAAATATTTATCTAAAGAGTTCTGTGTATTTTATGGTGCATATTTACACTAAATTAAAGAAGGTCAAAGTATCTTATTTAAAATATTTTATTTGTTTTTTGGAATTACATCAGCATAAAAGTGTACCTGCCTCAGTGTACCTTCACCATGGAAAAGAAACACAGAGATTTTCTTTTCTTTTTTAGAATATACAGATTGATTGAATTAGGCTCTACTTTGTAAAGTGGAAGTACCACTACTAAAAACTACCTTTCATTGAATGTGTTCTCTATCACACATCTTTTCTGTAGGTGCTTTTTAATCTTGAAGAAGACACGTGAATAAAATGCTAATACACATAGATGTGTAGAGAAAAGCAGATGGAGCAAACTATGCTCAATATCTGAGTTCATTAGGAGATATGGCCTAAAATGAAAGTTGAGTTTGAAGGTCACTGTAGAAAAATATTCATTCATAAGGACTTGTTGCTGCTGTTGTTGTCTTTACCTAGTAGCCACCAGAAACATGCCAGTAAGTTAAGCATTTCATGTACTTACTGAGAAAGGGAGTAAATGACTACCTATTAATTTTTCTTCATCATGGCACTTGCTATTTCCAGATATTGAAAGAGTTCAATTCTAAAGATAGTATTTATCTAGCCTTTTCATTTTTTCCTACTGCCTTATCTCTAGCATGGCTTTATTACATTCTAAAAATCTCTGTAAAGGCAATTATTTTGAAAGAGGTCACAGACCTATTTGATTCATTTCAGTTCTGACACACAGATTAAAAGTACAAATGTAATCAAATGTTGTGTTTAGTTAGAAATGAATTAAAAGAAATTTCTTGTAAAAAAATAAAATCCACCCTCACAGATGGGTGAAAGATGTTTTATTTTTAATTAGTGTGTTGGTTTGGTTTGAAAAAGGAAGATGACAGGAGATTATTTTTAAATAATCTTTCTTACAGTGAGTAGAATGGTTGTTCATAAGGATAGTCAACATTTTTACACTGAGAAATTGTTTGACTTAACTACTACTGAGGTAAACATTAAAGGTCATTTCACTTTTTTCCCTACAGTTCTAGGTGTTGTGCTATTTCCTTACATTATGAACAAAGACACAATTTGGCTTCAATGTTCAGTTTCTAGAGGTTAAATAATCAAATTTCAAGAAATGAACGTATTTAAAAGATTATAAACAAGCAACTCACAGGGGCATTAGCCTTTTGTATGTTTTTCTATATGTGAAAACTATCTGACAAACACAAATTTGTTTCTAAAAAGTATGTTATACCACATTAAAGGAGATTTACAGATAAAACATCAGTAATTAGATGATGATGTGCCACACCCAGTCATATTCTCAGCCAGTTTGTTCTAGATTTCTGAAGACAGACATACATCAGACATTTATCTCACATTGATACTACAATCTTGTATATTTTTTAAATGAAAGGTCATGCCAAGTCTCGTTTTGAAGATTATTAGATCACAGAGCTCAGCAAAGAAGTCTTGGGAAAGTGCAGCTTTAGATAGAAGAGACAAAGCTGGGTTATACTTAAGTAATGAATTTGTCATGTTTGTAAAAGATTGCAAAAATATATAGATTACAAAAATAGAATATGAAACTTATTTCCATTGCAGTATGACAATATAATAAAACTGATAAGAAATGTTAACCTCGGCCAACTGAATGGAGTTCTGCATGTGAGACTGAAAAGTTATGAAGTCCTTGGAAATTAGGAAAGAATTGATTGTGGTATGTGTATATGAGTGTGTGTGTGTGTGTGTGTGTGTGTGTGTGTGTGTGGTATCCAGCCATCTGGCCTCTGTGTATGTGTGTATTATTAGGGAGATTAAAACAATATAGTTCAAGTTCTCCCTGATAGTTGCGGGCCAAGAAATATAATTTTCTACTACTAAGCTTAAGGACTACTTTCTTATTATATACATTTTCATGCTCTAAGTCTTAATTATCATACTTAATTATCATAGTTCATTTACCAATCCCAGTGCATTTTTATTCCATTAAAACTGTTTTTGTTAGATAATACATGGTAAGTAAAATCACGTGTAGACACAGGGTATTATATTTTTACTTTACAATCTGGAAAGAATGCAAATAGAGAGAAGAAATGCCACTATTACTACTGTACCACTGTGGGGATCGCATACCCAGGAATGTGATTTTTTTCTTAATTCCTATATTTTTTACCTCCATTAATCTCAGCTCCACCATTTAATTTTAAATTCTTAATAAACATTTATTGTATTGTTTATTATTTATTCCTTATTCTTATTATTGTTATCCTAAATTCAAATTTTCCATTAATCTCCATTCATGACCAGCTATAAGAGCTTTATTATATCTCAACTTTTCCTCTTG